>NW_024870750.1:3885000-5287500 GCF_019054845.1 Dipodomys spectabilis
AGTGGTGTACCTGTCAGGTTGCGTGAGATAGATTCCTAGAAAATGGTTTGCACTGACCTGGAACACTTCTTCCTTCAGTCCTCGCTGTCACTGTCATAATTGTCATCATATTCATCTTTCCTGTCATTCGCTGCATACTTTGGTGTTAAGAACGGCACCTGTTATAGTAGCAAGACTTAGAGAGGAAAGTCGTTCCTGTGTACCCACTGACATAAGAATCTGGGGGCTTGTTTTCACCCTCATATCTATCTTTGTAAGATTAAGTTCATAGTTGGGAAAGGGACGAACTTTACCCAACATGACAAAATAGAATAAGAATTTCCAGTCTTGCTCATTCTTTTCTTCTCCCCTGGGCATAGATCCCGCTCCAAGTACATCCCTCCCATAACTTTTATTTCTGCTTTATTGTATTTGCTTTCTTTTGGGATTCTGTTTTTCCCCCAGTGAAAGCTAATTTGAAGCAATTATACCATGAAGCATCTAAGCTTAAGATTTTGAAGACTTAGCCTTAAAGATTGAATTTTCCCCTCAAGAGTAATGTTGTCTTGAGCACATTATATAAGCTTTCTAGCCCTCCCATTCCTACTTTGTGTATGAATTAAAGTGAAAATATGTGAGAAGGTGTCATTATTGTCCCGGTACCATTGCCTTTTAGTGAATTGTTTAATTGGAAGGAATTTGAGGGAATCTGAGCTCTAGAAGGCTGCTGAGGGAAACAGTACATGTGTTTGGGGAGGTGGGTCTTGCAGGACTACCTGTATCCTTAGAATACATTATGGTTGGAGATGCTGTGTGTTGTCTAACTACACCCGCCCCTTAATCTCACATTAGAACAATGTTCTCTTCAAACTCAGACTTTATAGGTCTTTTAGGCACAGATGCGGTAACTGAAGTCTGAAAGCTGTAAATAGTCTTGCCTAACATTTTGTAGCTCACTAGCATCATAGATGGGACAAGAGTCATTTGTCATCATCTGCAGTAGTGAAATTGGCAATTAAAGGCCAAACTTGTTAACTATGTTTGTTTAGTCTAAAGGAGGCTTGTGAATTTCCACTTCTCCCAAGCGCTCCTACTGGAAGCTTCTAGATATCTATTGCTTGCTTTTATTGTGACTCCTCTGGGTAGGTTGATTTTTTTTTTTTTTTACAAGAGCTGGAATAAAGGGAATCCTTTGGCCCTGATACTCTTTAACAGAGGCTGTTGGATGGCACCAAGGCAAAGATAGTATCTTGAGCCCCAAAGCCCTGCCTGCCTGAGGTCTTTTGGGAAGTATGGAGAGCTCATGAATGAAGCCAGAGGACCTGAAGTTGTACACTGACTTAAACTTGAAGGCTTTTATCTGAGATTCTTTCTGTTAAAAAAATTCCCTTTCTTCTGCTTTTATTAGCACATATGAGTTACACAAAGGGGTTTCACGGTGATAGTCTCCACTCATACACATAATCAACTTCACCCATTCTCTTTTGTCTGAGATTCTTAAGATTATTATAAAGGAATGTTTCCAGCACACAGTAACGCATTAAACCAACGTCAACACAGTGTACTCTTGAGTTGCAAGAGACACAGTTGTAGTGTCTTTGTTCTTGCCATTTGTCTCCCACCACTTTTTTCAGAGAAATAAAACAGGTACAGTGTTTTTTAAACCCGTATTTCCTGAGTAATCCTCCCCTTTTCCTTCCCCTGATGAAAAACACTACTCTGTACTTAGACTTATCCCTCTCTTGCATATTTATACTTATGTATCCATAAAGACACATACTTACACATAAATAGCATGTAGTCAATGTTTGCATGTTTTTAAAGTTTATGTAACTAGCGTTAAACTGTATAATTCCTATACTTTGCTTATTTTGTTCAACATTATGTTTGGAAAATTTATCCAGCTAGTGCATAATATTGAGCTGTTACTCTTTACATTGTTAAGGACATGACACTCCTTATCATCCTTTTCCTTATGGTTTACTTATATCTCTGTTGTCACACTGTATGTCAATCTCTTTCCATCATTTGCTTTCTGACTCTGCAAGACTTATACAGTGAACCACAGCTTGCG
This sequence comes from Dipodomys spectabilis, assembly GCF_019054845.1. Lineage (NCBI taxonomy): Eukaryota > Metazoa > Chordata > Mammalia > Rodentia > Heteromyidae > Dipodomys > Dipodomys spectabilis. The sequence goes on from NW_024870750.1 coordinate 3,887,054, forward strand.
AAAATCCATGTTATGGCATAGAGTTTCAAGGTGAGTATGCACTGTTTTGAATGGTAATAATGTGGAGTTTTATTCTCGATATAGTAGTGCAGGCTACCTTTGAACTTTATGTAAGAAATTTGCAATTGCTTTGTTAAATGGCAGCTCCTTTGTACAACTACTTAAAGATAATAATAAAAATAAAAAGTTACAAAAGAAGTAATTTTTGCAATACTAAATTTCAGTTTTTTAATGCATATTCAAAACCAACCTCAGAGTGACTTTAAGGTTATATTTTAAAGGTACTTTCTGTTTTTTGTTTCCTAAAACAAACCACCAATTTCATCTCTTTTTTGTTTATTTATTTTTCAGTTTGTGACGAAGCCCATTGGACTGGAATTGTTGCCCAGAACCTTTGGGCCAGTGTGTATGTATTATATTGTGTGTGTGTGTGTGTGTGTGTGTGTGTGTGTGGTGTGTCTGTTTACTGGTCGTGGGGCTTGAACTCAGGGCCTGGGTGCTGTCCCTATGCATTTGTGCTCAAGACTAGTGTTCTGCCACTTTGAGACATAATGTCATTTCTAGCTTTTTATTGTAGTTAATTGGAGATAAAGTGTTGAAAACGAACTTTACAACCTTGCTGCGGGGTGGGAGGGTAGGGGGGTTTGGGGGAGGATTGGGGTGGGGGGGTGCGGGGAGGATGGGAAGGGATGGGAAGGGGAAGGGAGGATGGGAAGGGATGGGAAGGGCAAACAAAGGAGGAGGCTCCAATGCTTGATAAGAAATGTACTCATTATCTTGCCCATGTAATTGTAACCCCTCTATACAGTATTTTCACAATTAAAAAAATATTTAAAAAAAGAAGAATGAAAAAAAAAGAATTTCACATATTTTTCTGCCTGATCTAGCTTCAAATTGCCATCCTCAGATCTCAGCCTCCTGATTAGCGTAGATGACACAGGCCTGAGCTCCCAGCTCCCAGATTGGATACATATTCTTGAAAATCAATTAAGATGGGGCAAGGTGAAGCTGTGGGAAGCTAGTGTGTTTAGGGAGAAATGTCAGGAAAGCCTATTCCCTTCCCCATGGCCCTAACTAAGAGCCTGTCTCTTTTTCCCTCTTGGGTACACGCTGATGACCACTCTGAGATGAATGGCTCTAGGTTCTTTCCATGATGTTCCTTTTCTTCCTTTCTTGCTCTCCTTTCCTGGAGCTGTGAACCCCACTGAACTTATCCCATCTGGGTAGAAGACATCGGTGATTTACATGTAGTTATATTTAGCAAGGCTCGGATCTAGTCCCAGGGCTCTTTGGGGAGAGCTATTTCCAAGAAGGCAAAGGGCCTGGGGGCGCAGACAGCACAGCTGCAGGGGAAGGTTGTAAAAACAGATTAAGCCCTCCCCGCAGCTGAGTGCATTTCCCAATGTAAATGTGGAGCTCCTCTTCTTCTAAACCCTCCAGGGACCCCAGGAGCGGGGCTACGTCTCTGGAAACTTAACTAGGCAAAAATTGGTATTAGGGCTGGGAATGCAGCTGACCCAAGAAGAGAAGCTTCGAGAGCTGAGAGAAGGTCACAGAAAGGTCAAGGAGAAGGAAGATGGGGGAATAGAGCAAGCCTCAGAATATTTCAGGGACTGTAAGCTCTTAAATAAATGTTCCACCCTCTTGGCTTATCGAGTCCTCCAAATCTTTTAAAGTGTGCTAATCTTCCCCTCAAAGACACTGTTCTACAGACTAGATGTGGTTTGCACTGTCACATTGTCCCACAAACAAGGCAAATGAATGCTGGGAGGTTTGTTATCAGGAGGGCAGTATCAGGGCAGTACCTCGGGCCAGCCAGAAGTCAAAGTAAAGGTAAGTGCCCTACTGACCTCTCTAGCAGATCCTATCTCTCCAGTGTTGAAGAGGCTCAAGGAGGCCTTTCCGGGCATCTCTTCCTGATGCAAGCTAATCATTTATTTAAGATATTTCACCTAAGATGCTGCTCCTTGCTTAATTGCAAGACTATCAACTCCAAAACAATAAAAGCCAGGAGGGAGGAGCTGGTGGTAAAATGGTTACAGGACTGAAATATATTCTAGAATCATTATTTTCAAGGCTTCTACATAATTGTAAGACCACTATAGGCTGATTTTGGCAAGATGAGTGACATTTGAGAAGAGTTAACACATTTTGAACATACGGTGTCCCACAATTTGTGAAAGTCTCTGTATGTATTCTCCTTTCATCTTTCTAATGACCCATATTTAACCCATATACACCCATATCCCTGTTTATAGATGAAAAGACCCAGCACTAGACAGATCCAGTAATCAGGCAGAGCTGGTATCTGAAAGAATATCTGAACTCAGTCTGAAATGGCCCCAATCACATGTTTTCTGTTGTTTACCACCATGGTGCGGGCCGCAGGTGTGTTTGGTACCTAGCGTTTGCTTTTCTTGTATTAATGTCCTATGCAAAGTCCACAGGGCTTGCTTGCTAAATAAAATTAGACTTCAGAGGTTCTAGAACTTTCTTTATTTTCCTTTTTTAACTAATTAAGCTGACCACTGAAACCATTTGTCTGTTGATAAGATGCCTAGTATATGCCAGCTATAGTGCTAAATGCTGGAGAGACAGTAGTGAACAATGATTACCAAAGTGTGGACTTTTTCTTGGGATAAGAGCCGTGGGGAGAGGAGTCCAGGGTGTGGATGCTGGTTACATGATGGAGTCAGGAGTGGTCAGCAAGGCTGAGTGGCTAGGGGATGTGAAGCAGGAGGAGTTTGTGCAGGGGGAAAGCCTGGAACTGAGGTGGATGAAGCCTTGTGGGCTATCTCTGGCTGCTCAGCAGGAATGTGCCTCTATTCTTTTAGAAAATATCCTTGGATTTGACTTCTCCCTGGGATTACCTAGGGAAAAAACAAAGCTCAAGGTTCTGAGATATTGAGGCCCCTAAAGGAGGTCAGCTGAGCATTTCGTACACCGGAGCCCATTTGTGTATCAACTACCTGGAACCAGGAGATTCCACTTGTCTAGCTAAAATATGGAGCCAATTATCTCCGGTCTGTTGGAGCAGGGGTGGTGGTAATGAGGACTAATGCTGTTTATGCTGCCCGTGTCATGCGCGGGAAGCCAAGAACAGTCTTGTATTTATATAGGCTTTATAAAGATATACACAGTGAAGTTTATTCTACACAGAATAACACTCATCAAATCCTGGGTTGTGAGAAGTAGAGACTAGTGGTCAGATTGACATAAGGAGGCTCATTCCTTCTTTTACAGTCCTTGGAGCTGGGGATACGCAAGTCCTGCCCTCACCGAGGTATATTCTAGTGGGGTCCTACAGTTTTCCAGTCCCTACCTAGTTCTCTTTTATGTTACATTCACTTTGCAGACCTCACTTCTCACTGAAAACGAGTTTTCTTTGGAACAAAGGACTTCTGAAATTTGAAGCTCAGACTATAATGATCAAGCAAAGGCCTGTGAGAACTATCTAAGGTAAATGGTGTCAACATTCCTTGATTAACACACAGTTGATCTCCTGAAAAATGCAAGTCCACAGCAAAGTCATGCTCTTTTCTAACTCTTTGTATTGGCTGTTGTGGGTGTTAGTTGAGCAATTGTTAGAAAAATACTGACTTTCCTTTGAAATTTGCATTTAAAAAATAATTGAATTTTAAGCTGCTGTTTTATTTGCTATTATTAGGGCAAGGGGAACAGTATCCAGTCTGGAGGTTGAAAAGTCGTCTATTATTATGTTTCTTTTTCGGGTATTTTTTCTAATATTTTCTTTTCAGATGCCTTTTTTTCCTATTATTTCTATTTTAAGTGTGGGATTAGATACCAATAGTTTATTCTATAGCTGGTTATCTTTAAGAGTTATTATCTGCTTGCTGAGTGATTGTTACCAGTTTAGGCTAATAGTGTTATTTTATTTCTTTTGGTGGTACTGGGGTTTGAACTCAGGGCTTCATGCTTGCTAGGCAGGCGCTCTACCGCTTGCATTATGCCTCCAACCCTTCATTGACTATTTTTAATGGATGACTTTTCCTAGTAAGGCCACACGTACTTTAATAGCTCTTTTGTTGGAGCTAGATAGCTGGATGTTTGAAATCAATTTGATATAATTCCACTATAATTAATAATTTATACAGTATTTATGAAGACTCGATCTGCTTCATTTATTTTTAATATAACTCATCTAATTCTCAGACTCATTCTTGGAGGAATGTGCTATTATTTTTACCATTATGCAGGAGAGGAGGCTGTGGTAGAAGGTTAAGTACCAGTATGTTTAAAAACACCATCTTTAACTCTATAATAATAACTCCATAATTCCTTGCTTCACACTCAAATCTTCATTAAACCCATCTCCAAGACAGCCTTTTGTTGCGCAAACTCACATTGATTTTTCAATCTCTGATGATGACAGAGTTGATAATGACTTTGGTCACCAACTGGTTCCTCTACCTCCCTCTGTGACTCTCTTTCACCAGACTTTGCAGAGGGAAGTCAGAGGCTCCAGGTAAAAACTCCAGCACTCATTTCACCCTGCTTCTGTTGCCTTTCAACTAAAGCTCTCTAATGATATGCTCCTAATGAGCTGGTCTTTGCAATTGAAATCTTGGTTTTGTTTTGCTGTATATTGTTGTGTTGGCTCCAAGGGAGGTCATTTAGCGCATGAAAATAGCCCTTACCCCTTGGGGGCTGCAGACGGTGGCCTATTTCATCTAGTTAGGCTTTTGGCAAGAAGTGATGGATGTGTGGGAGGGTCTCAGAGGTCAAAAGTTCTATTTCCTTGCTTCTCAAAGTGTGGTCCACAGCCTAGAAACATGGGTATCATCAGTAGCTTGTTAGAAATGCATATGCCCTGGTTTTACCCTCATGCAGAATTCTCATTACAGTCAGAGCAGCAGTGCTGTTTTTTTTGTGTGTGTGTGTGTGTGTGTGTGTGTGTGTTTTTAAACATCCCAGAGAATGGAATCTATTAGGGTAAATTTAAGATTTTTCCCTTCTTCACTACTGTTTTGCAACCATATCCCCATCTGAAGCATCTAGAACAGATCCTGGCTTTGGTAATTTCTCTCATTAGTATGCATTTCTGTAAATCTTAAACATGAAAATGGATTTGCCCCTTTGGGTTTTACACCTGTTGTTGTTTTGTGAAGATTAATGTCTCTAGGCAACTGACATTAAAAAGATAATTCTGAAATGCTGTGCATGTTTCACAATGTGACACGATTTATTTCTCGGAGGTTTTTCAAGAAATATTATCCTTGTTTTCCCAGGCTTCATACTGGTTGAAAAGCATTGCTTTCTTTTCATAAGCTGACTATGATACAAATGCTTTTGATGTGAGGGTAGAGGCAACATGGTTGAGCTAAATGATTTTGCTTTGAAGTCCTGGAATTGCAGCTTGGTTTTGACAAGATGTATTTCTTATCTAAACAAACCAATAGTTAATACTTCATTGGGAACATTCTACTGTTGTGATACGTTGGACGTCGCACTTTACTTAGCAAACTACTTATTTATTTCAAGTGGAAAGGCATGCATTACATCTTGACTGATACTTTAAAGTTCCCAGGATGGGAATAAGACTCTGTAGGTTTTGTTTTTGTCGGTGGTGGGGCTTGAACTCTGGGCCTGGGCGCTGTCCCTCAGCTCTTCAGCTCAAGGCGAGCGCTCTACCACTTGAGCTACAGCGCCACTTCCGGTTTTCTGGTGGTTTATTGGAGATAGGAGTCTCACGGTCTCTCCTGCCCGGGCTGGCTTTGAACCGCGATCCTCAGATCTCAGCCTCCTGAGTAGCTAGGATTACAGGCGTGAGCCACCAGCGCCCGGCTGGTTTTTTTTTTTTAAATTTAATTTTCATCCTAAAAAGAAAATGGTGCTACTGAAAAGAAAGCCAAAGACATAGCCAATTGGTGTAGTTTGGGACCCTGAGTTTCATTTAGAAGCAAACTAAGCAGTGGGTAAAATTTCTGGAAGACATTCAAAATGGCTTTTGGAATGCTGCTGTGACTTTTCAATGTAGGCATTTACGAAGCACCTACTGTGTACACCATCTTGGGTTCTTAAAGTTCTGGAGAACATATGCCATGGATATTCTGGAACCATCTTAAGTTCATTTTCCCTCTCAGGGCCAAACCATGTGTCTCTGTGTTTGGTCCAACACATATGTTCACAAGAGAGGAAGCAGAGAGAGCAGAAGGTGGAGGCAGCAGCTCCCAGTAAGGAGTGAGGATGCCTGTGATTTTCTTGGTCAGACCTGCCTTCGCTCTTCCCCAGGAGCACAAGAAACGGGTCAGAGCACGCATAAGACCCAGAGAAGGTTGGGTCAGAGCATGCATAAGACCCAGAGAGGGTTTTTAGAGAACTTTCTCCACCTCTTTCCCCACCCACTTTTTCGGCTACCTCTTCATCTCAGCCCACTCTAGAAGAATTGAGTTTTCTGAAACTTCCTCTGCATTTTTGCAACAATAAAACAGATTTTTTTGCAAACAAATTAGGTTGCCAGAGAATCTGGTATCAGGCAGTAACAGGCAGACCGTGAAATACTTCCATGGGTTTCTATACAGGGCTAACAGTTCAAACTTTCTTGATTTCATAGCCAATTTAGGTTAGCTAGAACAAGGAGTTTAAAGATAGTGAGGTTACTCTAAATGTAAAGAAAATTGCAAACATCTTTAAAAACAATGGACTCTCAACATTTTCTCCATTATTATCCTTCAAAGACTCCTCCCTTCTTGAAAAAGCAACAGGAAATTCCAAATCAATCCCCCCCCCCCCACCCCATAATGGTTACAAACATCAGTAAAGCCCATTGTGAGTTTATTTTCACCTTTATGTATGCACTGTAGCCTCTGGTGGCATTGCTAATGTGCAGAACGATGAGTCAGTTCATTTTTGTTTAGAGAAGGAGTCTAAGGCATCCAGTGGCCCTTCCTTTGTACTTCTCTCTGTACTGTGCACTTAAAAGGCAGCCCACAGAATAGGCCGAGTCCCCTCTGCTGCTTGAAAGTTTAGACAGTGTCCTCATTTTCATTTGGAGTGGTTAGATGTCTACATTTCTACTTTTTTTTTTTGGTGTTGGTCCTAGGTTTGAACTCAGGGCTTGGGGTCTTGAGCAGTTTTGCTCAAGGCTAGTGTTCTCTCATTTGAGCCATAGCTCCATTCCCAGCTTTTTGGTAGTTAATTATAGGTAAGAGTCTCATGGACTCTCCTGCCCAGACTGGCTTTGAATCACAATCCTCAGCCTCCTAAGTAGTTAGTGTTACAGGAATGAGCCACCAGTGCCTGACTATTTCTACTTTTTATTTATTTTATTTTATTTATTTTTTTTATTTTTTTGTCGGTCGTGGGGCTTGAACTCTGGGCCTGGGCGCTGTCCCTCAGCTCTTCAGCTCAAGGCGAGCGCTCTACCACTTGAGCTACAGCGCCACTTCCGGTTTTCTGGTGGTTTATTGGAGATAGGAGTCTCACGGTCTCTCCTGCCCGGGCTGGCTTTGAACCGCGATCCTCAGATCTCAGCCTCCTGAGTAGCTAGGATTACAGGCATGAGCCACCAGCGCCCGGCTATTTCTACTTTTTAATAAGTGATTTTATTATTTATATTCCTGCCTTGGAGTTCGAGGTATTAACCAGTAGCCTTTTCAGGAGGAAATTCATTGTGCTATGGAGGAATGCTCGCGAATGCCCTAAGCAGCCAGATGTCTGTTGGTTAGATTGTGGCCTCCTTTCTCCCTTAATCCGTGATGTTGAGTGTATCAGCTCATCTCTCTGAGTTCCAGTTTCCTCATTTGTAAAATGGGCACAATAACACAGCTCTTTGAGCTATGTATGTGAAATCAACATTTATCACTGTAGCAAGGAAGGAAGGAAGTTCACACAGAGTTTTCCTTGCCCCTTCATGAATGCATTTTCATATGCCACACCATGGGTACAATTCTTGCCCAAGAGATGTGCATATCCCAAGGGCTGCCTGTGTGTGGAAAAGCTTGCATCATCCATTCACTCATTTGCTAATTCATTCAGCATATATTACACATGAGGCATCAGGACTATAAAACAAATAAGATACGCTCTTCCTGAGGGACTCTTCATGGACCCCTCTCAATGTTTATCTAAATCGTTTTCTTTTACAAAGACCTCTTTTATGATCTCATATTTCTGATCAGCCACCTGGAGTCAGCTGCTTGCTTTCATTCTGAGGCCATTGTCTAACTTCACTGATCAGAAAAGAGCTTCAAAAAACACCCCCCAAAAACAAAACAAAAAAACCAGTTGGGTTCTCTTTATTTAAATGAAGTCAAACTCATATGGATGGTCATTGTTTAACATGTTCAAAAGAATGATTGTTGATGTACATTTGAGGACTTGATACAAATGCCCTCTCCTCTATTTACTATTGAATGATTCTTCTAGCTATATTTTTGCTTGGTGTTTGGTTGACCAGTTATGGCTGGGCACATAGTATGTATTTAACATGAACCCGAGACACTTAGATTTCTTAGGGCACAGATAACACAGACTTACTTCTCTGGCTACCCTGGAAATCAGAATTTGAGTAAAAAAGTTCAAGAGTTGTAGCATTGTCATCTCTGGCGAGACTGGATTATTTTGTTGTTGTTGCAAGTAGGTGCCTCCCAGTGTGAGTGATTGTGGGAGGAAGTGGAACAGGAGCTCACAGCACACACACATGTGTGCTACATTCATGCTTTGGAGGCAGACACAGGTGCATTATGCGCTCACCTGGGCTGTTGGTGCTAGTAAACAGCGTAGTCACGGTTTGGTGTGACGCGGGGCTTGTTTTCTCTTCTGTAAAATGAACATCAGAGAAGCGTGCAGCTCCCTGGCACGTGGTGAGGGTTGACAAGTGAAACTGCCTGGTTCCTGAGAAAAGGGTTGTTATTCTCATTAAGGCAGGTGTGGGCACCCAGGAGGCTGGAATTTGGGGGTGAATGGCTTTGCCTCTGGAGATTAACATTCTCATTCTCATCACATAAATCAAATGGACAGTCTTTGAGGGTTTATGGCCTTCCATCTTCCCAGGGGGCACTGCCTCCTCCAGCTGTAGTTCTTAACCCACAGGACCCCTGTGGGGGTTCTCCAAGTGTCCTCTATTAACAGGCTTCAGGACTAGCCAGAGGGAGGAGGCAGCCGTTCCCCCAAGAAGGCAGCAGTCCCTGCGCCCCACCCCCACACATCATTTTGCTTCAGTTCAGGGAAGAGGGCATGGCAGGAGCGGGTTTCATCCTAGCTGGGTCAGAGGTTAATAGAGATAAGTAGTGTCTTCTTACCAGGAGGCCTCAGGAAAGCCCAGCGTGTTGTTGGAGTTGAATCAGGATCTTAAAGATTCAACAGACTGATAGGTTCCTACCTTGTGGAGAGAGAGTGGTCCTGGGAGAGAAAGCTGCAGCCAGCCAGGCTGGGGCTGAGGGGGCGGCTAGAGGACCATGTCAGTCATTGAATGAATGGCTCTGGGTGAGACAGGATAATTGCCCGCTGGGCAGATCACAAGTCTGGGATCAGTGTACTTCAAATTGGCAGCTTCTGCGCAGCTCTGCTTTGAAATGAAGGCATCTCTTCTTGTGTGTGTGCAGTGACACACAGGTGGACTTCGTGCACGGGGCTGCCACAATACTAGTCTACCCTCCCCTCCCCCTGCTGTCCATAATCTTCTTCCCTGGAACTGCAGCCTGGGAGCCCAGGCTGAGCTCTGATTCTGACCAGGGTCTGTTCTGATGAAGAAAGCATGTCAGTGGGTATGTGGGGTTTAGACCTGGAGCTTCCTTTTGGGTTAATCTCAAAAGGTCACTGTTTGGCTAAAGGAGGGGGAAGGACATTTTTTAAAACCCAGACAACTCTTCTGCCTCTGGAAAGCCTTCCTCCTTAGCCACGTCACATAAAACCGATTCTTCTTCTGTATTCCCAGAGTGGTAGGTGGACATTTCTTTTCTGTGAACTTAACTTTTGACTTCTCTGCAGGCCAAACTCCCTGTCATCTTTACATGATACCCTAAAAGGACTGAAACAACCCCCTCTTCCCCTTTCCTCTCCTGTCCTCCCCACTCCTTCCCTCCCTCCTTTCTCTTCCCCCTTTCCTTCCTTCCTTCCTTCCTTTCTTCCTTCCTTCCTTTCTTCCTTCCTTCCTTCCTTCCTTCCTTCCTTCCTTCCTTCCTTCCTTCCTTCCTTCCTTCCCTCTCTCCCTCCCTCCCTCCTTTCCTCCCTCCCTTCCTCTTTCTCTCCTTCCCTCCTCCCTCCCTCTCTCCCTCCCTTCCTTCTTGAAATCTCTCCCTGTGTTCTTCTTTCTTAGGCAGCTATGTATCAGGTACTCTTCAGGTGCTGGGGACAACTGTGAACAGCAGGTCCAGTCCTGCCTTCTAGCGGGCACATGTACTCATTCACCTTCTCACTGGCCCACACTCTGGGAAGCAGGAGCCACAAAGAGACATTCTTTGCATCTCTTAGAACAGTTTGTGCCTTGCTGGAAAAGGGAACAAAATGCTTGTTGAATAAGTATATGTGAGTTGGTATATATGTAGAGGCCGCCAAATCAGAAGCTCCTAGGACCAGAAAAAGGATGAACTAGATGCGTGCATGGAAGACACTAGGGAATAGTGGTGACTTCGGCAAACTGGAGTATGCGGCCGGTGAAGAAGTCACTGTGATCATTTCAAGTAGATGTGGCCACCTAGGAATGTGAGCCCTGCTTTGTCAAACCCTGTTTTTCAAGAGAAGCAAAAAATAAGTCTCTCTCTTTTTTTTTTTTGGCCAGTCCTTGGACTTGAACTCGGAGCCTGGGCACTGTTCCTGAGCTTCTTTTGCTCAAGGCTAGCACTCTGCCACTTGAGCCACAGCGCCCTTTTTCTGTTGATGTGGTACAGAGGTATCAAACCCAGGGCCTCATGCATGCTAGGCAAGCACTCTACCACGAAGCCACTTTCCCAGCCTACAGAATCGGTTTTTGATGTTGTGATTTAATGCAATGAAAAGACCTAAGAAGAAGACACATCACTGGGCCAAGTGAAGAGCATGACTGCCTGAGAGTGGCCCTGAGAGAGCGGCTTATTGATTCTCTGGCCCTGGGAGTTCCCATGGCTGCCATCCACTGGAAGGAGGAAGGGTAGCCAATGGGCCAGGAGAGCCCCCTGGGTCTCCTGGTGGTGAGCGTCTCCCTGGACTGCTTGTGAGAGTACCCGGGGGCGAGGCCATCTTGAGCTGCAGTGTCTGTGGAGGGCTGGGAGGCCCATTCCAGGCCAGAGCAATGTGCTAACTCACCGTTGCCTCCATGTGCCATTCCCCTTGAAGCCAGGAGGTTGCCTCCTTCCTCCTGTGGCAGAATAGCCTCCATCCATCTGTCCATCCTGTTACCTCCTTCTACATTCTCCAGAAAGGAATCTGCTGGAAAGAAGAAAAGCACAGGAAGGAGAACCCTCGGCAGGTTAGCAGAGACCCTCCTTCCTACATTCACTTAGAGGAGGGAGTACCCAGCTTTGACTCTTGGCATCACTTGCTGTGGATGTATTACTCCAGTTTTTGGCCTCAGTTGATCTAATTATTGTAATAGCTGCCTTGCAGGGTGGTGGTAGGAATTAAATGTTGTATTAACATTATAAAATATATAAAAAAGGCTGAAAAGTAATCTTCTTTGGTATTCAAGGAAGCTGAGGAGAGCCACTTAGCCCCTTGAGGGTCATGACCTAGGCTGGGCTAGCCTTGGACTTGTCTGTTGGTGTAAGTGATAATGGTGGGAAGGTGGGTATTACTGAGATGAAGGGACCAGGGACTGGGAAGCAAACAGGGATATAGAACAATGCTCTCACAGTTTGTGCTAGCTTTCTGCCTAGGGATGGCCTTGAATGTGATCAGGACTTTATTTTTTCATCAATGATCAGAGCACTGCTTAAACTGTGGAGGTAAGAATGATGTGTTTTCCATCTCTTTTATGCATCATGGCCAGCATCCTTTGTATTCTAGGTGGGCTGTGCGGTTCACGCAGGGTGACAAAGAGGCTGCTGAGCCTCTTTGAGGTTTGGAAGTGGTGTATGGTGGGAAGTTAGGCGTATCTCATTGAAAGTGAGGAGACTTTGTAGAAATTGTGGAGTGATGACCTGTGAGGCATACCAGATTCCATAGAACATTGTAAGGCTGGTGTGTGTGTGTGTGTGTGTGTGTGTGTGTGTGTGTGTGTGTGTGTGTGTGTGTGTGTGTGTGTGTGTGTGTGTGTGTGTGTGTGTGTGTGTGTGTGTGTGTGTGTGTGTGTGTGTGTGTGTGTGTGTGTGTGTTTATATCCTGGTACTATAAGATGCTGATGATCTGATAGACTTCTAAGAAGACAGACATTCCCCACAGATTAAGGAAATAGGACCTTGGTACTATCTGAGTATTCTCTAAAGCCTGCCACATTATTGTTGTCAGGGTTTCTGCCCAGACAGCCCTCACTGGGCTTAGATTTACTCTGCTAGTCTCTAACAGGGTTACAGAATAAATAATGTAGGTAGAGGACAAAATGAAAGAAAGCCCTTCCATTTTCGTCCTATGATCCAGTGTTCTTTCCTCTCAGTGAGGTCTAGAAACAACCTGTTTGGAGTTGAGGACAGAGAGGGACTGACAAGGTGAGTGGCTGACAGCATCTAAATCCAATCAGTTGCATAGAAAATGACTAGCCCTGGGACTTCTGGGGTGGGGGGTGAGGGGCATCTCCTCCGGAGGCCATGAACAACCTGGCTTATTGATTCTCTGGCCCTGGGAGTTCCCATGGCCGCCATCCACTGGAAGGGGGAAGTGTAGCCAGTGGGCCAGGAGAGCCTCCTGGGTCTCCTGGTGGTGACTTCCTCTTATAAATCAACCTTGGACAGCTGCATCCACTTGCACCACAGGATAAAAAAACAGACCCTGTTGCTAGACAGCAACTCAGGCTCCACAAACAGTGTGGGATCAGAGGGCAGGGGGCTTAGCCCAGGCACCAGCCAAGCAAGCCCGGCAGCCCTATCCCCATCCGGATCCTTCCGTTTGTTTATTTTCACAGTGGCATTGCCTGTCTGTACCAAATGAAGGAGTGGCCGCCCCAGCCCCCCTCTGGTCTGCATGTGGAGGTCACTTACTGCTCACCACCGGAAACGCCTTCTGACCTACGGGCTCATTTATTTATTTAAGTTGCACATAGACTGTCTGCTAGGTCTAAGTCCCCAGGCTAACAGGGATGTTAAGAACTGGATTTCATTTGGTCTAACAAATATATCTGATTGAGCAAGAAAGGGAAACCTACAGTACTGACCTATTCCCAGCCGGTCCTGCCCCAGCCCTACCTCACACCCCTCCACCCCCACCCTGCACTCCTGTCAGGGGCTTCACTCTCCAACCAACACAAGGATGCCTGATTCACCCAGAGAAAGCGGCTTGTGGCATCTGCGAGGTTGAGCTCTTCTTCCCTTGGACCTGAATTGCTGTCTTCCCAAATAACTTCTCCAATGTTTTATCATAAACATTTCAAAGCATATGTTAAAGTGGAAAGATTTTTTTATTTTTTTTGAACAGTGGGCACCAGTAACTCCACCTGTAACTCTACCATTCTTACATTTGGTTTATAGCCTATCTATGTTCTTTTTTGACACATTTCAAAGTAGGTTGCAGATCTTGGCATATTTGCCCTCATGAGTTCACTAGGCACCCTTGGATACTTGTTTGTGGTTTTGCTTTTTGGTGTAAAACGTTCATTTGAAGATGAATGGCAAAGTGTGTGTGTGGGGGGGGAGAGGGGGGAGGACAGTTTGTGGGAAGGAACCAGTTGGAGAACAGAAGGAGAGGAAGATGAGGGGTAGATGTGACTGAAGTACATTATATATATGTATGAAAATAGCATAATGAAACCCATTAAAATTGTAAGAAATAAGAGGAGGGGAGGTGAGAGTGGGGATAAGGAAATAATAGAGGAGGTGAATATGATCAAATTACGTTTTATATGTGTATGGAAAACTACAGTGTAAGTCTGCTGTACAATTAATATATGCCAAGAAAAGACAAAAATTAAATATGAAAATTGGAAAGATCTTCCCAATCCGCTAATATCTTCCATATGAGGAGATGTGCTTCCTCAGTTTATGTTCCCTGAGCTGACAAATGCACACATCTGTGTAAAATAAACCCTAAAACATCAGACATCACCTAGAAAGTCCTTCATTCCCTTGTCTAGTCAATAGCCTTCAATAGCCACCTCTACTCCATCCAAAGCAACAACTATTGAGAATATTTTCTATCATGCATTGTTTGCCTGCTCTAAAATTTCATGAAAATAATACCATGTATTATATTGTGTTTGGGTAAGGCCTATTTTATTTAGTAATATCTCTGGGGTTATCCATATTGTCATATCTATTGATAGTTAGCTTTGGTCCACTGCCTAATAATACTCCATTGTTTGGATGTTTCACAGTATTTTTTTTTTTTATTGTGAAAACACTGTACAGAGGGGTTACAATTACATGGGCAAGATAATGAGTACATTTCCTATCAAGCATTGTAGCCTCCTCCTTTGTTTACCCTTTACATCCCTTCCCAGCCTCCCTCCGCCCCCGTTTCACAGTAATTTTTATTCTTGCAATTTTGGAGTTGTGCTTCTTCTACTTGTTGGCTATTATTAAAAAAAGTTGCTATGGATATTCTTGTTCAAGTCATGTAGTAGACATATGTTTTCATTTTTCTTGTGTGAAATACCTAAAATTAGATTTGCTAAATTATAAAGTATATATAAGCTTCATTTTCATTTTATAAGAAATGGTTAGTACTTTCTTTTCAAAGTGCTTTATCAGTTTGTGCTATCAATATACCAGTGAGAGTTCTGGTTGTTCCATATACTTGTCAACATTTGGTGCCATCTTTTTTTTTTTTTTTTCCAGTGCTGGTCCTGGGGCTTGAGGCTCAGGGCCTGGTCACTGTCCCTAAGCTTTTTTTTTTGGGGGGGGGGGGTCCAGTCGTGGGGCCTGAACTCTGTCCCACAGCTCTTCAGCTCAAGGCTAGTGCTCTACCGCTTGAGCCACAGCACCACTTCCGGCTTTTTTCTTTTTGCTTATGGGGTCCTGAGGAATTGAACCCAGGGCCTCAGGCATGCAAGGCAAGAGCTCTACCACTGAGCCACCTTTCCATCCCACCCTTAAGCTTTTTTGCTCAAGGCTAGCATTCTACAACTTAAGCCACAGCTCCATTTTGGGTCTTTTTTTGTAGTTAGGGATAAGAGTCTCATGGGCTTTGCTGTCACTGCTGGCTTTGAACCATGACCCTGCAGATCTCAGTCTCCTGAGTAGCTAGGATTATAGACATGAGCCACTGGCACCCGGCCTGTCTGTTAAGTGTTACCCATTCTGGTGGATGGATAGTGGCATCTCAATATAGTTTTAATTTTGATAAGTGTTTATCACAAATTTTCTTTAAATTCCAAGACTTGGTTCTATCATTATCTTTAACTTGGTTTTAAACTTTCATTTCATTTTCTAGAAATAGATTGGAACATTGAATACATGCCCATGATCCAGAGGCTGAGTTAAATATATATTTTGTGAAATCATTATTATCTCTATTAGTGTTGGCGTGGTATGAGAATTTCCATTGTAATTTTTTGAGGAGAATGCATTTTAGGTTTTAGGCCATGTTTTGGGAAATAGTGTTTGATAAAAATAGAACCTTGGGGATGTAGTATTTGAATGAACAAAGTCACCAAGCACATCCATTTTTTTAAAGTGTAATTTTATTATTATGGTGTTGTACAGAGCGGCTACCATTAGGAATTGAATAAGTCTGGTTGTGAATACATTTCATGTTGGATATCATCATCCCTTCCTTTACTTTCCCCCAGTTTCTCCCTCCTGTCCCTGCTTACAAGTTGCATAGTTCATATTCTTCATCGTCTGCTGAGTACCATGCCTGCAGTTTTTCACCCTTCCTCTTCCCATTTCTACATCTTCCCTTGCTCCCCTCAAAAGACAGAAAAAAGAACAAACACACAAAAAGAAAAAACCAAAAGCAAAAGCAAAAACAAACACCACTACCACTACCACCACCAATAAAAAAAAACCATGTTTCCATTTCCTGGGATTCATTTTGATAAATGGTATTTTAAGTGTTAGAGGAGTTATGCTTTTGAGTTCCTTCCCTAAGAGTACCTTCCTTTAGTATGTTCATGTGTGAATACCTGGAGTCCCATATCATGTTCAAGTGTATTTTATTTATTTATTTATTTATTTATTTTTTGTTGTTGGTTGTAAGGCCTGAACTCTGGCCCTGGGCGCTGTCCCTCAGCTCTTCAGCTCAAGGCTAGCGCCCTACCACTTGAACCACAGCACCACTTCTGGATTTTTCTGCTTATGTGGTGCTAAGGAATTGAACCCAGGGCCTCATGCATGCAAAGCAAGCACTCTATCACTGAGCCATCTTCCCAGCCCATGTCCAAGTGTATTTTAGACCTAGCTTCCACATATGAGAGAAAACATGAGCCATTTGTCTCTCAGAGGTTGGCTTACCTTACTTACACATGATCTACTCTAGGTCCATCCATTTCCCTGCAAATGACTTAATCTTATTATTTCAAATGGATGAGTAAAACATCACATTTTTTTGATCCACTCATCTATTGTAGGGCATCTGGGCTGTTTCTACAACTTGGCTATTGTGAACAGTGCGACAATGAACAGGGATAGCACATCCATTTTTAGGATTGCTTTCATAGCATGTTTTTGTGGCAACACTGGAAATACCATTTATTTAGCTCTCTGAGGCTTATTTTAATTCTGAAAGATTGGGAATTGGACTCTAATTCTGCTTGCAGACCTCCTTGGCCTCCCTAGCCATGTGTCCTGCTTCCTGTCCTGCCTTTCTGGTTGCTGCTCCTTTGGCTGCCTCCCTTACTCAGTCCCTTCTCATTCTGCCTGCACTGCCCCGCTTCAAATTCTAGTCAAGCTTCAAGTCTCACGTGCACAGTACTGCATTTCTCCAATTTTGACTTCCTTCCTGAAAGAAGAAATACCTCGCCAGAGTAACTTTCTCAAAGTCCAAGTATGGTTATTGTGTCAGCCTTCTGTCTCTGTGACAAAATATCTCAGTTGATTAACTCAGAGGAAGGAAGAATTTATTTTGGCTCATGGCTTCAAAGGTTCCGGTCCATTGACGGTGTCACTTTGAGTCTCTGATAACAGTGCATCATGGCAGGAGTGCATGGGGGAATGAGATCTATTCACCTTATGGTGTCTGGGAAGCGAAAAGCCAGAGAGAAAGGAGCCAAGCATGCAATATCCCCATCAAGGGCATTTCCACAATGGCATGAAGTCCTTTTACTAAGCCCGGCTTCTGAAAGGGATAACCCCCTCCTCATAGTGCCACAGGCTGGCAATCAAACCGTTAGCCCATGAACCTTTGGGGAAACTACATATCTGAACGACAGTATTATGATTGTGTCCTATGTTCGTAATAATCCTGTCTCCCTTGTAAGGGAAAGTCTACATTAGCAAACAACCTTTTAAATGCCCACTCAGCCTAGCTCTGTCTTCAGCACTTTACATACATTATAATCTCAATTTCCACATCAGTATTTATGAAGTAGGGTATAGTATCATTTTCTTTTTCTTTTTGTTGGTTGTGGGGCTTGAACGCTGGGCCTGGGTGCTGTCTCAGCTCTTCAGCTCAAGCCTAGTGCTCTACCACTTGAGCTACAGCGTCACTTCCACCTTTTTCTGTTTATGTGGTGCTGAGGAATTGACCCAAGGCCTCATGCATGTGAGGCAAGCACTCTACCATTGAGCTACCTTCCCAGCCCCTTCATACTAATTTTTAAATGAGGAAACAAGCTTAGAGAGCTCTTCAGTAAAGGTTTGGAATCAGTATTCCTTCCCAGGCAGCCTGATGTTAGAACCCAAGCTTGTAGGTTTTATGGCATTCCTTAGTAGCCTACTGCCACCTTGATTGCCGGTTGCAATACAAACACTTCTATCTCCCCTTTCCCTTCAGCCTCACTGTCAGATTTACTGTAACTCGAAACAAACCACACTCTTTCATAGCTTCTTGACTTGACAAACGCTAATGTGTTTGCCCAGTGTATTTGATCTGCTCCCTCACCTTTCCATCAGTTGAACTCATTTCTCTGGAATGAAGCCAAGCAGCACTGCCCCCAGGGAAAGCTCCTAAATCAGGCACTGTTCCTCCTCTCTCTTTCTGTTCCTCTGTAGCATGTGTCTTGATGATGCTTTGGCGTTACAGGTTACTTAAGACCTTGTCTTCTTCATCTTGTATTCTAGAAGTTAGCTAGTGTCCAGAGAATCACGATGACTTCATCTCTTAGGTAGGGGTCCCTGGGCAAGGACCTGGGAGGAAGGGAAGTGTATAGGGCAGAGAAAGAAACTGAGTAGATGAATGTTAGGAGTCTGAGGAATGAGAGTGTCCTATGCACTTGTTTGTCATTGAGTCCCCCAAGATTTACCAATTGTTAGATGCAGGCCCACAAGGAAGGGATGTAATCTTACATGGTGCAACAGTAGCTCTTGGAGGAGAACTAAGCTTTGTGTCTCTAGTCACTAAAATACTTTGGACAATCTAGAGTGAAAATGAGTGCCTTGGTTCTGAAGGGGAAATGGGTAGCATGCCACTGTGTACATGAATAAATAGTCTGTTGTCAGCAACCACGTGCAGATAACGTGGAGCTTCTATCATTGAAGAGTCTTCAAAAAATAAGAGAAAAGTCTTTAGCAAATGTTGAAAGTGGATTATTAATAGATCATTAATTAATTACATTTGCATTGAAATATCTACTTGTTGTATCTTACCAGGAGAGAAAAACCTCCTCCTATGCTAAACACTGCACATTTGACATTCCTGGAAGAGTAAACTATGTCTCTCATCTCAACCAACCACACTTTGATTTTGCTTCGTAATCTGACACACATGCTAAGGGATCAGGAGGGCATGGCAAGCATGTTTACTAGTCATTACTACAATCTGAGACCTTGAATATGCCTTCAGTGCATCCTTTTTCTCACTGAGCTTACTTAGGATCCATTGGATTGGTTCCAGTTTTTTTCTGGTGAACTGCTTTTCTCAAACAAAGGCCTTAAGGCCTCAGTGTACTTTGGGTTCAGTGTTAACCCACAAAACTTGAAAGTCAGCGGCTTCTTCTCTTGCTATTCCACTCTCCTTTCTGTATTTTGTTGATTTGGTTTTAGGACTGGTTTGGTTGGTTTACGGTCCTCTTCACATAATGAACCTACGGTCCTCTTCACATAATGAACCTACATCCTGGCTTCTCCCCGAAAAAGGCAGAAGTGTGGTCCTTTCAGTGAAGACGAGGGCCCAGGAAGCACCAGGACCTTTGACCTCAAACTGCCCGATGGAATCTGAATTCCCTCTGGAGAGACTCAGAATGACTGAGCCTCTTAATAGAGTCCGTCCTTTTGTGGAATATCTTAAATTGTGGTCATTTAAAGCATTATTACAGAATTGTTTACTGACCTGTATAAACACATCATACCATTTGTCACTCTGAGGGTAACAGGTGCTTTCTAAGCTGCCAGCTGGGGGTGCTTTAGAGTCTCTAAAAGAAGAATATCAATTTTCTTCGCAAAGAACTGCAGAGATCCTGGTCTTCTTTATATTTTCATCTAGGCTCAAGACAGAGGAAGTTGAGGGAGTGCAGAACTCTGGGGCATCTTACAAACTTTTCTTACTCTACATTTTACATTGTGACCTGCTTTCCATTGAAAATGCACCAGAGCAACCATCTTCAAGAGCATAATGATGCTCTCTGTGTCTGTTGATATTTTATACAAGTATCTTCATGCATGCGCTCAACAATCACACTGAATGCCTGGTATATTCTAAGCATTGCTTTAGGTACAAAAATATAGTTATAAACAAAACAGATCAAGTCCTGACTCACATGGTGCTTATAAACTCATAGGGCAAAGGGGAATGTGCGACCAAATGAATACAAGTCAGGTAGTGGTGCCTGTTTACAAAGGAGAGTAAAACAAGAAAGGGGACTGGCCAAATGGGAGCATGTTCAAGGTCTCCATTGATTTTTTTTTTTCCTTTGTGAATTGAGAAGTAAAGTCAGGTGCTATAAGAATGAGGATGGCTGGTGGCGCATACCTTTAATCCAGCTACTCAGGAGGCTGAGATGTGAGGATCAAGGTTCAAAGCCAACCCTGAGCAGGAAAGTCTGAGATATTCTTTTTTTTTTAAATTTAATTTAATTTTATTTGTGAACATACTGTACAGAGGGGTTACAATTACATGGGCAGGATAATGCGTACATTTCTTACCAAGCATTGCAGCCTCCTCCTTTGGTTTACCCTTCACATCCCTTCCCAGCCTCCCCCCTCTCGAAAGTCTGAGATATTCTTATTTCTAATTAACCACTAAAAAGCTGGAAGTGGAGCTATGGCTCAAAGGGTAGAGCTCCATATGCACTCAGGATCTGAATTCAAGCCCCAGGATGGACACACACACACACACACACACACACACACACACACACACACGAAGATGGCAAAGAGGAACGTGATAGTTGTTTAGAAGAACAGCATAATAAGTTTTAAAAAAGGAAATGCATTGCAATTTGCTGCACAGTCAAGGACTGTCTTGAGAATTTAAGAAGAGTTTTGTCAGTGCTATGGATGACAAGGCAGACAAAAGAGTAGGTCAAATACTGGGATTTTGATCACAGAGGGAGGCACCAATTACCCAGGACTCCAACTAGAAAATAAATAGGAAGACAGATCTCACACCCCCTCACAGTCTCTGAAATTTTCTCAAAGTGAATGGGTTAAATGAGTGTCATTTTATCCAAAGGCCTTCTTCTGTGTCACCGAATATCATATTGTTACCATTGTCATGTGCCCCAACCTTTAATCCCATCTGGACACAGGTGATAGTAACCTAGGGAGAGCGCAAATTACAGGGTAGTCTTTAACAGTGCATGATGGGAAACTCACATCCCTCTCCATCTTTCCTCCAGCCTTGAGTCATTTTATTTCTCAGTTCAGCAAAAGCTTTCCAATGGTTCCTGGAACATTCCTGAACTCCATATGCAAGAGACCTCTGTCATCAAATTGCTCCACTAATTTATTTTCTTGGTGTGTGTAGACCCAGGAATGTGATTACATTCAAAACACAGTGAAATCCTGGTTCTGTGAATGAAGATTCAGGGCTTCATCTCTCAAAAATGCCTCTTCTGTCATCCTGAGCTTAAGATATATATTTCTCCCAAGTGAGCTGAAATTTTCCAGTAAGTACTGGTGATTCTCACAAAAATTGTCTTTCTCATTTACAAAGTCTTGCCACGCAGTATCCCATAGGCAATAATGTAAGATTGGAATCACAGAAAGAAGCCTTCTGTTAATGGCCCCAGGGTTTAAAACCTCAAATCATAAAACTCATGCTGTTTTTTCCAATTGCCCTTAAAGTTTTTCTTACTACATGCCTAAGACAGCTAGAGTCTTGTGTGCCTTTTTCTTTGTATGTTGGAATTGGGTTTTTCCTGATCACATAAGATACTTCTTGTGTTTATACAGTGCAAGCTTTCTCTTCTGAGGGTTGAAAAGAAATGGGGCCATGAAATGCTAGACTCAGATTGATGATGAATCATTGCAGCTTGACTCACTTAAGTCAACCTGAGCCTTCAGTCTGGGTAGGAAACCTCTGGCCCACAAGCTATATAAGAAGCATGAAATAATTCGATACATGAAATCATTCAATGAAATAAAATTTCATCATTTGATGAAATAATCTTCTCCTCCTCCTTCTCCTTCTCTTCCTCTTTCTCCTTCTCTTCCTCTTCCTACTTCTTTCTCTTCCTCCTTTCCCCTTTTCTCCTCTCCCCTCTTTCTCCTTCCCCCCATTTTCTTCCTCTTTGTACTGTTATCGGTGAACCTCGGTTCGTTGAGCTTGGTTCTGCCACTTGAGCTATACTTAAACCTTTGATTCTCTTGAGTTCTTCCTACCCACACTCCCCTAGAAATTCTGCATGGCACACTCACCTCCCGAACAGTCAATGTGGAGAGGTAGTTATCAAGAGCCAGCAGTCCATTTAACAGAGCAGATACTTTCAGCTTCTGTTTTCACATCCTTCATCTTAGATCATCACTGAAAGTGCAGAGTTCTCACAGATTGGAAAGGAATTGTCTGGAAGAAAACACTATCTCTGCACATACCGGGTATGGGAATGGGGGCAGACAGCAGGCAAGCACAGATGGAGGTGAGAGGTGGGGACAGGAAGGTCACACATCATCAAAGGCTTTCCACTCAACTTCATATGCGGTCTCCCCTTTCTACCATAGCTGTCTCCCTACACTTGCCCAGCTCTTTCCCATTGGGGGCCCTCACAGTAGACTCCCCCGTGATTTCTATCACACCTGCAGCACCAACTAACATCACTCAAGTGCTTGCTGTGCTAAGGTCTATACACAATTATTCCATTGAATTGTCACAGCTGTGAAGTAGGAAGTCTTACCTCTAGTTTAGAGATGAATAGAGCACAGAAAGATGTCAAGGGCTGGAGGCATCATGCACGTGGTAGAGAACCTGCTAATGAATGGCAGAACTAGGATTTGATTTTGTTCTGAGTTCACAAATGTGCTATTTTTTTTTTAATCCTTTATAAAAGATTTTTTTTTTCTTTTTTCAATCTGTTCTATCCCACCGATTTAAGTTCTGGCAAGGCAGGGGCTGTGTTTTGTATGTAGTACTTTCCTCCTGGCCATTAGCACAATTCAGTAATTTAGAAAATATTTATTAAAATGATGAATAAAAAATGAAATAGCATATCATTACCAGCTCCAGATGCTTCACTGTGGACATACTGATGTTTTGTTATGGTTCCTCTTTTCGATGAACATGATCCTCAACCCTTGATCCTTCTTTCCAACTCCACATCTATGTTAAGCAGCAAATTGGAAAAGAGATGTGGAGAAAGATCCCTCTCCTCTGAGATCCAAACCCACACATCCAGCTACCAACTTGATACCATCACTTGAAGGTAGAGTGCCTCCCTCTAAGTTAATATACTGTAATGGTCCTTCCGCATGTGAGATGTTCATGATATATGTGGATATATGTGTCTGTCGTATGTAGGTATGTATCTATCTAGCTATCTATCTGGGCCTGGGCATTGTCCTTCAGCTTTTTTGCTCTACTGGTAGTGTTCTACGACTTGAGCCACAACTTTCCTTCCAACTTTTTGGTGATTAGTTGGAGATTAAAGTCTCATGGACTTTTCTGCCTGGGCTGGCTTTGAACCATGATCCTTGGATCTCAGCCTCTTGAGTTGTTAGGATTACAAGTATGAAGCATCTACATTGGATGCCTTCCTTTTCTTTATTTCCAATCCACTTTTAAGTTCCGATGTTCAGTCTCCAAAATCACAGTATTGGACCGCACTTTCCTCCTACTGCCATCCTTGTGTACAGCATCATTTTTCATCTGAATCACTGCAATAGCCTCTTCATCTGGAGATTCTGCATGTGGCTTCTGGCTCTTTGCGGATTCTCACTGGCACCTGAATTCCTATGAGAGACAAAAGATGTCAAGAAAGCATTACCAGTGAGACCCATATATATCACAGGAGGTGGGGCTGCGGCCTATTGGTCAGTGTGGGCTGGAGAAAGTATAGGCAGGATTCAGTGATTTGAGAATCCTATGCTTCACAAGGGAGATCATAGCCCTGTCCCGAGGCTCTGAGTGGGCTGTGGGCACTGCTTATACCTCCTTGCTGCCATTCTGGTGTATCTGTGTATCTGGAGACGATACTGTGTATCTGTGTATCTGGAGACAATAGCACAGTCTTTCCTACTTTACTTCTCTCATTCTTATTCTCATCTCATCCTATTGCATCTTTGCCTTGGATTCTTAACTTCAAGAAGAGTTCTTTCCAGAGTTGGGAGGCACCTAGGGAAATCCTCTCATTTCCCCTAAGTGCCCAGTTACTCTGAAGCCAGACTGATAGTTGAAAAAGTCTCTTAGAGAGTCTCAAGAATTTAGTGGATTGAAATAGATTTGTCAGTTGGGAAGTCTGAATTGACCTACTTATTCTCCTTTCCTGGTAGGTCCCAAGCTGTAGACTGGAGACAACTCTTGATTCAGGGATGGGGTGTATAGAACTTTCTATAAAGCAGCTAGTGGTATACTCATTTCTTCTTGGACACTCCACATTCAAACTGTCTATGCCATGTACAAGCAATGCCCCCCCCCCTGCCCTGCACTTCCAAATTCATAGCACCCAGATCTGTTTGAAGCTTGGTAAAGACTGATACAGGAGTAAAAAGCAGGTCTTTCGGTCAATACATAAAGTGAAGAGAAATATGATTAAGAGATAGTGGTCAAACAAAAATAATTCATGACTAGAGAAAAGAAAAAGATATAAAGAAACCAGGATACTTACAGAAAACAACAACAACACTAAAGCAAATTTTGCATGTTGAACATTTTTAAAAATTAATTGTACATGCTGGGCGCTGGTGGCTCATGCCTGTAATCCTAGTTACTCAGGAGGCTGAGATCTGAGGATCATGGTTCAAAGCCAGCCCAGGCAGGAAAGTCCATGAGACTCTTATCTCCAGTTAATCACTAGAAAACTGGAAGTGGTGCTATGGCTCATGGTAGAGTGCTTGCCTTGAGCTGAAGAGCTGAGTGACACTGCCCAGGTCTAGAGTTCAAGCCCCATGACCGACCCCCCCCCCCCAAAAAAAAAAAAGTACAGGCAGAGAGTACTCTTTTACATTGAATGTACTTTTCTTTTTTTTTTGAAGAGACGGTTGGTTCATGTGTTGGTCATTCTGTGCCTTTCTTGCCACTTCAAGGCCTTCTGTATTTTTATCCAAATACTTGTTGCATTTACACTAAACCTCAAAGTAATTGACAGACTCCATGAGAAAGATTCTAGGCACATTTTGATGCTAGTCTTCCATTTGGACTCCTGGGAAGATGGAAAATAATTCCACGATTATCCAGAACTGGCGGGGAGAGGATTATCAGAGGGAGAAATTTTACAGGCAGTCAGTCTCTCATGTGCTTCTTTGAAGAAGGTGTTTATAACACGTTTTGTTGATGCTTCTATAACCCCCAGGAGTGCTGGTTGTTTTTCATCAAAAAATAAGAAGTGAAAATGAAGCAATTTGCTGTGAGAACATCCTTGCCTTTCTACTGGTTGTTTCTAATTGCAGTTTGGCTGTGAATTTTTTTTAACCGTTTGCATTAGGGTAGGAAAAAAAAACACATCCAGTGCTTTGGAACAGAACAATGTGTAAAACATCCACAAGTTTGGAGGATGAGTGAGGAGAATTCTCTGAAAGCAGGTGAGGTCAGCATTCTTGAGAACACAGACAGGAAAATTCATTCCCTAAGAACATTGACCTTGGTCCTCTTTTTGCCTTCTTAGTGCAAACACTAGATTTGCAGAGGCATTTGGAAGGTCATTAAGTAGAAGCTACTGCTCCTTATTGATGGGTGGGTAGCCACTGCTCAGACTCAAGGGTCTGTAGTAGGGAGAAAGCCAGCATTCCAACACTGCATTTTTCTATTCTTAAATAATTAAAACAAAATAAAGGACTGAAATAATGAGACCAGTAAGAGCAAGGATTTGGGATAGGTAACATTTGTTAAGTATGTCTTAGATGCCAAGAGCTATTTTTATGTGCCTAAAGTCATTTAATCCGTACAATTGTAAGGTTCACTGAAAGGAAACTGCCACATGGTTCAGGCAGAAAAGAGTTTATTGAGGAGAGAACAAACTGCCGGCCAACAGGAGATGAAGGTGTGTGAAAAAAGAAGGAAAGGAAAAAGAGAAGAAAATAGGAGGGGATTTGTGTTGAGCTGGATTATATAGGGAAAGGCTCTGATCTCTGAGCCTGGGGAACATTTCACTGCCCAAGGGAGGCGTGACCAAGGCAGTTCAGGAAATGACCTCACTGGATAAGGAAGTGACCTCAAAGTCTGGGATCTTTTGCTGACTCACAGTCAGGTGATTGATAGGTGATTACTGGTTTCAGGCAGGTGAGAGGAAGCGGGAACTGTTTTCCCTGGCAGACCTAACAACAGCTCTATGTTTAGAGATGAAGAACCCTAGAAGCAAAATTATTATTACTACTACTATTACTACTGTTACTATTATTATTATCATCAGTTGTGGGGCTTGAACTCAGGGCCTGGATGCTATCCCTGAGCCTCTTTGTGCTCAAGGATAGTGCTCTACCACTTGAGCCACAGAGCCACTTCTGGTTGTTGAGTCTTGGAGTCTTGGAGATGAGTCTTAAAGGGACTTTTCTGCCTTGGCTGGCTTTAAACTGTGATCCTCATATTTCAGCCTCCTGAGTAGCTAGGAGGATTACAGACAAGAGCCACTGGTGCCAGGCTTACAAATATGTGTGTATATATATATATTATATATATATATATAATATATATATATACATACATATATATACACACATATATACAAATATACATATGTACATATATTATACATAATATTATATATATTCAAAGTGAAATAAGATATCCATGGCTATGTTGTCTGATAGCAAACCTGAGCCCCAATATGCAAATGATGCCATGTATGGTGAGGGTTAAAGTAAATGTCAAGGTGGATAGACCAGGACCACAGGCCCTGGAAAGTTAACCCAGATGGAAAAGTCAAGACTGACACAGAAGGGTCCACCTTGTGTCTTCTGCTAGTTCAGGGCCAGGCTGACAGAGCCAGTGTTTTTAAGTCAGCTTAAGATTTTTCCCTTCTCGTGGCCTGATCTGTTTTCAATTGAATCTTCCAGCTGGTGTTGATTTATAGAATGGTGCTCAGTTTTCCAAACAAGCTGTACACTGGCATCTCAGAATTCCATTCCAGCTAATGCTGGGTCGCTGTGCCACAATTCCCATGGCTGCAGTATATGTTTCCCCTTCTTTTTTCTTCTTTAAAAGTGGAATAGAGCAATTCATTCTTATTGCTGCATGTTGTAATATTTTCACATGCAATTTTCTCCTTCAGTTCATTGCTCCCTATAAAAGAAACTGTGGGTATGATTATTGTATTATATTTATAATTGAAAACAGCTGACTTCACGGATTTTTACGTTTTACCTCATTTTCCAGCTTGGACTACTTTGGCTTGTCAAGGGAGGCGCAGGGGGAGACTGTGTAGAGAGGGCGGGTAGTGTCAAATCGTTGCACATGTAGCCAACATCAATAGTAAATAGCTCTGGAAAGGAATGGGCAGAATTCTGTTCCCAGGACAGCTCTCTCAAGAGCTGAAGGAGGCTTTCTGCAGAGCAACTCACAAATATTAAATGTGGAGAAAGAGAAGATTTAAGTCAATGTGTGGGTAACAATATCAATGACACTATTTGAGTGTTTAATATAGAACAGGGACTGGCCTAAGTCTTTTTTTTTCTTCTTCTTCTTTTTGTCAGTCCTTGGGCTTGAACTCAGGGCCTGGGCACTGTCCCTGAGCTTCTTTTGCTCAAGGCTAGCACTCTACCACTTGAGCCACAGTGCCACTTCTGCTTTTTCTGTTTATGTGGTACTGATGAATCGAACACAGGGCTTCATGCATGCTAGGCAAAAACTCTACCACTGAGCCACATTCCCAGCCCTGGCCTAAGTCTTTTATATGAGGGATTTCACTGAATCTTCACAAACCAACCTGTGAAATAAAGGAAACTCGGGAGGATAAGACAAGAAGTGAGAGGGGAAGCTGTATTCCAGACATGAAGCTCTCTATACCAGGGACCAAAACTTTAACCAACATTCTACCTCTCCTCCGCTATCCTGTGGTATCTGTGAAGCTGTGGATGGAGAGACCTTCCAAAGGCCCATTTAGAAGGATGTGTCAACTCTATTCCATTTTTTTGGCTTTCTGGAATTTCTTATAGTAAGGTGAATACTTTCAGTGATAGACACCTCTTCCTTAGCCTGATAAGAGCTGTTATTATTCACATTGTCATCAATTTTTACTATTATACTAATATTGCTATTATGCATTGAAAAATGAAGGTGTTCCTTTTTTTCTTTTTTTGGGCACTGTCCCTGAGTCTTTTTGTGTTCAAGACTAGCTCTCTATCACTTGAGCCATGGCACCACTTCTGATTTTTGAGTGGTTAATTGAAGATAAGAGTCTCATGGGGACTTTTATGCCCAAGCTGGCTTGGAATCATGATTCTCAGATCTCAGCCTCCTGAGTAGCTAGAATTAGAGTCTTGAGCCACAGACGCCTAAAGGTGTTCCTTTTTTACAGGTTTGTCCTACCTGAGAAATATTTATAGAAGTTAAAGACTTGGCATGTGGATAGTCTCTTCTGTGCATTGTTCTATTTACTGGAAATTCTTGTGTGTGT
The DNA here is from genome assembly GCF_019054845.1 of Dipodomys spectabilis. Classification (NCBI taxonomy): domain Eukaryota; kingdom Metazoa; phylum Chordata; class Mammalia; order Rodentia; family Heteromyidae; genus Dipodomys; species Dipodomys spectabilis. The sequence continues at coordinate 3,915,375 of NW_024870750.1, forward strand.
GTGTGTGTGTGTGTGTGTGTGTGTGTTTTGTGTGTGTATGTATGTCAGGGGTGGGGGGGAGAAAGAGAGGAAAGAGAGAGAGTGTGTGTGTCCTGGGACTTAAACTCAGGGCCTGTGCACTGATCTTTTTAATTCAAGTCTAGCCCTCTACTACTTGAGCTCAACTTCCTGCTTTTTGGTGTTTAATTGGAAATAGAGTCTCATGGACTTTTCTGCTAGGGCTGGCTTTGAACCACAATCCTCAGATCTCAGCCTTCTGATTAGGATTACAGGCATGAGCCACCATCTCTTAGCAAAACTGGAAATCCTTAGTGGGTCATTGGTCCAGCAATTGTTCCATAAAATAAATTTCCTGTGAATTATTCAGGATTACAGCCATATAAATCTCTAATCAGATTACTTATCTTTCTCAGATTATTTATGTGCTTATCACAGAATAGATAAAGGAAGATGTCCAAGAATTTTGACTTATAAGAAAAAAGAGAAATTTTCTTTCCATCTTTTTCTTTCTTTCTTTCTTTCTTTCTTTCTTTCTTTCTTTCTTTCTTTCTTTCTTTCTTTCTTTCTTTCTTTCTTTCTTTCTTTCTTTCTTCCTTCCTTCCTTCCTTCCTTTCCTTCCTTCCTTCCTTCCTTCCTTCCTTCCTTCCTTCCTTCCTTCCTTCCTTCCTTCTTTCGCTCTCTCTCTCCCTCCCTCCCTCCTTCCCTCTCTCCCTCCCTCCCTCTCTCCCTTCCTTCCTTCTTCCTCCTTTGTTTCTTTTCTCTTTGTTTGAGAAAGTGCCTTCTTATGTTACCCAGCATGGTCTTGAACTCCTGGAATCCAGCTCAAGCTTTAGCCACCTTAGTATCTGGGACTACAGGCACATGCTACTTAGCATCTAGCTAAAAGGAGAAATTTTCTTTCTTGGTCTTATGTGGCTGATTACTACGGCAGTTGGCTGATCAAATGCTTGGACCTTCCAGCCTGCTGTACTCATCTGTACCCTCACTTGCTTGGTTATGGGTTTGCCCTTAGCAAGTAATGTTACAGTAATTTATATAAAATGAGGGACTTAAAACTTGAGGAAAAGTATGTGCACTTCTCCAATTTTCTTTCTTTTAGTTTGTGCTGTGTCAGTGACATTGAAAATTGATGATATTATGCTTGGCTAGAGCCTGCTATTCTGTAATTTTGTATAATTATTCCAAATTCTGTGCAGCAGAACTGAATATTTGAGGCAAATATACAGGACATAATGACTTGCAGCCTGGATTTCTTATACAAAGGAACCTGAATGAATTTGATATTCTTTTTTGGCTGTTTCAGCATAGATTTAGTCACAGATTTACCATATTTTCTTGATTTGGTGAGCTGCTTTCTGTTGCTTCAAAAAATGTTTATGTCTGCTTCTTTATGGTTAGAAAAGGAAAGAAAACATCTTGATTTCTTTTCCTAGTGAACAAACTATTCTTTAAAATAAATAAACACCAAGTCAAATGCCATTCATCAGTGTGGCTTTCCCATCGGTGTGATTTTTTTTTTTTTTTGCTTTGCCTTCAGAGTTGGGGTCCTCTCTCTACTCACTTCCTCCTGGGTCATGTTTATGTTTAAGCAGTATATTCACTCAGGGTTGTTTGGGAGACACAAGCTTGAGGTACAAAGGGCAATGCTCCTCTCCTTTCCCTGGGTGAGGACAACTGAGCATATAATAACATGGTGTTCCCCAAGGAAGGGAGGAATCATACTCAACAGAAATCGTCGGGGAAAAATAAATCAGTTCATATAATTTTTTTCAAGTCTTTTCATTTCTGAATGGAACAATGTTATTCTGATAGAAGCATAGAGTTCCATTGTATACATATACCATATTTTCTTGATCCATTTATCTACTGAGGGGCATCTGGGTTGGTTCCATATCTTGGTTATGGTGAATAAATATAGATTTAGTGTTATATTATCATCAGCAGAATGCATATGTATGTAGCTGTCTGTTACTGATTAAGCTTTATGTAAATTTTCCTCTGTATATTCAAGACACACTTTGGTCCAAAAAAAAAATACAAGAAAAAGAAATCAGAGGTATTTCCACCAGGTGGCATGCTTTGTTCTCGGGGTATTAAAATGGGCTGGGTGACCTAGTGAATTCTCTGGAGAATGGATTAAGTCCTAGTGGTCATACCTTGGGTGGGATGCTAGGGAAAGGACCTTCCCAGGGAAATGGAGGTAGTGACCTTAGAGCAGAATTATGGTGAGACACCCTCAAAAATGAGGGATAGTAGGAGATATCTTAGCATTTGCAGTGGGTATGGAATTTCAAAGGTTAACACTGAAGCCTAAAGATAATTTCTGAAACAACTTTCCAGTGAGTGTCCTGTAGAAAACTCTTACCTGGCCCTAGTTAAAATTAGGTGTAAGTGGGCATGATGGCCCACACGTGTAATCTCAGCTATAGGAGCTGGAACAGAGATTGTGATGATCATGGTTTGAAGCTAACTCAGGCAAAAAAGTTAGCAGGACCTATCAACAACAACAACAAAAAAGCTTCTCATGGTAGTACCCACCTTTCATCCTAGCTGCATGGGAAGTACAAACAGGAAGGTCATGTTTGTGTTCAGCCCAGTCAAAACCATGAGACCATTTATTAAAAATAACCAAAGCAAAAAGGGTTGGAGGTGACTCAAGCATAGAACACCTATCAGCAAGCACAAAGCCCTGAGTTCAAACCCTAGTACTGTGGGAAAAAAAATCTAAAGCCAGGCACTGGTAGCTCACACCTGTAATCCTAGCTACTCAAGAGGCTGAGATCTGAGGATTGCAGTTCAAAGCCAGCCCAGGCAGGAATATCCGTGAGACTCTTATCTCCAATAAACCACTAGAAAACCAGAAATGGCTCAAGTGGTAGAGTGCTCGCCTTGAGCTGAAGAGCATAGAGACAGCGCCCAAGCCCAGAGTTCAAGCCCCACGACAAAACAAACAAACAAACAAAACCCCAAAATAGCTACAATGGTATCTGAAGTTTATGAAGTCAGATTTGTGTTTAAGATGTAGCTCATAGCTAAGCTTGAGCTTTGAGAATTATTTGGTTTAAATTTCATACTAAGAAGATAACATATCCTCAGATAAAGTATTAGTTCATTTGTATCAGCTCCTCACAATGGTGTGTAATATTTAAAGAAAGTTCTGAGCAAGACTGAAAGAAATGCGAATAATTAGTACTGCCAGGATTTTCTTTTCCTTTCTTTCTTTTTCTTCTTCTCTCCTGTCCTGTCCTGTCCTCTTTTCTCTCCTCTCTCTTTTTCTCTCTTCCTTCCTTAATTCCTTTCTCCCTCCCTTCTTCCCTCTCTCTCTTTCCTTCCTTCCTTCCTTCCTTCTTTTCATTCTTTTCCTTCCTTCCATCCTTTCCCCCATCTCTCTTTTTCTTTCTTTTCTTTGTGCTGGTACTGGGGCTTGAACCCAGGGCCTGAGTGCTGTCCCTGAGCTTATTTGCTCAAGGCTAGTGTTCTATGACTTGAGCCACAGCTCCACTTTTGCCTTTTTTTGGGTAGTTAATTGGAAATAAGAGTCTTGGGGACTTTCCTGTCCTGAATGGCTTTGAGCCATGATCCTCAGATCTCAGCCTTCTGAGTAGCTAGGATTAAAGGCATGAGACAGGCAGGACTTTTTAAATTAATTGCTGCCTATGACCTACTTGAGGACATTATTCAGTTGAAATTTAGAAGACAATTTGACAAATGAATAGTTTACAGGGCAATGGGAGGGTTAAGGGGACCAACCAGCACTTTTGAAGATGTCAAGAAGTAGCAACACTGAGAAGCTGTTTCCTGGGACTGAAGCAGGGAGGGAAGGAAGAGTGTGGGACACAGTAAGAGTTTGGGGTATGGAGGAGGAGCTATCAGATAGTAGCTAAAGTCAGACATTGAACCTGTGGATGTTTTGTTCCAAAATAACAGTTAACATTTTGCCACTTATAGGAAACTGAATGTTTTCAAAGCTCTGCCTCTTAATTACAGCAAGAAAGTTCCTGTCATCAAGACACTCATGGCTAAAGCTGTTAGTACAGTGGTTCTCAGAGGAGCAAAAGCGGCTTCTCCGTAGACACCTAGGTGACCAGATTGTATTGGTTTTTATTATGCACTAAATTGAATTGGATAGGAACAAGAACAAGAGAAGTTAAAGAAGGAAAGGGAAACTTTGTCTCCTCATGTTTTACCTGGGTTCCCTCCAAGTCTCATTAAAACTTAACTAATTCATTTCACAGCAGCACTTGGAAATTCTGGCAGTGTAATGGACACCTTGCTTTTGTTCCTGACCACATAGGCAAAGCTTAATACCATCTGGCAGAGGCTGGAGGTATGCATTATTTTTGGAACTTCTCTAGAGAAAATAGGAACTGAGAAGTCTAGGCCTAACAATTGTTCCTGCCACATACATATATAAACATGCTAATATTAATACTGTAGTTCAGGATCGTTTGTTTTCATTATTCCAGGCATTTTGTTTTTTTATAATGTCTAAAATTCTACCATAAATTTCAATTATGAAAAATTAAGACATTCAGAGCTCTCTACATAAAAATTTCAAGTATGTGACATGCCAACCATCCTAAATACATGGCAGAGATTACTAATCAATTGTCCCTTTCTAAGATAGCTTCAGACTCATTCCCAAGATAACATTCTCACAGTCATGAACAGTTCCTCATAAATGTCTCAGGAAAACAAACCTACTCCTTACAAAGAACTCAAAAAAAATCCTTTATTTTACAGATAAGAAAAAGGATTCATTGCAACAAGAATAGAGCATCTGCTTGGCTTATTGATTGTCAATAGGGTTCAGGTTTTGACAGGATTACTAGGTGACTTAAAAGCACATTAAAGTTTGAGAGGCATTTATCTGGAACACTGTATGGAAGAATCTATAGAAATAATGGAGAGAGAGAGAGAGAGAGAGAGAGAGAGAGCGAGAGAGAGAGTGAGCGAGCACACATGGGCACTACCCTGTGGAATCAGTACCTTGGAGAAGGCATCAGCTGTGATGGTCCTCAACTTCTCAGGTTCAGAACCTTAGTTTTATACAAAGTTCTATACAAAGATGAGCAGCCCATGGGAGACTAGTTCTTGCTAATGAAATTGCAAAGGCATTGACTGACACAAAAGCCATAATTCCTATTTATTAAATGATGGCACAAAAATTGTGTGAGTTATTTGCAGTCATACATAGTTTTAAGAGTCTCCTGTCTGGTGAGATACCTAAGTTAGAAGGCTGTCTCTTGGTCAACACATAATGAAAGCAATGGCTGTTGGCATTTTGGAGTGGGTGTTTCTTCACATTAGGGTTATTTTCCCTTCAAGAGCATTTGGGATGTCATCTTTTAAAATGTCACCAAAGTTATCTTTGCCAAATTCCAATTAAGTTTCAGCAAAGGTTTTCTATATCAGTTGTATTTCAGCTGTTTTCCTAAGGACAAATTCTGATACTTCTGGTTTCAGAAGCAGCACTGTGAAGCTATTTTATAGGGAGTTTACTCCTATCGCTGTCCAAACTTCTGTGTATTCATTTTTATTTAGTTTATTCTCTAAGAAGGCTTTCCTCTAGTTTTATAAACCCTAGCAGCTCCTTACTGTGGCTTCTAATAGTGACTGCTATAGGGACTATTGGCTCAGCTGATGCAGGGCAAATTGCACAGACTATAGGCATTTAAGTTATCTTTATGGAAAACACTGAGGAAGATGGAGGAGTCAATGTTGAGCTATAAATATACTTGGAGAGAACAGTGTCAAAATGTTCTTTTGACTCAAAATCATTCTATTCCCTTCCAGATGGGAAAAGGTATAGTCTTAAAGTCATGAAGGGCTGTGCTGGGTCTAGGTGGTGCTGTTAACTCCACTTAAAGTCAGACTTCTTGGATTGCCAAGAAGAGCTACTTCAGACTAAAATGCTAAAGAGCAGTTGGGGATGCTATAAATTTTGCTGGATACACATCATCTCCAAATATTTCCTAGTTCTGGTGGAGAGGGAATGTTCTATTTTCTCAAATGTAGGAGTTGAGGATATGATCTGGACAGTAGCATATATTATGGTACATCTATTTCCATGATCCAAGACAACCCTATTTTATATTGTTGGATAATAAAAAACTTTAATGCTTTATAGTTACTTTCCTCAGGAACATAGACTACCCCATTGTTTATTTCATGGGAAAAATCTATGATTGGGAGCCCTTCTTTAGCTTCCAAGTGGTTTCAGATCATATCCAAAATTTAAAAAGAAAATAAATCAATTAACCAATGGTCATATACCATTAGCCAATGTCTTTACTAAATCAGGATGGATTTTACATTTCCTTGGGGGTCAGTTCCATTAATAGTGCTTTCTTGTTCAGTAAAGTAGAGACATGGAGTACTTAGCCAGTGTTTAAGACCATAAACACTGAACTGCTGAGGAAGAAGAGGAGCTGCTTCATACCCAGTTACTGACAGCAAAATATGAGCCTTAAAGTGAGACAGCACGGACTTTACAGAAGTGACAGTACTGGATAATTCAAGGGAATTTGCAGCTAAATACCATGAGTTTAGTCGTTGGTTCCTATCAAGCTGTGTGTGGGAAGCCATGGGTTCCTTTTCTCAAGTAGCTTTAGGAAATATATCACTTGAAGACATGTTCCTGATACGTACCGTAGTGGAGTTGTTCCTCCCATTGTCATCGACACATTTGCTGTTTTCAGAACCGTTCCAAGTGTGGCAGTGCTTTGTTTCTTCTCTGTTACCTTATCTTTTGCCATAAAATTCCTATCCCAAGCTACATGTTAAAATTAAAAATTTCTAATGCTCTTCATTGCACATACCCTCTTTTGCGTGCATGTACTCTTGCTCTTTCTCTCATTTTTATGTATTTATTAGTTGTCTTTTAAACTGGGGATTGAACTCAGGCCTGGTGTACATACTAGGCCACCCCTCTACCTGGAGTTATGCCTTTAGCCTGTTAGCTTGCATTTTGTTTTCAGACAGAATCTCACTAACTTTGCCTGGGCAGTCGGCTGGCCTTGAACATATGATTCTTTTGTTGAGATTACAGATGTGCATCCCTGTGTCTGGCTTCAATGTCCTCTTATTTCAATTGTATTTTGTTATAGTTGTAGGAACCATATTTTATGAATAAGATAATCAAATGTATATTGAACCCCAAGTCTTTTAATGGGAGTAGACTAGTTGAAATTTGTGTTATTCTAGAAGATTCTTCTGTGTTTATAATGCTACCATATACCTCCTATTATAGCCATTCATCTGTGTGCTCTACTAGGTTTTGGACAACTAGAGCTTAATAAAAGTAATATTTATTAGGCAGGTGTTGGTGGCTCATGCCTGTAATCCTACTCAGGAGGCTGAGATCTGAGGATGGCAGATCAAAGCCAGCCCAGGCAGGAAAGTCTGTGAGTTTTATCTCCAATTAACCACAGAAAACCATATCTCTAAGTGGTAGAGCACTAGCTTTGAGCAAAAAAGCTCAGAAGCAGTGCCCAGGCCCCAAGTTCAAGCTCCAGGACAAAAAAAGTAATATTTATCTTTGTCTTGCCATGTCCACTATTGTTGCCAACACTGTCAACCATTATTAGCTTCTGTACCAAACATTGTATTAGGTGCCTTTCATAAATAATCTCATCTGATCCTCTTAAGCTTGTCTTGATAAGATAATAAAGCTAAATCTTCATTTTAAGAGTGAAACTTATTACTGCATAAATAGAGGGCATACAAATTCATAGACTAATGAAGGAAGTGATTGATATCCAAGATATCAACATGGAAATGGTTATCATGTACTAACTAGAAAGACAAATTAGAATCACCTTTTCCTCTCTCCTTTTTAAGGTAGATTAGGGTATGTGAGGATGTGGATAGTCATTTTGGCTCATAGTTATTTACTAGTGTATTACTTTCAGTTCATTTTATTATGAAATAGCTACTGGTTGTTCTTGTTTGGTGATACTGAAGTGTTAGAAATGATCCCTCTTTCTATATTCAATTGAGAGATTTGGTGTACATTATTTGAGATACAGAGGATAGTTAGAAAGGACTAGGGAGAAGCAAGTGGTTTGGGGAATACTTATGTCACTGTTACATGTGTTTAAGTATACCTTTGACCAATGGAGTTCTGGATTCATCTAGTGAAATGTAAAGATCCACAACTAAATGAAAAAAAAATGTTTGGATTGAAAATTGGATTCCATGTAACAAAGAAGAAGGAAAATGGATTTAGAAAATGATTATTTCAAGTCTATTTTGAGTACAAATTATTTAATAGACTTGATTAAAGTATAAGGGAAATAGAAGTTGAAAATGGTTTAGTTTTATGAACATGATTGTCAACTGATAATTTCTGATTGGAAAAACTGATATCTAAAATTACAGAAGCCTCAATAAGTTCTTGGTAAATATTCCTTTTATTATAGGGAAAACTGAATTGTGAAGCAATATGAAACTCAATTACATGCAGAATACTCACAATACATGAACAAGGACTTATAAAACATTTTACAACCTCACAGTAATTAACTAGATGGCAATCTCACCATACCACTTCATGCTACACGACCTATAACATCAAATCTCTAATAAAGAAATACTAAAGATTAGAAAATGTTATTTCTTACTAATTGGCAAAGGGATAGTTCTCGGCATCAGGACCCTTGTAAACCACTGTAAAAAATATAAAACAGAAAATTAACTGTATTTTTACTGTGTGCTCTATCTGCGATCAGCTTGACTGCCTGATTATTTTCTCTTTGGGGACATAGATTAATCATCTCAGAGTGGGCTCTATGAAGAGAACCTACCATTTCATGTTTTTTTTTCATGGACCCACTTAGGCTCACATTTCTTACTTGATTTGGCCTCATTTGGCCAAACCATCTCGTAGGGTCCTGGTAACCTGAGCTCTGAAATCAAGCTCTCATAAGCCCAAGTCCTAGGTAATAGGTAGCAACAACAACTTTCCCCAGAATTCAGGCAACTTACTTTGGACAAATTGTGATTTTTTTCCCCAGCGGCTTAATAACCATAAAAAAAAAAAAAAACCCAGCCACATTTGCTTAGTTGAAGCATGTCATAAGAAAGTGAACACGGCTGGACATGGGGAGAGGGTATATTAGAATGAAAGGTGGGGTGAGTATGGGTATTAGCTACTAGGAGAATGGCTTCAAGAGCTCTGATTATAGGACCATAGTCAGTATCCCTGGCTTTGCTTTCTGTCACCTCACATACGCACAGCCAACTTCAGTTCAAAAATATTAAAAGGAGAGTTATAGAGTCGGTTAGTAGAGTTATAGAGTCAGAAAAAAATTGATTAATCATAGTAATGTTGGCAGTTTGGAGATACCAAACAGCAGCCATAAAATGTGTTGGGTGTGGGGAGAGTTAGAGATGGAAAGAGAGGCTGTAACTTTTGTTACAGCAGATTGCCGCTGGAATTTTTAACTCTTATCATTGGTTATTGTTGTTAATCTCTGACCATTACTTAATTTTAAATTAAACATTCTTCATAGTTATGTATGTAGGAAATAATAGTGTGTGTTTCTGATATTGTCCACACTTTGAGGCATCTACTGGGGAACATATGCCCTATGAATAAAATATTACATTTAAACCTGCTGATGTGACTAATTGGAAGCTTACTTGTAGGCTTATATTTTAGAAGAGTGAATGAAACAGTAACATTGTGCCTAATAGGAAAGTATCAGTTCTACTTCTGAAATGTTTTCTTAGTTGCAGGTTATTAACCTTTGTAGAATTATATCATGATGTCTTGGTTAGGCATGGGGTTGTTTAATTGTTCAGCCCACTGAAAATGGGTAAGTTTCTCCCTCTGTGTCCCGCCCCTACCTCTCTCTTTCTTTTACCAATACAGGGGCTTGGACTCAAGGTCTGGGAGCTGCCCCTTAGTTTTTTCACTCAAGGCTGGTGTTCTACCACTTGAGCCACACTTCTCCTTCTGGCTTTTTGATGGTTAATTGGAGCTAAGAGTCTCATGGACTTTATTGCCTGGACTGGCTTTGAACTGTAATCCTCAGATCCCAGCCTCCTGAGTAGCTAGGATTATAAGCATGAGCTACCAGTGCCCGGCTTCTCTACCCATTTTTAAGATGGGCTTAATGAGTGCATTAAATGTGATGGTGATGCAAATGTTTATTTCGACTAGTGTGCCGGCTCCAGAGGCAGTAGTCTTTCAATTCTACCTAATAAATCTTGGATTTATCAACTTTGTTCCATGTCCACTGTCAACTTTCTACAATAGTAATCCCTAGCTATTTTTTTTTTTGGTCAGTTGTGGGGCTTGAACTCTGGGCCTGGGCGCTGTCCCTCAGCTCTTCAGCTCAAGGCTAGCACTCTACCACTTGAGCTACAGTGCCACTTCTGGTTTTGCGGTGGTTTATTGGAGATAAGAGTTTCACGGACTTTCCTACCTGGGCTGGCTTTGAACTGTGATCCTCAGATCTCAGCCTCCTGAGTAGCTAGGATTACAGGCGTGAGCCACCAGCGCCCAGCTTCCCTAGCTATCCTTCTTCAACCTTTGTTTCCTTGTGATCTCTTCACTGGCCATAGTCAGTCTTTTACGACCTTTAGCATTCCAATTCATACAGTATACAACATACAGCACAGGTTTCTTCCATGGCCTTTGCTGATTTGGCTCCTGCATAAACCTCTGACTTTATTTCACCCAGTGCACTCCAACTGCACTTGCCTGTTTTGTCTTAGAACAAGCCAAGGTTACTCTCATCTTAGGGCGTGTTCATTTGCTTCTTCCTTTGCCCAAAATTCTTCATCCTCATCTGTGGCTCCAGATAGCATCTTCAATGTCTCCACCACAGAGAGGCCTTCCTATACCTGCCCAGCTCTAGGAGGACCACTTCCCCTGCATGTTGCCCATCTTCATCACCACGTTTTCTATGATTAATTGATAGGATGTATTGCAGTCTGACTTGTCTGCTTATTTTTGTTATTGTTTGTTTTCCAGTGCTTAGATGGAGCTTGCACATGCTAGGTAAATGTTCTACCACAGAACTACATCCATAGCCTTTTAATTTCGTGTATTACTTTAACATTGTTTCCTCCATTTTAGAATATTCATTCCAGACCTTCATTGACGCAACCCTCATGGACTGTAGGAAGCGTTGCCTAAATGTTTGTGGAATGACTGATAAATATTGATCATTGCTGTAGTTGGGACAATCACATCATGCATTATGCCATTCCACTGTTGGCAATATGTAATCTTTTAATTGTAATCACCTGGATTCAGTGTTTTCTTGGTAGGGACAGGAGAAGTAGGGAATCAAGCCTCAAGGCAATATTTGAGTGACATAATTACTTTGGAAAGCCTATAAAGTGCAGGGTAGAGAATCTAGATCCATCCTTTCCAGGGGGACCAGAGAAGAACACAGCAAGTTAGATCTTAGAATGTCTTGAAAGCAACACATAGCCTTTTTGTTCCAGGCATATGGCCATGGTGTACACAACTTTGGGATTGTATGACTATGTGGGTTTATAGTCAGTTTCCAAGCAAAATCATCAGAGCTAGACGAATGTCTTCTGATCTGTCTCTGTGGAGTCTGTTCATGGAGAGAACTCAGCCAAGAGTTTGAAAGACCTGGTGGCTCTTCATGAGCACATGACGATTATTGATTTGATTTCTTTTCTGTAGAGTTATTGAGTCCCCCAGAACTTGGGCATTTTACCAACTCTTTCTCTCTATGCCTATGTAGTATAATACCCTCCAGATTTGTAGACTTTCTTTGATTTCAAAATGTACCCTATTGAAATATTGCTATTGGCTTTGATGACAGTGACTCAATTTCATGTCTGATCAATTGCCAGCCCTCTTTTATTTGTTTTTTTGCTGGTCCTGGGGCTTGAACTCTGAGCCTGGGCACTGTCCCTGAGCTCTTTTGATGAAGGCTAGCACTCTACCACTTGAGCCACAGTGCCACTTCCGGTTTTTTCTTTGATTAATTGGAGACAAGAGTCCTACCTGGGCTAACTTTGAACTGCTATCTTCAGATCTCAGCCTCCTGAGTAGTTAGGATAACAAGCATGAGCTACTGGCTCCTGGCTTAGCCAGCCCTCTTGACAGAACACTACTACATTGTGGCCATGTGAGCTCAAACCACCATGTTCCTAGATACCATTCTGTATTTGGAAGAGATTTCTTACCGCTTCTGTTATGGAAAAGGATACCACATCTTGGCTTCCTCCATTTCTTCTTACTGTATAGCCTCAGTGTAGGGAACCAATTTCAGATTTCCTCTTTTTTTTTTTTAAACTAGTTTTAGACTTGAATCCATACCCTTTTTAGTTTCTTGCAGCTCTATTTTGCCCTACTGGAAATCTCAGGATTTTGGTGGGTTTTTTTTTCTTTTGGTTGATTGTGGGTCTTGAACTCAGGGCCTGGGCATTGTTCCTGAGCCTCTTTGTGCTCAAGGCTAGCATTCTACCACCTGAACTACCGTTCCACTTCTGGTTTTTGAGTCGTTAATTGGAGATAAGAGTCTCACAGATTTTTCTGCACAGACTGGTTTTGAACCCTCAGATCTCAGCCTCCTGAGTAGCTGGGATTACAGGCGTGAGCCACCAGCACTCAGCTTGATGGAATATTTTTTAAGTGATTATATTGCTTGAGAGAGGGTTTTGATTTAACACTCATGCTGATTTGAGAAGCTGACTGAAATCACCATAGACACTGTGGAAATGAGGACAAGGCCAACTAGGGGAAACAACCTATAGTGATTGCCTAAGTGACAAGAAATACTAAAAACAGATATTCAAAGAAAAGAAACCTGAGAGTGGTCATTTCAAGTGTTCTTAGAGTCTTCAGTGCTCTAGTTTTATGGCCATTGCGTCTAAGTATAGGTCCTCTGGTTTGCTATTCAAGTGATGTAACAAGGTACACTGGAATTGATACCAGCTGAAAAGCTAGAACAGAGTTCTGGATTCATTTTGCTTTTTTAGTTGCTAGGAGGTAGGAAGATCTCCAAGATCTGAGAACGGCCCAGAGTGTCATGGGTAGAGGAGATGTAAAGCTGGACTCAGCCTTATAAGCAGCAGCTACTTATAAAGGAATATACAACCATTTCGATAGATTGACAACTGGTGAGACTATACTGATTTTCATCAACTACATTTTAGTTCTACAAGTCTATTTCAGTTGGCGAAAGCATACCCATCCTGTGGTAGGACCACACTGGCAGTTTGCATCAGCGAATTGTTAAGATTGGCACTGAGGGCCATATTTTGGTTCACATGATCATCACACTGTTCTTAGTCCAATTAAGATGGACATAGGAGGTGATGTTGTGGGTTAAGTAGTAAAACGCTAGCTTTGAACTGAAGAGCTCAGGGACAGTGCCTAGGCCCAGGATTCAAGCCTCATGACTGCCCCCCCCCCCCAAATAAAGATGGACACAAACTTTTGGGTACAGTAGAGTTCTAACAAAAACGGTTACTGTCATAGAAGGAGGAGCTACTGGGGAAAAATGGGTCAAGGGGGAAAGAATTAGCTATGAATCACTCATCCCAGCAGAAAGTTCAAGAGAAATTTAATAGCAGTCTCTGTAGCAATTGTAGAACTCTAAGGCATAGTTGAGACTAAATCAGGGTATGGATAGAGGCCAGATGTTTTTGATAAATGACTCGACATGGCTAAGTGTTCTGCAAAAGGAAACCTTCAGTACTGAGAGCATGCACCAATGATGTCATGAGCCCTCAGATGGATGAAGAGTAATGGATCAAAAGTAGAACCTGATGCCAAAAAAACAATGGAGTTACTCTTTACTCATGGGATTTAGTGGCTTTCTTTTCTCCAAGGCTCAACTCCACTTTATTTAGCTTTAACTAGAAAAATGCTCAATGTTCTTGGATTTTTTTCCCCTTGCTGAATGGATTTGAAACACTTAAGTATTTCCTTATTCTAAATTTCCCAAAGTGGGCAATTACTCTTGGGATTAACATTCTAACAGGAGATTAAGGAGACTGACTATTAAATCTCAAACACTAGTAACCCTTGATAAAATTCTGTGTACTTGTTGATGATCTTTACCAAAATCATTAGTAGTGTGTGTGGGAAGCTAACTTGGGCAGAGGAGTCTCAACAATTAACTTTTCAAATGAGTGCCATAATCAATAGGCAGATTTATTTTACAAAATAGGTCATGAATGATATGTAAAATGATGATTGGAATAGACCAAGGCCTTGAAAGATTGGTAAACACAGTTTATGTTGCTGGCAAAATAAAAGCACTTAGCCATGTGTGTATTCCACAGTTCATAGATATCCAATTATATTGTAGAAGAAGAACAGGCGATAGGAGACAGTTTAAGAGTTGTGGCATCTATTTATTTTTATTTAAGAGAAAGGTCATACTAACCTGTCTTAGTTGATTGGAGTTAACAAGAGCAAATGAGATAGCCAAGAGACTGGTTGAAGAGATGATAACCTTAGATAGTAACACAAACTGTCTCAAGAGATGTGCAAATAGCTGAATAAGATTTATTGAAAACAAAGCAAACTAAATAATCCATCGAATTATGTTCCTGTCAGTACCCAGAACCAGCAATTTAGCTTTTGGGAGACACGGAATAATAGTAGCTTGGACTTGTGCCCAGGGCTCTTCAAGATAAAGTAAAAGGAGAGTGTATATTTTGGACCAGAGCCATTTCTCCAGAAGACATAAAGAAAAGCAGGGAGACTTGAAGGGATCTTTCCTTCTTACAAATGGAATCTTCCTCACATCTGCCTCAGCACCCTTTGGTCTTCAGGGAGAGAGAGTGTGGATGTTAAGCTCTTTGTCTAGAATAAGATTTAGTGAAACTGCCTTGGGGCACAGAGCTGGTATGACTTCTTAGAGTCCTGAGATGGTTACTTTCTTTGTCTTGGTTGATGCTCATCCTCATCTGCTTGCTGCTTTGGGGCACTGATAAAATCCAGCTCTGGGGATGTGAGATATGGAGTCTGGAGGAACTCTGAAGGAGCTGGATTACATATAACTAAATGGCAAGTGGGTGTTTGGCCCCCCAAGAGTGGGCTCTGGCTAATGGGAAGTGGGAGATAAGAAGGAACTGAGCAGATAAGGGCAATGGATTACTCTAAGGTGCAATTCCTTCTTGTAGCCCTTCTTCAAAAGTTCCCGGTGTGAACTGCCAAGTGAGCTGCTCCAGCTTTTCCTGCCTCTTGTGTGCCTGGGGAGTGGTTTAGAAAAGTTCATTAAATACCAGTGCATTTTTTTTTCTGGTTTCTTTTTCTGCCTCTTGGATTATGTCTCCTAATCAAAGTGTGAGAACCTTGTCTCATACTGTGTTTTCTTGTTCTTTCTGTTTTCATTTTATTTTTTTCCAGTTGTAGGACTTGAACTCTGGGCCTGGGCACTGTCCCTGAGCTTCTTTTGCTCAAGATTAGCACTCTACCACTTGAGCCACAGCAGCACTTCCAGCTTTTTTCTGCTTATGTGGTACTGAGGAATAGAACCTAGGACATACTAAGGCAAGCACTCTACCACTAAGCCACATTCCCAGCCCATCATACTGTGTTTTCCAGGATGCCTGGGTTTGGGATCTCAGACAAATTATTCAGTATTAATTCAGATTGCTAATATGTCAGCCTCATCAATATGTAATATGATCCTTCCTGTGGTTTGCATGGCTGTGCTTTGAATGGGCCCTCCAAAATTAATGTCAACATTTAATCATCACTGAGCTAGTAAGAAGTGGGACCTGGCCAAACACAGAGGTTCACACCGCTAATCCTAGCTACTCAAGAGGCTGAGATCTGAAGATCATGGTTCAAAGCCAGCCCA
This sequence comes from Dipodomys spectabilis, assembly GCF_019054845.1. Lineage (NCBI taxonomy): Eukaryota > Metazoa > Chordata > Mammalia > Rodentia > Heteromyidae > Dipodomys > Dipodomys spectabilis. Next base: position 3,931,190 of record NW_024870750.1, read on the forward strand.
GATAAGAAAGTTGGTGAGATCCTTATCTCTAATTAACCATCAAAATGTTGGAAGTAAAGCTGTGGCTCAAGTGATAGAGTGTTAGCCTGAGTTTAAGTCCTAGGACTAGAAAAACAGTGAGACATTTTGAGGTGGTAAGTCATTATCATGGACTAAATGTCTTAAAAAATGGATTTGTTCTAATTTGAGCATCCCTTCCCCCATTCCCATCTTGAGCATGCTCACTAGCCTGCTGTCATGTTATAATGCAGCAAGAAGGGCCTCACCAGATGCAGCCTCCTTGATACTGGACTTGCCAGCCTTCTGAACCGTGAGCTGGATAAAATGTGATTCTTTGGAACTTAACCAGGGGTGTTCTGTTATAGTTGTAGAAATAGACACAGACAAAAAACTGATTTAAGCTCTTCTCATTCTTACAGCTTAAATTTTTATTGTAATAATCAGTATCAACTCTTCTCAACCAGTGTGTGAATAAAACCCTAATGCCCTAAGGCATCTATTACCTGTGATGAATTAACTTCTGTTCTGTGCATGTAGAATGCATCTCTTCTGAGAAAATTGAGAAAGCAGTTATTTAAATTACCCATGTAACTTAATTCTCTTAAAGAATCCTAGTTGTAAAGGGCTGGTCTAGACATTTTTCTAGTATTGTTCTTTTTTGCCTTGTTACTTTGATATTAAAGGTACATTTATTTATTTATTTATTTTTGGGGCAGTTATGGGGCTTGAACTCTGGACCTGAGCACTGTGCCTCAGCTCTTCAGCCCAGATAAGAAAGTTGGTGAGATCCTTATTTCTAATTAACCATCAAAATGCTGGAAGTGAAGCTTAAGGTTAGCACGCTACCACTTGAGCTACAGTGCCACTTATGGTTTTTCTGGTGGTTTATTGGAGATAAGTGTTTCATGAACTTTCCGGCTAGGGCTGGCTTTGAACTGCAATTCTCAGATCTAAACCTCCTGCGTAGCTAGGATTATAGGTGTGAGCCACCAGTGCCCAGCTAAAGGTATATTTATTTTTGAAGTGTGTGTGTGTGTGTGTGTGTGTGTGTGTGTGTGTGTGTGTGTGTGTGTGTATGTGTGTGTGTGTGTGTGTGTGTGTGTGTGTGTCCGAGGCCTTGAACTCAGGGCCTGTGTACTGTCCCTGAGCTTTTTTGATCAAAGCTGGCTCTCTATCACTTGAGCTATGGGTCTACTTCTGGTTTTTGGTGTTTAACTAGAGGTAAAAGTCTCAGGGACTCTGCTGCCCAGGCTAGCTCTGAACCGTAATCCTCAGATCTCAGTCTACTAAGTAGCTAGGATTATAGGTATGAGCCACTGGCACCAGGCTATTTTACAGTTTTTCAGATATAATCCTTGTTTGGCTCAAGTAACAAAGATAGTAAATTATGTGAGTAAATATTTGAGTGTCTTCTAAGAGCTAGGTCCTAGGAAGTCCTAATGACCAAGGCTTGCTATTTGTGCTTCCAGAGCACAAGGAAGTGGGAATCAGAGTAGATAAATGTTATGCTATGTGTTTTAGAAGCATGTAGAAAATGACATGAAGTTGAAGAAATTGAGATAGTACTCTTCAAGTTGTACATTTGCTGTATTTTTGTTGTATTTTAGAGAACACGACTAAAACAAATGACCTGTAAGAAAAGTAGGATGACATTTTCTGAACCATTTGTATTGCTATAATTTTTTCTGGGTTCTCCAATAAAATCCTTGTTCTAAATGGTACCAAGCATGAAAAGGAATGGAAACTTATTAAAGCCTGTAGTCCTAAGTCTACCAGCTAGGCTACTAATAGCTAAGTATTTGGCTAGAACACGTTATTTTCAATATTTTGCATGGAAATAAAGTTAGAATATTAAAAGTTCTATATTTTTATAAGAAAATAATACATGAGAATTTATGGGTGTCTGTTTTCAAAAGATTCCTGATTGAGCATTTGTAATCACTAATAGACCAAAAATTTGGTGTCAAAAGCTAAAGGATATTTGTTATTTGTATGTTTTATCTAAAAAGCAAGTATTTAAAAATGTTTGCTAAGTGAAGTCCATTTAGACTATTCACATATTTGTATCTATAATTTGTGAAAATTATTCTGTTAGGCCTAGAACTCTATCACCGAAATTTTCAACTTTGTTAAATACTCCAAGGCATTTTCAATTATATAAACAGCTCTAGCAGAATTTCTTGAGAAGACTGGGAGAATGACCTTGAGCTATATTTACTTATGTGTCTGGATGGAAGGGTATAGTTAATGCTGTTTAACAAGAATAAAGACTAATATTTGACACATAAAATTTCAGGTAACTATTATAAATTTCTGGCATTTATAAAGTTGTTTTACAAAACCAATGAGGATGAGTGTTTTCATTTCAAGGGGTCCTGAATATTTAATATGATAAATATTTTAAAATTAAAAGAAATTGTAGCCTTTTTCATTGAAATACAATTTCATAATTAGGTCTTAAAAAAGAGATTCTTTCATAAGCATAGTAGAAAACCTGATATAAATCCAACTTTTAATGAATGACCTAGGAAAGAGTGTAGAAATTATAGTTCTTCAGTCATGATGAAATTTATCATATCCCTAAACATGCAAACTTTCCATGGTTCTGACTTAACTCAGGGTCACAGTTTTGAGAATGTCCACCCTATTTACATCCTTCCTAAACACACAGATCTTGAAATAGTCTTTTCTCTTGGAAAAGTGTAGGAGGGGATTTCTTTTTCATTTCTAGACATGATTCCATAACAAATAAAATCATTACAGAAAATCATTACAATGACTTTTATTTCCCCATGTTTTTACTTTTCTCTCATATCAGACTTACCCATCTCCAAATAGACCAATTGAAGAATGCAAGACTTCTGCATTCTCCTTCCTTCAACAATGCAATCTTTTTTTAAATTAAAAAATTACTTTTAAGTAGTTGTACAAAGAGGTTTCAACTCAACGTATTAGTTTATAAGTATGATGTATCTTGATCAATGCTATCCCTTCCACAGAATTCTATTCTTATTCATCTTCCTCATAGAGCTGGGCAGAGCCTGTCATGCCCATGGGAATGCAAGAAACACACATGGGCTGTTGAGTTGTGCTTAGCCACCTTTCTAAAATTCTCATATCAATGTAAGAAAGAGCTATCTGCAGTTACCTAGGTGAAGAAAAATAGAGCCTTTTCTGTGTAAGGTCAAAGCTTCCATTCTTTGGCCTGCATGATTTACCTCTGCACGTGAATCAATGAAGAGTTCACAGAAAGAAATGCTTAAGGCTCTCTTGATCATGAGCCCAGGCAGAGCTGTGCCTGCAAAGTAAAACAAGCTTCCAGAAAGAATGTGTAAAAAACAATCAGCTGACTAATGACCGGCACAAAATGATGCCCAGCCTTTGTTCTTTTGGGGGAAATGTGTGCAAAAGAGCAAATTGATTTTACTTTTATTACCACTTTTTTTTTCCCATTGAGCTTTCTAGAAGTGTATTATTTCCTGGAAGGGAATTCACATCTGCGATAGGGTTAGGCTGTCCTTTGCCAAGTAATGTTTTCTCCTTGTGCAGTTTGATCTTCCTTTGCTCCAGTTTCAGACCATTATGAGACTATGTTTTTGTTTGGAAGAAAAAACAGGGTCCTGTTTAGAACTCTTAATTGACTTGTTTTAAATAATGGAGTTACTATTCCTGAGAGCTGACTAAAGCAAAACAAACAAAAAAAGAACAACAACAAAACCCACTCCTTATGGGATGTTGAAGATAAATAGCAGGCACAAGAGATATGAGATATTCAATAAGGAAACTTTCTTTTTCTTTTGAGACAGAGTCTCAATATGTATCCCAGGCTGGCCTTAATAAGAACATTCTCCTGACTTAGCTTCTCGAGAGCTGGAATTATAGATGTGTATCACCAAGCTCATCAAGGAATTCAGTGAGCAAACTTTTGACTTAGCAATCAACTCACTCATGTAATCCTAGCTACTCAGGAGAGTGAGATCTGAGGATCACGGTTCCAAGCCAGGTTGGGCAGGAAAGTGCATAAGACTCCTTATTTCCAATTAACCACCAAGAAAGCCAGAAGTAGAGCTGTGGCTTAAGGAGTAGAGCACTAGCCTTGAGCAAAAGGCTCAGGGATAGTGCCCAGCTCTGAGGTCAAACCACAGGACTGGCATGTGAGTGCACATGCACCCACACACATACACTCACCACAACCACCACCAGCACCACCGCAACGACCAACAAACATATCAATCCCTGCCTACGTGTCATGTATTATCTCAAGTGCTCAAAGTTGATTAATTCCTTTAAATATTGCAACTCTAGGAAGTAGAGTTCCTATCCTTACTGAAGAAGGTAACCTACATGAAGCATGACTTTGTTTCGTGTACATCACCCAACATGTACTAGCTATACAAAAAAAAAAATAAACCTTCTATACAGTCATGAAAGCTCAGAGCTTAACTGTATGAACTCAAAATCTCTCACCCTCACAAAACTGAATCATGGAATCATGGTGCTAGAGATGGAGCAACACGCAGGCTCAACAGTGATGACTCCCACTGACCATGGTAGATCCCTATTGATCATGGCAGATCTGCCCTGCCCAAATACAAGTCCAGTTTCCAGCAGCAGAGATAAGGACTGGTGGAGACCACCCTGTGTCTCACAGCCACAAGTTGACTACATTGAACTCTTCTCACCCTGAAGGGCAGTGATTTATTCTGACAGATATCCACACTTATTCCAAGAATAAGTCTCCCTTATTGGTCTCCAGGGCCCCTCCTAACACATTTTCTTGAGATTTCTTGGAGATATTTGAAGCAGTGGAAGCCTGAGTAGGAGTAAGGCCATGAAGAATGCTGACCTTGACTTGTACACAGATGCTGAGGATTTGTTATTCCTCCATGGAAATAACTCGCTGCTTGGTATTTTTTTATTTTTATTTTTATTTTTTTTTATCATGGGATAAAGTGATTGGAAAAAAACAAGTGACATGGGGGCATGACTTCTATTTCCAATAGTAACCAAATTGTAGAATTGGTTAATTGAGATGAAGGAATATATGTACAGAACATTGAATCATAAGAACTGCTAATTAATCTACTTATTAGTTTTAGCCTGATATAGAAACATAGAAGATCCAGTAAGACAATGGGAATTATAAAAAAAAAAGAAAAACAAGATTTGAGAAGAAGGGTTAGAGTTATAGCTATTTTTAGCACAGAGATGGTTACATGGAAGCTAACTGTAGATAGTATGGAAGAGGGGACTTATAGAAATAGCTTATTCTGTGCTAGGCAAGAGCAATCTGCTCACAAGCTGCAGAGCACTGTAGGTATTAGTGTTGGTGGGTGTTTCTAACTGAGGCTGAAAATAAAGGAGGAAGCATAAATTTTAAAGTAGGTGCAGCTTCAGTGGAGGAGTAGAGAAATATGGGCAAAGTAGATTACATCGTGAATGTGAAGGTCAAGATGAGTAGGAGGAAAAGGGAGACTGAGTCATGACGCCTGTCTCTTGAGATTTTCCAGTTCAGACTGACTTCTGTATTTTTGAGGTCTGAATGCGGCGTCCTGATCTTTGGATTCAAGTGTCAGGTCATACCAAGAGGCGGAAACAGCAAAAACAGTTGTGTTTTGGTAGTTGGAAGGTCTGAGAATCTGGTTAGGGAAGATATTCTCTCTACAGGAAATGTTTTCACCCATTTATTGATATTTCCTTTGACAAATATAGATTTGAAGTCACTGGTCTGAACTATGAGAATCAGAATTATCCTAAGTGTGAAAAAGCCTTTATGATTTGTGTCTACTTTTCCAGCTTCACCTATTCCTTCATGACATTGTTTTCTGGGAATATTGAGCATACTGACCTACTGACTATCATTTGTACACTATTCTCCCCTTAGCATGTCTCTGCACTACCGTTCTTCTCATCAGCATTCCTTTTCATCCTCTTCCTCTGGGTAACGCCTCATTTTTCAGACAGCAAGATGAGCTGCCATTCTGTCCACATGATCTTATTCAGTGCCCAGCCAGAGCCATCTGGTCCTCCGTTGTATCCACCTCTGTTGTAATCCTGATTATGAGGCACTAACGTGATTTGTTCAAGTCTTTTTCCTTCACTAGACTGTAAATTCATCAGGGTGAAGGCTGCCTTTTTCTCTCTCTATATGTCAGCACTTGGCATATAACAAGTGACATAATAAATGCTCACTGAGTGTTTAAATTTAGAAATCAGTAACTCTGGTGTTAGATTATCAGGTGCCTTCTTCAACTTTCAGTCTGCATAAAATAAATGCTAAGTAACGTCAGAGGACTGTATTCCAGGGAATCTAAGAACAACATAGATCTCTCTCTCTCTCTGTCTGTCTCTCTCTCCCTCTCTCTCTCTCTCTGCCAGATACATAGTCTGACTCGTGTTTTCTTTTCTATGACCCTGTGACTTAGGCTCTAAATTCCACAAGGCAAGTAGCTGATATACTAGACAAATATCAGAACAGAGATAATGAGAATAAACAAACATTTCCTTTATTTTACTTTCTCTTCATTGTGTCACTCATGTTACCGTTTCTACTATGGTCCTGTTCAAGGAAAAAGGACAAAAATAGATACTTGTAAAAAAGTTGCATGTTTAAGTGAAGAAAACATTCTATTTTAAAATGTATTTTGTTACAAAATATTAATGGTGGCCAAAAGCTGTTTTTTCCACTTAGTATTTCCATAGAATACTATCTCGCTAATTTAATTAAAATTAAACTATTATCAAAGTGAAATATCACAGAATATTTTAAGAATATTTCAGTGTTAGCATGTTTTTGGTTCAACATTACAGAAACCATTAAAAGAATACAACAAAGCATTGATGAAGAAATCCAGTTAGGCATACTTTAATAAATATTTGACTCATTAAAAAATGCCCAAACCCTTTTATGTGCAAATAGGTACTATGAAAGTATTAAAAAAATTAGTTCTCACAAGTAGGATTAATGTGGTTTTCTATAATCTTAATATAATACCTGTTTTATAGTATGCATTTGCTTAAAATGCCTATAGATGATAAATATATAAGCCTCACCTCAATTCTGGTCTAATTATTAAGAATAAAAGAAATTCTTATTCCAAAAATTGAGATTTGTTTATTCTAGCTCAACTATTTGCATTGTATGAACTATTGCCTTATTTCAGGATAAAAGCAACTGTGTCTAGAAACATTTTGAATTCTGGGAGGAGAATTTGACCAGCAGGAAGTCTTATAGAGTAAACAGTGTGTGAGTGTCTTTTTACGTCCTGGTGGGAGGACCTGCTTTCTCAACAGATTCTGCAGGTGGAGAAGAGAAGGGGTTGAAGGACTCTTGTCCTGTGGTATAAGCAGATAATGGCATTTCAATTGCTTCTCTACACAGGCAGGAGGTTGGACTTCATAATTTTGTTAGACTTCTTATTTCTTAATATCTGTATCATTAGTTGACAGATGGATTTCTGTGTGGAATCTTATTTCAAGAAAGCTGCCTCCTGCTAGATAATCTCCTTAGACTATAATTGACAAGTGGGATGAATTTCATTTCCCTAAATTTTGGATGAATAAACTAAAAGTCATCCTTCAAATTGTGGAGCACATTGTTTTGATAAATATTTATTAAGCATTTACCATTAGCATGCTGCTAGGTACTTGGACACAATGAAGAATGATAAAGGTACTGTTCGTATTCCTCAATGACATAAACACATGCACACACATGCATGCATGCACCCCCCTACACACACACACACACACACACACACACACACACACACACACACACACACACACACACACACACACACACACCAGTGAACACTGGTGGCTCATGCCTGTAATCATAGCTACTCAGGAGACTGGGATCTAAGGATCCTAGTTTGAAGCCAGCAGCCCAGGCAGGAAAGTCCCTGAGACTCTTATCTTCAATTAACCACTAGAAAACTGGAAATAGCACTGTGACTAAAAGTGTTAGAGTGCTAGCCTTGAGCAAAAGAGCTCAGAGACAGTGGCCAGGTCCTGAGTTCAAGCCCCATGACCCACAAACCAACAAATAAACAAAAAACAGGAATTTTCATGTATATCAAGAAGGTTGTGAATACAATTCATAAGACAGAAGGCATTTTCCTAGATTATAATCTGAGGTTTTTTCCTCTGTAAAAGCAGTAGTCAATCACTCTGGTTAATTTTTTTTTTCAGACCACAGCTTCTTGACATGGGAATATTGATTCATAAATAAAGCCAGAAAGAAATTCTCCTTGAAATTTGAAGGCCCAGTATAATAGATGCATGTACTGACTACACACTAACTTCTGAGTCTAGCCTGTGGGACTTTCCTGTTGATGGTCTGAGAAACTATCTTTATGTTGGTTATTTTCATTGCTAGTGATATTGGGAAAGGAAGATTTTGTTTACTTAATAGTTGGATTTGGTTCTAGGGAGACACACACACACACACAGACACACACACACACAGATACAGACACACACACACACAGATACAGACACACACACACACACACACACACACACACACACACACACACACACACACACACACAGAGCTGGGATTGGTCATGGGAAGAGTTGCCTAAGGGCATGGAGTCAGAAGACTATGGCTGAAACCTCAGGAGAAACCATGAACCAAAAATAAATCTTTCCTCTTTTAAGTTGTTATCCCAGGTATTTTGGTCATAGCCAGACAAAAGTAACTAAAACCCTCGGAAGAAAAGAAAAAGAGAAGCTTTATCCTAGGGAACTGAGATTTGAAATCAGGTGGTATAATAAGGAGAATCTCTAAGGCTTACCTTGGTTAGTGGTGGTGGCCAGCAAACAATCATGTTCCACATTACTTTTATTCCTGTGTTGTGGCATCCGTTAGCTAGCTCCAAAGCTTCAGCAAAGTCTGTTGGCATTTATATCCCCTGGTGTGCTGGGTGAGGTGCTGAGTGAAGGGGAGGGAGACAGACAGATTCCCATCCTCTAGCCCTTTCTACCCATGGTAAGGGTAGCTTTATGTCCAGAGAGAAGCATATTTCTAGCTTTCAAGGGGTTTCTAGGAGCAATGAAAGTGGAGGCTCAAAGTAGACTTGTGACAAATACGATAATCTTGAAAGGGGTGAACAGGACATAAGTCAAAGCCTTCTTGCTGCTAAGTACAAAAAGGGTCAGCCACAGTAGCAGGGGTCGCAGGAGGCTGGTATAGGAGTCCTGTGTACACACATCCAACAGGGAACACCTGCTGCCATTGTCCCCTGGCGGATGTTTTGTGTGCTAACGCGAGGCAGGAGATAGGTGCTCTTCTCAGCTGGAATGTTGCAGATTCTCATAATACACACAGCCTATCTTCAGCCATTACATGTAGAGCAATGGTGACATTATGGTTAATTTTATGTCTCAAGTTGGCTAGGTTGTAATATGCTTCATGGTTTGGTCAAACTCCAGTGTAGACGTTTCTGTGATGTCGTTTTTAGATGTGATTGACATTTGCAATCAGTAAAATTTGAGTGAAGCAGATTGCTTTCCATAATATAAGTAGGCCCTATTCAATCAGCGTGGGCCTTCAGAGAGACTGACATTTCCCTAAGAATTCTGATTTTTAAGATTGCCATGCAGAAATTCTGGTGTAGTATCCTGCCTGCTGGCCTGTTTCACAGATTTCAACGTCAGGCCTGTACTATCAACTCTTGCTGACTTGCTGCCCCATTCCCAGCTTGTTCTACTCATTTGTAATTTGCTAGCCCCTACTGTCACATGAGCCAATTCCTTAAAATTTGTGTGTTGAGTGTGTGTGTGTGTGTGTGTGTGTGATTACTTCTTTTTCTTTGGAGAATCCTAATTGACTAAGCAATCTGAAGGGGAACAAATAGAAAGTGTATGTTTTACTGGAAATATTCAATATCCTAATACACTCAGTATTTTCTACTTACTTCCACCTAGAATCTACAAGAACTTATTAACCCAAACCCTTTGTCTGGCTAGGAAAATGTGGAGAGCTCTGCTGTCCATTTATGGCTTCTGGTTAAATCGTCTGCAAACCCAGCCTATTGCTTTTGTCCCCTCGAGTCCTGTTTCATGGAACAGAACGGGGTGATTCTTATGTCATTCCAAGTTGTCACTGTCCCCTCAGCCATCCTGTATAGCTGGCTGTGGTAAGTAAGGGAGTCCTTGTCAAGGGACGTACACATGCTAACTGTGTATGGCAGGTTTACCAACACTGTCTGTTTGAGTTAGACCTGAATCCTTTTCTGATCTGAAGATTGCTCTGTGACTATCAGTACCTTAGGGACAGTGCTGGCTAGAAAGAATGTGCATGACTATTCTTGTGCCAGTTTTACGATTCATCTTTTAATAATCTGTATCTGCAAAGCTGAGTGGAATTCAGCAAACCCTGACCCTGTTCTCACTGGGGAGCTTTCTGTGTTTCAGTTCAGAGCCAAAGCTGAGTGCAGCTGTTGTCGCTATCACTGGAATTCTGGTTCACCCAAATATTGATAATAATTACTCCTGCTTCACACGGAAAGCACTGATTTAAATATTTGTCATGGAAAGACAGTTATTATTGATAGTAAAGCTTTATAGTGAGAACATCACAAGGTGGATATGACATTCATAAACTGTGTTGGCAAGAAAGCTGTATCTCCCTCTTGCATGGTAGGCAATACCCTGGGTTGGTATTGTTGATCATCTGTTCTTCATAGAAATGGGGAGATGCTATTACCAGAGAATAATTAAACCCATAGAAACGTCCCAACGCTGGCACGGGCTACAGCCATCCCCAACACCACACAACAGCCTGTTATGATCAGCAAAATCAAACAGCTGGGACTTTGAGGCCAAGGGGGGTAAATGGTGTAATGAATTTTCTTTCCCCTATCATTATTCCTCCCCTGACTTTCCTGGATTACAGTTGCAAGCGGGTCACGTCACATAAATGTGCCCTTCATGCAGAACCCAACTTTGGAGTGGAGCCTGGGTTCTGGTGTAACTGAGCATGAACGATCGCATCATTGTGGGAATGAAAAGCTGCTTTTGACCCTTGTCAACTGTATCACTAGGGAACCCCATGTTAGCATGAACCTACCACTCTATGTTTCCTTCCTGTTTTCCTTTTCTGTTCTTCTTGCCTTAGCTTATTTACTTGTCCTGGGTGGTCTTCCCTCACCCCAATTAAATTCTTTCTCTCTCTCTCTCTCTCTTTTTAAATAAAAGGGAAAGTATTTGTTTGCTCCCATCAAGATGACTTTATTTTAAAGATAATGCCTGATCACCTCCAAGGGAAGAGAACTTTCCCTAGGGTTTAGGTGACTGTCCAGGCACAAGGAACTCAGCTGGAGCTTAGCTGTATCCACAGCAATGAGTTGAGCTGATGATGGAAGAGGGAGACCTTGTGAGAAATACCCTCTGGGAGGAATAATTTTTATATCAAATCCTTACCTGTCAGAGAGAAGGAGATTGGATCCAGCCTATGGGCTGTTAGGAACTTTAATTCAGGGCTTAGCCTTTGGAAGCGGCTCTGAGCCTGGGAGACAGAAAGCTGTGAGCACAAGCTGGGCTATTATGTCCTGTGATAAATTGGGTGCAGTGACAAACTGCCTAGGGATCTCTCTGCCAGAGCATAACACAAAGAGGGGACTACAGTGCTGTGGAGCAGTCTTTGCCTGATCTACCAGGGGGACCTCTAGTTGATGCCTGATCCATGGTACCTGTAAAGGAGCACCCAGCTGGCCAGAATGGCAATCCTTGGGGGAGTCCAAGTTCCCTTACACTATTCTTGAATGGATTCACAGAACACCTTTGTTGTTGTCTTACACACATGGGAGGTGATCCATCTTGGGTCAGTTCCCTGCTCTGTGTATCACGAACCCTTGTCAAAAAGACTGAGCCAAGTGGTGGATTCCTCAAGGGAATGCTGTATCCTGGTCTTAGCTTAAGGAAAGAAAAAGAATAGTTTGTTTGGCCTCAAAAGCCTGCAATTTCACCAGCTTCCCAAAGCCTTCTGGCTACTGATGAACTTCGTTTTCAAAGGGCAGCTTTTTGATTTAATATTACTGAAGTTGGAGGCACTGGGAAGAAACACTGGAGCAAAATTTCAGAAACATGCTATATTTACACAGACAGAAAAATGCTGAAGTGATAAAAAGAATGTTGTGCCTAGCCAAGTGAAGCCATCCAATGACAAAAGCCTTCTTCACATCAGGAACTGTTTCAGCCAATTAACGTGGCCTTAAAGTCTATTTTTAATTTCTGAAGGCTTTGTTAAAACCAAGCCAGAGCCAAAATAATCGGGGCTTACCAATAAGTTTCAGGGCACTTTTTCCTGCTTGGGGTTCAGAAAGATGAATCATGTCATTTCATAAGAATTCTTTATAATGTAGGGTGAAATTATGCTCACATGCTCCAAAGTGTTTCTAAATAGCTCTAGCCACATCTTAGATATTCACTGTCTGAGAATGTATAATTTAAGAAATCGTCACAAGAGCAGAATTTGGTTCTAAAAGATTTCCAAGGAGTTGATCTGTAGCCACTTCAAAGTTCTTTCCTAAGAGCACTCCCAACTGCTCCGCCTCCCCATCCCAATCTGTAACTTTGGGAGCCTCAGAGTTTCTTCTTACAACTTGGGATGGCAGTTGGTTGACTCTTACCCTCAGGGGTGGTCCAGTGGACTCCGTCTTCTCATTTGTTGCCTTCTGCTCCATGTTCTCTGCCTGCTATTGCTTCCTGCTGAGTTGCTAAGTGACAATTAAGACTTTATCTCAAGGCAGGTGGGCCGGACCAACTCTTCCAAAATAATTATGCAAAAATTGGTGTATTTTTGGTAGATGAACATGTTTTAGAAAATTTTGATCAGAATCTCAAAGTGTTTTATAAGCTTAGAGACCAGGGACTTCAGGAATGTGCTTTCTGGGCATACCTCTCAAGGACTCTGTACTACGGCTGAGTAAGGATAAAAGGAACAATGAATAATTTCGGGTCTGGGAACGTTGAGCTACATCCTTCAAATCTCACTGTGAAAAAGGCTGGCTTTGTACCTATTTCTAAGATGCTAGCATTTGTTATTCTCTCATTTCTTTCTATTCAGTTGTTGCTCATAAGCTCAGAGGAGCTGGTCTTGCCCAGAGAAGCCGCATGTGAATGAAGAGGCAATGACTGGACTACTGCTCTAACTTCTTAATTTAGCAGAATTTTCAGGACTACTTTGATGCTAACTTTTATATGATGGAGAATGAGGAAATAATACCTTCACTTGGGAAATCAGAGTTGAGAGTTTATTTGTTCTCTTCTTCCAACTTGGGATGGTGTTGCTTTGTGTTCATTCTCATCTTCTTCCTTCTTAACTCTTAAGTTGCTGGATTCACCTATTTGAAACACATAATTTAAGCCTATTGAATGGAGTTAAGATTACCTTTTCCTCCAAGCTACTGTGAAGATTAAATGCAATCATGTTGTTATTAAGCACATAGAGTACATATAGGGCCTCTTAATAAAAATTAGCCACCTACCAGCACATTATAAAAGGAGATTCTATATACACAGTATTTGAATTGTTCATTTGCAACCAAAAAGATGAGAGGTGAAGCAGAAAAGGCAACTCAACCAAGAGTAAGGCGTTCTTAAGGTCAGCGTGGGTTTGTGTGGAATGGTTTGTCCCAAACTCATTTTCTGGGAAAATTTCCTCCCAACCCTTTGCTTCAGTAGAAGACATTAAACATTGTAGGTTCCTAGGTTATGGGCGATTTGATCAAGAGATTGATATGTGAATTAGGCTAAGTCAGCAATGGTATTAGTAAAATTGACCAGGGGAAGTAGGTTAAGAGAGAAATAAGCGAGCACAGTGTTGGTGTAAGAGCGAGAGGAAGCCCTGCTCCAGCAGGGCTCCACCCTCGGTTCCATCTGGTTCTGCTGCCTGGTTGCATTTCTACGTTTGAGTTTCCTAAGGCACGCTCAAGAAAAATCAATGCCTTGGTTGTATATCTCTGTGGTAACTGTTGGCTTGTTTGCTTTTGCTACAGGGAGGGGAAGTTCTATGGCTGGCAATGGAGGGTCCGCTCTGAATATTTGTGACCATTCCAAAATTCACATTGAGGCTGAACACCCTCTACCCCCTCACTGGCAACAGAAGTAAAGAGGTGAGACCTTTTGGAGGTGCATAGGGCAAAAGGCCCCACCCTAAGGATAGGATTAATGTCTTAAAAAGGTATGGAGGAAACCAGTGAGGCCCTTCTGTCCTTTCTTCCCTTCCCTGTATGCAGACAGGGTTTTAGTGCTTTGAGAGGATGTAGCACTCAAAATATCATCTTGGAAGCAGACCAGCTCCTCACCAGACACTGAACTCACTGGTGAGAGATCAAATCCTCAATCCTGGACTTCCCAGCCTTTAGGACTCTGAGAAGTAAATGTCTAAACCTGAGTGTTTTATAAGCAGCACTAAGCAGACTAAGATAGAAATCCAAACAATATAATGACTAACTAAATGTAAAATGGCCCAGAACATCATTATTTCCCCTGAAAATGAGCAGTGTAGTCCGAATTATCTAAACCTTACAGGGCCCTTTTGAATTCTGTGATTTAAAGTAATGTGTGTGAGCTTGTACGTTTGTATGTGCGCGCACACACACAGGAGATGATGGTAGAATGTGGGCAGTCAGAACATTTCTCCATCTGCTGCCAGGTAAATGGTGGCCCACAAACAGAAACAGTGAATACATGGCATAGAAGGTCACGACATCTTAGCAATGCAGCTTTTGATTGTTTTCCTCAAATTACTTCTTGACTTTGTTGATGAACACAGGTATAACTGAGACAAAGAAAGGTTTTAAAACATTAGTCTAGGAAAATAAAGAGAATCAGTGTTTGGGGTGTAGGATGTTCTGAAGTGAGGTGATTTTAGGGCATAGGATTGATCCAGGACCCTGGCTCTGAGACAGCTCTTTTCTATGAGCTGACTGGTGTCTTGTGTTTGAAACAGGAACAATGAGTTCCCCGCCGCTGCCTCTTCAGATGGGAATGTGCCAGATGCAATATGGCATTCTGGCCTCTTGATGATGATTTATGAGCCTTGGGCTCAATTACCGTGTGCCTGATGGAGAAGTAATGTGTCCTGATTTTAGGGAATACAGTTCTCAACCTTTGAGAAAAATTGAAGTCAGTTTTACTTCAGTACGTATTTATTTTTAAGGGTTTTGGTGCCAGTCCCTTTCAGTGGGGAGTCTTTATTTTCTTGTGTCTAGGCTGAAAGAGCAGTTGGCTGTGTTTGTTTGTTGGTATATCTTTCATCCATTCGAACTGAATTCCATTTCTATTTCTTTGAACACATTGGAAGGCCATTCATTTACCAGTAAGTACTACTTGTTTAACTTGCAGGGTGGTGCCAGCCACTTATGGGTAGCACTCTGTTCTCCATAGTCTCTCTTGGTTAATGGCTTGGAGCCTGGGCATTGCCACTGGACTGCCTGAGCCCAAATCCTTGTTCTGGCAGTGATTATTTGTATAACTTTGAACACCAGTCATTTGGATGAGATATTTAATATTTCTGTACTTGCCTGTTTTTAATATAAAGATAACAACTTCACCTAGAATAGCACTTGGCTCCTGGAAAATGCCATGGCAAGATTTCTATGATTGTTTTTATTTGAAGAGTAACATTTCTGTATTAGAAGAATAAGCTTAGAGCTGGGTGCTAGTGGTTTGCTAGCTACCAGAGAGGCTTACAGTGGGAGGATCATAGTTTGAAGCCAGCTGGGGCAGAAAAGTTTGTGAGACTTCTTCTCAACCAGTAACGAGGCAGCCTATCACGTGCCTGTTATCCTAAGCTATGAGGGAGGCTAAGATTGCAAGGATCACCGTTCTAGGCCATTTCAGACAGAAAAATTTGCACGACTTCATCTCACTAGAGGGAATATGTTGGCAAGTGCTTGTCTGTAATACTGGGAAGTCTAAAATGCGTGGATAATGATCCAGGCATGTGTCTGGGTGGGAAGCAAGCCCATGTCTCAAAAATAATCAATAAAAATCAGGGATGAAAATATGGCTCAATAGTAGAGCACTTGCCTAGGAAGCACGAGGCCCTGAGTATGTTATAACAGCAACAATAAAAACAACAACTTAGAAATCAAGTCTTAACTGGGTATGGTGGTTCATGCTTGTAATTCCAGCCTTTCAGAGGCTGAGACTGAGTTTCTTGAGTTCAAGGCAATCCTGAACTACATAGTGAGGCTCAGTTTCAACAGAAAACCCCAGACCAAAACCCAAATGATCTCCTCAAAAGCTATTACTTAAATCCTTGCTAAGGTTAAGATGTTTCAATAGCTGATGGTCTAAGAGGAGATCCCAAGGGATGGGCTGGGGAAGTCCCTTGAAACAGGATTTGGGAGAGGGAGTCCCACAGGACAAAACTGCTTCTCACTAGCCTTGTCTTCCATTTGAGCGAGGAGCTGAAGAGCAGGCTGAGGGATCTTGCCTTCTCCCTGTTTCTTCTGCCATCTTCCCAAACTCAATGAGCCACTGCAGCATGTGGGGACTTCAGTAACTGTGACACTGCTCCTCCCACAACACGGTGTGCAGTAGGCACAGTGGATTTGACACAGTGGTCTTCTGATTTTTTACAACGTGTTCGTAGAGAGGAGGGTTCAGGTGTAATAAATTGCCAGTTCTTTCTCATTATCTAGGGTATCACTCAGCCACTCCAAGAAACACAATCTAGGCAGCTGCAAGGATGCAGAGCTTCAGGCCCCAAACCATCTGGCAGATCGAAAAGGTTGCTTTCTGGCTCCAAATTTGACATTCAGTGGATTGTTGGCACTGCTGTCCATTGTCATCAATCTAGCATTAGGTCCTAGGAACTTATGGTAGGAAAATGAAGCCCTGATATATAATCTCAAAGAGATTATTCTGAGTGGCTCATTTTTTTCTCCCTAAGTGTGACTTGTTCCAAAGCTCTTGCTGCCTTGCAGAATGACCATTCTCTGTGGCTCGCTCACATTTTTGCATGTCTTATAAGTGGAGATACTGGTTGCATTTTGTTCCAGATGGTCTTTTCAATGTTTGTACAGTGATCAGCCTGGCAGGCATCATCTCTCTTGTGAGCAAAAGGGAGGTGTGCATACTGTACAGTGTGAGAAATGGAGCCTTCCTCATGAAAATAGGACAGGCTTGTTTGCCAGACACATCATCACTACAACTTGTCCTGGGTGAGCCTTTTCCTAGAATGTAACTCAAGAGAAGGTTTATCTTCCCCTCTTCAAATGGCCTCAGAAGTGGGAGACTGGGGCTTGAAGAACTGAGGAGAATGAATATCAAGAATCTGGTTATTGCTGTTTTTGTGAGGGATAACTGTCATTCACCCCTGATGGTTGTCTTCTTCCAGCACCTGAGATATAGTGAAAGGCTCACTTGTTAGCTTGCAAGTAGGGTAAATTCTCATGTTCTTTGTAATATTTATTTTTTATTTATTCATTCATTCATGTATTCATTCATTTATTGTGCTGCTACTTCAGTACTTGGGTTTGAATTCAGGGCCTAGGTATTGTTCCTTACCTTTTTTTCCTCAAGCATAGTGCTCTACCACTTGAGTCTTCATTCCACTTCTAGCTTTTTTTTTCCCCCCTGGCTAATTCCTGCCTGGGCTGGCTTTGAATTGTGATCCTCAGATCTCAATCTTCTGAGTAGGTAGGATTACATGTGTAAGCCACTGGTGTCTGGCTATAATTCATAATGTACATTCTTTTCAGACTTCTTGAGATTACAGAGTATTTCATAAAAGTTCAACCACTTATACAACTGGCTGTGATTCTTATGGTGTACTCTAGCTCTATGAATAAAAATATCTCTTTTCTTTCTGACAGCTTTCTGATCCATTCCACTTTTTGTAGAGCTTTTTGCTTTAATTTAGAAACTATGTATCTTTGCTGCGGTTCAAGACTTAATATGACAACTTACATATTATCATGGTTTTCCTAGGGAAAAAAGACCTCTTTTTCAATATCCATTGTGTTTTGTCCTTCTACTCCTTTTCAATAAATAACCCAACTACTCAAGATTTCTCTCCTGGAAGACCATTCTGCATTTGTTTAGTTCCATAAATAATTAAGTAAGCAAAAGTGGCCTTGTGCATCCTATCCCAGCTCTGTCTAAATCCAAATCTCATATGCTTTCTGCTATAACATTCTTCTTTTCCATAATAAAAAGCGTAATCACTAATGTGTATTGAAGACCTATTCTTGCCAGGCACTGAAAAAAGATCTTCACAAGTCTTCTCTTCCCTAAGCTATATATACAACAGCTCCATCGGTATGGTTCTATTGCTATCATTCTTTACACAGATGAAAAAATAAATGATGGCATAGAAAGTTACCTAATGCCTGCAATCTTGCACAGCTAGTAAATGGTGGGTAGGGATTGGGAACCCAAGTCTGTCTTCTTAACTGCCAGACCACATCATCTCCCTGGGAGGTCCTGCCTCAATGCTATCCAAATAACATAGCCAGTGAAGAAGGCTTTATTGAAATGAATTATGTAATGCACAAAGTATTCACTTCAGGTTGTAAAGGTGACCTAAAACTAATTACAGTGAAATGAAGATTGCACAGTTGTGATTCTCAATTGTAAAGAATCTTCAAGAGGCAACAGCTCCTTGGTACCTTTTTCCCCCACTCCAGGCTTGAATTTTGGCATTTGATCCTGTTTTTACATCAGTTCAGACCTTTTACTCCAACAGGATGAATTAAAGTAATTTATTCATTTTGGCTTAGTCAAACTAAAATTATTTTACTTTTATAGTGATGATAATAGTAGTACACAAATATTTGAACTACAACACAACCAAGGATCCATTTTCTCTTTTATTTATACCAGCGCCAGGTATAAATGACTAACAGATGGTCCACTGGCTAAGAACTATTTTTGTCTTTGTTTCTTTACTTACACAAGCTTTGTCTTACATAGTATTTTTAAATTTTAATTCATTTGTCACATTTCTTAATATCCATTCAGTAAATACTATATTATCTGAATGTGTTTTGTATGTCATATTTATGAGTCATTATTCCAGATAAAAGCAAAGCCTTACAAAGCTTCTACAATATTACAGAAAGCATAGTAAACAAAAAGAACAAAGTGACTGCAGTCTGACTCCATGATCATTTTTCCCACTTATTGTCAGCCTGATGTTATGAAGTCTCTTAATACCTATCAGCCTCAGTTTTTTTCCATCGATGCTCTACAAAGTCTTTGTGAGATTAGAAATTAAGTATTTAAGTTGCTGGCACACAGTAGGTGTTCAGGAAAAAAAATCATTGTTTTAAAGATAGTTATTTTGGTTACTTTTCTTTTTTTGTTGGTTGTGGGGCTTCAACTCAGGGTCTGGATGCCGATCCTGAGCTTTTCTGCTCAAGGCTAGTGCTCTACCACTTTGAGCCATAGCTGCACTTCTGGTTTTCTTATGGTTAATTGGAGGTAAGAGTGTCACAGACTTTCCTGCCTGGGCTGTCTCCAAATCATGATCCTCAGTTCTCAGCCTCCTGAGTAGCTAGGATTGCAGGTGTGAGCCACAGGTGCCTGGCTTAGAATTTTGAACTTTTAACATTAATAAATTTAGCCACAAACCTCTTCTCATCAGCAGACTTTGAGCTTTGAGGCACCAAGATACCATTTCCTTGTCCCGGCTTGCCACCTGGATGTCCAGCTTTTTTTATGGCACATGACTGTGTATTTCTATGGCAACTTGTCTTAGCACTTCGCAAGGATCAAAAGGACTCTTTCGACTTATTAAAAGCACCAAATAGCTGCTGCTACTTAGTATTAATCCCAGTTTTACCTTCGATGTTTCCCCTCCATCCTAACATTTCCTTCAGTTAACTATTAGTTTCTGACAACACATCACATTTCCTTATTTCATTCCATTCACTGAAATCCCTATCCACTTTTCTAGGGAGAGCTACCAATTCACTCCCTTTATTATAAAGGCTCATCCCACAGTTACACAAACCAGGTTTTCCTACCTTTCTAATTCTGAGTTTTCTGTGCCTTAGCTCCTTCACTCAGATACATTCAGATGGGTGAGCCTTTTGTGTATTTGCTCTTTCAGAGAAACAAAAAATAGTTGCTGGATGTCTTTGTGTGCTCCTGAGTGCCTAAGAGAGTCCTTTATAGTCATAGATGCCTAACATAGTCTAATAAAAAGAACAAATATTGAATGACTTGTTTGTGAATAAAACCATCAGGCATTGGCTACTCTAGCAGGAGTTACAGGAGACAAGGCTGGAGATGAAATCTGGTTGCTTGTGACCTGCATGACTTTGGAAAACATCCTCTTTGAACTCAACTCCTTCATCTGGAAAGACACATGTGTATCTGCCTTTCTTGCCCTGCTTACTTACGGAACAGTTATGGAAATAAACAACAACAAAAAAAACCCCACACATGTTCACTCTGAAATACACTGGCAATGCTAACCTAAGCAATTACATTCCTATACAGCTGGGACATCTTTGCTGTCAATGGATACTTTAATATCAAGCTTCATTTACTATGAACTCATCCCATTCAAAAGTGTTATCAAAGACTTTTTTGCTGTTCCATGGTAAAGGTGATTCACTCCCTCCCTCTTCTGTTTTCCTATAAATGAATCCTTTTGGTAAATATTGAGATCCTACTATAACGCCAGGCACAATGCTAGGCCCTAGGGTGCTGAGAGGCCTTAGAATTATTTTAAAGAAGCCCTAAAGTAGGCCTGTAAACAAAGGAATTCACAAATAAAATGAGCTGAGATGAGGAAAAGTGCCCGAAAGTAAATCAAAACGAAGAGTGAATAGAGACTAAATAGTACTAACCATCATGAGAATGAGCAGGAAAGACCTCTGTAGAGATACCAGAATGAGGAAAAGGAACCAGCTGTGAGCAGAGGTACAAAGGCAAACACTGCAGTGACATGAGACATGGCATGATGGAAGAGCAGAAAGGCCAGTGGACCACAGCATGGCTCTGTGGCGGCCAGGAGAGCCTGGTGGTAAAGTGATCTACTCCCACAGAAAAATTCTGAAAAAAGCAATGTATTTTCTTTGGCAGCAAAGTTTAAGACTGGTGAAATTCTGATGAGGGGCATCATTGAGGGTATTCACATTAATATAATCATGATTATTTTAATATTCATTAAAACAAAAGGATCTCAATATTGTGCATGATTTGGAATACTCTGCAAAGAAATTTTGCTTTGTTTAAGTCATTATTATTGGGGTAATCTGCATGTTTTTGACTGTTCTTTGTCATCAACGTTTAGTGGAAAGTTTGAATTAAAACATTTAAAAATGCATTTAATGTTATGGAATTCATAGTGCTTTTTAAGAATTCCCAGACTCTTTCTGTGTGCTAGATCAAGGAGGGTGGGGAGAAACTCCACAATCCTTCATGGAGACTTCATGGAATCTCTTTTTGTCTCCCTTACCCTGACACACACACACACACACACACACACACACACACACACACACACACACACACACACACACACACACACACACACACACACACACACACACACACACACACACACACACACACACACACACACACACACACACACACACACACACACACACACACACACACACACACACTAAAAAATTTAACTGTGATAAGTGCTGAAAATAAGAGGTTTCTGGTACTATAGATATTCTTTTTAAAAATTTTTTTCTTTTGTGTGCTTACTTTTTTTTCTCTTTTTTTAACTTGTATATGTTACTAGTACAAAGGATTTATTTCATTGTGGTATTTCCATCTAAGCATATAATGGATTTTGATCATATTCACCTTCTCTATTAGTCTTATAACCTCTCCCCTATCCTCCATTTTTGGTGGGTTTATTATGCTATTTTCCTACATTCATATAATGCATTTTATCTTATGCATACCTTCCCTGTCCGTTCCTTTCCCCTCCTCCTTCCCACTGGTTACCTCCCTCACACAAACATCTTTTGCTATATATAAAACACGTACATATTATATATATAAATACTTATGCATAGTGTTATATATTACATAAAATAATTTTATCTATTACATGTTATAACAGCTTGGCTGTCGTGACTAATGCTATGATAAACATGGATGTGCAGATGTCTCTCCTGCATGAAGACTTAGCATCCGTAGGACAGCCTCTCAGCAGCATGTAGGCTTCTGCTTGCTTTCAACTTGTGATTGTAAATGGCTTGCCATTATTTTGCTTTCAGTCTGTGTTTCTTTGCCTATGAGGTATGTGTATTGTAGACCACAAATGGTTGGATTTTGTTTCTAATCTAATCAACTAGTCTAGTCTCTGTCTCTTGATTGAGAGATACTTGATTCCTGTGATTGTGTTGATCATTTTTGTGATTGACTTGAGGGCTGCTCGTTCCTTTCTTTCACCTTTGCTCACTTTAACATTTTGCTCGTTTGCTGAGTTGAATGTGTTTTATGGTTTCCCAATTCTCACTTGTTCATCTATTCCTCTTATGAAATTCGTTCTTTCTTGAGCTCTTTATATCTGTCCTTATTCTTCCTCTGTGTGTAGTATTCTTTTAAGTACCTGTTGCAATTTTGGCTTGGTGGGCATGAATTGCTTTAGCAATTAGAAGGGCTTTATTTCTCCTTTAATTTTCAATGACCAAGGATTTTTTTTTTTGGCTCTAGAAATGTAGGTTGGCAGTTATTTTCTTTTGAGGCTTCAGATATGCCATTCCATGCTCTCCTAGCAAGGTGTTACTATGTAGCCTAGGTTGGCTTTGAAGTTATGCTCTTCTTGAATTAGCCTTTTGACTTCTGAGATTCCAGGTGTGTACTATAGGGTTCATTATGAAAAAATATGGTAGCAGGAATTAGTCATTTAAGGAAGGTCAATAAAGGTTTAAATTAATCAAGCATTATATACTAGCGGTCCTACTGTAGTGATTGAATTAGACTGGTTGGTAATGAGCTTCTGTCCTTATTACAGCTTTCCCCTTCCTAAGGGACAAATTGCATACAAATAAATATGTATGTATTCTATATTAAAGTGCTTCAAAGTGTCTTCATCTCATATATATGCCATATATTTTGCTATACATAATATTTTATATATTTTATAACACATATATTATTATATATATTCTATATTTTATATAATGTCCTTTTACACAAACCAGTATTTTTCTTTTCACCTTTTTCCGTTAACAAAGGGAAGTCAGCCCTGCTAGTGTGCATATGACCACTGATAAATGGCCACTGCTATCTGATGGTGAGGTGTATCCCATATCCTGGGAATGTTCTCCCTTTCTGTCCACTCTACCCTGGACACTGAAAACACAGCTACTGAGTGCTTCTGTCGGCCAGGCACATCATCCCTCCCTGTCCCCTCCCCCCATCACCGTGGCGGCCCAGTCCGCAGTCCTGCAGCTTCCTGATGTGGAAGCGCACTCAGCTGGCCAGCATGACTCCCTCTCCGCAGCTACTCCGCCAGGCATTGGACTCCCAGGCTCATAAATGTGGAATCTGTCAGGCTGTGAACATAAGGGTTCCAGCCCATTATTAGCCGATAGAAAGCTTATAAAAAAGGACTTTATAAACCAAGGCATGAATAAATAATTTCACAAGCAAAGCTGCAGTGTGGCAGTCCTGGGTTTCAAGCCGAAAGCCTTTCTAATGTGTTGCCAGAGGATTAAATGCTATCACCATGTTTCAGGCAGCGATTTTTATTGCATGTTTCATTCAGGATTTGACATTGGAAAAGAAGGAATTCTGTGCATGTCAAATTGAAATTAAAAGGCAGCACACTGGGATTTGAAGCCTGGTTGCTATTGTTTTGAAGACATTATCTTATGTATTTTCTCTTTCTCTTTCTCAATAAATATTTGTCAACAAATATTTACCACTTTTCAGTTCCTAATAAACTCTCCCAGAAGGCTTTAAAAAATTATATTCTACAGTGGTAAGAATAGTGGGTGTGCCTTATCAGGAGTGTACCAATTGTGTGGTACCACATGGAAAATCAAGGATTCAAAATACATGGAGAAAACCACATGGGACCTTTGTCTTGTAATTAATAATGAATGGGGGTTGGGCCATAGCTAGGTTATTAATGGCTTGAGACGGCTACCTGAGGTTAGACTGAAACTCGAGGGTCTGAATCTCATTTAAACATCTTTTCTGTTTGTGGTTGATAGGAAGACGTTATTTTAAGTGAAATAAGCCAGGTACAGAAAGGCAAACAGCATGATCTCACTCATACTTAGAATGTGAGCAAGTTGGTCTCATGGAAGTATAGGGTAGAATAGTGGTTAGCAGAGAGACTGGAAAGCATTAGGGATGGCGAGAGGTTGGTCAGTGACAACTTTGGGTTGAAGGTGAGACTCAAAGGCGGGGAAGCTGCCTGATGCCAAGAGAGCAACAACTCCTGACAGGATTGTTGGGTGAGAAATCTGTGGAGGCCTGGAGGGAAGAGGCCATGGCACACTTAGCATGGGTAGTACAAGTTTGACCATTTGTATTTCAGAGATGTAAATACCCTCTCCTCTTCCTCTAAAAGCTTTTAGTAATGAGGACAGGGCCCAAGGAGGCTGTGGTTCCCATAGAGGTGAGAAAGCTAGTTCTGTAGCTATGTCAACTATGTCAACCCTATAAAGCGTTGGGGGAAATCTTAAGAGTGAGATCTGGCCTATCTCAGACATGGAATCGGGAGATTTGGACTCATTTTTCCTGGGTCTCCCAAGAAAGGGAAACCTTTGTACAACTGGGGCTACACTAGATTTCCTATAGCCTAAAAGATTGTGTTTTGTAACGAGAGCTATGAACAGATGAATGGTAGTATGGTGATTTGTAGGTGCTTTGGCTTGTAGCCACACATAATCAGGACTGAACTATGTTCAGTGCATTTGAGATATTAAATAAATAAAAATAAGTTAGTGGGGTCAGGCGCCTGTGGCTCACACCTGTTATCCTAACTACTCAGGAGGCTGAGATCTAAGAATTGCAGTTCAAAGCCAGCCTGGGGCAGGAAAGTCCACGAGTCTCATGTCCCATTAATCACCAAAAAAAGCTAGAAGTGGAGCTCTGACTCAGGTGGTAGGATGCTAGCCTTGAGCAAAAGAAGCTCAGGGACAGCACGTGGGCCCTAAGTTCAAGCCCCAGAACTGGCACTCACACAAAAATTTGAATTGGCTGGTTCATTGTAGAATAAGATGATATTCCTTTCTGTTTATATAAACATTTTTCTATTGGCCTATTTGAGACTCCATAGAAAATAAGGACATTCAGTTACAACTCTCCATGGACACATGCTCTAGCATTATTCCTATGCATAAGACTTTCAGAAAGAAACAAGTTATATTTCTCATCTCAGGAGATAGCAGCCGCCCTGAGGGGTGGCTTTGGATTTTCTTCCTGATACCTCCAGTGGGTATGTGGGGCTTTGTTCCTCTTCCTGACCTGCCTCATAGTTTTAGCCTCTTTTTCCAGAGCATCTTCCTTTCAAAGCATCTTATTCTCCTTTCCCAACTTCTTCATAGGGAAAAACGTTTTCAGAGTTGCCTAAGGCTGGTTTTCTTCTGCCATACTGACAATAAAAATTCAGGGTATGAAATGCTTTGAAAGGACTGTCTTTTCTTCCCTCTGCTTAGAGAAGCATCTACTGTTAATGTAAAGGAGTGAAAAAACCATGCCAGAAGTGCAATCATTTTTGGGAGGGTAGGTGCTCTTGTGACATGTGTCTCTGAGTGCCTCTGTGTAAAAGGATAGAAGAGCATGGGAAATCTGATGACTTCACTTAGTAATGTGCAATCATTTTTCATGCAAGATAATTATGGGACGTATTTTAAAACATTATCATTAGTATCAGTGCATGCAATATCTAGGACAACATTGCAAGCATTGCCAGCCAAAATATTTCATTTTGGAAGGTCAAATGCCAAAACGACAAGCAGCCCAAATTGCAAAATTTGATGGCCATACTATGTCCTCTAACATTCTGTGTCTTTTAGGCTGAAAGGAGGGAGTTAAAGAATTCAAGGATAATTATATAAATGGGTACCAACACTCAGCCACACATCAGGGAGTGGTGTTTCTGTACCTGGGAATCTGCAGCAAGGCATTTCCATTTGAGAGAGTTCTCTAGATTTTAAATGCTCAGTGAACACCCACCTTTACTTTTCTATCGCAGTTCATACCTTTTGGTTTCTTGGCTGCAGTCAACAGATATGGACTCTGTTTATTTGAAAGTGTGTAAAGGTTATTCTGTGCTTACAGAAGCCAGAGCCTGGAGAATGCAAAGCAACTAGGTGCCATCCCAGACCCCATGGCTGCTACCCACTGTGCAGACCATCTGGATAACTGTGAGAAGTGTCCACCCCCCACCACCCATCCGTTCCCCACATGCTCACATGTAAGCATGAGATCTGGAAGAGAAATGTTCATAGGGCTGAGCTCACCCAGGGCCTGCCTTCCCTGCCCACAGGCAGAAGGAAGTCCCTCCTCTTGGCACTCATGATGCAGGGGAGAATTCTCTCCCTTCTCTCCAAGTGCACACAACACAGAGTCTCTTCAGGAAAAAGGGATTGGAGTGCCAACAGACATAGGGGAGGAATTTGAAGGCTGTCAACTACAAAGCAATTCAAGCCTTTTGCAAGACCCACAAAATTTTTCCTGGTCATATTCCTTCCCCAGGCTCAGTTCTAAATGTCACATTTTAAGGCTTAGCTGTCCAAGGGACATAGCCACATGGGACAGGCTAGTGTTTCTTTACTAATAAAATGAAGAAAATACCATTAATCTCAGAGTGTTGTTGTAATGATTACAAATGAGCTATTTGTAAAGAGTCCAGTTCTGTGCCTGGCACCCACCAAGCAGTTGTCAACAGATGTTATGCCCTGGATTCTCATTGTGTCGTTTCCCAAAGGACAGACTTGACTGAGCATGGGCCAGGTGTCATTTAGTCTATAAACATTATTGACTGCCATTGTTCTTATTTTCCTCAGTAGACTGGTGAAGACTTTGCTTGGCATTATTAGCATTTACTATTTGTGTGCTGCTGGGGAAGTCATTTCACCTCTCTAGAAGTGGCCATGGTTGCTTTACAGAAGGCAGATAATAACCACACTTCCATTCAATAGTTCCTTCAAGCATTAAATGTGAGAATACATGCAAAGTACTTAGAAAAGTGTCCCAACAATAGGAAACACCCAGATCATGTTAATTATTAAGAAGAACCTAAGGGCTCTGGCTTAGAGGTAGAGTGCTTGCCTAGCATGCTTGAAGCCCTGGGTTCAGTTCCTCAGTCCCACATAAACAGAAAATCCGGAAGTGGTGCTGTAGAGAAAAGCTCAGGGACAGTGCCCAGGCCCACACTGGCAAAAAGGAAGAAAAAGAAGGAGGAGGAGGAGGAGGAGGGGGAAGTGCTGGGAGGAGTAAAAGGAGGTGAAGCAAGAGAAGGAGGAGGTGAAGCAAAAGGAGGAGGAGGAGGAGGAAAGAATCCAAAGAATTTGCATATTATTTTCCCCAATATATATATTAAGCCCCTTCCACTAAGAGTATTCTACAAGTTTACTACCAACTCTTTGTTCAAAATGTAGCTTATTTTTTAAGGGCCAAGAGAATTACCTGGAGACAGAGCTGGAGGCAGCAGAGAGAGGTATAGTTCAACATCTTCAGTGCCTATAGGTGATGGAATTCGCTCAGTGGATTTGCCTACTGTCCATCTGCTTCTGCATGAAGTTCACCTTACTTCTTAACCATCTGTAGCAATGTGCTTAGTTTCTGCTGTCATCTAACTTCAATTAAAACAGAAAGGATTCAGACTCTTTGTGAAGCGAGGTTCAGCAATGATGGCCTTCCTTCTGCTATATATTTTGCTCTCTCTTTTCCTGCTGTTCAGTGATGGAAGTGGTCAGGCTGTGTAGGAAGGAAAAGCCTGTCAATCTCACCTTATCTAATCAGTTATATCTCCTTAATGCAGGCTACCACAAGGAGAAACTGGAAATGGCTTGGGGAGCCTTTGGCTCAATTTTCTTTCCTATCGTATTTTAAGTGGTTACTTAATATTCTGTCTATTATTCCTTATAGAATCCTTGGCATTTCTAATTGCCATATTTTCTCATGGAATTAAATTAGTTTCAAATTATTTTCTCATGCTATGGTAGCTTGCATTTTTTTTTCTAAGCTGACTCTTACCATTTTCTGGCTGTAGCTCTGATCCCTCCACATCTTCATGAATGTGAACTCAATGCTTGCTTATTCAAAACAGAACTACTAATATCAATAACCTAGTGCTCACTTCTATTCCAAGCCATTAATAAAATTTTTATTGGGACCAGAGAGACTAGACCTTCTGCCAAATATTTTGCCTCAGTTGGATATGGGGCCATTTATCAATTTCCTTTGTTTAAAATAGCTTAGCCAATTTTTAATTTATTTGACATTGTTATTCCAAAATAATTTAAATATGCTTTAGATAACATTTTATCAAATGCTGTACCCGATGTTTTATTGATGTTCTCCTCCATATAATTCTGTATTGTATCCTAAACAAACTTTTTTATTTTATTATTTTGCCAAGAATGGCTATGTTATTTTGTCTGGAATATCCTGTTTAAACAAATGTCTGATTTTGCTTTACTGTTGCTTGAGACTTTTAAATTCCTTTTCCTCAGAGTAATTGCTTTAAATTAAGAATTGTATTTGGGGTAAAATTTTGAGGGTTATAGTTTTGTTGTTGCATATACTTAAAACATATGTGAGTCCTCTAATTCCATTAAAGTTGTAAGTTATAAACATTAATTTTTTCCATACCAACTACAAGTTAGTAGTTAAAAAATTAATGTTTGTAGAGAAATAGAGATTTCTTTCCAGGGATATCTTGAGAGTTTAGGAATTAAGGGTTTTTGTTTTTTGTTTTTTTGCTATTGTTGCAATGTTTCCAATAGCAATATACTTGAAATAAATGTTCAGGTTTAAAACCTGACTGGACCTTACCTATAAACTTTTCGTAAGGTATTGTCAGTTATTTCATACCTGTACTTACTTATATTGTATATATTCCTGTAATTCCCATTTTCAGATATGCTTCTTAAAGCTAAGTTGGTTCTTGCTGAGAGATTACTTAATGTAATCCTCAGGTACAGATGTTCTTTGCCATATTTTTGTGATTACTGGCTCAAAATTGCTCTTCACATAATTTGAGATTCTGGTGCCAAGTGATAGATTGTGAACAGTTTAATGTTCAATCATAATATCCTGAGACCTACACATTTGTAGTCAGTCTCATTTTTCTGTATTCCAGGGGGTTTAACAGCAGCATGTACTGCAATTTCTTTCCTCTGTTTTCAACTACATACTATTTTGTTGGACTGCAGGTTTTTTCATAATTTATGCAAAGAGCCTATAGCCATTTTGCACAATCACAGTCCTTAGATGTCTAAGTATATAGAATTGATACTGAATTGTTGGTGCTATATTCGCTTTCAACTTCTTTTCTCTCTGTTTTAACTTTAAATATGGATCAATCGATATATTTCTGAGGGGTCCTCAATGTTTAGTGATGATTAGATTGCATTCTCAGCTACAATATTACAATACTCTGCTTGACAAATTCCTTACGTCTCTTTGATATGAGAATATAATGACATGGTATTTCTGTTTTCTACAAAATTTAAGCTCTTGGTGAAGTCTATATTTTTATGCAATATAAAATATGTTGAACTTCAAACTTAAAAGTGTAAATGACCTAACATTTTATGTCTACTTTGGTTCCCTTCCCCCTCCCCCCCGCCCTTGGTCGTGGGGCTTGAACTCTGGGCACTGTCCCTCAGCTCTTCAGCTCAAGGGGAGCACTCTACCACTTCCGGTGTTCTGGTGGTTTATTGGAGATAAGAATCTTACGGACTTTCCTGCCTGGGGTGGCTTTGAACTGCAATCCTTAGGTCTCAGACTCCTGAATAGCTAGGATTCTAGGCATGAGCCACGGACGCCTGGCTTGGTTCCCTTTTTTATCTGAGGTTATGTCTAGTGAGAATTTTGTGTAAAGTAAAGCTCTCCAAACTGCCCTCTTGTAGCAGAAATCCTCTATTCTTGATTTTCTAAACTCAACCTTTCTTGTTTTCTATGAGGGCTTTGTTTCTTGTTTTGACAATTTTATTGTAAAATAAACTAGACTACATGAAATTTCTTCTACTTCGGTGCTTACTACCTCAAAGTAGTCAATTATGGAAAGATCTGGAAAGAAAGAAACTAGGATGAAATAGAAAATGGGGCTTATTTTCTGGGTTGCTGCTCCAACTTCACAGGGCAGTACTGGTGTCCCAGACTTCAGGCTGACAGGGACCAATCAGAACACTGGAGAGCTGGAGCTTGTTTTATATGAAACTCCTAAATTAGACATCATGGATTATCCTTACAATAGTAACACCACAATTTAAAAAATATTGTGGTAAAATACACACAAGTTAAAAATTACCATTTGAGCTTTTTTTTGGGTCAGTCATGGGGGTTGAACTCTGGGCCTGGGCACTGCCCCTCAGCTCTTCAGCTCAAGGCAAGCACTCTACCACTTGAGCCACAGTACCACTTCCAGTTTTCTAGTGGTTTATTGGGGATAAGAGTCTCACGGACTTTTCTGCCTGGGCTGGCTTTGAACTGCTATCCTCAGATCTCAGCCTCCTGAGTAGCTAGGATGACAGGTGTGAGCCCCCGGCTTTGAACTATTTTAAAGTGAACAGTTTAGTGACTTGAAGTACATTTACATAATTGGGCAACCATCACCATCATTGACCTCCAGAACACTTTGAATCTTGAGAAACTAAAGCTCTGTCCACAGTGAACAGTAACTTGCCCCTTGGCAGCCCCCATTGGCTTTCTGCCTCTAGAAATTCAGCTACTCTAGCTACTGTATGTAAATGGATCCTATAGCGTTTATTCTTCGGGCTCTAAATTATTTCAATTAACATCATGTTTTCAAAATTCATCCATGTTGTAAAAGGTGTCAAACATACTTATTTACTCACTTATTATTAGTAGTAATATTAGTATTAGTGTGATAAGGGGTATTGATCCAGGTCCTTGTCTATAGTAGGCAAGCCCTCTACCATGAGCTACATCCCCAGTTCAGAATTTCTTCCCTTTTTAAGACTGAATAATACAATATTGAATGTATATATTATATTTTCTTTATTCAGTCATTAATGGACTTTCAGGTTGTTTTCCCCTTTCATCTACTTTAAGTAATACTAATATGAACTTGATGCATAACTATCTAGTTCAGGTTCCTGGTTTTAATTTGTTTTTTAATTTGTTAATATACAGTAGGAAGTAGAATTGTTAGATCATGTGCTACACTTTTTTTTTTTTTTTTTGTGCCAGTCCTGGGGCTTAAACTTAGAGCCTAGATACTGTCCCTGAGCTTCTTTTGCTCAAGGGTGCCACTCTACCACTTCTGGGATTTTTGCTAGCTTAATGGAGATAACAGTCTCATGGACTGACCAAGATGGCTTTGAACAACAATCCTTCAATCCTTGACTAGCTAGCATTTCAGGCATGAGGCCCGTGCGCCTGGCTATATGCTCAGCTTTTTTTTTTTTTGGTTCCGGTCGTGGGGCCTGAACTCTGGGCCTGGGCGCTGTCCCTCAGCTCTTCAGCTCAAGGCGAGCGCTCTACCACTTAAGCCACAGCGCCACTTCCAGCTTTTTTTCTTTTTGCTTATGTGGTGCTGAGGAATTGAACCCCAGGGCCTCATGCATACAAGGCAAGCGCTCTACCACTGAGCTACCTTCCCAGCCCTACGCTCAGCTTTGAGGGACCCTTGAATTTATTTTACCTGTGAGATGATCATTTCCTCTGATTGTCCCTTCTAGCAAGAAATTTTACTGTCTTATGACTTCTGGATCTGTTTTCAACTTTTAACACTGCAAAAACTGATAAAATGAAGGGTTAGGGTTTATGGTATTTCTGGTCTAGTAATATATGTTTATGTGCTGGTACTGGGGCTTAAATTCAGGGCCTTGTATTCTTCCTTGGCTCTTTCCTTCAAGATTGGTCCTTTAGCACATGAACCACAGCTTCTCTTCCAGCTTTTCCCTGGTTAATTGGAGATAAGAATCTCACTGACTTTCCTTCCAGGCTTGGCTTTGAACTGTGATCCTCTGATTTCAGCTTCCTGATTTGCTAGGATTACAGGTATGAGCTACTGGCACCTGACTTCTGGTTTAGTAATTTCAAAAACTGTCATAAAATTCACAATAAAGAATGGTAAGCTGTAGTTTTTTTCTGTAATCACAGCTTTACAGTTTATAGTAACAATTTTTTCTTTCAATTTTAAAAACTATTGCTCATGATTATCCTTTTAAAAGTTCTAATATTAGAAGTTTTCAATTTTTTTCATATTCCTAAAGCTTATTTTAAAAGCAAGCAAAGAGATGTATGATATCCTAATAAGCCCAAATTATAGGTGTCTCCTTTAAAATATATTCCATTACTAAAGGTCTGAATTTAGAAAACAAGTCCATTAGACAATGATTTTCTGTGTTGTCAAAAGTTCTTGGATTGATCAAAGGTTTCTTTTAACAAGCTTCTTGATGCACTTTTTTCCCCCCTCAAAATCATTTGATTTATTAGTGGTTTTCTAAGAAGGCATCATAAAGACATTATAGCAAAATTGCTTTGGTTTTGTAGTTGAGTAATTAGAATTTGTGAAATTTGTACAGAGGTCATGAAGTTTTTTCTTCTTTTCTTTTTTCAAAAGACATCTGAGGGAAAATAAAAGTCTATTAACAAGACTATAAACAAGATTCCAAAGGAAAGTGATAGCCTATTGAAGAAAGCCAAAGTGTTTCCAAGCGTTTAAGAAATAGTAATTTAGACATGAAGTACCCTGCAGTTCAATTGCCCTGCAGAGGTTAACAATGCTGAGGCCGAAGTGATCCTGTGCTAGCAGCAAGCCATTCTTATTGATTAATGCTTTCATAGGCTTTTTGCCAGGTTACATTTGGCTGGCACCATTTATTCCACATGTCTGACTGCATAAAGTTGCATTTATTGAATACTCAGTTTGGGAGAAGACAAAGAGAGAAAAATTATACGCCTCTTGAATTTTTTCTGGCATGATACTTAGGTTACCTCTCTTTAAGTGCTTGAAATGAAAGCAGTCATCCTGCAGTATCATAGTATTTCTACTTTATTTTCTGAACTTGTAGTTAACAAAAAAATAAAATAAAGCAATCTGGCTAATCTGGTTGAATAATTTGGTGATGATTAGAAATTTTTTGTTTTGGAATAGGCATCTACCTACATCTGTTTCAAAAGAGTAAACAGAAGGCTACTCTAGAAACTGAAGTGTCATCAGGAAATAGACTCAGGATGTTAGATGGCCATCCATCTCCACTTCAGCATGAAAGGCCTATATTTAGATATGATTTTAAGGGCCAATGTAAAAAAATGCTGATAAAGTAGATTCCATACTTATTTTTTGGTTCAATATGTTATTTTTCTTTTCACAGATGTGCGTCTTAATGCACTAGTCTGTCTACCAAGCACAAAGTTTAGAAAAGTGTGGAATTTCTATTTTCTCCAGGTTGACTTGTAAACTTGAGGCATAGCTTGAATAGTTTACATATCCTCGGTGGACTCCCTGTCATCAGTGTTTTACTCATGTGAATACATGCATGTGTGCATTTTTACTGTCTTTGCCTGGGGCCCCCCTCTGACTGCGTGCTGTAGCCTTGGTCTTTGATCACCTGGCCATACTACAGCCCAGCACAGCCTTGAAGGTTTGATGTGTGTCTGAAGCATGCCTGGTAATGACCTTCTGCATACCTAATTGTTTTAGCTGTGAGTTGTCATAGAAACAAAAGTTCAGTTTGAACTTCTGCAAGCTCTTTGTGGAAGTACACACTGGCTGTGTTAGAGCCACAGATTATGACACAGTTGTAGAGAGAGCTGGACTGGAAAGTGTATTTTATAGATTGAGTTTATTTAGTCAAGTGTATCACTCAGTTTAAGCAGCTATAAAAACCTACCATGTTGAGGGTAGGGACAAGAGGAAAATGAGGGAGAATGAAAGAAGAGGTGACATTAACCAGGAAGCATTGTACCTACAACCTGACCTAGGGAATTATAACACCTTCGTGCAATTACTTAACAATGATGCTCTTTACTACTACTAATAAAAACCTACCATGGACCAGGTGGCTTAGACAACAGAAATCAATTCTCACATTTCTGGAGACTGGCAATGTCAAGATCAAGATAGCAGCAGATCCAGCATCTGCTGGAACACTCTTGCTGATTTTCTCATTGAATTCCTATGTAGAGAAGGGAGAGAGAGAGATTACCTACCTTGTGTCACTATAAGGGCACTGATCTCTTTCCCAAGAGCAAACATCCTTCAGAGCTCATTCTCTCCTGAAGCTCCACCTCTAATATCATCACATTGACGGTTCAACATTTTAGCTTTGGGGTAAGGAGCACATTCAGTTTATAGCTTATACTTAGTATGTCTTACAAGATCTATTTCTTTTCATCTTCTTGTTCTCTGGTTTATCTGTCATTTGGGGCAGTACTAGGATTTGAACTCATGGCTTCATACTTACTAGGCTTGTAAATGCTTGTCTGCTATCATTCTGTCATTTTTGGAAAAGAGGTTACTTTTCCTTGGAAACCCATGGAACCTATTAGAACATCAAATGTTTTCATAAATTTTAAAGGAAAAATTAAAGAGATATGATAGACTTGTCTTGTTAGAGTGGGAAAAAGTATTATTATTCAGATATTAAGAAAGAGAAAAACATCTTAGTTTGGTGCTAATAACTCTTTAAGAAAATTTCTTTTTTTCTTTTTTCTTTTCTTTAGGGCAATACGGGGATTTTGAACTCAGTGCCTGGTGCTTGCTGGGCAGGCATTCTGATTTTGCTCAGGGCTGGCCTTAGCAATCCTTCTATTGTACCCCTGTAACTGCAATTATAGACATTAACTACCATGCTAGGCTTGTTAGTTGATACAGGGATCTCCTGAATTTTTCACCCATATTGGACTTAAACAGCAACGTTTCCAATCTTTTCTTCCTGGGATTACAGGTATGTACCGCCATGCCCTGCCCCTAAGACATTTTTTTTTCTTTTTCTTTTTAATGGAAAACAGTACTTAGTGTCAGACTCTCTAGCAGGCAACTGCTTCTGCTAAAAATTTGCTAGCATTTCTATGTTTTTATTGGTCTCCTGTTTGTTTTATTTTGACAGTACTAGAGTTTGAATTCAGGGTCTTGTGCTGGCTAGGCAGGTGAGATAGTACTGAGCCATGCCTCTAGTCCTGGTTTTCACTGGTTATTTTAAAAATAGTGCCTCACCTCTCACTTGAGCCAAGATCGTACTTGCGGCTTCCTGTTAATGCAGAGATGGAGGTACACACCTCCATGTCCAGCTTTCTTCCACGGACCCAGAAATGTCTAAGCTGATCTGGCACTGGTGATCTTCCCAATCAGTGTCCTATGAAACAGACATGTATCACTGCCCCCAGCTATGGGTTGAGATGAGGTATTGCAAACTTTCCTGTGCAGGCTGGCCTACAACGACAATCTTCCCGTTCTCAGTGTCCCAAGTGGCTAGGATTATAGGCATGAGATCACAAGCACCCAACTTGTTTTATTTCTCTCCAGTTTTGTTTCTATTTATGGAAAACAGCATAGCTTTTAGAATTTGTTTCCAAGTCTGGCTTGCACAGGAGTGGACGTAAGCTAGATACATATTGAAATCCTCATAATAACATGTGTTTGGAGCCATTTTGAATTACATTTTACAAATGGAGAAAAAAAACCAAACTTGAGAAGATTAAACAACTTCTACAATCTAGAATTCAGACCTAGCTGGGTCTGAATCCAGAGCCTAAACAGATATTCACTGTGCTGTTTGCATATTGAACATTGTCTGGGCTCTCAGCTGCCATCACCAGAGTGCTAGAGCCTTTCTCACAGAGGCTGCTAAGTCCCGAGCCTTGTCTATGGGTGTCTTGCTGTTCTCACTGTTGGCCTGTGGATAGCACAGTGTACCTCTGCCTGGTTCTACTGGACCCAACCTAGCTATAGTAATCTGTGAATTTGAATTCTAAACAACAACTTTTTAAAAAATGAATTCAACACTATTTTTTATTGTTATTGTAAAGGTTATGTACAGAGGGGTTATAGTTACATAAGTCAGGTAGTGAGTACATTTCTTTTTGAACAGTGTCAGTTCTTCCCTCAATTTCTCCCAATTTTTCCCATCAGGCCCCACTCCCCCTCAAGTTGTGCAGTTCATTTTCAACGTAGTGTCTAGTGAGTATCACTGTTGCATTTGTTCACCCCCTGCCCCACCATTTCTGTACCCCCCTTTACATTCCTCCAAACAGATAAATTTACACACAAGACAAAAGATACAGAAAAAAAGCAGCTACAAAGGAAAAACAAAACACAAAAAGCAAAATAACAAAAAATCCTTGTTTCTATTTTTTTGAAGTTCATTTCGATAGATATTTTATAGGACCGTATGTAATAGCTATTGAGCTATTGTGATCCTCTGCTAAGAATATCCTCTTTTGGTCCCATTGTATAAATGTCTAGAGTCCTGTATAATTTATTATGTCCAAGTGTATGCTTCTAAAAAACAACTTTTTTATGGTGTTTTTACCTATCTATCTGTCAGTGCATATGTCCAGCTGTCTATTTATCTGTCTATCTATCTGTATAAGTCTATTTTTGTGCAGGTTCTGGGGCTTGAACTCAGGGCCTATGCTCTCAAGAATGCTCTACTACTGGAACCATATTCCACTTCTGGATTTTTGCTGATTAATTGGAGATAAGAATCTCAAGAATTTTTTTTGCCTGGGCTAGCTTTGAATTGCAATCTTCAGATCTCAGCCTCATGAGAAGCTAGAATTCCAGGCATGAGCTATCAGCTCCCAGCTTTTATTTTTCTTTTGAAAAGTAGGATTAGCTGAAAATAAAACACCTTTCTCCATCACTAATATGCTTAACATAGAGAGATAAGATGGGAGAAAAAAGTAGTAAAATATTTAACTCAATTTATGGCCATTTATGAACATCTGAATGCATGCATGTAGAGAGACAGCAAACTGCTTGCTAGAGAGGAGCTCTGCTTCCTGATCCAACACAGGCTGTGATGCATTGTGGGAAGGTCCAGAAACTATCTAGGCCTTCTGTGACTTCACTGACCTAAGTCAGATCAACTTGCTGATTTTCTAATTTCTTTAAGAAAGCAAGTCAACCATATACTTATTATGCATAAAATGGATGAATGTAGGGCTGTTCTAGTTTCTAAGTTATGGAGCAAGTGTCATGATTGACTCCATCTGCCTGTATTTAATTCCAGTCTCCCCCTAACTTCCTGCCTGTGTGATCTTTGGCAAGTTGCTTAACTTCTCTCTACATTGCGGTTTTCTTATCTGTAAAATGGGGAATAGTAAGAACATTCATCTCAGAGAGTGGTTATGAAAATGAATATCCTGCCCAACGTGAAATGTTTGAACAACACCAGAGACCTAGACTTACCGTTTTACATGTATGTATGTGTGTATGCATGCATGCATGTATATATATCAAATCCAGGGCCACAAGCCTACTAAGTACTGAGCTATACCCTCAGCCCTATCCTTGTTTATGTTGTGATTTTATTTTTGCTGATTGAGATCCAAAGTCTCCAAATCCTGTGTTTTATGCTAGATATTTCTAGAGGATAATTAATGAAAACCTAAGAATCAATTAAATTACCCCTCTTGGGATTGCTCTTCCATGGCTTATAAACATGGTGTTTTAAGTCCCAGGGTGGGTTGTTTGTTGATAGCTGAGTGGCCATCACCGGTGTCCACTGGGAAGATGAAACCAAGACAGAAAATAAGTGTAGGCTTTGTGGGTATCCCTATTTGTTGTGAAAATACTCTTTCACAACAAAATAACACATGCATGGAGAACCTGCTTTCTTTTACATTACATATTGGGTTACTTATAGCTTGGGGAGAATAGCATGTTACCCTGGTGCCCATTTTGCTGTAGTGCTTAATTAGCCTAAATCCCCTGATTTCATCAGTTCCGGTGGGTCCTTGACCCATGACCCTTTGGCTCCAGAAAGGCTACAGGTATAGATCTATTTGCCTGTGAAGGAGCTCATATCAGTCCCTCTCTTTGCTCCTTCCTGACCTCCTTTTCAGAAGCAGTTCATTTTAATATAAAATAGATGGGATGATAGCTTAGCATAGAAACTACCAAGACCCCAGGGTCTCTGTCTCCTTGGAAAATGACTAAGTCCCATTTAATACTATAGAAATCAATTCCCTGAAACCCAGAATTAGCCTGCCTTCTTGGTATTAAGCAGCACTGCTGATCTGATCAAAACTAAAGACGGAAGAGAAATGGGACCCTCAATTCTATGACTTAAAATACGTATAGGACAATCTGCTGGAGGAATTCATCACATTTTCAAATTCAGAAGCCTGTGCAAATATGTGTAAATGGATAACTCCATGAAAAAAGTCTGTATGCCTTGGGCACAAATTCTTCATTAGAAAGGAATTAGAGGAGATACTAAGAAGAATCAAGATGCTATATATGCCCTGTCTCCAAAAGTTCATTATCATTGAAAAATAATTCAGCAGAGTAGCTAAGATAATAAGCTTTTGAGCTGGAATCTCAGCTCTGCTATTAATTAGGTGCATGATCCTGAGGAAGCTACTTTATCCTGAATATCTGTCTGTGAGATGAAGTTCCAGTTCTACGTTATTGTATGATAATTACTCCTCCAGTTAGTGGCCTAAAGCACTACCCGGTTTCTTAAATCTCACGATTCTGTGCATCAGAAATGTGTGCAGTCCTCTATGGGCAGTTTTTAGGCTGCATGTGGCACTGACTTGGTGACTTGGTGGTGGTTGGCTGGCAGCTGCTCAGTTCTAGAGGGGCTGGGAGGAATTCTGTGGAGTCTGGCATGCTGATGGGGATGACTGAAATGCCACACTCAGAGGC
The DNA here is from genome assembly GCF_019054845.1 of Dipodomys spectabilis. NCBI lineage: Eukaryota > Metazoa > Chordata > Mammalia > Rodentia > Heteromyidae > Dipodomys > Dipodomys spectabilis. The sequence continues at coordinate 3,970,170 of NW_024870750.1, forward strand.
TTTCCACACAGTGTCTTCATTAGAGTAAATGAGTGCCTTACCATAAGGTTCAGGGCTCCAGAAGTAAGCAGACCAGAGATAGAAAAGGGCTGCTCTTCACAATGGAGTGGGACACTGACATTATATCACTTTTTCTTCAGCCATGGCCAAAGGCAGTCTCCAGCCTGCCCACATTCAGGACAGTGATCCTGACTTCCCCTTTCATGGATGAAATGTCAGAGAATTTGTGGTGCTCTTCAATCAACCCCAGCTGGGAAGTATAATTGGGTGTTAATTTGATAAAGTCATTATGGAGGATTATTCAAGATGTATATAAAACGTGCAGCAATGATGATCACAAATTAAGTATTTCATAAGTATTGGATACTCTAATGTGACACACATGCTTTTACTACTTAAAAGCATATAAGGGTACAATTATATTTGAAATCATTATATACATATTATATACTACCCTGTGTCTATCTGTAGGTACATGGTTTCTGACTTGCAGTGGTTGGATTTTTATTTTTTTCTTTATGATGGCACAAAAGTGATACGCATTCAGTAGAAACCATACTTCTAAGTTTGATCTCTCCTGGAGCAGATGGTGTAGGGTGCATTATTCTCTTACAAAGCTGGGCAGTGGCTCCAACTTCTGGACAACCTGAGACCATGGGGAAACAGCTAATACTCCACAGGGCACTGTGTTGGTGAGGAACCATATTTGATAGTTTCGACAGGTTAAGTGCATTTTGGCATCTTTTCAATTTGTGATAGGTTTATTGGGATTTAACCTTTTAAGTTGTGAAGCCTTTGTGTTTTTCAGGTGTAAGCATATTACAGAAGTATTATAATAATACTAACAGCTGACAATGATAGGACTTTTTTTCTCTTTTTTTTGTGTGTGTGCCCCCGCTGTGTGGGGCCTGAACTTTGAGCCAGGGCACTGTCCTTTAGCTCTTCAGCTCAAGGCTAGCGTTCTACCACTGGAGCCACAGCGTCACTTCTGGCTTTTTTTCTTTATTGCTTATGTGGTGCTGAGGAATCGAACCCAGGGCCTCATGCATGCAAGGCAAGCGCTCTACCACTGAGCTACCCTCCCAGCCCCAATGATAGGATTTTTTAATGTCTAACCTTAACCCTGTTCTGAGCAACGTGTGTAGGAATTAGCCATTCTTTCTCATCACAGCCATGTCAGGTTATCATCCTGGTTTTACAGATGGTAAACTGAGGCACGGGGGCAATAAAATATTTAATCAAGGCTACTTAAATGGTAGACCAGCCAAGCCTGTTTTTTGTTTGTTTGTTTGTTTATGGTACTATTGGCTGATTGTTTATGGTACTATTGTTTATGGTACTATGGCTGATGATTGAGAGACCTGGTTTTCATTGATTTTTTTTAGAAAATTCTTTTTTTCATCTTTAGGTAATTGTACAAAGGAGTTGCCATTCAACAAAGCATTTTAGGAATACGGTGTGTCTTGATCAGTGTCACTTTTACCACCCTCACCATCCCTGCCAACCCACCCTTCCCTCACTTTTTTAATTTGTAGGATATATATTGATTTTTTTGCCATTCAGAAAATCAGTTTACGTATACAAAGTACCCTGGTCTGTGTCATCCTTCCAGCCTTTTCACGCGCCTTCTCATGTTTTTCTCAATTCTGTTGTATATAGAATGTGGTTTTGCTTGCATTCTCCCATCTTCTACCCCGCTTCCCTTTGCCCCTCCCCTACTCTTGCAAGTACTCATTTCTTGGTACTTTTTTGTTGGCCTTTGACTTAGTTTTTCTAAAGAATTACACTATTCGAGTTCTCCATACAGTCTGCTATACTTCAGTTAATTCATTGATTCATTTTGACATGGTGTCTTGCAGATTTTTCTGACCAGACTGGCTTCAAACCACAATTCTCCCGATCTCAGCCTCCAGAGCAGTTAAGATTAGTTGCCAGTTACTCTGGCCAAGCCTGCTTTGTGGTGTGTGTGTGTGTGTGTGTGTGTGTGTGTGTGTGTGTGTTCACTAGTGGTAGGGATTTAACCCCGGCCTTGTACATACTAAGCATATTCTCCACTATGGATATTTTTAACCAGTGTACCCCCTTTCCTTACTTAGACTAATAAAAAAGGACAAAAAAATTCCCTCCACACTCCAGCCCCATTTCCCAGACTGTGTATCTGGTTCACTTATGTACAGATAACCATAGGAAATATTTTTGCAAAATTGAGTAATTTAATATATACAGTGCTCTGTACATTGTCATTAAATATCCTATAAAGAGATGTTTCATTCTTTTTAAGTGTCACTCAGGATATAGATGACCCATAATTTGACTATCCTTTATTGATGTGACCTCAAATTGCTCCTGTGTTTCCTCTTTCCTCAATCAGCTATCATTAACCCTCATTATTTCATTGTAAAGCTCATTACTGTCCTCTCCTGGGCAGTGGAAGGTTAGATCCTAGACATGCTTTGTTATTTTTGTGGGGACCTCAAAATGAGCCCGCTCCTCCAGGAGCTTATTTTTTTTCCTTTCCCCAACTGGACACTCATTTTTTTGATCTGTACTTTTCAATAACTTATTTGAGAGCTATTCTTTCCTTTAATTCTCAAAAAGCATTTTTCTATTTTTCTTTTCTGCCTTTGAAACAGTTCCTACATAGTGTCTGTAGTTTCCTCAATTGGATTATCTGCTGGGCTTTTTTTCCCCCAAGTTTACCATAAATCATTAATCAGAATCATGAATATTTTTTATTTTCCCATGAGTCAGGCTGCATATTAGCACATCATATTCACCTCATTTATTTCTTTAAGATATAGAGAAAGTAGTGAAAGTATAAAAGTCTTCCTATTCTCCAGTTTTATACATAAAGAGAAACAGGCATGAACAGATAAGAGGGTTGCCCTAAAACAGAAAAAGAAGGAAGGAATGAAAGAAGGAGGAAGGAGAAGATGGGAAGGAGAGGGAAAGGGACAGAGAAGAGGAAGAGAGAGGGGGAGAAGTTGAGGGAGGAGGGGGGAGAAGGAAGAGGAGGAGGAGAAAGAGAAATAGAAAAGAGAGAACTAAACATGTGAAGTTGGAGCCAAAGCCCATGCATATAACCTATAAATGTAGCCTGTTACCTTTTCTTCTTTATTGACTATCATTATCTTTTCTACCTTTGAAACACTAAAATATTCATGAGAAGAAATTCTATTCTTCCTGGATTCTCCTCTCATTGCTTGGCCATTGTCTCAGACATGTGTCATGTTATTTTATTTGACTTTTAGGCTTCAATTTGCCTCCTTTTCCCTTTCTCTGGGCATTTCATACTCACTACACAGCTGGGAACATTTATTTGTATTTTTAAAAATAATGACTATGGATTTCTTCTTCCTCCTTGACTTTTCTTTGTTTAGATTTTTAAACATTTTGGGCCACTCACCCCTTCTAAACCTTGAAGTGCTTTCATCTACTTGATCATTCTTTACATACATTTATTTCATCTTGTTTGAAGAAAATTTGGTTATCTATCATATATCTCTGCAAAATATCCTTCATTTTGTCCATTTATTTCCAGTTATTTTTTCATCAATAAAATAGCTTTATTTATTTTTTAGCTCTTAAACTTTCTTGGCTCAATGCCCTAGGATAAGAACTGGGGGAAGCACTGTTAGCTTGAGGGCTAAATAAGTATCAATTATCTGTTCTTTCTGAGATATGTTAAGTGTTTGGACTTTGGGGTCACTTAGATTTGTTCCCAATACTATCACCATTTCTATAACCTCATCTAAAATTACTTCTCACTACTGTAGCCCCTAGCTTTGTAGGTAGGAAATGAGAATTGGATATGCTTTCTGCTTTTCTTCCCTAGTTCAACCTAACCATGCACATCTCCACATAAATCTCGCTTATCTTTTAAACTTCCAGACTAGATGATTAATAAGAGGAAAAAAGAGGGGCTGGGGAGGTGGCTCAGTGGTAGAGCACTTGCCTTGCATGCCTGAGACCCTGGGTTCGATTCCTCAGCCCCACATAAGCAGAAAGAAAAAAGCCGGAAGTGGTGCTGTGGCTCAAGTGGTAGAGTGCTAGCCTTGAGCTGAAGAGCTGAGGGACAGCGCCCAGGCCCAGAGTTCAGGCCCCACAACTGGACCCCCAAAAAAAAAGAGGAAAAAAGAAAGGCAAAAAGAAAGCCATTCTCCAATCGCATTCTCTTCTACATTCATTAGAATGTTAGAGCCTCTCTCTCTTCTCTCTGTTTGCTCTCTGTGTGTGTCAATCTGGGGCTTGCACTCAGGACATGGGCATTATCCCTGAGCATTTTTTGCTCAAGGCTAGGGCTCTACCACTTGAGCCACTCTTGGCTCCACTTTTGGCTTTTTGCTGGTAAGTGGGAGATAGGAGTCTCACAGTCATTTCTACCTGGGCTGGCTTTAAACCTTGATCCTCAGATCTCAGCCTCCTGAGTGGCAAGAATTACAAGTATGAGTCACTGGCACCAGATGAGGTCTCTTTCTCTCTCTCTCAAGTAATTAATTTTTAAAAGTTATCTTTAAGTAGTTGTACAAAGCAGTTGCCATGCACAAAGTAGTTTATCCATATAATGCACTCGATCAGTTTCCCCTTTAGTAAGTCTCCCCCATCCCAGTCCCACTCTTTTCCTCAATTTCCTTAATTTCATAGGATATGTAATGAATTTCATAGTCTCTTTTTTAAATAATAAGACAAATTTTTGTTCATATTTAGTCTTGCTTTCTTCTCCTAAATTTTTCCCCCCATGTATCTTGTCTCGCTCACCTCCAAGTACGTACATACATTTGTGTTTAGAAGGCCATGGAATAATCTGCAAACGATCAAGGCTTTGGAGCAAGAAAGCTCTAGTTTTGACTCTAATTCTGCCATTTACTCTCCTGTGTTACTCTGAACCAGCTACTGAATGTATTGTGGATGATCTTCTCATATTAGTGGTAAGAAACTTTATCCTGTAGTTATTGTAAAGAGAGGGAATGAAAAATGTGTAGCACAATTCTTGGATAGAGTAGATGCTCTGTAAATGAGAGCTGCTGCTATTATTGCTGACGCTATTATGAATGACTTATGGATTTATATGATCTAACTTGGATTTAATTAATTGGACTTCTCCAACTTTCTTTAGCTCTCTGCATTTCCACTGTTCCTTTTTTTTTCTCTTTTCAAGTCTTTGCATATTACCTTTTCCTGTGAAATTTATCCTTTTACAATTCTACCAGTTAGAAGTCTGAAACTTAGATGTTGGCAGGGCCATGCTCCCACTGAAGGTATAGGGAAGGGTTTATCTTTGCTTCTTTCTTGCTTCTGGTTGTTGTTGGCAATCTTTGGTGTTTCTTACTTTGTAGCTATATTACTCCAATATCTACCTCCTTCAATACATGACCCTCTCTGGTGTGTATGTTTTTGTGTCTCTTCTTAGAAAGACACTGGAGATGACATAGGACCGCAGTAATCCAATATTATATCATCTTAACTTGGGTGCCTCTATCAAACCTCTATTTCAAAAAGGAGGTCACGTTCACAGGTTCTTAGGGGCATGCAGGGAGGGCACAATTCAACCCACAATGGGAGAAACCAATGAGATAAGTTAACAGGGCAATGATGTAAGAGTAATAGAGCACCTATACCACCAGGAGTCCTAGATAGTCATGTGACTGTCTCTTGCAGTAGTTACATAGATTGGGACTGAAACTGGAATATGGAGGTCCAATCTGACAGATGTCTGGGCTCAATGACAAACATTTGCTTTTTTGGAAAGAGACAACATCAATGTGTCAATGAATTTCCTGTGCTGCTATGGACAGATAACACCAAGGCCTGGACTGATATTATCAACGTGGTGATGTGATCAATTTAGCTATCATAGAATACTGAGAGTCATATATACTATGTCAGAAATATTCGTTACTGGTTGCAGTTTCAGCTCCTGAGCCTGTGCTGCGGCCCTGGCTGGTCAGTGTAGGAACCTTCTCAATAAAGTTGCTTCTTTATTAACAACTTTGTTGCGGTGGGCTCTGTCACTCCAGATGACTAGGTAGGCTTGCCTGCCTGAGTAGGGGTCTTCCTACTACATGCAACATCCTCTTGGGTAAAAGCAGGGTGAAGTAAAATAATTGAGCAAGCATAATAGGCTGAGAGGATATTTTGGCACCCAACACATAGTCTGACTGAATGATATATGTCCATTTGAAGAGATTGGGTCCTTACTGGAACTCAAAAGGAGTCTGTCCCCCTGTGTGATCTAAGGGGCCATTGGAATGACAAAAGGCAGGCAGGTCACACATGGAAATATATATAGACTTAGCAACGTAAGACTTCCAGGAGCCAAATCTTAAGAGCCTCAGATACTCGCTGACATTTTTGTGACACACTCCGGTGTGAAAGCATGAGTCTGGTTCACTGTTTATGACTCAAGCACATCACTTACCATTTAAGACTCGCCTTTCCTCACGATAGTCTGAGTGATGAATGGCGGGGAGAGTGGGCAGGGAGAAGTGAGAAAAGAATAGATTAAGAAAATATCGGGATAGTTTATTGATTTAGCTGAAACAGCCCTTCAATCTGGATTTGTTTTGTTTTCTAAGTCTTGAGAACAGATATGAGTCTATAAATAAAAAAAAAAAGAAAAAAAAACAAGAAAAATTCGTTACTTTTTTCTATCCTTTATCTATCTTTAAAAAATCGTATCTTCTGTTTTTCTCCGTCCTATTTCTTTTATCTTTAATTTTTTTTTTACTGGTTTTATTAGTTATACAGGGAATATTTCAGTGTTACATTTCATACATGTTTACCATATATACTAATCTCCCCTTCCTATCATTCTTATCCCACTCATCATCTTTTCTTGTTATGTTTTGTTTTTTATGGTAAAATCTCACTATATAGTCCAGGCTGGTATTTAACTCATGATTCTTGTGATTCAGACTCCTGAGTGCTTGGATTATGGGTGTATAATAACACATCTAGTTTATTTTTTCATTTTAATATGGAATATGTAAGCAGAGTACAGTCAGTATGTCTGAGTTTACCATAATGTGAGTGTGTGTATAATATAGTGCACATATCTATGTGTTTAATATGTCATATGAGTTTTATTCATTCCATTTGCTTTCTTGTCATCTATACAAGTGTGTAACATCTCCAAACTATGCAACAAAGACACGTTACAGGCATTTAAATAACAGAATATCTTTATTGAGTCCTTCTCATGTGCCATCAGCAAATGAGAGGCATTAACCAAACTGATCTTCACCACTATAGAAGGAGGTAGTTGTTAATGGAGTAAATTATCGATTAAGTCATAAGAAATCAGGAGGATTTTGGTATTTGAAGTTAAGGGTGACTGTGATCAAGAACTTAAAAATACATGAAATTTGAGACAAGGTGATGGGATGAAGGAGGATAGGCCTGTGGGAAAGTTTGGAGAGAACTGTGAAGGACATTGAGAGTAGAAAGAAAATTAAGGTACTTATTAATGGAAGTTGGAAGATAGGTAGTGGTGGAAAGTTTGGTATCAATGTAGCCTGATTTTTTTTCAGGAAGCATAAGAGAAAGATGAGCTAAAGAATGAAGGAGTAAATATAAACAAGCTGGTGTTGAAAATAGAAACCCTTCTCAGCCAATAATTTTCAAATTAAGACTGTCTCAGATCAAGCAGCAGATCTTAGAGAGGACTATCAGATCCTAGATAAAAAAGATTAGGACAGTGCCTAGAACTAGGACAGATCAAAAGTCCAAGGGTCTTAAGGAATGCCTCATACATGTTTCTCATTAAGCCCAAAGCCTTCTCAGTGTCTTGACAATGTTTATTTCCCAGTAGCCTTCCAGAGTGTTCATGTCAAAAGAAATTTTTCTTGCAGAGACTTGTGGTTGTAGTTTTTGTTTAGTAGTATTAATCCCAATAATTTTTGCATGAAACTTACCAAGTTTATCACTATCAACTTGGCCCAAAGACACTCAAAGTAACAAAACAGAAGCTTGGTGAATAAAGAGAAGAGAGTTTGGGGATTCTTGGGATATTGTGGTTGGTATATAAGTAACTCTTGAAGCATTAAAATATGACCTCATAATTCCTTGACATTTTCCTTACTGCGAAGTATGTATGGCTCCCATGTTTTTTCCTCTTACATCTGAGCACTGTGGCTGCTTGGCCAATAGACTGGTACATGTGCTATCATGGCTTAAGGAAGCCCGAAGAGCCTTTGGAAAAGCCCATTTTGAAGAAGGAAATCCTTTGCCCTAGGCCTGGTTGAGTCCACCAGATATCAGTGACTACCATCTTGCCATCATGTACATGGCTTCTCCAGCTCCACACTGAGGCACTCCAGGCAACATCACGTGGAGTACCTGTAGGTGTTCTGCCCAATCCTGTCTAAATGGCAGATTTCTGCATTAAATCAATGATTGTTGCCTTAAGCCACAAAACCGGAAGTGATTGGTTACTTAAGAATAGATAACTTGTGTGCCCCATGTAAAAGGTGGCAAAATCATGACACAGAGATCAAATAACTTGTTCAAGACCACATAGTGAGCATGAGTCATTTGCTACACAAGTGATAAGATATATGCTATGTAGCTTAGGCTTAAAAAGATAATCGTGCCAGCTCTGAGTCTTAAACTCAAAGCCTGGGCACTGTCCCAGAGCTCAAGACTAGCCCTATTCCACTTGAGCTACAGCTTCTCTTCCAGCTTTTATTTTTGATGGTTAATTGGAGAGAAGAGTTTCACAGACTTTCCTGGCTGGGCTGGCTTTGAATGGGCAGTCCTCAGATCTCAGCATTCTGAGTAGCTAGGATTATAAGTGTGAGCTACTGGCGCCAACCTACCTTCGTCTTTAAATTTTATTGCACTGGGACTTCTTTAATGACAATGCTACTTGCCAACTATTATTTGCTTAAAGACTGTATTTGCTGTAAAGACTGCCAATGGGAAGAGTAGACTTCTGTGTGTATAAATTGGTATCTTGGTTCACCTCTGTCTTTGAGCCTATGAACCTAGTCCCAGTGCTGGCAAAACTCAGTTTCTGAGCCCGCAGGCTGAGAGCCAGACCCTGGGGCATGGGGAATCACATCCATTGCTAGCACATGCAAAGCTGCAGAGCCAGGTTGGCAGCCAGTACCTTCTCTGGTCTATAGGCTGGCACTGTCTCTAAACAGAAATCCCTGTGCATCCGGTATGTATTCAGCACATCTACTTTCTGTTTCCTGTGCTGCTTATCTCCTGGCATCTATTAGTTTCTTGTTGTCCCACCTGTTTCGCTCTCTGACCTCTCCACTCTCACGCTCACTCCTGAATTCAAAGTTCACCTCTCTTAGCATTCTCATTTTCTTCCGGAAGTCTCTTCCCCTCTGCTGCCTTCTCCTTTTACAGCCTCTGGAGTCGTTCACATTCATTTGGCAGATGTTACTGGCTCAGTTGTTCATTCATGTCCATGGGCCCAGCTGTGTTGTGTTTGAGCTTCACTATTTCAATGATCATATAAATTCTCTCTCTCTTTAGCAAGGTCTCTTTCTCATTCTCTTTATTGAGGCAAGGTCTCTATAGCTAGGCTGGCATTGAACTCATGCCTGTAGTCCAGACTGGCTTTGAATTCATGATCTTTGTAACTTAGCTTCCAAAGTGCTGGGGAAGCAGATATGTCTCACCATACTCAACTGTATAAAATTCTATTTAAAAAGATGCAATGTGAGTATTCTGTTCTTTTGGAATAGCTAAATGATTTTTGTATACATTGCCTTATTTTTTGGATTGATATAAATCCAATTGACTTTATTCTCATCATATTTTTGGCGGTCTCACTTTTCCATCTCTAATTGAGAAATAAATTATGAGAATTTATTTCCTGAGCTCTTTTTTTTTTGCTCTGCCATTTGAACTATATATCAACTTCTAGCTTTTTGCTGGTTAATTGAAGATAACAGTCTGCCCAGGCTGGATTCAAACCTCACTCCTCAGATCTAGATGAGCCACTGCTGCCCAGCTTATTACCATAATTTTGTATGAATCTCATTTTTGCATTGACCTGCTAAATAGAACTGCTATAATTTTTTGTTCCTGCCCTAGGACTTGAAGTCAGGGCCTGGGCACTGTCCCTGAGCTTCTGTTTCTCATGGCTATGTGCTCTACCACTTGAGTCACAGTGCCACATCTGGCTTTTTCTGAGTGGTTTACTGGAGATGATAGTCTCACAGACTTTTCTGCATGATCTGGCTTCAAACTCCAATCCTCAGATCTCAGTCTCTTGAGTAGCTAGGATTTCAGGAATGAATCACCAGCACCCTGCCTAGAATTGCTACAAAATTATTTTTGTAGGCCTAGTATGATTCTCTAAAACAGACTTAAAAAACTTGTAGCTATATCCATTACTTGAAAGTATTCTATTTGCTGAAATTTAAGTGACTACACCTGATATCCCATGAGGTTACCCCCTTCCACTGCAGAGTTCCTACCTCAGTATCTCTGTCTGGCAGCTGCTTTTCTCAGAGTGAGGAGATCCACACCACAGCTCTTCCCCTGAAAGCCCTTCCTGCTGCCCTCCCTTCCCTGATAGGGCTTAACCTTTCTTATCTTCTGCTGAAGCTGAATGGAAGATAAAATTGACAAACTATCCTATCCTGCTTAGCTTCTCTTCCTGGGCCACCCTACCCTTCTCGGTTCCTCCCTTTCATCCTCCTGCCTCAGTTGTCAGCTTTATCCACTCTCTGCTGCCTGGGAACACTTTCCAGATCTTAGCAGAAATCAAGAGAAAGCAACATTCAGCCCATCTGAACTTTCACACTCCATTTTTGTTTCTCCTGCTACATTGGAGTTCCTACTTTCCCATTGTGGTTTTCATCTTCTGTTCAGTGCATACTTACAGTATGCCTTTCTCCTACTCCCCAAAGTTTACTCTTCTTAACTGCGATCACAGGGTCTAGCATTTATATCTACTGTACATTCTTATCTGAACCAAAATAGGAGGCCAATTCCTGTTGAAAACTTTTTTATATTGTATATCTAATCCGGCACCTCTAACTCTAATGCAGTAGCCTATTTAAAACCATTTAGAATTATTGGAATCCTGGGCTGGGAATACAACTCATTTGGGCCAGGTTGGGGGGGCATTTATCATGATTTGATGCCCTGTTTGGGGGGGTGGAGTGTTGGAAGGGGTGGAGAGGTTATCTATTAAAGTCCTATTGTTTGTGTGTGTGTGTGTGTGTGTGTGTGTGTGTGTGTGTGTGTGTGTCCCAATCCTAGGGCTTGAACTTAGGGCCTGGGTGCTATCCTTGAGCTTCCTTTGTTCAAGGCCAGCTCTCAACCACCAGAGCCATAGCTCCATTTCTGGCTTTTTTTTTTTCTTCAATTAATTAGAGATAAAGGATCTCACAGATGTTTCTGCCCAGGCTGGTTTTGAACCATGATCCTTAGCTCTCAGCCTCCTAGTAGCTAGGATTACAGGCATGAGCCACAGCACTTGGCTGTCCTGTTTTTGTTTTGTTTTTGTTTTTGCCTTGAAATGATCAACTTATTCTTTATTAAATTCAGCTACTTTTCCTCATTTTATCTGTCTTTCAGAGGCTCAAAGGTATTTTTTGAATACAAGGTTTAGAATATTTCAAAATTACAATGCCATACTAACTCATTGTCAAAAATATTTGAATACAAATTTAGGGGGGGATAAATACATTTGAATTCTGTATATCATTGTTGGGTCAAAGGCAAGTGACTTGTGGATATTAATGTATGGAGGATGATGTTTTTCTTTTTCATTCATAGGGCAACTTTAAGGGGGGGGTGGAGTAGAAGAGAATATTTTCCTTTCTCATGTATTTCCAATGAAAGTTATATAGCTCTTTTGGTTCTGGAAGTAATCTGATATTGGCTATCCTGCTAAACCAGTACATCTCTCATAGGAGGGCTGTGTAAAATTCTTTCAGGAAAGAAGGGAAAGTTGCTAGAAATGCTTCAGGTTGTCAGGTCAGTAATGCAAAGAAAGACACTCAGGGTGAGCAATTGGATTCAATCTGGTCTCTGGAGACTGGGCATATGTCTGAGTGTAAAAGCACAATCTCTCACAAGCACTCATTTCCTGGAACTTGAGAAGTGTCTTCAGTCTACTTTGTGGACAACAAAGCTAGAACCAATAGGCTGTTTTATTAATTTATTGTAGGCTGAGTGGCTTTTGCCTCTAGGCATTCTCTTGTTCTGAGGTTTTTTTTTTTTTTTGCCAGAAAAAGCCAGAGCAGCCTTAATCTCCTCTTTCCTCATTAAATGCTCAGCTTTGGGTAGTCCCATATCTTGTAGATCTTGTGGGTTTTGGCAGAGCACTCATTGTCTCAGCACCATATGGCATTTGACAAAATTAGGCTACAGCCCCAACTTAAAACAGCCTAATATTATCAGCCCACTGAGGAAATGACCCTTATTTGTTCCCATAGGTCCTAAAGCTTCAGATGGAAATAGGGTAGGGAAGTCAGTTTGGCAAAAATAAAGAACCCATGAAAGAGGGAGAGAAAATTGGTCGGGGTGAGGATGGGGTGGGGGAAGTTAGTCGATTCTGAGCAACATTTGCCAAGTCCAAGAAAAATACTTGCCTCACATTCACTCCTTTGTAAGGATAAGAAACTTTCACCTGGATTTAAAAGAAAGAAGGACTCAAAGTCTGGCTTCAATTAGTATGATTTAGAATATACAAAGAGTGTTTTCAATGATGTTTCCATAGCTTGCAGTAGACGTTAAAGACAGAACTGTGTCTTACACTCTTCTGCGTGGGGATGTGAATGTTGGAATCCTCGGGGCTGGGGTGGGGTGAGTTGTACTGCAAACTTTGGTCCAGTGTCCCAGACCTCATCCAACTGTATGCTGTTCTTGGCTTGCAAGCTTCCAGGCAAGCCTGATGACTGTCTAAACTGAAAGGAAAAGGAAGCAAAATGTGAGGAACTAAACATCTTCCCAATTCCCACATCAAGTTTCACTTACTCTGTAAGAACCAGAAGCAAGCTTTGAACTTTCCCACCTTTTCATCCATGACAAACTATGACCCTTGAGTGAAGCTGATCTAGTGCCAATATCCAAGTACCAACAAAGACCAGATGCATCTTTTCCTGGGCCTTCTAATGAAGAGACAAACAGTATAACCCTCTAGTACAGGTTTTCATGAACAAGCAGAAGATTCAGGCTTACATCCATCAGAGGCCCATAAAAGCCAGAAGTACAGTAATCCAGCCAAGAAAAACCATTTTAAGTCTACTGATGAATTTCAAGAAAGGAAAACCTACCATAAATACTATTCATTAATTAGGCCACTTTCCTAATGAGCTAAGCAGTCGAGTTGATTTGTATCATTAAAAGGCATGGATCCATTCATCTACTGAGGGGCATCTGGGTTGGTTCCATATCTTAGCTATGGTAAATAATGCTGAACCCAAGATAAGTATTCAAATGTTTTTTTTTTTCTTTCATGTGATTGTTTCTAACATATTTATAAGATGATTTCTTTGTTGCATTGTATGTCCCTCCCTGATGGTATAACCCTTGCCTTCACTGTATTTGATGTTGATATAATTTGTGGAGGGGAAGGAAAAAAACAAATTGTTTAAATAGGGATACAGGTGGACCCATTGCAACAATGAGATGTACAAGTTGTTATGTCGAAAAACGAACTTTACAACTTTGGCGGGGGGTGGTGAGGTGGGAGTGGGAATGGGGGGTGGGAGGAGTAGATGGGAAGGGATGGGAAGGAGAAACAAAGGAGGAGGCAACAATGCTTGATAAGAAATGTACTCATTACCTTGCCCATGTAATTGTAACTCCTCTGTATGGTATTTTCACAATTAAAAAAAAAAAAAGAAGGTATGGAAACTGATAAGCAAAGATGATAACTTTCTCAAGGTTGCTTCTCAAAGCTCAGGCCTCAAACAATCATTCTTCTAAATATATTTTGGACCTTTTTTTTTGAGACAAGGCCTTACTATGTAGCTCTGACTTAAGATCCTCCAGCCTCTACCTCCCAAGTGCTGGTGCTGGGATTACTGGCATGAGCCACTATGCCACGCAGGATTCCTTACTTTTAGCTCTTTCTTTTCTCTTTATTTAATATGTGACATTGCTTTACTTGCTTTTCTCCTAAGGTGTTAAGAAATTCTTTGGACACTGGATTCTGCTCATGTTCGCTCTCCTAGATATGTGGATGTTTACCTTTCCTTTAGGAACCAGATCTAGTATCCTAGCATTCACAAGTTTTCTGTATTTGTCCTATCTTGTCTAAAGTTGAGCACAGTAGATGAGGCCTAGTTTAGGATTGTCCGGGCCTGGGTTCAAGTTCCTTCTTTTTTATTTAGTTTTTGTGCCTGTACTAGGACTTGAACTCACGGCTCTCCCTCAGTTTTGTTTTTGTTTTTGTTTTATTTTACTCAAGGCTATCAACTCTATCACTTGGACCACACCTCCACAGATGGCAAAATCTATGGATGCTCAGTTTCTTATATAAAACTGTCACGTCTAGAATGAGTTCTTTTTTTTTCTATGATCTCAAAGAATGAATCAATAGACATGGAGGGAAAAGGAAAGTGGCAAAGATTTATTGTAAAAAAAAAAAAAAAAAGAATAGTCCAGAGGAGAGTTCCCAAATAGCTCTACAAACACTACTGGTAAACATGGTAAATGAAAAGATAGAAAACCTGCAAAAGACTCTGTATGAGCATGATAGGGAGAGAGAGGAGGCAAACCAAAATTTAATACAGGAATATCATGAGCGTGAGAAAGCTACTCAAAAATTGATACAGGAATTGCGTGAGCAGCTTGAGAACACTCAAAGAGAAAGTCAGGAATGGCGTGAGCAGGCCGAGAACACTAAAAAAGTACTACAGGAATTGCGTGAACGTGAGGAAGCTAAGCAAAGAGTAATACAGGAATTGAGAGAGCAGGATGAGAATACACAAAGATCACTAAAGGCATTCATGGAATCCATTAACAGAGAGCTGAAGGAAGTCAGGGAGACCACAAAGGGAATGCTGAATGGAACCCAACAGAAGGAATGGGAGTCCAAGGAAACCATAACCAATCAACTAAGTGATTTGAGAATAAACATTGAACACCAAATTAAGGAAGTAAAGAAGTTCATACAAGATCTAAAACAAAGCTCCAACAGAGAATTTGAAGCCATCAAAGCTGACCAATTAGAAGGAAAAGAAATAAAAAACAAAGTAGAAAGTCTTGACAGTAGGTTAAACCATGCAGAAGATCGAATCTCGGGGATTGAAGACAGCCTAGATATTATAGAGAAAGAACATACAACCATCCAAGACAAATCCAAGAAATATGATAGATCTATTCAACACTTGAAAGACACCATTAGAAGGCCTAATCTGAGGATAGTGGGTGTAGAGGAACACCTAGAGACAGAAGTTAATCATCTAGGAAATTTGTTTAACAGGATCCTAGCATAGAACTTCCCAAACATGCAAAAAAGATAGGCCTATTCAGATACAAGAAACTTTTAGAACTCCAAATAGACCAGACCAGAATAGGACATCCCACCATCACATTATAATCCACACAGGATCAATTCAGACCAAGGAAAAGATCCTTAAAGCTGTCAAGGAGAAAAGATCAGTCACCTATAAAGGGAAACCAATTAGAATCACCTCAGATTTCTCAGCAGAGACAATCAAAGCAAGAAGAGCCTGCAATGATGTATGCCATGCCCTAAAGACAAACAACTATCAACCAAGAATACTGTACCCAGCTAAACTCTCCTTCATAACCGAAGGTCAAATAAAAACCTTCCATAGCAAAGAAAAATGGAAACAATATATCTCCACCAAACCAGCCCTACAAAAGATTCTTAAAGATGTCCTACACATAGAAAACCAACAAGACCACAATAAAGGCCAAGAAACCACACCCAAACTGAGAATCCAAGAACCATAGGAAAAACCCAGTTGCTGCAGCCCCCAAGAAGGTGGATAAAATGGCAGGAACTCCCAAATACCTCTCAGCCCTATCTCTCAACATTAATGGACTTAACTCGCCAATTAAGCGACATAGACTGTCTAGTTGGATTAAAAAGCAAGATCCCTTATTGCTGTTTCTATTTCAATGCTTGATATGGGCCTGTTAAGATAGTTTAACTCATCTTGGTTTAGTTTTGGCATGTCAATATTTGCTAGGAAGAGGTCCATTTCTGTCAAGTTCTCAAACTTATTAGCATAAAGTTTTGAGAAGTATTCCCTTATAATGTTCTGAATCTTGGTTGTTTCTGTGATGTTTCCATTCTCATCTCTGAGTTTATTAATTTGGGTGTGTTCTCTTCTTTTTCTGATAAGATTTGCTAATGGTCTGTCAATTTTGTTAAGTTTTTCAAAGAACCAACTCTTTGTTTTGTTGATTCTTTCTATAGTTTTTTTGGATTCTAATTCATTTAATTCTGATTTAATTTTGATTATTTCTTTCCGTCTACTGGATTGGGGTTTATCTTGCTGCTCTTTTTCAAGGAGGTTTAGATAGGAGAAACCCTAGGTCTCCTTGGCTCAGGCCGAAATTTTCTGAATAGAGACCCGGAAACACAACAAATCAAAGAAAGGTTGGACAAATGGGATTGCATAAAGTTGCAAAGCTTCTGCAGGGCAAATGACATAGCTAGCAAGATCAATAGAAAGCCCACGGATTGGGAGAAGATCTTCACTAGCCATACAACAGACAAGGGTCTCATATCTAAAATATACTTGGAACTCAAAAATTTAACTCCCCCAACAACAAATCCTCAAAGAAACAACTGCCCAATAAATAAGTGGGCGAAAGACTTAAAGAGAAACTTCTCTGAAGAAGAAAGAAGGATGGCCAATAGACACATGAAGAAATGTTCAACATCCCTAGCCATAAAAGAAATGCAAATCAAAACAACATTGAGATATCACCTCACTCCAGTTAGAATGGCAAAAATCAAGAACTCTAACAACAACAGATGCTGGAGGGGATGTGGACAGAAAGGAACCTTACTTCATTGTTGGTGGGAATGTAAACTTGTTCAACCACTTTGGAAAGCAGTATGGAGGTTCCTCAAAAGACTTCACATAGAACTCCCCTATGACCCAGCAATCCCACTTTTGGGCATTTACCCAAATGTTCACAAACAAGACCACACTAAAGCTACCAGCACAACTATGTTTATTGCAGCATTATTTACCATAGCTAAGATATGGAACCAACCCAGATGCCCCTCAGTAGATGAATGGATCAAGAAAATGTGGTATATATACACAATGGAATTCTATGCCTCCATCAGAAAGAATGACATTTCCCCATTTGTTAGGAAATGGAAAGGCTTGGAAAAAATTATATTAAGTGAAGTAAGCCAGGCCCAAAGAAACATAGGTCCCATGGTTTCCCTTATTTGCAATATCTAGTATATGTCTGAGTCAAGCGGAAAAGGTCAGATAATGTGATGTTAGGAAAACGAACCCTTAAATATGTATTTTAATGCTTTTTTTCTTTCATGCATGTGTTTCTAACGCATTTATAAGATTATTTCTTTGTTGCTTTGTATGTCCCTCCCCCACAGTGTAACCCCCGCTTTCACTATATTTGATGTCAGTATAACATGTGGAGGAGATGGGGACAAACAAGTCGTTTAAGGATTCAGGTGGACCTGTTGCAACAATGAGAAGTACAAAATGTCATGTCAAAAACGAGCTTTACAATGTCGGTGTGGGGGGGGGGGGAGGATTGGGTGGGGGGGAGGGGGGAAGCTGGGAAGGGAGGTGAAGGGTAAACAAAGGAGGAGGCTGCAATGCTTGGTAAGAAATGTATGCATTATACTGCCCATGTAATTGTAACCCCTCTGTACAGTATGTTCTTAAATAAAATAAAATAAAATTTAAAAAAAAAAATAAAAAAATAAAAAGCAAGATCCCAGCCGGGCGCTGGTGGCTCACCTGTAATCCTAGCTACTCAGGAGGCTGAGATCTGAGGAACGCGGTTCCAAGCCAGTCCGGGCAGGAGAGACTGTGAGACTCCTATCTCCAATAAAATCACCAGAAAACCGGAAGTGGCGCTGTAGCTCAAGTGGTAGAGCGCTCGCCTTGAGCTGAAGAGCTGAAGGACAGCGCCCAGGCCCAGAGTTCAAGCCCCACGATCGACCATAAAAAAAAAAAAAAAAGCAAGATCCTTCTATCTGCTGCCTTCAGTAGTCACATCTTGCCAATAAAAATGAACACATTTTCAATGTAAAAGGCTGGAACAAAATCTACCAAGCAAACGGCCACCATAAACAGGCAGGAGTTGCAATCTTAATATCAGATAAAATAGACTTCAAATTAAAATTCGTGAGAAGAGATAAAGAAGGTTGCTACATACTAATTAAGGGATCTATCCTTCAGGAGGATATTGCAATTCTAAATATCTATTCACCAAAAACTGGATCATCCAAATTTATCCAAGAAACACTACTTTACCTCAAATCCCACATAGATCCAAAGACATTAATTGTTGGGGACTTTAACACATCACTTTCCCCACTAGATAGATCAACTCGGCAAAAATTCAACAGAGAAACGGCAGATCTAAACAACTGCTTAGATCAACTAGATTTAACAGACATCTACCGAATATTTCTTTTTTTTTTTTACACAGCACTTTTTTTTTTTTTTATTGTGAAAATACTGTACAGAGGGGTTACAATTACATGGGCAATATAATGAGTACATTTCTTATCAAGCATTGTAGCCTTCTCCTTTGTTTCCCCTTCCCATCCCTTCCCATCCTCGCCCCCCTGCCCCCCAATCCTCCCCGCTCCACCCCACCCCCACCAAAGTTGTAAAGTTTGTTTTCCACATAACAACTTGTACATCTCATTGTTGCAATGGGTCCACCTGTATCCCTATTTAAATGATTTGTTTTTCCCCTTCCCCTCCACAAATTATATCAACATCAAATACAGTGAAAGCAGGGGTTATACTGTGGGGGAGGGACATATAAAGCAACAAAGAAATAATCTTATAAATGTGTTAGAAACAATCACATGAAAGAAAAAGAACTTTTGAATACATATCTTAGGGTTCATTTCCCTAACATCAACTTATCTGACCTTTTCTGCTTGACTCAGACATATACTAGATATTGCAAATAAGGGAAACCATGGGACCTATGTTTCTTTGGGCCTGGCTTACTTCACTTAATATAATTTTTTTCCAAGCCTTTCCATTTCCTAACAAATGGGGCAATGTCATTCTTTCTGATGGAGGCATAGAATTCCATTGTGTATATATACCACATTTTCTTGATCCATTCATCTACTGAGGGGCATCTGAGTTGGTTTCATATCTTAGCTAGAGTAAATAGTGATGCAATAAACATAGTTGTGCTGGTAGCTTTAGTGTGGTCTTGTTTGTGAACATTTGGGTAAATGCCCAAAAGTGGGACTGCTGGGTCATAGGGGAGTTCTATGTAGAGTCTTTTGAGGAACCTCCATACTACTTTCCAAAGTTCTACTGAATATTTCACCCAACACGTTTTTCTCAGCAGCACATGGAACATTTTCTAAAATAGACCACATTTTAGGCCACAAAGCAAACTTGTCCAAATTCAGAAACATTGAAGTTATATCTTGCATTCTCTCAGACCACAAGGTAATAAAATTAGAACTCAACACCAAAAGCCACCAAATTAAGTCCTGTAACACGTGGAGGCTGAACAACACACTGCTGAATCACGAGTGGGTCATGGAAGAGATTAGAAAGGAAATTCAAATGTTCATGATATTCAACAAAAATGAGCACACAAATTACCAGCTCCTCTGGGACACAGCAAAGGCAGTACTCAGGGGCAAGTTTATAGCTCTGAGATCCTACATCAACAAATTGGAGAGATCTGAAACCAACAATTTAATGAGACATCTGAACCTCCTTGAAAAAGAGTGCAAGATAAACCCCCATCCAGTAGACAGAAAGAAATAATTAAAATTAAATCAGAATTAAATGAATTAGAATCCAAAAAAAACTATAGAAAGAATCAACAAAACAAAGAGTTGGTTCTTTGAAAAAATTAACAATATTGGCAGACCCTTAAATCTTATCAGAAAAAGAAGAGAACACACCCAAATAAAAAAACTCAGGGAATGGAAACATCACCACAGAAACAACCAAGATTCAGAACATTATAAGGGAATACTTCTCAAAACTTTATGCTAATAAGTTTGAGAACTTAGCAGAAATGGACCTTTTCTTAGCAAATATTGACATGCTGAAACTAAACCAAGATGAGTTAAACCATCTTAACAGGCCCATATCAAGCATTGAAATAGAAACAGCAATAAGAGACCTCCCATCTAAGAAAAGCCCAGGACCAGATGGTTTTACAGCAGGATTCTACAAGGCCTTCAAAGCAGAGCTCACACCAATACTCCTCCAACTCTTCAATGAAATTGAAAGAGAAAGTTCACTACCGAACACATTCTATGAAGCCATCATAACCCTCATCCCAAAAACAGGCAGAGAACTACAGACCAATTTCTTTGATGAACATTGATGCAAAACTTCTCAACAAACTTTTGGCCAATCGACTTCAACAATTCATCCAAAAAATCATACACCACGATCAAACAGGATTCATTTCAGGGATACAAAGCTGGTTCAATATACGCAAATCAATTCACATGATTCATCACATCAACAAGAGCAAGGATAAGAACCACATGGTTATGTTAATACATGCAGAAAAAGCATTTGACAAGGTCCAACACCCCTTTATGATGAAGGTTCTGGAAAAATTAGAAATCCATGGAACATTCCTCAATACAATAAAGGCTCTATATGACAAACCTACAGCCAGCATTATACTTAATGGTGAAAAACTAAAGCCATTTCCTCTTAACTCAGGAACAAGACAAGGATGTCCACTCTCTCCACTTCTCTTCAATCTAGTATTAGAATGCCTAGCTACAGCAATAAGACAAGATGCAAACATAAAGGGGATCCAAATAGGGAAAGAAGAAGTAAAACTCTCCTTCTTTGCAGATGACATGACATGATCTTGTATTTAAAGAATCCCACAGATTCCACTCCCAAATTACTCAAGCTGATTCAAAACTGTGTCGAAGTAGCAGGGTATAAAATTAACCCTCAAAAATCAATGGCTTTTCTATATGCCAACAATGAGAAAAGTGTGGCTGATATTAGGAAAGCAACTCCATTCGTAATAGCCCCACAAAAAATAAAATACCTAGGAGTTAACCAAAGAAGTGAAGGACCTCTATGATGAAAACTTTAAAAACTTGAAAATGGAAATCAAAACAGAACTTAGAAAGTGGCAAAAACTCTCATGCTCCTGGATTGGAAAGATCAACATTATGAAAATGGCAATACTTCCCAAGGCTATCTACAAATTCAATGTGATACCTATCAAAATTCCAACCTCATTCTTCAAGGAAATAGCAGAGGCAATCCAAAAATTCATATGGAACAATAAAAGACCCCGAATAGCAAAAACAATCCTCCACAGAAAGAACAGTGCTGGATGAATATCAATACCAAATTTCAAACTCTACTATAAAGCCATAGTAATCAAAACAGCTTGGTACCGGCACAAGAACAGACCTCAGGACCAATGGAATAGAACTGAAAACCCAGAAATGAACCTACAGACCTATATTGATAAGGGCGCTAAAAACATAGAATGGAAGAAAGACAGCCTCTTCAGTAAATGGTGCTGGCAAAATTAGTTAACAACTTATAGAAAACTAAAGCTAGATCCTTATATATCATCCTGCAACAGAATCAACTCCAAATGGATCAAAGACCTTGAAGTCAAAGCAGACACTCTGAAAACATTACAGGATGGAATAGGAGAAACCCTAGGTCTCCTTGGCACAGGCCAAAATTTTCTTAATAGAGACCCAGAAACACAACAAATCAAAGAAAGTTTGGACAAATGGGATTGCATGAAATTGCAGAGCTTCTGCATGGCAAAGGACACAGCTAGCAAGATCAATAGAAAGCCCACCGATTGGGAGAAGATCTTCACTAGCCATACAATCAACAAGGGTCTCATATCTAAAATATACCTGGAACTCAAAAAATTAAACCCCCCAACAACAAATCCTCAAAGAAAACAACTGCCCAATAAATAAGTGCGCTAAAGACTTAAAGAGAAACTTCTCTGAAGAGGAAAGAAGGATGGCCAATAGACACATGAAGAAATGCTCAACCTTCCTAGCCATAAAAGAAATGCAAATCAAAACAACATTAAGATACCACCTCACCCCAGTTAGAATGGCTAAAATCAAGAACTCTAATAACAACAGATGCTGGAGGGGATGTGGACAGAAGGGAACCTTATTGCATTGTTGGTGGGAGTATAAACTTGTTCAACCACTTTGGAAAGCAGTATGGAGGTTCCTCAAAAGACTCTACATAGAGCTCCCCTATGACCCAGCAATCCCACTTTTGGGCATTTACCCAAATGTTCACAAACAAGACCACACTAAAGCTACCAGCACAACTATGTTTATTGCAACATTATTTACTATAGCTAAGATATGGAACCAACCCAGATGCCCCTCAGTAGATGAATGGATCAAGAAAATGTGGTGTATATACACAATGTAATTCTATGCCTCCATCAGAAAGAATGACATTGCCCCATTTGTTAGGAAATGGAAAGGCTTGGAAAAAAATTATATTAAGTGAAGTAAGCCAGGCCCAAAGAAACATAGGTCCCATAGTTTCCCTTATTTGCAATATCTAGTATATGTCTGAGTCAAGCAGAAAAGGTCAGATAAGTTGATGTTAGGGAAATGAACCCTAAGATATGTATTCAAAAGTTCTTTTTCTTTCATGCGATTGTTTCTAACACATTTATAAGATTATTTCTTTGTTGCTTTGTATGTCCCTCCCCCACAGCATAACCCCTGCTTTCACTGTATTTGATGTCAGTATAATTTGTGGAGGGGAAGGGAAAAAACAAATCGTTTAAATAGGGATACAGGTGGACCCATTGCAAGAGATGTACAAGTCGTTATGTTGAAAATGAACTTTACAACTTTCGTGGGGGGTGGGGAGGATGGGAAGGGATGGGAAGGGGAAACAAAGGAGGTGGCTACAATGCTTGATAAGAACTGTACTCATTATCTTGCCCATGTAATTGTAACCCCTCTGTACAGTATTTTCACACACACACAAAAAGATAAGCAGAGCTCTTACTGGATGGAATGGGGTCCCAAGTCACCTGGGGTAACTATGCATGGAGGTGGGCAGTCTATGGGCCGTTATCAGTCCCCAGTTGGAATCAGTGGCACTGTGTAGCCTGTATGAGTTCTTTACACATTGTTTAGACTCTCTGACTTGGGCTCAATCTGGTACACATCTCTGAGGTTCAGTCAGTCTGCTGTTCACGTGCAAGTTTCCCCAGGGTGACAGGCCATGATATGATGTCTAGGGACCTGCATATGAGATTGCTCAAGGCCATTGTGAGGCATGCAGAACCTGTATGGTGGAAGAAGGCCTTTATCCTGATTCCCTAGCCAGGTATTCTGCTCTCCATAGCTTGACATGAAAAAAAAAATGTACACATTAGGTTTATAAGAACAAGAGGTATAGTGAAATGTAGTCTTCTTAGAAAAACAAAAGAATAATTTTAGAGCATTTGGTAAAGTGTTTCCGTCTGTGGGATGAGATTGTAACTGTTTTGAATTTTCTTTTGGATTATCTGTAAGTTTTATTTATTTTTTCAATAGGCAGTCATATTTTTTGTGATACTATTTTAGACTTCTCAACTGGAACCTTTTAGTTTTAATAGGATTGAGGATTGTTTTGTGTATGGATTCTATAGGATTTGGGGGAAAGTTACTAAACATCTCTTAGTCTCAGAATGAGGATTATAATGACATTTAATTTAGGGAGTATCTGGGGAAGAAATGAGAGAATACATGTAATTGTGTCTTGAATAGCATTTAGAGTGTGCTCAACAACTAATTACAATTGTTTGATTTTAACTTTTCATTTGGTGGGTTGTGATTTGTCCCCTAAGAACATGGTCTCATTGAAGCAGATCATGAGTAAGGAGTTCCCTGGCTGACAGCTGATGGATGAAAGGCCCAGATTCCTGCTGCTGCTGATTGTTTTCTGCCCACCCAATTTCTAATGACAGCCAATGGCAAAGACAAGAATTTATTTGTAGTTTAGAAACAGAATTGAAAAAGGTTATTGGTTGTGAAATGCCAGGAAAATTATTTGTTTATCATGTGATGTTTGAGCAGGAAAGAAATTGGCTTGACCTCAGAAACGGAAGACAAAGAGCTATCAGTGGGCACTAGAGGACCACATAATTTTCAAAACGTGCTTCTTTTTCATTCTTTGTAAATCTACCACAGCATGAGGCATGTATGTAATTTGCTTGCTGGGTGAATGAGAATGTTCCCTGAAGAACATTTGGCTCCCAGCTTACATGCAACTTTAAAAAGTTATGTATTTATTATTATTATTAAGCGGGATAACAAATGTTGGTCCCCCTTTTGTATGCGTGTGATAGGCATAACACCGTAAAGTGTTCTACGGTCATCTGAGACGTTATTCAAGATGAGATGGCTCCTTTGAGTTTCCTTAAGGAAAGAGTTAAATGATTTTACCTACATTATTTTGTTTCTACTTGAGACCTATTTGCATGTATGACTAGAAGACGCAACCAGTCGGTGATCTATTAGCCAGCTAGTCTCCAGGAGGTAGGAATATACTCTCAGAATCCAGAGCCTGCCTAGAGTCCAGGGGAGGTGCTAGGAGACAGGTAAAATGTGAGGGAATTGCTCCACAGTCTACATGTCAGCCTTAGACTGAAGATTACCTGTCAGGTATGAGGAGACCTCTGTGACCCTCCCTTTCTCATAATACCAATTGGAGAATATTACTTCCCAGTGCAGTGGCATGCCATGTCTCAAATACATACATTTCATAGCTGTGTCCAGAAGAAAGAACATCTCAAATGCTGTCTATCAAGCATATCGTCATTTAAATGCTAGCCAGTGCAATGGAAAGAAATCTTAAGCTTAGAGAACTGAGTTGGAGAAACGTGGCTAAACATTATTTTACCACAGTGCGAAGTTCTGAGTTTGTCCAGGCATTTTTTTAAAAATAGAATTTGCCTTACAGACATTATTGGCTGTCACTTCAAAGAGATAGTGCGTATGATATTCTCTTAGCATGACCAGCTTCCTTGTCATTTCAGCAACTGGATAAGAGAGATGAATTCAGGGACTGGTTGCCATAGCAACAGCATCTTCAGTAAAGGTGATGAGGGAAATCATTTCTCTCTGAATGCTAATCGGTTGTCACTTTCATCTTAAACCGGCTGTTTCCTACTGTGTCTCTGATTGCCATGAAGCCAGAGAGATTATTTACAGATTAAGGACTGCTTCATGATCTGATCATCTGTCCTAATTTATGCTGGATTGGATACTCTAGGAGAAGGAAAGATTTTTTGCAAAGTATTCAGAGTTCAAATTGTTTTGTTTTCTTTTAATTTAAGGTTTGTGACTTTTATTCTAGAAGAATTTTCTTTTTCTATAGCACTGAGAAAGCCATTATATATGTATATGTATATATGTATAATTGTCATTGTAGAATTGATGTACTGAGGGGTTACAGGTACATATGTCAGACAATGAGTACATTTCTTTTCAAACCATATCACCCCTTCCCTCAGTCTCTCCCAGTTTTTCCCTCCTATCCCCTCCCACAAGTTGAATAGTTCATTTTCCATATAATGTCTAGTGAGTAGCACTACTATCCACCCTTTGTCCCAGCTTTTCTGTGCTCTCCCTTACCCTCCCAAAGGCAATAAACTAACAAAAAAGACAAAAGGAAAAGACAACAAAAACAGCAGCCACAAGAACAAAAATCTCGTTTCCATTTCTTGGAATTCATTTTGAAAAATATTATTTTATATGGTCATATGCACATAGCTGTTGAGGGTTTGTGAACTACTCCTATGAATATCGTTTGGTTTCACCTGTATAATTTATCATGCCCAATATATATACATATATACAGTATATACATATATGCATATACATATATAATATATTATCATCCAGTGTGTTTACTTGTAGATTTATAGGCACATTGTAGTTACCACAAATGAGGGAATCCATGCAACCTATGTTTCTTTGGGTCTGGATTACTTTACTTAATATAATTTTTTCCAAGTCTTTCCATTTCCTTACCCATGGTACAATATCATTCTTTCTGATGGAAGAGTAGAATTCCATTTTCTTGATCTATTCATCCACTGAGGGACATCAGGGTTGATTCTATATCTTGCCTATGGCAAACAATTCTGCAATGAACATGTACTGGTAGCATTAGTGCGGCATTGTTTGTGTTCCATTGGATGCATGTCCAGGAATGGAATTGCTGGGTCATAGGGAAACTGTATGTTTTGTCTTCTGAGAAACCTCCATACTGCTTTCCAGAGTGGTTGAATAAGTTTACACTCCAACCAACAGTGTAGTAGTGTTCCCTTTTGGCTACATCCCCACCAGCATCTGTTATAGTTAATTTTCTTGATAATGGCCATTCTAACTGGGGTGAAGTGGAATTTCAATGTTATTTTAACTTACATTTATTTTATGATGAATATTTCTTCATGTATCTATTGGCCATTCTCACTTCTTCCTCTGAGAAGTCTCTCTTTAAGTCTTAGTCCATGTATTAATTGGATTGTTGATTCTTTGAGGGTTCGTTTTGGGGGTTTATTTTTTATTTATTTATTTTGGGGTCCGGTCGTGGGGCCTGAACTCTCGGCCTGAGCGCTGTCCCTCAGCTCTTCAGCTCACGGCTAGCGCTCTATCACTTGAGCCACAGCACCACTTCCGGGTTTTTTCTTTTTGCATATGTGGTGCTGAGGAATTGAACCCAGGGCCTCAGGCATGCAAGGCAAGCGCTCTACCACTGAGCCAACTGCCCTTGGGGGTTTATTTTTTGAGCTCTAAGTATATTTTAGAGATGAGGCCGTTGTCTGATGCATAGCTGGTAAAAGTCTTCTTCCATCCTGTGGAAAGAAAGACATTCTTTAAGCAGAAATTATCTCACGTTGAAACCAGGCCAGCCTCTGCCTGTAAATGTCTTGCCCATAGCAGCTGGCCCCAGTTGCCCATGCCTGAGTGTGCTCAGGTAAAGGTGAGAGGTGCTCCTCTCACTCCCGGGTGGCATAAGGTCGTGAAGGAGATTGTCCTAAGACAAAAATCTCCAGAGGAGATGGAATTTTCAAGTCCTGGAAGTCATTTGGAAGAAAAGACTTTCCTTTTTCTCACCATTATTTTCAGAACACAAGACTAAAGACCTCATTTGCTAATGGAAGTCAAGGATTGTACACATTTTTTTTTCTACATACCACTCATTGGTAAATCATGACTGTGTGATGGCATGAGATAATTGCCACACACATCTCCCTTCCATTACTTTGGGAATAGAAATTATTACTGGGAAAGAATGAAATGAATTATATACAATGTCCAATTTCCTGGATTCGTTCAGGTTGAACCCTAAGGCTGCCACCTTCTAGTGTGACTTTGGCTGAATTAATAGCTTCTATAAAATTCAGCCATTATGGGAAAAAAGTGGGAAGAGCACAGTTTGCTATTAAAAGGAGTTGAGGAAATTAAATGAGATTATTCATGAGAATTGCCTACACAGTGTCTGGATAGCAAAAATGTCCAATCTGTTATCGTTTCTGCATTCTTGACATAAAAGAGATCTGATAGTCTAAAGCTTTGGATAAAAACACAGAATTAGAAGAGGAGTTTATTTACAAGGTTCCTTCTAGCTACCAAAATTGGTCAAACTAAAGCAATGCCTGACCAACCCATTTGCTTTGAGCTGTAGATGGTTATTAATAACATGGCCTAGGTTGATGTGAATAAGTTTTTAAAAGTAAAATTTATCCTCAAATACTTAACATGCACCAAAAATAATGTTGGAAAAATTTAATGACATGGGAATCTGTCCACAATATACTGTCCAATGAAAAATATAGTTTCCAAAACAGTGAGATATGATTCTATTTAATATGGAGTAGAGAAAAGAGTCTGGGGGGGGGAATACACATTTGTGCACACCTATGTATGTATAGTTACTGGAAGAATATTCTTGAAAATATCCCTGTTTTGGGACTATGTGTCATTTTATTTTTATTTTCATTTTTAATTTAATGGACTGCATTTTAGTTTTAAAAATATTCACTTTAAAAATGAAACTGGAATTGAGGCTGAAGATGTGAATTGATTGGGAGCTTCTTGTCTTCACTTTTATTAAGTCATACCTAGGCTGAGGGTCAGGCACCAAAGTCCCTGTGGGCTTTGCACACGAGTCTGATGCCTCATTAGAGTCTCCTTTTGTTTTCTGAAATCAGCTGTACCTGCTCTTGGGCTCAGGGCCCAGGAAGCCCTAGTTACAGGTTTCACCTTGTCATCTGAGTTCCTTCTCCAATGTGTCTTCTGAGAACCGGGCCCCTTATCATCCAGTTGTGATGACGTGTATACAAAAGCTCAGCTCCTCCTGGATGCTTACCATGCCCTTTGATTGACCAGCTCTGAGCCCAGGGAGCTCTCCTACCCAGATCTGTAGCCAGAGAGAATGGAGCTGTGAGGACAGCTGGAAAGGAGTCTCTTTTCCTCTTACCCCTGAGGTCCATGTGGTTTTTCAATAGAGGCCAGATGATCTCTCTTAAGGGGAAATAATGCCATTAGATTCAGACATAACAAGAGGTTACCTTTCCAAAGTGACACTTTGAGCTCCCTGTGTTGAAATTCAATTACTTCCCACTGGTGACCTATATCTCACTCACCATGATGTGAGTGGAACTGCCGCCTGGGGTAGAGAGGAAATGTCTGTGTTGCCTTTGTGAAGGTGAGGAAACCCAGAGTTAAGAACTCAGAAGTCTGCTAATGAGTCTGAGCTCTTGGTGTTACTGTGTTAGAGAAAATAACCCACTCCCTGCCTCTAGCTTATAAATGTTATCCCAGGACTTTCAATTACTGCTGTTCTTAAAAACAAGATTTTTAATTTGGAGGAAATAGAGCTTCAAGATGGAGTTTCGTGAGTAGATTCAATGTAACATTGTCATTGAACCATTTTACTTACAACTGAAGGAAAAACTCTATTCAAATAGAAATGTTATTTTAGCCGCAGACATCTCAGTGGGCCATGGATGAAACAGTTCATTCTACTAGGATCAGAGAATGCCTTTGCTATCATCTTCATCATGTCTGTGTATTGTATGCAGTCACAAATTGAATGGAAAGTGGCTCTTGCCCAAGAGAGCTGTAACTGATGCTTGGGCAAACTGCCACTTTCTTGTTGCTTCAGGAATATGTTCCTAGGATGAAATGTGAATTGTTTCTGGCTAGGCTGGCAACATGGTCAAGATCAAGAACTGTTGTGTCGGGAAGTGATTGGGTAAAAACTGGTGACTAACAAAATGAACAACAGGAAACTGGCACTCAAAAGCTATGTGCGGGGAGGTCAAAAGCTGGGAGATAGGTGACTAAAGAGAGGAAGGGGAGAGAGAATGTGGTCATAATATTCAGTGCATAGCCAATGAAACAAGGAAAATTGAGCAGAAGGGTTGAGCTGGGAGGAATGGGGGAGGACAATGAAAGGAGTTACAGTGATCAAGACTCACTGTTCTTTTTTATATTTCTCTCCTTCCTTCCTTCCTTCCTTCCTTCCTTCCTTCCTTCCTTCCTTCCTTCCTTCCTTCCTTCCTTTCTTTCGTCAGTCATGGGGCTTGAACTCTGGGCCTGGGCACTGTCCCTCAGCTCTTCAGTTCAAGGCTAGCATTCTACCACTTGGTCCACAGCACCACTTCTGGCTTTTTCTGTTTATGTGGTGCTGAGGAATTGAACCCAGGGCTCATGCATGCTAGGCAAGCACTCTACCATTGAGCCACCTTCCCAGCCCTATTATTTCTTTTTTAAAATTATTATTGTGGAGTTGATATATAGAAGGGTTACAGTTACATTAATCAGGTAGTGAATAGAGAGTATAATTCTTTTTGAACTATGTCTCCTCTTCCATCATTTTCTCCCATTTTTTTTCCCTCCTGTCCCCACCCACAGGTACAGTTCATACCACATTTTCTTGACTCATTCATCCACTCTGGGTTGATTCCATATCTTTGCTGTGGCCAACAATTCTGCAATGAACATGGTTATGCTGATGGCTTTAATATGGCTTGGTTTGTGGTCCACTGGATAAATGCCCAGGAGTGGGTCATAGGGAAGCTCTATGTTTAGACTCATTGTTCTTATAAACTGATTTGTTGAATGATAACCCATTTGTACAACAACTTAAAGATAATAAATATTAATAAAAAGGAAATTACTCTGATAATTTTTGTTATAGGGAGTCCTGGAGGTGAGATGAAGTTAGTAACTTATAAAAGAGCTTACTGCAGGCATGGAAAGGAAGAGATGGAGGGAGATGACAGGAAAGTTGATGGGTATACTGGACATGGCGTGGCAGCAAATTGACTGTGGAATTGGAGTGCTGATAGGTTTATGACTGGGTGAAAGGTATTCATCACAGAAAAAAAAAACAAAAAAACAACTCGAGGGTATGGGTGGATTTTCAAAAGATGGGGGAGAATGATGGAGGGGTGACATTGATCGAGATGCATTGCACTCATTATCTGACTTGTTGAATTGAAACCCCTTTGTAAACTACAAAATAAAAGGAAAAAAGAAAAAAAAAACCAAAGAGAACTAGGGAAAGAGCTGCTTTGTTTGGGAGGCAAAGACAGGACAGTTTCACACTAGAATTGTCCTAAATTGTTATTAAAGTGAGAGAAGCAGCCAAAGACCTAGTATGAAGATTAATACAGACATCTAGAACCATCTTCTTTGTACTAGTTACCAAAACAGGATTATACACCATCCATCCAGCAAACCGTGAGGTAAAGGATTCATGCAAAATGCTTACAAAATTAAAAGAAGACCATTGAAGAGAAGAGTTTTAGATCAGGAAAAAGAAGAGCAGCCAGCAAAACAACTTTAACTTTTGACCACTGATTTTTTTAAAAAACTATTTTCCTGTGTTTTAAGTCATAGTCCTTGTTGCTTCTTCCAAAATCCCCTTTTCTTTTTTTCTTTGTTGGTCCTGGGGCTTGAATTCAGGGCTAGAGTACTATCTCTGAGTCTCTTTGTGCTCAAGGCTGGTACCCTACTAGTTGAGCCACAGTACCACTTCCGGATTTTTCTAAGTTTATCGGAGATAAGAATCTCAGCCTCCTGAGTAGCTAGGATTATAGATACATACCACCAGTATTGGATTTGTATATTTAATTTGTAAGTCTCATTGATATTACCTCTAGGTGACTCTAAATATTAATTTTTCCTCTCCATTACCATGGCAATTACCCAAGTTCTTGTTTAAGAGAGATATCAAACTGAAGAGTAAGCAGAAGGTTTGTGGGTCTTACAACATGTGTCAGCTGGGAGGGATGTCTGCAATTTTTTTTTATTTATTTGCAACACTACCTTCCTTCCTTCCTTCCTTCTTTCTTTCTCTTCCTTCTCTTCCTTCTTTCCCTTCTCTTCTTCCTTTTTTTCCTCTTTCTCTTTTCCTTCTTTCATAATGAGAATTGAACCCAGAGTTTTGAACATGCTAGTTAGCCCACATCCTGGTATTTTTAATTTTTGTGTGTGCATTATTTTCTTTTGCAATTCTCTTATTAGAAGTCTACAACAATGCCAAACTACCTATAAGACTCGGACTATGTATTTGCTCTTTTGTACTAGCTGCCTATAATGCCATCTTTTTATCTACTTACCACCACTGACTCCTCTGTTGAGGACTTGGTTGCTAGCCTATAGATTTTTGGATTTTGGGAGGATCTGACATAATGGGTAGATCAAGCCTTTGATGGATCATCATGCTTTTCATTCTCTGCCCCCCATCCCACACATTCGATTTTTTTTTTTTTTGTCAGTTGTGGAGCCTGAACTCTGGGCCTGGGCACTGTCTTTCAGCTCTTCAGATCAAGACTAGCACTCAACCACTTGAGCTATAGCACCACTTCTGGCCTTTTCTGCTTATGTGGTGTGGAGGAATTGAACCTAGGGCCTCATGCATGCAAGGTAAGCACTCTATCACTGAGCCACCTTCCCAGCCCCATGCTATTCATTCTTTAAGACTAGGAGAAGTGCAGTTTCTTTTAGGTAGCCTTCCTTGATTTAGTGATCT
The DNA here is from genome assembly GCF_019054845.1 of Dipodomys spectabilis. Lineage (NCBI taxonomy): Eukaryota > Metazoa > Chordata > Mammalia > Rodentia > Heteromyidae > Dipodomys > Dipodomys spectabilis. The sequence goes on from NW_024870750.1 coordinate 4,002,371, forward strand.
GGCCAGTGAGAAAGGGATGTTCTCATTTTTCCATGCTTCTCTGTTTCTGTGTCATGATCTTTACTCACAGATAATTAGTTGAATGTAAAATGATTTCTTCTCCCAGACTGGAAAATTTAAGGGAAGCCATGTTCTTGGTTTCTTCAGTGCCTAGAAAACTGCCTGATTCATAATTGAAGTTTGAGAAGTTTTTATGCTAAAAGAGAGCAGAGAATGAGCTGTCAGAAGGAGGAAAACCAGTTAGTATGATAATAACCAAGGATATTAGGGTTGGAAAGGTGAGGGTGGGGTAGAGAATCAAATAAATTCCAAGGAGGAAAGTTTTCTGAGTGGTGAGAGCATGCACTTTCTTGCCACCTACTCACCCTTAACTTCCTGAACCCTGGGTTCTGTTTCCACATCTGTTATGGTTTAAATCTGAATGTACCCGAAGGCTCCTATGTTGGAGATTTGGTTACCAGCCTATGGACTTTTGGGAAATGATTGGATTTTGAAGGATCTGACGTATCAGTAGATCAAGGTTTTGATGGATTAACTGTAAGATAGCATTATTAAGAGATGAGTCCTGGCTGGGCATTGGTGGCTCTGGCCTGTAATCCTAGCTAGTCAGGAGGCTAAGATCTGAGGGTAGCTGTTCAAAGCCAGTCCAGGCAGGAAAGTCAGTGAGACTTTTATCTTCAATTAACCACAAAAAACCTGGAAGTAACACTGTGGCTTAAAGTGGTAGAGTCCTAGCCTTGAGCAAAAAGTGCTAAGAGACAGCCCCTGGGTCCTGAGTTCAAGTCTCACGACCTACAACAACAACAACAACAACAACAAAAGCAATGGGTCCTACTTGGAGGAAGTGGTTCACTGTGAGAGTGCCCCAGGAAGATATACCTGGGCCTTAACCCCTTCCTGTTTCATTCTCTGCTTTCTGGCCACCATGAGATGAACAGCTCTTTCATCAAAATGTTCAGCTTCACAACAGTCCAGAAACAAAGGTGCCAGCCTCCCAAGGACTAACCTCTGAAACTACCGGGTAAATAAACCTTTCTGCCGTTAAATTGTCTCTCTAGTGATTTGTCACCGCCATGGAAAAGTCCGACTATACCCTATCTTTACTATGGCTTCTTTTTTGAAATGTCACCATTGATTTTTGTTATAGTTTGGGTTGAGAATTTCACCTATAGGTCTAGCTTGGTCTTCAGTTATTGAAAGGTGGTAGAACCTTTATGATGTGGTACTTAGTAGGAGGTTTTTACGTCACCAGAGTTGTGCCCTTGAAGGAGATTGTGGAATGCTGATATTTACAAAGGAAAAGAGATTGATTTGACTCATGATTCGAAAAGTACAAGGCCTTGGCACTGAGGGCCTTAAGTAAAAAGAAAAAAAAGTAGGAAGGAACATATGAAGAGAGAGGGAGGCAACAAAAAAGTGATCTGACTTATGGGAACCAGCTCTTCAAGAACTAATCCAACCTCACAAGGAAGACTTTCATCCCTCTTGAAGGCCCATCCCTTCCGCACACTCAGCCTCAGCAAGGCCTTTGCCGTTCTTCCCTCTAAGAGGTCTACGGTAACCTGCCTTGCATGATAACTTTCCTGAGAACACTGATTTCTGCCTCACAGCACCTACAGCCCTACACATTGACCATTATTCATTAGGTAAGTGAGGAGAGGCTTTATTGCACATTTATTCATTTGATAAACTTTTTTTTAGGACCTACTTTATGTCAGAGACTCTTAAGTGCTTGAGATATATTGGAGCAGACAAAGATCTTTACTCTCATAAAGCTTATTTTCTTGGCTGAAACAAATAATAAATAAACATAATAAATCAGCAAAAAATAGACAATGATAGCAAGTAATAAGTGAGATAGAAAAGTAGAATATGAGCTGGGCGCTGGTGGCTCACGCCTGTAATCCTAGCTACTCAGGAGGCTGAGATCTGAGGATCTCGGTTCAAAGCCAGCCCGGGCAGGAGAGACCGTGAGACTCCTATCTCCAATAAACCACCAGAAAACCGGAAGTGGCGCTGTAGCTCAAGTGGTAGAGCGCTCGCCTTGAGCTGAAGAGCTGAGGGACAGCGCCCAGGCCCAGAGTTCAAGCCCCACGACCGACCAAAAAAAAAAAAAAAAAAGTAGACTATGAAAGTGAGGCTAAGAGTGTAAGGACAAGGAGCCAAGATAGAGTAATCAAGAAGTGGTCAAAGTAGCTTCATTGACAGTGATATTTGAAAAAGAAACTTGAAGAAACTGAAAGGAGTTAACCGTAAAGAAATGTTGAAAAGTTTGGGTGGAGAGAATAGCTAATATAAAAGCCCTGGTCCAGGAGCATGACTGGGAGATTAAAGGAATAGCAAGGGGCCTGGTTTGGTACAGCAGAATTAAAGAGGAAGTAGCTGATGAGGTCAAACATACAAAAGGGTTATGAGTTGAATATATAGTTGGATATTATAGACCCCTCAAAATATAGTTGGATAATATAGTTGGGTATTATAGACCCTTCAAAGGCATTATGTAGTTGGATAATATAGTTGGGTATTATAGGCCCCTCAGAGGCACATAAACTAAAGGTTGGTTGCCAATCTGGCATTATTGTGGGGTGCTGGAACCTTCAGGAGGTAGAGCTTAGTAGAAGGAACTGAGGTCATGAGTTGCTTTTGATGGGGATCTTGGGATCTTGGTCCTTTCTTTTTTTTCTTTCTTTCTTTTTTTTTTTTTGGTTGGTCGTGGGGCTTGAACTCTGGGCCTGGGCACTGTCCCTCAGCTCTTCAGCTCAAGGCAAGTGCTCTACTGCTTGAGCCACAGTGCCACTTCCAGTTTTCTGAGTAGTTTATGGGAGATAAGAGTCTCACAGATGCCGGGCACTGGTGGCTTAGGAGGTTGAGATCTGAGGATCGCAGTTCAAAGCCAGCCCGGGCAGGAAAGTCCGTGAGACTCTTATCCCCCATAAAGCACTAGAAAGCCAGAAGTGGCGCTGTGGCTCAAGCGGTAAAGTGCTGTCCTTGAGCTGAAGAACGCGGGGACAGCACCCAGCCCAGAGTTCAAGCCCCACGACTGACCAAAAAAACCCAAAAAACAAAGAGTCTCACAGACTTTTCCTGACCGGGTTGACTTTGAACCTCGATCCTCAGATCTCAGCCTTCTGAGTAGCTAGGATTACAGGTGTGAGCCACTGGTGCCCTGCTGATCTTGGTCCTTTCTATCTCTCTTCCTTCCTTCCTTCCTTTCCTCCCTATCTCATTTTCTTCCTCCCTTCCTTTCTCCTTTGCTCTCTTGCTTCCTTCCTTCTTTCCCTTCTCCTTCCCAACCACCATGCAATGGGCAGCCTCCTTTGCCATGTGCTCACACTATGATGTTCTAGGTTATCACAGGCCCAAAGCAACCATGGAATAAAACCTCTGAAACCATGAGCCAGATAAAGCCTTTCTCTTTGTAAGGTGTTTCTATTTATTTTTTTTTATTATCCTTAAGTAGTTGTACAAAGGAATTGCTATTCCACAAAGCAGTTTATAAATACAATGCATCTTAATTGATGTCTCCCCTTTCATTATTCTCTACCATCCCTCCTAACCCTCTCTCTACCGATATTATAAGGTGTTTCTGTGATGAGTTCGTTACAGCAACACAGAGATTGATTAACACAGGGATCAACTGCATAAGGCTCTGTAGGCCATTGTCAGGACTCTGACTTTGGGTAAAATAATCAATGAAGGATTTTAAAGAGAGCAAGTTAATGATCTGACTATGGCTTTTAAAAGAGCACTTTAGCAAATGGGTTAAAAAAAATACCCAAGCAAGCAAGAGCAGAAGAAAGATTTCATGAAATTAGTAATATAGTAATCCAGGCAAGAATAAAAGTAATTACTCAGTGGAGGGCTTGGCAGCAGTACAGGGGTTATATTTTCAAATGTATTCAACAGAATTTGCTGAAGGTTAGGAATGTGGCATATGAAAGAATAAAGAGTTAAGAATGATTGTTAGCTGTGGGACCTGAAAAACTGAAAGGAATAAAGTGCCATGAATTGAGAAAGGGGATGTTGTGTCACAAAAGGAGCTAAAAAGCATAAGTTATTGATTCAAAGATTATGTGTGTCTAAGAGCTGAGTAAAGCTTTTGAGAGGTGTTGTCTCAGAGAGAAATCTGGGACTTACCAGCATCTAGTGTTTCAGGCCATGAGACTGGATGAGAGAGAGGTCTGCAAAGGATGGGTTCAGATGTAATGAAGGGGACCAAAGAACTGAACTCTGCAAGGACCTCCATGAAACAGTGAGGGAGAAATGAAAGAACCTGTCAAGGACATTGACAAAGGGTGGATGAAAAGGAAGACCAAATGGGAGAATGGATGCTAAAGTACCACATACAAATTTTCCTGTTACTGAGAGACATACTTTCCACATGTGTTTTAGGAGTAAGTAAATTCAGTAGAATCCAAGAGGCTTGCCCATAGCTCAACTGGTAGTATTAACAACAGTAATAATAAAAGCAGTTAAAATAAGGTTGTCAACTACTAACATTCATTGAGATTGTTTTGCTGTGTACTTTGCGTGTGTACCTTCATGAACAAGTAAATTGAGGCAGAGAGAGATTCTAGAACCCACCTGAGGTATGAGAGTTTTTTGTTTGTTTGTTTTTGTTTGTTGTGGGGCTTGAACTTGGGGTCTGGGCACTGTCTCTGAGCTCTTCTGCTCAAGGCTAGTGCTTTACCACTTTAAGCCACAGCACCACTTCTGGTTTTCAAGTGGTTAATTGCAGATAAGAATCTCATGGGGACTTCTCTGCCTGGGCTGGCTTTGAACTGTGATCCTCAGATCTCGGCCTCCTGAGTAGCTAGGATTACAAGCATCAACTACCAGTGCCTGGCTATAGACGTATTTTGATCACATATCTGATAGGGCTGTATAGGGAGGCTGGCTTTTTGGCTGAGTCTCTCCTTTACGGTGTGACTCAGTGAGATGCGGCACTTTTGTACTGTGTTTCTCCTTTTTTTTCGTCTATTGACTCAAGTGAAAGGCTTGCATACTGAGTGCTTAGTTTTTATGTTCAAGTGACACTGTAGGAGAGGTGTTTTCTTTCTTTCTTTTCTATATGCCAGTTAATTACTTTGAAAATTCTCCCTAAGTTAGTCCCCAATTAGGATATGTTCACTTCACCTCTAATGATGACACCTTTTCAGACTGAGCTCTTGCCTTTGAAACAGCTGGTAAATGTTCATTCATCTGATGGCAATGACTAATATTCATCCTGAAAATTCCCTTTCAGTGCACCCTCTCCTAGCCAGCCCTAAGGCATTGGCTAAGACAATATCCCATGAGCAAGATCAGCATTCCTCTTAGTTCCTGTCTTAGCCTGTTCCGCTGCTATCACAGGATACCGAGGATGGAGTGAAGTACTCACAGACTGTTTATTTCACTCATGGCTAGAATTCCAAGGAGGAGCATCCAGTGAGGGTCTTCCTAGTGCATCCTATTGTGGTTCATGGCTTGTGGCAAGCTGGCTCCTCTAGGAGGAGGAATGGGTGTAAGAGCACTCAAGTGTGACACAGCAAAGTTGCCGTGGCACACTCATCCACTCGTGAAGTTGGAGCCCTTATAACCTAGTTGCCTCTTTAAAAGTCCCATTGCTAGCACAGTGGCAAATAAATCTCAACACAAGGTTTGAAGACATTTCAAGCCATAACAGCACCAATACATTCAATGATAAATTCCTGAGGATTGAAGTCTGCAAGTCCCTGAAAAACCTATCACAGGTTTCCTATTTGTTCTGTTCCTTGATCTTGCTGATTTCAGAGGGGAGCAGGGCCACCCCTCTATGTGGTACTTTTAGACGTTTTTGAGGTAGAGCTAAATATGGTGCACTACCAGAGAGATTTCTGGAGCAAATGAGATGATTTTCTTTAAAATGTCATTATGAGAGAGTAAAGGTCCCTTTCAAAGAATGTTCTACAAAAGAAAAAAAAAAAAACCAGGCTTCTCATGTGTCCTAATGTAGTCGACTCTGATTAAAGGCCTCAAGAAGAGCTTGGCATGTGCTGTGTCAACAAAGGCAAACTGCACTCACATCTGCCAACAGCTGAAAAGCCGACTCTTGTGGTAATATCTCCGAATTATAAACAATGCCATAATAGCACTTGTAATTTGCAATGTCATCAGCTAAAATAAGAGACAATTATTGCAAATTGTATCACTAATATTTGAGAAAAGGAGATCTACTGTTGCAAAATCTAATTCCTACGAATTCCACAAGGCACTGAGCACATTATAAGATTACACTGTGCTCTGAGCATGTCCTCATTAAGGCTTCTGGCTACTGAGTTTTTATTGCTCCCCTGGGAGGTTTGTTGAGTTAATGCCGCCAGTAAGAAATCATGTTTTCTTGTGTCTCCACTCCCACCCCCAGTAGCTTCTCTAACAGGTCTGGGGCTAGTGACATATTAGCTTAGGTTATGACCATTCATCATTGTCACCTCCATGAAAAGTGAAGGCAATTAGAAGTCACTGTGAAATTTGGGGCAGCTATCAAAAAGTACAAGTATTGAAATAATCATATGACAATAAACCACAGAAAGGAATGCTGTAATAGATCCAGGATGGAGGGAAGGAAGATCAGAGTTTGTGCCTTTGCCTTTACTTTTTTTTTCTTTGTCTTTCTCTGTTATTTATCATGATTACTGTTACAAGTGGCTGGTGAGCACTTCTTATGTACTAGACACTAGACAAATGCCTGACATATGTTTTTTGAGTGATCTTACCCAATCCTATTAAACTAGCTACTGTTATTGACCCCATTTTACAGATACAAGACTGAGGTTTGCAGGTCACAATTTAGCCATGCATTTAGGAAGAGGCTGAGCTGGGAATGAACCTAAATCTATATTAGCCATTGGGCTACATTGCCAACTTGTAGAAATGTTGTCTATCTAGGGGAAATTCCCAAATCAAAGTATCAAATCACATTCTTTGTTAATTGGCTGCTACCTAGCTGTTTATAACAGTTTTTTAAAAATATGGAATGGAGCCTGGCACCCATGGCTTATGCCTGGAATCCTGGCTACTCAGGAGGCTAAGATATGAGGATCATGGTTCAAAGCCAGCCTGAGCAGGAAAGTCCATGAAACTCTTATCTCCAATAAACCACTAGAAAACTGGAAGTGGCACTGTGGCTCAATTGGTAGAGTACTAGCCTTGAGCTGAAGAGCTCAGGGACAGCGCCCAGGCCCAGAGTTCAAGCCCCATGACTAACAAAAACAAAACAGAATAGTGTTTTGAATTATTAGGAGGTGACAACTTTTGGAGGTAATAGTTGTATGCTGTATTTCTTTGATATAGAGAATATTTGTCTAAGGCTTGTCAAAAAAATTACAAGACAGGTAATAATCACCAATAAATCATACAGAAAACAGAGATTCACCCAGCTAGCAAGCAATGGTGTCAAGGTATGAGCTTCCATCCATCTAATTTCCAAATGCTGAAGCCTACAATCTGTTTGTGAATGTGTGTGTGTGTGTGTGTGTGTGTGTGTGTGTGTGTGTCTTTGTATTTTGTATCTCTGACAATGGTGGGTTGTTAGCAATATGCTATTAGTTTGGTAACACATTTGCTATAAAAATGATTGGATTTGGAATAACCTTCAGAGGTTGCTGTTTTGGGTTAACAATTCACTTGATGCTTGAATGTGTTCTATAGTCATCCTATTAAGTGAATCTCCACTTTTATTTTGGCATACTTCAAATGTTGGAAAATACACTGGCAAATCCCAGTTCCTGACATCTTTTTCTGAAGAGAGTTGAGGTTTGCTTTCCTCCTTCTCTCTCTTTTGGTCTTGATTCCACACCTTTGATATGTACAGAAAAACTGAATGAAATGTCTACAGAGAAACTGTGTATTTAAAGATGCTCATGTGGTCACCTCAAATCTTTTCTAGTCTCCCATATTCTTCTTGATGCATAGATTTGGGGTCTTTCTTGAGCCTACTTATTCTTTTAGGAAAGGTCTGTTATTTGGCTATATCATCCTTAAAGCATAATTATGTGATCTTGCCAGAATAAACAAATAGAGCACACCTATAACATTCTGTTTCTGGATATCATATGAGCATCTTCCATTGACCCTTTTCTGAACCCTTTGTTTTTGTTTAACATGATGTAACTAAGTTAGATTGCCTGTAGCCTAGGGATGTGCAGTTGCCTTTTGGAGCTAAGTATCCAACATTTACATTTAACATTATTTAGCTGTTTCATGGTATGTTTAATACTTCAGTGATCAAATCTGGATAATAGGCACTTCCAGCTCCTCAAACATGAGTGATTTATATGAATTGAGAACTTTGGGACTCTTCTAGTGATTTTCCAATGTGTTTTTGACTGTGGTAGCCAATAGTTACTATACTGCTTCCACCCATCTAACTGGGCTGCAGGGCCCTGAATCTGACTTCTTTCTTTTGCCTCTTCCTCCTATCCTTCCAAGTCTCTCATGACAACTGTTTTTTAGTTTCCATACAAATGAATGAGGACATGTAGTATTTGTCAGTTGGCTGGTTTATTTCACTTAACTTAATTGACTTACAATTCCATCTATCTTGCTTTAATTTGTAGAATGTACTTCCCTTTCATGGCTTAATAATACACATGTGTATGGGTGTGTGTGTAGAGAGGGTGCTATGTACATATCTATCAAGCGTTTCTTATCCATTCATATATTGCTGGGCTCCTTGTTTGCTTCTTGGCTGTTATGGGTAGTATACATATGCGTACAGATGTCTCTTTGATGTAATAATTATAATTCCTTTGACTGTATATCCAGAAATAGAATTACTGGATCATAAGGTATATCTACTTTTAGTTTTTGTAAAGGAATTTCCATACTTCTTTCCATAATGACTGCACTAATCATCATTCTCACCAATAGTATATAGATTTCCTTTCTCTTGGCATCCTTGCCAGCATTTGTTGTTTTTCATCTTGTTGATAACTACATTCTAACTGGGAAGAGCTGATATCTCATTGTGGGTTCTTATTTATACTATTTAGTTATATTGAGGATTTCTTTCATTTAAAAACTTTTTAAAAAGACAAGGCCCAGACAGGCTTTGTGTCTCCTACTAGAATTCTCACTGTTATATGCCATAACTGTATTTGGTATGGCTGCTTCCTACAGAGGGCTGTGTGATGACCCCTGAGGCTTGATCACAGTTGTGTGCCCTCTGCCCAGTACTCAGCAAACATGTATTGAACAAAGCAGAGCATGCCCAGCGCATGCTATTTCAGCAAGGCAGTGCTCAGGGTAGGTGATCAGCCTTAGAAGCAGAATTTTTCCTTGACGTTTCAAGTCTGTTCTTGGTTACTGGGAAATTAGCTCAGTGCCTAGCATCTTGCCACCTTTGTAATCTCTGGAAATTACATTCTAGACCACAACCTCCCCTTTGTGACAGGCAATTAAACAGCTCATGACTGAAAACATAAATTTTATAGGTATTTTGATTTTAAAAACATTAAAAGCATTATATTTTTGATGGTCATGAAACATTTATGCTAACTGAATCCTCTATTTTGTCCTGTACTTTTTTCCCCTTCCTTCCTTCCTTCCTTCCTTCCTTCCTTCCTTCCTTCCTTCCTTCCTTCCTTCCTCTCTTCCTTCCTTCCTTCCTTCCTTCCTCTCTTCCTTCCTTCTTCTCTTCCTCCCTTCCTGTCTTTTTTCTTTCCTTCCTTTCCCTGAGTTCAGTGAATCAGGGTCTCAGGCTCTTGGCTTGACTTTTATGCACAAGGCTGGCACTCTACCACTTAAGCCACATCTCCACTTCCAGCTTTTTGTTAGTTAACTGGAGATAAGACTGTCATGGGCTTTTCTGCCTGGGATGACTTTGAATTGTGATCTTCAGATTTCAGCCTCCTGAGTTACTCGGGTATCTAGGATTACAGGTGTGAGCCACCAGTACCTGGCTTCCTGAACATTGTTCTTCATGAATCAGCACTTGTGTAACAGTTCTGGTTGTGCTGGATTTGGTCCCTCTGCTACTGCGGGACTGGAAGTAGAAAAACCATAGCATTGTTATTAAAAAAGAAAATAGTCTGCATCTGAAGTCAGTAAGAAATCTAAGGCCCAATCTGGGGCCAAAACGTCTTCTGGGAGGAAATGTATGCTTCTCTCTTAGTGTTTTTTAGTGGGATGTGAGGCCCTGGTGAAAGTAGAATGTCAGGCTTTATTGGCACCAGGATGTCTTATTGTCCAGTCATTTCCCTTCCCACATCTCCTTCAATGTCACTGCACACTGAATTGTTCACATTTTATGAGAGTTCACTCTTTTCTAATGGTATTTCAGGAAGTTAGAGTTTCCTAAAAATCCTCAGAAACCTGCATATTTTCTCATTCAGACCTTCACACTACTGCTTTGGAAAGAGCAGAAAATTTACAAAGGAGCAGAGTCATAGAAGATTTTCTGTATATACTTGAGCTTGCTATTCATGCTAAGAATGGCCCCACTAGCTTATCTATAATACTGAGGTGGAAGTTAAGGAGTCTTTGTTTTGCCTTTAGTCTTATTGTAAGCGTTTTCTGTACTTGGTGGATTTTCTGAATTTTGTCTTTATTTTCTCCTTTTTTCCGACTGTAAGAGAAATCTGAGACTTAGACTTTGTTTTTCTGCTTCAGTGGTTGGAAGTAATGATTGTCTCAAGATAATAATGGGCAGCCACAGTGTGCTTCATCTAGTACAGAACTATACTGTAAGTTCCTGAAAAATCAACCTGAACTTTGACTTCATCACATCTGTAAGAATTCCAAGAGTGCAATCATATCCAAGGACATTTTAAAAACTGATTTATATTTAGATTGTACCAACTTAAATAAGAAGCTATAAGAAACTAGAAAGTCAGAGAAAGTGCTGATCTTTTTCTGGATTAGCAAAGTATTGTTTAAAAAAACCCTCAAGGCAAGTATTCTACAAACTCCACTGATTTATGTGCTTGGAATCTAGACATTATGTCTAGTTGCATGAGGAGACAGCTAAGTACAGATAGTAAAACACATTAGTGTGATAAGCTCCAAGATTATATAGAACAAGGACACCCACCCAATTGTTGGTCTTAACAATAACCCTTTTACTGAGTGTCAACTGTATGCTATGTACCAAACTACTTTATCTACATTGTTTGGAGTCTTTACTGCATTACATGCTCATTTGTGTCCTGACCAAAAAGCTGAGTAGGAGCATTCAGGTTGTCATCCAATTTGAGTATCACTTTTACTAGCATCCTTTTATTTATTATTTTTTAAGTGGGTCCTGTGCTTGGACTCAGGTCCTGAGAGCTGTCCCTCAACATTTGCTCATGGCTAGCACTCTACCACTTCAACCATAGCTCCACTTTCAGCTTTTTTGGTGGTTAATTGGAGATAAGAGACTCACAGACTTCTCTCCCTGAGCTAACTTAAAACCATGATCTTCAGATCACAGCTTCCTGAGTAGCTAGGATTACAGGCATGAGCTGGAGGTGCTCAGCCTTTTATTTACTATTTATCCTGAAGTAAGGCCACAGCAATGACAGAATGAGAACCATACTTATTGTAATTAATTTCCCCTCACTGAGACAAAAGAGGAAGACTGATTACAATACACTTCTCAGCTAATTACTTGGTGGCAAGCTGTAGTTCTTTTATAAAAAAATTAATTTCATTGTAAGGGGGATGTCTGAGGGTTAAGTTACATGAGTCTGGTAATGAGTACATTTCTTTTCCCCCTCCCTTGTTTTCTCCCACTTTCCCTCCCCACTGACTTCCCTCCCCGCCCCCAAATTGTAGAGATCATTTCCAAGGTAGTGTCTTGATACTGGTGAGGCAAGCTGTAAATCTAAAACCACAACAGAAGAATACAAAAGAAATTCTAATAAAAGTAGGCTTCAACGTGGCTGCAAGTCATATGGTATAAACATTTGCAGGGTTATGTTTTGTTTGTTTTTTAGAGCCTACATTCCATGCTATAATCAGAAATATGTAGCACATTTTGAACAAAGGAAATGTGCACCCAACAAGACATAGAGGCTGAACTGCCAACCAGACAATCCTAGTAAATGTGCAATCACTTACCAGGCAGAAACAAAACTACATATGATCCCAATATGAAAGGCACTCTGGGTATACATGCATCTACTTTTATACAGGAGGTCACTTTCCTGTCACTGCAGTATCAAAAATGTGACGCGATCATGCCCACATTATAACCTTTCAGTGAGGAAATCTATTGTCTCAATTTTTGTTCATTAAAAGGGAACAAGCCAGGCACCAGAGGCTCATGCTTGCAAACCTAACTCCTCAGGAGGTAGAGATCTGACATCAAGGTTCAAAGCCAGCCTGGACAGGAAAGTCCTTGTGACTCTTATCTCCAATTAACCACCAAAAAAAGAGCTGGAAGTAGAGCTGTGGCTCAAATGGTAGAGTACCAACTTTGAGCACAAAAGCTCAAGTGCCCAGGCCTGGAATACAAGCTCCAGGGCTATTCCCCCATACCCTGCACTCCCAAAAAGGAACAAAAATTAAACCTTCATAGAATCTTTGCATTTCAAAGATCTTGATAATCTAATCCAAATCTAGATTCAGAGATTTTGAAGGTGTTTTCTTTTTCTCCAAAATTCTAGTGGTTACCTACCTTTCCTGAGATTCCTATTTTTTCAACACCTTGGAGTTATTTGGAGGCCAAAATATTCCATTTATGACTGACATCCTTTAAAATGTGCCTTTAGGAATTTGGAGACACATTAACAAGCTAATAATGAGGTTGATAATTTGTTAGTTTGAAATGCATTTTCGGTGACAGAGACAGCAACATTGAGTTTTTCTTTTCTCAGATAACACTACAAAAATGGCTCAAATTCAGCAGAGGGCAGGCATCGAGGATTGCTGAAAATAAAACTTCTTGTCTTTATTTTTCTGGTCTTCTTTGTGTTTTTGGATTTCTGATGTCTTGCCTCCTGATTGTTTGTAAGGTCTTCCTTATGCTATACCAAATGTGCCCCACCCTAAAATGTCTTGAAAATATATGAAAGCATGGCAGTGCATACTTGTAAACAAAAGAAATAATATAAAAGCTGGCAGTTGGGGCTGGGAAGGTGGCTCAGTGGTAGAGTGCTTGCCTAGCATGGGTTCGATTCCTCAGCACCACATAAACAGAAAAAACGCTGTGGCTCAAGTAGTAGAGTGCTAGCCTAGAGCTGAAGAGCTGAGGGACAGTGCTTAAGCACAGAGTTCAGGCCCCACGACTGACAAAATAAATTAATTAATTTTAAAAGAATCTGGCACTTCCCCTCCCCCAACAGTGTCTTAGATAAATGAGCCCTTGTTGTGTACCTGGGTTGCTGCCTCTCTGTTTTAAGTGAAGTTTGAACACACTTGTGTGTCTTCAAAGTTCTGTCCAAGCACTGCTTAATTATTGAGGTGTAAGTTGAAAGGATTGGGATGTGACTCTTTCATGCTGTTCAGAATTGTAACTTGCTTCTTTGAGAGCCCCATTTATCAGTATGAAAATAAGTTTTTGAAGTACTTAAAAGGTTGGTTCTCAAATCAAAGTCATATTTTCATCCTCATCCAGGGGCACAGATAAATGATCACAGATAAATGTGTTAGCACTAGAACAATGGCCCCAAAGATGTCACTAATAGAAGCCTGAGAACTCGTGCATAGGTTAACTTGTCTAGCAAAAGAGGCTTTGCCAGTATGATTACTGTTGAGAAATTTGAGGAGAAGAGATTATTCTGGGTCATCCAGACTAGTCCAAGCTAATAACGCGAGTCCTTACAAGCAGAGAACCTTTCTCAGTGGCATAGGACCAGGGGGGAAGGCAGTAAGGGAAGGACTTGACTTTGCTGACTTTGAAGATGGACCAAGAAAGCTACAAATCAAGGAATATGGGCAGTCTGTAAAAGCTAGAAAAAGCACAGAAATGGATTCTTATTGGAGAATTCCAGGAAAGAATGCAACCTTGATGACACTTTGGTTTTAATTTATTGAGACCTATATCCAATTCTAACCTACAGAATGTAAGGCAAAGTGAATAAATGTCCTTGATTAGACAGCTAACTTTGTGATAATTTGCAGTTGTAGCAATACAAAAGCTAATTTAATGAGTAAATTACTGTATAAGAAGTCCATGTTTTTTCATGAGATGAAACTTTAGGAAATAGCGTTGGCAGTTATGTATGACCTTCATTTATTCATTGTACAGATAGAACATTAGAAACCGAGAGACACAGATCTAAAGTTCATTGACTGTGTTACAATAGGCAAGTGAGAAACAACCCTTAATAGTGAATAACTTGGATTTGGTAACTAAAAGGAAGGAAGACAAACACAAGCAAAGGCATCTGAGAATGCTTGACATTTGACAATTGTAAGGAAAGGAAAATGACTTGACATTTCAAATCCTGAATAGAAGTGTTATCTCAATCTGTCTGATTCTCACCTCTTTCATGCAGTGAGGATCACAGCTATATTATATCAGTATATATATATATATATATACACACACACACACACATATATATGTTTTATATATACATATATAAGCTTTAGTAACAATATTACCTTTGTTAACTTTAGTATTAAAAAGATACAGATTTAACAATGTAATTTTCAGGCTAACAGTGCTAATGATGTTTCTTCATGAGAAGAAATTCTATAATTAGACTTCATAGAAGCTGTGAATTCATAGCAAGGTGACAAGAAAAGAAAGAAAGAACAAGTGAAAATTAAAAAAGCATGATGGAGTGGAAAGGGAAGCACAATCAAAATTCTCTGAAATGATACTTAGAAGGTGGCCAAAAAAACACAGGTATCTAATCTTGCATTATTAATATCACAGGTGAACACCATGTAGTTATTTGAAAAATCACCCCCATACCAATGGAAGATTGATATACCTGTGGTTTGAGATCATGATGTTTGAGATCTCAAAGATGTTAGTATTAGAAGCCTGAGAACTTGTGCATAGGTTACTTTTTCTGACAAAAGAGGCTTTGCCAATATGATTACTGCTGAGGAATTTGAGAAGGAGAGATTATCCTGGATCATCCAGACTGGCCCAAGCTAATAATATGAGTTCTTAAAAGCAGTGAATATTTCTCAGCTGCGTAGAACCAGGGAGAAGGTACTGGGGGAAGGATTCTACCATTGCTGACTGTGAAGATGGACCAAGAAAGCTACAATCAAGGAATGTGGGCAGTTCACTGAGATGTGGGCAGATCTCATAGGAATCTTCAGGGGAAATGTTCCTTTAAGTGATTATAAAGAACAATATATTTGCCAGGTACCTGTGGCTCACATCTGTAACCCTGGCTACTCAGGTGGCTGAGATCAGAGGATCACAATTAAAGCCAGCCCAGGCGACCATGACCACGAAATTCTTATCTGCAATTAACTACGAAAAAGCTGGAAATAGAGCAATGGTTCAAGTGGTAGAGAGTTAGTCTAGAGCAAAAAAGTTCAGAGACAGTGCCCAGGACCTGAGTTCAAGCCCCAGGACTAACACAAAAACAACAACAAAACAACAATAACAAACACCCACAAGAATACACTTACATGGAGATCAAAATACAAATAGTGTAAAAGGCATACTATCTTCCTGTTGCATTATTACATCTGTCCTATAACAATCCTTCTGTGTTCAAAGACCACCTTTTCTGTTTCTGTCTTTTTCACTTGGAAGTTAACTAAACAATACCACAAGAATTTTTTTTTGCCTGTTTTTGATTAAGGAGTTAAGTTCACTAAGAGCAAAACTAGCTGACTCCTGATTTTATTTTTAATTGTGTTTTATTTTCATATATTCTGTTGTAACTTTCAAAATCTCAAATGATGAGTTAAAATGTGGTATCTTGATCTATTGCACTTAGTCAACACTTTAAAATACATAGCCTCAGGAAACTAATACTCCTATAGTGACTCCACCCTCTCTGCTTGTTTTTTGAATGAGTATTTCTTTGCCTTTCAAAAACTACTTCCCCCCTGCCAGCCCCCTTCCCAGATCAGGGGGTCCCTGAGCTTCTTTTGCTCAAGTCTAGCACTCTGCCACTTGAGCCACAGCGCCACTTCTGGCTTTTTCTGTGTATGTTGTACTGAGGAAGGGAACCCAGGCTTCATGTATGCTAGGCAAGCACTCTGCCACTAAGTCACATTCCTAACCCCAAAACTATTTTTTAAAGAAAATATTGATGGGAAGGGAGAGTTTGAATTTGTATATGTCTGAAAGTCTGTTACTTCTGCACTTGATTAAAATGTTTTGCACATAGTTTTTTTTTACATTTCAAAACCATTCTCTCTCTCTTTCTTTCCCTCCCTCCCTCCCTCCCTCTCTCCCTGTCTCCATCTCCCTCTCTTTCTCTCTCTCTCTCTCTTTGTAGGCCCAGGGCCCTCTTAGAAGGCTGAGATAGGAGGATCATGATTCAAAGTCAGCCCAAGAAGAAAAGGCCATGAGATCATCTCCAATTAACAACAACAACAAAAATCAGAAGCAGAAGTACCTTAAGTAGTAGAACACCAGCCTTGAGTGAAAAAAACCAAGCAAGAGCTCAAGGCCCTAAGTTCAAGACATAATGATACTGATACGAAAGAGAGAGAGAGAGAGAGAGAGAGAGAGAGAGAGAGAGAGAGAGAGAGAGAGAGGAGAGAGGAGAGAGAGGAAGAGAAAGAAAGACAAAGAAGGAGGAAGGAAGGAAGGAAGGAAGGAAGGAAGGAAGGGAGGGAGGGAGGGAGGGAGGGAGGAGGGAAGGAAGGAAGGAAGGAAGGAAGGAAGGAAGGAAGATGTTAACCTGAGTCTCTTTCCTGGATGAGTAATCAGATTCAAATTTTGGGAGTTCTCCTCATTCTTGTTAAGTCTGCCTGGGAGACTGGTCCCCTTCCCCCTTCCTCTTCCTGAAAGCCAGCACATAGCCTGCCCCAAACCAGTAATCTGTCAGTCACCTGACTGTGAGTCAGCAAAGGATCCCAGATTCTGAGGTCACTTCCTCATCCACTGTTAGGTAGTGACCTAACACCCCTCCTCCCCATCAGGCCTCCTACAGACAGTGAGAAGTTCCCCAGGTTCTCCTTGGTCCCACCTCCCACCTTTCCCTATATAATCCTACTCACCCATAAGCCCCTCCCTCTTCTTCTCTTCTCCTCCACAGGCCTCCATCTTGTGGGGGCCAGCAGTTTGATCTCCCTCAATAAACTTTTTTTCTGCCTGAACCATGTGACCATTTCCTTTCACTGAACCTTAGAATTCTTGGTATCTTGGGCAGTGTTGTTTTGTTGTTGTTTTTCCCTCCATTATGTTCAGGACTATATGACCTTTAAATATCAACATCTTGGAAGAGAAGTTTCAACATATGAGTCATTGGTCACACACATTTATTCTATAGACATACATGTTAATACCTGGGTGTTAAGTACATTAAATTGGCAGCAGAGGAAAGAGAGAGCAGCACATAGTATTCAGGCAAAGGAAAGGTTTATTTTCAAGCTGCAGGCCGTCTCTGGTCAAGCTGGAAGCCCACACAGCAGGGCTTTTTTAAAAAAAAGGTCGAACCATAGCCAGGCCACAACTTATCAAGGCCAGGAAGGGGGGGGGGGGTGGCCACATGGCCACACTGGATGCGGATGTGACCTCAGGGAGGGTGGGGGGAAAAGTGACTGCCTCCAAAAGTGCCACTTACCTGAGTGACGCAGGTACTGGTTGGAGACTTAACCAAGAGGAGGGAGGAGGGAGGAGGAAGGAGAAAGGAGGGAGGAGGGAGGAGGGAGGAGTCTGCTCTGCCTTCCCAGGGCAGACCTTACACTGGGTATCTAGGACGGAAGATTAGGGGGCTAGGATTTAATTTATTTTCAAGAATAGTTAGCCGGGCCACTGGTAGCTCACACCTGTAATCCTAGCTACTCATGAGGCTGAGATCTGAGGATCATGGTTCAAAGCCAGCCAAGGCACAGAAGTCCAGGAGACTCTTTATCTCCAATTAACCACCAGAAAACCAGAAGTGGTGTTGTGGCTCAAGTGGTAGAGCACTTGCCTTGACCCAAAGAGCTGAGGGACAGTGCCCAGACTCAGAGTTCAAGTCCCACAACCGACAAAAAAAAAAAAAAAAAGGAATAGTTATAGCTGTAGCTTTCAGGTCATCTTGTGCTAAGGTCTTTGAAAAATATCTTATTTAATCCACTAAACACACTAGGAGGAGGGCAGTAATATGACCCCTATTTTTCACATAAGAAAACAGCCACGGAACCATGCTGACAAAATAGCTGGACACTTCAGTGATTAAGAAAATTCACCTCAGGTGCATTTTCTTGATCAGACTTTTACAAAACTTTTTATTTTGAAATGTTCTTTGTATCTCACACTTTAAAAAGGAGTTATTTAACAGAAGACACTATTTAAATGAGAATTTGAGTCAGCTTGTCATTGATTTTATCTCTACTGCTAACTTAATTGCTAATCTCCTGTTTTCTTTAATATTTGGATAGCCTCCCTTGGAACATATATTAGACAGCTTTTCATACTGTTGCTTTGATTGACATACTGGCTTAATGATGGGTGTTAGTTGAGAGAGTTAGGCAATTCTCCCTTATTTTCATCCACTTTAAAAATATTTCATGTGTGAATATCTTATAGTCCCTACCCTCTAGCAAGATAAGAAACACACAAATAACCTGAAAGATGAGACATATTGTTTGGTTTTTATTCCATCAGTTTCATGATTCTAAAGCTACAGTTTTTTTTAACTTCAGCTTCCCATTAAAAAATTATAATCCCTTGGATACATACTATCTCCAATAATAGTTCTACCTTTGAAAATTTAAAAGCCAAGCAGGACTTGTGAAATCTCTTATTCCACTGAATCTTTTTTTCTTGTGGATTTTAGGGCTTGAACTCAGGGCCTGGGTACTGTCTCTCAGTTCTTTTGCTCAAGGTTAGTGCTCTACCACTTTGAGTCACAGCGCCACTTCCTGTTTTTGAGTGGTTAAATTGGATATGAGAGTCTCACAGGGACTTTTCTGCCTGTACTGGCTTTGAAACTGAGATCCTCAGATCTCAGCCTCTTGAGTTGTTAGGATTACAGGTGTGAGCCACTGGTGCCTGGATTTTTTTTTTTTTTAACTAATGGCCTTAGGAGACATTTTTAACTCTGTCTTAGTTTAGCAGTTTTCTTGTGGCCTCTCTTCATCCTCAGTTACACATGATTCATTTTTGTGATTCCCATAATTTTCTTATTTGCTCTTTTGTTCATCCAGTAAGCAAGTGATTGGGCAGGAAGTTCACCTGGGTTTTATCCTTGATGTGTTATTGCTCCTCATTCTGATTGGTCAGAATTTAGGCTCACAATCTCACACACACACACACACACACACACACACAGACAAATTACCTAGTTTAAAAGGGATTAATAGTTTAATCTGAAAAATGAACTAGGACCAGGACATCTGGCCCCAACAGGAGCTTGCTAGGAAAACAAGGAATGTGCCTTAACTAAAATTGCTTCTTGTAAGATGGTAGGAACCCTTAAAATAACTGTGCTTCTATCAAGCACCTACCTTGACAGAAAAAAATTCTAGCTCCTATTCTAATTATTCTTCCATTCTATTCAGTCACAGTCCATGCAAATTTTGTAATATTCCCACTCACTAGTTTATTTTTCTTGCAGTGATTTCATGAGTACCATGCAACGCCGATCACTGAATGTAGCAGTGAACAAGATCAATCCAATCTGTATTTGTAGACAGCTTATTTTTGGTGACGGGAAATGGACATAGATCAGTGCAGGTCAGTGAAGCAAGCATCCATTTGGATAAAAGTTGCTGTTCAACTAAGGCTTCTAGTTTCAGTGAGACCTCACCAGTACTCACCTACTTAAATTATCATAGTTCTGCATTGTTGTCTGTGCCTTTTAGCAAGTATTCTTTTTTTGGGGGGTCGGGTTGTGGGGCCTGAACTCAGGGCCTGGGCACTGTCTCTCAGCTCTTCAACTCAAGGCTAGCGCTCTACCACTTGAGCCACAGCGCCACTTCCGGCTTTTTTCTTTTTGCTTATGTGGTACTGAGGAATCGAACCCAATATCTGCTCATCTGATGGTAGCCAGGAAGCAGAGAAAGAGTGGGGGAAAGGGCCCCAATGTTCCTTTCAAGGGTATGCCCCCAATGATCTAACTTCCTCTCACAGGGCCCTATCTCTTAAAGTTTCTACTGCCTCCCAATAGTGCTTTAGGCCAAAGAGCCAGCCTCTAACACTTGGGCCTCTGGGAAACACATCTCCACATCATAATCTACTCCACCAGTTTCAAAGTTCAACCCCATTTAAGGACAACTATTTATATCACCAATTATCACTCCACATTTTTTCTTCTTTCCCAGTCAGTGCCAATCTCTCCACCAAGCTGATGAATCTCTTACTCTAGTCACAAGACTTTAAACTTTCCCTTTAGTTTTATTTTGCCAACTTAGAAATATACTTAATTTCTCATGCTCCATCTTTAAGAACAATGGCTGCCAGTCAATCATAGAGCATATGTTACATATACCACACACCTAACCCTCGTTTAATTTCATTCCCACAACAACCCTGCAGAGTAGCTATTACTACTATATTTAACATAATTGGTAGCAGGCCCAGAAAGAATATATACTTTTTCAAAGCTTGTATGGCTTTTTAAGTGGTAGAACTGGGGTTCAAATTGAGGTCTATTTGACTCTAAAGATGAATTCTTAATCTTTGCTTTCTGAAACAGCCTTCTTCTTAGACTTTTTTTTTTTTTTTTTTTTTTTACTTATGGACGGATCCCTTTCTTCTTCTTCCTCCTCCTCCTTTTCCTCCTCCTCCCGCTTCTCCCCCTCCTCCTTTTCTTCCTCCTCCCCCTCCCCCTCCTCCTTTTCTTCCTCCTCCCCCTCCTCCTCCTGGTCCTTCTCCTCCTACTCTTCCTCCTTTTTCTTCTTTTTATGATGCACATCTTACCTTCTCTATTTAGATTCCCCATACTGTTCTGGGATATTTAGGTCACCATTAACCTCTTAATTACTAATCCACTGAATACTTAAAATTTTGGTTGTATGTGAATCCCATGTAACACATGAACTTGCCATTCAACTTGAGATTCCTTTCTCCTTTGGATTCTATAGTATTATCCAATATACTTCTCTTAAAAATATCAGTTATAGTTTTTCAGGTTTTTCTTATCTTTTTTTAGGGAAACAATCAATAAAGTATATATAATTACAAGAGGGGATTTATTACATGGGTTCACCTTATCAGTAATGACTGTCTTCAAGCTAGGGATCAATGGAAATTTTTAACAGCTCAGTCTAAGAATCCTCAAAATAAGAGTGAGACCAGTGTTGCAGCTCCAGTCTGATGCTAAAGGCCTGAACCCCCTCCCCTCTCCTGAAGGACTGTTTATGTAAGTCTGCATTCAAAGGTTGAGAAACCTGGAGTTAGATGTCCATGAGTATCAGCAGCAGAAAAACACACCCACTTTTAGGAAGCGTTCAACATTTGTGACAGTAATTCTCCTTCCTGCTTTTCCATTCCATCAGGGCACCCGGTCTACTAGATGGGGTGCTGCCCACATTCAGGGTAGACCTTCTTTACCCAGTTTGCTGACCTACATGCCCATCTTCTCAAAGCACATCCTCACAAACACCCCCGGAAGTGGGGTTTACCAGCTCTAATCATCCCTCAAGCCAGTCCTGTTGACAACCAAAATGAACCAGCACATGTGCCTTCTCAGTCTTCTGTCTCTGGTCATTTCTTGTCATTTCTTAGGCACTAGTACTAGGTTCTTCTCTGATTGCTCTCTCCCTTCTGCTCCCTGTCGTCTTCTCCTTTTATCGGTAGGCAGAATTTCCCCTGGATGATTCTTACGGCATTTTTTTTTCACTCCACTAGCGTGAGTAGTGTGGCAGTGAGTAAGTGCTGGTTTGGTGTGGTTGAGAGACAGAAGCTGCCTTTAGAAGGCTGCAGAGGAAGAAGGAAGTGAGGCATGGCCACATGAGGGCCAAGCAACTCTTCACAGACATAGCAATGAGGAGACTAGAGAGCACAGTCCTTAGCAGGAGGGACACCTCTGCCTCCGGCAGGAAGGGAGGAGGAGGAGGAGGATACAGGTAGAGGTTACTTTTACTGAGGAGGAATGTTCCTGTCTAAGAGCCAAAGTCACGTGGTAGAAGAGGGTGGGAGTGCGTGGGGGATATTGCTGCAGCCATCATGCAAACATGCAATCTATTACAGAAGTAGGGTGGGACATGAGTACAGCACTAGGTATTTCTATTAAAGAGCCTCCACCTGTGAAATCCGTGTGGGCACAGTTATCCTCAATACTGCAGAGAAATGCAGGCAGCACCTCTATTGCAAGAGGAGACTGAGGTTGTAGGGAGCAAGAAACTTGGGGCTCAGAAGAAGGAGCGTAGCCCAGCCCTGGTGGCTCATGCCGGTTATCCTAAAGGGGAGTCTGAGTTCTAAGGATCCCAGTTCAAAGCCAGCCCAGGCAGGAAAGTTCATGACTCTTATGTTCAATTAGCCACTAAAAAGCCAGAAGTGGAGCTGTGTTAGAATGCCAGCCTTGAGTGACAAAACTAAGAGTGCTCAGGCCCTGAGTTTAAGCTCCAGTAACAACATGCACACACACACACACACACACACACACACACACACACACACACACACACACACACACACACACACACTTCGAGAGGTTAAGTTAGGTTATCTAGTTATCTAGGGCAAGGAAGAAGAGTTTTATGATGATGACAGTGTCTGGAGAATAAAGGAGTTGGATGTTGATACTCCAGGAGCTAACTAACACAAACAGCAAGGAAAGACATGTGAGACTTTGTCCTAACACACTCTCCCATTGGAAAGAGGCCAGGGGATCCAAAAGGTGAGTATCTTGTCTCCATGAGCTTCGGGATAGTTTCAACGTGATCTACCCTGAAGAAGTTTCAGGGTGCAGGACTTAGAGAATACAGGAATATGGGGGTCTCAGTATTTGAAACCTCAGTCTGGTTTTCCTGTGTCCTCTTAATGAAACCTCTCTCTATAGCAAGGAGCATTTGAGGTCAGAACTACACTTGACTGACTTGGTATTCAGCATTTAGCACTTCAGTGCAACCAAATATATGAAGATAATAGAATGACTTAAAGTATTAATGCTATAACATAGACTCAAGCTTCAGGATACTAAAGCCACCCCCCACACATACACATAGTTCTTCCCTAGAGTTACTGTATAAACAGAGAGTTAAGGGGACATTTCCTGTTAGATTATGTGTGAAAAACACAAAATGTTGATGAAACCTGACAAGGTCCCAGGGAATTTGATCGACACACATTCAGATCAGATATTTCAGGCCAAATTACATCAACTCACTATAATTACTAGAAATCATCTAGTCCTTCTCATGCCGCCTAAGGCATATGGCTCCCTTTCAAAATGTAAAAATACCACAACCTTTAGGATGAATGCTACACTGGGGGATTTGTGACAATGTGCTTGATTAACAGCTGCTACCAATTAGACAGATAGCTGAGAAAAAGATAACTCTCCACGCAGCAGCCCCCACACAGAAGAAATGCCTAAATTTAAGGCCATAGGAACAGATAAGCATAATCTAAACTTAGGTTTGTGAGCTTTTCTTTAAGGGGGTAAAGACTATTGCTATAGTATTTATTTATTTTTGTTGTTCTACACTATTGCCTACAGTGCAAATAAAAGGCTTTAGTGAGTATATTCAACTAGTCATACATCTGTCAAAAGTGAACTGCTATAAAATGTTATTTTCCCATTAATTGAAACTTTGGGCATGGCTTCCTACAAGAAAGCACAAATGAGCCAGGCACTGGTGGCTCACGCCTGTCATCCTAGCTACTCAGGAGGCTTAGATCTGAGGATCACGGTGCAAAGCCAGCCCAGGCAGGAACGTCCCTGAGACTCTTATCTCCAATAAACCACCAGAAAACTGGCAGTGGTGCTGTGGCTCATGTGATAGAGTGCTAGCCTTGAACTGAAGAGCTGAGGGACAGTGCTCAGGCCCAAAGTTCAAGTCCCACAACTGACAAAAAAAAAAAGGAAGGAAGAAAGGAAGAATGAAAGAAAGAAAGAAGGAAGGAAAGAAAGAGAAAAAAGGAAAAGAAGAAAACACAAATGCACTGAATTCAAGAATAAAAAGTGGGGCTGGGAAGGTGGCTCAGTGGTAGAGCGCTTGCCTTGCATGCCTGAGGCCCTGGGTTCGATTCCTCAGCCCCACATAAGAAAAAAGCCGGGAGTGGTGCTGTGGCTCAAGTGGTAGAGCGCTAGCCTTGAGCTGAAGAGATGAAGGACAGCGCCCAGGCCCAGAGTTCAGGCCCCTCGACCGGACCAAAAAAAAAAGAATAAAAAGTCCCCAAATAAAGGAGTAATTATTCACCAAAAAGGATACAGTCTTACAAAAGACATAAAACAGCTCTTGTTTGTTGTTGTTGTTGTTTTTAAATAGTAAGTCCCCCTTAGATATTTAAAATACAACTGATTTATAAAATTAGAAAAATTATAGCCATAATGATCTCAGGGGATATGGTAGTGTCCCCTGAAGTCAAATATGCTTACATATATAAAAAGCACCATATTATTTCATTAACATCTTCATAATAGTTTAATTTATTAGATTTGCTTAGATATGTGTGCGTGTGCATGCATGCACATGTGTGTGTGTGTGTGTGTGTGTGTGTGTGTGTGCGTGTGCGTGTGCTAGTCCTGGGACTTGAACTCAGGGCCTGTACACTGTTCCTGAGCATTTTTGCTCAAGGCTAACATTCTACCGCTTTAAGCCACAGCTCTACTTCCTGTTTTTTTGGTGTTTAATTGGAGAAAAGAGTCTCATAGACTGTCCTGCCTAGGCTGGCTGTGAATCTCAATCTCAGCCTCCTGAGAAGTTAGGATTATAGGCATGCACTACTGGCAGCCAACTAGATTTGCTTAGATTTTTAATATCTCTCTTTTTTTTTTTTTGTCAGTCCTGCGGCCTGAATTCTGGGCCTGGACACTGTCCCTCAGCTCTTCAGCTCAATGCTAGTGCTCTACCATTTGAGCCACAGTGCCACTTCTGGCTTTTCCTGCTTATATGGTGTTGAGGAATTGAACCCAGAGCCTCATGCATGCAAGGCAAACACTCTACCACTGAACCACCTTCCCAGCCCCTAATATCTCTTTTATAATCCAAAATAGGTTTGATTTGTTTAAAATCTTTTAACCTTAATATTTGATAACTTAGAGGAAAGGAGTCACATCCAAAAAGAAATATACATGACATGTGACTGTAACCCCTTTTGTAATAATAAAAATTTTAAAAATATTGATAACTTAGAAATACTTCCATCTGTAGCGTCTGATCTAACTGCACTTCATGTTTTAGATTGTGATTTAACACAAAAGATAAAAGACTAGCTGGGCACTGGTGGCTCATGCCTGTAATCCTAGCTACTCAGGAGACTGAGCTCAAAGTTATAAAGTGCTAGCCCTGAGTTCAAGCTCTGTGACCAACAACAACAGCATTGAAAAGGAAGATAAAACACGAATATAAGAACCATAACTATACCTGCTCACATTTCATTTCATAACTACTCAGTTATTTTTGGAAAAACATCTAGCTTCTCTACATTCACTTTTCTCTTTAGAGAAGAAATAATAGTGATTTTTCAGTTATTCTCATAGAGAGTATTCATGAGATCACAGGTTCTTTTGAAAATTTACTTACTTAATGTATTTATTTATTTTTTGTCAGCTGTTGGGCTTGAACTCTGGGCGTGGACTCTGTCCCTCAGCTCTTCAGCTCAACACTAGTGCTCTATCACTTGAGCCACAATGCCACTTCCAGTTTTCTGGTGGTTAATTAGAGATAAGAGTTGCACAGACTTTCTTGCCAGGGCTGGCTTTGAACTATGAGCCTCAGATCTCAGCCACCTGAGTAGCTAGGATTACAGGCGTGAGCCACCACGCCAGACTTATTTGTTTATTTATTTATTTATTGTGCTAGTACTGAGGATTGAACTAAGATCCTTTTTCCCAGGCTATCCTGCTTATGCTAACTTCAAACCATGATCCTCTGATCTAAGCCTCCTGAATAGTTAGGATTACAATGTGAGCCCTCAGTACCTGGCAGAGATCTCAGGTTCTCATGGGCAGTTTGCTTCTTCTAGGTTTCTGGAAGTGACAGTGTGAAGGCTAGAAAATGTGAAGAAGTGTCTGGTGATGGTGGAAGGTGTTGATATGGGAGAGGATCTTTTTTTGTTTTGCCTGTTTAAGAAAAGGTGCAATATTTACAAATTTTCAGAAAGCAATATTATTATAATAGTATTTTTAAAACTTCTGTAAAGTAGAATAACCAGACTTACATTTCAAGTGTGATCTAAACCAGCGTTTCTTCTTGCTCAAGATTAATGTTATTTGTGACCTTTTAGATGAAAGGCTTACAGTGACATACAATTTTTGATAAATATTGTGATTTCGGATTCTGACTCCATATCCTCCAGTGTTTAAGTTCCTGGCTACCAGTGCAGATTTCAAATCCACCTTTAAAACTTGCTGAATCTGATTAACTTCAAATCCACAATGTGTCCTTGTATGCAGCTGAATTGCTCTCTGTGAGATGGAAAACTAGTAGCTTAACCACAGTTCTTTTTAATACTTCCTTTAACAAGGCTTAGTAGCCAAGAACTCACATTTTACTTTTAGTTTAAGAGTTTGGGAAAACTTTAGAAAAGTCAGGAATCAAAATACAGGAGATAAAACCCATCAAGCAGCAATAAATCCTAATGTGATTCTAAGACTTGTTTCTAACAAGAGGTTCTTTGTTGTGTGCCTAGATCAATGTTTAATGCTTTCTGGATTTTCCTGGAAGAAAGTCTGCCACGGTACAGCAGATGAGACTAGAAATAATATTGTAAGATTATGTACTTTTTATCTTAGAGAGAGAGAGAGAGAGAGAGAGACAGGGAGAGAGAGAGAGAGTGAGACGGAGAGGGAGGGAGGGAGGGAGGGATTAGGAGTCAGAGAGTCAAAGATTGCCTTACTAGTCAATCATTGATGTGTCCCCTATGGTTCATTTGCTTCCATTTTTTACTGTCAGAGTGCAGGTAACTGTTGATGATTGAGTTGAGGGAAGAGCTAAAGGATCCAGCTAACCTTTCACTCAGCTGAGTAAACGTATACACCATTTCCCACTTCGTGCTCATTAATGACATAGTCAACCAGTGAAAAGGGATTGTTTACTGGCTTTTCTATTTATGTGTCTATAATCTGGGGCCTGTGACTGTCCATATGCATTCTCGTTTGACCCTTTCTTTTACTCCTTGTCTCCTTCTTCATCTTACTCTGTTGACCTTGTGGCCAGTTGTCTTCCTTGGAAGTTTCTTGATCTTCTTCTGTTTGGTCTCTTGCTTGGGTAGTCATTATCAACTATGAGACATGACAATACCAGAAGAAATTTCAAGGACTAAGATGATGCAGGAAAGAATATACTAGTGAAGGAAAAATCAAACTGTTTGTATTCGAAGACTAGTTCTTGCCAGCTTACATTCACTATCTTCTGCAGAATATAATCCTATTAAAGGTGGTCTAACAACTCTTCTCAGACTTGTTTTCTAACAAAACTTTCTATCGTATTATTTTATCATTGGATTGCCAGGAAAAGAAGGAGTGGAGGGAAAACTTTAATCAGCTCATAGATACTAATTTAGGTTGTATAATACTTTACAAATTGTACATCTCTTGCTAAATATGAGATAACTAACAAATTGAACTACATTTAAAACTTTTTTTCCAGAAATCTGTATGGAAACTTATGTACTTCTCTGAACATGTTATAATGAAACCTATATCTTGTACAATTAAAAATATCTTTTAAAAATCCTTGTGAAATAGACAAGAGAGTTTATGACTCTTCTCTCTCTTAGATAGTTGCCAAGTTGGAATTGGAACTCTAACCTCTTTACTCTGCCCAGGATTCTTACCAGCTTGTATGGTTCATTTTACACCCTGATACTTATTAGGGAGGAGGTTGCTCTGGTTTGAGCAGCTGGCTTGAAAATTGTACCAAAAGTCAGACTAGCTTTTATTTTCCCCCTTTAACTCTCCTTGCTTCTTCAAAGTGTTGCTCTCCAGACACTAAGCTGGCATGTTTATTAAATATTTAGCTCCCAGCATTACATTTTCCTCATTCCGTCTTTTGTTCAGGCCCTCAGTTTTCCTTACTAGACCTATTTTTATGTGTTCAGACTAATGATCATTAGTGTCTTTAGCATGATCTCTCAGGAAAAAAAAAGGTTGAAACCATGGCTTTTAATTCCTTAATGTTTCTCTTTTGCCTACAGTAGCATTCCTTAGACTCTTGAAATGACATTTTTTTAAAAATAGAGGGGTTATACTCAAGTTGTTCACTTGAATTTTTTGAGGTGGCTTGTTGGTACTAGAATTTGAACTCAGTGCCTTATGTTTGTTAAGCAGGTGCTCTTCCACTGAGCCAAGACTTCATGTCTTTTGTGCACTGATGGTGGTGATGATGGTGGTGGTGGTAGTGGTGGTAGTGATTATTGCCAATCCTAGGGCTTGGACTCAGGGCTTGGGAACTGTTTTTTTTTTTTTTTGCTCAAGGCTGGCACTTGTGAGCCACAGTTCCACTTCTAGTCTTCTGTTTATGTGGTACTGAGGAACTGAACCAGGGCTTCATGCATGCTAGGAGAGCACTCTATCACTAAGCCACATTCCCAGCCCACTGGTTATTTTTGAGATAGGCTCCTGTTTCCTGCCTGGGCATTTGCCTGTGGAGTTTTCTTCCCAGGCTGACTGGGAACCAAGATCATAGCCAGGATAACAGGTATATGTCACTGTGCCTACCTAGTGGTTGAGATGGGTATGAGGAGTGGAGTGGGGTCTTACAAACTCTTTGCCCAGGCTAGGTTTTTTTTTTTTTTTTTGTGAGCATACTGTACAGAGGGGTTACAATTACATGGGCAGGATAATGCATACATTTCTTACCAAGCATTGCAGCCTCCTCCTTTGTTTACCCTTCACATCCCTTCCCAGCCTCCCCCCTCCTCCCCACCCAATCCTTCCCCCCCCCCCCCCCCCCCCCCCC
Organism: Dipodomys spectabilis; assembly: GCF_019054845.1. Classification (NCBI taxonomy): domain Eukaryota; kingdom Metazoa; phylum Chordata; class Mammalia; order Rodentia; family Heteromyidae; genus Dipodomys; species Dipodomys spectabilis. The sequence goes on from NW_024870750.1 coordinate 4,031,462, forward strand.
CGCAACCCCGCACCGACGTTGTAAAGCTCGTTTTTGACATGACAACTTGTACTTCTCATTGTTGCAACAGGCCCACCTGAATCCTTAAACGACTTGTTTTTCCTCATCTCCTCCACAAGTTATACTGACATCAAATATAGTGAAAGCGGGGGTTATACTGTGGGGGAGGGACATACAAAGCAACCAAGAAATAATCTTATAAATGTATTAGAAACAATCGCATGAAAGAAAAAAAACATTAAAATACATATCTAAGGGTTCATTTTCCTAACATCACATTATCTGACCTTTTCCGCTTGACTCATACATATACTAGATATTGCAAATAAGGGAAACCATGGGACCTGTCCCAGGCTAGTTTTGAACTCAAATCCTCCTGATATCAAACTCCCAAGTATCTAGGATTGTGGGTGTGAGCCACCGGTGCCTAGCTGAATTCTGTGTTTTAGAGTCAATGGGAACAATACAGAAACATTTAAAAATAATAAATCTATTCTGGATCAGTTAAGTGTTATCACTATAATAAAACTTCACTGTGTCAGAGATATCTTGATGATCTTGTTGGCACCAGGGTAAATGCCAGGAGTTAGTAAAAAAAAAAAAACTGAACAGAGTCGACTTGATTTATAATAATGACTCTGATCTGTGTGAAGGTCAAATACTGTGACAGCAAATTGTTGGAAGGCTGGTTTTGAGTTCAACAGCTCTAATAAAGGAAAAAGCTTGAAGACTTTAGTTATTACCTGTCATATTGAAGACCAGGAATGCCTAAGTAAATTGCAAACGTGAGTGAACCTTTGTACTTCGTTGTATTGCTCTCCATAGTATGTGAAGTTTTACTGTCAGTAAAACATGGAACACAGTAAGTATTTGTTGGAACCTTATTGATTTCTTTTAACAAAATCGTTTACCATGGCTTTCCATTTGCATAAAATCTATCCACCAAGAAAGGAAGTTAGCCAGGTCTCCAAATGATCTAAAATGATGCAGACTCAAAGTACCCAGGCTTCCACTGACCATGAAACCTGGCATGTAGAATGCACATACATTCTTCAGGGTCAGAAGTCATTTTGAGATCTGCTCTAGCTTGCCCCTTTAGTATGCTCTCCCCTTATCCTATTCATTGTTCGTAAGAATTTTTCAAACCTTTGTTTATCCTTTTTCGTATGGGAGCAACTTGGAAAAAAATAGCAGCAGTCAGTACTGTCATGCTGCGATAACTGAGATGTGTGTATGTGTGTTTTTTTTTGCGGGGGGAGACCAGTGTAGCCCAATTCCCTAAGGAAGGCAGAACGGTTTTAGCTGTCAGGAGTTCCTGTGAGTTGGTAACAAGTGGTAACCATGGAATGTTGCCACCTCCCCTCCACCTGTTCTCACCCCCTACCTCACACAGAGGTGCCAGCAAGTAATGAAGTCCCTGAACCAAGTGCCTTCCCTTCTCAACAATGGAGAATGGGACTGCATTCAATTTTATAAGCCCTTTCTAAAATGTCTCTGGGTGAAGCCTGTCTCTGAATTCCCACGAAGTAGGAGGTTGTAAGTTATCACATCTGCAGCCTGCTGCTATGTTTCTAAATTATCCCTTTCTTGGATAGCTCAGGGCCTGTGGTTAGGCAAATTAATCCTCGGAGAGGTTAAGCAATTGAATCTTAGAGAAGAGCATCTATGCCCCCAAGGCCCTGGCAACCACACACATCAAAATCTCCCATTTAATTTATATCAAGCGTGGAATGAATAAGAGACCATGGTAATAAAGCATTAGGGCAAGAAATGAAAAGTAGATATCATAAAATATTTATGCAGTAAAAATAATCTCCTTTGCTAATATAACTCAGGTTTTATTTTCTTGATAGGAACTATAATACAAAGTAGTTAAATCACTGTAAGTAGATTACTGTACTTTATATGATACTGATAAAGAATCAAACACAATACACTTACCCAAAGCACAGTAAGTGAGCATTCAAACAGAATAAAATGTGATGCTGAAGACTTTTCAATTTCTAATGGCAAATACTACCTCTATTCAATAAATTTCCCTTCCCAGACCATATCAGAAATTTTATAATGAGTACAGCTGGCAGAAAAATTGAAATGCAATTGAGTGGTGTTTTTAAATCATATCTTCAGGCTGGAGATGCGAAATGTTTCCAGGAAAGATGGCTCCAGGATTCCTTTTTTTCTATCATTTGTGTTAAATAGCGATCTGTATTGTTTTAGTCACTAAACAAACCTATCAAGTTTTTTTTCTGTTGTTTTTGTTTTTGGAGTGAGTTCTGGGACTTGAACTCAGTGCTTGGGCACTGTTGCTGAGATTGTTTTGCTCAAGGCTAGTGCTCTATCACTTGGGCCACAGCTCTACTTCTGACATTTTTTGGTGCTGTCCTCCATCAAGTTTTATAGGAAAATGAGTTGGTATTCTCTTGGAAAAATGAGTTATAAATGATACTGCTGTGTATTCAGCTGTCAATTTCCTATCTTTCTGCTGGCAAATTGTATCATTTCAAAAAAATTTCCTCAAAAAAAATCATATGTGAGTGGAAAGAATGTGGCCAAGGAATGAAGGCCTGTAACACCTCTTTCTTAATGGAGTTGGGAGGGGCTCACATGGCATTTGTGCTTTATAGACTTCCACCGTCTTTTGAGAGGTGACCTGGACTGAAACCTTAAAGGGTCTTTGCAGTAGCTGGCATTCACAAGGACAACCTTTGGGAACACTTTTAAATGCTCAACATGTCTGTGAAACAGATATTCATACTTAGTTCTATGATTTTCCTATTGTAAGTTTTCTCCATGGTGTTTTCTGTAATAGGAATATGGAAACAGACATGTTATGATTATAAAGCTGTTATCTTCTGCGGCCTTCATTTTTTTATTGACGGTCTTTTTTTTTCAGGAATTCATACTTACACTATCCTTCCTAATTCCCCTGGAGTCTGGGCTATGCAACCATATTGTAATGAGATGCTTTTGATCCTTTGATAATTAAATGTTCTATTGACTGGTGAGAGACAGATCTGCTTTGTATAAAATTCTCCTTAAGGAGAAAGGAGGTTAATGACACCTCTAGGTAGTAGCAAGTAATGTTACTATAAGATAATAAGCAAATTGCCCCTGGCTGGGCCTGGAATCTTTATACCATGAATATAAAACACCATTTTATTTGTATAACACTATGAGCAATGTGTATTATGGTGCAGATTTTACTTTTAGAAAGAATGAAAATAGCTATAATTCTGTGAGCCAATTGTCTTAAATAGCTCTGTGGCTATTAACTCCACTTGCTATAAATTTTGCTATATAGTATCCTAAAATTGCCTAAGCCCGTAGATATTTACCAGATTGCTGGCTTGAGGACTGGTAAACTGAAGCTGTGACCTCTGAGAGGTCACGGGGGAGGGCAGAGTGAGGATTGATTTGGGGTATTCATTTGGTAAGCCATGGTCCCCAGTTGTTTAGTCAAACAATACTGTAATCTAGATGTTGTCGTGAAAGTGTTTGTAGATGTGGTTGACATCTGTAATCAGTTGATTTTGTGTAAAGATTACCCTCCTTAACGTGTAAAACTTCAACTTGAATTAGTTGAAGGCTGTAAGCACAAAAAATAAGGTTTCTCAGAGAAGGTATTCTGTCTAAAGATGGCAAACTTACTGCTGCCTGCGTTTCCAGCCTTCCCTAAAAGTTTGAACTTGGCAGTTGCCATTATCTTGTGAGCCAATACTTTAAATTAGAACTCTGCAAGGCACTGGTGGTATATTCCTTAATTCTACCTACTTAGGAGGCTAAGAACTGAGGATCACAGTTCAAAGCCAGTCCAGGCAGGAAGGTCTGTGAGACTCTTCAACTAACTACCAAAAAGCCAATGATGGAGCTGTGGCTCAAGTGGTAGAGCACCAGCCTCAAGTAAAAACAAAACAAAACAAAGAGACTATACTCAGGCCTTTAGTTCAAGCCCCAGTACTGGCACAGAAGCAAAACAAAACCTCTTTGTGTAGGCGGTCACACACTGCATAATGATGTTTCAGTCAACAAAACAATAATATGATGGTTGTGTCTTAAAATTATAAAGGAGCAGAAATTCCTATTGCCTGATGATATTGTACAGTAATGTGTTTATGTCATATGTTTGTGGCACTGTTGGTATAAATAACCTATTATGCTGTAAGTCATCTAAAATTATTGTACATTAAATATAGAGCAAAATACTTGGTAATAGGTACCTTTGCTCTTGATTTACATATTAGAGTGCATGCCATCTGTTTGTTAGAAATAATGTCAAGCTAGGCACTGATGTCTCACACTTGTAATCCTAGCTACTCAGGAGGCTGAGATCTGAGGATCATAGTTCAAAGCCAGCCCGGGCAGGAAAGTCCATGAGATACCTATCCTTAATAAACTACTCAAAAAAATTCAGAAGTAGAGCTCAAGCTTTGAGCAAAAGAAGCTCAGGGACAGTGCACAGGTCCTGAGTTCAAGCCCCAAGACCAGCAAATAACATGAAATAGAATAAAAATAGAGTGTCAAACAATGTGTTATGTTATGCTACCATGGCACCACACATCCTGTGTCTACAGTGTCTTTGAATTAAATTACATCAAGCAGCCATGCAGTGATTGAACTATTCCATGTGGGTTTGTATAAGTGTAGTATGATATTCACACAGTAGTGAAATTATTTAAAAATATGGTTCTTCAAACATATGCCTGTCATTAGGCAACACATAAATGTGTTAATTACATATGTGTAGTTCACATAGATATTGCTTCTATCTCTCTGGAGAACCCAGACTAACACAAATGGTAAGAGAAAGATAGAGAGAGATCATTTACAAATCCCAGGACCGACTGGATCCTTGAGGCAAATGGGTATCATGGATTTAGCCACACCTGACTGCCAGGAGTGTGCCCTGGTGGTCATTTATACAGGAGCCACCTCCCTGCAGCATGTCTAACAAGCCCCCATTTCAAATAATTTCTTCGCAAACCTTGATATTCAAGGAATGGCATGTTGAGAACTACGCTTTTCATTACCAGTCCAGAGGTGCTTCTAACCAGTGTTTTCATCCACACCTGATCTATGAGCCAGTGACCATCCAATCCTGATACCTGTGAATGTTGCCTTACTTGGGAATTGGCCCTTCACACATATTATCAAGTTAAAATGAGGTTATAAGGGTGAGCTCTAAATCCAGAATGACTGGTAGCCAAGGAGCACTGAAGATTGCTGACAAATGCCAGATGCTAGAATTCAGATGCTACAGAGTTCAGAATTTCAGAGGGCGCATGTCCCTGACAACACATTGATTTCAGACTTCTATTTTCCAGAATTATGAGACAACATCTTTTTGTTACTTTAGTGAATCATTTGAAGTCCTTTGTTACAGCAGCACCAAGAAATTAGAGCACAGTCCCACAGATGGCCCTTAAAATCAAAATACTTTTGGTATATTCTCCATTGGCTGTCCCACAAGCTAATAACATTTAGGCTCCTATGTGAGCAATTTCTCCTAGTGTAAACAGGGCAGGCATGCTTACTGCAAGCTGACACATGCAGATGGGGGCTGCTAAATCACTAAGACTCACGTTGAAGGCTGCTGATAATGGAGCCTTAGTTGGCCTAGCTACCTAGACTGTTCTATCTATGGATCTGCCCAGTATGGGGCAATCAGTCTGTCTCTTGTTTACTTATGCTTCCTGGGGATTTGACAATGATAAAAGGCCAATATGTTCTCAAGGAAAGATTCTCAAAATCCATGCTACTGTGCAAGCTTTCTAGCTCAGCCATTTGCAGCTGAATTCCAATTTATAATATATTTGGGAAGACTCATGTCCTTGGGGCAATTCCATATCCCCAGTGGACTTGTCTGATGAAGTGGGCTCTGTTAAGTTCTCAGGAGGTTTCATATGCTTTGATTACTGCTCATAAGGTTTCTATTTCTTCAAGGAGCTTAATGAGATTTTTCTAGGGGGCAAAAATCATAAATTTCCATGTTTTAGTAGCTTGGCTGATGTGAATATGAATTGTACATCCCTTTCACAGCCCATAAAACAATGCTTCTCATTTATTTCTTTTGTGAGGTAGGCAATTCAAATGTCTTCTGGTCCATCGCATCTAAGAAATATAGAGAAAGCATAATTAAGTGTAAATATTAATTATCTTTTAATGGTCCGTACTTTAAAACATGCCATTTCTCAGGTTTTCCAAGTATGTGAAGCTGACTTTGACTTGCGTACAAATCAATTTTCAGTGGGTATATAAATGATTTTGTAGTCTTAAAATATCTGCATTCATTTACTATATGAATGTAATTGCAGGGGAAAGACAAAGTATTTTCAGTAAGTTCAAACTTATTAAAATAACCTTTTGTCTCTCCACAAATCTCCCTTGATTTATTTATTTTTCAGTTCTTTCATGAGAAGTACTTCTGTAACTCACATCATTCTTACCAAATTCACGCTTGACAGCCAAGTGTTTTAATAGCTCCCCCCACTCCCCTTCGTGTGATGGCAAATGCATCGTGCGCTCGGCTGCCTGTCAGATCACGAACAGTGGCATCCATTTCTCTGTGGAGGCTGGGAGTAAAAAAAAAAAAAAAAAAAGAAACGCAATCAGAAGCATTCTAAATGAAATGGCAAATTTAGCCGATGGAACGTGCAGAATACTAATAAGCAGTCTGCCAGGCCTGCTGTGCACTTGTGCATTGTGGGCAAAGAATTAATGACCTTGCTCAAGACTTAAGCTGAGACAGTCACTGCAGCTGGCAACAAATAGATGCCTCTCCAGCCACCTCACCCCTCCTGGGACCCTGATAGGAGAAACTGCTCCCTCAATAGGAGTCACATATTTGCTCACTTCTGTGGGGTGCAACACAGACAGAGGGAAAGATAGGTGGGGGCAGGGAGGAGAGAGAACAATCGTCAAAGTGCACAACTGCCTAGTCTTAAACTCCCTTACTCTATGAATTGAGAGAGTCTAGAAAGCCATTTTAAAGCTTAAATAAAACACTTACTCACTACTTTCTCCTGTTGTTCAAGCCCTCTAAAAACACACACACACAAACACCTCTTCAGAACCACCTACAATCTACACAAAACTGAAAAGACTCCTTAAACTGAAAGAAGGGGAAAAATTGGCTGTCTGATAAACCACTTCCTAAATATTTTTTTGCCCAATGTGTGTGTAATATAGAAACATAAAGTCTGTATTATGAATGGTGAGTGCTCTCGCTTAAGTATTTTCCCAAGTTTCATGCAGTGAAGGTCAGAAGTAGCTCTGGTTTTTATTTAGAAATGAATAAAGTGACACAGCAATGCTCAGGTTGTTGAAAGTGTAATTGCTACTGAGGGACAGAACTAGGGTTCACACAGGACAGAGTGACCCCAGGACCTGAGTCTTAACTGCTATATTTTGGTCCTTTGAATGCCTTTTACTATTAGACTAATGCTACTATTTTCTCTTGGAAGTCTAATTGGTGAAACATGTACGAAAGGTTCTAATGGTATCAGCATAGGCTGTCCATTGTCTCAGTCACTGAAGCTATAAACAAAAGAACAAAAGTTGATGCTGATTTTTAAAATATTTTAAAAAGTTAATCCAGAGTTCTTTTGAAAGATTGCACTAGACTGTCACACTGACCCTGGTTAGGGGGTTGTAGAATGTAAAAGACCTGGTGACCACCAAGACAAGGAGAAATCATTGGCTGGGCAAACAAGTGAACAATCACTTCACTTAAAAGCTGTGCAACCAGCCTCAAAGACGGTGCTGGGTGATGTTGGCCACCTCATGTTTATCCTTCCACACTACTGGGATTGGTCCATGTAGTCAAAGACTATGGCAGAAGGAAAGTTTGTCATTTTTGAGGACTGATTATAAAAGATAACTTGGCTTCCATTTTGGTTTGTTTTCTTGCAATCTTCCTCCCTTAGCTCATTTGCACTGGGTAAAAATAAAATGACACATTGTGACTGTCTCTAGGAAGAGGCTCAGAGCATGAAGATGTGAGACTTTTTGCCAACAGCAAGCAAGGAGTAGGAGCCTCTTGCTCACAGCCAAAGCCCTGCTCCTACTTTCAGATTACTGATGAATACAGTTTCTGCCAACCACCTGGCTATGATTTCCAGCCAGATTCACCCAGCTAAACCCTAGTCAAATACCTGACCCTTTGAAAATGTGTGAGATAGCAAATGTTTCTTCTTCTTCTTCTTCTTTTCTTCTTCTTCCTCCTTTCCTCCTCCTCCTCCTCCTCCTCCTCCTCCTCCTCCTCCTCCTCCTCCTCCTCCTCCCCCTCCCCCTCCCCCTCCCCCTCCCCCTCCCCCTCCCCCTCCTCCTCCTCCTACTCCTACTCCTCCTCCTCCTCCTCCTCCTCCTCCGTTGTGGGGCTTGCACTCTGGGCCTGAGCGCTGTCCCTCAGCTCTTCAGCTCAAGGCTAGTGCTCTACTACTTGAGCCACAGTGCCACTTCCAGTTTTCTGGTTTTTAATTGGAGATAAGAGTCTTATAGACTTCCCTGCCTGGGCTGGCTTTGAACCATGATCCTCAGATTTCAGCCTCCTTAGTAGTTAGGATTACAGGTGTGAGCCATTGGCTTCTGGCAACAAATGTTGTTTTCTTAAATTGCTAAATGTTGGGAGAATGAATTATACAGCAATAGATGACTAATACAAGAGCCATGAAGAGCTGTAAATACATTCTGAACTGAACTCCAGAGACAAAGTTCTTTCTAGCAAAGCAAGAAAAAGAAGACATTGTTTTAGATGTTTCCAAGTGGCTGAGGCCCAGGTAGGTAAACCAGGAATCCTCTTACAGAAGGACAGATTAAAAAATAATGGAGCTTTTGATAAACTTATGAGCAGAAAAAGAAACCTGAGTCTTCTAGAAAAAGAAATAAAGAAATTTTAAAAAATCTTTTTTTTTCTGTTACCATGTGGTAATTTTCATGGGAATTTTGATGATCATATGATAGATGGGAGTGATACTAGAAAACAAAAAATCATCTACCCATGTGTAAGTCTCATATTCCACAGCCCTCTTAAGAAATGCCTACAATCTATACAAAATGGAAAGAACCCCTTAAACTGAATGGAGGGGAAAACTTGGTGGTTAAAATATTGGGGAAAGCTCTTTTTAGTCTCACTTCCTTATATACTTAGGGCTGGGAAGGTGGCTCAGTGGCTCAGGGCTCGCGTGCATGAGGCCCTGGGTTCGATTCCTCAGCATCACATAAGCAGAAAAAGGCAGAAGTGGCCCTGTGGCTCAAGTGGTAGAGTACTAGCCTTGAGCTAAAGAGCTGAGGGACAGCACCCAGGCCCATGACCAACCAAAAAAATTATATATATCTATATATGTGTGTGTGTGTGTGTGTGTGTGTGTGTATTTATATATATATATATATATATACAAATACACACACACACACACACATACACACACATATATAGATATATATATATACACCTAATCTACGATCCATCACCCCCAGACCTTAGTTTTTACTGGAGAAATAACTATATGATTACAAAAGTACATGTACAAAGGTATTCCTAGCAGATTTACTCATAACATGCTCTATTGGAAATAGTCCATTAACTTTGAATAGAGTAACAAATTGTGGTATATGTGCCTATCACTGAAGACAGTGGAACATAAATATAACCAAAAGGAATCTCAGGTGCTATTACAAGTAAGACATTACTGAGCCTTCTTTTTTTTCTACTTAAATGCCATTTTATTATCCTTCAACATATGATATCATACTTACAACATAATATAATTAATATAATTTTATGTTTCTTAAGTCAAAGGGTAAAAGGTATCAATGGCTAAGTGCAAACAGATGCACTGGTTGTTTCTGTATTGGATCTATGTTGTGCCTTAATGAAGTTACAATTTTAGTTGTGGTACACATCAACACATAGAATTAATGTCAACATCTAAACCTGTTTGGTTAGTGTGTGTATTAAGCCTTCTAAAATACTGTGTTGATTGGAAGAAGCCAAACACAAAGGAGTTATTAGTCTAATGATAGAAATTAGATCTATGACTTCCTGGAATAGTAAGACCTGGCTCCCAGGAAATGAGAAAGCCTTCTAAGTGTAAGGAAATGATCCATACCCTGATTATTGTGGTGTATTACAGAGGCACATACATTTCTGAAACACATTACACCATGTACGTTGAGTCTTTACATTTCATTACGCTAAGCTATAACTCAATAAAAGTTGGTTAAAGTATTTTAGTACATTTTCATATGAAAACATTTTTGTTAGTATTTTCTGTTGCTATAGAATTCTCATATTTATCCTGGTCACATTACTTTTGTGAGATTTTGGGGGATGGATTTTTTTTTTTTAGTTCTCTATTTCAAAGACAGTGAGTATCAGATGAAAACCAAACAGTTGAATTTCTTAGTGCTAATTCTTGGATGAAATTTTTTTTTCTTTCTGATTCTGATATAACGTTTTTCCATTTTAGCCATTTGTGACCAAGATAGTGTGGTCATACTACTCAATTAAAAGAATATACAGTAATTTCTACTAGAAGTGAGAGGAAATCACAGACGTTGTATTTGCCTTATATTCAAATAATACATCTGTTAACTTCCAGCAAGCAAATTCTATCATTCTATGATATTTCCGTTAATCAAGCCAGAAAATAAGTTTAATTTTGGTTTTGTCAGTGACTGCTGACTTCCACTTTCATAATGTTCTCTCGTGATTCAGGAGATAATGATGCTGCTAATGCTGACCTGCCTTTTCAGAGTGATGTGAAAAATTGCTAATTACTCTTGGCAAGATGCCTCAGAATAATAGACTATGAATGTGAAAGAATAGCAATTAGCAATATTACAATTTCATAGAGTTGTAGAATGTGCCTTCAGGAAGCAAGAAGCCCCGGGCAGTGCATCTGCTACAGTCCTCCATATCCTGAACCTGGGCTCAAAGGGTAGCTTGGAAGAGCTATGACTTTTCTGCCATATTTTCTCTCTGAGATCAAGCCATCCTTGAGAAAGACTGGCTTGGAAATATCCTCAGGCTTTCTACTTCTTTACATCCAGAGCAAATGTGGATTGATTACATTGCTACAGACTATGGATTATGCAGACATAAGTCATTATTATCCCAGTCTGCTCAGTGACAGCCTACTGACCAGACCCTGGTCTGTGATGGTGATTACCTTGGTGGTGGTGGTGGTGGTTGTTGTTGTTGTTCTTCTTCATCATCATCATCATCATCATAAGTTTCTCATAACATCTACTGCAATTTGATCAGGAAGGGCTACCGGAGCATCTCTTATTTTTGCCAGCATACCCAACAGTACAACTATTAGGATTATGCTTCATTTCCCTGGAAGGTAATATTCAAATGTAAATAAATCCAATGGAAACTAGAATGATTGAGTTTAATTAATTTACATTGAAGATTTGTGTGTGTGCATGTGCATGTGTGCATGCACCAGTCCCAGGTATTGAACTCAGAACCTTGCTCTCTCAGCTTTCTTACTCATGGGTTGATACTCTTATCACTTGGGCCATTCTTCTAGTTAAAGATTATGAATGATAGATAAAAATAAACTATTGCCGATTTGTTTTTTTTCTGGTTGTTTTGTAGTTATTCTGTTCCTCTCATTGTCTTAACTTTGTGATTTGTTAATTTTCTGCTCCTTTACTTATTTGCCTCAAAATGAACTGGTTTATGTATAGTTTTAGAGAGTTATAGGAGGAGGTGAAGAACACCAGGAACTTCTAATGGTTCACTTAGTGACATCACTCCTAGAGGTGCTCTTGAAATATTTGAATAAAACACTCTGAGAAATCGAATTCTCATAGCATATCTCTTTCATGTTGCTTGCAATAGCGTTCAATAAAGTCTCGTGGAAAGCCTGGTACTACTTGGGAGACTGAAATCTGAGGATCCAGGTTTGAAGCTGGATTGGACAGAAAAGTCCACGAGATTCTTATCTTCAATTAACCATCAAAAGGCTGGAAGTGACAGAGTGCTACCTTTGAGCAAAACAGTTCAAATGTAAGCCCTGAGTTCAAGTCCCAGGACTGACACACACACACACACACAAAATTATTTACTAAAAATAAGTTGGATGCAAGTGGCTTATGCCTGTAATATTAACTACTCAGGAGATTGAGATCTGAGGACTGTGGTTTGAAGCCAGCCAAAGTAGGAAAGTCTATCAGACTCTTATCTCTAATTAAGCACACACAAAAAAAAGAACTAGAAGTGGAGAATGGCTCAAGTAGTAGAGTGCTAGTTCAAGCCTTAGCATCAGCACACTTTCTAAAAAAACTATATGTAAAATGTAAAATAAACATAATGTTCACTGGGTTCCTTTTAATTCACATAATCAATAATAAGCTTAAATGATTTAATGTTTTCATTGGTAGTTTTACAAGAAGATATATATATTTGTAAAATTCACTGTAAAATTGTAAAATTCACTGACTTGTTGGATTTTCAATTGGGTGCTTATGGGATGAAGTCAGTATTCTGGTAGCATAATTGTAGGGAAAGCTATAATCTAAGATTGGGAAGTGGAGATGTGACTCAAGTGATATATGAATGCCAAAGCTGAGTGACACTGCAAGTCCCCAAGAACAAGACCAAGTACCAGCACACTCACAAATAAAAATACCATCTCAAATTGGAGGCAGATGGGTTTCTTTTTTCTTTTTTTCTTATTTTTGTCGATTGTGGGCGCTGTCCCTCAGCTCTACAGTTCAAGGTGAGCACTCTACCACTTGAGCCACAGTGCCACTTCTGGTTTTCTGGTGGTTAATTGGAGATAAGAGTCTCCTGGACTTTCTAGCTTGGCCTGGCTTTGAACCATGATCCTCAGCTCTCAGCCTCCTGAGTAGCTAGGATTACAGGCATGAGCCACCAGTGTCCAGCTCAAATGGGTTTCTTTACCTTCATATTTTCTCTGATTTGGGTACTTGCTTAGGGTCTTCAAATTTGAATGTTTGTATATGGTTTTCCCCTTTATGCTCTTACACAGGTAGCTGATGAGACCTTGCGAACAATTTCCCAGATATTAGAGATAAATCAATAATCATTTAATGAATGAAGGAGATTTTAGGAGAGAGAAAGATTCCATCTATGAAAAGAACTAATATTTATTTCCTGCTTACTGTCTATATTGAATTTGCCACATAAATCATCTCACTTAATTTTCTCCCAACTCAATGAGGTAAGAATATTATTATTCTTCATTGGATAGACAAGTAACTGAAACTTGGAAGGGTCAGTGACTTGCACAAGGTCTTAGCATGAATGAGTAATGGGGCTAGTATTCAAACTCAGTTCATTCTACCTTTAACCCGAATTCTTCATTGCATAGTGAAGTAGCAGAAGGCTGAGTCAGGAAAGAAGGCATACTGCTTTGTGGGTAGAAGGATTTTGTGACTTTGCTTTCCTTGGACTAAGGTGGGATGATAGAGGTTGTTCAGAAAACCTATAGGATGAAGGTCGTCAGTTCTGGTTCTTTAGAGAGAGCTGGGATCATGGAGTCTATGAAGGGGAAATGCTCCCCTTGTTTAGGTATTCTACCAGGGCAATTAGTGTTCTTGGAGACTTTTAAATATTCTTTTTTTTTAAAAAAATTCCTTTCTAAGACTTCTGGAACTCTTCCAATCTCAACAACTGCGGTGCTCACAGACTCATAGGTTTTCGGGGTTTAGTGCAGCCAGAATGGGGCAACCTTATAAAGCATGTTGAATGAGGGAAAGAATAATTCCCCTGGAGTCATGCACAAGGACTTCCACAGAAGCAATAGTCTCTTTGATTATTTTTTTTTCCATAGCTGGTGAAAGGAATTCTATGTTAGCATTAAGCATGTGGTTGTGCTGCTATTGAAAATATGTTAAGCCACAGAAAATAACTTGGGTTAGACTTGTAGGAACACTCTTGCTGGTTTCTACGTTCTTTGTAACAGCTAGTTTATCATTATGCTGCACGGGGAGCATCTAGTTGATGGCAGAGCCCAAATACTTTTGTGTGGCGAATGATGGGTGGCATGTTTGAAAAGAAAAGCAGTGTGAACCAGGGACAGAATGAAAAGATTATTCTTGCTCCAAGCAATATATTCAAAGCAGCAAAGACTAAATCTTCCTTTGCAAGCAAATACATCCTTTAAGTATGATACTTATGACTCTTCAGTTCTCCTAGAAAAATCTACTTCTTCACCACTTAACACAGCAGCTCAGCTCCAGTTCAAGGTGTACGGTGTAGTTTTCCTGCTGGTGTTTTGAATTGTTTCAATGTCTTTGTTTTCCCATAACATAAAAGCAATACTCTAAGTTTGTTAAGGGAAAAATGGCTTGCCACTCTAATGAGCTGGGGGGAAAAAAAAGGATGAGTTTTAAATACAGACCTTTCATTTAAGTATACTTTCCAAACCCTATTTTTATAAATATGCTTAATATGTCTTTGTCTCTTCTTAGATTTGCCCTTGAGGCTCACTTAAACTGTGCCCATCCGACTGTCTTGTATACGTTATCCTTCATTCTTTCCACAGAGACTCCTTAATACATGTTTCTGGAAACTCTTCAACTGGATTCTCTTGATGAAGCACTTTGACAGCCACACCCTTTTCCAGTTTCTGGTTTTCCTTGTTCTGTTCCGTGTTTACTGTCTCTGGAACAAGAAGCTTCTCTGATGAGCCGAGGCCCAGTTTCACACTGAGATAGACCTCTAGGGAGTCATTTTAGCAAAGAGCTAACAGTAATTGAGAGAGGGTTGTGTTGTCTGCATCGGACTAAAGATGTGTATGGATTAAATCCTCACCGTATCCCTTTGTAAGTGAAGATGAAGACCTTCTGCTTAGTACAGAACTCCCTGTAAGTCACTGTCTGAACCTCTTAAGTGTGGCTCCAGAGCGCTGCTATTTGATGATGGTATGGGTTTAGGAATCCATGGGGCCTGTTAAGGTAGGCGGCTAAGCAGCTGTCTTCGGGAGAGGAGCAAGGAGCTTTCCTCAGGCATAAGATAATATTCCACTCTACAAAGAAAATTCTAGACAGAAAAAAAGAGTGATGTGAAGGGTTTTTGCCACTTACTAGATGTAGGAAGTCAGGGGAGAGACCAATACCCCCCAAATCCGAGTACCCCAAGTGGTGAGCCCCAAAAAGGACCTGACACTGGCATCACTGGCCTATGAACTTTAGGAATGCTTTCTAAAGAGTTGGTTTTGCTTTGGACAAATAGCAGGATCAAAAAATTACATCCTGGCATTTTTTGTCTTTACTGGCCAGAATGACATCTTTTTTTCCCCCTCTTTGTCATAGATCTACCTGTGGAATAATGAGGCGAGAGACTTCTCATGACTTGCAAAGCAAGGGAGTCAGCACTTTCATCCATTGTTTTTGTTGCTGTTGTTTTGTGGTGCCAGCCCTGGCACTTAAACTCAGGGTCTAGGAACGGTCCAAGACTGGTTCTCTACCAGCGGAGCTACAGCTCTACTTCCAGCTTTTTTGGTGGTGAATTGGAGATAAGTGTCTCATAGACTTTCCTGCTTGGGCTGGCTTCAAACTGCCTTCCTCAGATCTCAGCCTCCTGAGTAGTTAGGATTACAGACATGAGCCACCAGTGGCTGGTTTCCATCAGGTTTAACGGGGTCTCAGTAGTCTTCATCTTACCTTGTTCCTTTTTTTTTGGCCAGTCCTGGGGCTTGAACTCAGGACCTGGGCGCTGTCTCTAAGCTTCTTTCCCTCAAGGCTAGCACTCTACCACTTGAGCCACAGTGCCACTTCTGGCTTTTTTTGTTTGTTTATGTGGTACTGAGGAATTGAACCCAGAGCTTCGTGCATGCTAGGCAAGCACTCTACTACGAAACTACATTCCCAGCACTTTATCTTGTCCCTTTCTAGGTGGTACTCATAGTTTTCTTTCCCTAGAGAGGAGAAAATACAGATTCTCCAGGAAAGGTGACAAGCAAATTCCTTTTCTTTTAGATAGAGCTCCCTTTGTTTCCCCCTCTCACTGTTCACTAAAGCTAATAATAATCATATTATTTCCCTGAGTCACAAAAGTGCCTCCTACCAGCAGACCAAATTTCTACTATTTTAAAGTTGGGTGGTTGCTTCTTTTCTTTAGAAAAAAAAATGGGTAAAAATATTGAGTTAAATATATATACTTGGGGGCTGGGAAGGTGGCTCATTGGTAGAGCGCTTGCCTTGCATGCATGAGGCCCTGGGTTTGATTCCTCAGCACCACATAAGCAAAAAGAAAAAAGCCGGAAGTGGCGCTGTGGCTCAAGTGGTAGAGCGCTAGCCTGAGCTGAAGAGCTGAGGGACAGCGCCCAGGCCCAGAGTTCAGGCCCTACGACCGGACCCAAAAAAAAAAAAAAAATATATATATATATATATATACTTGCTTTCCTGTTTCCTAATATTCATATTCACCTGTTTTTCCACCTTTAGTAGTTTATTCAGTTTTCCTTCCCAGTAACTTTCCCTACCATTTTCTGCATTTACTAAAAACAGAATGAGAATTGTATTTGAAGCAGAGAGTGACAGGGATAAGCATATTGAAAAATGCAGATTTGAAAGGCAGGATTTCTAAATCCTGTCCTAATTTTAGCACCTCCACTTTCTGTGTGTGGAGCATGACCATTCCATCACTCTGTGCCTTGGTTTCCTGAGGTGAAAAGTAAGTCCTTTTTTGTTTCTCAAGGATACTGTGAGGACAATGAGATAGCATACATAAAGGAGCTCTGAACATTGCAAAGAAAGACCTTGTAACCCGTCTACTATTATATTATGACAGAAAGCACTTGCATCAGGAATAATTTGCTATAAAAATAATTACAGACACCTATTCTACCTGCCTTTTGCTCTTCCTTATATATGCCTATTCGATTTCCCTGATAGGGTAGGTAGGACGGAGATACTCCTACACTGGTTGGCATGGAAACTAATCCCAGAGCGTGCAGGCAGTCCTCAGACCCAGCTGTGTGGCAGGTGTAGTAATAACCCTTCCCCTGCAAATCACTGCACTACGAAGAAATGTCTAATTTGACTCGAACTAAAATAACTGAGTTGTAAATATGCTATTATTCCTTCTCTCCAAAACATGAAAGAAGAACAAGAAAGAAGAAAAGAACAGCATTATACTACCTTCTGGTAAAAGAGACTTTAAATGAGCTTTTCTTGGTATCCCACAGTCTGCCTGAGGAAATTAATGAATTAAAGAAAGACTGACTAGGGCTCATGGCATCTACTCTACCAGATGTTTTTAGAGATGTCTTGTCATACTGTGGCAATACCTATTCTCTGACTTCTTCCTCTTCCCACACAGCCGTCCCACCCTCTGACCATCACCAATTGGATTAGAAATGGGCCCCAATTCAAGATAGATAATCAAATTCTCTCCTTGGAATCTGAAATAGGACATGATGGGTTTTATTCCATCTGGACTACTTGCTTGAATTCTGTCATGTGCAGAAAGTAAGCTAATGGTTACTCTGGTAATCATTGTGTGTTTACAAGTTTACATCACCAACTCATATTTGAACTTGTTGATAGCAAGAATTTTGTTATTTTTAAAAAATTTGAATTTATTTGAGCCCACCAGATTGTTAGCTTTGGCATTTCAAACAAGAGCTGTGAGAGTGGTGAGCCATCTTGGAGACTGAATTCATTCCTTTAAGGAATATTGGTGGCACCAGCGTACACATTAAAACTCGAAGACTTGTGAAGAAAGAAGGTTTAAGTGAAGGCAGTGTTTAGTGACTATATTAGTCAGGATCCTGGCTCCAAATAGTTGGCATACATTTTGCATAATTTGAAAATTTAATAAAGGGACTCTTGACTAAGGGCATAGTGTAAGGCTAATGTAATACCCTGTAGCTACTGGGTTTATGTTTCCACTTCAATGCCTAAAATGGGAAGGGCATCGAGCGGTTCTGGGAACCAGGAGAACTTGAGCCCATGTGATTGAGAGGGGAAAATAAAAAGCATAAGAGCTCTGTGCTAGGATTGCAGGGAAAGGACCACCCAATGGGAGCATGCTGTCAGACCAAGGTAATGCCCCAGCAGGGCACTGAGAAGACAAATCTATGGACTGACTCTACTCTCTCTTCTTATCTGCCTTTCAGTAGTCATCTGGTTTTCCCTGTTGGTTGAACCAAACCGGTAGCCAGTGGACAAGAGAACCTATTGAAACAATCCATGTAACAGAGCTAACCCTCCACCTCACCCCCGCCCCGGGTAATAAAGCAGACTGGAGAAGGACATGGGTGAACTGCAAAGAGAAAAACAGATCAGGAGTTTGGTGAGCTGCCTTTCCACCCACTCTGAATAGTCTCTTATCTCCTCTTCCTGACTCCACATTTGTTGGTGTTTCTTACCAGGTCCAATCAGCTACCTCTGCCCATGTGGGGCTCATTGCCCACCATTTCCACTTGTGTAACCTCAGATGCATGAATATTCTTTTTTTGTTAATTTGTAGGGATGGCATATACTCTGCTGGTAAAGCATTTTCTAGCCCTTGACCTTCTGTCAAACTTCTGTTTAGCTTTCCTTAATTTAAGTTCACTGTTTGCTACATTCTTTTGGTCCTATTACAGTAGGTAGTAGGTAGACGCTTTCTGTACTGTCTTCCTGGGTCATTCTCCACCTTCTATCTCTTACATGTTACTGAACACTGGTCTGTGTCTCTCCCTCTGCTGCTGAACTCCAGGACCCCTGCTGTACTTCCTGCAGTCCCTCTCCAGTATTTCCTCCATTTAGTGACTTTAGCACTTAACAGAGTGCCTGGCAGAGTTGGTACTCAGAAAATGCTTGATAAATGAACAGTTTTTCTGCTTTCAGTCATGCCTATCTGCCATCTGCCTTCCACATTTCTACATACTTTTGAGATTAATCTTCTAAACGCAGTCTCATTGTGGTTCTCCCATGTCTAGCTATCTCCAAGGGCTTTCCCACTGAGTGTGGAATGATGAGCAAGCTCCCTGGCCGGTCTACAAAGTCTTCTCTCTGCAGGGCCGCTGCCTGTGTTTCAGTTTCACCTCCTACCATTCCTCCCTGGCTCCTTTCCTGTGGCTCTTGTTCCCATTCCACATCCTAGGAGACCGCCAAGCAGCCCTGGCAAGCCACACTTCCCCTTATTTTGTCACATTTGCATCTGTTCATCCTTCTGCCTGGAATGTTCCGACATGTTCCGTGTTCCAACATGTCCCAAACAACTCTTGCTTCCCTCTACCTCTCTTCTCCACCTCGAGGTGGCAAAACCAAATTATATATATATTTTTTCTTATCTTTTCTTTCTTTTAATACATCCAAGATCAGAACTCAGATTTGGTACCTGCTGCTTTCACTCATTGGCTAGCTCTCTACCAACTGAGCCACACCTCCTAACCCATCCCATTATATCTATATATCTATCTATCTACATATCTGATATGGCATTTTCTGTGTAAAAATTTTCTTGAAAACTCTCCTTTGTAACTCAAAAAAGGTAATCTTTACCTCTCTCCTTCTTTCTCCCTTTCTCCTTCTCTCCCTCTTATCTTATACTGGAGTTTGAACTCAGGGCCACTGGCTCACTCCAGCTTGCTTGCTTGGCTAGTACTCTACCATGCCACTAACCTTGCTTTTTCCTATTTATTTTGGAAACAGAATCTCATGATTTATTTTTACCTGGGCTGGCTTTGAACTACAAAGTTTTAGCCTCTCCTGAATAGCCAAGGATTGAAAGCATGCACCACCAGCACCCAGCTTCTTTTCTATTTTTATGAAATTTCTTTTATATTGTGTTGACATGATTTGCTTTCTTATGTGTTGTTGCTAGTTTTCTGGCTACCAGAATGACAAAGCCTGGCACATATTATATTACTAACACTTGTGCCTTGAACAGATATATGAACAGATGAATAAATTAATTAAACTTGGACTATTCAGAGAACAACTATTCTTCCCCCCACCCCCGCTATTTCTGTATAGCATGTGGGTCCTTCTAGCCTGTGGTACACAGCTAAACAAGACACATAGAACATGGCCAATGGGATGTAATCACAAAAGTATATGACACTTTAGATCAGTGTCCTTCCTGAGGAAACTGTATTCCCTTCTCCTGTCTGCTGTTTCTATTGTGGTTATATGGAATAACCCATAGGAAACTACTTACTGAGAGTGAGGGGTATGGATCTCTGATGATGGTAATGCTGCTAAGTAAGACCTACATGACCTACATGCAGAATTTTGAAGGAGAAAGAAAATGCTATATTGTTTGGACCATTGTTCCTTTAAGATTTCCATATGTTTCAACCAAACCCAATGCTAACTCAAAGTCAAAAGTCATGAAAAAATTAGCAAATCATACTTTCTTTTCTATTTTTTTTGCGGAAAATTTCTTTTGTGCCTTTTCTTCATGAGCTTTCAGAGAGATACACTAAAGAACCTGCAGTTATGAGTCTTTCTTTGTAAGCAGGCTTATGCTTTGTTCTGTCTCAGGATTCCATCTTGCTGTGAGGGCCGACTTTGAACTGACAGTGGCTTCTCATCAGCATTACAGAAATAATCCACAGAGGTGATCACTGCTGCCAGAGTGCTTTCTTTTACTCCTGGTGGAATAGGATGACTTCATTGCCAAGGGTGGGACTTGTATATTTACCTCAGTGATATTTACCACCTAGTTAAACAGGTGCCCTCAGATCTCTTTCTAGCACTTCTAGATCTGGCTCTTATGACATATGCATCAAATGCATTGTAGCTTTTTGTTCTTGGCTTGCAATATTATTTTTATTTTTCTTGTCTTAGTTCATGTCTCAACAGAGAGAGGATGGGCAGCATTTCAGGAAAAGAGACCTATTATCCACCCATCTGGCAGAGTTCAGCTTATTCTGTGAATTGGGATTTTTGTATTAGAGAAGCTGAAGAAGCTGTTTCTTTATTAGATAGATTTTTTCCCCCCTGGGAATTTTCCATGAAGAATCGGCAGCTTGTGATTATATTCTGCACCTATTAAAACATGGAGTTGTAAAACTGATGTTCCCAATGGTGGCAGGAAGTCATTGAGTGGGTAGCTTTTGCAGTCTTCCTTCAAGACTTTCAGGCTGAAAGATTGCTTAAATATATTTTTTTAAAAAAAAACAAATGCTTCCTTAGAAATAATATATGCACTGAGGTTCATTTTGATGAGAGTTAGAAGGCTACAAATATGCACAGGATGTGAGTGCAAAAGTAAATGGTTTTTCTTCTAACAAGTTATATAACTTTAAAGATGTTAATTATCCTCTGTAAGCCTCAATTTCCTTATCTACAAAGTATAAACAAAAATAGCATATACAAAGCAGGTCCATTGAAGATGGATGTGAACTGTTTGGCACAATCTTTGGCTTACAGTGACAGTGAATATTCAGAATATAAATGTAGCCAATTGGGATACCGTGTGAGGTTGTAAGTTTTGAAGTCTTTGATATGAACATATCAGATATGATCCCTTTAATACCAACAAGATCTGTAGACACATCCCTTCTATTAATCCTGATGTTGAAACTTGTGTTTGGTTTTGTTGATGGTACTAGAGTTTGAACTCAAGACTTGTTAGGAGGCATTCTTACACTTGAGCCATGCCCCCAGCCCACAATTTTGGCTCTATCTCTCATTTACCATTTATTTCTATCCTTTTATTTAAAGTACATAATTTTCAAACAACATGTATCTGAGGTTTTTTTTAAATGTTTTTAATTGAAGGGCTTATACTAATATAATCGTCCATATGCATCTGTTTGGCTTTTGTTCATTCTCTTTGTTCTGTATTCCTTCTTTAGTGGCTCTTTGGGGAATTATAAGGTTCTGATAAAGGTGGTAGAATAGGAGTCTCTCTGAACCTAGACCAGGTAGAATCTGTTGTAACAATTTTGGAATTCTGGATTCCATTGAAGGATTGCAATGTACCTTGAAAGGTACATTGAAGTTACATAGACGTTTTGGTCCCTTTGAAGTAACTACTCATCCTTTTCCCCTTCCCTGTTCAGGGAAGCCATGCATCATGCATATGCTTCTAAAATAATTGGAATGCAGTTTGCAAGAAATGGGGTAGGTAAAAAAGGACCCTGGACTCAAAATATCAGGGGCCCATGTTTTGGTCATTGTTTACTAGCTCTGCTTATAGATGTGGAAATGGGGAGGTAGGCTTGGGAACATTGATGTTGAAATTCTTTGTTGTTGAAAGCCCCTCCCTTTCTGGCTGAAGTGATTTCCATGGAGTTTAAAGGGCCAAAGTCCATTCATGTAAGTGCTCTCTCTCTCTCTCTCTCTCTCCCTCTCCTTTTTCTCCTTTTTCCCTTCTGTGAGTCAAAGGCTTAAGTATTAAAAAGTAATCACTTACATAGGGAAAATTAGATGATCCTACATAGTCATGGAAAGACACCACCTCCCTACCATTCTGAGAAGACCTTAAGTTTGCACATCAGGTTGACCTTTCAGAGATAGTCTACATCACTGCAGAAAACAAAAATAATTATAAAACAGCTGACTCTGGAGAAGAAGGGAATCTGATTGCTAAAGTGGACATATGATTTGATTTAAATCTTTAGTTTTCAATAGAAAAAAATAAAAATACATAAAGAATAAGAAGGCACAATCCTCTCTCTCCCCCTCAAGCATGAATTAATAGATTTGAGGGCAGATCTTCTAGACAAAGATTAGAAAACAACTTTAAAAGAAGACAGAGAAAGTCAAGAAAATGCTGCAAAAACAAATGGAAGTATTGATGATGGGGAAACAAAAAAAAAATAAAAAGGAATTCCAGAGATGGGAAGTATAAAAACTAAAATGAAAATATCACATGACACATTCCAAGTCCTATTTGAGAAGGCAAAAGAAAAGGCAAACTTAAAGATAATAGAATGGAAATTATCGGGTGTGACAAATAGATAAAAGGCTCAAGAGAAGTGAAAAGAGCCTACACAGCCTACAGAACATCAAACTGGCCAACATATGTATTGTATTGCATTTTAGAAGAAGAAAGATATAAAAGGAGAAGAGAAGTTTGAGTAAATAATGGCTTCCTGAATCTGATCAAAGACATAGAATATAAGCACCCAAGAAGCTCAATGAAACTATCAAGATGCTGAACTCAGAACTCACGTGAAGATAAGATACATTATATTGAAATTTGTGAAAGCCAAAGCCAATGAGAGAATCTTGACAGTAGCAAGAATGAAGCAACTTGTAGCTCACAGATCCTTCACGAGATGATCTGATTAGGAGAAATGGAGAAATGGAGGTCAGAAGACTGATAGATATGAAGTGTTAAAAACCAAAGCAAACAAAAAGTAAACCAAGAATTCTATATCTAGCAAAACTATCCTTCAAAAGAGTGTGTGTGTGTGTGTGTGTGTGTGTGTGTGTGTGTGTTTGTGTGTGTGTGTGTGTGTTTGGAGAGGGGAGGTGGTTAAGAAATCCCATTACTACTAGGCCCACCCTACAAGGTGTGTTCAGGAATCTTTCAAGTGAAATGAAAGGACATTAGACAGTAACTTGAAGCCAGATAAAAAGATAAAGATTTAATGTGAGTAAATACATGATCAAACATAAAAGCTACTTAGCAGTTTTGTAACTCTCATTTTTTTCTCTTTTGTAATTTAAAAGACCAGTGCATTAGGAAGAATGATTAATTTGTAGCTGGGGGATATAATATATGAAGGTGGAATTTTGTGATATCAACACCTGAAAGGGTGAAGATGAACTTGTAAAGCTGCAGAGGTTTTATATGTTACGGAACACAGGCAATTATAAATTCCAGTTAGAGGCAAATCCACATTATAACATCAAAACTTTAGGATGTGAAATGATAACCACAAAAGAAAATACAGAACATACAAAAAAGGAACCGAGAAGGACTTAAAGATTTCACTATAAAAATATCAAACACCAAAGAAGACTCTAGTACAGGGAATGAGGATCAATAAAGCTATCAGGCACATGAGATATGGTAAAATGACAGATTGACAGAAGGGACAAAAATGTAAATTCTGTTAATAAGACATTGGTTTCAGATAGACATGCAATGGAATATTATTCAGCCTTAAAAAAGAGGGGAATTCATACATCTGCTGTTACAACAGTGATGAAGACTTAGGATGTTATGCTAACTGAAAGAAAACAATCACAGCTGGGCACTGGTGGCTCATGCCTGTAATCCTACCTACTGAGGAGGCTAAGATCTGAGGATCGCAGTTCAAAGCCAGCCCAGGCAGGAAAGTCCGTGAAACTCTTATCTCCAATAAACGACGTGAAAACCGGAAATGGCACTGTAGCTCAAGTGGTAGAGCACTAGCCTTGAGCTGAAGAGCTGAGGGACAGTGCTCAGGCCTAGTGAGTTCAAGCCCCACGATCTACAAAAAAAAAAAAAAGAAACCAGTCACAAAAAAGACAAACACTTATGTGAAGTGCTTAAATTATTCAGAATCATCAAGATGGAAAGCAGAACGGTAATGGCCAGCAGCAGTGGTGAAAGAGAAATGGGTAATTGTTTAATGGCACATTTTACTTTTATAAGATGACAAGAGTAAGGAAGTGGATGGTGATCATTGTTATGCAATATTATAATGATATCTGATGCCAATGAACTATCTATGTAAAAATGGTTACAATAGGGAGCTGGGAAGGTGGCTCAGTGGTAGAGTGCTTGCCTTGCATGCATGAGGCCCTGGGTTTGATTCTTCAGTACCACATAAGCAGAAAAAGCCGGAAGTGGTGCTGTGGCTCAAGTGGTAGAATACTAGCTTTGAGCTGAAGAGCTGAGGGACAGTGTTCAGGCCCAGAGTTCAGGCCCCACAACTGACAAAAAAAAATGGTTACAATGGGAAATTTTATATTGTGTGGATTGGGGTATGTATGTCAGTTATGGGGCCTGGGTACTGTCCCTAAACTTTTTTTCTCAAGGCTAGCACTCTACCATTTTAGCTACAGCTCTACTTCCAGTGTTTTTGATGGTTAATTGGAGATAAGAGTCTCACAGACTTTCCTCTCTGGACAGGCTTTCAACAGTGAGTCTCAGATCTCAGCCCTCTGAGTACCTAGAATTACAGGTGTCAGTGAGCTACCAGCACCCAGCTATTGTGCACATTTTGTCATGATAAAAATAGAGAAACCCAGCCCGGCGCTGGTGGCTCACGCCTGTAATCCTAGCTACTCAGGAGGCTGAGATCTGAAGATTGTGGTTCAAAGCCAGCCCGGGCAGGAGAGACCGTGAGACTCCTATCTCCAATAAACCACCAGAAAACCGGAAGTGGCGCTGTAGTTCAAGTGGTAGAGCGCCTGCCTTGAGCTGAAGAACTGAGGGACAGCGCGAGGCTCAGAGTTCAAGCCCCACGACCGACAAAAAAAAAAAAAATAGAGAAACCCTGTAGTATTATATTTTATCTTCTCTATTAGATTCTAACTTTAATCTCATCATATTTTCTCCATCTTCTTCATGTACAGAACACAATTTTTAAATAGCTTTCTGAACGTGGTCATTTAATGGCTCCATTATATGTGCCATGTCTGGAGCTGATTTTATGTGATCTTAATCATGATTTCCAACTGGTTTGTCTGTTCGGTTAATTTTAGATTGGAAGCTACACATTGCCAGTTAGGATTTGGATTGATAGATTTTGCTACTTTTCTTTAAGTGGTATTGAACTTTCTTCTGGTGCTCATTTAAATTACTTGAAATCAGTTGGATGCTTTCAAAGCAAGCTTTTGGAACATTCAACAAGGGTCAGAGCATCTTGCTCTATTGATATTTATCTCAATATGAAAGTTTCTGAAAGGTTTATTGGACGCTCAGAGTCAGAATATCTTTCCACTCTGATTGGTGAAATATTAACCATTTCCAGCCTCATGTGAGCTCTGGAAATTGTTCCTCCCTCTTCTACACCATGATTCTTTCACAAACCTCAGACAATTTCATATCACTGAAAAGCTTATTGCTATTCACCAAAAGTCCCAAGTGTAGCCTTCTGTACATTTCTGGCATGTATTTATTTCTGTGTAGATCACTCACAGGTTTGTCTCGCAAGTTTCTAGCCCACAAATTTAATCTACACTGGACTCCAGAACATCTCAATTTCTGCCTCAAATGGAACTGGAATTTACCAGGTTTCTCTCTCCTGCATTTAATCCTTGAAAGTACTTCCAGGTGGCGAGTGGAGGTGATTTTTAAGGATTATTCACCCTGACTCATTCTTTTCCTAGTGATAATTCTGTATGCCCTGTTATTCAATTTCTAGAAATGATGGTTTCATGTATTATAGTCTGTTTTCTAGTAGCATCTGGCAGGAAGGCACATTGGGTCCTTATTATTTCCTCATTGGCAGAATAGATGTCATTGTTGGTTTTCTATCATCATCACCACCATCATCATCACCATTGTCATCATTATTTGAGCCAACCTATTAGTAGAATTTCAATGTGGTTTAATTTGTTTCCAGTAAGAGCAATAATGTTGATCATATTTTTCTATGCTTATTTTTCACCTATGTCTTCTTCAGCGAAGCACAACTTCAAATCTCTGATCTTTTTAAAGAATTTCTTGAATTCTAAAATCTCTTTATACATTCTAACCAGAAAGGCTTAAGTTAGCTAGGCATATATTATAAGTATTTCCCCCCTAGTCACTGATATAACTAGCAGTGTTTTTCAAAGGGAAAGTTTCTAAATTTGATAGTTTTAAAATATATTTTTCCATTTATAATTCATGCTTTTGTATCCTGTCTAATTCTTTAAATCACTGTCAAACCCTTTTTCTTCTGTGACTGTATATAGACATTTTACAGGTCAGTTCTTATATTTACATCTATGACCAATTTTAAATTGATGAATGGATATTCATGTGAAATAAGCATCAAAGCATGTTCCTGTATGGAGAGCAATTGTGCTAGTCAGTTGTTTAAAAAGAGACTATTTTTGCTCTATT
The DNA here is from genome assembly GCF_019054845.1 of Dipodomys spectabilis. Classification (NCBI taxonomy): domain Eukaryota; kingdom Metazoa; phylum Chordata; class Mammalia; order Rodentia; family Heteromyidae; genus Dipodomys; species Dipodomys spectabilis. Next base: position 4,058,376 of record NW_024870750.1, read on the forward strand.
GAATTGTTAAAAGTCACAATATTTCATTTCCTCCAGTGCTCTCTAGGTCTGTTTGGCTCTTTTTTCCTTACCCTATTATTCCAACCATCCATCCATCCGTCTATAGTCTACTTATTACTCTATTTACCATGTACACACTCACATCCATCTATCTATCTGTCTATAGTCTACTTATTACTCTATTTACCACGTATACACTCAAACATCCATCTACCTTGAGACCCTTTTCTTGTTTGTTTTGTTTTCCTGGTCCTGGGGCTTGAACTCATGGCCTGGGAATTGTCCCTGAGCTTTTTTTTACCCCCTCAAGGCTGCTGCTCTGCCACTTGAGCCACAATTCTTACTTCTGGCCTTTTTTGGGGTAATTAATTGGAAATAATTGTCTCAGCCTGGGCTGGCTTTGAACCATGATCCTCAAATCTCAGCCTCCTGAGTTGCTATAATTAATTACAGGTGTGAGACAGTTGGGCCTGGCGTCCAGAAAAGGTTTATCTTCATATCACAATGCTCAGCTTTCAGAGAAAAAAATCTACTGTTTGCCTGTTTTATTTGTGTAACAACTAGAGAGAAATTATGATATGACTTATAATTTCTATCATTTTTTTTAAAGTCCAGAGAACTTTGAGTAGATGCTTAAATTACCTTAACAACAACAACCAAAGATTTGTTAAACATCTTAAAAATTAAAATATCATGCTTTGACTTAAAATGCAAGCAGATAAAAATCTTATTCAATGAGAAATAATTTCAATTGAATTTAAATTTTGAAGTAATCATGGCTAGAAAAATTTATATGAAATCCTAATTATTGTAGACAGCTTTTGAAAAAAGTAGCCTTTCTGAAAATCCTTTTAATCACTTGAATAATCATCATTAGAAAGAGTTGTTACTTTTCACTAGTATTGAGATTTATCTGTCTTATTGTCTTCAACTGAATTATTAAACAAGATCAACTTTTACTATCAGAAGAGGATGGAGGGAAGAAATCAGAGTTTGTTTCTTTTGGAGGCAAGATTTTAAATTATACTTTATTATATTCTTGTAATCTCTATTGCTCATTCAAAGGTTTTCTGTTAGTAAGACAATCATACTCTTCCATACCCATTCCATTTGCTTCTCATTCATTCATTAAATAAATATTTGTTGAATGAGTAACCCTCCCAGGCATTAAAAATACAATGTTGAAAAAAGACAATTCAATGTTTATTTGCATTGGTGATATTGGCTAGATTTATCATCTCCATCTTGTGTATTTCCCCAAATTTGTGAGTCAGTGTATCTGAAGTATTCGACATCCAGAAATTAATCAACACGTTACTTCTCTTTTTAATGTGCTTATAATGTACTGTGTGATTTTCTTTTTGTTTCTTTGTATGTTTTTCCTTCATGTACAACCTGTGTTGTCACTGTAACTGATTCCAGTGTCCTGAATCTTGTATACACATTTTTCTAATTTGAGGAGGGGAAGGAAAGTAACAAAATGCTGAAATAAGGATACAGGATGACCTATTGTAATAATGAGATATACAAGATAGTATGTTGAAAACGAGCTTTAAACTTTGCAGAGGTGGGGGGTGTGTGTGAGGGTAGAGTTGGAGAGGGGGGAGGAAAGAGATGGTAGGGGAAAAACAAAGGAGGGTGTAACAATGCTCAATAGGAAATGGACTCATTACCTTGCTCATGTAACTGTAACCCCTCTGTGCAGTATCTTAACAATAAAAAACATATATTAAGAAAAAAATCAATCAACACACACTTAAACTTCTCATCTCTGCTCCTTCTCATTCTGCTCCTTCTCATTTTTTCCTAGTTATTTCAGCTGTCCTGTGTGAGATCCTGAGTTCATCTCTTTTTTCACCCCACATCTAACATGTTAGATACTGTGCCTCTTCCATAGCAGTATATCTGGAGCCAAGTCTCTTCAGTACCACTGCTTCCTCTCCACTCAAAACACCTTTTTGTTTTGCTTTGGTGACTTCTGCTATCCACAGCTCCCTCTGCTTCCAGTAAGCCCTCTATGCTGTTGGCCACTGGGGCTCGAAGGGCTCCTCAAACTGATGTGATTCTGTACCACAACCCAGTGTTACTTCCTGCCCTAGAGAAACATTGGGAGTCCGTGCTGTCTATTGCACGTTCTCTCTTCTGTATCTCTCACGCGGTAAGATGTGAGAGCTCAGTGCTCTCCTCTGGTCAGGTGACACCACCCTGGGAGCAACCAACTCAGCCTTGTCCCACAGCATTCTCACCTAGTGGATACATTAGCTCCAGATTTATGCAGGTACGTCTCCGCTTTCCTCAAGTCTCTTCTCAGAAAGATCCTTCAGACCACCCTGCCCTGCATAAAGTTCACACACACGCACGCACGCACGCACGCTCCTGCTTTATTCTTCTTCAAAGGACCAATCACCACTGAACATTTTGTAGTACCCCAGTTTCCCAACAGGACACTCCAACACTCAGGCAATTAGGCAAGGAGTCTTAATAAGCCACGCAGCGACTACCTCCAGCTCAGAGCTTTAGCTTACAGCCCGGAAATGCGGCCTTGCTGGGTATTTAAGGGCGCAAACATGCAGGTGGTGTTTTTGCAATAAGCCAGAGCAAGCAAGCTGGGGATACAGAAGTGAGAATTACGCAGTTAGCAGGAATTTGGTGGTTATGCTTGATTTCCTTCTCGCCCATTTCTCGGAATCTGCAGAGGTCAGGTGTGATTCCGGTTATTCAAGTCACTGTGCCTTCTGTACCACCTCTGGCCCTGGAGAGCCCCCCATAGCGATACTGATTGTTTTACTACTATTTACTGAATTCCAGCAACCCTGTGTTTAACTCACTAATTTACTTAAGGCCTTTATCTTTGGAATTTTCCCTTTAATGACTAACCTGGAGTTTCTCTCTACAAAGAGGTTCTGTAATGTTTTCCCCTATTCCTTTTTTAAAATTTCTTTATTGAGATCAAGTGGATAAACTTCACCATATTGTGGAATAGTGTTACTTAACTACAGTCACAAACACATTTTAAGCTTCACGAGGTGAATTGTCATTATCCTGGTGTATAAAGCTTGTGAACTCTTACGAAACTTTGACAATACAACTATTTCTTTCAGATAGGGTGATTATGTGCATTGCTTTCCTTTTGCGTTTCTCTCATTCCCTCCTTCCCATCGTTGCTCTTGGTTGCTTAGTTCACTTTCATCCATGTCCAGTACAGCTGATCGACCCCTCTGCTGTATTTTTTTTCACCTTTTTCCCTCTGATTCTGCGCCCTCCTCCTCGCTCCCCTCATATGTACACATGTACATACAATATGTGGGGTCAAGAACATAGAGTCATCTAAAAACAATATGACAATTTGAGAAGAGGTCTTTTGTTTCTTGAGTCCTGTTTACTTTGTCATATCTCGTTGCATTTTGAGTTTAACATATCAGGGAGACCATGTGCCACTTTCTCCTGATCTTGGCTTATTCCATTCAACATGATTTGTTCTAGTTCCATCCATTTTCCCGTGAATGTGATTATTTTGATTCTTCTGATGGCTGCGTAATATTCCGTTGTATGTAGCTACCACAATTTATGGATCCATTCATCTGTAGTGGGGCATCTGGGTTGTTTCCATATCTTGACTACTGTGAACAGTGCAGCGATGAACATGGAGGTGCAGGTATCTTGGTTCCTATTGCTCAGGATAGATGCCTAGGAGTGGTATGGCTGGATTGTATAGAAGGTCAATGTTTAGTTTTCTGAGGAACCTCCAGACTGCTTTCCAGAGTGGTTGTATTAGTTTACATTCCTACCAGCAGTGCAGTAGGATTCCTCTTTCTCCACATCCCCTCTAGCATTTGTTGTTGTTTCCATTTAGGATATAGGCCATTCTGACTGGAGTAAAGTGATATCTCAGGGTTGTTTTTATTGGCATTTCCTTTATGGCCAGGGATGATGAACATTTCCTCATGTGTTTCAGCTCCTTTGCCCATTTATTGATTAGTTTGTTAGTTTTGGGAGGGATTAGTTACTTGAGTTCCCTGTATATAATGGATATTAGGCTTTTGTCTGATATATCTTTTCCCAATTGATTGGTTATCTTTCTAGTTTGACAGCTATGTCTTTAGCTGTGCAGAAACCTTTTATTTTAAGGTAGTCCCATTTTTCAAGTCTCTCTCCAATTTCTTATGCCCCTGGGACTCTGTTCAGGAAATTGCCGCCTGTGCCTATAAGTTCTAATGTCTCTTTTACTCTGTCCTGCAATAGTTTCAGAGTTTCAGGTTTTATGTTAAGGTCTTTAATCCATTTTGAGTTGATATTAGTGCATGGCAACAGGCTGGGGTCCACTTTTAGTTTTCTGCATGTGGCCACCCAGTTTTCCCAGCACTAATAGTTGAAGAGGCTGTGTTTATTCCACTGTATGTCTTTGGCTCCTTTGTCTAATATCAACTGTAAGTATATGGTTTTATTTCTGGGTCTTCTAATCTATTGCATTGGTCTTTGGGTCTATTTTTGTGCCAATATCAAGCTGTTTTTGTGATTATGGCTCTATAGTAGAGCTTGAAATCTGGTATTGTGATACCTCCTGCATTACTTCTTTTGCCTAGAATTGCTTTGGCTATTCTAGGTCTTTTACTATTCCATATGAGTTTTTGGATTGTTTTTCTCTATTTCAGTAAAGAATGTCATTGGGATTTTGGTGAGAATTACATTAAATTTGTATATCATTTTTGGTAGTATCTGTTTTTTTGCCCCTATTCTTAATAATCAATACATTTGTTCTGTTTCTGGCGTCAAATTTTATATTCTTTTTGTGGGGATAATCACACATGTTATGAAATCATTTTCTTATTTGTTCAGGGACTAACTTTTCTCTTTAAAAACAAAGACTTGATATCCTTATTTTATTTACTGACAGATTCCCAGTGTATGGAATAGTGTTGTGGCCCCTAGAGACTACTTAATAATATTGGTTATTATCAACTCATAAAAATAAAAGCAGCTCCTCCTCTTCTTTCTCTTCCTTCTCTTTTTTCTCCTCTTCCTTCTTTGGTGCAGAACTTTACTTAAAGGCGCTAGGCAGAGCCATCCTGCTTGAGCCCTGCCTCCAGCTCTTTTTGCTCTAGGTATTTCCACAATAAGGTTTTACTTTTTGCTCAGGTCAGCCTGCCATGACCTTTCTACTTATGCGTCCTGCTGCCTTAGGGAGGATGACTTGCATGTCAGCTAGGCGCAAGTGCTTCCTTCTGTCATTTCTCTATTGTAATTGCAAAATACAAGCAATTGTAAACCATTTGTTTGCAAAACAACAAACAAACAAATAAAAATACAGAATTTGGAGAAGGAACTTGGTGATGTGAAACTATGAGGCTGAACACTTCTCTGAGAGGGCATCATTTAAACCAGAAGTCACAAAATAGATTCTAGCCGTGGAGCAGAATCATCAGTATTTCAGTTGATGGCACAGAAAATGAAGGCTATCTTTTTGTGTTTGTTAAATAGTATAAGTCAATTTGCAGTCAGAGGTCCTGACTATTACCTGGTTGAAACTGAAGTCTTTAACAACTAAAATGACTGAAACACAACACTTGTAAACACATACCACTAACAAATAAAAATAACCCAGTCAGTCCATCTCTCTACTAACTTTGGACAAGATTCACCTCCCAGTCTAGGCAGATTGGCTGGGGCCACGTGGAGAGTTGGAAAATGTATTTACGTTTTCCTGTTTCTTTTTTTTTTTTTCTATTCAACCTTTGCATTTAAGATGAGGGAGCATTGGGCTCAGCCCTAGAAAAGAAAAAGAGAAAGTCCCTGATTGTTCTTGCCCAGACAGCTACTTCTTAAAAGTCATTTCTCTTAATTTCATAAAATAGCCCCAGAGGAGTGACCTCCTTGAGTTGCACAGTGCTGCATTTGTCTCAACATTTCTGGAATGTTCTACAGGATTTTGTTTTAAATGGTCAAGTCATGCTGGTTGTTTTCAAGTGCTAAGAGCTCTCTTGGGCTCTTTTTCAAACACAGAGAGCAATGCAAGACTGAATTCTCACTGGGTTTATTCGTATTTCCTGCTGCAAAAGGTAATCCCGGCCTTGAGCCACTGAGTTTCCTTTTTGCTTTGCAAATAGCCCAAGAGCCTTGGGAAAGCATGATTGATAACATCCTGGAAAAAAGAAAAAGAAGCCCCAGGGAGATGACCATTTTCCTAGTGGCTTGAGCTCTACTTTGGAATGTACGCAACAATATATGACTTGTAAAAACAGAAGCAAAACTTCAAACCCTAGTCCTTAGTAATCTGCCATCTCGCTCCCTCATAATCTTTCTCTAGTTCCCATTTTTATATATGCATGTGACCTGACCCTGCTTGTCCCATTCCCAATGATGGGTGTGGAGGAGGATTGGGAAGAATCAGACAAGGAATGAACAATTCCTAATTTGAGAAATGCGGTTCTGAATGAACATAGAGGAAAAGGATATCCTTTTCTTTCTTGTTTTCCTGCTGTTTTGTTGGTGGTGGTAGTGGTGGTGATGGTCTGTTTCTTTCTTCTGTTTGTCATTCAAAGAATGAGAGAAAGAGAAAGAAGGAAAAACATTGGGGAATTTGGGGCTCTTCATTATGGAGGCTGGGAAATCCTATCATATGCTTTCTGCAAACTGAAGAACCAGGGAATCTTAAGGCCTGAGAGCCCAGGGGCCACTTTGCAAGTCCTAAGACCACAGGCCAGAGAATCTGGAGTTCTTCCAGCTAAGGGCAGAATAAGGGTGGCTGGCTCTGAAAGCATCCTATTAAAACCTGTTTAATTGATTCAGAAGGAGGTTAGTAAAGGCTTAGCTTGTGAGATGGAGGTGTTCAAGTTAGAGGAACAGAAAATGAGCATCAAGAAAGCCCAATTGAGAATGTTCCATGACACAAAGGAGAGATGTATCAGCGACTCATATCTGAGGACTATTAGTACAGGTGAGAAAGAGAAACAGAACAACAGAGCTGAATTCCTATAGAATCAGATGTGGAAGTGTGTGTGTTCACAGGGGATGACTACTATATCAGACTACACAGCAAGTATAGCTATTTGAATTGGTCTTGCTGATGGGAGCGGGGTTTGGGGCTGATGGGGTGGGGGCTTGAGGCTGCAGGTGGGCCTTTTGGAATGCTGGCAATAACAGCGTGATGTATGCTTGATGGAAATAATTTAGTGAAAGCACATGATTGCTACATGCAATTAGAAGCTGGAATAAAACATGATTGCTGTTTTCATGTTTGCATATGTGGGATTATATTATAATTAAATGGAATAGTAACAAGAGGTGAGTGTGTGAATGATACTTCTGGCTTGTATGAAAGATATAAAGCAGCAGAGGTAGGCCTCCAACAGTAGAAAAAGGCTTGTCTGGGGCTATTTGTTTCAGGATCCTGGTGTCATCCTAGGAAGCTGAAACTGCTGGTGACTTGGCTCTTTGAGTAAGAAAAACCATCAGGATTTTGGCTCTGAGTCCCCAAAGGACAAGAATTTTAAGCTAAAGAAGAATAATGAGCTTCTATGACTGGTTCAGGAGGATTTTTAGAAGAGGGTTATCCTGTCGATGCTGGATTGTGTTTTGCTTAAAGGAATTTCCCCAGTGAAAACTCTGTTCCTACTGATAGGTAGACGGCATCAAGGAAACTGTTCTTCCGTATTCCCGACATTGTTTTGCCATTTCTGGCTGGCTTTTATGACTGAAGCCAAGGAATAATTGGTTGATTGTTCCTCATTAAGTGTTAATTATTGTATTAACCTAAGTGATTTGGGCCCCAGAGTGTGAGAATGAATTTACTTGGTCCACAATATTATTAAATTAGAAGGAGCCACCATGAAAGAATCTGACTTGGGAAACCACCTTGTTAAATCTGTACCTCATGTTTAACCTCCAGGGAATATTTATTATGTACATATTTAGAGTTCAAGAAACACGGTGGGCTAGATATAGAGATTTAAGAGTCAGATAGATAGACAGATAGAACTTGTGTGTGTGTGTGTGTGTGTGTGTGTGTGTGTGTGTGTGTGTGAGAGAGAGAGAGAGAGAGAGAGAGAGATAAATCCAAGCCATTGGGATGTATGAGATAACTCCAGATAAATGGAGACAATGAGAAGTTTGTCCATGAAAAATAAAGAACACAGATTTCAAGAGTGAGTGGATCATGTTTGTAATCTTAGCTACTCAGGAAGCTGAGATCTGATTTAAGGCCATGATTCAAAGCCAGCCCAAGCAGGAAAGTCTGTGAGACTCTTCTATTAATTATCAAAAAGCCGGAAGTGAAGCTGTAGATCAAGTGGTAGAGCACTAACCTTGAGCATAAAGGCTCAGGGACAGTGTTTAGCACCTAAGTTCAACCATTAGAATTGGCGCACGTGCACGCACACACACACACACACACACACAAATTCTCTTGTTTATAAGCTATCAGTTTATGCTAGTTTGTTATAGCAGCTCAAATGGACAAAGAAACCCTGTAGTATGTCATAATTATAAACGTATCAGAGTGACAGGAGGGGCTGGGAAGATGGCTCAGTGGTAGAGCGCTTGCCTTGCATGCCTGAGGCCCTGAGTTCGATTCCTCAGCACCACAAAAGCAAAATAAAAAAAGCCAGAAGTGGCGCTGTGGCTCAAGTGGTAGAGTGCTAGCCTTGCATGCCTGAGGCCCTGGGTTTAATTCCTCAGCACCACATAAGCAAAAACAAAAAAGCTGGAAGTGGCACTATGGCTCAAGTGGTAGAGTACTAGCCTTGAGCTGAAGAGCTGAGGGACAGCACCCAGGCCCAGAGTTCAGGCCCCACGACCATACCAAAAAAAAAAAAAAAAAAAAGAGTGACAGGAACATGTCCTATAGTAATTATGGGGAAGAGAATTGTACAAGGCTGAGATTTTTTTGGGGGTCCATCTTAGTAATCTGCTACCACACTTTTATACCCTTCATTCTTTTTTTTGTTGGTGTGAGGCTTGAACTTTGGGCCTGGGAGCTGTCCCTCAGCTCTTCAACTCAAGGCAAGTACTCTAACACTTGAGTCACAGTACCACTTCTGCTTTTCTGGTGGTTAATTGGAGATAAGAGTTTCACAGGCATTCCTGCATGGGCTGGCTTTGAACCATGATCCTCAGATCTCAGCCTCCTGAGTAGCCATTACAGGTGTGAGCCACTGGTGCCCAGCTTCTTCATTCTTTAAAATGCCGCTGATAGTACCTTTTTTTTCTTCCTCAGAGTAGATCTGCTCTCTTGGACATCATTAGTAAACATCATTAGCAAAAAGGGTTAGTGACCATTTCCATATGTGCTTTGTTTCTACCACCCATAAACAAGATTTGAAAGCAATTTCAGCATAGACAGTTTTCCATATTTAACATTTTGAGTATGCTATTGCTAAGTAAATCGTTGATGTAAGACCTAGTGCATTGCGGGGTAAAACATCTGAATAGAAGCATATATGTGGGGAAACACACAATTCTCTTCTTTAGTTTTGGATCGTCTAGTCTCCTGGATCCAGCATGTATTCCCCAGCAATGGAATTTTATCTTAATATTCCTTTCCCTCCCACCTGCAAGCCACACTGGGCCAAGGGATAAAATGCTCGTCTAGCTCAGCAGTTACAAAGAAGAGCAAAGCCTCCTGGGTAGTACTTGGAGAGAGAATGAGAGGCAGACTTTGACATTTCTGTGGGGTTTGGACAGGCCATGCGTCTGCCATTGCTGGGTGGTCTAAATGACCTTTAGACAGTTGAACTCCTCAGGGTTTGGGATCCTGGGTTATGCCTAATATTTCAAAAGCAACTCAGCTCTGGATAGTTTTCTGGAGGCAAAACCTCAGAGTCAAACTGATCTCATTAAAACAAGGAAAAGCAGTTGAAGCCAAGATCGCATAGGAAGTCCTCATATTTCCTTTATTTGACTTTCTTGGGCCAAAAAATTAGATAACAAAGGCTATGTGAGAAACCATCTTCCTAAGGCTCTTGGATCATTTCTTGTTCTCTAGCTTGGTAACCTTCTATTGTGAGACTACAGACTATAACCCAGCCTACAGGATAAAGTTGTAAGACCAAAGTAGGAGAAACAACACTGGATCTAAGGCAAAATGTTACACAAACAGGCAAACAAATCAAATTCTATGGAAAAAAAAAAAAAAGACAGACATCCCGGGTGCCAATGGCTCATGCCTGTAATCCTAGCCACTAGGGAGGCTGAGATCTGAGGATCCCAATTGGAAGCCAGCCTGGGAAGAAAGTCCATGAGACTCTTATGTACAATAAACCACACAAAGCTGGAAGTGGAGCTGTAGCTCAAGTGGTAGAGGACTAGCCTTGAGTACAAAAGCTTAGGAACAGCACCTAGGCCCAGAGTTCAAGCCCCTGGACCAGCACAAATTTTTATTACTTTTATCTGACTGAGATACCCTTTCAACTATCACATACTATATGTAAATTTTTGTTTTCTATTTTATTTTATTAATGTATTGACCCTAAAATACTTTGCCCAAGAATTTTTTGGAACTAATTATCTAGTGAAATTCTAACACTTAAATCCTTATTTTTTGCTACTTTTTTTCTTTATTTTCTTTTTCTGGCCTAGGATAAGAATTTTCAAGTTTATGACATTATATGCTCCATAATAGAACTTTGAGCATCTCACTGGGTAAAGAATTTGGTCTTGAATGTCTTGAAAACATAGGAATTAAAGTTTAGTTTACCACCTATTTTTAAAGTATTCAGTTCCTTTGTGATTTGGAGATAAGAGAGCAACAAGAAGGGGAGAAAATAAATTAGAAACTAATATTTGAGAGTATGGACTGCCAATTCAGACCCACTGTCAAGTCCTGGACTGACTTCTTAATATCTATGTCCTCTTGGGCAAATTATTTGATCATTTAGAGCCATTTTCATTCTCTATGAATTGGGTATGCTGATAGTGAATACTAAAAAAGGTGGTACACAAAATTAGAACTCAGGAAATACTCAAAATTCACTATTAATTTTATTTTCCCAACTTTTAGGAGTTCAAGCACAATTATTTGGAGCATAATTATTTTAGAACTTGGTGACTTACCAGAAGTGAAATACTGAAAAATAACAAAAGAACCAAGCCAAATCAAAACATAAAACCAACTTCCCGTAAGAACTAGATCATCAGACTCTTGGAAGAATACTCTTCTCCAACTCCATTAACCTCAACCTTGAACTTGAACCTTTGCCTCTAGGGTGTAGAAAGAATTTCATCCTCTATTGCTCATCCAAATATTCCCCTCATCCATTTCCTTTTCTTTTCATATACCACCCACTAGTTCATCACCATAACATTGACAGCATTTCTGTTTGTCTTGGCTGATCGATTTCCTGAGAACCATTAGAAACATTAGCCTTCACCTGTCCTATTTGGGTTATTTGCTTTGTCATGACCTGGAATGCGCTTATACTTACCCTTTGGGAAGAGGCAGTTACCTTAGAACTATGGCCTTGTCCAAAAATGACTTGATACTTACAGTGTCTTGCTTCGATATACAATCCTAGGAAATAAGAAATGACTAATGGCACTAAACGTTTTTCTCTTTGCACATAAAAGTTCATTGCCTCAATGTAGGAAGCTGAAAAAGAGGGAAACCATTTTGTTCATGTTTGCTATAGGTATGACATGCAGAGGTTATTTTGTGGGATACTAGGAAAGCCAGAATATGGGTTTTTTGGATGTGTTTGTTTTAAATATAAAAGAATATATGCTGAACATGTGGTGCTGGGGATCTAACCTAAGGCCTCATGTTCATTAGATAAGTACTCTGCCAGTGGGCAATAGCCCCACTAAAAGAATATTCCTGGATATCTTCTAGTAGGAGTCTGTAAAGTAGGTACCAAATGGCCCTCCTGCTAGTTTTATAGGAAAATGTGGATCCAATTAGGCTAAGTCATTAGTAGATACTGCAGAGACTAAGCCTAACATGCTAGCTACCTTGGCTTTGAGAAGTTAGTTGACCCCTGAGTATTTAAAGTAAGATGGAGCCTCCTAACGTCCATCTAGTATGGAAAAAAGAAACTATATCACAATTTTCTGGACAGTTTTATCATATATCATTTGTCTATTGCTCCCATATTTATCCAGGAGGAAATTTACATTGATTTGATAATATATTTTGTTTCGTGGTTTAAAAATACAGCTCCTGTTGGGGGTAAACACCAGACTTCCTAAGAAGAATGGAAAAACTAGAAACTGGCAAAAAGCTACAACAATCTCTGTGTTGAATCCGTGTGTTCACTGTTCATCCTGAAGCTTTCTAGATATTTTGAAAATGTCTATGTCTGGCTCTTCGTGTTAGAACAGAGATGAGGATTTTCATCACACACACACACAAACACACACACACACACAGAGCAAAAAGAATTTAAATCATTGAGTGGCTCCTTTCTTACTTATGCTATAAAAACATGTTTATAAGAAGCACTTTTTTTTCTAGTCAAGCAAGATTCCTGACACAAGTAGGGCCTAAAAATGTTATTATCTTGTATAAGATGTCTTGATAGCAGAGCACTTTCAGAGAGTGCTTTACACTTGCTGCACAGCATTTTTTAGTGATTGTCCTATTTATGGTGATAAGGTCTATTAAACTACACCAGGAGCCTATGAAAAGACCAGTTATAGAAATAGGAGCACTGTTGAAGGAAAGATAAACTCTAAAGTTTTCTTTGTTTCAGTGTTTTCATGGATGAAAAACATACAAACATTTCAAATACAGTATTAAAAAAAAGATGCACAAAAATACCCTAATCTTACCTAGGTGCTGGTGGCTCAATGCCTGTAATCCTAGCTACTCAGGAAGCTAAGATCATGGTTCAGACTGTTGAGGAAACTCTGTGAGACTCTTATTTCCAGTAAACTAACAAAAAAGCCTGAAATGGAGCTGAGGCTCAAATGGTAGAGTGGTAGGCTTGAGCAAAAACAAACAAACAAAAAAACAAGACAAGAAAAGCTCAAGAACAGTGCCCAAGACATGAGTTCAAGCCTCAGTACTGGCATGAAAACAACAACAAAACTTTATCTTGAACATGAGCAAGTAACCTGTAAAATGTGTCTCACTGGAAATTATTCTTTCAATGCACATGATTACTTCACACTGCCCTGGGCTTCAAGTGCCTACTAACTTTCTTATGTAAGTACCCCACCTACTTCATGAAATTCCCTTTGCTGCCATCAGGAGGACAAATTGGAGCTATTTTGGGAAAGTTCTAAAACTTAAAAAAAAAAAAGAAGCGAAAGCCAAGATCAGCTTAGAAAAGATGGTTGGTTTGGGTGTGTAACAGTAGAATACATTCATTTTCCCTACCCAGAAAAACATGGAATGCTCAGTCTACATTCAGGGAAGAGGACAGAGAGGAAGAGTTCCAAAGCAAGTATGTTAGAATTTTCATTTTATAAAGGAAGTAGAACCTAAACCGTAACTACCCATAGAGCAAGACTATAAAAGCAAAATAGCTAAGTCAAGAGGAAGATTCTAGACAGAACCCTAGAAGCCCAAAGAACAAAGACTGAGAATGAGTAGAGCTGTGAGTGGCAGGTAGAACCTGCAGAGATGTGTTTGGGGAGAAGATGGAGGTTGGGAATTTTGCTACTGGGACCACTATTAAAGTATCTGCAGTCTTAGCTGAGAGTAGCTCAGAACTATTTGTATCTATTACATTAGTAAGTCTCCATCAAGAGTCAGAACTCATAAGTATTTAGTGTAACAACCTCAACAATAACTCCCCTACCTTACTATGAAGAATTAATTACATATCAAAGAATCAAAAAGGGAAAAATGAACATAAGTAATCAGAAAGGTAGCAACTGATGAGATTAGCTATTGCCCCTGAGTCTGTGAAAACCAGGAAGTGTGTGGAGAAGGTTCTCTCGAATTAGAAAACTCAGATCTTGAGGATAGCATTGTCTTACTTAGCTTAGGTTGATATCATAGGCTTCATGGCTTAAGGAACACATTTTTTTCGCCATAGATTCTCTCCAAGGGAATATTAATTTCCTTGCTTTTATTTTTCTTATCTTCTAGAAACCATCTATGTCCTTTTAACTCATGGTTCTTTTCCCTCCACCACTCCAACTCCCTGCTTGGTCATTATCCTCCATTTTTCTTCTCTGAGTCTGACTCTTGCCTCTTACCCTTACTCATTCCTTTGGGCACTTCAGATAATCCAAAATAATTTCTCTTATCTCAAAGTCTATACTTTAATCACAACTGTAGTGTCCTTCCCATGAAAAGTGGCCTATTTACAGATGGTTGGAATTAGAACCTAGACATCTTTGGGAGGCCATTATTCTGCCTACAATACTAGGTAAATATAAGCACCAGTCCATCCCTGGTTACATAGATTCTACATTTTCCCCAGTCTTAAGTCTTTTACTTAAAAGGTCTTTCTAGAGCATGGGGTCCTCAGCAAGTGGGGGTTTGCCTGTGAATACTTAACTGATTTGTCTCCTCATACTTTCAGATGTAAGAATAAAGTAGAATTAGTTGATTTGGTATTATTGTATTATTGTAGAAATGGCTACACTTGTGAGCATGCATTCATCACCCAGTCATTGTTGTTAAACTACTCTGAATCGCTGCATGGCTCATTAGTTATTCTATAGCTCTGGCAGGCAGAATCGCCACTGTTGTGAAGTCTTAAGACTCTCATTCAGTTTTGGCAGGATAGCCTTTCCCTGGCTTTCTTCATTCATCACTAGGAGTCATAATTCTTCATGAAGTATTTAACCCCCATCTGAGTCTTCCCAGGGGACAAACTCAACACAAGCTTCTCACCAGTGCCCCAGGGTCATTGTGGCACGCTTTGGACCCTCAATAATCTTGCAGACAGTTTGTCTGGTTTGTGAATATTCATTGCAATTTAATTCCCATTAAACTGGCCTCCAGGTACTAATGTGGTACTTAGGGGAATCTTTCTAGACTAGTAGACTTTTTATAGAGTACCTGCCTTATTTAGAGTGATGCATTGCAAAGTGTCTGCAGAAGTCATTTAGTCCTCCCTGAAGATTTTGTCCTGCCTTTTAAAAATCCATCCTGCCTTTTAAGGGCCACCTAATATCTCACTCTGGGAAGGGCTCTTGTCAAATTTCTATTCTCTTGGCTGGGAACACTTGGTGAAGTTCAAGTGTCCAAGGAGGTGCCTCTTAATCACATTTAACAGTCATGGAGCCAAATGGTGGGGTGGGGATGGAGGGCAGGATGAGGTCAAGGCCAGGACAGTGAGTCTGAAGGAAATTATTTATCAAAGGGGCTTAGGCTAACCTAGGAAGATAAAGCAGCCTACCCCAAACCAAGGAACTGAGGATACAGAAGACTAGAAGGGAGAAGATAGAGGAGATAGACAACAGATGATGAATAGTCTGAAGAGACAAAGTACAAGTGCCTGTAGCATATTTTTTGTCACTCTACTTAAGCCCAGGAGATTAAACTAAAGTGGTCCAAATGTGCAACACAGCATTGCTTATAGTAGCAATAAACAAACACACATAAAAGATGTGGGTTAATAAATTAGAATCTCTGTAATAGACTATTTTGCTGTTTGATAAAAGAGAAAAGGAGATTTGTATGAGCTATAGTAGAAAGCCTGCCAAGACATACTATTAAGTGAAAATATATACACAGAATATATACAGGCACATAAGTGGATGACTATTTTCCTGGAACGCTGTGAAGAAAGTGCTAACAGTGGGTATTTCAGGGAGTTATATATACTTCAAGAAATGAAAGAGACTTTTCTTATTTTGTACAATTCTATACTGTTTGAACTTAATAACACTAACTGTGTACCTGTATTCCTTCTGTTGGTGTTTTCAGATATCAACAGCTGTGATCTAGATGTTAAATGTGGATAATTTTTTGTTTTCTTCTTTGTACGTCTTTGCAATTTTTAACTCTACAAGTATCACCACTACTGTTGTTGTTGTTATGCAATACCAGGGATTGAACCTACAGTCTTATGCGTGCTAACTAAGCAGTCTATCATTTGAGATATTCACCCCCAAACCTTTTGTTTGTATTTTGGTTTTGAGTTAGGATTTTGCTAGCTCTGCCTGAGATAGTCTCAAATTTATGATCCCCTTACCTCTGCTTTCTGAATAGCAAGGACTACCGTGTACATCACCACACCTACCCCAGCAAACACTATTTTTTAGAAAGAAATTATATAAAGGAGGACAGTAGGATGGATGTCTCACTGAGTGCTGATGGATCATGTCTGTAATCCTAGCTACTCAGGAGGCTGCGATCTGAGGATCTCTGTTTGAGGCTAGCCAAGGCGGGAAAGCCTGTGAGATTCTTATCTCCAATTAAATACCAAAATGGCCAGAAGTGGAGCTGTGGCTCAAGTGGTAGAACAGTAGCCTTGAGCAAAGAAGCTCAGGGGCAGTGCTCAGGCTCTGAGCTCAGACGCAGGAATGGAACTGGCATGCACACACATACACAGACACACAGACACACAGACACACACACACACACACAGATGTCTCTGAACATAATTATCTTCCTCTTCCCCACATTTTTTTCTTTGTACCAGACCTTAGGCTTGAACTCATTGTCTCTGAACTTCTTTTCCTCTAGGATAGTACTCTACCACCTGAGCCACAGCACCACTTCTGGCCTTTTCTGAGTAGTTTATTGGACTTGTAAGTCTCACAAACTTTCTTGCCTGAGCTGGCTTTGAACTATGATCCTCAGATCTGTCTCCTGAGTTGCTAGGATTACAAGCGTGAACTACCTGCTCCCAGCATCTTTCCCCTGCACTCATTTTCTATCTTGATTGTTTTCACATAGCTACTAAATGTGGTTTAGTGACTCAGATCTAAGACTTTCTGACTTTAAACACTGGCTTATAATTTTCTATCAACTCCCAGTGAACCTGCCTTACACATGGGCACTGGGTCATCTCACCAACTCAGGGAAGTTCAGTTATGGAAAAATATTAATAATTAATCATGGTGCACACTTATATTCTTTTTTCTTCATTAAATGTAGATTAAAATGTATCTGTGAGCGGGATTCTGTGCCTTTAAAAAATATCTTGCTCCTCATATGAAAGTTTGTAGGATAAACACTCAAATGTATACTGAAAAAAATGGAATCAATTGTATGCACATAATCATGAGGGATGAGAGTCCTAAGATGCTAATGATATGATTATGCATAGTTTTTCTCCCTAAAGGGCTGACTGGAGAACTATGGAGAAGGATCAATTTGCAATGTCTGATGCAAGATTCCCCCTCCCCCCCCTTTTTTTTTTTAAAATACCTGTGGTCCTCATGAAATTTAGCTCTGCCTTTTACTCTCAACAGCATTCATGGTTAGGCAATAAATTCAGTGTTCTGTGGATGCAGGCAAGGGAAGCAGTAGTTTGTGTGAAATGTACTTGTCAACCTGTAACAAATTGTGTACTTCTATAATTGGTATAAGAATTCAAGGGACAGGGCCCATTTCCAGGGAGAAGAATGTACTATATAGATGAATGGCGTGGACTCCAGCAATACAACAGATATGAGAGCATGTCAGTGTGTGTAAGGAATTTGACAAGTAGACCTGAGGTGGCGCCCAAATCACTAGTGCTCATCACAGACAAGAGCAGGAAGATGGGGTTGAAATTTACTGAAAATCCTGAAGATGGGATTGATATTTACTCTGGAATTGGCCAATGACTGAGCCTATGGATTCTAAGATTTGGTGATTCTAACTGGGAAGGTCTTGGAAGAAAAGTTGTAGAAATGGAGCATCTACTAAGATGGAAAATATAGAAGCTTCTAGAATATCTACACATTCCACAAGTCACCTAGTATTACGAAGAGTTCATATAATTTCATTCAACTATTAGACCAAACAAGTAACCATGTTTCCTGTTTTATGGTCTCTTTCATAAGTTATGAGTGAGAAAGTCAGTAAAGGTTTGTAAAGCTGGTTATTACTAAATACACAATTTTTTCCACCCAATTTTCCTTAGAGTCAATAGACATAGAATAGCATATAATGGTAAAGAGTTTTAGGTCGGGCGAAAAGACGAACCTAAGATTGTGTTTCCAATCCATCACTTACAGACTTTTGAGCTGTGTGGCTCTGGGCCAATAACCCCACCTACGAGCCTCATCAAGAAATGGGAAAAATAAGTCAGGGCTGCTGTGCAAACTCAATGTGACAACAGAAAGCCTGGCTCTAGCGAGCACTGAGCAAATGCCAGCTATGTTGTTTAAATGAAGGCCAGGAGTTTCCTATCTAGATTCACATATATCAGTGTAGCATCTTTGATTTACTTCACTTTCTGGTAATGGTGGGCCCCTCTGCTGCGTGAGAACCAACGACCCACTTAGACATGGCAGTTCCCACCGTGGTCTAGACTCTGGCCTGTTGAGGACAGCTCAACCCAGCCAAACAGCTGGGAAGTGTCTTGGGTATACATGCAACACTGACCCTGGGGAGAACTGTTGTGGTGATAAAGAGGTTGCTATGTTGGCTTCTTCACAGCAGGGATCCACTGATGGCCCAGAAAGAGGGTTCATGTCCCCTCCCACGGCAGATAGGTTCCAGCTGTGTGCTGCTGCTCCGCTCCTCCCCTCCCCCCCCCCCCCCCCCCCCGCCCCCCACCGTTCCCTTCCTTCAGCTAGTGCGAACATTCCCCTTTAAAATCAGAAAGAAAAGAAGAAAGAAAAAGGTGGTCATACTTCAGAGACTACCCAAACAGGCTAGGAACAAGGAAGTCTCCTTCCATCCACATTTCGATTTTCTCTGGAAAATATGTGGCACATAAACCTCATTGGCCATGGCCCAGAAACATGGTGCGTAATAGTTCCAGTTTGATCATGAGAAAGTTACTACCATGATGTCATGAAAATCAAGACAAAGGCAACGGTCCTCTGATGGGGCTGCAGTGGGTCGCTTGGGACAGAACTTCTGTTCTAAAAACTGTAGAGCTCGATTCCAGAGGTGAGGAGGAAGCTGGGGAAGGAAGACGCTGAGGTTTCTTTGGCTGCTGAGTCTCTAACTTCACATTTCCCAAGATACAGCAGATATTTCATATTGGATATTCCATTGGATATTTCATATCCAATCTCGTTTTTTCTTTCACACTGAAAAGTCAGAAAAGTGGAGAAACTGGGGTCTCCCCTCGCTCTCCCTTGCTTTCCCCTTCCTTCTGTGCTTTGAATGGCAGTAATCCTCCCCCTGCAGCCCCAGCTTCTCAAACCTCCACGTCAGCTGATGTCTAGCTTGGGGTGATATGACTATGATGGGGATGTGGGAGAGAGTAGGGGGTTTGGGAGCAGGAGGAAGGGAGAATTCATGATAGCTCTCTGCTCTCTGGGTGGTTTCTCTAGCCATGATTTCATCCACCCTGTGGCTCAGCTCCCCCAAGTGGGCCTCTGCTTCTGTGCCACAACTGTAGGTGACCCGTGCTCCAGACATGGGTACACAGTTCCCTTTCTTCCCTGCAATCTGTGGTTAGTCACTGGCTAACAGAGCTCCCTCATATTTGATGTCCACTCCCCACATCTATGTATCTAATTCCCTGCACTGATTTCCCTTAAAACAAACAAAACTCCCCCAGAAACATAAAACAAAAACTAGAGCAAAATGAGTTCGTTGTTGGAACTCTGACCGCCACAAATAGACATATGAGAGAGAAATCAAGCACGTTGAAACACGTTGAAAACAATACATTCAGTGAACATTTGTTTCAGGATTACATTGGAAAAAACCTCAACTTGATGTAAATGCTTGGAGGCCATTTCTAATTGGACCTTAGCTGTTTGAGCAATTAACACTAGTTTTAAAACATGGAAGTCAAGAAAAACCAATAGTTCATAATGTGAAGGAAGTAAAAGGATGTACAGCACTCTCCTTTCTCTGTTTCCCAAAACTGGAGGGATCAGCTTTCCCCTCTGGGTCTTAGTGAGGAAGAAGAACAGCAGGGAGGGGCAGATGGGCAGATGTGGGCAGATGTGGGCCAAAGGTTGTGAAGTAGCTCTGGTTCTTTTGTTCTTGTGCCTCAAGCCTGCTGAATGAAGCAGGTTGGTGAGTGCCAGGAAAATTCTATATCGTGGTAACTGGCTCCCTCTTCATTTTGGCTCCATTAAGTTCTCAGTCTACTGGAGTCTGAGGTTTTGGTAAAAATGCAGAAACATACTTTCTATTATTATACACCATTTTTCAGGGGTGAACTCTCATAAATGTTCAATGCCGCTTTTATATACAAGATGCATGAAGTGTAGTAAATATATACACAGTCATTTATGCCTTGCTGCTCTGAAAAGCTTGCTTTAAAAACTAGAATTTCAAAGCAGCCTCCTTGAGGACATTGAATTCCACATGGGACCAGAGTGGTTGGAACCCTCACCACGACTCAGGCACAGTATTGACTTTGCACACCTTTAGCCACAAGGGTAAGAATTCACAGTAAACCAGCTTCTTAGTATAATTCAAAGAAAAAAAATCAGAAGCATTGAGGCCAGTCCTAAAACAAGGAGCCCATTTATAGAAGCAAAGTGTAACACAGAATGAAGTTCAAATGCAAGAGGAGCTGTCTTGTTTGAGAGGTTACAGCCTGATGGACTTTCCTGGGTACTTTTACCTGTCCCCAAATCTTCGCAGTGAATGAGATGGACAGATGAGTTGTGTTGCTTATGTATATGCTGACAAAGTGAGCTTGTTCCTCATGCTTTAAAATGTGAAAATGTGTGCCTCAAAGTGTCATTTGTGGGTTTGGAAAGTCTCTCACACTGGATGTAGGAAGCTGGGATCCCACCCCAAGCTTCCACCCATACAAGCAAGGATGCCTGTGACTGTGCGGCTTACAAATCTTCAGCCCTTAGGATGGTCATAGGAAAGGATGCCTTGGTGTTTTCCCTCTTTGTTCCATTTTCTCCAGAATCAAACTGAAAGGCACTGCTCTGCATTCTACTCCACTCAGAGATGTTTGTGTCTTTCACCCGCAGCATTGCCTCCCAAAGGTGATGATGTCAGTGTGTGGGCAGAGAAAGGCCAATAGGGTGTGCACTCCTTTTAAGTGGCCGATGTTTATAAGCGGACATCTTCCTTTCAACCAAGGGAAGAGATATTGCAATTCCCTGACAAGCACGAGGATGTGAGGCCACAAAGCCAAGTAATTTGCTCAGCTCAGCCATATACAGATAAGAAGTAGCAAACGCTGTGGGGGTAGGAAGGAAGAAGGAAACTCTATAACAAATAAATGTGAAATAATGGTTGATTGCTACTAATAATACTGTCCCTATACATTAACCCTGTGGTTAATCATCATCAGCTTTTCTCCTGGGTTTCAGGAACATATTGGCCTGTGGAGACCCGATACATGCAGATCAGATAGTCATAAACATTTAAAAGTATCATCACTTCAAGTATGCCATTAATCCCAGGTCAGTTTCTTCTCTTTATTTTCCATAATTAAATAAATGATCATAATATCTCCTAAGTCACCTAAACTTGCCATTTATACTCCTCACAGTTCTTCGGCTATCTATTCCCTACACATTGCTTCTGGTATCAACAATCCTGTTTCCTCCCTCCTTCCCTTCCTTCCTTCCTTCCTTCCTTCCTTCCTTCCTTCCTTCCTTCCTTCCTTCCTTCCTTCTTCTTTCCTTCCTTTTCTGTCTTTCACTCTTTATTTTTGAGCCTGGGCTGGCACAGAACTTGCTATATAGCCCAAATTGGCCATAATATCTTCTTGTCTCTGCATCCCAAGTGCAGAAATTACAGGCATGAGCCACTGAGCTCTTCTTGTCATTATTGTTTGTATATTTATTCAAGTATGAGTCTTTCCTCCTTCTCTCTCACATGTCAGCCATCTCTGGAACCCTTTTCACAGGCACACAGGGAAGTGTACTTTCTAATCTTTAGTGATCTCCCTATCCAATCAAATTAACAATATGAGCACATAGCTATCAGGTAATCTACAGAACAAATATCTTTTTAAAAACCAAGTAACAGAGGGCCGGGAAGTTGGTTCAGTGGTAGAGTGCTTGCCTTGAATGTATGAGGCCCTAGTTTCAATTCCTCAGCACCACATAAGCAGAAAATGCTGGAAGTGGTGCTATGGCTCAAGTGGTAGGGCGCTAGCCTTGAGCTGAAGAGCTGAGGGCAGCACCCAGGCCCAGAGTTCAAGCCCAGGACTGGCAAAAACAAAAACAAAAAAACCAAGTAATAAAGTTTCTTAGAAAAATAAAACCCAACAGCAGCTACAAAATAACTAGAATGGAAAGTCCTATGTATATATCCTATGTCCTGTGTATATCCTATGTCCCAACAATTTCATCTCCAGCTTAGTATGTAAAAGAGAATGCCAGGCTATAGGAACCAGGAGATGTGAATGGAAGAGCTCATAGCAGCATCATTCATAATAGCCTCAGGCTGAAAATAACAAAGTGAGCATCAGTTATAAGATAAATAAATACTATTTAAAGAACCCCATGGACTCCACTCCCAAGTTACTTGAGCTGATTGGAAACTTTGGCAAAGTAGCAGGGTATAAAATTAACCCTCAGAAATCAATGGCTTTCCTGTATACCAATAATGAGAAGAGCACGGCTGAAATTAGGAAAGCAACCCCTTTTTTAATAACCCCACAAAAAATAAAATACCTAGGAGTTAACTAAAGAGGTGAAGGACCTCTATGATGAAAACTTTAAAAACCTGAAAAAGGAAATTAAAGCAGAACTAAGGAAGTGGAAAAACCTCCCATGATCCTGGATTGGGAGGATGAAAATAGTGAAAATGGCAATATTGCCAAAGGCTGTATACAAATTCAATGCAATACCTATCAATATCTCAACCTCATTCTTCAATGAAATAGAAGAAACAACCCCAAAATTCATATGAAACAATAAAAGACCCCAAATAGCAATAACAATTCTTAGCAGAAAGAACAGTGCTGGAGGAATATCAATTCCAAACTCCAAACTCTACTACAAAGCCATAATAATAAAAACAGCTTGGTACTGGCACAAAAACAGACCTGAGGACCAATGGAATAGGACTGAACACCCAAAAATGAACCCACAGACCTATAGCCACCTAATCTTTGACAAGGGAGCTAAAAAAAAAGAGAGAGCCTTTTCAGTAAATAGTGCTGGCAAAATTGGTTAAACACCTGTAGAAAACTAAAGCTAGATCCATATTTATCACCCTTCCCCAGAATCAACTCCAAATGGATCAAAGACCTTAAAATAAAAGCAGACACCTTGAAAACATTACACAAAGGAATAGGAGAAACTCTAGGGTTCCTTAGCACAGGGCAAAATTTTCTTAATAGAGACCCAGAAACACAAAAAAAATCAAAGAAAGATTGGACAAATGGTATTGCATGAAACTGCACAGCTTCTGCATGGCAAAGGACATAGCTAGCAAGATCAACAGAAAGCCCACGGACTGGGAGAAGGTCTTCACTATCCATACAATGGACAAGAGTCTCATATCTAAAACATACTTAGAACTCAAAAAATTAAATCCCTCAACAACAAATCCTCAAAGAAACAACTGCCTGATTAATAAGTGGGCTAAAGACTTAAACTTCTCTGAAGAGGAAATAAGAATGGCCACTAGATACATGAAGAAATGCTCATCTTCTCTAGCCATAAAAGAAATGCAAATCAAGACAACGTTGAGATTCCACCTCAGCCCAGTTAGAATGGCTATAATCAAGAAATCTAGTAACAACAGATGCTGGAGGGGATGTGGCCAAAAGGGAACCCTACTGCATTGTTGGTGGGAGTATAAACTTGTTCAACCACTTTGGAATATGGAGGTTCCTCAAAAGACTCCACATAGAGCTCCCCTATGACCCAGCAATCCCTCTTTTGGGCATTTACCCAAACGATCACAAACAAGGTCATATCAAAGCTACCAGCACAACCATGTTTATCGCAGCATTGTTCACCATAGCTAAGATATGGAACCAACCCAGATGCCCCTCAGTAGATGAATGGATCAAGAAAATGTGGCATACACACACACACACACACACACACACACACACACACACTCACACACTCACACACACACACACACACACACACACACACACACACACAATGGAATTCTATGCCTCCATCAGAAAGAATGACATCACTCCATTTGTTAGGAAATGGAAAAACTTGGGAAAAAATATACTAAGTAATGTAAGCCAGACCCAAAGAAACATAGGTCCCAAGGTTTCCCTTTTTTGTAATAACTAATACATATCTAAGACAAGCAAAGAAGTTCAAAAGCTATGTACATATGACCATATAAGATAATGTTAGGCAAAATGAACCCCAAGACACGGACACAAGTGGTTTTTTATTTCTTTCTTGCTATTGTTTTTAACATACTTATAGTATATTATGTGATTCTCTTGTATGTTCTTCCCCCATGGTATAACCCCTGTTTTCACTGTATCTAATTCCTGTGTCCTGCATCTTGTATATACATTTTTATAATTTGGGGAGGTGAAGGGATATAACAAAATGCTTAATAAGGATATAGGTTGACTCCTTGTAACAATGAGATGTACAAGATACTATGTTGAAAACAAACTTTACAATTTCGCAGGGGGGGCGGGAGTTGGGGAGGTAGAGAGGGAAGGGGTAGTAGGGGAAAAACAAAGGAGGAGGTAATAATGCTCAATAGGAAATGTACTCATTACCTTACTCATATAACTGTAACCCCTCTGTACAGTATTTTTACAATAAAATACATATGGAAAGAAAAAAAGTAAACACATAGTGATATATTCATAGAGAAAAGCAGCCTAGCAATGAAAATTAAAAGAAAATAATTACAGCCATATGAAGCCTGTACAAATTTCATTAAAAATTATATTGTACCAAAGAAAGAAAATGTACATAATCTGCTATTTCTTTGATATGAAGTTCCTGAACAAGGAATTATGGTGTATTTAATTATATGTAGAACATATACTAGAGTAAAAACAAAGGAAGACAAAGGGTTTATTGCTGTAAATATCTATAGTTACCTTTAGAGAAGAGTTCTGTAATGCATTTGGGGTGTCATTATCCAAGCAGTGATTATGTAGGCATGTATATTATGCTATTTTAGTAAGCTGTATATTTACATTTTACATTGTTTTTAGTGCTAGTACTAAAAGTAAATTTAAAAATATGAATGTGGCATGGTATATTATCTGACTTGCCTATATAATTGGCAGGTCTGGCCACTAAGTATCTCTGAATGAGGAGAAGGTATTGAGGAGTCATAGGACCAGCCTCTCAAAGCCAAACAAAGGATAAATTGTATCTCAAGCCAATGGTGCTCCTTAAAGCTAGAGGGATTCCATGCAGGTACCTGAGAATTGCCATAGACAAGAAAACAATGGATGGAACTTCCAGATTTCCATTTTTGTTTCAAAAGCAGCTTTGCTTCCACTTGTTTTTATAGACTTAGGCATATAATTTCCATTGAAGAGGAAGTTCTGATCTTGAAACATACTGCTATAATGTCTCTTAAAATTTTAAATGCATATACTTTTCTAAAAAAAATTCTATTTTCAGGAACCAATTATACAAAAATATTTGAAAATAAAATAAGGCATATATAAAGTCACGTCCCGTGATATTCTTGGTAACAAGGAGAAGAAACAACCCGACATCAGTGGCTAACATCAATAATCCTAGCTACTTGGGAAGCTGAGATGCAATGATTTGAGTTTCAAAGCCATTCTGGGCAGACAGATTCTCAAAACTCATCACCAATTAACCAGGAAAAAAGCTGGCAATAGTGGTAGTGCCCCAGCCATGAGCTAAAAAACCAAGCAAATGCACAAGGACCACAGTTCAAACACACACACACACACACACACACACACACACACACACACACACACACACATGAGATAGAAAAAAAAGAAAAAAGCAAGAAACAAAGCATTAATTAATAAACTATATATAAAATTATATATAAACTATATATAAAATTATATAAATATATGGACTAGAAACCATTATGACAGAGTACAGACCATCTATATTTAGTTGCTTTTAACCTTCTAGCAGCCAGTGGTTCCTTTTATAACAATATTTTGTAATACCTCCTTTATTATTGTAACATGAAATTCCAAATAATCTACATTCTTACAAAATAAAATTTTAAAACCACCAATTTTAACTAAGATATAAAGTAGAAATATAAGAAAATCAATTTATAAATTAGTATCATAGATGGTTAATTTTATGCCTCAATGTGACTGGGCTATAAAATGGAGAGATATTTGGTTCAACACAATTCTGGGTAAGAGCATAAGGGTGTTTATGGGTGAGATGAACATTTGAGTCACTAGTAGGTCAAGTAGATTGCCCTCCCTAACATGGGTGGAATTCTTCAATTATGAAGCCTCAACAGGAGAACATTCTGGGATATATACTTTCTCCAAGTAAGAAGGAATTTCCTGCAATGAATGCTCGCTAAAAGCAGGTAGCATCTGCCAGTCATTTAAAACATAAATTCTGTCACGTATTTCCATATGCGGCATACGTTCCCCCATTGAGAAAAACTGATTCTTATGAAAACCAATAATAATAATGATAGTGATTATTATTCATAACAATAATTTGGAAAACACTACAACAAATAATTATGTACTATATATTTTTTAGAATAGCCATAATAAATTCACCGCAAACTCAGTAGGTACAAATAGAAATTGTTCTCTCCTAGTTCTGGAAGCTAGAAGTCTAGAATCAAGTCAATGACAAGACTGGTTCCTACTAGAGGCTCTGGACAACAGACTTTTTTGCATTTGTTTTCTAGATTCTTGTGGCTACAGATGAGCTTTGGTTTCTTGACTTGTAAGTGCATTGCTCCAATCTGGGTCCCTGTCTTCCAGTGGTCTTTTCTCTGTGCCTCAGTGCCTTAGTTTCTCTCTCAAAGAAACATTGGCTTTAAGACCTATATTACTACAGTATGATATTATTTTTTTTTGGGGGGGGGTCTGGTTGTGGGGCCTGAACTCTAGGCCTGGGTGCTGTCCCTCAGCTTTTCAGCTCAAGGCTAGAGCTCTACCACTTGAGCCACAGCGCCACTTCCGGCTTTTTTCTTATGTGGTGCTGAGGAATCGAACCCAGGGCCTCGAGCATGCAAGGCAAGTGCTCTACCACTGAGCCACCTTCTCAGCCCTACCTCAAGATCTTTACCTTAGTCATATCTTCAAATATTCTTTTTTTTGGGGGGGGGGGGTTCGGTCATGGGGCCTGAACTCTGGGCCTGGGTGCCGTCCCTCAGCTCTTCAGCTCAAGGCTAGCGCGCTACCACTTGAGCCACAGTGCCACTTCCGCTTATGTGGTGCTGAGGAATCGAACCCAGGGCCTCATGCATGCAAGGCAAGCGCTCTACCACTGAGCCACCTTCCCAGCCCTCTTCAAATATTCTTATACCCATGTCCTGAGGTTCTGGGTGGACATGGATTTTGGGGGATATTTGTAAATGGTTTACATATTGTGCATGTGTAAGTGGTTATATGCAGTTTTGTTTTTTGTTTGACAGTCCTGGGGATCAAACTTGGGGCTTTGCATAGGCTACTCAAACTCTGCCACTGAGCTATATCCAGGTATAGGTGAATATATAAAGTCATAAAATGTCAGGAAGAGCATATAGACAACTACCAACAGGTTACTAATGAGAAAAGTTTTGGACTATGAGTGGAGAAATTAAGGGAATTGACCATTTTATTCTTTGCACTTTTGAAGTTCATTTGAAACAGTAAAAAAGAAACTATGATTACTAGATTATAAATAGCTTAATGTTAATTTAAGAATTTTAATTATCTCTCTTGAAAAGAGAACTCTCTTATCTATAAGCATAGGGTAAGTGAGGTATGAGCATCTATACTGCAATGAAAATCTTATGTTTATTCAGAGCATTACATCATCAGAATTAAGCTGGGGCTCAGTGCTATCATTTTGTATTTTTTTTTAAATTTAATTTTATTTGTGAACATACTGTACAGAGGGGTTACAATTACATGGGCAGGATAATGCGTACATTTCTTATCAAGCATTGCAGCCTCCTCCTTTGTTTACCCTTCACCTCCCTCATTTTGTATTTTTATGCTCCGAGTGAATGGAAAGGATCTTTACCTCACTACATATGCATTGTCACATCCATGGCCAAACAATCCGGACTCTGACTCATTGTCACCTACGGTTCATCTCCGTCTTCATGCTGCATAACCAGAGCCGAGGTGCTAGCGGAGACACCTGTGAAAGGATCATGTTCTTAGGAAATAGCAGCGCAAGGAGGACAAAAGTACTTTATACCACAACTGGGACAGTTGTACAGCAGCCTTTGGAATAGAGGGAACTTTAAATTGGAAAGGGGACAAATATGCAGTGCTAAGGCCATTGCTCTTTGCGTTGGGGAACTAATAGAGCTTTCCTGCATGGTTCATTCCCTGCTTATCTGTATACCGCAGCACATACCTCCCAGATCAAGAGTGACTTTAAAACAAACACAGGCAAGGGTGATCTCAGAATCAGAGTCACAACTACAAGGTGATGTCAAAGGACACGGGTGGATGCTGGAGGAATCTCGATTTGCTTTCAATTCTCCATGCTTTAGTGCATGAAGTTGGCTGATTTGAAATTATTCCCAAGTAGCCATTTTGAAATACTTACGCTACAGCATTCAAAGTGCATGTACCGTGTTAATTCAGCCAAAATAAGCCATATCTATGAGAACTTGAAAAGATCTTGACTTCTATTTTGATGCTGATTATTTACTGAGAAGTCAAGCCGTGATCTATTTCATCAAAGGGCATTTGCTTCAAATTGCTTCCATTCATTGTCCTGACCATGAAAGACTGATTGTACTTTGAACTAGGCTCTTACTTATTATTATTATTATTATGAAAGAGATAAAGAAAAACTCATATAAAAGAACCTGCACATCAAAGAATTAACTCCCCTAGAACATTTTCCTTTTATACTTGCTGGCTGTGTGCCTACATCTGTTCATGAACCGATATGCAGTTTTTTTATGTACATTTGCCATTATTAGACATTGTCTACTTCCAAATATGAAAATACCAAAAGACTTGAAAATGAACTTGAAATAAATAATTGCATAGAAAAAGGCTGTGATTTGTGCCTATTTTTTGGAGCTTTGGAGTAGGTCCAAACCTTCTGTACAGTGTGAGATAAACTTTTTAATATTTTTAAAATAAAAATAAGACACAAATGGCCAAAGTGAAGATGTGAGAAAACAGCATAAACCTAGGCCTAACTAAAATATTTAATGTAAATGTTTTAATTAGCTCTATTTTGGCTATGCCAAATTAGTGTCCAGATTCTCATTTCAGATAGAAATGAAGATAAAAGATTAAAATGAGCCGGATGCCGGATGCCGGGTGGCTCACAGCTGTAATCCTTCCTACTCAGGAGGCTGATATCTAAGGATCACAGTTCAAAGCCAATCAGGGCAGGAAAGTCTGTGAGACTCTTAACTGCAATAAACCACTCAGGAAAAGCTGGAAGTGGTGCTGTGGCTCAAGTGGTAGTGTGCTAGCCTTGAGCACAAAGAGGCTCAGGGACAGATTCTAGGCCCTGAGTTCAAGCCTCAGGATGGCAAAAAGGAAAAATAAAAAAGATTAAAATGTCTATGAACTAAATACAAGATTGTAAAATATAAATATATTATTTGCTTTTCTTTCTCCCTTCTTCACAATCAAGAAGAAAGAAATTTTAAGAACTGAAATTTGATTAAGCCATAGATGAGCGAGAGTCCTCAGTGGAAGAAAAAAGGGTGGCAGAAAAACTTAGGATAATATTTTCAAATAGGACCAGAGGCCTTGAGACATAATCATCGCTAATATTAACATCTCTAAATTCTTCCCTTGAGTCTCCAGGAATTTTCCCTGTCACCCAGTCTTCCAATATATGGCACTATATTCTAGGGAATGAGGTGGAATTTTTCTTCAAATTTGTGGCATTATCTTACCTCATTGGGGCTAACTATAAACTTGGTAAGGAACAGAAGTTTATTTCTCACAGTCTCGAAGCTGGAAGTTCAAGACTAAGGTACCAGCAGATTAGCTAAGTGTTGAAGGCTGACCTCATGTTTCACGGGTGATATTTTGGTGTGTCCACATATGGTAAAAGGAAAAAGGCCTCTTCCCTAAGTGTATTATTCTAGTCAATAATAATGCTTCTGCTCTCTCACCTGATTGCCTCCCCAACAACCTATCTTCAAAAACCATTACTTACTGACCAGGCTCTGGTGGCTCATGCCTGTAATCCTAGCTACTCCGTAGGCTGAGATCTGAGGATCGCAGTTCAAAGCCAGCCTGGGCAGTAAAGTCAGTGAGACTGTTATCTCGAATTAACCACCAGAAAACTGGAAGTGGTGGCTCAAGTGGTAGAGTACTAGCCTTGAGCTGAAGAGCTAAAGGATAGCTCCCAGGCCCATTACATTAGAAGTTAGGCTCCAAAGCATAAATTTGGGGGTTGAGCGGAGGTACAAATGTTCAGACCATTGCAAATATAGATGCCCTATAGACATTAGGACAGCAAATAGAGGATTAAGAATTCAAAACCAAAGGAGACTTTTGGTTACACTCTATCCTCAGATAACTGCAATCCAATGCATTCACACTGTTTATACCAGGATTCAGCAGAAATCCCCAATGAGTCATAGCTTCTAGCTGCCTCAAGTTGAAGCCATGATGGAATTCACAGGCCATGCTTTCTGACTGCTCCAGACCCATGATTGAACGCAGTGTATACAACTGAGCCAGGAATACCTGACACCTTTTCTTAAGGGCTTTCCACCATCCTGGCTAGGATCCTCCAGCTAGGATCCACTGATGTCTGAGGCTCTTCCTGCCCGATATCTCTTGTCATGTCTCCTTTCCCAGGTGTCAGATTTGCATTATGGTCTGTCTGAAGACTTCCCAAACCTCCTCCTGCTCCCTTCCAACTTATCTTTTGCTTCATGAATCACTTGATGTCAAATGCATCTCAATTGCTGTTTCTTGGAAGATGTGAACTAACATAAGCGTTTCCGAGAATGATATATGAGACAATGAACAGTTTAGGACTCATTCCTGTCTAGGTAGCACAAAGGACCCTTTCCTCAGTGGAGCCTTTCTTGAGGCATGATATAATCTCTGGCACAAGGTGAAAACCTAATTGCTAAAAATGTCCCCAAAGGTGACCTTGGCCAATGTCCAAGTGGAGAGAAATATTCCGACAGAGCAAAAAATGTTGGCATATGAAAGATATTAAGGGAGAAAGGCTTGGAAACATTGCTCCCTTATTATAACTAAGCTGTTTTGACATCTGATGCTAAAATAATGAGAGACAGAGGCCAGTTAACCAATTATTAGATGCTAAGTGTGAGAACCGGAGGGTCTGTTTGACCCAGCTTGAGAAAAAACCTTTATCTTCGGAAATAGGAGAAGGAAAATAGCTGAACAACAATGTGAAAATATGATAAAGCCCCAGAGCTCAGGAAATGTTTAACTCCGCAGCTAAGGCAAGTCCTGATTAGGGAAAACCTGAGCTCTGAATTAGGAACATTACAATGGGGGCCTCGGAGGAGGCTGACTGCAGAACTCCTGACAGCTTAGCGCTTGCAAACCTGAGCCACATTTCCCTCCTAGGTAGCTGTCACTGCTCTGCCAGAAGCCCATATGGAGTCCTGTCCTCTGCAAGACAACACATGGTCCACTCAGGGATTGCTCTCATCTGTGCTCTCTGGGTCATTGGAATGACAAGTTAGGGTTAAATTAGTGTATGATCTGACAGGGGATGTTCTGGGGCTGCTAAGGGAGTGTGTTGAGTTCTCCAGCAAGACAAAGTCAACAGATAGATTATACATAGATCTATAAGTAGACAAGAGAAGATTTATTAAGAGTGTTGCATCCCGCGATTTTGGAGGCAAAGAAGTTGTAGCATTTTTGAGGTATGATTCGCTTGGTGACAGGTACTTTAGATTTTCACTTAATCAGAGACCATGGAAACTTTGCTCCAAGGTTCCACTGTTCCCTGTCTTCTCCTTTACGCTATCACTTCCATATATTTCCTTTTATATGTAAATATCCAGAAGGCAATGTTAAAATGATTGCGTGTATGCAAGTCTATGTATTTAATGCAAGTCTATGTATTTAAATAGATTAAAAGATGAAATGAATTTTTAGGGTTATTTCTCTTTGGGGACTTAAATCACTATCTGAAGTCATTTTCTTTTCATCTGAATTGTTTCTTTTTGTAAATTCTCCATAAGAAATTGACTGCTAGTAATCAATTCTCTCCATCTGTGTTGGAATATCTTTATTTCCCGTTCAGTTCTGAAGAACAGATTTTTCCCTTTTTTAAAAAAAAAAAAAATATTTCACTTTATTTTACTCCTTCAGTCATGGGGTCCAAGGAAATGCAAGTTCACAGAAATGAAAAATAATACCAAAAATGTGGGTAAGACCACAAAATCAGCAGGATATGATTGTCTGGAGCCAGATTTTTGCCTTCTCAGTTTGCTCGAGACTGCTATAACTATTTGGCTTAGCCCACGTTAACAATTTCTGTGGAAGCACTGCACTTAGTGCTGCAGTCACTGAGCTAATGGATATGCTCAGTGACAATGAGTTGCCACTCTCATCGCGAGAGCTGTGAATATGAACAGCACAGGCTGATCTCACACACACACACACACACACACACACACACACACACACACACACACACACACACACACACACACACACACACACACGAGTCCACTCAGAGACTCCTTCTACCAGAGAGTCCTTGGAGGAGGTAAACAAAGCCCTCTTCCTGAAGAATAGATTTTATGAATATTGAATCCTTGGTTAACAGCAGTGAATATCATTCTGATTCATTCTAGCCCCCTTTAGTTCAGAAGAGACATTAATAGGTTGTTCTTTTGTTGGTGTTCTTGTTCAGGAATCACTTTCCTCTAGCTGCTTTCAAGATTTTGTCTTTGTCTTCAGCTTCTAATACCTTGATCACATGTGCAAAGTGGACTCTATTTATGTCTTAATGTATTCGGAGCTCATTGAACTTCCTGAGTGTAGACTGATGTTTTTCATCCAGTTTGGAAAGTTTTATGTCTTTCTGCTCTTTTCTATTTTCTGCTGCTCTCTAACTTTTCTTTCTTTCTTTCTTTTTTTTGGGGGTCTGGTCATGGGCCTGAACTCTGGGCCTGGGCGCTGTCCCTCAGCTCTTCAGCTCAAGGCTAGTGCTCTACCACTTGAGCCACAGCACCACTTCCGGCTTTTTTCTTGGTGCTGAGGAATCAAACCCAGGGCCTCAGGCATGCAAGGCAAGCGCTCTACCACTGAGCCACCTTCCCAGCCCCTCTAACTTTTCTTTCTTGGACTTTTCTTTCATATGTGTTGATAGGATGTGTCTGGCGTGTTAGGTTTTGCTTTTTTCCCTCCAAATTAGGCAGATTTTATTGTCCTCTTTTCAATTCACTGTTCCTTCCTTTTTCCATGTCAGATTTTTCACTGATATCTTCTAGTGAATTGCTGAAAATCTGTAGTGACTTTTTCAATGTGCTTATTTTAACTTTCAACACCAACCTTTCCATTTATTTTCATATTTATACTGGCTTATCTCGATTTTTCTTGAGAGAAGATCTTGTCCTATAGCCCAGAATGACTTCTAAAACATGATTCTCTTGCCTCAACTTCCCTAATGTTGGGATTATAAATGTGTGCCATGATGCTCAACCTCAAAATTTTTGTCTTTGAAAAGTAATTCCTGTCTCACTGAGAATGTATCTTCTTGATTCATTGTTGTCTCCTTTAGTTCTTATCATGGCTACTTTGAAAACTTTTTTTCCTGTTAACTCCAATAAATAAAAAGATTCAATTTTTTTTATTACTTGACTTATTTCCCGAGTATTGGTAAGACATTCTTATTTGTGTCTTGTAGTTTTTCTTGAGACTTGGATATCTTATATAGCACATTAAAACAACTAAAGATTGTGAATTTTTTTCCCCTTCTCCCTGAAAGTTGTTGTTTTTGAGGTTTGAGGGTTTGTTGTTGGTTTATTTGTTCTTGTTGGTGAATTAGATTAATTGGGCTAAATCTATGAAATGTGTCTGCTTTGTAACTGACTTCTCTACTTAGAAGAACTGTGTGTGTGTGTGTGTGTGTGTGTGTGTGTACGTGTGAATAATATTCTTATTTTCAAGCTTTTTTTTTTTTTTTGCAATTTCTCCAGTGTCTGCATTGGTTGGTAATTGCTGTGTTCAATCATTTCTAGATGGTAAATTTGTATGTGGTTAAGAGGAAGCACATTTAAAGTTCATGCCGTGTCTAGGCCTTTCTCTACTCACTTTTTTTCTTTCCTTTTGTGCCTTTTATGCACATATGTTCTGTTTCAGGGTTGGCCAGGCATGTGGCTGGCTTCAGTTTCTTCCAGCAGCTGCTATCCATGCACATAAGGAAGCAAGAAATATGCATTCTCCAACCATACCTATGACTTTAGGATAGTAGAATTGTGAGCCTTACCTGCACCAGAGCTATGTGTGAATTTTCATTTACACCAATGGTACTGCTTTTCTCACCACACTAAAATCAGTAAGCCCTTCACCAGTCAAGAAAACATACTGGTCTTTAAGAATTAGTGGCTAATCCTATCTGCTTAATTTAGGTAGATATGCAAACAGATCCAGTCAAACACCACAGATTCCCTGTGTATCTATACATAGTTCAGTAGATTTCCAAGTATAAGACTTCTTGGATTACTTCTTGCTTCTATCTTCTTCCAGATTGCTGGAAGAATCATTTTGACCAGTTTCATCCCACTTTAGAATTGATTTTTAGAGAATAGGTTTTTTTTTTTCCAGCCTTCTCAATGAGCCATAACTAATAGTCTCACACTGCAGCGATGTCTTAATTATTATTTTTAATCCTAGATTTTCTCTTCTCCACATTACATACTGAAACAGAGTGATCATTCTAAAATACAAAACTGGCTGTATCATTCCCATAACTTAAATCCTTTAATGCTTCTCATTTTTCTTAAAATAACCTCCTCATAAGATACAGCCTACTCTGGTCCTAATTGCCTTTCTTACTTTTTTCCACCTTTCCCCTTTAAATCTTTGTTCCTTTAAGGAAAGTGATGGTCTTCCAGACAGATCATCGCTCCTGCCATACTTTCCTTGATTCCTAGAGCTCGGTTTTATGCTTGCTTTCTTCTTACAGCAAATCACAACCTACTTCAGAATCCCTCTTTCCTTTTGAGTCTTATTTTCCTAACTGGCTTCTACTTCCCCTTCATATTTCTATTTTGATATCATTTCATTCCAGGGTTACCCTTACCATTTCCATCTCCATTCCATGGTTGATGTTTCCATAAGCTGCTCTGTTTTCTCTATTTAGACTCGATTGCTATTTAATTGTCTCCTCCACTAGATTGTCAGTTGTATGGGAGCAGATACAACAGCATTGTTTTCATTTCTATTTTCTTAGCATTGAGGGCAACGTCTACAAAACACTTGTTAAATGACTGACTAGCTGATCAATCATTTCTTTCAGTAAAAGGCCCAAGAGTAAGCACAGTAGGCTTCGGGGCTCATCATAGTTACAACTATTCAACTCTGCTACTGATGTGAAAAAAAAACATAGAAAAATGTAAACAAATAAATATGGCTCCATGCCAGTAAAATGTTTACTCCTAAAAGCTAAAGGCCAGCTTGTATATTGTAGTTTGCAAATCTCTGGATTTAATACATGGAGACAAAATTATGTCATAATGCAATATTTCCATGAGTTTAAGTAACCTCAGCTTTCTAGTTCTTTTATAAATAACAAAAACTTGTTTTCCCTACCTTTGGTATAACCAAATATTATGGTATGGATCTTAGGTGTCTCTCTAAGACCATGCATTGAAGGATTCCTCTCTAGCTGATGGCACTGCTGGGAGGTGGCACTGAAATAACTGCTGCCATCTTGGCACCGTGGTAAATCATAGGGAATTGGGTCTAACTGGCACCATCTTGTCTTTGTGGTGCTGAAGATGAAGTCCCTCCCCCAGGTGATGGGCATGCCTGAATTCCTAGAGGCAGGGGCAGGGACTTGGACAATAGGTTATTGGACCTGCCAGTCCTGTGCCATGACCTCTAGAGACTCTCAAGCTCCCTGTGACCCTATGGTCACGCCCCCTGTGGCCCCTAACCAGGACCCGATGGAGGCCCAGGCCAGCTCAGCCACCATTTTGTGCCATGCCTCATGTCTCCTGACTCTCCTCTGGTTACCATGATGTTCCCTCTTCAGCTCTACATTAGGTTTGTTGGGACTGTTTTTCAGCCCTTTCTTTGCTTAGAACCCTCATGGCTCAGTTTTCTAACAGTGTTAAGTGTATTTGAGGCTGCAAATTTTCTGGGGACATGTGTCTGCCTGCAGCCGCTGGCTTTCTAATAAAGATTCTCAATTCCACCTCTCTAAATGTGGCTTCTCTGTACCTTGTGCTAGTATTCCCATATAACAGTAGAACCTTTAGGATGCAGGACCTAGTGGAAGCAAGTTAATTCATTAGGGGCATGCCCTTGAATGGGATGTTGGAACTCCAATCCCCTCTTCTGACTCTTTTTGTTTCCTAGCTACCTCGAAGTGATCAACTTTTCTCCATCATATACTTCTTCCATGATGTATTGCCTTCCACAGGCCCCCAAATCAGAGAGCAGTGGACTGAATCCCCTAAAATTATAATCCAAAATAAATCTTTCTTCCTGATTAAGTTGATTATCTCAGGTATTTTATGATAGTGAGGGAAAGCTGACTTATATACCAAGAAAAAAATGACTTAGCACTTGTCACATAATAATTCACTGTCAGAGGTAAAAATTATGTTTATCATTTCATATTCAGAAAAAATTTCACTTTGTTTTCTTCTATTATTTTATATAATCTAAGGTACATGTTAGCCAAAAATGATAATAGTTAATTAATATGGATAAAAGACAGCTTTCTCAATGTGGTGAGCATAATGCTAAAGAGTTGGGAAGAAATATACCATTTTAAAAATCATAGTTTGAAGTTGGGCACTGATAGCTCAGGCCTGTAATCTTAGCTACTCAGGAGGCTAAGATCTGATGATCATAGTTGCAAGCCAGCCAGGACAGAAAAGTTCCTGTGAAGCTCTTATCTCCAATTAACCACTCAAAAACTGGAAGCAGTGCTATGGCTCAAGTGGTAGAACATGAGCCTTGATCACAAAAAGGCTCAAGGATAGCACTCAGGCCCTGAGTTCAAGCCTCACAACTAACAAATATATACATACTTTGAAGGTTGACTTACTTTTTTTCTTGTTTTAGCTGAAATAATACAGTGTTTTATACTTGGTATTATGTCTTTTTCTTGCTTTTAACTTGGTATGTCACATTTTTACATAAATATGTTTATATTTTTAATACTTTTTATACTTTTGTATGTGTGTGGCTGGTGTGGAATTAGAACTCAGGGCCAAGGCAATGGCCTTTAATAATTTTACTCAAGGCTGGCACACTATCACTGGAAGTGCAGCTCCACTTCAGGCTTTTTGGTGATTTGTTCGAAATAAAAGTCTCAGACTTTCCTGCAGCCCTCAGATTGCAGTTTCCTGAGTAGCTAAGAATTATAGGCATGAACCACCATCACCAGGCTTTTTGTACTCTTATTGGCATAATTTGATTGTGCTAAATAATGGGTTTCATATGATCTGTTCTTACGTGTGTATCGTGTATATTGATAATAATCATGATCCTTTACATAGCCATTCCTGCTGGTCCCCTTTTTCCAAATGATCTTCTTTCCACTTTTACATCTTTTATTTTTTAATGTACATTTGATATATGAGAGAAAACATATTTGTCCTTTTAAGGTTGGAATATTTCTCTTAGCATGATGATCTCCAGTCTGTTCATTTTTACTTCATTTATAGGATTTAATTCTTCTGTATGGCTAAATACCCCGTTGTGTAATATACCATCCTGTCTTTATCCATTTATCCATCAGTGGACACTTAGTCTGCTTTCCTAAGTTGCCCATTGTGAGTAGTCCTGCAATAAGTGTGCGTGTGTAGGTATCTCTATTTTATGCTGTCTCTAATTCCTTTAGTTACTGAATGCGTTTACTTTTAAAGCTGTGTCTTCACTGAAATAAAGAATTGGTGCACTGTTAACTTGCTCTTTAAGCATCATTGTATTCTATGAATTGGCATGTATAATTATAATGAAACCCAATTTTAGTCAAACAATATTTTATAACTACTAGAAATTACATAGTGCTATTGACATAATTCATTATAAAACTGGATTGCGACTTCCACTTTGATGAGGTGTTGGCCATATGCCCTAAGTGCATATACAAAAGGAGGCAGAATATTGCCGTTAATCAGAAACATGTGAACATATTTAAGTACATTTAATTTATAGGCTTTAAAATTTAATCTCTTATTTTACTTCTAAGAAGTGCTTTGTCAAAAGAAATGTAGTATCTTTCCCCCCCGCCCCTTTTTTTTTTGTTGGTCCTGGGACTTGAACTCTGGGCCTGGGCTCTGTCCTCAGCTCTTCAGCTCAAAGCTAGTGCTCTACCACTTGAGCCACAGTGCCACTTCTGGTTTTCTGAGTGGTTTATTGGAGATAAGAGTCTCATGGACTTTCCTTTCTGGACTGGCTTTGAACTGCGATTCTCAGGTCTCAGCCTCCTGAGTAGCTAAGATTATAGGCATGAGCCACCAGCACCAGCTTTTTCCTCCCTTTTTATTTTTTATTTTTTTTGCCAGTCCTGGGGCCTGAACTCTGGGCCTGGGCGCTGTCCCTCAGTTCTTCAGCTCAAGGCTAGCACTCTACCACTTGAGCCACAGCGCCAATTCTGGCTTTTTCTGCTTATGTGGTGCTGAAGAATCGAACTCTGCAAGGCAAGCACTTTACCACTGAGCCAACTTCCCAGCCCTTTTTCCCCTATTTTCTTTGGAAGGTTTTTGTTTTGTTGTTGTTGTTGTGTTTGTACTGGGGATTGAACTCGGGGCCTAGCACTCTTGCTTAGCTTTTTTTTTTTTTTTAAATCCTGTTCAAGGCTGACACTCCACCACTTCAGCCACTTCCAGCTTTTTGGTGGTTAGTTTGAGATAAGCCTCAGATCTTTTTGCCCGGGCTACTTTTTAACAGAAATCCTTAGCCTCCTGGGTAGATAGAATTATGGATATAAGCCACTAGTGCTGGCTACCATAAAAGTATACTTTTTTTGTTGGTGGGGGGTGAGGGGGGGCAGTCATGGGTCTTGAACTCTGGGCCTGGGCATTGTTCTTCAGCAATTCAGCTCAAGGCTAGTGCTCTACCACTTGAGCCACAGTGCCACTTCCAGTTTTCTGGTAGCTAATTGGAGATAAGAATCTCATGGACTTTTTGCCCTGGCTGGCTTTGAACCA
The DNA here is from genome assembly GCF_019054845.1 of Dipodomys spectabilis. Taxonomy (NCBI): domain Eukaryota; kingdom Metazoa; phylum Chordata; class Mammalia; order Rodentia; family Heteromyidae; genus Dipodomys; species Dipodomys spectabilis. The sequence continues at coordinate 4,097,773 of NW_024870750.1, forward strand.
CGATCCTTAGATCTCAGCCTCCTGAGAAGCTAGGATTACAGGTGTGAGCCACAAGTACCTGGCTCATGAAAGTATTCTTAATGAGAAAAATGATTCTCAAGTACATCATAGAAATTTTTGAAGTATTCACATGCAATGTTTTATCAATCAAGAAACATTTGGTGGGAATTAATATGACAAGGATTGCATAAATGCTGTCAAGAAAAAATCTCCTACGATAGCTGAAGTCAGCTATTCTTAGAGAATCTTGAATAAGAAGAGATTACCTTTATGGTCTTGCTTTTAGGAATTGTGTGAAAAAGCCACTGATCTCACATTTACATTAAGTACTTCAAGATGAACTGACTCACAATAGGCAGTTTAACTGATAATTTGTTTCATCTTAGTGGTTCATTTAACTGTACTCATTAGAATTCAGAGAAAGGCTGTCCTAAGAATTCAGCAATTAGTCCTGGGAAGTTGTAAAAACAAAACCAATTTATCCCAGCATGAGAATTACTAAATACCACATTAGGGAACCAAAGTTTGTAATTAAGAGGAAGAGGAAAGGAGCAACGCCTCTACACCTGTACAAAAGGACCCATTGGAATGGGATCTGTAAAGCCAGCTGTGTATACAGCATCGTCGCATACAGATTGCCTCTTCCAAGACAATTTGAATGCACACCAATTGAGCTAATGGTCCTCTGTGGCGGTGGCATTTCTTAAATCTCTAATTCAATAGATGTTACTAAAAGAAAAAAGAATGTTAGGGTCCTGCATTCACACCTTTGCAATTATTGAGTTGAAGGAATGGCTTACTCTCAGGGACCAGAATTGGTCATCTTTCCAAGAGATTAAGAAAGGAGATTTCTAGCTCTCTGCTTTACCTCAAGAACTCATTGGAATCTTTCTTACGCTCAGGAGTCCAATGTGAACACAAAAGGAGACTTAAAATGTAGCTCCTAGGAAGACATCTGTAGTTAAGAGTACTGCCTTATTTGTTCTAACTCTGCCAATAGCACAATCATGCAGTCACCTCTGAGGAAAATGTACCCGTTTACTTAGACAATCTTAGTTCTGTCTTTAAATGTAACAATAACTTTTCTCATTTTAATTCTTACCTCGTATAAATTTCCCTTGAGAAGAGGCTACGCTTTTGATCTAACTTACACATTTCTAATGTAAATTCAAATCACACTCTAGCAACCAAGACCTTCTCTCACCAGGAAGAATGTATTCAATGCTGCAAAAATCCATATCATCATTAAATAAGGGCATATTTGAAGAATATAAATTATAAATAAAATGATTAATGAGACCTACCCACCATCTCATCTGAAAATAAAATCGTTGTCAAATATCCAGTATTATGTTATGTACCTGTATGGTAGACAATAATTTTTATTTTTTGATTTAAAAATTTTAAATATAGTGTTATTGTCACTAGTAAGGTATTATACAGAGAAGTATAACTATTTCACAGTGTAGGTCATGTGTACATTTCTCTTGTGGACAATGTCACCCTTTCCTTCACTTTTCCCCAGTGTCCCTCTCCCACCCCTGCCCACAAGTTGCATAATTCATTTTCCGCATAGATAATAGTTTTTTTTTTAAAAATGCCACAACAATACTCCTGCACAGCAAGTAGTGGAGTGTCATGCCTCTTTTTATTGAGTGACCTTGGGGCCTGTCTACTTAAAGGAAGGGGATGGTGTGGAAGGAGTAGTGTAGACTTTGGAGACAAGGTCATTTGTAAGGGCCCCTGGAGCAGGGTGTTTGCCCTTGGGGCAATGTTGTGGGTAGGCCCAGGTCATGTGAGGAGGCTACTGTAGGTATTCCAACAGTGTGAAGTCCCTGCTGACAGCCATCATCACCAGACATGGAAATGAGTAAGATTTCAGATGGTCCTTGCTCCTGGTATTCAAGCCACTGCACCTGAATATGAGGAGGGCAGAAATAAGCTATTCTTACCATCCCCTGGCTCTACAGAAGCTTTGTGAGCAGGATAAATAATGTAGTTGGTTTAGGCCACTTAAGTTCTGGGTCATGATACAATAAGAGCAAATTAGAGGTATCTTTAACTCGCAGGAAAGCAGGAAATGTCTCTTTAATCTGTTACACCAAAATAAACCCTTGCTAAGACTTGTTTTTTTTAAAAAAAAAAAAATAGAATGCTCAAATTCTTTTCTCCCTTGTTCAGTCCTCATAATTCTTAGGAATTATTAAACTTCTATTGCCAATGAACAAGCAGGCATTGTGCTGAGCCAGGGAAATACCTTAGTGCATTTGACAGACGTGGTTCTGAAAGGGCAGAGTGATTATGTGGCTTCTTTAGAACCCTAAGCTAGTGAGGGCCCTGCTGACCTTCACTCACTGCACGAGGACAAAGGATCATGCTTTTCCCCAGATACTGTCTCAGTGTTTCCCAGCAGGGATAAATCAAATCACGTGCTTTTCTTGGTTTCGGATGCAGTGTGCGCATATGTGACAATTGGTCATATTCTTACATTAAACTTTTACAGACCGAATCTGTATTTTAGGGCCTGTTTGTAGAGGTTATTTGGACTAGAAATGATAAATAGAAATTGTATATATTTAAGACATGCTGGCTGAAGTTTTGATATATGTAGATGATGTGAAAGAATCACCACAGTCAAATTGGTTAATAGTTCTTAGTACCCTTTTTTTGAAGACCAGTGGATTAAAACATGTAGCCTTCTCTCTGGGGCTTTTATTTTGTCCCATTGCTCTATATATATTTGTTTTTTTTTAATATACCAGTACCATGGTATCTTCATTATTTAAGGTTTGTGATATATTTTCAAATGAAGTTGCCAGCTTTGTCCTTCTTGCTCAAGATTGCTTTGGCTATTCAAATTCTTTGTAGTTTCATACGATTTGGTTTCTGTATTTTGGAAAAGTCTTTAAAAAGATTGGAATCAATGCTTCTTTGATTGTTTGGTATAATTTACTTGGGCTTTTCATTGTTGAGAGGTTTGAGCTACTGAGCGCATATCCCTAATTTTTATTGGTCAGTTCAGGATTTCTGTTTCAGCAAATTGTGTGTTTTTAGCAATTTATGCATTTATTCTGGATTATCCAACTTGTTGCCATGTAACTATTCATAATAGTCCTTTTTTATTTGAGGCATCCATTGTAATGTCTCCTCTTTCAGTTCTAATTTAATTTATTTGAGTTTTCTCTCTTTGTCTTAGTTAATTTGGTTCGGGGTTTGTTGTTCATTCTTTTTTCACAAAACCCCAAGACTTAATTTTCTGATCTTTTCTATTGTTTGTCTGTTCTCTATTTTGTTCCTTATTAATCCAATCTTTATGATAGCTTCTTTCCTTCCACTTACTTTGGGCTTATTATTCTTTCTCCAGGACTGTAAAGTATGAATTTTGTTCGTTTACTAAGATATTTCTTTTTTTTTTCAAAGTAGGCATTTGTTACTAGTAAACTTTCCTCATAATATTGTTGAGGCCCATTGCTGTTACTAGATTTGTTTTTATTTGTCTGTCACCTTGAGTTTCTCTTTGAAACAAGTAAAATCTGAGATATGGTCCACCAAATATGTAATTTACTTTCCATATATTTTGAATTTTCCTATTTTCTTTGTGATATTGCTTCCTAATTTCATTCCACTGTGGTCAGAAAAGATACTTGATAATCTTCAATTTTTAAAGACTTATGTTCTGACTTCCATATGGCCTGTGTTGCAGAAGGTGTCACGCGCATTTGGGAAGAATATATATTATTCTGCTATTGGGGAGGAAGTCCCAGATGTGTCTGTTAGGGCTACCTAGTTCATACTGTTGCTTAGTTCTCTTTTCTGTCTGAATAACCTATCCAGTATAGACAGTGAGGTATTGACATATCCTGTGATTATTATGCCCCTATTCTTCCTTTCAGATCTCTTAGTTTGCCTTAATTTTGTCTTATCTGTGGTGTCTTGTATCTCACTGGTCTTCTTCATAATTATTATTTTGAATTTTTTGTTAAGCAATTCAACTCATGGCTCTTTCTTTAAAATTCACTACTATGGTTTTATTAGTTTCTTTTACTAGCATAATGCTTTAGTAGTACTGACTGATTCTTTGTAGTAGGTACCAAGGTAGCTTTGTTTTGAACAAACACCTCTTCCAGTCTTTATAACCTGATCTGACAGGTAAAGACCTTCCCCTGCTGAGTTGTACAGTGCCTCTGGGATTTCAGACACAGAGGTGTAGAGCTACATCACATGGCTTTGTGTCTGAAGCCAGGTCCCTGGACAGTAGGTAAGTGATGTGGGCAAACATGGTTATTGCCCTATCCCAGGCAGTTGGGACTGCCTCGGGGACCATAGTAGAGCTGGAGTCAGACAATGAGGCTATTTCTAGCACTAAGGGCAAAGTCAAGGAGCAGCTACTAATCAGAATTGCAGAACATTGCTGCGGGCTCACTAGCCTACACTCATATAACTACGTGCATTCCATCTCATTCATTCTGTATTAATACCAAAATGGTAGAGTTGCCTAATTAAAACCAATACTAGTATCAGCAATCTAGCACAGAAAAACATTATAAATCTAGAGATGAACCCTTTCAACTTTTTAAAAATGTTTTTTACATCTTTGAAAGATAATATTACCCAACTAATCACAGTACATCTTTTGGATTTTAGGGCTTCTGAAGTTTTGGGCTCATATACATTCCTGCATATTTACATTTATCTCAGATATCCAAGGTCACTAACAGGTTGGCTGTGACATTGAGGGCTGAGCTAAGGAAGTTATATTTCTTCCATTAACAACATCACACCCTCTCCCATGGCAACCCTGGCATCCTGGTTTTAGTTGTTTGTGACAATCTGGGTTTCATTATAAAGATAAGATGATAGATTTAGCTGCTTCCCACTATCTTGGAAAAAGAGCATCAGCCTTAAGTATTTGGAAAATGTGAGCACAAAACTATTTAGGGATTTTGGGAATATAGGCTATTTGCTGTCTGGGAGAGAAAGAACAGACTATCACCTAAACAATTTGTATAGTGGCTTTTATTCTTCTGTAATAAGCAGACTATGATCAACAGTTTGCTGCCATTTTCCCTGAGACTGGAATTGCTCATATCTCTAGCATTGCTTATTTATTTTGAGGTTCATGTTCAGTAGGAACAGGAGACTCTAGATGCCAACACATTTTTTTTTTTTAGCAAATATTGTCCAGATCTGTCAGCGAAAGTGTTTCATGGCCAAGTTGTGATAGAAAGCAGGAAAAGGAATAAACAGGAAAGGAGTTGTCAATGAGAGATTATCCAAAAGATTTACCAGGTTAGAGTTCAACTTCAGCTATGTGTTTCAGTCTATTGTAATTCTGTCTTAATGTCTTACAGTACTGAAACCTGAAGAAATGATCATGGAAAATACATCCATTTTGGATTATCTCTTTTGTTGCATGGAAAAATATTTTATTTTGCTTCGCTTAAATTAAAATTTTAAATTTTTATTAGGTACAACCTATTGTTTTTTGAAATATGTATACATTGTAGAACTTCCCAGTTAATGAACAAGAATATTACCATGTACACTTAATATTTTAAGTGGTCCGAACATTTAAAATATACTCTTAATGATTTTCAAAAGATTATATACTGTTACTAACCACAGCAACCAAATTGTACAGAGAAGAAAATATTCCTTTGGTTTTTACTGAAATTCAGTATACCTTGTCCATTATCTCCCAACATTCTCCATCATCTCATCTCTTCATAACTGTCATTCTACCCTATACTTCTGTAAGCTCAGGTTTTGGTTTCTATAGATTCTACGTTTGAGTGAGATTATGTGGTATATGTCTTTCTGTGTCTGCCACTCTCACTTAATAAAATGTTCTCTGGGCTTATCCATATTCTCACATATGACAGGATTTCTTCTTTGAAAAGGCTCAATAGCATTCCACTGTAAATATAAACCATGATTTTTTTAATCCACTCGTGTTGATGGATGCTTATGTGGATCCAGTCTCTTGGCTTTTTGTGAATAATTCTGTAATGGTCATGAGAATGCAGACATACTGGTATGGACAACTCCTTAACATAATGCTTTAATTTGGGTGGGGTTTATGTCTCATTGTGAAATTTCAGGCTCTTATGGCAATTCTGTTTTTAATTTTTTGAGATCTTATACATTTTAAGGGTCAATTTGCATTTCCATCAACAGAGTATGAGAATTCCTTTTTCTCCACAAACTTGCCAACCTTTATCTTTCATCTGCTTTTTTATAATAACCATTTTAATAAGTAATATGTTTTTTGTGGTTTTAATTTTTTTTTGGCCAGTACTCTATCACCAGAGCCACATCTCCAAACCACAACTCTCTTTTTCTTGATGAAGAGTGATGTTGAGCAGTTTTCCCTCTATTTGCTCATCCATCTATTTGCTCGTCTTCTCTTAAGGCATATCTATTTCAGATGTTTTTAGATCCTTCGCCCTTTTAAAAAATCAGGTTGTTAGCCAGGTGCTAATGGCTCACACCAGTAATCCTTACTACTGAGAAGACTGAGATAAGGAGGATCATAGTTCAAAACCAACCCGGGCAGAAAGGTCCCTGGGACTCTTGAATTAACCACCAAAAAACCAGAAGTGGAGCTATAGCTCAAATGGTAGAGTGCTAGTCTTAAGCACAAAAGCTTAGAGACAGTACCCAGACCCTGGATTCAAGCCCAGTGCCAACACTAAATAAATACATAAATAAACACATGAATAAATAAAATCAGGCTGTTAATTTTTGAGCAAGGAAATGAGTTCCTTATGTATTTGGGCTATTAGCTCCTTATCAGATTTCTGAGTTGCAAGTATTTTCTCTCATTCTGTAGACTGCCTTTTTACAACTTTTGATTGTTTCCCTTGTTGCACAAATTCTTTTTTATTTTGCTGCAATCCCAACTGTCTATTTTTGCTTTTTGTTACTTGTGTTTTGTAAAAAAGGAAGAAAGGAAAAAAAAATCATTGTCCAAATCAAATGTCCAAATCATTGTCCATATCATGAAGTTTCCCTAATTTTTCTTCTAATGGTTTTATACTTTCCAGTCTTATATTTGTCTTTAACAATTTTGAGTTGGTACTCATATATATATCATAATAATGGTCTCATTTATTTTATCTTCCTGCAAATATGTAGTTTTCCCAACAACCTGTTTTGGAGGTTATATAATCATATATTCTTGGCACCCTTGTCAAAATTCAATTGGCCACAAATACATGGAGTTTATTTCTGGGCTATTGCTTCTGTTCCATGGTCTTTACATCTGCTTTTATGCCAGTACCATGCTATTTGTATTGATGTGGCTTTGTAAAATACTTGGAAATCAGAAAGCATGATGCGGTCACCTTTATTTCATCTTCCTCAAGATAGCTTTGGCTACAGAGGGTCTTTGTGGTGCCATAACACCTTTAGAATTATGTTTTCTATCTCTATGAGAAAATGTCTCATAGAGAAAATGTCACTATAGTGTTGGTTTGTTTTTTGAATAGAAATTGCTTAGAATGTGTAAATTATTTTGGGTAGTATATGGATTTTAACAGAATCAGTTCTTTGGGTCCATGAACATGGGATATCTTTCTACTTATTTATGTCTTCTAGTTCTTTCTTATCATTTTCAGTGCACAGGAACTTCATCTCCTTGATTAAATGTATTCCTACATATTATCATTACCACTGGTGACAATTGATGACTCAAACTAGGGCCAAGTAAAAAGTATGTATTTTTAGGAGTATATTCTTTAAGAGAATAAAGTACACAGCTGGGTGTTAGTGGCTCACACCTGTAGCCTCTAGCTAGTCAGTAGAATGAGATATTGCAGTTTGAAGCCAAATTGAGAAGAAAAAAATCTATGAGACTACATCTCCAAAATAACCTGCAAAAAGCTGAGCTGGAGGTATGATTCAAGGGATAGAGTGCCAGCTGAACAAGTAAGCTCAGTAGGCATGAGGCTCTGAGTTCAAACCCCATGTTAAAAGACAGAGGGTGAGAAAGAGACCCACAGAGAGATTTTCTGTTACAGTTGCTATTTTGAATGTGATTATTTCCTTGATTTCTTCTTTGATACTTGTTTGTTCATAGATAGAAATGTTACTTATATTTTATATTGATGTCACTTATTGTATTCTGCAGCTCTAATGAATTTCTTTATTAGCATTAGTGTTTTTTGATAGGGTCTTTATAGTTTTCTCTACAAAATATGATGCAATCTGAAATCCAGCTATTGAATTGGAATTATTTAAGTGATTGCTGAATTAGTTCCTCAGGGCTACGCTGGGACCTAGGTCCTGCATCCACTAGTGTGGATCTGAGTCTTAATCTGTGGAGTTTGGCCTGAAGCTCAGGTCTACAGGAGGTAATACGGCACAGGGTGTGTCTTAAGCTTGAGTCTTCAGGGGCTAACCTGGTGCTTAGTAGGTTCTGGTCTCTGAATCCACTGAGATGTTCCCAAGTCCATGGAAACTGGCCTCCCATTGAAATGGCCCTAGAGAATCTGTCTGAAGTTGTAGGCCTGTGCCCCAGTTCTGCAGAAGTATCCCTAAATCCCAGTCTATGGAGTCTAGTTTGACAGTAAGTTGTACTGCGACAAGCATGATCCAGAGCAGGCCTGGATCCTGAGGGGGCCCAGCTCTGCATGGAGTTCTAGGGGTCAGGCCAGAGCAGGGGAATTGGAGCAGCCTGGCACTTGGCAGGACTGGAGCCTGTATCTGCAGGAACTGGAGGTGCAGATCTGGTGCTGAGGCAGTTGCAAGCCCTGGGACTTTGTGGTTTGACCTGTGTTGAGACTGGCCTGAAATCTGGAGCAGACCTGTAGCCTGTGTCAAGAGAGACTGGACTACATGGAGGGAAATTTTTAATAACTCACGGCTCATAAATTGCAAACCTCATTTCCAAGCAGACAACATTGTCTTTTCTCTTTTCAACTCCTAAACACTTCCCCACTCCTAGGAGACAGCCTTCCCTTGGCAGTAAATGAAGGCCACACACACCAGATTTCAGCAGATGCTAGAGCAATGACCAGTCCGCAGGAAGCCTGGCTAAACTGACTTTCCCAGGCTAGTGCTTCCTGAGCAATTAAATCTGAATTACCGCATGTGGAAGCTTTCACTTGAGGTACCCATTCTGGCTACCCTCACATGATATTCTGTAATTTAAATCAGACCACCTAAATGGAATAGAATGGTTTCCAACAGTCATCAACATAATTGAAAATATCAAGCCAAAATTGAATGGCCCAAAAGATAGTCACTATTTATATGATCTGCTTCCTTGTGGTGTTATATGTGCATAAATAAAAGTAGCGGTGAAAAGAACGGAAGGCCAGAATGAACATCTGGAAAATGTATGACAAATCTATAGTCCATTTGCCTTCCTATTTCATACCAATTCTTGTTTCAACCTATTCCACTCCCATAGTGCTACGTAGGCTATAGAGGACAGTCTTTATCTTGCTCTGCAACATTAACTCATGGGGTGAGATTGCAAGAGCTATAAGAGATTCACAAAGGAAAGCCAGCCCGAGATATTTTCAAAATCGGAATGAGTAATTTAATGTCACTGGAAATAAAAGCCTCTCTTTCTCCTTTTCCTACCTCTGACCATCAAGGAACCCATAGAAATGCTATTGTAATTAGAGCTTACATTCCATCATTTCTTAATACTCTGGAGTATACAGAGAATGAAGAGATAATGTTTTACCTTGAAAGACTGAAATGGAAAAACCTCCTGTTCATGGAATCTCTCTGGAGTGGAGTTATTTGTGTGATTGCAATCACAGAGTCAGCTAAAATAGCATTTGAATTCTCCAATGTCTTCCTTCTGTCAAAAGCAGCATTTCCCCGAAACTACCTTTCTAGCCCAGAGTAACTGTCTGCTCTCCAAAAACAGCTCTAAATGGCTATTAAGCAACCAGTAACTCTGCCTAAATTTAGAGCAATTAGAACTATTTTCAAGGTTTTGAAAGATTATTCTAACCTCCTCTTTCCTTTGCCAAGATTCAAGGAAATCAAGAAAATAAGCAGCTTGGAGATGAATAAGACGGCAATGCTTGGTAGAGGTCTCCTTAGAGACATAAAGGAGTCAGGACTGTTTTCAAAAGTGAAGTGTGTCTGAACCTTCAGAGCAAGTTTTGAATGGCTAATTATTATAATTAACTGGGGAGAATGGGAGGCCATAATCACAGGACATCTTCCCCCATTAAGAAAATATCAGGTATGGAGCTGAAACTAACCTTATTTGTCTTGATGAGGCCGATCATCATTATGTGTCCATGCAAGGTCCATCATTTTTTTTAATAGTTTCTACTTCCTTTCTGATCCCAATTTCCATCCTGTATACCACAAAGAGACCTTCTCCCCATGCTTCCTATGTGTTCTTAGGTATGTCTAGGTCTTTGTGTGTGTGTATGTGTGTGGGTGTGCACGCATGCAGGTGTTAATGGATAAAGTAATCTTCTGGTATAAATACTGTTTCTTACATTTGCTTTTGATGCCTCCCCTTTTCCAATATGTGCACAAGAATGCATTGCTCTGGCTGCTATGTAATAATCCGTGGGGTGCAGCAGCCATTTTGTCTCTACCATTCTCCAGTATAGACACCGAGCTGACCATTATCTCCCAACTACAGCAAACACTATTGCTGTATACCTCACAAAGCCTTCATGAATCTTGAACAATTTCCTTGGGATGTGGAATAAAATTTCATAGTCCCATGTATACTCTTAATCTTATTGAACTTTTTTCTCATGTTTAGTGGTACTATGGATTAAGTTCAGGGCTTCACATTTGCACGATAAGTGCTATACCTCTTGAGCCATACCTCCAGCACTTTTTTGCTTTGTTTTATTTTTTTTTTGGAGGTTGAGGATCATTTTGTGCCCAGGCCAACTTGGGCTGTGATCCTCCTACTTGTACTTCACCGTGTCATTAGGGATGACAGGCATGTGCCACAGCACCCAGTCCTTGTGCTTCTCCTCTTGTCTAGGATATCAAGCATATACCATCACATCCAGCCATTGAGTATAGTAGCACAAGTGTACAATCTCAGCTACTTGGGAAGTCAAGCCAGGAATATTGCCAGCCTGGCAAAAAGTCAGTGAGACCTGGTCTCAAAACCAAGGTGGGTTTGTGGCTGTAAATTCTCCAAAAGGAGAAGAATCACTATCCAAGTCTGACCAAGATCAAAACATAAGACTCACTCTCAAAAAACACTAAAAGAACAAAAACGTGGGGGGGAGGGGAGCCAGGGGTGGGGTAACAGGAGAAAATGGGGAAGGGGTAACAGTGTTCAAAAAGAGAGGGACTCATGACCTCACTTACGTAAATGCACCACCTCCGTACATCACCTTTACAATAAAACTTTCAAAAATTAAAAAAAATAAACAGAACTTGGGGTATTATGCAAGCAATAGAACACTTGGCTAGCAATATGAGGCCCTGAGTTCTGAACCAGTAATGATTTTTTTTAAAGCTACTAAGGAAATACACAAAATGAAAAAAAATAAAATATTACACATATAATCTTATTAAATACTGTATATGGATGTTTGGCAAAACACAGGTCCTGTCTGGTGGGTGAATACAAATACATGTGTGTATAAAGTATTTGGACCATATTCCCCCGCTTCCCCCTTTCTGTTCCCTCTCATCCCCTCCTGTCTGTATACTCTCACCTGACAGGATCTGTTTTACATTCCTCTCATTCAATTTTTAAAATACACTTTAATTGTTTAAAGAGGTTTTACTGTAGAAAGGAGGAGGGTGGAAAAGAAAGGAAGGGTAGAGAAGGAAGGAAGGAAGGGAGGAAAGAAGGGAGGAAGGAAGGGAGGAAAGAAGGGAGGGAGGGAGGAAGGAAGGGAGGGAGGAAGGAAGGGAGGGAGGAAGGAAGGAAGGAAGGAAGGAAGGAAGGAAGGAAGGAAGGAAGGAAGGAAGGAAGGAAGGAAGGGAGGGAGGGAGGGAGGGAGGGAGGAAGGAAGGGAGGGAGGAAGGAAGGAAAGAAGGAAGGAAGGAAGGAAGGAAGGAAAGAGAGAAAGAAGGGAAGGAGGGGGAGGGAGAGAGGGGAGAGGGGAAGGAGGGAAGAAGAGCTAGACACCAGCAAATATCAAACTCATAAACCAGAGTTGCATGTAGGGCTTGATTTTTAAAAAGAGTACTTTGCTTCTTTTAAAAAAACAAAAACACAAACACAAACCTTTTTTAGAATAGATTTTTTGGACGCAAAGTAACTGCCGTGTTTACATTCAATCATTACAGAATCTGGCTCTTAGACTTCGAAGGCCCCCGGGGAGTGAGGGGAAGTCAGCAGTTATATGGAATGAAGTCTAGCAAAAACAAGCCAGCCACAGGTTGACAAGTGGTGGTGGCAACCTTGAGTCACGCAGAGGAATCTGTTCATTCCTAGATGGTGTTGGTGCATGTTTTGCTATGTCTTCTCTGAGGAGGTGAGCGTTTTTTCAGGGCCAGTCGACTGGCCTCACTAAGTCCCAGCGGCTGGGCCATCCAGTACACACCCACACTGTCCTGTTTGTCTTCTCCCAAATGCAAATCTTTCCTTTGTGAATTACAATCTGAGGCCTTTCAGTGGCTGGAGGTTTTTTGGTTTTGTTTTTAATAGAAGAAATTGTGAAGTGTAGATACTCCAGTTGTTCTCATATTTAAGGTAGCTAAACAGGAAGCTAGCTTTAGGACACAAGTTGGGTTTTATGAGGTTTTTGCTACTAGTTTTTATATTCTCATAGAGGACCTGTTTGCGAAGCATCTTTGCTGGCTTTCCTTTGGATGTTCTTTCCCCAGAGATAGTCCATAAATGGAAGTTCTTTGTGTGTGTAGCTGCTCATCTATGGTGCATGTTATGGGCTCCATTTGAAGGAAGAGTAAACTCATGCCAGGAGGCCGAGCGACCTGCTAAGAAGCCCAGCGTGCTGGAGCCTAGTGCTCTTCCCACAGCCAAGTCACCAGTGTGGTGTGCCATGTGCCGTTCCTGCCATTACTTACCTGTGGGTTCTTTGGGGGATGGGAGGAGGAGGGGGAGACAGGGTTTCATAATGTAGCCCAAACGGCTCCTAAGCTCACTCTTCTCATGCCTCAGATGAGTGCTGTGACTATAGGTATGCCCCCACCAAGCCCTGTAATTACCCAAATTCTTTAAGAAACTGGACAGTTACATGTGGAATGTAGATCTAAAATGAACACCAGGAAGCAGGTACTTGAAAGGGGGTGGAGTGGGATCAAGGGGAAAGGGGTAGATGAACGAAGAGGCGTAGAGGGGAAGAAGGCAGTCAGGAATTGAATATATATCCTACAAAATTAAGAAGAGCGAGAGAAGGGGTGGGAAGGAAAGGGATGTGTGAGGATGCTAGAAGGGGGGACATTGATCAAGATACATTGTTCTCATCCACTGCTTTGTTCAGTGGAAACCCCTTTGTGCAACCACTTAAAGATCATAAGAAGTAAAAATGAAATAATAACTAATTTCAAAACAGTAATAGGCCATGTTTGCAAAGGTGAACTATTGGGTAGGTCGTGGTGAGAGGGGGAGTAGGAAAGAACAAGGGTGGAAGGGTGAATATGACCAAAGTCCATTCTCTTCCTAGGTGGGAATCTCACAAGAAAACTCCTTTGTACAGTTAGCGTATGCTAATTTAAAAAATTCTCTACTAAAAAAACAACTGGTTTGTGTAGAGTAGAAACAATGAGAAGGCTGCTCCCTCTACATCCCAGTGCCATCCGTTTATTTGTCACATTGATACTCTTGGCTTTACCTTTCAGTAAGAGTGTCATCATCAATCATGTTCTCGAAATCTGCCTTTTCAAAGACTAGCTCCATAGTGACTGAAGGGAGTGGGAGGCAAGCATTTCCCCAAATGTGAGAAAATATCAGGAATAAATGATTAATTCCTCATCAAGTAGAGTAGGCGTTTCATTTTTGGCAGCCAATGACTGTGAATTAGACATTTTTCTGAGGTTGGAGATCAACTCTTCACAGTGTTCTCTGAACCAAGGGGGGAAAAAAAGCATATTTGACCAGATTGGATGAAAAACATGAAGGATGCAAAACAGTGCGGGGAAAGGCTCTGGGGAATTGCTGCTTAGAAATGCCTGAAAACACACAGTGTACAAGCCAAGCCGGGCTAACTGGTGTGCTCAGCCTGCTCATTTGGAGGATAAAAGAGTGGATTAATAAGCAAGGATCGAGAATATTTCTAAACAAATAAACACCCCACCAAATGTACCATTACTAAGAATATATACCTCTCATCAAAGAGGAAGAGAGTATTTATTCACACAAGAGGAGCACTGGTGCTGGAAGGAGACAAGACCCAGCAGAAATGAAACCTGCAATCATGGCTTCAAATTGGAGCTGTGATTCATAATGAGCCATGGGGGCTGAATTCCTGGAGACACCATAGACTGGAGAGAAGAGCTGGAAAGGCAGAGAAAACAGAGGTGTGGACAAAAGGCGGCCCAGGTTGTTAGGACCCAAAGTAGCCACAAGAGGGCAGCAAAAGCCAGCATTACAGCTACGGATCACAGAGGCTGTCAAATAAGATGAAAACCTGTCATTTAAACCATGCTTCAACCTGGAGGGGAGGGAGGAATCAGTGGAATAGTTCTTAACAAATCATGACACTCAAGACAAAGATGACATTTGTACTCAATGTACAAGGCAGGGAAAGCTCGAAGGCGAATGCACAGTAAAACAATATCTGCAAACGTATGCATTAAAGTGGATATAAAATATTTAGCAGCTAAAACAAAAGGATAAAAATAATTTAGAAAATAATAGGGAAAGAAAAATGATCAAATATAATGATATGACAAATTCAGTCAAATCTGCATACTTAAAAACAGAAAAAGAGTGACATTGATTAAGATATATTGTCTTCATAAACTGCTTTTTTAAAAGATCAACTCCTTTGTACAACTACTTAAAGATAATAAAAAATATAAGGGGGGAGGGAGAAAAAGAAAAAGAAACAATTGCAGAATCTTGAGGTTTATCTAGCTTTAGCTTATGCCCTATGGGCTGTAGTCATTATTATAGGAGGCTAGCATATATCTACTTAAATCTCTTACCAAAGACTGAAATTTAAGAAAGGAAGTCCCTATAGCCTGATGAAGGGGATCTCTCCAGACTTTTATTTTTTTAGCCTTCTGGAAAAAAAACCCACTATCTAATTAACTTTGGCCAGACTCCAACCATTCTTCCTTCCTGGCCCCTGTGGAAATGCAAAATGACTGTCTATTCCTGTTCAGGCAGACTGACAAGGCCACATTTGGTTTTATTGTTTTAATAAAGGCATCTTTTTTTCTTTTTCAATAGAAAAATGCATAATTGAGTAACGCATGTGCAGATCACACCCGCACCAGGGGAGTCCCCATTTTCCAGCCCCTGAGGACAGCTACCCAATTTGCAAGCACAGCATCTAAACAGAAACCACGAGGAAGTGCCATCTGAAACTCCCACCCGGGAAGTGGTGTTCTCTCCTGGTATTCCTTCTAGGAGTAACCCGTGGTACACTGGAGGCCTAGAGACTCAGCTTTATGTCTCACTTAAGGTCATCATTGCCCCGCTCTGGACTCAGAGCAAGGGCAGGGTGTGCTCAGAAGGAGCAGGGCGAGCTTTCTCCTGGTAGAAACGGCAGCTTCTGGTTAAGGGAGACTGAACGTGTTAGGGTTGTTGTTTTATTTCTTCTTCTCATATTGGTATTCCGATATATTCTGGTATATTTTTCAGATAATGATGTTCTGATATTGTCTAAACTCTTCTCTTGAAACTCATGACCTGAAAATAAACATAATGGGAAAGAAAGTTTTCATTGTATGATAGGTTAGCTTTTAAAGTTGAAAAAAATGCAGATACTTTTTTTTTTAAATATAAAATATTTTCTTCCTATGTTAGAATAAGTGCTTCTGGTTGTGTGTTTTTATATGTGGATGCAGACTTTTATATATATCAACAGGTTTCTGTACTGTGTGTGCTAAATACTAGGAACGTAGCACACGTGTATACACACACACACACACACACACACACAAAGGCCAGGCTGGTGGTTCATTCCTGTAATTCTGACTGTGTAGGAGGTATAGATAGAAGAAACATCAGAGCCTGTCCCTTGGGCAGGAGGAAGAGGGAGAGAAGTAAGACCTTATCTTTAAAACAACAACAACAACAACAAACGAAGCAAAGCTACACCTCAATGACTCATGCCTTCAATCCTCGCTACCTGGAGGCCAAGACTGGAAGATCATTGTTGGAGGCCTTCTGAGAATAAAAAAATCTATGAAATCTCTTCTCAATCAGGAGCTGGGTGCAGTGGCACATGCCTTTTGTTCTTATCTATTACTTGAAAATGAACATGGATGAATCAGGCTCAGGCATATCAAGAAGCAAGATTCTATCTCAAAAATAACCAGCATAGGTCAGAGCTGGAGGTGTGGCTTAGTGGCAAGAGCACCTGTCTTGTAAATGTGAGGCATTGGGTTCAAACCTCAATATCACACACATATAAAAAAGGTCCTCTTCTCATAGAGCTTGTTTTCTAGAATAATTTATGAAAATGAAACCTTTCCGTACCTACAATATTAAAATCTGCTTTTAATTGACTTTATATATATATACACATATAAATATGTGTGTATTTATATAAACATGTATATATTAAACATGATATATGTATATTGTAAATACATACGCGTATATATTTATATGTATGTATATATGCACATATATATGTCATACATTTTCATGGAAAATACAAATCTATACTGTAATTTTAACTGACAAATATTTTAGCATATAGGTGCTCCATAACTTTTTATTCAACTCTATAATTATAAAAGTTAATTTCCATTGCTGTTTGGTGTTATTGTAGGACTCACTTTTTTTTTTAGGAACTTTGTACACTGACACATAATAAATTGGCACATTCATTTAATTACACCCATAAGATAAACTTCACATTCCAGTGTTTTGAATCCTGACTCATTAGATGTGTTTCTACCTTGGTATATGGAATGAATGCCTTTACATTTCTGCGTATGAATATTTCATTTCTAAAAGCAGCTGATGGTTTTTACCAACTGCGAACCGATAAATATTCTTGTATGTGCTTGTACAGTTATGTGAATATTCATTCCTTCATTTAATTAGACTTTAAAATTGGAATACATGCTTGGCATAAAAACTCTAAGAAGTCTACTGAAGGTACAGGCTGTGTCCTAACCTTTCCTTCCAATGTGTTCCCAGCCTGGCTTGTTGTGGGTAAAGCACGGCTATCTTCTGAGCACGTGTCTCTTATACATTCCCTTCTCAGACCATCTGACACAGAGTACATACTCTCTTCTTTGCAACTGTACTCTGATTTGTGTTTTCTTTCAAGTTAGTACTGGAGCTTGAACTCAGAGTCTGGGCACTTCCCCTTAGCTTGTTTTTTTGCAGAAAGTTGGCACTCTGCCATTTGAGCCACAGCTCCACTTTCAGCTCCTTGTTGGTTAATTGGAAATAAACATCACACAGACTTTCCTGCCCTGCAATCTTCAGCTCTCAGCCTCCTAAGTAGCTAAGATTACAGACAGGAGCCCCTGAACCTGGTTTGCAAGATGTTTCTTTAAATTTTCTAACACTTTGTTAACGTTTTTTCCCCAATATTTTCACCATTAATTAATCTGGTTGTGTGTGTGTGTGTGTGTGTGTGTGTGTGTGTGTGTGTGTGTGTGTGTGTGTGTGTGTGTGTGAATGTAGAAACAGCATCCAGTTTTATATAGTTTTCTGTATGGAAATCATTCCAGAATACTATACCATTTATTTTAATGTTATTTATGGCACACTCCAGGGGCTCATATGTATGTAGATCTGTTCCTGGGCTTTCAATTCTGTTCCCTTCTGTTGGAATTACAATTACATGGCAGTAAAGCAATCTTGAAATGAATGTTCCTATTCTTTTCTTTTGTGTGAATTGCAAGATCAGCTTATCAATTTCTACAATACATTTTCTTAGGATCTTTTTTGGGACTGGAATTTCTTTGAATTTGGAGAGAATTCTTTTTTTCAAATCCAGTGCAACATATAGGATCATGTGTATCTATTCTGTATGTGTGTGTGTGTGTGTGTGAGAGAGGGGGGGGGGGAGAGAGGGAGGGAGGGAAGGGGGAAGGGAGGGAGAGAGGGAGGGAAGGAGGGAGATCAACCTGACTAAAACGAATTTGCATGGTATTTGTAGGTGAGCTAGCAGGTAGTGTTAGTTTGTTAGACAAAAAGAACACTAGAAAATTAAAGCATATTTGAATTGGGGTGTGGGTAGTGGATTTATTCCTTAAAAGAAACTTTCATCAAATTCAAATGGCTTCTTTGTCCTCATTTCTGGGGGCTCACAGTCACCTGTGGCTGTGGTGAGAGGAAAAGGCCAAGTTAGGCAAGTGTCTGCTGGGGAGGAGCACGCACAAACAGAGGAGAGAGGGTTTGCCGGGATGGAGAAGAGACAACAAGGGCTTCTCAGGGAATGAGGCCATGTTGATCCAAAATCTTTCCATTTTTGTGGGAGAAAAGAGCTCATGCCTAGCTGCTGGCTAGGCATACATAGGTAATACAAATACTCCAGGCTGGGTGGTTAGAGCAGAGACATTTCCCTTCTCCCAGCGCTGAAGTGCATGATCAAGGGGGTCTACAGTACCATCCTCCCCTCCCCCTTTGCTCACCCTTTTGCTGCCCCTTCCCATGGCCGCCCCTCCCTGCTCACGCACACCAGTGGCTCAGTGAATCCTAAATCCTGTAAGAACACTAGTCAGGTTGTGGTGAAGGCAATTCTCCCGGCTTCAAGTTCACTACCTCTTTAAAGCTCAAAAGGGTCACACTCGCAGTGGAGGGTGTTTGCAAGTCAGCCCATAATGGAGCTGAAGAAGCGACAGCACCGATCGCTGCTTGCGCTCCTCCCAGTGCTGTTCCCCGCCAGACTCACTGGCAGGAAAGAAGTGGGGAGAAACTCCTGTGCGGTCTTCTCGGCTCTCAGCTTTTCTCACCAGTTTCATTCCTTCAGTGGACATAGAAGCTTAGGGCTGCTCCACCAATGATGCTGTGCTTTGCTCAGGAAAATCTACCTCTGTCTTCAAGGGGCCTCTTTACCAACCTCTCTCTGTTTCCTCCCACAGATAGCAGAGAAGCAGAGGTGTTGGGGGGCACATTGGGGTCTTTCCAGTGTTCGTTGATTTCAAAGCCAACTCCCTCAGGTGTTTCGTTACCAGTATTCAGAATAACCAATGAGTTCCATGATACTATGGTCCTGTCACAAAAGAAAGACAGCACGGGGCTGGGTGTAGCTCAGTGGCAAAGCGCTTGCCTAGCAAGTACAGCATCCTGGGTTTGATCCCTGGTACCAAAAAAGAAAAGACAAAAAATATATACAGTTGAAGCCGGGCACCAGTGGTTCATGCCTGTAATCCTAGCTACTAAGGAGGCTGAGATGTGAGGGTTGTGGTTCAAAGCCAGCCTGGGCAGGAAAGTCTGTGAGACTCTTATCTCCAATAAAACACCAGAAAACTGGAAGTGGCACTGTAGCTCAAGTGGTAGAGTGGTAGCCTTGAGCTGAAGAGTCCAGGGACAGTGCCCAGGCCCAGAGTTCAAGCCCCAAGATCGACAAAAAAATAAAGTAAATTATATATATATATATACAGTTTAAAAACAAACAAACAAATGGGCTGTGAATGTGGCTTAGTGGTAGAGTGCTTGCCTATCATGTATGAAGTCCTAGGTTCAATTCCTCAGTATCACATACACAGAAAAAGCCAGAAATGGCACTGTGGCTCAAGTGGTAGAGAGCTAGCCTTGAGCAAAAGAAACTCAGGAACAGTGTCCAGGCTCTGAGTTCAAGCCCCAGGACTGGCAAAAACAAACAAGAAAAATGTGACCGCCTACAACAATTGCCCACAAATCTATCTCTTCTGCAATAATATTTTAAACATCTGCCCCAAAGTAAGTTATAGTTGAACATAAGTCAAATATGCAAATGATAGATATATGTTCTAAATGTTTGTTACTCTTCCTTGTCTATAAGCTTAGAAAATTCATAAAAACAGGCCTTCTTTTCCTTTATTTGCCTTCCATTTCCTATAGCAATACAAAGTAAGACCAGAAAGTTCTAGATGAATGAGTCATGAATGATAAAAGAATAGTTGTAATACACCACCATGGGCTTGAATCATATGTTGTAGTCATATGACATGCAGACGTGTTGCACTGAAACCCCTCTGTATAACTACTTCAAGACAATTTTTAAAAATTGATTAATAAGACATCAAGATGGATACTTTAATTTGTTTTAAAGCATAAGGCGAGCTTATGGGGTGTTTCAAATACTAAGTGACATACCTTCCAGCAGGAAGTGTTAGGGCTGGGTCTAGACTGGATTTCCAGAGAAGCACCTAAAGCAAAGGGGAATTGTATGTGGCCTTGTATCTAGGTGTGATGGTCTGAATATTTATGTCCTTCAAAATATGTATGCTGAAAGCTAATCACCAATGTAATGGAATTTGAAAGTGTAGCCTGTGAAAGATGACTTTTGTCATGACTTGGGCCATTATGAGTGGAGCCACAGAGCTATCTGCCCTCCTCCTATCACAGAAAGACACAGCGAAAAGACACCATCTAGGAGGAAGCAGAATCTGCTTGTGCCTAGACTTTGGACTTTGCAGCCTCCCAGAACATTGAGACATAAATGTCTATTGCTCCTAAGGTCACCGAGTTCATGACATGTTAGTACAACCCAAATAGGTTAAGACAGGAGGCAAGGGCCAACTCAGAAGGCAAGGTGGAAGTTTGTGTCTACTTCATGGAAACTGATCTTAAATCAAGATCTAGATTCAGAAGGGAGGAAGAGAAAAAAGGAGAGAAAGGGGGAAATAACAGAAAACAGGATGGAAGGCTGGATCCTTTTACAAAGTTTAAATCATTGAGCAACAAAGGAGCAGAGAAGAAAACAAAGCATGGTGGCATGAACAATGGTGGGTTTTTTTTTTTTTTAAATGTTGTGGTTTATGTTTTAACTCTTAACTTTGTATCTCTTTACCAAACATATTTTGTTTGTTTGAATGTCATTATAAAATTGGGCTTATATTGAAGAAAGTATTATCTAGTTATCAGCATAAGTGCAGTTGATTTTGGAAGTTATCATAAGTGAGTCTCAGTAATCTTGAAATAAGATTAGCTATCACAGCAATAGATTGACATAGGATGTAAAGAATCACACAGAAGTGTGGTCTTTCAAAGAAAGACAAGATGAAGGTTAAGACCCTTTTAAGTAAGTTCTCTTTGTGTATATAATCCCCAACTGAACACTCCTCTCTTTTGTTACACCTCTGTGATCACAGATCAGAGCACAGGATAAAGGATAATTCATCTTAAAGTACAGTCATTGAGGTTTGACAGCAGGGATAATGCTGAGAGACATGTCAATTAGGTGATTTCATTGTTACATGAGCATCACAGAGCGTACTTGGCAAACTTAGATGCTATAGGTCAATCACTTGATGTGTCTCAATGTGCTCAGAAGATGCAACAAACATAATATGTACAAGATTGCTGCCGGCACAGTATGACATAGAGCATGCTATTTTACTGTAAATGTTTTCCTAAGTAGAAATCCATCCTAAAATAAGCATAACCAGTAACATCATGATTTGCTGTCATTATCAAGTATTGCAATCTATACATGCTGTACTTAGATATGACCAGAATCGCAGTGTTGATCATCACCATAACACACGAGTCATACTTTAAGGGCTGTCATATGTCAGTAGGCCAAAGGAGAATTTCAGCTCCACTATAATCCTGTGGGCCTACCATCATAGACATAATCCATCATTGTCCACAGTGTCATGATGTGGTGCATGATTGTACATATCATTGCTTGATCAAGCACTAGAAATGGAAGGCATCTATCGAAACCTAGCTTAAGTGACTAATGCATATATATATAGAGAGAGAGAGAGAGAGAGAGATCATATTTATTGCTTATAATCTTTCCAAGAGATATTTCAAATTCTTTCCTAAAATAAAGATGAGAAAGAAGAGATCCCTATACAGACACTGATTGTTTTCATAAGCAATTGTGAATTAAGAAATAGCTCATATAAGCTGGAGCTGAAGCTTAGGGGTAAAATTCTTGTCTAGCATGGATATTCCTCTGGGATGGATCCCCTGTACAGAAAAACAGGCCATAAATCATTGTAGGTATAGACTTGTAACTTGGCAGTTATGTTCTTTCAGTACTCTTAAGATGCTATCTCATTGTCCCTGGCTTCTATCACTTCGGATGATAAGTGTCAGTTTTATTGTTGATCTTTTGAAGTTAGGGGTCTTTTCCCCCCTTTCCATCTGCTTGTAACCTTTTTCTCTTTGCTTTTGGCTTTTACAAATTGAAATACTACTACTACTATAAAATTTAGTCTACTAATGCAGTTTACCCTGCATTCATTCTGATGGGGAAAAAGTCACAGAAATTCTCTAAGGATTGAAATCTTTCATCTGCTTATTATTGTTTTTTATTTTCCTTATTCTATCTTCTCTACTTCTGGAATTCCATTTACAAGGGACATTAGGCTTTCTCATCAGATTTAAAATGTTTTTAATATGCTCTTCTGTATTTCTCATTTTCCCCTCTGATTTCACTTAGGCTGTTTTATATTAACTTGTCACCCAGTTTGTTAATTCTGTCTACTTACTTTCAATATGTACTTATTTTTGTTCTATTAAATTCCCCTTGTTGGTAGCTTCCCATTCATTTTTGAAACTTTTCCATCTTTTTAAAATCTGTTTTTCTTTTTTTTTTTGGGGGGGGGGGGGTCCAGTCGTGGGCCTGAACTCTGGGCCTGGGCACTGTCTCTCAGCTCTTCAGCTCAAGACTAGTGCTCTACCATTTGAGCCACAGCGCCACTTCCGGCTTTTTTCTTTTTGCTTATGTGGTGCTGAGGAATCAAACCCAGGGCCTCATGCATGCAAGGCAAGCGCTCTACCACTGAGCCACCTTCCCAGCCCTAAAATCTGTTTTTCATATTATTCTAGCATACTAGTCATAGCTATTTTAAAGTTCTTATCTCTTAATGCTGATATCTAGAATGCCTGCAGATATATTTCTGTGGGGTTTTCCTTCCTTCTGTGTTTTTTTTTTTAAATCAGATGATGCTATCTTTTGGCATCTCTAATAAACTTTTGGTTGGATGCTCAAAATTGTGTTTTAAAAAATACTTTCCAAGTGTTGTTCCTCCAAAAGTCTCTACTCTTTCCTCTTCTTGATAGCAGAGAAAACAGAGATGTGGGGCAGGTGATTAATGCATTAACTCCATTAAAGAATGATCTGATTTGAGGGTGGATTGGCACATTTGATAAGATTTAGAATCTCTTGTTTCTAAACCATAATTCTTCAAGAACTTACTCCTGTAAGTTTTTGACGTTCTCTGTGTCATTTCATTTGGATCCAATGAAAATAGCTCCACTTTCAAATGTTTTTGTTATATGTTTTTATACCTTCAAACTCAAGAAGTTTCAGAATATATGTATTATTGAAAGAAAAAACAAGCTGTGTGTGTGTGTGTGTGTGTGTGTGCGTGTGCGTGTGCGTGTGTGTGTGTGTGTGTGTGTGTGTGTGTGTGTGAAACCACTCAGATCTCCAATTCTGGCAATCCAATCCTGTAGGACCAACAAAACCTCTGTTGATTTTTTTTGTTGCTGTGTGCTGTCCTCTACAAAGGCAAAGCCCAAGGGAAATAGCTGTAGACACATTGAACCCTGAAGTCTTTCTTGCTCCAGAAGCTCTGTAGTGCCTTTCAACATATGCCTTAGGACAGAGAATTTTTAATGTATGGAATTTAGGTAAGATGAAAACAGTAGGTGCTGTAACTAGATTATGCTTTTTTTCTTATTTATATCCAGCCACCAATAATCTTTAGAAACTTTTGTATTTTTATTTTTTTCTTATGATTTTTTTCACAAACAAGATAGCATGATTTAAAAACAAAATAAAGAGCCAGGCACCCGTGGCTTACGCCTGTAATCCTAGCTACTCAGAGGCTGAGATCTGAGGATCGAGTGTTCAAAGCCATCCAGGGCAGGAAAGGCCATAAGACTCTTATCTCCAATTAACCACAAGAAAACTGGAAGTGGTGCTGTGGTTGAAGTGGTAGAGTGCTAGCCTTGAGCTGAAGAGCCGAGGGACAGCGCCCAGGCCCAGAGTTCAAACCCCACAACTGACAAAATAAAGTTGAGGACCAACTTTCATAGAAAAAGGCCTATCTCAAAATTAGGAGCAAACTTCTATGTCCATCTCTTAAGATGCCAAAACTTTTATTCCTGGAAACCCAAAAAACTTAGCAGAGATTCTTCTGAGATTTTAAAGCATAGAAACACAAAAATGTGTTTTAATTTTTTTCAGCATATCCAATAATCCTGATTTAGTTTTCGTTAATATTCTGCTCCCTCAGAAAGTATCTTCAGATCTTTATGCAATCAATTCCAGTAGTGAGTTCAGGGGACATCAGGGCTGATCGAGGAACAAAATATGATCACGAGTTAGCATAGCCCACTGGAACTTTTTATTTGAGCCATGCTTTGCCAAGTTTGCATGGGTTGGGGGAGGAGGCTTTTTCTAGCAAGAGATCAATGAGGAGCTGGAGCTTGGGTAAGCAAGGGTAAAGGGCCAGGGAATTTCTCCCAGACAGGAAAAACATAGAAGGATCTTGTGGGTTTAGGTGATGTGTCTGAGAAGCCTGATGAAGTCTCTGGGTCAGAGACAGTATCACTTGTCTCAGTCAGAGATACCCCACCAGGCCCAGTAGCAGTAGCTAGAGATCTTTTATAGCTATACCTGTGGTTAGCAGGTGTTTGGCATCGTTTCAAGATATGGGTACAGCCTACAGCCTCTAAATAACTAAATAGCTGCTTAACTGGGTGGAGTTTAAAACAATTGGATGTATAAAATTTTAAGTTGGGCACCTTTGAGCTTTTGTGTGAGCCACTCAAAGAAAGCCTTCAGGGATCAGCTCAGCAGGAAAAGTCTTCCCTGGTTGTTTCTCAACTCATGCCTTTCCTGGGCCTATGTGCATACATTTTTCTTAATTCCCCATATATGTGATTGCTCTTATAGACCTTAATTTGCTCATTAAGTTACATCCCTGCTTCTTCTCAGGGCCTTGTTTATTCTATTGTTTGCCTCTGTGGTCTCTTGCCTTAGGTTGGTCTACAGATGAATGCTGAACACTTTAATGTCTAGTAATTTAAATTATTTCCTTCATTTCATGCTCTCATAAGCACAGTACAGTTCAATTGTGTTGTGTGATAAATCATGCTGTGTTTCTTATGTTCCTTGTCTCTGGTCAATTATGTTAACTTCTAGCTTTAAGATTAGATTCTAAAGAGGGACATCTTTCTAGGTATTAGTGAATGGAAATAAAAGGTTATTTGGAAAAGTCACCATCTGATTATACCATATCATTTGTGTCTTGTGTTTAGTTTCAAATCTTGTAAAAAAAGAATCAACCTGTGACTTTCTCAGTCTCATTAACTATTTGGTCTCGCCTGGAATGCCCTTGTTTGTATTCAGTTTAATAACCAGATTCTTGTAAGCAATGGAAAGAAAGTAAAATAAGGACACATCTGAAGTAGAAGATGAGAAAGAAAAAGAAAATTCAGGCCCTGAGAAACAATGCAGCGAACTCAAACCTTGCTTTCATTAACCCACACAAGGACTTTCTACTTTTCTTCCATTCTTTTGATGAACCATACTATCATGACCCTTTTTCCAGGTCTGGTCAATGGTTGTTGTTCAGATGGATGTCTATGACACTTTTATTGTCAGCATTTTAAATGGAGCCATTCTACTGGCTATGTTATGATTGTCTTTTTAAAAAATGTATAGGAATATTTCTGCCCCGATTAATGTTAGTCATGTCCGTTTAGCATTTTTTTCCTTGATGAGCCATATGCTCTTTCTCCAAGTTAAATCAGTGAAACTATTCTAATATTAGTTCAAGGATCTTTGCATGTACTTATAAAGTGGTTTGTGGGTAGATGTAGCTATCATCTAGAATGTTCCCTCGCATTCTATTTTGATTGTTTTCTTTAACATGCAACAAACAGAGGATCTTATCCTGATGCCTTCATCTTAAGGAAATACTGTGGATTAGAGTATGAAGGGCTGTAATATTCCAGCCCGGGCCAGTCTCCCATGGATCACCCCATAGTCCTGAGTGGGAGACAAAGGGCATGGGGTTCCTTCTTTATTACTTTGAAGATCACTGCAGTTCCTACAGAAATCCACTCCAGGCCCCATGGCAGTACATAGGCGCTTAACCTACATGTCTCTGTATACAACTTGGGGAAAAGATGGTTCTGAAGAAGCAAAACAGATCTGTTCAGATTCCCTGAGGGTTCCTTGGTACAAGTTCAGAACTCCAACCTGCCAAGTAGTTAAGATATCCTATAGCTTTAAGAGGACATTGCTGAGTTGCAGTTCATCATGGCCAAAAAAGCAACCAGGGTTAGTCCTTAGGTCAGGAAATGCTTTTCAAAGACTTCTGGTGATTATCTCTAGAAAGAGGACGCCAGGAAACAAGCCACTTTAATCTCTGCTGAGGCAGGTCCTCCAACAGTCTGATTGGAACATTGGCAGAAGTAAACTTTCATATAAATTATACTTGTAAAGTATGTACAACTTGTACTATAAAGGGAAAAGTACAGATGTCAAAGAACATTCAGGTTATAAAGCTAACCATCACAGTAGCTAAGAGAACAAGCTATTTGATATGCCCAAGCAAATGTAATAAATATGATATAAAATTCATAATAAAGCTCAGAATAAGTAGACACAATCAGAAAAATGAAATAAAACCAAGGGAGATGCAAAGGAACAAGGACCTAAGATCCAAGCTACTAGAGTGAGCGATAATTATCCATCAAGGCTGTGCTGTTCAAATGAGCAAATAAAATACAACTTCAACTAAAAGCACATGCTAAAACATAAACAACAGTCCAAAAGGAAATACTGGGCATGAGCAAATGGGCTTTTTTTTTTTTTTTTCAAACATCAGCTACTAAAGCTTTGTACACTTCTTTTTTTTCTTTTTTTTTGGGGGGGGGGAGGGGTCTGGTCGTGGGGCCTGAACTTTGGGCCTGGGCACTGTCCCTCAGCTCTTCAGCTCAAGGCTAGCGCTCTACCACTTGAGCCACAGCACCACTTCCAGCTTTTTTCTTTTTGCTTATGTGGTGCTGAGGAATAGAACCAAAGGCCTCAGGCATGCAAGGCAAGCGCTCTACCACTGAGCCACCTTCCCAGCCCCTGTACACTTCTTGTTTTACGGTTTTTCCAAGATGGGCTTTCACCACAGGACCTCTGGCTGAAGATGGGGCCTCTTGGCAGATTGCAAACCATCAGGCAGAGACTGGCCCCTTCTGATACTAGCCCAGCTGTCTTCTCTTTCTGTCCCAGGATGTATCCAAACCCAATACCCACTTCCTTCTCAAGCAGGCTGCTTGGATAATAGATGTTTTGCGCTTGCTAGTGTAAGTTTTCAAATTCTGGTTACTCTTTTCATTTATCTGGAGGAATTTCCAAGCAACGGGATCATAGGTGAATCCGAGCTTTCATTTTCCCATGTTCAAGGACATCAAGGACATTTCTGGTGGGCCAGAAAGTGAACACCAATAAAGCATCAGGAATGGCTCACAAGATGGTAGTTTGGACTGGTGGCTTTGTTTGGCTCTGAGCACTAGTAATTGTCTTTTTAGGCTGTCAAAGACCAGTAATTCCACGATTGCGAACATACGTTGGTCTGCTAAGTCAACAATGTGTGGTATCACTAGGCAGACTACAGATGACCAGTGCTTGACTTTGGGGGTTGAGGTTAAAAATGATGGTTCTATCACTGATTTGATGATATAACTCCAGATTTTTCTATCCTCCAGTTTTGGAGATAAGAACTCAAGTGCCAGTGTGGTTCTTATTGTTTGAAAATGATCTCTGTCTCCTGTTTATGTTTTCTTACATTTTTTCCTAAATTTCACCATACTTATTCAAGATATGGGACTTCTTATTTATTCATCATGCCAGGACCTGAGTAACTCTTTCAGTATAAAGAGTGAAGTCATTAATGCGGCTATCCTATGTTTTGATATTGGAATTCTCATTGCTAGGTGGAGAATCGTTCTACATAGACCCTCTAGAAATTCTACTTTCTCCCCCAAAATATGAATCCCACCTGTGTGTAGTGGCATGCCTTAATCCCAGCTACATCGGAAGTAGAGCAAGGAGGATTATATGAGTTGAGCCCTGGGCAAAAACAAGAGACCCTACCCCAAAATAGTGAAGGCAAAAACAGCAGGAGCTATGCTGTCCTAGCAAGAATGAAACTCAATTCAAACACCAGTACTGGAAAAAAAAAAAAAGGAATCTTTATCTGTTTTATTGAATATTTTTCTTGGCTTTATCTTACACCATGTAGTAATTTCCTTCTTTTCTTTCTTCCTTCCTTCCTTCCTTCCTTCTTTTTTTTTTGGTAGTGCTGGGGTTTGAACTCAGAGCCTTTTGATTGCTAAGCAAGTGCTTTCCTACTTGAGACCACCCCGGTCCTTCTTGGTTTTATTATTTTTGCAACAAGGTTTAGTATTTATGTCCATGCCTCTACTGGATCATAATCATCCTGTTTATACTGCAATATAGCTAGGACGTCCGATGTGACACCCAGACTTTATTGCTTGAGATGAGGTCTATCTTTTCAATCTCTATCTTAGTAGCTAGGCTCACAGGAGTAAGCCCCGGTGCATAGCTCCACTAATTACTTAATTAATTCCTCTAATTAAATAGTTAATTAGGAATATGGTAAATATTTTTTCATATCCAAAGCTTTTTTTTTTAATGTGAAGGTTGTTTTCTTATCATCATCATCTTGTTTGCAGGATAAAATAGCTTCACAAAGGCGTCAGTCATGTGTGCCTACTCGCTTTGCTTCCAATGCGTTTTTCTCTTCCTACTTATTTTGGTCCCTCACTTTGGAGAATACCCTCAAAAGATCTGTAACATTAATGTGTCAATTTACACTGGAGAATAAGTATGGAAAAAGCTTTAGCAAGGCTTTTTCCCGTAGGGGATGTGGCATTCAGAAATCCTCTAATACCAGAAGGTTGACAGCTTTGTTTATGGGGCTCCTCAGTTCTTTAGAGAAGGAGCCTCTAGTCTGTGGCTTTGGAGACACAGTGGCTGCAGGTCACTGATTTGGAGAAGGCATAGAAGATAGCTAAAACTATGTGTATACATGTATAAGATATATATATATATATATTTATATACATCTGATGAATGCCTTTGTTTTGATGTGGATGCTCACATTGTGGTTTCTGAACCTTGTGTCTCTTTGAAGCTTACTTCATGACCATCCATGTATACAGTCTCTGGCTTTCTCTCTCTTTTCCATCAGACATCTCTGTTTACTGCACTCTGTCTGCTGCCAGTCTCTGTCTCTTTGTCTTCATTATCTAGTTTACTGAATTGAATATAGAAAGAGAGAGGTAAACAGATATAACAAGTCTGCTGTGTATGCCATTGTATATTTTAAATCACCTCTGGTAGGTAGAAAATATATAGGGTTTTATATGGTTTATTTTTATCCCACCATTAAATTACTTGATTGCATGTCTTTGTCATTCTTTCTTGATATAGAGTCTTAGTTTTTAGCTTCCAGGTAAATGATAATATTTTGACTTATCCTCTCTGAAACTTATAGCTATGCCTTCTTTATCTTATTACAGCAAATCCCTTCAGTGTCATTTTAACATGATAATTAGGGCAACTTTGTTTTCTCCTAACACAGATGAGAATATCTCTGACTATGAATGTATCTGAAAGATAATCTTTATTACACAAAGGAACTGACCATCTCGTCCTAGCTTAGGAACTTTCCTTTCATAATCACACATATCTGGCCATCCATATTGTACCAGGGATCATCCCTCAAAAGGAAAACACAGGCTTTTTTCTTTGTTAATATAATTTCAATGCCACTTATATTTGCCATTTTAATTTTGTATTTTTATTTATTATCTCTATTCTGGATAAACTATCCTAGGAATTCTTTTATGACTTTGGCCCTGCTCACTTGTGTTTTGACCTTCATAAAGTGTTTAATCGTGCTAACATGTTTAATTCTGCCAAGCTTTCTAGATCAGGAGACTTATTCTTGCTTGATCACATTTTAGAGTTTGAACTAAAATAATAAATTCAAATGATTAACTGCTTTTTCACTTTCCTGAACAAACTAAATTTTGGTGTTACCCCTATGTATTGAGCATTTTTTAAAATTCAAATGAAAACTTACATAGTTTTTATGTGTTTGTGCTACAAACACAAATATACAACTAATAAGGATAATATATGGAGGACTCAAATATCAATATTCATCTTATCCTTCCTATAAAACAGGTCATAATTTTTAAGCAGTATACTTAAAATAAGTTTCTCAACTATGAACTTTAATCATTTTTCATTTTCTGCCATATTCATCAAAAAGACCTTCTTTGGTTTTGGTAAGAACACAGTAAGTATTTATATACTCAGCCACTTAGCCTTTTGGGTTCTTACATTGCAGCTATGGTATCAATATGTACCTCTATCTTGTCTCATCCTCAATCTCAATATTTACTAACCCTCAAAGAGGCAACTAGAAAATTCTCATGTCTTTGCCTCTGTCAACTTGTGAATGAGATAGACATTTTAGAAGATGACAGAGCAAACAAGCTAGAAGCCAGGAAGCCCTGACAGCTCACCCTGCCTATGTCGTTTAGACCATGAGGCGAGAAAGTCTTTGTCTTATTGGAAATCAGTTTCTTCACTGGCTCACACACATAAACTTTCCTTTTCTCTGTTAAAAACATTTGTATAAGTTGCTCCCCATGCCTGTTAAATTTACCAGGTCTTTCAAATCTGTAGCATTTTTCTGCTTGCAGGACAAACCATCCCACTAATGAGTATCATGAATCAATTCATTAATAATCTGAAAACCAAGAATAAACCTTAGTAACAAAGCTGGGTACTGGTAGCTCATGCCTGTTATCCTAGCTACTCAGGAGGCTGAGATCTGAGAACCATGGTTTAAAACCAGCTCAAATAGACAAATCTGAGAGACTTTTATCTCCAATTAACCAGAAGAAAGACAAAAGTGGAGGTGTGGCTCAAGTGATAGAGCACCAGTCTTGAGCAGAAAAAGCCAAGCAAGAACATGAGGCCCTGAATTCAAACCCCAACATCAGCACCAACAATAAATAAATAATAATTTCATCAGCAAATGATCGCTGTTTTTGAATTACTAAATGGTAGCATGGGTGTTTGAAGCTCAAGATCAACAGATAAATAGGATAAGAAGAAACCATTCCTCAGCCCCAACCCCCCCTCGTTTTTTTCCCTTCTTCCTTCTCCTTTGCTTCCATCCTTTCATTTACTTCAGTGGTTCTTGTCCAGACTCTTGAGGGCGATTGTGAGAACGAGAGAGTTCAGAATGTTCTAAGAGAGACAATGAGTGAACTAAATGGACAGAGCTAAAGAAAAGAGAGCTAGAATAGAGGATTTTGTTCTTTATCCTACCTGTACCCAACTTAATGGGATATTGTTTAAAAGCTCAGCTTTTGGAAGACTACACTAGACACACTACATCAAAATCTCCGGCAATCCATTCCCAGGAATCCAGATGTTCAACAAGTCCCATGGGTTAACCATGTGACTCAAGTGTGGCCAAACACCTCAGCAGGCTCAGCATCGCCTGGAGCCTGAAGGAAATCCAAGTCTTGGGCAGACACCAGAGATACTCAGTCAGTGTCTGCGTTTTCTCAGGAGTTTAGTGTGTATATTAGCAGTTGTGTAGCTCTGATTTTCTAATTCACTGCAGCAGCAGAGGGTTTAGGATTATGAATTTCAACAATGTAAACGAAACAATAGAATAGCTGCCCGGGAAGGTCCACTCTGCTGTTACGCATCAGGTCTTCCTGTAGTTTTCTCCTCAAAAGAGATCTGAAAGTAGGATTTTTATTTTCTTTTATTCCTTTCTGTTTTTTTTTTTTTTTTGATTGAAGAAATCCTAGAATTCTTTACAATAATTTGGGAATAGAGAATAAAATGCTATCATAGACCCAGGTACTTCCTAGCAATCATGAATTCTAATATAGACTAGGACTGCTGTCTTACCTCTAGCACAAATTTAAAAGGGCATCCAAAACCTTAATAATCAAGGTACAGCATATTTTAGTATGATGTTTTACAAAGAAAAACTATGTATGGGAACCTACGATGAACAAAATAGTAATATTTTAAATAAAGGCAAAACTAGCTCCACTGACTTTTCCTGTTGCTTTAAAAAATGTTAGTACTGGGGCTTCAACTCAGGGCCTGGGGACTGTCCTTTAGTTCTTTTGCTCAAGGCTGGTGTTCTACCACTAGAGCCATAGCTCTACTTCCTCTTGTTTTGGTCTTCAGGAATATGGCTCAGAATGGCATGTTACTAATTCTGTATTTAAAATGTTTGAGCTTTTATTTATAATAAATTTATTTGAATTTTGAGATATTACATTACAATACTATGTATCTAGTTACTTGACCCCTTAGGACTTTATACCCAAAGCAAATGACTCATTCTTCTTAGCTAGTACTGACACCTCCTCTCTTTCCTGAGTGTGCAATACACCAATGTGCAGAATTGTAATTATGTGTTTGACTCAGAATCATAGATAAGATTTTCACAAGCATTTCCAGCTCACTTAACCAAGCTCACTTTTCTTTCACTTTAGGACAAAGCTTAGTGTTGGGGTTCGTTCAGACTCTGGTAACTGATTGTGTTGGATTTCTTGACCTTGGACAATCTGGTTAGGCTATCTGCGTCACTTCTTTGCTTAATTATAAGACAACAACAACAACAACAACAAAAATAATAGTGTCTCAGAGGATTGATGCCAAGTAACGTGAAAGTATTCCAGCATCTGACCACAAGAATCATTACGTATCACCTATAGTATTATAATTACTATTTTTATTATTGTTCTTCATTCTGATGAGATTTTTGCCTTGAAAGTCTTAAAGGTACTAACTCAGTCAAACCAGTGTTTGCTATATGTATTTCCTTTTCAGTTTTTTTCCTTTTTAATTATCTTTAAGTAGTTATACAAAGGGATTTCAATTTACCGTGTCAGTTTATAAATCCATCTTGATCAATGTCACCCTTTCCATCATTCTCCCTAATCTGTCCCAATCTTCAGTTTTCATTTAGAAACTATGCTTACACTTGTCCACAACTTAATATTCCTGGACCCTTCCCAAAGTCACATCTTTCTTGGTAAAAAGGTAAAGAAAGTTCTGCATATTAACAATGACTGTTATTACTCAGTGTTTCTGCTCATATTTTTAAGATCTCATCTCTTCTTTCTTTCTTTTTTTTTTGGGGGGGGTCCGGTCGTAGGGCCTGAACTCTGGGCCTGGGCGCTGTCCCTCAGCTCTTCAGCTCAAGGCTAGCACTCTACCACTTGAGCCACAGCGCCACCTCTGGCTTTTTTTCTTTTTGCTTATGTGGTGCTGGGAAATTGAACCCAGGGCCTCAGGGATGCAAGGCAAGCGCTCTACCACTGAGCCACCTTCCCAGCCCCCTCTTCTTCTTTCTTAAAAAAAGGTTTTTAGTATGGAAATGTTCAAATACTCAAAGAAGTAGAGAATAAAGAGTCCTTCTGTACCTCTCAACTTCAATAGTCTCTCAATCTGTTCTTCCCCCACCTCCTCCATCCACACATATTTTTCTAGAATATCTGTTGCATGGGTGTGTCTGTGCCAGTACTGGGGCTTGAACTCAGGGCCTTACATATAGCAAACCAGTGTTTGCTATATGTATTTCCTTTCAGTTTTTTTCCTTTTTAATTATCTTTAAGTAGTTATACAAAGGGATTTCAATTTACCGTGTCAGTTTATAAATCCATCTTGATCAATGTCACCCTTTCCATCATTCTCCCTAATCTGTCCCAATCTTCAGTTTTCATTTAGAAACTATTTAGAAAATCTCACTTGATTTTTCACTGAAAGCTGGTGCTCTACCCCTTGAGCCACACGTCTGCTTCCAGCTTTTTTTTTCTGGGTAATTGGAGATAAGAGTCTTACAGATTTTCCTGCCAAGGCTGGCTTCAAGCCACATTCCTCAGGTCTCAGCATCTTGAGTAGTTAGGATCACAGACATGAGCCACCAGCGCCAGACTTTCTAGAATTTTTAAATGTAATCTGATTGTTTTTATTAAGCTGTTGTGCAGAGGGGTTACCATTTCATAAGTCTAGTAATGAGTACATACATTTTTTGGACAATGTCACCCCTTCCTTCACTTTCCTCCTTCCATCCCTGCCTGCAAGTTACACAGATCATTCTCCACGTACGCTGAGTAGCATGATTACATTTGCTCAGCCTTCCTCCCTCCCTTTCTGTGCCTCTTTTGCCCTCCCCCAACAAACCTCCAAGGCAAAAACAACACGACTACCACTGCCACCAACAACAATAACCACAAAAACACGTTTCCATTTCCCGGAGTTTGTTTTGATAAATAGTATTTTAAATGTTCAGAGGAGTTACACCTTTGGTTTCTGCCTAGAGTCCTGCATAAGTGATCATATTGCAGTATATTTTAGATCTAGCTTCTGTATATGAAAGAAAACACACACCATTTGTCTCTCTGAGCTTGCCTTCCCTCACTTAACATGATTTGTTCTAGGTCCATCCATTGCCCTGCAAATGACATAATCTTATTCTTTGTAATGGATGAGTAAAATGCCATTGTATCTGTACCATAGTTTATAGATCCACTTAGCATCCCAGACATCGTCTCCTTTCATCTACAAATTCTTCAGTACCTGAAAGTCTTTTCAAACTAAATTCTTCAAAAGTGTTTTTGGGGTGTGTGTGTGTGTGTGTGTGTGTGTGTGTGTGTGTGTGTGTGTGTGTGTGTGTGTGTGTGTGTGTGTGTGTGTGTGTGTGTGTGTGTGTGTGTGTGTGTGTG
Organism: Dipodomys spectabilis; assembly: GCF_019054845.1. Taxonomy (NCBI): domain Eukaryota; kingdom Metazoa; phylum Chordata; class Mammalia; order Rodentia; family Heteromyidae; genus Dipodomys; species Dipodomys spectabilis. Next base: position 4,132,814 of record NW_024870750.1, read on the forward strand.
TGTGTGTGTGTGTGTGTGTGTGTGTGTGTGTGTGTGTGTGTGTGTGTGTGTGTGTGTGTGTGTGTGTGTACTGTTAGATAATCCCAGCGACAGGCAAGGTAGCTGTGTGTTTGCTCTGCTTACAGGGTGTTGACACGTGACGGAGGTATGGAGAGCAGATGGATGATTTCAAAAGAGTCAGAAATACAATCCAAGGTAGAGGTGACCTGCATCAGGTGCCAATAACACAAGAAGGTCTTTCCATGGTCATTTAGTAGCCTCAGTCATTGAAATGCCTTGCCAGAAACATAGATAGGTAGACAGAGGGACCGACACACATACATTTTAAGGAAGGTATCATTTTCATTTCTCTGCAGTTGTTCAAAAGGGAGGGACATGCCAAAGCTTCCCAATGAAATGAAAGGGTGAAGTAAGGTGTGAGCTCATTGGCCTCTTTGGTCACAGTCAACTCTGTGCATTATGGAACCTATGGATGCTGCCTTTGATCAGGTACATGGCATCCTTCTCCCATTCACCCCACTAGTGTGAGGTTCGTGATGGGACCTGGACACCATTCTGCCCTGTCCTATCTGCCAAGGAGAGCTCAGCAGTAAAATCTTGACGGTGCACAGGCTTTCTCTAAAAAGCAAATTAAACTCAGAATTCCACAAATACTTCTTGTTTTTTGGCTTTAACAACACTAGTGTTTCTGTGGTTTTTAAAATAAAAATTGGAGGTTTGTTTTTCTTTTTTAGTCAATTGAAATACAATCAACAGTACTGCCATAGAATACACACACATCTAAAAACTAAACTGGGAATGAACAGTTGAACTTTAACCCTAACAAAATGAGTATAAGATCTACAAGAATAAAGCTAAAAATGCCAATGCAGGAATTCAAAGGGAATCTAAATAAATGGAGCAATATTCCACTGTTGAGATACTAATGCTTCTCAATTATAGATAGTCTATGACTTCCAGTGGGATTCCATCCCCATAAACACAGCATAGATTAAAAATATCACAATTCACAACTTAATTTATTATACCTAAACACCTATTATACCTACTAAACAGCATAACTTAATAACAGTGCACTGAAGAAAATCTGTTGTATACCGCAGTGAGCCTGTGGCTGACTAGCAGCTGTTTCTTGATGCTGTTGGCTGGTCTCACAAGAGTGTTATACTTCATATACTTAGCACAGGAAAAGATCAAAACTCATCATTCAATATAATTTTTACTGAATGCTTGTACTTGTTACACCATTGTAAAGTTGAAAAAAAGTCAAACAATTATCACTCTGGGACCATCTGGAAATACATAGATACAAGCAATCTCAATCAAAATCTACCAAGCTATTTTGTTTTTCTGTGGACAAAATGATTCCATAGTTCATGCAGTAAAGCAAAAGACTTAGAATAGCCAACAGAATACTGAAGAACAATAAAGTCAGAGAACTGAGACTGCCTGACTTTAAGACTTGCTATAAAACTATAGTGACCAAGACAGTAGACAAAACAATAAACAAAGAGATCCACAGAATCCAACAGATAATCTAGAAATACACCTACGAAATCATAGTCACCTAATCCTTGACACAGGAGCAAAAGCAATGTAATGAAAAGGGAGACTATTTTTAACTAATGATGTTGGAACAATTGGATGCTCACATGCAAAAACAAACAACAATGAAGAAATCTCAAAATGGAATGCTTTTCACCAAGAAGTTAATTCAAAATGGATCATAGTGCTAAATGTAAAATGCAAAACAACAACAGAAAACTTCCAAAAGGGAATTTAGGAAAAAAACTCAGGGTGGGATGATTTGTATACCCAGTACCCAAATCATAGTCTGTGAAAGGAAAAAAAAATTATGTTGGACTTCCTTAAAGAGAAAAGCTTTTCTTCTGTAAAAGGCACTATTAAAAGAATGAAAATACAAATTACCCACTAGGAGAGACTATTTGCAAAATGTTTATCCAATAACTAGCCTAACTCTTTGTGCCTGTTTGTCGGCCTCAGCCACATTTTCCTCAAATTTTTGTACAGTGTTGCCTCCCTAATTGGACCATATTAACCACTATGTTAAGTGTTCCTCTTCTCTCCTTTTAAAATGCTCTTATCCTCTAACATCATATATTTCTGACTAACTAGTATCTGTTTTTCTTTCCCAAAGTACGAACCCCATGAGGGTAAGTATTGGGCCTGCTTTGTCCCCTACTTTAGTCTCAACATATGAAATCTGTCCAGAACGTAAAGTGATGCTCCATTCATTTTTAATGAATAACAATACCCTCTAATAGAAAAATTCTTTTTGAGGTTTTTAAGTACTACTGATAATAAATCTGGCCATTTTTGACAGTCATTTGCTTTTTATGGACCTGGAAATATTTTGTGTTCTGCTTTCTACTGAAAATGACTGTGCAGCAAAGCCATAATATAGAGTGAATATCAGACATGGCCTGATTCTTTTCAGTGACTCTTAAAAACTTATAGGATAGAAATAAGAATCATGTAAATAATAATTTTATCCCCAAAACAATTACAAAATTAAACATGCTTCATTTACATTCATAGGAAGGGTGTCTACTTTCTTGAAAGAGGATTTCTAGATTCAGGCACTTACCTATTTTTCATAACATATTTATGAGTCTGTGTATCCAAAAGTATAAGCTATGAATCTATTCATTATCTTTTTGAAATCAAAGAATAAGTATTATATATTTGCAATTCTATTTAATATCCAAGTGAGGAGGAGCCTCCTCTGGGTTGCTTCAGAGTAACCTCAATCAATCAAGTTCATACTGACACCTAGAGGTCACATCCAGGCACTGCATGTAGGCTACTGCACATTTCATAGCCTCTCAGAGTTGAGTGTTTCCAACCCTCTAAGGAAAATATTTGAAACTTTTGAAAGCCTCAAAAAGTAGTTTGGTTTGATTTGAATATTTGTATAGCTTCTACATAGATCTCTGTTGCTAGAAATCTGTGAATCTGGAAAAAGGGTAACAGTGTTGAATGTAAACATTCAGTGAGTGCCCTGGTAGAAATCAGGTAGCACACAAATGCTTTTTGCCTTGTGGCAACTTATTGGAACTTCAGCCTACCCTATGAGCCAGGGCTATTACAACCGGCTTAGATGCATTCATAGTTTTTCAACATCATTCAATGAGGCTTGATGGAGCAGAACTTGAACTCAAGTCTGTGTAGCCTAAAGCTCTAAGGACAGTGCTCATGGGAATGTACTATCTCAGAGGTTCCCCCAAAGAATTGTGTGCAGGATCAAATGAAGATTCATTTATCTCTCAAGGTGAAGCATTTTGGGTAATTCCCATAGGAAACCAAGGTGTGTGTGTGGGGGGGGGGGGATCTTCTTACATCATAAACACTATAACTACAAAATCAAAACTATTACTTAGAAGAAAGCCTGGTGGAAAGAGGCGGGAGTGATGTCTGTAGTCTATTTTTAAAATACTTTCTTGAATCAAGTGCATTGGGCCTAAGTCTATCCTAGTGGAGACCTAAACAGTTGTTATCAAAGGCGCATAGTTGTGAAGCGCTCCAAATGTGAGTCTCCAGATAGAATATGTGATGGTGTAGAAAGGTAAGGCTTTCATTATGTGCTCAGTCCCCTCATGGTTTATGGGTCAATGGCGGCTGTGAATGCTGTCATTATTTTATATTGCATTGTATTTTTCATCTAAAATTATTATTTGTTGAGTAGATGCATGTTACAATCCAAGCATCACAACTCCAGTTTGGCATTAAAGATTAAAAAAAAAAAAAAAAAAAACCAAGTTGAAGGCCTCTAAAGATGAAAGAGGCCTAGATCTCTACCACCTTTTTAAATGCCCAAGATGGAAAGCTTTATAATTCCACTTAGAACACTTAAAACACTTACCTAAGGAAGTGTTCATCTTTGTTTTAAAATACCGCCTTCTCAAACTCAGCCTTTTTCCCCAGGAAGTGGATTTTCGCCTAAAGAATCAGTAGGACTTTGTTAAGTCAAACCACCTCAAAAGCTAAAGGCATGAGTGAAGACAGTATTTTAAGAAAGAAGATGATATTTTGCTTTTGGAAGTTGACTGGCTAATAAATTTTATCCCAAGCATTTTGACTAAGGTAGTCCCTGTATGTGGCTAAAGATATTTAAGGGAATACTTTTATAGAAAGGAGAAAATGACATCTCAAAAAGAGGAAATTAATTGATTTTTAAAAATCAGATTAATTTTGGACTGGCATATATAACTAGGCACAATTTTTTTCTGATTCTAGCCACATGCTCACATAGTCACATAATAGAGATATTGCTTACATCATGTTTCTCTGTACTTTCTTCTGCCAGAAGCTCAACAACTCAATCCATTTTTGGTAACACTCTGAGGAGAATTACTTGAGTCAGTACCTGTCTACAAACTTGGAGAGAAAGGAAAATCTGTTAGGACTAAGACTGTCTGCTTGTCATTATTGTATGATAGACTGTTAGTATGAACCAAATAAAGAGATCTATTTTAAAGCTCTTTCTATTTCCATCTCCTGAGCAATGTAATTGCTGCCACAATTTTTAATTACTCAGATGAGAAGCAAGTGATATGGTGATCTTTGGAGTGGAAATTATCCAAACTGCAAAGGCTTAGTCATCCTTGACTCCCTGTATTCCTTCACATACCTCCTCTTATGATCTCCCATTCATGTATTTCATATTTAAGCACACATGTGACCCTCCAGGCTTTTTTGTATTCTTCTGAAAGACACTCAGATCATTTCAACCTCATTGGCATTGTCATTTGTTTCACTAAGATGCTTGTTTTTTGTCTAGACAATCACAATTGTACTAAAAAAAAAAAACCCACACAATGCTTCCGCTATGCTTTCCACACTACAATGACAGTGATCTGGATAAGGGTAATATCCTTTATGCCGAGTAGAGCTAAATTTGAACAAAAACGCTTTTGCTAACTGAATATATTCAGACAAGTTATTGACCTTTAATCTCCATATTATTGAAATTAGGGAGAGTAAATCTCTTTAACTCATAGTTATTGCCATGGTGAATAGCATCAAAATCACAACAGGAAACTGCACACTCAAAATGACATCCTTGAGGACCATTTAGTAAAGGGACTTCCTTGTGGAAGGAGATTGTTTGAAAGAGTTAGAGGTTCCCCAAAGCCAGAAAAAATAACGGGGAGTTTTACCACCTAAGCTGCAGAGACAAAGGGAAGATTACACCTAGCCCAGAGAAAGGGGTTATAGTTGGAGGAAAGGGCTCCAGATAGATATATCAGTGAAAGATGTATCTTCAAACACTCTCCAATCCCTCTCCACCCTCCATGTGATCAAAAATGATCTCCAGTCACCAATCCAAAATGGAGGCCAAAGGGCAGGGCCTAGTGACTTGCAGTCCACCACCTTCAGCTGCCTAAGGCACAGAGCAGATGAAGAATAGTGAAGGAAGGAACTTGAAGGATCAACAAAGTCTATCTAGAAGAATTCATGTAAAGCACTTAATATTTTTCCTTCAAGATGTGACAATTCTTTGTTCCTACAGTAATGACAATTATGCAAAGGATCCAGAGTATACTCCTCTGTAGAGCTTTGAACCATGAACACAAAGAAGACAAGATGAATGGATACACAAGAAGAATGAGGCCTTCATCTGTCCACAGAGCTCCATGGCAGTTCACCCTCAGGGCCGATGTGTATGTGACTGGCTGATGACAGTGTCTTCCTGAGATGAAGAGACTCAGAGATAGTGAGGAAACAACTGAGCCTTTCACATTGGTAAGAGCTGGTGGGGCTAATCCCAGGAATCCAGCTCCAGGCCAAAATGTGTGATCTTTCAGGCCTGTCCACAGGCAATTACAAAGCTTTGCCTGGCAGACCTCTTAAGGGTAAGCTGCCCTCTCCTTACCAGTCTCGGAGCACAGTGAATTATAGTCAATTACATTCTCTGGAAGAAGTTTCAGTACGGAAGTCAGACCTTCTAAAAGAGCCATTCTTGTTCACCTATTTGCATTTCTATTCTAGATGTCCACCCAAAAGTCTCCTAGTCTAGGAGAATGAAACATTTCATGAAATGATAACCAAATAGACAAATGTGGCTGTATTTTACCTGCCAAAATAGTCATCAAGGAAAAAAAAAACTCTCAGAAAAGACAAAGTCATTTTTTAATGATTAGGGAATCAATCAATAGCAATTTTATCTAAACCTGAATATGTAAAGCAAATATTAGTTGGAACTGAAAGAATGAAAGGATAACAATGATGGTAAGAGATTTCTATACCCCACTTTCAACAATAGACAGACCAACCAGCTAGAAAATTAATAAGGAAATTTACTGGATTTGAAATGAGTAAATTCCTAGAAAGATGCTACCTATCAGGTTTGAGTCAGGAAATAGTCTTATCTGATAAGTAACAAAGTAAATACTGAAGAAATAACAACAATAATAATAGTAATAATAAAATAAATACGGAACAACTCCCCAAAAAGAAAATTTCAAGAATGGCTTAATGACAAAAATTCTACTAAACAGTCAAAGAATGAATACCAATACTTTCAATGTTACTTTAAACTCTTCCAAAATAGAGGCTAGAGAAAATAATTCCAAACACATTTTACAAGGACAACATCATTTGATACCTAAGCCAGACAAAATACATAACACAAGAATTCTACTGCTGATGTATAAATCTTCAATAATTTATCAACAAACAATTGTACACATATGTGGACATGTTAATTTGAAACTCCTTTGTCCAACTATTTGAGGATAATAATTAAAAAATTCAGCAAACCAAGTCAAATAATAAGAAATTACACATCATGACCAAATGAGATTCATCCCTAGTGCCCACAGCTTCCTTAACATATGCAGATCAATCAATATAGTACATTAACAGAATAAAAGATACAAAACATAAGTTCATCTTAACTGACATAGAAAAAATTCAACGAAACTTAATATTTTTTCCTTGATGATAAAACACTCAATATTTTAGATACAGAAGGAAAGGTCCTCAAAATAATAAAGCCACTTATGAAAAATTATTTTAACTAGCATTATAATCAATAGAGAAATATGGAAATCTTGTCCTCTAGAATCCAGTACAAGACCATACAACATAATATGTGTCATGCACATGGTACTAGGAATACTAGCAAGAACAATCGGATAAGAAAAATACCTCTATGTGGAAATAGATGATAACTAGAGGTTTCTTTCTTTTTTTAACTTTTACTTTTATTGTCAAAGTGACGCACAGAGGGGTTACAGTTACATGAGTAAAGTAGTGAGAAATTGGTTGTCTAACTTGTTACCCTCCCCTCATTTTTCTCCCTCTTTCCCTACCCTCCAATCCCCCCCCCCCGAAGTTGTACAGATCATTTCCAACATAGTCTTGTGAGTATCACTGTTGCATTGGTTCCCCATTTGTCCTTTGTCTCACCATTTTGTTGCTCCCCTTCCCTTCCCTAATTCAGATAATGTGTCTACAGTACTCAGGCTATCAAAATCGAATAGAGTACAATAAGGGCTAAACCATGGGGGGTCAGGGGAAGGACACAAAAGAAAAAAAAATCAAGTAGTACATTAAGAGCAACAAAAAAAGGAAAACCTCTTGTGTCCATGTCTTAGAGTTCATTTTGCTTAGCATCATCTTATAAGGTCCTATGTACATAGCTATTGAGCTATTCTGCTCATCTGCTAAGATTATCCTAGATGTATACTAGTTGTTACAAATAAGGGAAACCATGGGACCTATGGTTCTTTGGGTCCGGCTTACTTCACTTAATATGATTTTTTCCAAGTCCTTCCATTTCCTTACAAATGGACAGTGTCATTCTTTCTGATGGAAGAATAGAATTCCATTATATCTTATCTATCTATCTATCTATCTATCTATCTATCTATCTATCTATCTCATGTATTTTTTTAAAGGAAACATAGCTCTAGTCTTTCTATGCACAATTTAAGACACAAAAAGTTGTATGCAAATCTGTAGTATGATTTGTTATTTACTAGAATGTGTTTAAACTAAGTATACAACAAGCTGGGTATGTGTGGCTTTTGCCTGTAATCCTAGCTACTTGACAGGATGAGAGATCTCAAGAGGATGGGGGTTCTGAAAGTTCCTGTTCAAAGCTAGCTCAGGGAGAAAATGTGAGACTCTTATCTCCAATTAACTACCAGAAAGCTGGACGTAGAGCTGTGGCTCAGGTGACAGTGTCAGCCTTATGTAAAAAAACTAAGGGACAGTGCTCAAGCACCAATACTAAAAAATGAAAAAAAATCCAAAATATGAAGGACCCGAATTACATAGATCTATCACTCATATGTGTGTATGTAATTTTGGGTGGACAGTACTAGGGTGTAAATTCAGAGTTTAAGCTTATGCTTCATAGGCAAACAGTCTACTATTTGATCTATATCCACAGCCCTCTTTGCTTTATTTCTCAGATAGCCTAGGGCTGGCTTTTGACCATATTCTTTCTATCTACACTTCCTATCTACTTGGTGACAAGAATATGCCACCAAGCCCAATTTTCCTTTTATTTTTGTGCATTCTATGACTAAGAAAAATTTCTAATATTTACCATCACAGGATTTTTAGAAAGAGGAAAAACATATCCAGTAGCTTGTCAAGAAAAAACTTCTTATGCCATTAGGAACAAAACAACTCCCAAGAAAGTCATCACCCAACAATAGGCCAAAGCTTATCAGGCTAGGCTTGTGCTCAAAGAAAACACCTTAAAGCCATTCTACCTCTAAGTGGCTTGTTTTCTTTCCTTCCTTCTCTTCCTCTGTGCTTAGGCAAGACTCTTTCAACATCAGAATGGTGATGCAGAATCATTCTCTGATCTTATCTCCACAACATAGATTTTTGTGGGTTTTTTTTTTCTGGACTTGGAATGTGTGGCTAGTTCTACAGCGGATCTTCTTCTCTTTAGTGTATTCATTTCCTGTCGTTGCTACAACAAATTAGTGACTTAAAACAACTCAGATTTATGATTACAATTCTGGAGAGCATACATTCAAAATGCTAAGCCAAAGTGTTCCTGCTGGAGGCGCTAAGAAGAAATCTGTTGCCTTGCCTTGTGCATCTGTCTTCCTTTGGTTTATGCGTCTGCCTCTACCTTCAATAGCATCTTCAAATCTTCCAAGTCTTCCTTGAGTACATTGCATCCACCATGAAAATACAGAATAATCTCTCATTTCAGGGTCCGTTGATGGACAACCTTACCTCTTCCCTTTCTAACACACTACACAAACTCAGGGAATTAAAAATGGACATCTTTGAGGGACTGTTATTCTGCCTACCATATACAATATTAATCCAATAGTTAAGATGCAACACTCCCATCCTTATTTAAATGTTTGGTTATATGAGCTTGAACAAGTAACTCGCTTATTCTCAGCTTCAGTTCCATATGCAAGGGTGGTGGTCCAAACCAAAGCTCTGTCACTTAACCCTGATCTTGGGCAGGTTAACTCTGTAATCTTTAGTTTCCTTTGCCAAAAAGATAAGGGAAAATTGAAAGAGGACAATAACCACTAACTTCTAGGTTGTAAAGATTAAACAAATAATAAAAGTCTTCACTCAAATTATGAAATTAGCAAAGAGTAATTTTCTTATTATCACATACATTATAGCATGGGGTTATACAGCAGTAGATGATCACTAAATTCCAACTATAACAAATAATAAGTGGTAACTCTTGTTAGTCATTTTAATTACATTCTATATGAGTCCTGCATCTCATTCATCTTGACATTTCTCATTATAATTTTGTGATGCTATATAGCAATTATACATATCTATGCATATTATATATAGGTATGCAGTATATGTCTGCTATATGTATTAGCAAGAATTCATTTGGTTAAAAGTGATATAAACCTACCAGGCATGGTGACTCAAGCTTATAATCCTAGCTACTTGGGAGGCAGAGATTGGGATGATCATGGTTTGAGGCCATTCACGCACAAAAGCTCACAATGTAAATGTGTCAGTTAAGGCACTTGCCCATAGCTACCTCTCTGTCTGACAGCTTTTTTTCTGACTCTGGAAACATGCTCAGCCACCAAGCATGGCAAAGGAGAAAGCAACCACAAACCACTAATACGTAGGAGAGGGGTGTGATGAACAGCTTGCTTCTTCAGTCCTCTTACTCATCAAAGGAAACGAATCCAAGGCATACATCTTCTATCAACTGCCTAGATTCCTCTGTTGCTCACAAGATTGTTGTCTTCTCTTACTTTCCCATTCCTTTACTAGTATTCAAATGCATATAATTCATTTGGGCAGTAAACCCAAGGAATACTAGTAGAGGAGTGGGGAAAGAGATCTAGAAGTAAAAGAAGACAATAGAGGGCATTCTGGGGGTTCACCACCCAAATAACTTATATGCATTTGAGTTCATAGACTTGTCCCAGCACGTGGACACAGCATCTTTCTTATCCAGGAATTGCTGTTTTAGTTGATGTCCTACCTAGATTTTGATAGGCATTCTCCCAAGTAAGGGTCAAGGTGATGGTGAAGAAACTCACTGGGCTGAGCTTGTTGAAGTTAGACTTAAAGGAGATCAGTTTAGGGAGCCAGTAAATGAAAAACTTAAACCTAATCTTTTTTTTTCTTCTTTTCTTCTTCCTTCCCCTCCCTTCTCCTTCCTTCTCCTCCTTCTCCTCCTCCCTTTTCCTTTTCCTCCTCCTTGTCCTCTTCCCCTACTCTCTCTTGTTCTCTCTCTCGTTCTCTCTCTTCCTCTTCTTCTCTCTCTCTCTCTCTCTCTCTCTCTCTCTCTCTCTCTCTCTCTCTCTCTCTCCCTCTCCCTCTCCCTCTCCCCCCCCCCTCATACACACACACACTTTCAGTAGTGGTGCTGAGGATCACACCCAGGGCATCTAATGGGCTAGGCAAGTGTTCTATCTTTGAACTATATTCCCAACCCTTCTGTGATGCTTTCTTAGTCTCTTAACCTTCTTAGTCTTCCTTAATCTTAGGAAACGTGAATAATCCATTTAATTGTGGTGTCTTCATGGGACTAGACAATTAGAAATCGCAGAGAAGTCAAATGAAGAATTGTGAAGAGCTGGAACTTCTTAGGAACATGTGGAATTCTCCAGGCTGGGTCATCACACACAGTCTACAAGGTTTGGACATGTTGTAACTCCACACTGAGAGGGAGTCTATGAATGCAACATCTATATCAGCATACAGAGTTGGAGCTTGGGAATGGGGTGGCCTCATCAGGACTATTGTCAATAATGGGAAGAAATTACAAGAGCTTACATGCTAAAAATCAATACAGTAGTGCTTAGTAGAATGGAACCTCAAAAGACTTCTAAAACTGTAGTGAATCTATATATGACTTAGAAAGATGTCTGCCTAAGTAAAATGCAAAAGGAAGCACACAGTTATATTTACATTGTTTTTAAAGTATGTGTTTACATTGTGTTTAAAGTTTGTGTTTCAAGTATGCCTTGTTAATGACATAAAATGATTGCGTTTAACAGGATTCTCATTAGTATATCTTCTGTTACTAATCTCCAATATAAAAGGCTCTTTAAAACCTTAATGTCAGAAGACTGCCTGCTATCTGTCTAACTCAGGTCTGGGCCTATGCCAGCCCATTTTTGCAATCAGATCTTCTAGACATGGCCTTAGATAAGAAAAGAACAATATGGTGGTTAAATGATTGGATCTAAATGCAATTGTTTGAATATACCTTGCCTTATAATGTGAAATCTACGAAGTAGAGCTGTGGCTCCAGTGGTAGAGCACTAGCTGTAAGCAAAACTGCTCAGGGACAGCACCCAGGCCCTGAGTTTCAGCACAGGACCAGCAACAACAGAAAAGTGAAATATAAACACATCTTTATTTGCTTCAGGGCATTGGAAAGGAATTAGGATCACATTTGTGCAATGATTGGTGCAGAATTTCTGAGTTCTTCTGAGTTGTACCTATCTACTAGTCTTTGTCCAGCTTCTTAAGTGGAACTCTTGGCTAGACATGATACCTCAATTAGAGTGCGGCTATACTGTGTGGGATCTTTGACATAGGACCTTGTTTCGATTGTCTTTTCCTGTGTGTATTGGTATCCACTGCATGCCACACTGGGCCAACCAAACCTTGAGTCTAGTCTGAATCATCTGTCTCTCTTTATACCTTCTTTTTTTTTTTTTTTGTTGGTCATGGGGCCTGAACTCTGGGCCTGAGCACTGTCCCTCAGCTCTTCAGCTCAAGGCTAGGGCCCTACCACTTGAGCCAAAGAGCCACTTCCAGCTTTTTCTGCTTATGTGGTGCTGAGGAATCGAACCCAGGGCCTCATGCATGCAAGACAAGCACTCTACCACTGAGCCACCTTCCCAAGCCCTCTTTATACCTTCTTATGAGCCAGATGGCAAAGGATTCAGGACAGACCCCAGCATATATGTTGTGCCTCAGAGTCCTCAAGAATAAAGATTGGTGTGCCATTGATTATTTCTGGTTGTCAATTGAAGGTTTAAGAAGACAGTAAAATCAAAATTCGATGCATTAAAAAATATATTTACTGTATGAAAGAGAAAAAAAATAAAAGCTCTTAAAAAACAACCCTCAGCTGAAAAGCTGTGGGGACTTTCAGTGGACTCTGAGAGATCAGCCAAAGTTCTCCAGCAAAAAACTGAAGCTTACCCAACCTAATGCCAAACAGCTGCTTTCTATGTACAATTGGCACTGTGTCAATTCACACAGATAGGACAGAAAGGGCTGGTTTTTAACTTTCAAAATGAACAGGGGAAATTTCCATGTCTTTGCATACACATTCATTTCCTAATAATTTATATTTCACAAGCATGTTCATGCTGTTGGATTTCAGAAATAATGTCTCCAGATTTCTAAATGAATCTCAACTTGGAACCCTGATCCTGAAACTTTAAACACTTGGACTTTTCAATGTCATATGAGGGGCTTTGTGTTTGAGAAAATGCTTTTGAAAAGGTTTGGAAAGCACACCCTGCAAGCAGTGAGTTCAAATGCTTGAGAATATAAAGCTTGCATTTATAAAAGTACAAAAACAAATGTTTTCTTCCAGACTTTTGTTTTAAACAGTTTGTACAAATGTTTTCAGGAAAATCTTTAAAAACATGTAACATTTCTCAGTGTTGAAGTTTCTAATTGGTTCATTTAAGATGCAATGATAGATAAAACTATAAAAGAATACTTTTTGTCAATATAAATTTATAGCAAAAATAATTTAATTCCTATGCATTTAAGGATTGACAATATGTCAAAACTATTTTCAAGGGGCTGGGAAGGTGGCTCAATGGTAGAGTGCTTGCCTTGCACGCATGAGGCCCTGGGTTTGATTCCTCAGCACCACATAAGAAGAAAAAGCTGGAAGTGGCGCTGTGGCTCAAGTGGTAGAGTGCTAGCCTTGAGCTGAAGAGCTGAGGGACAGTGCCCAGGCTCAGAGTTCATGCCCTATGACTGACAAAAACAAAAAAAAAAGTATATTCAAATATAATTTTACATATGTAAATTGGAATATGTATTCAGCTAGAAATAATAGGAGTCCAAAATAACAGCAGTCCAATATAACAGTGTTGTTTTTAATTAGTCAGACAGACTTGTTTTTTATATAACATATAATTTGATTGATATTATTAAGGTGTCATACAGAGAGGATACTGTTTCATAAATCAGGTAATGAGTACATTTCTTTTGGGACAATGTCACCACTTCTTCAGTTTCCCCCAGTTTCTCCTGCCCCTGCCCACAAGTTGCATAGTTAATTTTCCATGCAGTGTCTACTGAGTACCATGCCTGCATTTGTGCTTTCTTCTTCCTTCCATATCTGCACCCTCTGTCCCCCTCAAAAGAAAAAAAAGCAACAACAATAATAGCAAAGAAAAAGTCAAAATGCAAAACCAAACCATACCTCCACCACGTTTATTTAGCTCCTGCGCACTAGTGAAACTAGAGCTCCAATGCTGGTCTGTAGGTCACTCGGGGGCCTGAGCTGTCATTGTACTGCGGCGTCATCTTTAGGATGCTTCGTTGCTTCTCATGGTCCATTACCATGTCTTGCCATCTCATTGAGTTGAAGCAGGTAGCAGACAAGGCTGAGGAGAACATGCTTCCTGCATCTTAAGGGCACATGTCTGAAGCTGCACACTACACTGCCATATACATGCTTTTATTTTCAAAACTTACTTTCAGGGGCACACCTAGGGGTAAGGCATGCTGAGCGTTGGTGAACATTCAAGATTTCTCTGACAGGAAGAATAGAATTCATATTGGAAATAGCCAGCCTGCAGTCTCTCCCACAAACTGTCCTCAACAACCGAAGATCCAAGTGCTCTCAATTCGCCAAACAAGATTTCCTTCTCTTTTTCTCCAGATGTTACTCCTCAAGTCCCTCGCAGTGTGCAAAATCCAGGATCTCCTGGGGACTTCTTTGAATCTAGAATCTCTCTTCATATGGTTACTTGTTTCAGACTACCTAGCATGGAGGAGAACATGCTTTTTGCATCTGTGATGATGAAGTTAGAACAGAAAAGAGAAATGGGGCAAATACATCTCACACTGACAACTAATTCAGACAGTCTTTTGTGGAAGTATAAATTGTTTTTAGCTCTTAGAGGCCAACTCAATAATATATCAAAAACTAAAATTTTAAACTCTTACTGAGCAGTTGTATTTTGAGGCAATTTTCCTAAGAATAGAATCAAATAAATGTGATTAGATGTACAGATATACAAGGATATGTTAGGTCAAGAAATTAAAAAAGAAAGGTAGAGGGCTGGGAAGGTGGATCAGTGGTAGAGTGCTTGCCTTGCATGCATGAGGCCCTAGGTTCGATTCCCCAGCACCACCACATAAGCAAAAAGAAAAAAAAAAGCCAGAAGTGGCGCTGTGGCTCAAGTGGTAGAGCGTTAGCCTTGAGCTGAAGAGCTGAGGGACAGCACTCAGGCCCAGAGTTCAAGCCCCACGACCGGACCCAAAAACAAAAAAAAGAAAAAAGAAAAGGCAGAAATAAACTAAATGTTTACCTATACCCAACTGTTTTAATGAGTGATGATGTATCTGGATTCTTTTAATTGTCATTTTTTTGAGGCGGGGGGTGTCCGGTTGTAGGGCCTGAACTCTAGGCCTGGGCGCTGTCCCTCAGCTCTTCAGCTCAAGGCTAGCGCTCTACCACTTGAGCCACAGAGCCACTTCCGGCTTTTTCTGTTTATGTGGTGCTGAGGAATTGAACCCAGGGCCTCATGCATGCAAGGCAAGCACTCTACCACTGAGCCACCTTCCCAGCCTCTTAATTGTCATTTTATTACCAGACACTTCAAGCTAAAAATAATTTTAATTCTTTTTCTTTTTCTTTTTTTTTTTTTTGGGTCTGGTCATGGGGCTTGAACTCTGGGCCTGAGCACTATCCCTCAGCTCTTCAGCTCAAGGCTAGCACTCTACCACTTGAGCCACAGCGCCACTTCCAGCTTTTTTCTTATGTGGTGCTGAGGAATTGAACCCACAGCCTCAGGCATGCAAGGCAAGTGCTCTACCACTGAGCCACCTTCCTAGCCCCTAATTTTAATTCTTGAATGTACTCATAAAATGAAAGCAGTCAGGCATGGTAGTGTATGCTTCTAATCCCAACATTTAGGAGTATATGCTTCTAATCCCAACATTTAGGAGGTTAAGGCAAGAGGATTGTGAGTTCAAGACTAGCCTGGGCTACACTACAAGGTTCTGTCTCCAAAACAGAAGAAGAAAAGAAGAAAGTAAAAGCCATAACTATGACCTAGCAACATCCTCCCAAAACCCACTCATTCTGGCCCTAGGGAAAGACTTTTATAGGTTCAGGTTATTTCCCTTGAAAATGACTGTATTAAATTCTTTCTACATAGGCCATGGGTACCCCAATTCAATTCAAGGTTTTGTCCAGGTGGAACAGAAGTAATATGGACTGAGTGCAGGACTTGGATGTGTTCTAAGTCCTGAACTCAGTGTTATTCCAGGTTTCTGTCCAACAGAACAAATGGCTATTTATTCATAGCCCCTCAGCCCAACAGAACAGGGAGGGTAAATCACTCTTTGGAATATATTTCATTCTTCAGCCTCAGGAAGATGAGAATACGCCAAACAAACACTGGCTCAAGTACTTCATGTGATGTACAAAGAAAAGTCTCATGAAACAGAATATTCTTATGTCTGTCTGGGTCCTCCTGACCCTCACACAGGGTCTTTATGAAAATTCTCATTATTTTAGCTCTAAACTTGAATATGGCTCTGGTTGTTATATTTTTATCAGAAGAAGGGGAAAAAAAACATCTGTAGAGGAAAGATTCTACTTATAGATGATTCCTGGTCAGCATCATAGTCCCAAATCCCAAGTTACATCACCAGAGTCAGAATGGTAAAAGTTGTTACTACATCATAAAGTAGAAACCTGTAATCATTAAAAACAGAGTTTTCTGCCTGGACTGGTTTTAAACTGTGATCCTCCAGATCTCAGCTTCCTAAGTAGCTATCTTCACACACACACACGCACGCACGCACGCACGCACGCACGCACACACACACACACACACACACAAGTAATGTGCCCTTCTAGTCATATATTCTTGGTATTCTTAGCTAAGTAATTTCATATATATATATATAATTCCATAGATATGTATGCATATATAGAATTACTTAGCTATATGTAAACACACACACACCCCACACACTTAACTATTAGGTCCTTTCCTATAGCTTGGAAGTACAGGCTAAGTTCATATCTCCTATTCTTGCAACTGTATGGTTTTGAGAACACATCCTCTCTGCATAAAGAATCTCTCTTCTAGCTCAAATAGTATACTTTTTTTTTTAAGAAAAACTAGGTTAAAGCCCAACAAAATCAGCACCAGGAAACGGATACATGCAAAAGTGGAGATGGGACCAAGGGGAGACGAATGAAAGAGGGAAGGAGGGGAGAAAGCAATCGAGAAGAATCCGTAGTATAGACCACAAAATTTAGAGACGTTAAGGTTAGGGAGGGAAGTGAGAATGTTGAAGGGGGTGGGTGCTCTGATCGAGATGCATCGCACTCATAAACTGAGTTGTTAAACCACATTTCCTTTGCACAACTACTTAAAGACTAAAAAATTAAAAAGACAGTCTCTTTTTATCAGAGACTCTTCCATAGCATTGGGTCCTTGGGATGCTTTCTGTGGTCTCCGATATCAAGTCCAAGCTGCACACGCCATGGGGCAGGATAGATTCCCGCCTTCACTCCATCAAGCTCTGGTGCATAAGTTCTCTCAGCCATTTCATCCTGCTGCTTTCTATCTGCTCCTGTCACTGCATCATAGTGAGAACTAGCCAGCCTACCAGACAGTTCATTTCTGGGTAGGAAGGCCAAGGGTCTGGGCTCGTTCTTTCTGCTGATGTGCTGGTAAATTACTGTCCCGTTCCCCAGAGATTCCCAGTTCCTCTCAGCCATGTGTTTCCCCACAGAAAAATTCAGCTTCTACCTAGACAAGAACCTTGCTGTGTAATTAGGGATTTTTTCCTGATTCTAAAAATAATATGTTCTCGTAACAAAAATATACAAAATGAAGTCTAGGAAGAAAAAAGTTTTACTTATTAATTCCAACACATGAAGATCAATACTATTTATATTTAGATGCATTTCCTTTTATATCTTTAGTAGTTGTAGTAGTTTCAATTCAACATGTCAATGAATCTATTTGATCTATTATATTTGATATACAATGCATCTCACACACACACACACACAGACACACACACAATGAATCTATTTGATCTATTATATTTGATATACAATGCATCACACACACACACACACACACACACACACACACACACACACACACACACACACACACACACACACACACACACACACACACACACACACACACACACACACACACACACACACACACACACACACACACACACACACACACTGGGGCTTAAACTCAGGTCCTGGGCACTGTTCCTGAGCTTCTTTTGCTGAAGGCTAGCATTCTACCCCTTGAGCCACAGCTCCATTTCTGGATTTTTTTTTAAACAAGTAAGGATTAAATTCAATGATATTTGCTTAATACTTCCACTAAATTAACTTTATGCTACAAATATGTACTCAACATTTATATCAAAATTTTGTTTTGCTTTGTTTGGTGCCAATCCTGGGGCTTGAATTCAGAGCCTGAGCACTATCCCTGAGCTTTTGTACTCAAGGCTAATTCTAGAGCCACACCTCCTGTTCCTGATTTTTTTATTTATTGATTTTGCATACTTATTTGGCAATAAGAGTCCCATAGACCTTTCTACCTGAGATGGCTTCAAACTGCAATCCTCAGTCTTCTGAGTAGTTAGGATTATAGATGTGAACCAGGTACAGCACTCAGGCCCTGAGTTCAAGCCCCACAACTGACAAAAAAAAATATTATTTATAAATCACTTGATTTTTGAATATACATTTACATGAAAGTTGAAAAAAAACAGAACCCAATATGCCAAGCAAAATACCCAAGTTTACCTTACTTTCTAGCAATACTTCTTGATCTACATCAGAATTTCATGACATCATTTGTCTTCAAAGAGTAGCTAGAATTCCAGGAGCCCAGCACATGAGTATCCTCAAACAATAGATTGTCTTGATGGGAAATCAATCCTAGCTTTATATCCTTGGTAGGAATCTTCTGTAATATAAACGACAGAAACAAAGGGTACCAGTTCTCTCTTATTGTTTTGTTTTGTGTATTTTATTTTTAATCTTATAAATATGTTAGAAACAATCGCATGAAAGAAAAAAAAAACATTTGAATACATATCTTAGGGTTCATTTCCCTAACATCAACTTATCTGACCTTTTCTGCTTGACTCAGACTTATACTAGTTATTGCCAATAAGGGAAACCATGGGTTATTGTTAAACAAAATACCACATGCCGCCTTGTATGCAAAGCTTTGAAAACCCTAATCTTCTTTGGAACTTCACTTGCCAAGAGTGACTGGCAAAAGTAGCTTCTCCCACATAGCATATGCAGCCAGGCCTCTTTTCAACTGCTAATAACATCTAGGGGTTCTTGGATATCTACAATTATTTCCTTATTGTGTTAATGATGGTAAATATCTCTTCCTTGCGACCCTGCTTCTTCCAGACTTTTCTTTCTTTGCTTTTGAGACAGCATGATGAGAAAGATAAATGAAATGGTTTCTAATTCTATGGTTGGAATCTTTGCCTCACAAAATGATCATCATTAACTGGCAAAACAGTTCCTAAGTACTGATCTAGAAATGTCATAGGAGGATAATGGCTTTTCTTAGAGACTATCCATTGTTGTATCTGTACTTCTCTGTGGAGATCTGAGATTCCTCCCTTCTGGTGCACATTTGGTTTTCAACATCATGGAGTAAAAAGGTTGAAAATGTCAATAATTTGGGGGTAGGGGGAAGGACTACCCAATCCTATTTTGCACTACTTCCATGTTTTCTTTTTTTTTTTTTTTGCAAGGCATATCCTCATATCAGACCTGGGCAGATATTTAAGTGTAATGCATCTGCCAACTCTTGGCTCCTGGGTATTTTTGTTCCTTTAATTATCTGGGAATTCTCCAGCTTGAGCAGGAAAGTCATGTCTTATGCATGGAGAGTCACCCACTATCTGAGCATCTCAGAAAATCAACCATGGCCTTTTTTACTAAGCTATACAAGGACACTAACTTCAGCTCTTCAAAGGTCAAAGGAAGTATAGAAAAGTCAGTATTTTTATTCATGTCATTGGTGGTAACAAGAACAACAGCAACAACAATAACAACAACAACAACAATAAGACAAGATGGAAAATATCTAAAATTTCATTAGGCCCAAGACTGGGGACAGGAATCCTATCTGACATCTGTGGAGGATTTTCCCTTAATGACTTGGACTTCCCAGCTATTATGGGATAGTGAAGTATCATTTGCAGAAAAGTATTTTTTTTGTTTTTTTAATCGAGTCTTTTTTTTGGGGGGGGGGGTCCAGTCGTGAGCCTGAACTCTACCACTTGAGCCACAGCACCACTTCCGGCTTTTTTTTTTGTATGCTTATGTGGTGCTGAGGAATGGAACCCAGGGCCTCACGTATGCAAGGCAAGCACTCTACCACTGAGCCACCTTCCCAGCCCCCAGAAGAGTGTTTTGACAGCAGTGCCCACCTGAGTATCCAGAAACTCTTCTTGAAGAAACAAAAAGAAGGTCATTTCTTTTCTTCCCTCTAGTTGGATTAGGACAAGCGCTTGTTGCACAGTAAAGAAGAACCATCCTGAATACTATAATGCTATCCAATCCTAGAGTCTTTACTATTGGAAGACAAAGTCTTGATCTGAATATGCATTCTGTTGTCCCTAGTGTCCAGAATAGAAGCCCACATATGCAACGGGAATTCAGTGCCCTTGTGGAATGAACCAATGAGGAGACATTAGAACAACTGGCCACAAAACTTTTGCCTGTGGGGGAGAATATCAAAGTATGGGAGTTCCAAGGATGAGTGACATACATGGACTGGAATGAGAAGAACAGATTCTTAGAGAAAAACCAGACTGGAACTGGCAGTGGACAAGGAGTAAGCAAGCATTCAGTAAGCAGAAGGCTCTCCACAGACTCAGGGTGCGAGGGAGTGATAAAGGCCAGGGTCTGGACAAAGACCAGGGCTCGGTGACCTGGATGAACAACCTAGCACTGCAGTATGGGCCATTGAAATTTCCGGCCATGCTCTGGTGCCCTGCTTCGTGTACCGTTCAACCCCCAGACACTTACAGCCACTTCCCTGGACCACTGATCGGAAGGGAGTTACCAGGTCCCTCACTGTCCCACAGGTAAGGCAAAGAAGAACGCGCAAAACCTCGCCTCAGTCATTTCTCAGCCACAGGCATCTCCTGCCTGTCTCTCTGCTCAACACTCCCCCATCCCCACCATCCCCAAGGCTCTCTGTCTCCCCCTTCTCTCTGGACACACTCACTGAGAAGCAGTGCTGCACAGCTAGTCTTCCCCTCGTCTGTAGCCTTGTTAATTAAACATTTACTTGCAGGGATCCTGGGGGAGTGGGATTACATGTAACTAAGATCATTAAATGAAGAAAAACACAAACTGAACCAAGGCCAAGAGATTTGATTTCCTGCATGAATCACCAAAGAACATGATGGTTTTCCTATTGGAGAGATCGGTCAGGAAATGAGGTGACACATCGGAATTTGATGCTACTGGTTTTCTCTCTGCAGCCTGCTGTTTAGGCTCTGGAGTCTAAAAAAAGGAATAAATTGGGCACGTGCTATAACAGTTCTCCACTGGAGCAATAAAACAAAACACGGTGTTTGATTTGTACCAGAAAACTACAGTGCACTGAAGTGCTCAGAGAATAACCTATCACGGTTTTCTCAGCTTGGCTTAAGGATGCTTATAGAATGGCTTTGTTGCCACGAGTCTACTTTCCGGCCATGGGAAGCCAAGAATGGGAAATATAATTCGATTCCTTTTATTTTTTTTTTTATTTTTTTTTTTTTGAAGGATGACTACCACTTTTTATTTTTTTTTTTTTTTTTTATTGTAAAGCTACTATACAGAGGGTCACAGTTACATGAGTGAGGTTATGAGTACACTTCCTCTTGAACATTGTTACCCCCTCCATTGTTTTCCCCCTACCATCCCCTCCCTCCCTCCCTTCCCCGAGGTTCTTTTTTTTTTTTTTTTTTTTTTTTTTTGATTGTGATTAAATGATTACATAATTTCAAAGTCACAAGTTCATTCTAACTTCCCTGGAGCAAATTGTCTACCACAGTCTGTAATATATAACAGTGTTCACATGTTATATACCATATTTGTGATCAGCAGCATGAGGATATTTAGTAGTGGTTCAACCAGATGAGCGGGAGTTCTTTGTTTCTTAAGTCCTGTTAGTTTTGTCGTATCACTAACCTTTTGGATTTAGCATCCACTTATGAGGGAGACCATGTACCGTTTGTCTCTTCGTTCTTGGCTTACCTCGCTCAACATGATTCCTTCTAGCTCCATCCATTTCCCTGCAAATGCCATTATTTTGTCATTTCTAATGGCTGCATAATATTCCATTGTGTATAGATACCACAATTTTTGGATCCATTCATCTGTGGTGGGGCACCTAGGTTGTTTCCATATCCTAGCTATTGCGAACAGTGCTGCAATAAACATGGAGGTGCACGTGTCCTTGTATATTGGTTCCTGTTGTTCAGGGTAGATGCCTAGAAGTGGTATGACTGGGTCGTAAGGGAGGTCAATCTTTAGCTTTCTAAGGACCCTCCAGACTGCTTTCCAAAGTGGTTGTATAAGTGTACATTCCCACCAGCAGTGTAATAGGGTTCCTCTTTCTCCACATCCCCTCCAGCATTTGTCGTTGGCTGATTTGTGGATGTGGGACATTCTGACTGGGGTAAGGTGGTATCTCAGGGTTGTCTTTATTTGCATTTCCTTCACCACCAGGGATGATGAACATTTCCTCATGTGTTTCTTTGCCATTTTTATTTCTTCATTTGAGAAGTCCCTCTTTAGTTCCCTTGCCCATTTAGTAATTGGTTTGTTAGGTTTGGGAGGGATTAGTTTCTTGAGTTCCCTGTATATACAGGATGTTAACCCCTTGTCTGATATATTGCTGGTAAATATTTTTTCCCAATTAGTTGGTTGTCTTTCTAGCTTAGTTGCGATAGATTTAGCTGTGCAGAAGCTTTTTATTTTAAGGTAGTCCCATTTGTCGAGTCTCTCTCCAACTTGTTGTGACCCTGGGACTCTGTTCAGGAAGTTCCTTCCTGTGCCTATTAGTTCAAGTGTCTCTCCTACTCTGTCCTGCAGTAGTTTCAGAGATTCAGGTTTAATGTTAAGGTCTTTAATCCATTTTGAGTTGATGTTGGTGCATGGTGATAGGCTGGGGTCCACTTTTAGTTTTCTGCATGTGGCTGCCCAGTTTTCCCAGCACCAGCGGTTGAAGAGGCTGTGTTTCTTCCATTGTATGTCTTTGGCTCCTTTGTCGAATATCAGCTGGCTGTAGGCCTGTGGATTTATATCTGGATCTTCTATTCTGTTCCATTGGTCTTCGGGTCTGTTTTTGTGCCAGTACCATGCTGTCTTTGTGATTATAGCTCTGTAGTAGAGTTTGAAGTTCGGCATGGATAGCCCTCCCATATTGTCTTTATCCCCTAGAATTGTTTTGGCTATTCTAGGTCTTTTGTTGTTCCATATAAATTTTTGGACTGTTTTCTGTATTTCAGTGATGTACGTCATTGGGATTTTAATAGGAATTGCATTGAATTTGTATATTAATTTTGGAAGTATCACCATCTTTACTATATTAAGTCGGCCTATCCAGGAGCATGGGAGGTCTTTCCATTTCCTAGTGTCTTCTGCAATTTCTTTCTTTAACTTTTTATAGTTCTCATTAAATAGTTCTTTTACATCTTTGGTTAGGTTAATTCCTAAATATTTTATTTTTTGGGAGGTTATTGTGAATGGGGTTGCTCCCTTTATTTCCCTCTCTTCCTGTGCGTTATCAGTGTATAGGAAGGCAACTGATTTTTGTGGGTTTATTTTGTATCCTGCTATTTTGCCGAAGTGACTTATGATTTCTAAAAGTTTGGGGATGGAGTTTTTGGGATCGTGGAGGTATAGTATCATGTCGTCTGCAAAAAGGGATAGTTTCACTTCTTCTTTCCCTATGCGGATCCCTTTAATGTCTTTTTCTTGCCTTATTGCCCTGGCTAAGGGTTCTAGGACTATGTTGAAGAGGAGTGGAGACAGTGGACATCCTTGCCTTGTTCCTGTTTTTAGGAGGATTGGTTGTAGCTTTTCCCCATTAAGTATAATATTGGCTATTGGTCTGTCATAAATGGCTTTTATTGTTTTTAGAAATGTTCCTTCTATTCCTATTTTCTCCAGAGCTTTTAGCATGAATGAATGTTGAATTTTATCAAAGGCCTTTTCTGCATCTGTGGCGATAATCATGTGATTCTTGACCTTGGCTCTGTTGATATGCTGGATTACATTTATTGACTTACGTATGTTAAACCATCCCTGTGTCTCTGGGATGAAGCCTACCTGATCATAGTGTATTATTTTTTTTATGTGTTTCTGGATTCTGTTAGCTAGAATCTTGTTAAGGATCTTTGCATCTGTGTTCATCAAGGAGATTGGCCTGTAATTCTCCTTTTTGGTTGGGTCTTTGCCTGGTTTGGGGATGAGTGTGATATTGGCTTCGTAGAATGAGTTTGGGATAGCTCCCTCCTTCTCTGTTTCTCTGAAGAGCTTGAGGAGTATGGGTATTAGTTCTTCTTTAAAGGTCTTATAGAATTCTGCTGTGAATCCATCTGGTCCTGGGCTTTTTTTTGTTGGAAGACTTTTGATAGCTTCCTGTATCTCATTATAGGATATTGGCTTATTTAATTGGTTAACTTCTTCTTTGCTCAGTTTGGGTAACTTGTATTTCTCTAAAAATGCATCCATTTCCGCCAGATTTTCTTCCTTTAGAGAGTATAGCTTTTGAAAGTAGTCTGTTAGAATTGTTTGGATATCTTGGGTACGTGTTGTGATGTTTCCCGTGGCATCCCTAATCCTATTAATATGGGTTTCCTCTCTTCTTTTTTTAATTAATCTTGCCAACGGGCCATCAATTTTGTTTATTTTTTCAAAGAACCAGCTTTTTGTTTGGTTTATTTTGGTTATGGTTTTCTGATTTTCTAATTGGTTAATCTCTGCTCTCAATTTGGTTATCTGGCTTCGTCTAGTAGCTTTAGGTCCCATTTTTTCTTGTTTTTCTAGCTGTTTTAGTTGCAACATGAGATTATTTACTTGGTCTGTCTCCATTCTCTTGATGTGGGCACTGAGGGCAATAAATTTGCCCCTCAGGACTGCTTTTGCTGTGTCCCACAAGTTTCTTTGTGAGGTGTTTTCATTTTCATTGAGTTCTAGGAAATGCTTTATTTCTTCTCTGATCTCTTCTGTTACCCAGGCCTTGTTAAGGAGTGTGCTGTTCAATTTCCATGTATTAGAGAAATTTCTGCGGTATGCTTTGTTATTGAGAGCTAGCTTGATTCCACTGTGGTCAGATAGGATACAGGGGATTATGTCGATCCCTTTGTATTTGCTTAAGTTCCTTGAATGAACTATGATATGGTCTATTTTGGAGAAAGTTCCATGAGCTGCTGAGAAGAATGTGTACTGTGTTGTTTTAGGGTGAAATACTCGGTAGATGTCAGTTAATTCCGCTTGAAGTATGGCCTCACTTAATTCGGTAGCTTCTTTGCCAATCCTCTGGTTGGTAGACCTGTCCTTTGGTGAGAGTGGCGTGTTAAAGTCTCCTAGTATTATCGTATTGGGATCTATTTTATTCTGTAAGTTTGAGAGCATTTGTTTAACATATCTGGGTGCACCGATATTTGGGGCATATAAGTTGATGATGGTTATATCCTCCTCTTGGATTGTTCCCTTTATTAATATGTAATGTCCGTCCTTGTCTTTCTGTACTGATTTTAATGAAAAGTTTATTTTGTCAGATATCAGGATAGCTACACCTGCTTTCTTATTGGGGGAATTTGATTGGTAGATCCTTTTCCACCCCTTCACTCTGAGTTTGTTTGTATGTTTGGTTGAGAGGTGGGTCTCCTGAAGGCAACAGATGGATGGGTCTTGTTTTCTGATCCAGTCCTCAGTTCGTTTTCTTTTAATTGGCGAATTCAGCCCATTTATATTAAGAGAAAGTATAGAGAGATGCATTGTTGTCCCTGCCATTCCGTTTTCCTAAGTTTTTCTTCTTTCCTTTCCTCCTGTGCTTGCTCAGTTAGACTTTGAGTAATGCCTGTTTGGGGCAGGTCCCAGTTCCTGGTTGCTTTCTTCATGTTGTGTCCCCCCTCTTAGAATTCTTTGTAATGCTGGCTTAATGTTTATGTATTCATTTAGTTTTTCTTTGCTATTAAAAGTTTTCAGTTCTCCATCGAATGTGAATGCTAGCTTTGCCGGGTATATCAGTCTGGGTTGGCAGTTATTGGCTCTCAGGGCTCGTATGGTGCTTTCCCAGGCTTTTCTTGCATTCATTGTTTGTGTGGAGAGATCTGCAGTGATTCTAATTTTTTTCCCGTTGTAGTATAGCTCCTTCTTCATTTTTGCTGCATGCAGGATTGTTTCCTTATTATTCAGATCCATCATTGTTACTATTATGTGCCTAGAAGTGTTTCTCCTGGGATCTTGCTTGTTGGGTGTTCGATAAGCTTTTGTGATGTAGTTAAGATGGTCGTTTTTGAGGTGGGGAAAATTTTCATTGACTATCTTGTTAAATAGGTGTTGCATTCCCTTGCTCTGGAATTCCTCACCTTCGTCCACTCCGATTATGCGAAGGTTAAATTTTTTAGCATTATCTGCTTGCTCTTGAATTTCCCTTTGGTTTAATTTGAGTGATTTTTCCATATCTGTCACTTTTTGGTCCAGTTGGTGTATTCTGTCTTCTGTATCTGACACTCTACCTTCCATTTCATTCACTCTGTTGACCGTGGCTTCTATTGTGGTTTGCATGATGGAAATGGATCCCTTTATGGATTCAATGTTGGTTCTCAGAGTACTGATCTCACCTCTCAATGAGGTGATATCAGTATGCATTACCTCTAATTTGGCGTTTATCTCACTTCTTACTGAGGTTTGTGCAGCTTCTATTTTTGCATCCAATTTTTGTTTGATATCCTGTATATCTTTTGATAGTTCATCCTTGTGCTCTTTCAATTTCTGATCCATTTCTCGCTTTATTTCTTGAGTCATTGCCTCCAGCAACCCTTGGATGTAGTTTTTGTCTTCCATTCCTGCTTTGCTCCCACTGGGGCTCTCCCCTGCGTGGCTGCTGGCTTTTGAGGTGAGCTTGCTGTCCTGGGTAGTGGTAAACCTTGTGATTTTTCTCTGTGATTTTCGCATGGGGGTTCAGGAGACTGCTCTTCAATCTTGTTTTGGTGTGTCTGTCTTTGCTTGGTTGCTGATTCTCTATTGGTAGAGAGAGTCTGTGTCTGATCTGGATTCTGTTGGGAGCCTATTTCCAGCTGCTATTCACTTAGGATTCTCAGCTCTCTGCTGTAGCAATTCCCGCCTTTGGAAGGGTTGAGCAGCCTAGACTGCTTGTGTTTGCTCCTGCGGGTGCTCTTGGGAAGATCAGATGCTCTGGATGCACTCTCCCAAATACTGGAGTCTGCTATGGGCTCCTGATGTGTTTTTGTTTGTTTTGGGCTGGTTGTGGGCTTGAACTCTAGGTTTGGGTGCTGTCCCTCAGCTCTTCAGCTCAGGGCTGGCACCCTACCATTTGAGCCACAGCCCCACTTCTGACCCTTTTTGCTTTGTTCAGGCGCCGGTCCCCTGGCCTGGTTCCGGCCCCAGCCTGGAGCGCGCTCGTTAGGCCTGTGCTAATGTGTATACCACCTTGGTTATGCAGCCTGGAGGACACAGTTCAAATTTCTTCTACTGTTGGTAGTCTTGACCCAGGGGCACTGTTCCTGGCTTGAGCATTTAAGCTCCCTTCCCGGGGCGCTCTTGCTCTGGCCTGGCCAGCAGAGTGTGCTCCACCGGCTGGTGGGGCTCTCGAACAGTTCCCAGTTTTAGTGGGTCCTGTGGTCCGGGTGTTGGGGTAGGGAGTCTAGGTCTGGGTCTGGGGATTCCCTCCAGCTCTGGTCTCCCTTGATGGATTCCCTGTCCCCTGATGGGTACTCACCCTGTAGGTCGTCAGTTGTTGTTGCAGTCCGTCAGTTGTTGTTGCAGTCCGAGTTCAGTTGGGGTGGTTGCGGGCTGGGTTGGGCGGCCCCCCGCCGGGTCGTTGCGATCGCGACAGGTCCCTTTGTGGCGCTGCTGGTGCCGGGCGGCTTTGGCGGGATGGAGCCTCTCCGCTCCGGTGGAGAGTGATGGGTGGGGTGGGATCCTCCTGGAGACTCCCGGCTGGTAGGTTTCTCTGTTCCTGGCGATCCGCTGTTCTGCAATCCGGTACCTGGTGATCTGCAAGCAGCCCCCTGTGTCTCTGTGGCTCCGGCAGCCCCTGCCGGGCCGGCTGGCCGGCGGCTTGGCGCACTGCCGCGCGGCCAGTAAAGGTTGGGGGAGGGGTCTTCGCTCTTCTCTGTTCTGAAATTCTTCTTTTCCTCTCTTTCTTTTTTTGTTATTTTCCACCTCTGGTTTTTCTCTGAGTGTTCGTCTTTTTGTTGTTGTCGGTCTCTTGAGGAGATTAAAGGTTGGAACTCGAACTCTCTTTTTGGTTGGAGAGAGCTGTGGCGTTTCCCTACTGCCCCGTCGCCATCTTGAGCTCCCCCAATTCGATTCCTTTTAAAGTAACAATAATGCTGAGTCCTATGTTGTGTTGAAGAACACATGGGATTAATCTGCTTTTTACCAGCAGATCTCAGAATGCTCTCAGAAGAGGAGTGGTAGAGGATCTGTGTCCCTTCTTCCAGCACACAGAAATTCTGTAGCAAATGATGTACTACTTGATACCTAGAAGTTTTTTACTCACCCTGACCTTTTTTTAATGCCTACCCCCACTTTTCAATGTTTCTTTTCCTTCCTCTTCTCTCCCTCCATCTTCCCCTCTTGCTTGCTTGCTTTGCTTTCTTTTTTTTTTTTAATTTTCTCTTTGTCTCTCTTTTTCTCCCTTCCTACCTCTCTCCATCTTTCTTTTGCTTGCTTGCTTGTTTTGCTTTCTTGTTTTCTCTTTGTCTCTCTCTTTCTCCCTCCCATCCCTTTCCTTCCTTCCTTCCCTCTTCCTTCCTTCCTTTCTTCCTTTAAAATACCATGTTTAAAGTCAGAACCTAGTGCTTGCTGGGCAGATACTCTACCACCAGCCCAAATCAATGATGTATGTAGTTTTCAAAGACTATGGAAAAATGATCCACTTAAGGATAATCTAGTTTTCCTTTTCTCTCTACACAGTGGTGCTTTCTAGAACAAGATAGTGAGGATAACTTTCCCAAAAGAGACCCAGAAGAGAGTACCAGGAGAACATGCATAGATTTTAGTAAAGGGAAAATTAGTCATAGTTGGATTCTGCGATCAGCCAATCAACCTGTAGCTATGGTGTGTGTGTGTGTGTGTGTGTGTGTGTGTGTGTGTGTGTGTGTGTGTGTGTGTGTGTCTTAGAATCTCAAAGAATCTGGGATCTGCAACTAGCGTAAGAGGTGGGAAGCTGATGCTGGGAAACAGGACAGAACTGCCAACTGTTCCACCTGCCATGAGCAGGCACAGATCCCAGGTGTTCCTCCAGGCAATTGGAAGCAGAAAGCCACCTTACACAGAGATGGAGAAGGTGGGGTGGGGAGCCTCCATCTCTGGATGTCTGTCTTCCCAGCAGCACCGTGCTCCCACATGGAGGCTTCCCCGCCTCCTGCTTTCTCTCTGGAGCCTCCTCCCTCTGGCAGTCATGCCTAAAGCTTGTCTCCCACTCTGCCCAGCCATTCCCACACCCCAACCATGCAAAACCCACCTACTTACCCTACATGTGATTGGCGGAAGCGAAATCACACAGAAGTTTTAAAGATTTTTTTTTAAACAAGTATATTTTCCTGAGTAACTCCTTCAACTTGAAGCTCAAACAGTATGTGATCTGCCTATCGTTCCCTCCTATTAGCATCTCATGGTAACTTGTCAAAATCTCAGTCAGGAAAAAGTCAGAATGGAAATGAGAACTGTTCTGATCCTTCTGCCGGGTCTGTGGAAAGTCCTGTTCCCTTTTATGAGAGAGGCAGGGCCTGTGCCCACTTCCCCAGTACTCACCAGTGGGCAGCTGTCATTGTTCTAAGACTCAGCAGTCACTTGATTAGTTGTTTTGTTTTAGGATCACTTCACTGAAACCTCAGGAAGGAGTAGCAAGGAGGTGAGTTCCACAGAATGCTCTTTAACAGAGGTGGTGGCCAAAGAGCTACCACGGAACGCTGACATTGCATTGTCTCTGAGTGACTGCAGCCTGGTTTTTATCAAGTTGTTAGTAACACCAACGTGTGTCTCCAGAAATGCAGTTCACACCTCAGCTGATCTGGGTAGAGCTAGCATGACAAGAGATCTGTTTATAGTTTTTTTTTTAAATGACGTAGGGCCTGTATACTGTCTCTAGTTATGTTGCTTAGAAACCTTGTCATTCTGACTGGATTCCAAAATACAAATGGAACATTTGGAAAATGACAGAAAAAATGTTCTTGGAACCCTGTCATCATTCAGGAAGTTCTCCATGTTAACTCTTATCTGTCTCACACATGCGTACCACTACAGAGATATAATGTAACACTCTTTCATTTTGAGTATTAGTCTGTATAGCAAAAAGGAAGGAATACTTTCTTCTTTTCTCTCTATTCCTGCCTCAAAAGATAAAACAGACACTTCCATTAAGGTGGTAGAATAGGAAAAAAAAAAAACCTTTCATCCTTCTTTCCTTTCTTTCACTTATTCTCCCAGGGAGGAAGAATGGGGAAAGTTAGGAACAGACTTGTCCTCTTTGGATCGTTGTCAAGTTAGGTCTCTCCCTTTATCTATCCCCCTTTTTCTAATAAAGAAACCTGAAGCTACCTGGGTTCTGAATTGTGTCACCCATTCAGTTTCAGCGAAGACTCTGAACAAGCATTGGCTTTTATGTTGCAGGGGCCAGCCCTTCCCTGGCAGGCTGACAGATGGAGGACAGGTGGGCACAGATAGCTTCAGGTCGACTGAGACAGGATGAAAGCTCAGCTCTTTGGCAGCTTCATATCTAAAGAGGCTTGGTGATGAGTCATCTTATCTCCCATGAGCCCGCCACCTCCTCACCTCGGACAATCATTCTAAAAGCCATGTCCACTGTGTGAATGGTCACTAAAACATTGTGAATGCCCAGATCACCAATTCAAATACTTTTACTTCTTCCCATGGTCCTGCCTATCCTCCTTGCTGGCTAGTTAAATCACCATCACTATGACTATTTTCTCAGCCACATTGAGACCTTCACCAATTGATTATTTTCCCATCTTTCACCCCATCTTGTGCTTTCTCAATCTCAAGCTTACAATCCAGACCTTAAATACGGCCAATCATCAGTCCTCTCATTAGACTTTAAAATGGGCAGCTTTTTAAACTGACACATATTGATTTTACATCTTTGGAGGTATAGTATGCTAACTCAATATATGTATTTAATGTGTTATGATCATTTCAGGGTAATGAACTTTTCTTCCTTAAACAGTTGTCATTTCTTTCTTTTGGAAAGTTTCAAATTTCTCTCTTCTGGTTATTTTATAAAATATGTAATAAATTCTTAAGGACTCTGATCACCTTACTATATGACAATGAAGCTAAATATTGTTGAAGAAAAATCACACCAAAATCAGTACCTCTGAACATTCCAGATCTCCAACATCAGTGATTATACCATTATCTAATCATCCTGTGCATTTCTTTTTTAAAAATTTTTCCTGTTATTTTTATTAATTTTACTCATTTTTTGTTGATGTGGTACTGAAGAATCGAACCCAGGCCTCATGCATGCTAGGCAAGCACTCTACCACTAAGCCACCTTCCCTGTCTGATCCGATGCATTTCTCAGACCATTCTATTTTCATGTCTTCTGCAATGGCAATTACAACTCTTCTACTTACTTCAAACCTGTCACTCAATGGCAGATGCCTCCTCCTCCAAATGAGAACTGCTTAATTCTGATAACCAAATCCATTCTTATCACCATGGAGGACACAGGCCCACCCAAGGTCAGTCCCTGTACTTACATTTTGGAACCAATCTCTCTACCCACCTAAATATTTCTGGGCAGGTGTGTCTCTCATAAGCACAGTATCCATGAGATTCTTGAATCCATATACCTGTCAGTCAAACTTGACTTTGCTTCAGCCCCAAAGACACTCTTGTCATGTCAGAATGCCAAGAGATACTGGTCCAGTAATGTGGTGTATGCTGTGGTATATACTTTTGTTATCTAACTGTGCTTTACTCACACAAGACTATCCCTCCCTAACAGATTATTGCAATAAGCATCAAGATATGCTAAAGTTCTACCATCCTCATAATAAAGAAATATATAAACAGAAAGTGGCGCTGTGGCTCAAGCAGTAGAGCACTCGTCTTGAGCTGAAGAGCTGAGGAACAGTGCCCAGGCCCAGAGTTCAAGCCCCATGACCAGCAAAGCCCCCCCCCCAAAAGAAATATATAAACAACAAAAATGTTCCCACCTTTATGCCTGTATTATTGTAGCTGCTCAAAAGGAAGTCAACATCCTCTTGAAGTCATTTCCTTTTCTCCCATGTTGAGTCCCTGAAACCAACCTTAATACATTCTCCAGATAATGCTCCCTTTCCTCTTCAGCTCTAAGCAGAATCAATCACAGCCAACCATGCTTCCCCTTCCAAAGCCATTCCCAATCTGTTTTATTGCTTGGACATTGTCATCACCTGCCCCAAAACCAGGCTATCTGATTTTTATGATTAAACCAGTGTTGCCCAATTATTTAGTTCTTTGTCTTCACTGCTGCTACCAAGGGATGATGGGAAACTTGACTACGTGTTCAATATCCATGTGATCGTGTGTGCCTCAGATTCACCCACATAGTCCTGCTTAGAGACTTACCAAAGATGGGTATGTGACCCAATTTTACCCAATAAAAAGAGAAAGATCTACTGGGGGCTTCTAAGGATAAAGTTTCTTCAGAGAAAATAACACACACACACACACATCTTTTTTTCTCAGTGTGAAAAAGAAAGCACGCAACGTCTTGAAATGTGCAATCGAAAAACAGCTAAAAGAAGTTTTAAATGTTCTTATCACAAAGAAATGATCAACATTAAGGCAATAGACATTATGATCATTGCTGCAATTGATCATTCCATAATGTATTCATGCAGCAAAACATCTCGTTTTGCCACGAAGCTACATATATAGAGATACATGAAAGTGTTTCATTATTTTGGTAGCTTCATTTGAACTTAGGCGGTCTATGTTGTAGTATTTTGCAAAGAAAATGTTTGAGACATCTAGATTTTCATAATGGCAGCAAGAATTAAGTAAACAACTTGCTTGTTTAAAGCCATGGTTTGAAGGAATCTAGAGAAATTACTCAAAGCTGGCCGTGTCTTACCAACCCATAGCAGAATTCAGGAATCCTAAGATAAATTGCACATTTGGCAATGATTATGAGATAAATCAAGTTTTTGCTGAGGAAAAATACAAGTGCCATCTATGGACAATCTGAGCAAAGCAAGAGCTTCAGCACAGTGCTACAAGTTTTGTCATGTGAAAATCCATGCCATTTCCCATTCCATCCCAGATTCAAGTTCCTGCTCTCTTTCATTTAAAATGAGCCCAGTGCGATTGCTTTCAGAGTTGTTAGCTAACAGAGTCAGCACAGTACTATATTTATAACCCAAGGAAGAACATAAGCAAAGTCTATTTTAGACAGTTAATATTACCAGCTATTTCACACATCAAAATATCCAGATGGCAATCCAGCAAGGCTCACAAAAGTTTAGTATACATGGAAGTTATAAGTTGAATACTGGGAAAATCTTGGTTCCAATACTGGCTCTGAAAAGAATATTATTTCTGAAGAAGAGAAAGCCTGTTGCACAGGATTAATTTGAAGATCATTTTTCAAACAAGATGAACATTTTGTAAGCCATGGCGGCATAGGCCAAGTGCCTTTCACTATCAACACTTTCCCATTTCTGGATTCCATCCCTCCCTCCCCCTCTAGGCTTTTGAAAAGAATTTCCAGCACACACATAAAAGAACAGCATGTATCTGGGTGGCTCAGGTCTTTAATTCTAGCTACTCAAGAGGATCTGAGGATCAAAACCAGCCCAGGTAGGAAAGTCCATGAGACTCTTCCATCCAACTAACTATCAAAAAAGCCAGCAGTAGAAATGTGGCTTAAGTTGTAGAGACTAGCCTTGAGAAAAAGAAGAAAAAAAAAGCCAAGACACAGAAACCAGGCCCTGAGTTCAAGCCCCAATACTGCCTCCATCCCTCCCCCTCCAAAAATGAGATCATCCTGTGAAGATGGAGGCAGAGAGGTTGGGTGGACACATCTAACAAAGTATGGAGCATCAGGGATTGCTGGCAATCACAAACACTGAGAGAGAAGCATGAAACGTGTCTTCCTTCACAGCCTCCAGAAAGATCCAAGCTTGCCAACGCTTTACTCAGACTTCTGAAATCTGAGCGAACACACTGTTGCTCTTTGAAGCAAAGTTTGCCCACACTTATTAAGTCATTCCTAGGAAATGTTATAACCTTCCATCTGAAAGCAGAAAGTTCAAGTTCCTGAACACATTCAAGGAATATGCCCAAAGCAACTTGTATATGACACCTCACTCATAAAAGAATGGACATTGTTCATAAAATAGTGTAACCTGGCTAACCATTGACCCGATCCTGCAAGTTAGTCACAAAGTACAATATTCATGCAGAAAAACAAAATGAAGTTTAGCTTCATGAAATGGCTCTGAAATGTCTTCAAAATCTAATGCTGAGGAAAAGGTTAAGTCCAAACAATATATACAATTCTAGTCTTTCTTCTCTTAGCTTTAAGTGGTTGTACAAAGGAGTGGCCACCCAACAAGCAGTTTTTGAAGATAATGTGGCTTGATTAATGTCGCTTTTTTAAACGTTCTCACCCATCCTTCCCAACCCACCCCTTCCCTCACTTTTCTTAATTTTGTAGGATATATATTGATTTCTTTTTATCCATTTAACAAACTTTATGTCTATAATGCATCTTAATCTGTGTACACTTTAAATCTTACTTTTATTTGTTTTCTATCCTCTTTTTTTCTCCTTTGTTTTTTGCATTATTGACTTGAACTCAGAGCCTTGCACTTGTTAGGAAAGTGCTATACCATTGGAGCCATGCCTCCAGCTAGTTAAGTAATTTTTTTGGTCAGTCCTGGGGCTTGAACTCTGGGCTTGGGCGCTGTCCTTTGGGTCTTCAGCTCAAGGCTAGCACTCTACCACTTGACCCACAGCACCACTTCCAGCATTTTCTGTGGTGCTGAGGAATAGAACCCAGGGCCTCATGCATGTGAGGCAAGCACTCTACCATTGAGCCACTTTCCAGCCCCAGTAAAATACTATTAACACATATATGTCTTTATAAAGGCTTTCTTAAGCATGTACTCACCATATGATTCAGCAATTGCACATTTAGACATTTATGCCAGGGAAATTACAAGTTGTGTTCACACTAAATCCATACATAAATGTTTATGACAGCTTTACTTATAATAGCCAAAAACCAAAACATAAATGCCTCCAATAAGTGAGTAGTTAAAACCTAGTATATTCAGCCAGGGACTGGTGGCTCACGCCTGTAATATAGCTATTCAGGAGGCTGAGATCTGAGGATCATGGTTCAAAGCCAGCCTGGGCAGGAAAAGTCCGTAAGACTCTTACCTCCAATAAACCACCAGAAAGCTGGAAGTGGCTCTGTGGCTCAAGTAGTAGAGCCCTTGCCTTGAGCCGAAGAGCTGAGGGACAGCGCCCAGGCCCAGAGTTCAAGCCCTATGACTGACAAAAGAAAAGAAAAGTACTAACACACTAACACACTAAGAAAATAAAAACATTATTACAAAGATCTAGGAGAGGAGATTGCAATAACTGAAATGGCAAAAAAGAAAGAAAGAAAGAAAGAAGAAAAGTAACTTCTATGCTCTTGTGGAGCCCCAATTAATATGAAGATCAGAGTCAGCACACTGCAAGCTAGGTTCCTCTAGCTCATGTGAGCTGCATGGTGTAGAATCTTCATGGTTTTCAAATCTCCAGTGGCTCAGCTCTTAAGGTCAGTTCAAACCTCAAGTAGGAAATGATTGGTCCCCTGCAGATTTATGAGAAAAATCAAGAAACAGATTGTCTATGATTACATCATGCAATACTATCTAGGTGTTTTCCTTGTGCTGCCTATACTTATGAAAAATATTTCAAGGAAACAAATAACTTACAGTGCCATTTAAGTAATTCCCTCCATAAATTAGAATGCAAAAAAGAGGATATCCTTTTTTCCCCCAGTCTGGAGCTTGAATACAGGGTCTGGGTGCTATCCCTGAACTTCTTTTGCTCAGCAATATTGCTCTACTATTTGAGCCAGAGTTCCACTTCCAGCTTTTCTGATAGTTTATTGGAGATAAGTCTCATGGACTTTCCTGCCTGGGCTGGCTTTGAACTGAGACCCTTAGATTTTAGCCTCCTGAGTAGCTAGGATTAGAGGCATGAGCTGCTAGTGTGTGGAAAATATCCATTTTTTTTAAAGACAAAGATGTTATTAGCAGAGAAGGCTAGATCATTTTAGATCATATTAAAAGAATGAAGCTGGGTGCCAGTGGCTCACATTTGTGATTCTAGCAAGAGCCAGGAGGTTGAGCTCAGAGGATTGTGGTTCAAAGCCAACCGAGGTAGAAGATTCTTATCTCCCATTAACCACCCAAAACCTAGAAATGGAGCTGTGGCTCAAGTGGCAGAATGCCAGTCTTGAGTGGAAAAGCTATGGGACAGTACCCAGGCACTGTGTTCAAGCCCCAATACAGGCATTAAAAAAAAAAAAAGAATGAACCAGTCTACCTGTGACTTATTAAATGCAGAAAGCAAGGAAACGTGTGTATGTGTGTGTGTGTGTGTGTATCATCTCTTCTGTGAATCTTTTCTCTCTGCCTTGAGACAGGATTCACGTACCTTAGGATCTAGTTCTGCATCTCCAAAGTCTATGTTGCACTGAGCTGTGGTCGTCATTTGTTACGTGTCTGTTTCTCCTACTGGATTGCACATTATTTATGGACAGATACCATGTCTCTTTCGTAGCTTCCATGTATGCTTAGGCTTGTCTACAGCTGCCTGATGAACCAGTTACAGTAAACTAATCTTAAACTAAGGAAGGGCTCTCCTTGTTCTCCCAGAGAATGTTGCTGGCACAGGAATACTGAAAGTAAAGCACATGCGTGTACTTTATTGACTGGAACTCACAGACCTAACTAGCAGCAACATCCAAACCAAAGCCAAGTTCCTTGACAGTCCTTTAAATCAACTGTTCTCTCTGTTTTTAAGAATCTAGTCCAACTTCTTGCTGTCTTGGTCTGCTAACTCTTAACTGATTGTTGAATGTCATCCAGCTGGTTTTACTTCCCAGATTTTGACTTTTTCTTCCACTGTACCAAAATGTACCAAAAAGAGCTTATAAGGAAGTGATATTTTATATATTTTTAATTTTTGAAAATTTTTTATTGTAAAGATACTGTACAGAGGGGTAACAGTTACCTGAGTAAGGTAATGAGTGCATTTCCTATCAAGCATTGTTACCCCCTGCTTTGTTTTTCCCCTACTATCCCTTCCCTCCCCACCTCCCCATCTCCTCCCTCCCTCCAAGTTTTTAACAGTGTCTGATATGTCTCATTGCTACAATGGGCAACCTGTATCCTTGTTTCAGCATTTTGTGATTTCCCTTCCCCTCCCCAAATTAGAAAAATGTATAAACAAGATGCAGGGCACCACAATCAAATGCAGTGACAACAAGGGACATTTTGAAGGGAATTCTTCTTGTACTTAGCTCCTCTGTTTAAACCCTCGTTACTATCATCGTCTAAAATATAACCTAGCCTCTCACACATGACCTATTTGTGATTCCACTTAGATTGCTATGAGCATCCATCTGTAGGTCTGTAGGTTTATTAGCAATATATACTTTATTTTGTTTTTCCTTATACATTGGTGACATTCCACCACAATGAGAAATCCATAAACTTGAATTTTCCCTGAAAATACAAAGGACACAGTATAGTCCAATCTCTTATGGCAAGGCTAGCAAGGAATCAACTTGAAGGTGACTTTATGCAAGTCCCCATTTTCCAATAGAAAGCATTCATTTTCTATGATACCATTTCTAACTCTCCCGATAAAATCACATTCCCTGAGCATTCTTTTTCCAGGATGTGTATTTAAGTGCCGATGCCTTAAGCTCAAAATTCCAGACCCAGCCTGTCATCAGTCAAGTCACCATCTTTTCCAGTTGTGACTGTGAATTGGCCAGATAAGCACTTAAGCCTTGGGGGGGGGGGAGGGTGCAGAATCAATAAAACACTGATTCTGCAGTAGAGGTGCTTTTATGGACTATCAAGAGTTTACAGGTGGACCCATTGCAACAATGAGACGTACAAGTCGTTATGTCGAAAACGAACTTTACAACTTTGGTTTGGGAGAGGAGGATTGGGTGGGGGATCAGGGGGAGGATGGGAAGGGATGGGAAGGGGAAACAAAGGAGGAGGCTACAATGCTTGATAAGAAATGTACTCATTATCTTGCCCATGTAATTGTAACCCCTCTGTACAGTATTTTCACAATAAAAAAATAATTGGACTTATAAAAAAAGAACTTTTTGAACCTACTTGAAATCTAAAGAGTTGGCCAAGCCTCTTTCATACCTATTTTATTTCTTTTACCTTTACGTTGTTGTACAAAGGGGTTTCAATTCAATGTGTATCCTACTTTAAGTGAAACATATAGGTAGAAAATAAAAAGCAGCCATGATTTAAAAATACTTCAAGTTGATGTTTGAAAGAGTTATTTGTTGTATCCTGTGGGAGCACTATAATGTAGAATTTATTTATTTGCTTTGTGATTTTCTTATTCAAATTCTGTCTTCAAAAACAAAAAAGTGAGCCCAACAAAATCAACTCCTTTCATGCCCTCTACTGGTGGTTGAGAAACTAAAGCTCTATTAGCAACTTGTAAATGGAAACAAAACTGGTCCTATTCTTTCTTTCTTACTGTCTCTCTCTCTCTCCCCCCTCTCTCTTTCTTTCATTTCCTTTTTCTTTCTTTCTCTTTCTCTCTTCACTTACCTTCCTTCCTTTCTTTCTTTCTCTTTCTTTCTCTCTTTCTTTCTTCCTTTCTTCTTCCTTCCTTCCTTTCTTTCTCTGTCTGTCTGTCTGTCTGTCTGACTGTCTTTAATAGTAGAGGGGGAGATGAAATCAACGCTCCACTGGACAGAATTTATTCATGTCTATAGACATTTGCATTTTTCTTCATTTTCTACTAGTTTACTTTGCTCCCTACAGTTATAAAGTGTCCTAGACAAAGACACAAAGATGCATATTTCTGTAGGTAGATAACCCCCAGTTGCTACAGCATTTACTTTAAAAGATCTTCATCTTTTGGGGGGGGGGGGGTCCAGTCGTGGGGCCTGAACTCTGGGCCTGGGCACTGTCCCTCAGCTCTTCAGCTCAAGGCTAGCGCTCTACTACTTGAGCCACAGTGCCACTACTGGCTTTTTTTTTTTTTTTCTGCTTATGTGGTGCTGAGGAATCGAACCCAGGGCCTCAGGCATGCAAGGCAAGCGCTCTACCACTGAGCCACCTTCCCAGCCCCAAAAGATCTTCATCTTGTTTCATTACTCCAATGTCTTCAATATTTCCTTTCATGCATCGACTGGAAGTAAAAAGAACAGATTGGTAATAGTGCTGTATGCTTGTAATCCTAGCACATGGAGAGCTGAGGCAGGTTTGAATTAATGCCAGCCTGAGCTAATAATAGTGAGTTTAAGGTCAACCTGGGTTCTATAGCAAAATCCTATCTCAAAAAAACAAAAAGGAATAAGATTGATTTGTGACACCTTACTTCCCTTATGATCAGTTGCCATAGGGTATGAATTAAGTAATCAGTAGGACATTTAAAAATATACTCTTTAGCCCAACCTCAACATGAGCAAACATGTTTCCTCATTCATTCATTCCTGCATTCATTTCTTCAGCTAGTTATTATTAACACCTACTATATGGCCAAATCTAGAAAACCCATAGATCCACATCGAGTTCTAGTGAGCTAGTCAAGTAATATAACAGAAAACACTTACCCACAAAAAAAGAGAACTGGAAATCTGAAAACATAGCAGGGAAAATCCTGCTCACTTGTCCAATACTTAGGCAGGCTTTCTGACCAGAATGTTCAATCCATTTGTTCATGACTAAAAGAACTTGTCTTTGCATTATTTCTTTTTGCCTCACTCACCATTCTCCATTCCAAACCTAATGTCAGAACATTCTTGGTCATGTTGAAGGTCTAAGAATCCTGAGGAAAACAGTAGGTCTTAAAGACAGTATCACGGAAGGTTTAGTCAGGTTTTCTTTTAATAGTAAAATCATATTCCTCTCCCAACAATGATACCATCCTGTCTCCAGGGTGTTCGCCTTTATATTATCTAAGATAGTATTTAGACTTAATTTAAAGTCTAAAAAACCGAAGATCAAATTGTATTTAATAAAAATACAAATGATGGATGGGCCAGAATACTATCAGTGGATTGAGAAAACAATGACATAAATTGGCCAGAAGGTGGCAGTCTTGCTTCTCCAAATAACTCACAGGTCAGGAAGGTGCTTGTGTCTAAGGCATAACATTTAAATGAGAAGCCAGGCACCAATGACTATAATCCTAATTATTCGGGAGGCTGAAAACTGGGAATCATAGCTCCAAATCAGCCTGGGCAGCAAAGTCTGTGAAACTCTGATCTCCAATTAACCACCTAAAAGCTGGAAGTAGAGCTGTGGCTCCAGTGGTAGAACACTAGTCTTGAGCAAAAAAGCTCAGGGACAGTGCTCAGGCCCCTAGTTCAAGTCCCAGGACCAATACATACAAACATACATACATACATACAAACATACATACGTACATACATACATACATAAATGCATAAATACATAAATAAATAAATAAACCTAGATAAGGCTATTCCATTTATTCTACACTTTATTTATATATACCCCTTCCTTACAAAAATGAATGCAATCTGTCTTTACTGAAAAGTTCTCCCATTTAAATAATTCTCAAAATACCAAGGGAAAATATTTAAACTTTTTTTTTCTTTTAAAATACAATATAGCTGGGTGCTGGTGGCTCACACCTGTAACCCTAGCTACTCAGAAGGCTGAGATCTGAGGATCACAGTTCAAAGCTAACCAGGGCAGGAAAGTCCATGAGACTCTTATCTCCAATTAACCACCAGAAAACCAGAAATGATCTTGTGTTTCAAAGTGTTAGGAGTGCTAGCCTTGAACACAAAGCTCAGGGACTGCATCCAGGCCCTGAGCTCAAGCCCCATGACTGACGAAAATATTTTTAAATAATAATAAGTAAACTACGGTATAAGTCAACATACTTTTAAACTATCACTGAGAAGTTTCCTACTGTACCTTCCATCTGGAAGAAAGAAGTAAAGTCCTAGCCCATGGGCAATTTAGAAAATACATAAAGAAGAACTGTATTCTTAACATTCTGACTCTGGTCTACCTAGACGTATCTTGGTCTTTCTATCACACAACTAACTAGTCAATTCCCACTTAACCTATGCATCTCTCTCATCCTTCAGGGTTACATTTTGCATATTCCTTTCACTTTGTGGACTTGAACTCTCTCAACACTTCATCTTTCTCCTTTCTTTGCTGCTGCTGTAAAGCAAAGGGATAGCCCTTTCCCAGTGGAGATGAAAGGAAGATTTCTCCATCCTTCTTCCCAGTGGCTCTGAACACTGAAGTCCTAATGTGACACCTGACTCCAGCCTTGCAATTCGCCACGGGCTTATTGGTCAATAAGGAAATGTGTCCACGTCCTGCAGAATTGTCACCAGCCTGCTCACCCTTCACAGACAGGTAATAACCAAAGATTAAAAAAAAAGACCAAACAAATGGGGGGGGGTCTTTTGGTGCTGCTTATTATTTCTATTTCTCAACTTGTATTTTGGTAAATTTACTAATTGTTTATGAAAAAAAGAATAGTAACTATGCGGTACTATCCTCTTTGCTTAAACAACAGCAATCATCATAATCAACGGGCTGTTTCAAGTCATTTTCTCTTTTTTGGGGGGGGGGGGGGTCCGGTCGTGGCGCCTGAACTCTTGGCCTGGGCACTCACTGTCCCTCAGCTCTTCAGCTCAAGGCTAGTGCTCTACCACTTGAGCCACAGCGCCACTTCTAGCTTTTCTCTTTTTGCTTATGTGGTGCTGAGGAATCGAACCCAGGGCCTCATGCATGCAAGGCAAACACTCTACCACTGAGCCACCTTCCCAGTCCCTCATTTTCTCCTTGGTTGTGATGAAACACAAGTCTCTGCCAGGCCTATGGGTGTATAACTGTAATCCCAGCTGCTCCCCTAGTGGAGATAAGAGGATCAAGATCTGAAGATTGCCAGGGGGAAGAGTTAGCAAGACCTTGTCTCAAAAGCAAGCTGTATGTGGTCATACTTGCCTGTGGCCTCAGCTGCGTGGTAGGGGGAGGTAGAAGGATCTAGACCCAAATGATGGTCAGGGTAGGACTAAGGTATAGCTCAACTGGTAGCACATTTCAATCCCCAGAACTGAAAAACAAACAAACAAAAAACTCGCTGCCTGAGTATCACATCTAAACCACTGCGAGCATGTTAGATGTGTGTTATTTTACTGTGTTTTGAGGCCAAAGAAACGACACAGTCAGCTTACACCTGCTGCTCCCTCTCTGCTCCTCCACCTCTCAGGTTGGAGGCTGTTTTCTGTTCAAGTTCATTGCTGAGAACACAGTGTTGATGTTACAGACAGAGAAACGCCAGGTCAGCAACCCAGGACTCAAGTCATGGGTACCTACTCTGAAACGCCCATTTTTCATTTTTAGTGGGCTTCAAAGTTAAACAGCTAAGACAGGCAAAGCAAAGCAAAGTACAACCACAGCAAAAGACAGAAACAAGAGAGCTAAAATTAAATGTTCCTACCAGCCATGCATTTTTAATGTGAGCATTTATGGAAATTGACTCTTGATGTTTAAATGATGTTGTTCTTCATTGGTTATTTATAATCCTTTGAGCCTGGAAACAGGAACTAAAAGGGAAGAAAGGACATACTTACCAGCAGACAGTCTTACGCTATGGTAAATAGAAAAATGAAAACTCATCCTTTTCTCAAGCTGTATCATGATAAATAAGCTTAAGAAAATGTTGCCAGGACCCACAGTATTTTTTTTTTCTTCTCAATCTGGAATTTCCCAAATATGTAATGTCTGGTTCTGCTTTTTACCAAGCATCTTCTGACATAGTGTTTAGCTTAATTTTAATTTTACCATTTTGTTATTTGGAACGTGGACATAAAAAAAAAAACACAATTATTTTAGCCAGGCATGGTGATACATGCCTGTAATCCCAGCACTGGGGAAGTTGAGAAGGAGGGTTTTGAGTTTGGGCCACATAGTAAGACTGTTTCAAAAACCAATTAATTAATGA
Organism: Dipodomys spectabilis; assembly: GCF_019054845.1. Taxonomy (NCBI): domain Eukaryota; kingdom Metazoa; phylum Chordata; class Mammalia; order Rodentia; family Heteromyidae; genus Dipodomys; species Dipodomys spectabilis. The sequence goes on from NW_024870750.1 coordinate 4,176,039, forward strand.
AAAAGCAAAGAAAGCAATTTCAGTCAAATTAAGACACTGTCTAATTCCTTCCAGCCCAGTAAAAAAAAAAGTTAAGAAGGAAGGAGATTAACACAAAATGGATATTAACAATAATGATGTGTTAGATAAGCTAACTAGTGGATTTAATTCATTTATTATTAATGCCATCCATTAGCTAATGTTATTAGTGAATGTATTGAACTAAAAAAATTAGGTGATGTAACATCAAATTGGGTCTAGGAAGTAGGAGAAAAGAAGGACTTGAGGACCAATCACGATAACCCAGTCTTCAAGTTAATAGGGGTTGGTGAGGTCTGTCGCACGTGGAGGGCAGATCCCTAAGAGAGCAAGTCTACAGGAGACATCATCCTGGATTAAGTTTCTACAAACAAACCTCCCCATAAAAATGCAAGTGCCTCAGTCTACATACCAAACCCCAAATCAAGAGCCGTGTCCCAAACCATCACCCTCACTACTGACAGACAGAGTGGCAATTCAGCCATCTCCAATGGGACTCTGGCTCTTGAAAGCACACGTTCCTCACCCCTGGCTTCGCGTGTGAGACAACCTCTAGGAATATTATAAGCACAAGAAAGATACCTGGAGTAAAGCTATGGGAAAGCTGGAGCCCAGGAGCACAAACAGTGACACGGGCCGGTGCTGGTGGCGCACTCCTGTGAGTCCTGGCTACTCAAAGGGCTAAGATCTGAGAACCGTGGTTCAGAGCCAGTCCAGACAGGAAAAAAAAATCTCCGAGTTTCTTGATTCCACTTATCCAACAAAAAAGCCAGGTATGGAAGTGTAGCCCAAGTGATAGGGCACCAGCCTTGAGCAGAAAAGCTGAGAGGGAACCTGGGAGCCTGAGTTTAAGCCCAGGACCAGCACACACACACACACACACACACACACACACACACACACACACACACACACACACACACACACACACACACACACACACACACACACACACACACACACACACACACACACACACCATAGACAAGGCAGCTTGTGTCTTGTCACATTTTCCAATGTCTGTTTTTCCAAAGCCAGAAGATGTTGCAGCCCATGCTGAAGAGAATGCAGCAGACAAGACATGGCAGTATCCACTGCCTTAAATGCTTTATCAGCCTGCTCTCCGCTGCCAGGTATAATGCCTGATTTCCCTCCGGCCAGCTGGCACAGTTCCTCTCTTGGTCAGGACTGAATACTCGCTGCAGATTTGCTGATAAGGGCTTCCTTCATAAAGTCTGGGGTGGACAGTTTCTGGGCCCTGCTGACTTCTACCTTTCCTTCAATCTACTCTTAAAATATCACCTCTGAGTGGAAGTGCAGAGCTGGAAGACAGTTTGATCGGAAGAAGTGAAGTCGCTAATGGAATCTACAGGAGCTGTCATCTTCTCTGAAACAACTCCAAATGAGACTGTCACATGAATTAGCTGGCTGTCCTAACAAGCAGGGGACATGTCAAGGCTGAGATCATCAGAAACTGCATATCCCCTTTCTGTATAGACAGAAGAGTGAGGACTCTGATAATAACTGCGAGAAATATTTCTAAGGGCTAAGAGTGTGACCCAGTGGTTGCCTAGCCTGCTCCAAGTCCTAGGTTCCTTCTCTAGCCCAAAGGGAGGAAGCCAGATATGGTAGCAGACTCCTGCAATCCCAGCACTTTGGGAGGTTGAGGTGGGAGGTTCACAAATTCAAAGCCAACCTAAGCTGAGACTTTGTGTCAAAAACAATAAAAGGTGAGGGAGGGTGGGGGGGAGGCTGGGAAGGGATGTGAAGGGTAAACAAAGGAGGAGGCTGCAATGCTTGATAAGAAATGTACAAATTATCCTGCCCATGTAATTGTAACCCCTCTGTACAGTATGTTCACAAAAAAATAAAATTAAATTAAATTTAAAAAAAAACCAACAAAAGGTGAGTGTGGCTTAGTGTGAGAATGCTGCCCTAGCCAAGTGTGAGGTTCTGATTTCAAACACCAGGAGGAAGAAGAGAAAGAGGAGGAGGACAGAGAGGAAGGGGAAGAGGAGGGGGCGGAGGGAGGAGGAGGAAGAATCTCTTAAGTAATGTTAGAATTGTTTTTGGATTGGGGTAGGATTGATTTTTATGTGGGTTTTTTGTTGTTGTTGTTTGGAGTTTGTTTTTTTTTTTTGCCAGTCCTGGGACTTCAACTCTGGGCATGGGTGCTGTCCCTGAGCTTCTTTTGCTCATAGCTTGAGCCAAAGCGCCACTTCTGGCTTTTTTGAGTAGTTTCTTGGAGATAAGCGTTCTCACAGAGTTTGATGCCTGTGCTGGCTGCAAACTGTGATCCTCAGATCTTAGCATCCTGAGTAGCTAGGATTACAGGCGTGAGCCACTGGTGCCTGGCTATAGTATTGTTTCATAGTTTGAGTTGTGTTACATGAATGTTTTACTTTTGGAAAATTACAGAGCTGTCTACTTAAAATTGGCACATTTTTAATATTTTACAAGAAAAGAATTTCCTTATTTAAAAAAGGAGATGATAATCCTAGTTACCCAGGAGGTTGAGATCTAAGGATCAAGGTTTGAAGCCAGATCAGGGTACACCAATTCTAGAGACTCTTATCTCAATTAACCAGCAAAAATCTGGAAGTGGAGATGTGGCTCAAGTGGTAGAGTGCAAGGTGTGAGTAGAAAAAGCCAAACCAGAGTAAGAGGCTGGCCTCAAATTCACAATCCTCCTCTCTTGGCCTTCTAAGTGCTGAGATTACATTAGGCCAGTAAGTGGCTTCCCCCCACCCCATCCCCTATCCTTGCCCCTCTTTCCTGGGATTTGAACTCTGGGCCTTGCCTTTGCTAGTCAAGCACTTTACCACTTGAGACATTCCATCAGCCCTTCTGCATTGGTTATTTTTGAGATAGAGTTTCACTTTATACTTGGGTCAGCCTGGATTGTGATCCTCTATTTCTGATCCTCTATATCACTGGGGATATTGTGATTTCCATGTGGCTGAGGTAACACACACACACACACACACACACACACACACACACACACACACTCTGTGTTTCCTAGCTCTATTGGTTGAGATGGAATCTCTCAAAACTTTTTTTCTCCAGGCTGGTCTTGAACTGATCTCTGCCTTCCAAGTAGCCAGGACTACTTGAGCCACTGCATCTGGCCAGTGAATGGTTCTTGGGGGACATAGATTAGGAGGGGAAAATGCCAAGGAATATTTTGGAAACATTTTAAGAAATGTGACCATGTTCTGTATAATTAGGTAATTACTTTATAACGGTGTTTAACTCTATGTAACAATGATGTGGATGCGTGGGAGAATATCTTGCATTTCTAAGACACAAACTCTCTAGAGTAGGAAGGTTGAATATCTGCAATTTACTTGCACATGGCTAGAGAACTGTATACAACAAGCACACAAATGTATTGCCAATGTGATAAAAGGTTGCTAACCAGTGGATGTAGGTAAAGGTTCCATAGGTGTGTGTCCCACTGTTCTTTCAACATTTCTGTACGTTGGAATGTTTACAAAATAAAAAGTTGAGGGGAAAAAAGAGGAAGACTAACAGGCAGTCAGGACATACACGATCTATCAGTAGTGTGTACTGAGGGTCTGTCTGTTAATCCACATTGCTTGAGGTTTGTGTGAACCCTCTCCAGTTACTGGACCTGTCATCTGTCAGCCGCCAGCTCTCATCTTTGTGGCTTGCCTAAATTCTCCTTCTGTTTTTCCTGAGCTGCTTCCAGACTGCCAGGGGTTTACCAAAGATGAACTTGTTATTTGATCTCCACAGTTGAAGCAAATATGATAGTCATTGTTTATCCTGTCTCTAGAGAGACAGCAAAAAAAAAATACCTCCCACATAAATTGTTTTTTTTCTAATGGTACCTAGAAATCCATCATGAACTGTCACTTTGTCTTTTAAGAATTAATTCCTTGAAGATTTATTATTTCTTTAATCAGAATAAACTCTTAACACAGCAAGAATGGTCAATAATATACTAGTATGTTATTGTCAACCTCTATTTCAGCTGTGTATTTTTTTATATGTGTGACAATACTGGGATTTGAACTCAGAATTTTGCACTCTTGCTTGAGAATTTTGCTCAAGGCTAATGCTTGAGCCACATCTCTATCTCCAGCTTCTCTGCTGGTCAATTGGAGATAAAAGTCTGTAGATTTGTCTGCCTAGGCTGGGCTTGAACCACGATTTTCAAATCTTAGCCTCCCGAATAGCTAAGATTATAGGGGTGAGCCACCTAGGCCCAGCTACTCTGTATATATTGATGAGAAATTTCTTTTTAAAATTATGTTTTTGTCTGTGGGTAATGACTTGAGGTTTTGGAACAGGCTGAGGTATAGCTTGTCTCTCAAGGCGGCATACAGGTTAGTAATCCTTGGAAATTCCATTCCGAAACACTTGCACACAATTCTGGAATGTGGTTAGGTGTAATTATCAATCCTCAGGACCAGTCCCCTGGGCCTCCATGTTAGGCTGGCTCATTGTAATATAAAATCTAGGTCATCATGTCCATTTTCTCTCAAATTGTCAAGCAGAGATTTTGCGCATTGTGGGTTCTTGGGGAAACAAAAATGCCATTTGTTTTATTAATAGAGTCGATGATCTCTTCAAAGCAAAAATGTAGATTAGAAACAAATTATTTGGTGCCCACTAGGTAAGATTTAAAACAACTCCCCAACTGACTAAAAAGGGAATTAGACTTAATTCCATATAAAATGCATGAACCAGTTTCTAAAAATAAAATTGGAAGCACTTGAGTTGCTACAAGTTTCATTCCAGAAAAATGAGTTATATGAGTGTCTTATATGTTTTATGGAACTTGGAGATTAAGATGATTTTGGGTAGACATCATGTTGGCTTCCTATTTGAATCAGTCTAGGATGAAGCTGAATAGAATTATAGAGGAGAAAAATGAATGGCTGTTACTGGCAGTAAAGCAGCCAGGCATTGCCAATAACTTTTTAAACACATAATATACACACTTCACACTCCCTTCAGATTTTTTGTTAGTTATATCCACATAGACTGAAATTTCTGTACCCGTGATACCTCACGAAACTAATTCTTGATGACTTAAACTCCAAAGGATGAAGGAACAGTAGTCAGATCTCTCATGTCTCCAGCTCCCACACATTAAGCTGATAGAATAGAATATTAGGTGAGGCTTGCGAAGTGCTTTTGTATAACTAAACCCAAAAGTTCAACAATCAGACACACGTAGAGGGACTCTTATTTTATACCTTTCCTTCTTGGTAATTTCTTTTTATTATCATCATCATCATCATCATCATTATTATTATTTAGCCATTCTACCATTCATACTGAAAGTTAAGGGCAGGGCTCATAGTCCCTGAGAGAGAAAAACACTAAAATTTCTAGGAAAAACAGAAGAAAAGGATACTTTGCTAAAATGCCTGAGTTGAGTTCCAGACTAGTCTTGGTAGGGTGCATGAGCGATGTGGATTATCTGGCTGAGGTTGGTGGAGACCAAGGAACTTGAAGATAATGGACAGGGAACTCCAGGGAACTCCAAAGTGACTGTCCCTGGGGTATTTCCTAGTCACGTGATACAAACAGAGAAAATAAATGGTTAGGTTAGCTGAAGTTGGGTTTTGATAGGAGCAGAGAGATTAAAAAAAAAAAAACTAGAATCTGTCACAATTGCACTGAGAGAATTTTTGGAATCACATACACACATGCATGACCTTCATTCTAGAACTTTTATCTCCATAAACCTGATGGTTGGTCTGGACAGTAGTTCAGACAAAAATGATGTCCCAGCCTGGCACTAGTGGCTCACACCTGTTATCCTGGCAACTCGGGAGGCTGAGATCTGAGGATCGCAGATTGGAGCCAGCCCAGACAGAAAAGTTCCTGTGAGACTCCTATCTCTAATTAATCACTCAAAAAACCAGAAATGGAGCTGTGGCTTAATTGCTAGAACAGTAGCCTCAAGCACATAGAGACTCAGGGACAGCACCCAGGCCCTGAGTTCAAGCCTTATGACTAACAACAACAACAACAAACAAAAAAGTGGTGTTCCCTGCTCTTTGTCAGGAGCCGCCCATATATTTGGGTGCTACCAAAGATTGGGAAGAGGGATATTAAATAGTGAGAGTAAAACCCTAAGCCATGGGAGAAAGGTAAAGATACATGTTCTCACAGGTAGGGTAGCACAGAGATTAATAGCAAGAAGATCATTAGACCAACTAACACATCTTATATAGAAAGATTGCCAATAGCAAGTCTTAAAGTCTTGGAGTATATTTTCATTGGGCATATTTTCATTCTTACCTGTAATCTCTTATAAAGCTGTATTTTTTATAACCTGTAATCTCCTATAAAGCTATGTTTTCTTATAAATGATGGTCCAGAAATGCTTATCGTTTCTTTGATATTCATCAACTACTGAAGTTTCCTAAGATCACTGTGTTACCTGACGTGACCCACAGGGACTACCAGTACTTGCCTTACTAATACCTCCCAACACAGAATGAAGAACAAAAAGATGAGCACACCTTGAGTAGTGAAAATGGTGACGTGCCCAGGACCTTCCATCACTTTATCAGGAGCTACCCTTTCTCATCAGACTTACTGCAACTGAGCAACACTCACTAAGAGGCAGAGCAGCGCCTTTCTTATACAACTCCTACTGGACCATTAACCTGTAAATAGGCTTTTGCAATTCCCCTTAGAGTAAATAAAACCATTCCTGAAAAGAGAACATTCTTTTAGGATGAAGACAAAAAGGTTGGGAATAATGAAGGTCTTAGAAAATGATCTTAGGAGAATTTTTTTGAAGTCTCTGAGGAATAGCTGTTTTAGACAGATTTTTTGCTTAACCGCAATAAGCCATGGAAGTTATCTGCTTCTAACTTCAAGAATATTAGCTGGCATCTCCTAGCCTTCTGCTCAGTTCTATCAACAAGGAAGAAAGCCCATCGGAACGTCCCTTGAAGGGAGACTTCAACTCTTATAGAAGGGATGGGGCTGGGCCTGCACCTGGAAAATGGGGAGGAGCAAATCTGGAACAGAGAGCAACTAGGCCTGGCCTGAGTGTGATTCCTAGCACATGCAGCTAGGCCTGGCCTGAGTATGACTTCTTAACACATGCTAGGAGGTTGCTAACACTGAAGGAACAGCTTGATTCACGCCTCCATTCTCTCAGGGATGGGTTTCTGCATTATAATCTAGTGTCCCACCTCCCAAGTTAGTTTTTTTCCCCCCTAAGATTGATTCCAAACCTAGAGGATATTTCATAGGTTAGTAAGTGGTTCCATCTCCAACCCTCTTCCTATCACTTTTTTTTCCTCTTCCTTGGACCTCAGGTGCACCAAGTGACTGGATTTCTTGGCAATAATATGTTCTCATGGCTGTCTTCTACTTCTGTGCTTGGGATAGACTCCAGGTTTTTTTGTTTTTGTTTTTGTTTTTTTGTCAGTAGTGGGGCTTGAACTCTGGGTCTGGGCACTGTCCCTCAGCTCTTCAGCTCAAGGCTAGTGCTCTACCATTTGAGCCACAGCACCCTTTCCAGCTTTTTCTGTTTATGTGGTGCTGAGGAATCAAATCCAGGGCCTCATGCATGCGAGGCAAGCACGCTACCACTGAGTCACCTTCCCAGCCTGACCCCAGGTTCTTGTGTACATGAGGCAAGCATTCTACCACTGAGCTACCTCCCAAGCCCATTATCACTGTGTCTAGTACATGTAGGAATATATTTCCCCACACACCCTGGCTGGAAGATAGTGACCCAGATTTTATTTGCCACTTTGACATCCATTATTCAGATGGACTCAAATTTCTCCTTCTATAAAATAAAGGAGTTAAAGGCTTACTAATGGCAAAGTTGTGCAGCCCCCTCCCCACCTCAAGTCTGACCCAATGTACACTTAAACATGCATACTGTATGTCTGTATAGTGTGTGTGTATTCTCAAATTCAGATCTTCCCTGGCATTCACATTCTTATACCTAGCAGTGTGACAGTTTCATCTTAGTCCTTAGCTCCTGCAAGTACACTAATTGTACCATCAGAGTCAAGTGCCTGTAGCTCACCTCTGTAACCCTAGCTACTACTCAGGAGGCTGAGATCAGAGAATTATGGCTTGAAGCCAGCCCAGGCAGGAAAACCTGTGAGACTCTTATCTCCAATTAACAACCCATCACCACCACCAAAAATGCAGAAGCAGAGGTATGACTCAAATGGTAGAGCTCTAGCCTTGAGCACAAAAACTAAAAGATAGTGTCCAGGTCCTAAGTTCAAGCTAAGAAGAAAAAAAACAAAAACAAAAACATCACAAGGCCCAATGATCTTTAAAGCTTCTTCTAGGTCTAATAACATGTGAAATCAATTAATTCCAAAAAAACAAAGTCTTGGGCAGATGATAAATGTAGGAGAAAGGCATTAAAGGACCTCAGCCGTAGGTACCAGAGACCCTATCAAATAATCATGGGCTGACCCTGAGACCTTTCTTAAACAATCACATACCCTTGACTGGTCCCATATGGCTAACGGATTCTCATTGTCTTACCATGTGACTTTGTAAATATTAACATCACTGCTCCTAGGATGGTCTGTTTTTGACCCACACAAAACCAAATTCATATATTCACAGAACACCTGTTCCTTTTGAAGCGGTAACTCAGTAAGCGATAATCATTAGTCCCCTTTCCTAAATAATAATTTACACAAAAAGAAAACTGGAATCCTGCTGGTTCTTATTTGAACTCTGACTAGCAGCTGCAGGCTTCAGCTGCAATGGAAGAAATCTGGAGCCCATTTCTCTCAGCCACTTGGTTCTGATAGGATCATGAACCACTAGAATTCCAGTCTGCCCTGGGGAAAGTTGTTCAAACCTTGTGATATAGGCTTACCTACCCCAACATCCATTTCCTTTGACGTAAAGTGGATGGCTTTCTTCCTGGTCAAACCCTATCTTACCTTAATGTAGTTTGAGCCTCACTTTGTTGCTAAACTGTAGCTGTTCAGGTGTGGTAGAAACAATAAATCACCTAATTTTCCCAAAGAGAAAAATCTATGACAATTGCTAACTGGTAGAGTTGGATCAGATGGACTCTTAAGACTGCTTAGACCTCTGTTATTTTTAAATTTAAGTTTAAATTTCATTAAAAGATTATGTTAAAACTGTGGGTACCTCATATCTCGTGGATAAAAATTGTTATTGCAAATGAAATTTTATTGGCCTAAAAATACTTTAAGAAATCTCTCCCCCAATGGAAACAAAGAATCATGGAGGATTCACATGTGGAAATGCCATTTTCAAAGCATCAAAAAAGAGTTAAAAGTAACAGGGCTGGAAGATGCAGTGGTGCCCAGAGATTTGAGAATTGTGTTCAGGTGATGATCTACAGCTCTGGAGACTCTAAACCTGAGATACTTGAAATGATTAATGACTGCAGAGCTATATATAAGACACTTACTTGAAAGTGGTATAAAAGATGAGACAGGCTCTTAACAAATGCTTGTAATTCTCAGAGAAATAGCAAAGCCCTTTTGAAGGTTATAAGCAAATATGTAAACATTTCTGATCTTGATCAACCTTTTGGAAGTAGGCTCAACTTGTGAGTGAAAAGACAGAGAGAGAATACATTCCACCATAGTTATGGCAACTTTATACTCACCTCATTTATTGAGAAATTGTCTTTTATCTCTAAAACTTAGTTTGCTAGGCAGTGTGTCAGCTAAAAGCTCTGTAGGTTGACTGTGTAGTATAATCACAGGGCTGCACTGTACTAACCATGAGTATGCACAGCAGACAATTTGCCTCTCAGCAACATGGCAAAGAGATCAACGTGAGAACTGTGAGGAGGAAAAAAGCAACAAAAAGGAAGAGGAAAGAGGAAGGAGGAAGAAGGGAGGGAAGAGGAGAAAGAAGGATGGAAGGAGGGAGGAGAGGAAAGGGAGGAGGAAAAATATTTTAGAACAAAAGAAGAATTTTTTTTCTGAAAAGATGTTTTAAAGAGTCCTATGGAAAGAAATGTATGCATTATCCTGCCCATGTAATTGTAACCTCTCTGTACAGTATGTTCACAAAAAAAAAAATAAAATGAAAAAAAAAAAAAAGAGTCCTATGGATAGTCTAGAACAAAATGGCAGATCTAAAAGAGGAAGTAGTTTGCCCAACATCCCACCAATCAGGAGAGAGTGAGATCCAGCACCTCTTCTCATGCTCCCATTTTGTTTCACTGGAGAATGCTACTCACTGAAGGCAAAGCTTGCCACAACTCCCCTCCCTACCTCTTCCCTCACTCCAAAGAATAGTGGAGCTGCTAAGTTGATAAACTAGATTTGCAAATCAAACAGAATTAGAGCAGAAACCTGCTCAAAGAATACCAAAAAAAGTCTACAGAAATTTTCATTTTTCTCTCTTCTGTAAGTAGACATTGCCTACTGTATGACAAATCAAATGTGTGATGTAAATGAAGCTTTTTCTTTTTTTTGGGGGGGGGGTCCGTTCGTGGGGCCTGAACTCTGGGCCTGGGCGCTGTCCCTCAGCTCTTCAGCTCAAGGCTAGCACTCTACCACTTGAGCCACAGCGCCACTTCTGGCTTTTTTCTTTTTGCTTATGTGGTACTGAGGAATCGAACCCAGGGCCTCAGGCATGCAAGGCAAGCACTCTACCACTGAGCCACCTTCCCAGCCCCGCTTTTTCTAATGTCTTTATTTTCTTCCTCATTATTTCCAATTCCATTTGAGAGAAATTGTAGTATAAACTAATAAACTTCCTAATCAGGAAGGTATGCTATCAGTTTTACCAGCTCTAAGATTACCCTGCTTTTTCATTGCAGTAAGTTGCGCATGATAGGAAAAGAGGAACTTTGAAAAATATCTCAGCTGGTTTTTATGAAAGTTGCTTCACAAAATCCACTGGATATTTTTTTTTAACTGGATGTGGTGATGTGTGCCTCTCATCCTAGAGGTAGAGGCAGAAGGATCATGTATTTAAGGCCAGCCTAGACCAAGGTAGTGGCACCCTACACAAAACAAAAAGGGGCTAGAAGCATGGCTCCATTGGTAGAGCATTTGCCTGGCGTGTGTAAGATGCTGTGATCAAGTCCTAGTGCTGCAATCAATTAATCAAGGATTTGAACCGACTGGATTATAGAGGGAAATTGTTTTTAAGGTAATAGACAAATATATTCGCATTTGAAACGTTCTTCTAGAAGTTAGCAGACATACTTCCATCATGGAAATCTTTTAAATGTTTTTTAATTGCATTTTAAAATTATCTTTAAGTAGTTGTACAAAGGAGATACCACGTAACAAAGCAGTTTAGGAAGACATCTTCACCTGTGTCACCCACTTCAACAATTTCATCCCCCTTTGACCTGCCACTTACCTTACTTTTCTTAACTTTGTGGTATATACAATGGATTCTTGACTGTGTTCTCTCCCACCTTCCCCCCTTCATTGTCCTATTTATTTATCTGTTTATCTATCTGTCTGTCTGTCTGTCTATGGAAATAAAATCACCCATTAATATAAATATTCATTTTTGTTTCTAAAAATATCCATGGAGGGGAGGGGAAAATCCAGAAATCTGATTTATTAGCTAAATGTGTTTTAAGGCATTAGGGGAAACAATAATAGTAATGAAGTCGTCTTGTTTGAGACAAACTACATAACACAAAAACTCTGCCAATAGATAAGAGTCAGAAAAATGTTATACATAGTCACTAGAGACACAAAGTAAAAGAGAAATAATGGCAGATTCCAGTGTTTTATAGTTTGATCTTAATGGTATTGTGATCCATGGAAAGTACTAAATAAAATAACTGAACCTCCTACATCTGAGAGTGGAATACTATTACAGCTGCCATTTACAAGGCACTTAGCATAACTCAGACACTCCACTAAATTCCTTACATACATCATCCACTTACTCACAATACCTTATAAAGTAGGAACTATTTTTACTCCATTTTTATAGATGTCTAACCTAAAGCATAGAAAGATCACTGACGATCATTGAGATGATAAACAAAATATTCTTGGGCCAAACTATGTCTGACTCAGAAAATGAGTCCTTAATCACTATATAATATTAACTTTCTATAATAAATTCATTGACTACCTGAGATATTTTTATTAGTCATGGAGCCAGTGGAAGGTGTGTGTGTGTGTGTGTGTGTGTGTGTGTGTGTGTGTGTGTGTTACAGAAGATTTGAACTTATGGCTTCTTGCTAGGCAGGTACTCTACCACTTGATAAACTCTCTGGTTATTTTTGAATAGTGTCTAGCTTTTTTCCCATGCCAGCCTAGATTATGATCCTCCTAGTTATGCTTCCGGCTGTAGCTGGAAGACAGGCACATGTCACCATGCTCTGTAATAGATTAAGAGAGGATCTTGTGAAATTTCTGTCAAGGCTGGCCTTCAACCATGATCACTCTGATCTGTACCTCCAGAGTAGTTAATATTATGGACATGAGTCACTAGAACCCAGTCCAATGGAAGTTTTAAAGAGTGATCAAATTTATTTGCTAGAAAGTTCTGAAAGTGGAAAGAGGGATGAATTATTTCTAGAAGAGGTGGTGGTATCAGGAACAGCATTTAGGATATATTATAGCAGCCTGAGTGAGGCTTGAGGACCCTACTGATATACTGACAGGGGAGATGGAGAAGAGGAAGCATGCTCAAATTATATTTTCATAATATAATTAATGAGAATAGACCACAAACTGCATAATGAGGGGTGAAAGAAAAGGAGTGACTGAGATTGAACTTGGATATTCGATCTTGCAGCCTGAGTGATGCCAAAATTGTTGGGAAAGGTTAACAAAATAGTGGAATAATGAGTGCAGTTTTGTGGCCTGGGATGTGCAGAGCTAAAGATAGTTATAGCATCATTACCATGTAGAGTTTAAAGTCAAGGGAACAGGTGAAATGCCTTAGAAAGGGTTTAGATAGAAAGAAGAGAAAATGGCCAATAGCTGGGGTGCTGTGAAATTCCAGCACTTAAGGGGTGAGATTCACAGCAGCAGAGTGATAAGTAGTAGGAGAAAATCTGAGAGAGACAGAAGGAATGATTTCAAGAAGGGAAATGTACAGGGAAGCAAGTGAAAGAGGATCTAATGTAGATCTTTGGATTTAGCCATTAAAAAGCTATTAGCACAGTATAAGTTGAGAAATGGAAGGCAATGTCACTTTAGAGTCAATGTTATTTTCAATGATAAGGTGGCTCCCACATTACCCAGTCCTCTGGGATTACTCATGATCTACTTTCTAATGGAAAAAAGGTTGTCAGAGTCTTGCCATGGCTATTAAAAGGTTTAGGCTGGGTATTGGGTGCACCTATCAATTTAGAAGTATATGTTTAGCTGGATTCAAAACATTAGCATTGCTTTATCTAATTTGATTATTTAAATTCAAAGCCCCAAAAGAAAACAGAGGGGGGAAAAAAACAAGAAAATACATAAATTCAAAGTCCTAACTGAGAACTCTTCAGTTAATAAATGTTTAATATCTCATAATCATTTTTAATAAGCATGGGGAGTATTGTTACACAAAAGATACATTTCTAGAGGCCTTGATTAATTAACTGTTCATATTAGCTTAAGACCTATGTCATTAAGAACTAGTTCTGATGAGAAATACAATGTATATATGTGTGTATGCCTATATGTGTATATAGATATACATGTATGCATATACAATGATATATGTTATTTAAATTGCTTTATTGCTATTATAGAGGTGATATACAGATGAATTACAGGCATCAGGTAATAAGTACATTTCCTTTCATACAGTGTCATCTGTTCTCTCCTTTTCTCCCATTCCCTGCCTCCCATCTCCTCCCACGAGTTGTATGTTCACTTTCATCCATGTCTAGTTTGCCCCACTGCTGTACTTTTTCACCCTTTTTTATTATTTTATTTTTACCAGCAAAAGTCAAACCCTCAGGGACCAGGCAAGAACATCAATGATCCCCTAGGCCCATCAGTTTTTAAATCAGGTGATTTTCATGCAATTTTTAATTTGAGAAGTCCATTATCTCAAGTGTTTTTGAATCAAGGAAATCTTTATTTGTATACTGTACCATTTTAAATGTATATAATTGAAATTCACATACAATGCACCCACATTGCTTATATTAATGTCACTTTATATGTTACATGCCTGAAAAGGTTTTTAGCCAGGTGCTAGTGGCTCATGCTTATAATCTTGGCTACTCAGGTGGCTGAAATCTGAGGATCATGGTTCAAAGCCTGTCCAGGAAAGTTTGTGAGAAACTCTCATCTCCAATTAAGCACCAAAAAAGCAGGAAGTAGACCTGTGGCTCAAGTGGTAGAGTGCTAGCCTTGAGAATAAAAAGCTCATGGACAGCACACAGGCTCTGAAATCAAGCTCCAGGACTGGTGTGAGCACGCACATGCATGTACACACACACACACACACACACACATTAAAAGATGACAAACTGACCTGAGAATATATTTAGTGCATCACTTCATAAATAAGCTTTAGACAAATAAGTATTATTTCTAGCAAAATATTGAAGTCATTCAATGACATTTTGCCATTTGATGTGTTCCTTTAAAAGCTGGTAGGGTTTGCAAAATGTTTGTGTTCTTTGAACTAATCTTCACTTTGACTACGCTGTCTACCCCAATCCCATGTTTTATGTGAAGGGCATAAATTATTCTGTTTTACTGTGGAGACAATGGGCCTCTTAGAAAGTGCAAAGAACAACTTGAGTTATGGGAAAGTCAGGGATTAGATCAGACAAAGAATGGACAGTTTGCTGTGCTGCCCGCCCTATTTTTCCTCTTTGTTACATCACACATAGGCTGTCTCTGTAATTCCTACATAGCTCTATCAATGTGATAGATAGTGCTGTTCATATTAAGACAAGAAGAAGTCCTTGCTTTATAATTTTTTTTCCTGTAGCAACTGGTCTGATAACACTATCTGGAAGTATCTAGTTACTTCAAAAATTGCAAATGCCCAAGATAAATAATAATGTATCATAGGTCAATATTCACAAGCAAACAAAGTTAACATTAATGTGGACTTGGAATAGAGAGGCCACATGAAGCCCAGCTGGAAACAATCCACAGAAACAGAACCTAGGAAGAGCCCTTTAAAGTTGGAAAGACATTTCATTTGGAGGTCTCTGAGGAGAAGACTTCAATAGCAGCAGTGGAAACAGAAGAAAAAAACAACTTTTCATTCGTGTTCCAATTGTGCAAAGACTAAAACCCAGCTGATGAGAGAGCATGTGACAGGCAAATGGGCTTGAACAATAGCACCCAGTGTGGTAGAGGGACTTGAGTTTGGGGCTAAGAAACTAGAGTTGAATTTTCTTTAAGGTCTTGCCAATGACTTACAGCTTGGCTTTACCCTAATTATTTATGCTTCTTCTTTCCCTCCAATGTTCTAATCCCTTTGACTATAGAAATGAGAGAGGGAAATCACTTGTAGCACGCTTTGTACCATGGAGGTTGGAATTACAAACTGCCAATAAAGAATTCTGTTCAGTCTTTGCTGGAGACCAATGAATAGCCGAGAGACCACCCAGAGATAGCTTAGAACATTTTCAAGAAACACTTAGCTTCTTTCCCTGTCTTGCATTTCAGCATAAAAAAAAAAGGAATGCACAGCAAAATAAAAATGAAGGGGAAAAATGTCTGTGGATTTCTGGTGGCTCTCATAAGTATTCTATTGAGCAGATGTAATATTTGTGTAATCAAACCCATATTGTTAGACATTTAGTTTCAACTAAATGTATTGTTGTATTAAATTTTTTTTAATTCAGGCTTGGTGATGCACATCTGTAATCCCAGTACTAGGAAGGCTGACTGCAAGTCTGAAGCTAGCCTACCCTATCTAGTGCTTCAAATATGATTCTCTTTATTTAATTGGTTATATAACTTAAGTTAATTTAGAGGGCTAGAAGTATGGTTCAAGTATTAAGTCTCTGAGTTCAAACCCCAGTTCTCTAAGAAATAAAAACATAAATATAGTATTAAAACCTTGAATAAAAGGATAGGAATAATATTCTGGCCTTTATCATTGGTAGTACTGGGGTTTGAACTCAGGGCCATGCACTTGCCAGGCAAGTGTTCTACCATTTGAGCCACATCCTATCCCTATCCCCATCCTGAGCTCTTGATATATATTCTTTAATCCTTTTACAGAAAGTACACCAATCTTCACTTAGGAAATTGTGTATGAAAGTATAGGTTTCTCTGAACTTTCTCAAGCAATTTGCCCTCCTTTTCTTTCACTGCTAATATTTGATAGGGTTGGGGAGGGGGGTTGGTGTGTGTGTTGGGGGGAATAGTTGGGTTTGAACTTGGGGTCTCATGCTTGCTGTTCCAGTGTGAAAGTGCTGTGCCTGCCTCTATCCTGGTTTTATTTTTAACCCCTGCCCCCCTCCCAATGACTAGTTGTTTAGGAGAGGTCACATGTGTACCTGAGCCACAGTCTGCCTACTTTTGAGATCACACAGGAGCATGCCTCTACATCCAGCTTCCCTTCTGTGGGGCTGGAATCTCATAGACTTTTCTGCCTGGGCGGGCCTACAGCCACAATCCTTCCAATCTCAGCCTCCCATGTAGCTTGGGGTGATAGGTGTATGCCACTGTGTCCAGCTATGTATTGAGAGAGGATTTTCCTCAATTCTAGGAGTTGTTCTTATGAATTATAAAAACAGAAATGTGGCTGGCCTTTGGATGGATGGTAGTCTTTTTTTTTTTTTTTTGTCAGTCATGGGCTTGAACTCAAGGCCTGGACGCTGTCCCTGAGCTCTTCAGCTCAAGGCTAGCACTCTACCACTTGAGCCACAGCACCGCTTCCAGTTTTCTGGTGGTTAATTGGAGATAAGAGTCTCACAGACTTTGCTGCCCAGGCTGTCTTTGAACTGTGATCCTCAGATCTCAACCTCCTGAGTAGCTAGGATTACTGGTGTGAGCCACCAGCGCCTGACTTGCTGGTAGTCTTTTGAAGAACTGAGTTTTTAACTTAGAAGGCCCATGACTACCTTGGGTGGTTCATGCTAGTGATAAATTGTAACACTCTAGTAACTATCAGAATGTATATAAAATGCTGAGAGGTTGGGGCTCAGTTGGCTCAGTGGTAGAGTGCTTGCCTCGCATGCATGAGGCCCTGGGTTTGATTCCTCAGTACCATATAAGCAGAAAAAAGCAGGAAGTGGCACTGTGGCTCAAGTGGTAGGGCACTAGCCTTGAGCTGAAGAGCTGAGGGACAACACCCAGGCCCATAGTTCAGCCCCCACAACCGATCAAAAAAAAAAAAAAAAAGCCTGCCGAGAGATGACCCAGCAACTAAATACTGGGAATAAGTCAGTGAAGTACTATTTAACTGTTGTTCAACAGCATTTCTTTCTTTTTCCTCCTTTCTGGCTTTTAGAAACTCTCATCATGGTAGACAATAGGCAGAACAGACTAGTTCAATAATATTTCTCAGCAGAGTTTTATAAGCGCTTCTCTCAGCCTGCGGCCGTCCCCAAGCCTCTTTCTTGGAATAGAAAGTTGGAAAAAGGGGGCTTGTGCCTCTACAACGTTAGTGAAGACAACCTTCTACATCAACGTGAGAGTCCATTCCAAACTGCAAAGGCGGTTGCGCCCTAGTTTGGCGTCCCTGGAGGACGTTGTGTTATTCAAACTGGAGATGATCTCATGCTCATATTTTCAGCCTTGCTACCATGACAGAAGGTAGAATCCAAATTCACAAAGTTGTCTTTGCCAAGCTGGTCAAGGCATGTGCCTTATAGTAAAGAGGAATTCCCTGTCTGGATAAGACTATAACAGAAGACTTTTCTCAGTACTGGAGATTGACCTTAGGGCCTTGCTTTTGCTAGGCAGGCACTCTACTGCTCCAATCAAGCCTCTATACCTTTCTGTTCTGGATATATATGCACACACATACATATATATACACATACATACATATACATATATATACACACACATATATATACACATACATATATACGTATACATATATGTATGTGTATATATATGTGTATATATGTATATATACAGAGAGAGAGAGAGAATATGACAGGTCAGGGCTTGAACTCAAGGTCTAAGCACTGTCCCTGAGCTGCTTTTGCCCAAGGCTAGCACTCTACCACTTGAGCCACAGCTCCACTTCCAGCTTTTTGGTGTTAATTGGAGATAAGAGTGTTATAGACATTCCTACCCAGGTTGGCTTTGAACTGGGATCCTCAGATCTGAGCCTCCTGAGTAGTTAGGGTTATAGGCAGGAGCCATTAGTTAACAGCTTGCTCTGATTACTTTTAAGATAAGGTCTCAGAGTCCGGTGCTGGTGGCTCACACCTGTAATCCTGCTACTCAGGAGACTGAGATCTGAGGATCACAGTTCAAAGCCAGCCCAGGCAGGAAAGCCTGTGAGATTCTTATCTCCAATAAACAGCTCAGAAAACTGGAAGTGGTGCTGTGGCTCAAGTGGTAGAGCACTTACCTTGAGCTGAAGAGCTGAGGGACAGCGCCCAGGCCCAGAGTTCAAGCCACAACCGACAAAAAAAAAAAAAAAAAGGTAGGGTGTCAGTTATCCCCTGGGCTGGCCTGCGCTATCATCCAACAATTTGTACTTTCCACTATAACCGGGATAGCAGGTTGCATACCATCCAGCTAAGCTATTGGTTGAGATTAGGGTCTCATGAACATGAGATCCTATCCATAAGCCAAGATCATCCCAGTCTATGTCTCCTGAGTAGCTGGGATTACAAATAAGAGTGACCAGTACCCACCTCCAACAAAAAGATTTCTAAAACATGCAAATGTGATAGAAAAACATGCATTTTATACAACTATATCCAAATTTAGTATGCTACTAGTCAACTATGTGATTGAAGGTAAGGTGTTGTTTCTCCCAATTTGTTTTGCTTTTCTATTAAATGAGGATGATCATGAGTCAATCATGAAGCTGTGGAAAAGAAGCATGAGGGTTGTAGTGCGTGGCCTGCAGAGACAGAATCCCACCTCCTTGCATTTACTAGGGGGGTGGAGAGGAAGAAATCCTCCTATTTGCTTACTATTTGAAAAGCCCATCCAGAAAGCTTTCTGGGATCAGATTACCAGTTATTCTTTTTCCTGAAAGGCAAGTCTTAGGTTACAGTTTTACTGTAAACATCTCCAAAACACTGCAGGCAGAAAGATCAAGGAGATTTGCAGTTCCTAGAAGGGTTCGTGGTGTCTTTCAAACGTTTGAATTTCAGGGCTGATGTGATTCTGTCATCTGGGGTTTGCTTTCTCCATGTGGGTGCACAGAAAATGATCTGACCATCACAGTTTATTCTCCACAATTTGTTCCTTTGTAGGAACAGTATTTTCTGTCACTTTGGGATTTAAGGAATATTTCCATTCTATATTTGTCACAGGGAATAGAACTGGACTTTCACAGTAGTGGAAAAAAATCTTTTCATTTATTCAGAACTCTCAGTTCTTATCTCCTTTCTCCCTGATTCTAGACCCTTACTTGCCAAGATTACAAAGATAAAAATGACTGTAAATGTAAGGTCATTTTCAGCAGATAGCTACTTTGGGGTTATCAATGAGGGTAGGGTATCCTTCAGAGCAAAGTGCTGTTTTCTTCCTTTTGGTTGATCATCAGTCTTGAACTCAGGGCCTGGGTACTCTCTCTGTGCTCAAAGATAGCACTCTACCACTTTGAGCCATAGCTCTGCCGCTAGTTTTCTGGTAGTTAATTGGAAAAAAGAGTCTCACAGACTTTACTACCTGGGCTGGCTCTGAACTGCAGTCCTCAGATCTCAGCCTCCTGAGTAGCTAGGATTCCAGGCATGAGCAGGAAAGTGCTTTACATCGTATATGATAACTCTATGTTATAATTATAGCATGTCATAAATTGCTATGCTTAAGAGCATCATTAGACTAATATTGATCAACCAGTAAGAATATACGGAAGAAAATATCTAAAACAGCATGCGCTAAAATGAAGGTGATGGAATTATTGTGGATTTTATTCTTTTTCTGGAATATACTTTCAATTTTTCTGTCATGAACATAAATCATTTGCATGTATTTTAAAAATTATTGGAAAAATAATTATTCTCATTCCTCACACTAGGCTAAGTGATATATAAAAGGAAGCATATTAAGCTTTCACAATGAAAAGAACCTGCTAGAAGAGACACAATATTAGAAAAGACAGAGATCTGGCTGCTGGTAGCTCATGCTCACAATTCTAGCTACACTCAGGAGGCTGAGATCTGAAGATTCTGGTTGGATTCTCAGAATCAAAATTTGCCTGACAAATCAAATCCAAGAGACTCTTATCTCCATTTAACCAGCAAAAAGTTGGAAGTAGAGGTGTGGCTCAAGTAGTAGTGCATCAGCCTTGAGTAAAAAAGCCAAACAAAATTATGAAACCCTGAGTTCAAACCTCAATACTCTGTGTATGTGGGAGGGGGGAAGGGCAGAGAGAGGGAGAAAAAGAGTTTCAGACCAGACATCAGCTGCATTTAGGGATAATAAACTTCCTCAGTGAAAGTTAACCATAGGCAACTCATAACCCTTTTATTTATTTATTTTTCTTTTCTTTTCCTTTGTGCTGGCCCTGGGGCTCGAACTCTGAGCTTGGCGCAGCCTTTGAGCTTCTTTTTGTTCAAGGCCAGCACTCTACAACTTCAGCCACAGAGCCACTTCCAAATTTTTCTGAGTAGTTTACTGGAGATAAGAGCCTCACAGACTTTTCTGCCTGGGCTGGCTTTGAACCAGGAACCAGGATCCTCAAATCTCAGCCTTCTTTTTTTGGTTGGTCATGGGACCTGAACTCTGGGCCGGAGCGCTGTCCCTCAGCTCTTCAACTCATGGTTAGAGCTCTACCACTTGAGCCACAGCACCACTTCTGGCTTTTTCTATTTATGTGGTACTGAGGAATCAAACCCAGGGCCCCATGCATGCAAGGCAAGCACTCTACCACTGAGCCACCTTCCCAGCCCCAAATCGCAGCCTCTTGAGTAGCGAAGATTGCAGGAGTGAGCCACTGGGCCCAGTCCATGTCCCCTTTTTAAATATCACTTTTTCTGTGTGACATTCCATACCTTGATATCCTAAGATTGAGTGCATACCTTTTACATGCTCTGGGTCACAGGAAAAACTCATACGCTTTGAGCACTCTAGATTTCTACTAGTGATAGAAGCTAGGGGTGTTTTGGAGTATTTATTTATTATTTCTATTTATTTTGCTCTTATTAGATTATGTTCTGGAAACTCTGCCATCTATCATGGAGAGAAGCTTCTCTGTGGGAACTCTGAAACTGGTAATCATTTCCATCCGGGGCAGAGAAGCTGTTTTGCTTCTCTGCTGAAATTGAGGGCTTTTCTTGAAGCATCTGTATTGCTGTGTTTTGTGGTGCAAGCTTTACAACATGAAAATTTATAGACAGTATGGCTTCTGGTCATAGAGCTGGGTAATTCAGCGAAAGAGAAGTTAAATATTTGTAATGGCTGTTTAGAACATGCATAGGCTACTAAAGAGAAAGTCAATTCCAAAATAAAGAAATATAAAGTGGTATAGGTTGTTCTTCAGCTTTTACAAAGAGTCTTTATAGCTTCTCCATGTGACTCCCCAGTTTGTGCTCTTGAACCTTTGCAGTGTCTAATGATATGGAAGAAAATTCACTTATCTAATCATCTAATGGAAGCAGAGGGAAGGATGATTGCTATCAATTGTTTCTCTAAATTAATAAGCGTGACATTGTACATTTACAACTGTAAGTAGCAATGTTAATAAGCTTAAAATAGGTTTCAGAGACTCTCTTCCTGATTAGCTCTGTATCATCCACACTCCACATCAGGCAGAAAACTGGGAAATCTTATTCTGAGGTTACAGATGATTATTGTCAGGTGCCTAATTATAGTTCATTTTCAATGTCAATTTAACCATTAATTAAAGTAGATATCCTTGACTTGACATTCAGTGTGAGAAAACCACAAAAATACACAATATACAATTCTGCAGAAAAAGCGACTGCTTGCTTTCTTTGTATCTGTTGCACATGGTAGCTATAGCAACCATCATTTAAGACTCCAACTCACCAAATCATCGTCCTAGGCTGATGTGACAGCTCTCGAATGGCTTTGTTCCATGCCTAAGCTTTCCTTTCTTCCTTTTGCCTCATATTTCAACCCCACACCCTCCAGGGACTAGTGCACAGTTTGAAGGTGGGCAGGCCGTGTTCATGGGGACAAAGAAGACCCCGTGTGCACTGGAAGAGGCCACCTGCTTGTTTAGAGAAAACAAAATGTCCCATGCCATTAAGAGAACTCGGCTCCCTCTGTGTTCTGCTGGCAAAGAAAGAGGTTAGCCGGCAACAGCTGTTACATTGTGTGATCAGTGCCTGTCCAGCCCCCTTCAGGAGTAGAGAGAGGGTCAGAGCCTGTGTTGCCTGGCCACAAACTCACCGTAACCTTGTTTGGGCCACAGCAGGCGTGGCTTCCACTGCCAGACTGAGAAAGGACAGGCAGTGTTTGTTTTCAAGTATTGATTTCTAAGCAAAGAAACAAGGTAGGAGAAGGATCAGAAGGTAATATTAATTTTTGAACACTTACAAGCAATAAATTGAGATTTTTTTTAATTTTTGTTTTTTCTTTTGTTGTTACCGTAAAGGTGAGGTACAGAGGGGTTACAGTCACCTAAGTCAGGTAAGAAGTGCATGTCTCTTTGAACAGTGTCACGTCTTCCCTCGTTTTCTCCCAGTTTTTCCTTCCTTCCCCTCCCCACAGGCTGTACAGTTCATTTTCAACCTGGTGTCTAGAGGGTATCACAGCTGCATCAGATGGATTTTTAAACAGTTTATTTTATTTGTTTTATAGCAGATATGTGCAAGACATCCAAA
Source organism: Dipodomys spectabilis (assembly GCF_019054845.1). NCBI lineage: Eukaryota > Metazoa > Chordata > Mammalia > Rodentia > Heteromyidae > Dipodomys > Dipodomys spectabilis. Next base: position 4,198,918 of record NW_024870750.1, read on the forward strand.
TAAAGACATGGCAAACGGTAACTCTTTCATTTTGGGCATTTAAATTTCCCCAGCATAAAGAGGAAAGCGGACATAAGGGACACTGATATGTTATATTTAAGACTGGCCTAAATGCTGAGAGTTCACTTCCCCAGCATTAATGGAGAATAAGTAGGCCATCTCCCAAACAAGGAAAGAACATGCCATAAAACATCCGTTTTGGAAGTCTATATAATCCTACATCACAGGGCATGTTACCTGGGCTAATATATTTTTATCTACACATACCCTTAACTGAACAACAATCTAATAATTTAAGAATTGCTTTAAAAAGGAAGTCTAACATTTTGGTTGGCAAATGTGCCCAAAGGAAGTATTACATTAATAATACTTGCTTTTAGCCCAGTTCATTTTTTTTATGAAGTCAGAATGCATTACGGTGGATTAAAACCACAAATTGAAAAGAAAGGGAATACTCTAGGGTTATTATTATTTACTCTATCAAAAGAACACTCTTGAGAAGCACAAAAATAAAACCCATGCCTGAGGGAAAGGTTAAATGATTAATGGTTTGAGAAAATTACTATAAAGTAATGATTCATTAATTAGATGTGGGAAAATGCATAACACTGCTTTCCAAAAAAAAAAAAAAAAACTTTAACTGTACTCAAGCATTAGACTTATTTAGATTAATTTGGGCCTAAATCCTATGATCTGGTGATTAAAAAATAAGTTTCAAAAAATTATGACCCATACACAAATGTACCTCAGCTCAATCGTATCTTTAGATGAGTTTTCTCACGTACTCAATGGAGAAATGGCTTGAATGAAAAGTACTTCTAGTGGCTTGGAATGTGGCTTAGTGGTAGAGTGCTTGCCTAGCATGCACGAAGTCCTGGGTTCCATTCCTCAGTACCACATACACAGAAAAAGTGGATGTGGTGCTGTGGCTTAAGTGGTAGAGTGCTAGCTTTGAGCAAAAGAAGCTCAGGGACAATGCAAAGGCCCTGGGCTCAAGCCCCAGGACTGGCAAAAAAAGAAGTAGTTTTAGAACTTTCATATATACATATATGTTTACATATAGATATATATGTATATATGAAAGTTCTAGAACTATACTATATATATGTGTGTGTGTGTGTGTATGTGTGTTTGAAGTGCTGCTTGTGACCTTTAGACATGTAAAGTTCATTTATTAATTTAGTTCCCTATTCAGTGCCTCTGTAAGACACACATAAGGTGATGGAACATGGTGTTCCTGTCTGTTGACCTCATTTGCTATATTTTTTGTCAATTAGCCAACAAAATGTATAATATGATTTCTTAATGCAAAGGAACAGATGTCACTTAATGTGGCCATAATCAAAGACAGGGCATGTGATGTTGATTGTTACAGCTAACAATTGTGCTGGTAATTACAAAGTTGACCATTTAGGAGGAATTATTTCCCAAGTAGTTCAGACATACACTCTGGTGGAAATGGAAGACCAAGTGAGGGATCTCAGCTCCAAGTGAATTAGTAAGGCTGCTTGCCTGGCTGTTTTGAAAGCCTATATACAAAAGTAGAATAGTGTTCTAAAGAGTACAGAAGTGTACTCAGCATGGACATTTCTTCCTCATTAATCTCAGTCACTTTTCATGTACTTCTGTGCTTTAAACCTGCATAAAATAGCAAAGGCCATTCTTTTGATCACTGATACATTCACTTGCTGAGTATTCTCTCAGTTGTTGATGGAAAGAAGCATGGTATGTGGAAATATCAGAGCAAACCATGATCTAATTAGTCTCATTCCAGAAATAGAGAATGGTTCAAAATACACAAATTGAAAACCATAATACACCACATAAATAGAATGAAACACAAAACTTACACAGTCATATCAATGGATATAGAATTGGTCTTTGACAAAATTCAACATGTTTTCATGACTAGCACTGGGCATCAGTGGCTCATAGCTGTAATCTAACTACTCAGAAGGCTGAGGTCTTGAGGATTATTGTTCCGAGTCAGCCAAGGCAGCCAAATCTATGAGACTCTTATCTTCAAATAACTAGCAAAAAAGCTGAACTGGAGACATCCTCAAATGGTACTACCAGCCTTGAGCAAGAAAGCTACATGAGAGTGAAAGTCCCTGGTTTCAAGCCACAAGACCAATACATACACACTCAAACAAAAGTCCCTCATAATGAAAGCCCTGAAGAAATTAGGAATAGAAGGAATGTACCTCAGCTTAATAAAGGCTACATTTGACAAACCCATAGCCAACACTAAACTTAATGAGGAAAAACTAAAAGCATTTCCTGTAAAAATCAGGAACGAGACAAGTGTATCCACTCATTCAATATCACACTTGAATTCTCACCCAGAATAATATGAGGAAAAAAGTATAAAAATAGGAAAGAAGAGGTCAAATCATCCTTATTTGCAGATACTATGATCTTATATGTGAAGGGCCTTAAACATTCCACCAGAAAACTCTTATACTTGATTTTTGTTTTAATAAACACATTCACACACTCATAAAACACAATACACACACACACACACACACACACACATTGGAGTATTATTCAGCCATAAAGAAAAATGAAATTATATTACCTGGAGGAAAAGAGATGAAACCAAAGACAGACCAAGAGGCACAACTATCATATATTTTCTTTCATGTGTAGAATCTCTATATTTTTAAAACAACTCATAAGTTTATAGGGAACTATTTGAGAAGGGGAAAAGGGACCGGTGGGAGGTGAAAGATAATGCTATTTTTTGGAAAAATCTGAAGCCAGTTACTGTGGTACAGGTCTTTACTTCTCTGTAAATGTCTCCAGATGGGAATTATTTCCAATATCCAAGGAAGGTGACAAGGAGATAACTGGTGGACTAGGGGTTGCTGAAAACAATGAAAGATGACCAAAAACCCTATTCTTCAGCCTAGAAAGGAAAAGTGTTTTATTCCTGTAATGTGAGTATGCAGAATCATGAGGAAAATTAATGACATTTTGTTCCTAGTGATTCACATAATAAAGAAAAAGGTATAGGATATGTTGAAATCTTATTAATGTTTGCTTTTACAATAGAACTATGATTTTTAAAAATCATGTTACTTTCTATGTTCATTTTATCATTTTATTTTTATTTTTCCTGGTCCTTGGGCTTGAACTCAGGGCCTGAGCACTGTCCTTGAGCCTCTTTGTGCTCAAGGCGAGAGCTCTACCACTTGCGCTATAGCATCACTTCTGTGTTTTGTTTTTTTTCTAAGTAGTTTATTGGAGATAAGACTCTCATAAACTTTTCCTGCCCAGGCTGGCTTTGAACTGTGATCCTCAGATCTCAGCCTCTGGAGTAGCTAGGATTACAGGTATGAGTCACCCATCCCTGGCTTCTATATTTATATTTAAATTTGTTATTTACTCTGTCAGGGCTCTCCAGAGAAATAGAATGTAAGAAAAGCTGTCTTTCCTATCAAAGTGAATTGCTTAAAAGTTCCTTCTTTGGTTTGGCTCTTGTTAAAGAAAAGAGGAACTGCTTTGGGATAAGAAAGGATTTATAAAATGTAAGGGTTTTTTGTCTTAAACTGTTTCTTTCCAAGATGGAATTACAACATGTCCCAGACTGTTCAAGAAAGAGCAGAGGGTGTGGATATATTTGAGATTACTTGTGAACTGTTAATATTATTTCAAAATTACCTCAATTAAATACATTTTACCCTATTCAAACTGGCCAATCACAGGCAGATTGTGAACCTGAGCTCAGCCAATCGGAGCAGGGTGGGGCGGGGCGTAGGGGATAAATAGCGGGGCAGACTGCCTGCTCTGTGTGCTTGCTTGCCAGATTTTTGGCTGATGGCGCACCCTTATGTGCAGAAGTAAATTTTGCCTTGCTAAGACAATTTTCTATTTTTGTGTTTATAACAGAACCAATAGGACATAAAAAAGTACATACATATAGAATGAAAATTATTATAAGGAATTCACTCACACAGTTCTAGAAGCTGAGAAGTCTGATAAGTCATCTGTACACTGGAATGCCAGTGGTGAAGTTACAGTCCAAACCTAAGGAAAAGATAAAGTGTCCAGTTCAGAAATTCTCAGGCAGAGAATGACCTCTCCTTACCCTAAATAGTTCTACTCAGTCTTCTAATGAATTGGACGAGGCTCATCTACATTGGGCAAGGAGACTCCTTAACTCAGTCTAATTCATATGTTGAATCCCAACTAGAAATACCCTCCAAGACACACTTACAGTAGTGTTTAGTCAAACATCTGGGTATGCTATAACCCAGGCAAGTTAATGTATGAAAATTAGCCATCATGGTGGGCACTGGTGGCTCATGCCTATAATCTTAGCTACTCAGGAGGCTGAGATCTGAGGATCTCAATACAAAGCCAGCCAGGGCAGAAAAGTCCTTGTGAGACTCCAATTAACCACTCAAAGAGGCTCAGGGATAGCATCTAGGTCTTGATTTCAAGCCCCACAGCTGACAAAAAAAAATTAGCCATCACACCCATTTCACTTAAATTACCAAGCACTGTTTTTTAAGTACAAACAATCCCATTTTAATTGAATAGCCAAATCTCTTTTAATAGCTTTCTGATTTATATCTTTCCCATTTCACCTACTTAACAGTAGGTAAACAGGCCAGTGACTGGGCACTTGACGAAATGGGTTACATAGATGAAATTGTATTCAACTAGATTTAGTACGTTCTACTTAAGGAACCTTTTAAGAATACAACACCAGAGGAAACAAATTTAAACTAAATACTAAAGATACTTCCTTCCCTTAACTGATCCATTAAAACACACCTGTGATCCATCAGTTTTTGCTCTAATAAACTATTTCTTGTTGATGATTAATAATGTATTTTCCACAGTTATCATTTATGTTTGACAGAAAAAAAAACATTGATTTATTTAAATATAAATATATGTGGCTGTTTCATGTTGAGCAGTATGTTCTACCTCCATAATAACTGTAAGTTTAGGGAAACTTACATTGTATTGAATTATGAGAGTAACATTATATATGGAAGTCTTAGAACTCCTCAACTTTTATCAGTTGATTTTTGTGTGTCTGTGTCTGTGTGTGTCTGTGTGTGTCTGTGTGTCTGTGTCTGTATCTGTGTCTGTGTGTCTGTGTGTGTCTGTCTGTGTGTGTGTGTGTGTGTGTGTGTGTGTGTGTGTGTGTGTGTGTGTGTGTGTGTGTATGTATGTGTCTAGATTTGGATGGTATGCTCAGGCCTAGCTCCTGCCAGGCTACTTGAACTAAACCATTTCCTGCCACTCCCTCCCACCTGATTAATCAGGTATAGTATCTCTCCAGCTTTTCTTCCTGAGCTGTTTCAATCTGGATCCTCAGATCTAAGCCTCCTGAGTAACTAAGATTACAGAATATGGGCCATGGATGCCTGGCTTCCAATTGATTTTTAACAAGAATGTCATGAAAATTCAAGAATTGTGTTTTTCAACAAACAGTTCTGGAACAACTTCATTCACATGCAAAAGAATGAAGTTGGACTTTATTTTACACCTTACACAAAAATGAACTGAAAATGGGCCAAAGGCTTGGGAATAAGTATTCATTACTTTGTGTTTTGGATTGAATTTATGATACTCCTAAAATTCATATATGAAAGCCCTCCCACTAACTGAATGTAGAGTTGGGGCTTTTAAGGAAGTAATTAAATTAAATGAGATCACAGGGTGGGGTACTAGTCTGTTAGGACTGTTGTCTTTATAAGAGGAAAAGACACAGAGATATCTTTCTGAGTGCACACACACTCTCATATACTCTCTCTCTCTCTCTCTCTCTCTCTCTCTCTCTCACACACACACACACACACACACACACACACACACACACACACACACAATGGAAAGGCCATGTGAGGACATGATTAGTTGGCAGCAACCCAATTGCCGGAAAAGGAGGCCTCACCAAAGAACAACTGGACTGCAACCTTGATCTTGAACTTACAGCCTCCAGAATTGTGAGAAAATAAATGTTTATTGTTTTAACCATCCCCACCTGTAGTACTTTAATGTGGAAGCCATAACAGATGAGTAAACCTTTGGCTAGGCAATAGTTTTTTAGAAACACCAAAAGCACAACAAAAAAATAGGTAAATTGGATTTTTATCAAAATTAAACATGTCTAGTTGGGTGTGGTATTTCATGCCTATAATTTCAGTTACTCCAAAGGAAGATCATGGCCTGGGGAAAAAACACAAGACCCTATCTGAAGTAACTAAAGCAAAAAGAACTGGCGTGAGGTAAGAATATTCTAGAGGAATACTTGCCTAGCAAGCACAAGGCTCTGAGTTCAAAGCCCAGGGCCCAAAATACATAAATAAACAAATCTTTGTGCTTCTGAGGACATCATCAAGAAAACGAAAACAGGGGCTGGGAAGGTGGCTCAGTGGTAGAGCGCTTGCCTTGCATGCATGAGGCCCTGGGTTCCACTCCTCAGCACCACATAAACAGAAAAGGCCAGAAGTGATGCTGTGGCTCAAGTGGTAGAGCACTAGCCTTTAGCTGAAGAGATGAGGGACAGTGCCCAGGCCCAGAGTTCAAGCCCCATGACAGACAAAAAAAAAAAAGTAAAAACACAACCCATACAATGGGAACAAATAATTGCAAATCATATAAATCTGACAAGAGTTCTCTATATAAAGGTACATGTGTATATATATATATATATATATATATATATATATATATATACACATATATATATACATGTATGATGTACATATACATTTATCTCTTGAATAGAAATTTTTTCCAAAGAAGACATACAATGACCAATAAGCACATGAAAAGATGCTTAATCATTTAAATCATCAGGCAAATTGAGGCTAAAATGAGATCACTCAAACTAGGATAACTATACATTTAAAAGCAGACAGTAACAACTCTCAGTCAGGACATGGAAATATTGAAATGCTAAATACAGTACTGATGGGGTTGTAAAATGGTACAGAAACTTCAGAAATCAGTTTGGCAATTCCCCCCCCCCCCAAATTAAACATAACAGTTACTATATGACCCCGAAATTTATTCCAAGGTATATACTCAAAACAATTGAAAACATATGTCTAAATGAAAACTGGTACACAAATATCAAAGTTGCTCATAAGAGCCAAAAAGTAAAAAGAATCCAAATGTACATCAACTGATGAATAGATAAACACATTGAAATATATATGAAGTGTTGCTATGTGCGACAATATGAATGACCCTTGAAGACATCAGAAAGCATCACATAGTGTATGATTGGTGATGGTTGTATAAATCTAGGAATATACTAAAAGCCATTTTAAATGTGTACAATTAAAGATATGTGAAATATATCTCAATAAAACTTTGTGTGTGTGTGGTATGTGTGTGTGTGTGTGTGTGTGTGTGTATATACAAAGCCCTAGAAGCGTGGGTGAGGAGAGCAAATGCTTTGTGAAGAAAATTGTATTTGATGTATATATTAAAGAATGAAGGGCAGAGTTTCACACAGAGAAAGATGAAAGAGGTTTTCTAGCACAAGCAAAAGGAAGGAATTGTAAATGGCGAGGTGTTTTAAAATACATAGCCAGCCTGGGCCTGGGAAAGAATTAGTGGGAAAGGAGACTGGAAAGTGAAATGAGGACCTACATCAGCCCAAGTCTCAGCAAGACAAAGAAAATTCCAAAGGCAATAATAAAAGACAATGGGATGACGATTGTTACCCTTATGGGATGGTTAGGCCTGCCTGGATTAGCAACAGCGGAAGGGCTTTATGACCTGTTGTTCTCATCCTCAAATGGGGGGAGAGAGAGGGAAGACCAGAACTCAGTGAGCACCTGAACTGTAGGACTTTAGTTAAACGTAGAACACCACTGCAAACCCATGGAAGCAAGGCAAGCAGCCAAGGAAAATATACTGATTTCTTCTTCTCTGTTCTACTGTCCAGTCTCCTGCCAGCCTGCCCAGAAAGCACAGCACATAGAGCCTCTTAATAAAGTGCAAACATGTCAGCCTCCTGTGGCAAAAAGCTGGGTAGTTGGCTGAAGTGAGAAGAGTGAGTCTGGAGGGAACAACTCAGGACCAGAGCATAAAAGACTTCTGTTTCATGCCAAGAATCTGGACTTTGTCCTGTAGACAGTAGGAAACCATAAAAGAGGTGTATGCTGGGAAGTGACTGGAATGTGACAGGTTGCACCAGAGACCCACAATGATTCCCATCAGTGTAAGTCCTTTACCTCCTCCCTCCCACCCTCCCTCCCTCCCTCCCCCCCCCCTCCTCCCTTCCTTCCTTCCTCCCTTCCTTCCTTCTTTTTTTTTCCCTGCTAGTCCTGGGGCTTGAACTCAGGGCCTGGACACTGTCCCAGAGCTTCTTTTGCTCAAGGCTAGCACTCTACCACTAGAGCCACAGTGCCACTTCTGGATTTTTGTGTTTACATGATACTGAGGAATCAAAGCCAGGGTTTCATGCATGCTAGGCAAGCACTCTATCATTAAGCCACATTCCCAGCCCTCCTCTCTCTCTCTCTCTCTCTCTCTCTCTCTCTCTCTCTCTCTCTCTCTTTCTTTCTCTTTTTCTCTTCCTCCTTCCTTCTTTCCTCCCTCCCTCCCTTCCTCCCTCCCTCCCTCCCTCCCTCCCTTCCTTCCTTCCTCTATCCATTTGTTGTTTTCTCTTGTCAGCACTTGGATTTTTAACTCAGAGCCTCACACTTGCTGGGCTGGGGCTTCCTATTGAACCATGCATCCAGCCTTTTTTGCTACCTATTTTTAGAACAAGGTCTCACTTCCTGCCCTAATGAATTGCTGGACCAACATCCTCTACTTTAGGTTTTCTGTAGTTGCTGGGATCACAGGCTCTCAGTCACTGTGTTCAGCTTTCTTCCATTGAGATGTGTCTCACTGACTTTTATGCCTAGAGAAGGCCTGGATCTATGGTTCTCCTAATCTCAGCCTCCTACCTAGCTTGAAATGACAGGTACTTGACACTGTGCTTACCTATGAGTTGAGTTGGGGTCTTGGGAACTTTTCTCCCTGGCCTATCCTCAGACTGCTATCCTTCAGACCTCAGACCCCCAAATTGCAAGGATTACAGGAATGAGCTTCTAATAATGACACCTGCAGATTGTTCAGTAGAGTTTGTGGCTTTTCATTAGTGTTCATGGGTAAGATGAACTTGTTAGCACCTAAGGGAGGCAGGCACCCTTAGGGGCAAACTCTTAATATGTCTCAGAGTGACCTTTTCTTCATCTGCACCTAAAAACTTTTCAGGAAAAGAAGCTAAGTATGCTCAGAAACAGTTTGGTCTGGGATCTTTATAATGCAAATTGAGCTTACCCAGAATTATTCCTATCCTGCATCTTTACTACAGAACATATCCAAAGTTGTTCCTGTCTACCATCTTTCCTTCCTGAACTATGACCTTATAGTGAGTGTGTTCAGCAACATGTGTCTTAAATTAAGCATGCTCAAAAATGTGTCCATCCTCAGAAGGCTTTCCCATATAAATATGTATGGACTCTTCACATAGAGTTCCCAGGCTTCCCAGGAGGGAATCTTTGTAGAAATAACTCCAGCACTTTCTTCAGATGCTACAGGTAATATGTCTCTTTGATCTTTTGGTCACGCTTGTTTTCGCTTTACACTCCTTCCAATGCAAACCATTGCACTTGGTTACAATTACCACTAATTGATGAGCATTTGTTACTAATGAGGAAAGCTCACTTGAGGATAGTAATAGAGTTCTGATTAACTGTGAACAATTGCGTTAAGACAATTCAATCACCCGAAGATAACTCTTTTGTAGAAAACAAGGGAGTATATATTTTGTAGAATTTAGGGAAATATTTTGTAGGTGAAAGAGGAATACTTAGATTAGAATTATCAATAGGGTATATATTCAGTAATCAGATCTGGAAACCTTGGTTTAGACAGGGTCCCTGGGAAGAATTTTAGATATGAAGATGGATTTTAGAACTGAGTAAGACATGGTTCTAAGCCTGACAAGTCTATAGCTTATTGTGACTTTGTGTGTTTTATTACAAATTGAGCCCTTCTTACACAATGATCAATAGTGCGTGCACACATAAATATGTCTATAACCTACCCCAGCACGCGTATGCCACACACATGGCTCGCCTCACAGTGTTCTTCTTTTATGGCTGGAAAGTTCATAGCTCTCACACAAGAACCCCTTATGTACAAATCCTGAAAAAGGTTTCAAATTATAACGTTTAATCTCAGGACATTTGTTTTTCTGGGGCTGCTTGTACCAGTAGGTGATTATCAGAACAAGGATTAGCTAAAATCCAACTTTGGATTTTATACTTCCAGCCCAGGAAAACATGTGGGTCAAATGGAAGAGTTTGTGAAAATCACAACATTTTTTAAAGGATTAGGTGATGCACTAAAAGTGGGGACTTCTCTCATGCCTGTCCAACTTGGTATTATTTTCTCTAAAATTTTCTCTGCTTTGTGAATTTTTTTCATAAAACAGAACATGATTATAATATATAACTCCTGCCAATCCAAACATGAATACCATAGTAAAATATACCAGGTATTTTAGCCAGATGCTAGATGGCTCATACCTGAAATCCTAGCTATTCAGAAGGCTGAGATCTGAGGATCTTGGTTCCAAGGCAGCCCGGACAGGAAAGGCCATAAGACTGTTATCTCCAATTAACCACCTAAAAATTGGAAGTGGAGCTGCAGCTCAAAGTAGTAGAGCACTAGCCTTGAGCAAAAAAGCTCAAAGACAGAATCTAGGCCCTAAATTCAAGCCCCATGACAGGAAAAAGGAAAAAAAGGGAGATGGTATTTCATTTATAATGCATAACTAAATGTTAGCACAATCACAAATGAGCACTTAGAAATCAGTAACCAAAAGACTAATATTACAAAGCAAAGGGGAAAAAAGGAACAGAGGAAAATGCAATAGTTGAAATATCTTCTCAGGCTATCTGAAGAAATCTGGTTTAGCATTGGCAGAACTTTGTGGGGGTTTCTTTAAGTTCATAGTACAATGTCCATTACAGATAATCTGTGTTTACAAAAGTCCTAAAAAGTAAAAAATAAATTTATGAGGCATTCGTCATTCACCCATTGTTGTAAATTTGTTCCATGACACTAGAGATGAACTGTTGGAAAAATGGATGGATGGATGGGTGGTGATTTGAAGAAAGAGGGAGCAAGCGATTTTTGGAACTTGGAGTGCCTCAGGAGTTCCAGGTGATGAGAACCAGGAGGGAATGGGGGATTTAGAGAGGGCACACCACCTGCTGAGAAAGCAAGAATGAATGGTGATGGGAATGGCAAGGAGAACCCTCACCTGTGTCACAAGTTTCTAGGGCATCGCCTACTGTCTCAGGTGAATGGTGTTATTTGTTTCTCATCCCTACAAAGATCTCGCCTGCCCGCAGCCACTTGTATCTTGAGCCAAAAACATCAGTACTATGGCTCAATCTCTTTGGAGAGGCCTTTGCTTTTTCTGGAAACTTGATTACCATTTATACCATTGGGCTTTTATAAGGAAAAAGAATGATTTTATAGTGCATAGAGAGGAAACAGACACAGAATTAATTTGGGATACATACACTGATTGCAGTATATCAATATAATTTTAATGAAGTTAATTATATCAATATAATATATCAATGTAGTATGTGTGTATATATATATATATATATATATATATATATATATTCGGTTAGGTGTTAGATGAATAGCTGAGTTTAAATTCTTCTAGTAACCTTACATTTCTAGTAAAGTCATCATGACTCTTGAGATTTGAGATGAATAGCTTATGCCCCCAAATAAACACTTTATTTAATTTAAAAAACCCTCTTATTATCACTATTTTGCAAACTCATTAAAATATTTATAAGTATATCATGTGGGTTCCTGTTCTAAGCTTCTGTATGGTCCTGAGCTCAGTGATAGCACAGTTATTTCAGAATTCTTCCTACATTCCATCTGACATGTACATGCAATAGCCCAAGGCTGATTTCCTTCTCTTCCTGTCTTAAAATCATTTCCTCCCACCAATCTATCACCATGTTCTTCTTTCCTGTGTGAGGGGAAACGCACAGTTTTTTTTTTTAATCCAATAAAGGACTTGGCTCTTCCCAGCACATAATCTAATGTCACCCTTTCTTCCGCCCACACTGAGTATGATGACACATGCTTGGACTCTCTGTTCCTAACTCCAACAGCAGAATGAAGTCACAGGAGTAGAAGAGTATTGCATAAAAGTTCAGGACTTATTCTCTTCCTTACAAATACAAGGTGATGTGGATGCCTAAGATGCACATGATCCTGCCATGATGATTTTGAACTAATAATTCAATAATGTGTGCAGGGTTGGGAAGACGTATGCATATGACATTCAGTTTTCACCATTTTTGATTCAGAAGGAACCTTAAGAACATAGATAATAATGTAGTAACAATGAACAAGTGATGAGCTTTTGAGTATTTTTTTACTTTTGTAATATATGTAACTTTGTTATTATTATTATTCTTATAGTACAGGGGACCAATTCAGGGGTTGTTGTTGTTGTTGTTATTATTATTATTATTACTGTGGTGGGCCTTGTACATGTTAGATAAGCACTCTTCTACTGAGCTATATCACTCATGTTTGGTTTTTTGAGAGGGTCTTGCTTTATAGCCCATGTTAACTTTGAACTTGACATCCTTCTGCTTCTGTTCCCCCAAAGAGCTGAGATTATAGGCATGTATTACTATACTCAGTTATTTTTTTAAATTTTCAATATTAACTCTTAACAACTGATTCCCCAAATTCCTGACATTTGACCATGAGTTTTCATAAGGCAATGATATGGAAATCCAGCAACTCACTATGAATACACTTACCTGAACCTCAGGTAGGGATATACATTTTTAAAGGCTTCCTGAAACAATGGCTTTAAGGATCTGCCACTAGTGAACAGAGGGCACAAACTTTCTCAAAATCCCCAGTTCATCTCTGAGACATGGGGTTTCTTTGGAATTTCCCATTTGAGTGTTGACCTTACTGAAAGCTACTGGACTTGCAAGTTCTCGTGGGCTTATAGCCAGAAATGGTGTAGCTTCAAATCCAGTTACTTCCATGCAAAAGTCAAGAGGGAGATGACCCTGTTATTCAGAATCATTGTTTCACATGTGTGAAAAGTAATGAGGTTATATTTTGCTTGCTTTAACTATGTTTAGATTTAAGTGAAGATAATTTTCTAAAACAATAACATAAATCCCAGAGAAGAAAACCTGTCACTTGCAGGGAAACAGAGCCAGAATAAAGCATTCCAATGATTCTCCTTCCTCTTTTGCTGTGTGGCTAGTCTTCTGACAATCCCAAATATTATTTTAAGAGCTTGAGACACAGAGAGAGGGCACAGACAACCCGAGAGAAAAGGTTACAATCACAGTTTGGCGAAGAGAAAATACTCTCGCAAAGATAATATGGCATGACATATTGTATTGAAGTGTGGCTTTCCATGAGAAATTCCACATCACAAGGTTCTCATGTAATACAGGACTAAAGTCGTCCCTAATCTTCAAATCCAGTGCCTAAATTCTAATGCAATCCAACCCGCTGTGAAACAAGGCTCTTATATGAATCTGATACACTGTAATATTTCTGCCACAAAGGCCAATGCATCTGCCAGGATAATTCCCAGCAAAGAGAATTAAAAAAAAAAAGTAAACAGAGTTCTTTCTCTATATTAAATACCCAGCATTTTTAACTTGTACATAAAGTTTTGCCATACATAGGCTATCCATCTTAGGGTTAAACAGCCCATGCAGAGATTTGATGCTTAAAGAGAAAAGGAAAAGATTGAATCACACCTTTGGCAGTAGATATTTTGAAAGCTAACTTGGGGTGATGTGTCTAAAATATACTGCCAGGGGATTTTTACCAATAGAAGCTCACTAGAGTAAGCTTTTATTTGAGAATTCCTGACCAAGAATGACAGGACTGGGTAGCTGGAAATAAGACTATAGGTTCCAAACTTACAGAATTTAGGAGATATTCTATGTTCAGATTCTGTTATTCCTGAAGTTATTCCTGCTATGTTCAGTTTTTTAAATCCTATCTTTATTTCTTCATTATGTTCAAATACTCCAACATCTATGCTGGTTAGAAATCAAGAAAGCCAGATTTTCCTCATGTGGGCTTACTGAGTGTTTTAGGTTGAAATCTATCCCTTCCTCTTCCAGATTCATTGGTTAAAGTCCTAATCCCAGGATCCCAGAATTGCAGTACCCCCTAGGGAAGTAAAGTCTGTGAGACTCTTATCTCCAGTTAACCATGGAAATGGAGGCATGGCTCAAGTGGTAGAGCACCAGCCTTGAGTGAAAAAACAAAGCAAGAAGATGAGGCCATGAGTTGAAGAAAAGAAAAGAAAAAGAAGAAAGGATGAGTCCAATACAACCAGAGTCTTTATAAAAAGCTTAAACTTGGTCACAGAGAGAGACATATATATACAGAAGGAAGATGATGTGGTAAGACTTTGAAAGCCAAGTCTAGAAATAAGCCAAGGAGAGAGAGAGGCTTTTCACAAGAGCCCTCAAAATGAACTAACTCTGCCAACAGGGATCGATTTGGGGCTTCTAGTCTCCAGAACTGTGAGAGCAGAACATTCTATGGTGCTTAAAGAAGCCCTACCAAACTAATTCATCTAGCGGAGAGTTAACCATGGACAGCACAAGTTCTGCCCTTCCCCTGGGTCATTCATTCCTGCCTGATTGTCCCCTTAACCACCCCATTGACATTATGAGAGTTTGTCTCAATATATGTTGTTTCCAGGACATGATTCAGTATGTGAGAAGACATGAGAACTATGTGAACTAATAAGACATAGCAACTATAGCATCTATTAGTAATAAAAACAAGAATCTGGGTAATTTGGAAAATAATTTTAAAAGCATATATATGCTCTCACCCTGTATTTTTGCTTCTAAAGACATAATCATGAATGGACATAAAAGCTGAACTAATACAATCATCAGAGTTATTGATAATACCAACACATTAGCAACTTGTTCTAGTTGGGCGCTGGGCTCATGCCCATAATCCTAGCTACTCAGTGGGGAGGCTAAGATCATAGGATCTTGGTTCAATGCTAGTCTGACAGGACAGTTTATGAGACTCTCATCTACAATAAACTATTCAACAAGTCAGAAGTGGAGCTTTAGCTCAAGTGGTAGAGTGTTAGCCTACTGTTTGACAGAGATAGTACCCAGGTCCTGAGTTCAAGTCCCAGGACTGGCACAAAAAAAGGAAGGAAAGCAAGAAAAGGAAGCAAGGAAGGAAAAAAAGAAGGAAGGAAAGTAGGAAGGAAGGAAGACAATAACTTCTATGGAAGGTGCTAATTTAAAAAATGATTATCTTCACACAATAAAATACTATGTAGGAGTTAAGATGCTAATTATGGTCAATTCAATGAAGAAAATCAGGGGAGAAATATTTCTCGAGATTTGTAGAATTTTTAAAATGTAAGTAACAGTATTTTCTAAATTCCCCACAAAGAATATGAGTAACTATTGTAATTAGAAAAATACTTGGATATCACAATACATAAAACAATCTGTTCATATTTCAAATATTCGTTAGAACATCATTATTTTTCCTCAGGAGAAGTACAAAGATTTACCCTACGCAAAGAAACTTTGGAACAATGTACAGAGTTTTACATAACAGAGGCAACATTACTGGAAATTGACTACTGAGCAATGTGAGGTTCTCAGTGGATTCAACTGAACAAAGGTACCCAGGCTGGGAAGAAGAAGGTAGCAGTTGCCATCAGGATATATGGTTGGTGGTCACAGATCACAGGCCATGGATTCAAACATGGATTCAGTTTGTCTATTTGGCAACACCCCTGGCTATTAGATCAACGTCATCCAAGCTTCTGGCCAGCAAAACTTCTACAGCAAAGGGTTCCAAAGTAAGGCCCAAGTGCCTTGGGAAACCATTCCTACTACCTGTGACAAAATGGTAAATTCTCTAACCCAATCTCACACCTTGTTTACATTTTTCATTTGCCCAGAGACTGTTTACCTGGGCCCCCCTGAAAAGCTATAATAGCATCTTTCGGCTCTGCAGAGGACTTGCATCCATAGTCATTCCTTGTAGGAATAATCTTGAGATAATCTGGCCTAGTTTTTAATTTATATAAACATTCACAACTCATAGGTGAGCATCATGAATTTTTCACAAAGTGAATTGCCTGTGTGGAAAGCATCCAGACAAAAAAATCTGAATACCACCAGCATTTCAGAGACTTCCCTCATACTTGCTCCTATCACTTTCTCCTGGTTAGTTGTGTTTCAACAAGTTTTATATGCGATCAATCATACAGTGTTGGCCTTTTAATCCAATGACACTTTTATGAGGTTCATCCAATCATGTGATGGCTATTATGACTTGTGGGACATTGGATCATATTCATGCTTATTCTTTTATATCATTTATGATAGTTTATCAAATATATCCCTATAGTGGATGGCCATGTAGTAATACGCAATTATAGTCGCTGTATTTTCCTGGTGACTAATGAATTTGGCCATCTTTTTATACTATGTGTGTGTGGGGGGGGGTGTTGCCTGTGCAAAATTTTTGGCCATTTTTCATGTCTTTTTCATGGTGCCAGATGATGTAGGATAGGAGGTAAGCTTAAAATGGTAAACTTGATTTACTTTTAAATGTTCTCTCCTTTCATTTTCTCTGTCTCTCTGTCTCTGTCTCTTTCTTGCATTTGCACACTCTCTTGCTCTTTCTCTTTCTCTCTGCAATTTTACTTGGGAAGATGGAAAAAAATAAAAGTGGGTTTCATGACAGAGGATCTAAAAATTTGTGAGTAAAAGATTATAACGTAGACCTGTCCCATAATACTTCCTGAACATAATGGAACATTGCCAGTGATATTCAATATGGCAGCCACTGGTCTCATGTGGCTATTATGACTGAAAAACTGAATTTTGACATTTTATTCAATTTTAATTAGCTTAACTAGTCACATTGAACCAGAGGCTTCAGACTTGAACAATGTAGGTCTCAGATGGATTAAGAGTGAGCAAGCAATGAGGAAGTCAATACAGAGTGAGTATCTAAGATACATAAAAGGTGAATTTCTGTTTCAGTATCTATGGACTGTTAAGAGATTGGCTGGGAGAGAGGTTTTTGTTTTGTTTTGTTTTACTTGGGCTTTTGAACTCAGGGCCTCCAGAGCACTCTACTAGACCTTTTTTGCTTTCATTGTTTTTCAGATAGAGTCTCCTATTTTCTTTCTTTTTATGGGGGGGGGGGCGGGGGGGGGGGGGGGGGAGGTCCGGTCGTGGGGCCTGAACTCTGGGCCTGGGCGCTGTCCCTCAACTCTTCAGCTCAAGGCTAGCACTCTACCACTTGAGCCACAGCGTCACTTCTGGCAGTTTTTTCTTTTTGCTTATGTGGTGCTGAGGAATCGAACCCAGGGCCTCAGGCATGCAAGGCAAGCGCTCTACCACTGAGCCACCTTCCCAGCCCCGAGTCTCATATTTTCTGACCTGTCCTGCCTTGGACTCTGATCCTCCTACCTATACCTCTCAAAAAGCTGGAATCTTATGCTTGTACCATGGCTTTCTCCATGTTTGTCCTTTGCGATATGGTTTCATTAACTTTTTGCCCAGGCTAGACTGAAACTTCCGTTGTCCTATCTCTACCTCCAGGGTAGCTGGGATTACATTCATGAACCACTGCACCTAGCCTACTTCTTCCTCCTCCTCCTCCTCCCCCCTCCCCTTTTTGGCCAGTCCCGGGGCTTGAACTCAGGGCCTGGGCACTATCCTTGAGCTTCTTTTGCTCAAGGCCAGCACTCTACCACTTAAGCCACAGCACCACTTCCAGCTTCATCTGTTTATGTGGTACTGAAGAATAGAACCTGGGGCTTCATGCATGCTAGGCAAGCAATCTACCACTAGGCCATATTCCCAGTTTTCCCCTATTTTTCACTGTACCTGATGGTACTACTATGACTATTCTTTTATTTCAGTTGGATTCATTTACCTTATCTTTTTCTTCAGTGTTTTTTAGTTCTCAAAATGATTTTTTTTCAAGTGCTTATGCAGAGACTAAATTGAATAATTGGCACAAAGCACACTGTTCGCTCTCTCTCTCTCTCTCTCTCTCTCTCTCCCTCCCTCCCGCACCCCCCCTTTCTCTCTCACAGGAAAGACCAAATTTTACCTTGAAGATCCTGACAGTTCTGAGCTTTGTCCAACACCAATTGAGGTCACTGCCAGGATTGCAATGCTTTTTTTCCCCTCAGGAAAGACTCCCACAGAGATAGATCCTGAGTGATCATATCTGAATTACACTATCTTGTGATCTTTACAATTGACCAGGCACTTGAAAACTTCCAAGTGAGTCAGGGCCAGCTTGAGGACTTGCTAAGATACGAATTGTGAATCCATCCTTAAAGGGTCCTTTTCAAACTCTTCATAGGCTGGGCCCAGCATTTATATTTCAGGCAGTATCAATGCAGTTCTAAGGAGCTGTTACATGTCAAGAAACATATCCGGGCTGGGAAAGTGGCTCAGTGGTAGAGCGCTTGCCTTGCATGCATGAGGCCCTGGGTTCGATTCCTCAGCACCACATAAGCAAAAAGAAAAAAGCCGGAAGTGGCGCTGTGGCTCAAGTGGTAGAGCGCTAGCCTTGAGCTGAAGAGCTGAGGGACAGCACCCAGGCCCAGAATTCAGGTCCCATGACTGGACCCCCCCTCCCCAAAAAAAGAAACATACCTGTGGAGAGTAAGTTGGGGATAGTACCCCTGAGCAAACAGGGCTATCAGCTTCTCTCAGGAACTTGAAATTTGCAACTAAAAGGCAACAGAAACTGATGGCTACTAGACAATTCTTAAAATTACTATTGCTTTGGGGCCCAGAGCTGGTCAGGTTCCTGTTCTTCCTGAGTCTTAGTTGGTTTAACCCTTCCAATATATTCTGCTAAATACATTGTTTGTTTTACATAAACAGGCCATAGGAATTTTTTATTTTCTGTCACTAAAAGAACTTAAAGTCATGAGAATTTTAAAGTGTTGCACCAAGAAAATAGGAATCATTCTAAGCATTTACAAATTAGATTAAGATAATACATGCATGAGATATAATTCCTACTAGTCTCTTATTAAGGACAGAATTTACTTAAATAGGTTTACTTTTTAGAGACACAGTCTTGCTATGAAGTCTAGCCATAAACTCTCTATGTAGCCTAGGCTGATCTTTAACTTGTGATTTCCCCTGCCTTAATATATCTAGTGTAAGGATTGTGCCAGCACACACAGCCCTTCCAACAAGTTTTTATTGACTTATTTCAAAATTAGGCCTGATATTTCTTCCTTCCTTCCTTCCTTCCTTCCTTCCTTCCTTCCTTCCTTCCTTCCTTCCTTCCTCCCTCCCTCCCTCCCTTCCTCTCTCTCTTTCTTTTCTTTCTTTTCTCTTTCTTTCTTTCCTTCCTTCCTTCCCTCCTTCCCTCCTCCCCCTCTCTTTCTTCCTTCCTTCCTTCCTTTCTCATTCATTCTTTTTTCTTTCTTTCTTTCTTTCTCTCTCCTTCCTTCCTTCCTTCCTTCTTTTCTTCCTTTTTTTTGTCAGGGGTCCTGGGGCTTGAGTTCAGGACCTAGGGAGCATTGGGCATTGTTCCTGAGCCACTTTTGCTGAAGGCTAGCATTCTACCACTTGAGCTACAGCACCAATTCTGACTTTTTCTGAGTAGTTTATTGGAGATAAGAATCTCATGGATTTTCCTGCCCAAGCTGGCTCCAAACCACTATCCTCAGATTTCAGCCTCCTGAGTAACTGGTGTGATCTACTGGGGCTCAGCTTGGGCTTGATATATCTGACATAATCATTATTGAAAAACTGTAAGTGATAACAAAAACTAGCATTTCTATATTACTTTCAGGTTGACAGTGTTTTTGTTGTTGTGGCTGTTACTGTTTTTAGCATTAGTCTTACATGGTGGGGGCGGGGGGGTGGGGTGTTCCAGTGTAACATTTCTACACATACATACAATGTATCATACCCATCAATCACTCTTCTCTATCCCACTCTATTCTTTCCAAAAGAATTTCACCAGCTTTCATATTCTATTTTTACACATGTGAACTACTTGATCCTATTCAGCCTGTCCCTGAAAAGTGTTTTTACAGGCCTCATCTAATACAGTCCTCAAAACATTGTGAAGTATTTTTGTTGGCCTCATTTTATTACATGGAAACTGAGGCTCAAAAAGAATAAGCAACACATTTAAGCCATGTAGCATGACTCAAAATGGTTAAAACAGCCAGGCGTCAGTGGCTCACACCTGTAATCCTAGCTACTCAAGAGGCTGGGATCTGAAGATCATGGGTTCAAAGGCGGCTGGGGCAGAAGAATCCTGGTGAGACCTTATCTCCAATTGACCACTCAAAACCCAGAAGTGGCCTTATGGTTCAAGTGGTAGAGCACTAGCTTTGAGCTAACAATCAAGGTTCACAGTCACCTGGGCACATAAATGTGAGAAACTCATCTCCAACAGGCCAGGAAAAAACATCAGTGGAAGTATGGCTCAAATGGTAGAGCACCAGCCTTGAGCAAGAAAGCCTAACAAGAGTGCAAGGCCCTGAGTTCAAGCCTAGTACCAACACAGACACAGACACACACACACACACACACAGACACACACATACACACACACACACATACACTCTATCACCACCACCACCATCATCATTACCACTACCAGCATCATCAAATACACACAAAACCCAAAATGGCAAAATAATATGTCAAATCTAGGTTTGACATATATACTTAAGAGACACCAAGCTGTTAAGCAAACATATAGAAAGCTACAAACATTCTCTCTGTTGATCTTATTTTCTCCTTTGCTTAAACCACAATCAATCAGGTGTGGTGACACACTCCTGTAATTCTAGCACTCAGGAGGTTGAGGAAGAATAATTTTAAGACCAGTCTGGACTAAAAAACTGCATTGTCTCAAAAGTAAACAAACAGGTAACTATATAGTAAAAATAAATCAAACTCAATATCTAGAGTAAAACCTTACAATCAGAACTGAGAGAGATTATTCTGAGAAGCTCAGCAAAGTGCTCATTAAGGAGCCTCTGCTCCTCCCTTCAGTCATACAGAGAGTCTATTCTCAACAGTCCCACAGGTTTCTAATTAATAGACCATGATTATTGGATGAGGCAGGGCCTTTTATAAGAACAGCAGCAGTTGTTCAAAAAGGAAAGGAAAAAAAAACACAGTAAAGAAACCTTTTTGACTGAGAATATAAATTAAGCTAGACAGAGACAGCATATGTGCTTTATTTTATAGTTTCTGAGATGACTCAGTTACCTAAATGGAATGAAATACAAGCTTTCCAACAAGTGTGTAAAAAATATAAATGAGTTTGTGTGTGACAGATATCATATGTGTGTGAATGTGTGTGTGTGTGTGTGTGTGTGTGTGTGTGTGTGAGAGAGAGAGAGAGAGAGAGAGAGAGAGAGAGAGAGAGAGAGAGAGAGAGAGAGAGAGAGAGAGAAAGCGTGACCCAAACCCAGACACACAGAGTCTGGGTCCCTTTCTGTCTTCATAGAAGTATTTAAGCTTCTTCTGGTTCCAGGTCTGCAGTCTGCATTTCTGATGCTAAAGAGCCATCTTGTTTCCCTTGGTTACCAAAGAAATGGTGCAGGGATCAGTTCAAATCCATCACTACATACAGAAAAAGCAACCGCAACAAAAATCCCAAACACCGTTTTGAAACATGGTGCTTTCTACTATCTATATTTATATTTATTAGATATAAAAAAACAGCTCATGTGTACATTGACACATTTCTGTGCTTATAGTCTATTGTGTATGCTGTTCTTTATATGAGGAGTTTTGTCACATGGCACACATTATAATATCGTTAGAATGAAAATTGGTTTTTCTTTAAGTAAACCATACCCTTTTCTTTATTGCTGAAGTGCTAAGAGAACTTGCTGTAGGGTGATTTCACCTATAAAATACTCCTGAAAGTGTGCCTCAATACCATACTTTTAGCTACGAGGATAAGTCCTGTCTTACAGAAAGGCAGGATTCAATTTATTGAGGCAATAAATTTCAGGCTCACTTACTATATTTCCATCTAAAAGCTTTGCAGTGTTATAAAATTGGGAGTCTTTAGAATCATCCCAGGTTGAGTTTCTTTCTGAATATTTTCCCACAATGAACTGTACAACGCATTAAGCCTACCCACTAGCTGGAGTTATCACTGTGTGCCCTTAATCTGATGGCTCAGGGAACATTTGCATTGTCTGTTCTCCATTTAAGATAATATTTGAAACATAAGCATTCGGAAGAGTAACATTCACAGTTATCCTCCTTCAGTGAAGTACAATGGGTCTGGTTTACAAAGAATAGGTTTGTTAAAGGAAAATCAGAATTCACCACTAAAACATCTCAGAAAAGAAAAACAAAAATTAAAAAATCCATTTTTTTCATCCCCAAAGATGAACTATTTCAACATCCCCCCCCCCCCCCCCATTTGAACCTAAGTGTTGCAAAAGAATGACATGAGAAGAGAGACAATTTCTACAAAAGATCAGGTAGAGAGTTGTTTGGATATGTCAACCTTGGTTTCTTACAGAGATTTTGCTGGTGAAAATGGGTGTGTGAGCTGATTGACACACCAAATAGCATGATTGTATTAACAATGTTTTTGTGTGTGTGTGTACAATGACAACTGGAGATTTCCTTTCAATGTTAGATTTTAAAAAGAATAATAATATCTAACATTTGTAGGATAATGATTAAAATTCTTGCATCCATTAAAAACAAAATCTCTGTGAAGGTTCAGAGTTCTGTTACACACCTTTTGCTTACCTTTAAATAAACATTTCAGTGTATTAAGATGACGAGAGTCCTTGAAGGGCACGGTGCTTGCTTTAAGGTTAATTTTTATTTTAAAGATCAAAGCATGAAAAATGAGGATTTAAGAATACACCCATATACATAATTTACTAAAACTTTAGACAAGCATGCTAGCTTCTGAGTTGAGAGCTACAGGGATGAACAAAAGCATGGCCGCGCGATACTATTATCTCTGCAGCAGCAGCAGCGGCAGCCAGCAGGCTTCCTGACTAGCCTTGTGGCGACTGTCTCTCTAGCCAATAACACCACATTAATTTTTTTTTTTTTTAATTAGTGACACCTTCTGGTTATTCTGACAGCTCAGCCCACGAAGCTGTTTCCCGCGTTCTTCTTGGTCACGGGGTCTCCGTTAAGTGGAGAAAAGGAAAAGAAGAAGAAGAAAGATTAAATGAACCGAGCACGAGGATTCCTTTCACAGCTGACGAAGTCGCCTCTTGGGGGAATGGGGGTCACCAGGACAGCATTTAAGCCAGACACCAGTGAGTCCTGCGGGTGCCATGAATTCGCTGCTTTGCAGAGGCAAGGCAGAGAAAAGCTTAATCGATCCTTTCCAGCTGGGACCAAGAGAGTAGGATTGGGCAGAAATGCCTAGACAGTGCGCTAGAGCCCGGGACTCCCCGAAGACCTAGGAGCCCGCTCTCCTGGCGGGGGATAAAGGTCAAGTCGGAGGGCACGACCGCAGGGCGCCCCTCCCTCCGGCTGGTGCTGTCCGCAGCCCAGCTTCGGAACCACCACCACTGGCCCTGCAAGACAAGAGGGCGGGTCCCATCGGGGGCGGGACCAGAGGGCGGGGACAGAGAGGAAGACGGTGATGTCGGGAAACGTAGTTCACATGAAGTCAGGTAGCAAGGCTATGTGAGCCTTCTCCGGTGGGATTAGGCATACAACTCCCAGAAGTCTCTGGGCCGGGCCGGGGAGTCCATGCGCAGTGGGCGCCGCATTGTATCCTATCAGGCGAGGAGAGGGTGATGTCACCTGCGAGTTGGTAACCTACGAGCGGCTGCGAAGGAAACTGTTTAACCGGATCCCATTGTACCCGGAGCCCAGAGCCGCCTTTCCAGCATGCAGGGGCTGCTCAGGTAAGGGGGACTCGCCGTTCTTGCCCGCCACGCTCATTCATTAGGTGGCACCGCGCGGTGGCGCGGGGGTGGGCGTGCTCCTTCCCGGGCCCGGCTCGGGATTCGCGGCGCGCCCTCCCTCTGCCTTCCCCGGAGCTCCGGGGCCAGTAGGTAAATACGAAACTCGTCCTTCAGGTTGGGTCTGGATGGGAACGGCACCGAGACAGCTCCCAGCTGCCAAACTAGGGTTTGGAAAATGGCTGCAGCGCGGCAGCCAACGAGGGAATCCCCGAGGAAGCCGCCTCGGAGAACCCGGGTCCCTCCCTCCTTTCTTCCCGAGGCGCGGGGACCGCGGGGGGCGCGGGCCCGGGACCCCTCGCCGCCCGGCTCGCGGCGGCGGTCTCCCTCGGTCGGAGGCTCCCGGGGATCGTAACCTCGGCGAGGGGCTGTGAGCTCTGCCACTTGCGGGCGGGAGCTCCTCCTGGACCGGTGGCGCCGAGAGGCAGGACCCGGAGGCAGCGACGGGGAAGGAGGGACGCGTGTCCCCGGTGGAGCGGAGCCCCGCCATCCCTGACACCCTCGCTGCACGCCCCACTCGGAAGGGAGGGAGTGGCAGTAATTCAGGCAGAGCCTGAGCGTAAGGTTTCTCGAGGGAAGGGGGAACCTCGGGCCTTGCGGAGGGAGCGAGGTAGACGGGCGGGCAGCGGCCCGGGGAGGCTGCGCTCCTGCCCGCGTCCTTCTCCGGAGGACGGACGCATCGCCGTCTTTCCTGTACGCCGGGGTTCGCTCGCCAAAGGGCATCTGGGCTGGGGCGAAGCACCCGCCCGGTTGGTTGCCCCTAAAGAGGGGGGTGGGGTAGGGTGGGCATGTCGGATAATCTAATGATAAGGTTCTCTGTGGGGCCAGGCGGGCTGGATAATCGGGTTGACCCAGCTGGTGCCAAAAGCCTACTACTGTGCGCGATCGGCTAGCCCTCTGCCTGGAGACGTGCGCGAGGCCGGGCTTGGTGACCACTCTTTTAAAGTCCCCAAGATTTTCATTTCCTTTTTTTTTTTTTTTTCTAGGACCTTCCTTCGTTCGTTTACTCACTCATTCACCCACCCCTGTTAAGGTCTCAAGTTGCTCACAGCTTGGGTTTTTTTTGGGGGGGGTGTTCTGTTCCTCACACCCACCCCACCGTCCTCCCCTCCTCCCCCTCCCCCCACCCCGACCCCCTCCCCGCGAAGTGGTTTAGCGCGCTTAGGAGTGGATTCCCGGGCTCCGTTTCCCCTCCCCCACGGCAACCTCAGAGAGAACACGGAGAGCAAATGCCACCCGTGACCGTTTTGCTCTCATTGAACTGGTAGTGCCTGGAGATTGAGCACGACCCAGTGAATGGAAAGCAGAGTTTGCCTGCAAGACGAATCCGGTTGCCATGGCGACTGCTGCCTCCGGAATCTGAACTGTTCTCACTGCTGTTTCGATTCGTCGTGGCTCTGCGGGCAGCTGGGAGGGCGTGGCCGGTAGGTGTGGTCAAACGTTCGCCCTCGGCCCAGCTGCTCTCCCCACCTCACCCCTTTCCCAGCCCCAGCCTCCTGCTCCCCATTCTCTTGTAAATAGCTTGGACCCCGTTCTTGGATCATTCTCACTCTCACTTTGCCAATACCTCATCTCTCCACCTCCCTTTCGAAAGCGGAGCGTTTTTTTTTTTCCTGAGGCAAACTCCCGAAAGTTACAATTCAAAACAGCTTCTTTCCGCTTTCAGGCTCCGTGCATCCTCCCCCCCCCCCCCCCCCCCCCCCCGTAACCTAGTAACTTAGTAGTGTTGTAGTCTGCTTTCTTAAAATGACACTCGCAGTAGACCGCATAAAGTGAGCTCCCTGGACACCAGCAAAGATTCCCAATTTGCCCTATGTGCTTTTACTTGGAAGGGGTGGCAGTAGGAGGAGAATCTATACCTGAATTTTTGGAAGTTACTGCTATCCTTTGTGGGTTTCATAACATCTGAACGATCCACTCCTTATGAGTAAAACACACATGACCAGGACTAGGAGGAGCCTTGGTCCTACTCTGGCTCTGTAATTACTAGCTATACTGCTCCGAGGTTAACCTGTTCTACCTTTGGGACCTCTGGCTCGTTGGTAACATGGGGAGGGGGGCATAGAGAGCTAAAGTTGATGGTAGGTATAAAATGTTGTGCCTCATTGTCCTCCTATTCTCCCCAAAGTAATCGAGGGATGAAGGCTTAAACAGAGAGTTCTGAGCTTTCTGACATTGTAACATTGTGCTATTATTTCTGAGGGTCCCTTGTATCACAATATAGCTTGGTTCTTGTCAAAGTGGGCCAGGCAGTTGTATTACTATTGACGCTACTGGCTCAGACTTTATATTGCTACTACTGTTAGGCCACTCTCTAAATATATTTTAGTCTTCAAATTTTGGGGGGTTTGGGGATTTGGAGAGTCTTGATGAATTTGTAGCTTGTTTCTTTCCTTGCATTTTATCAGGTACATTATTTCACATAGGGAGTGTGTGCATGTGTCTGTCTGTGTATTGCATATACATTCATGTGCATATACATTCAAATGCTTGGGAAATGCTGTGTACCAGGTGACTGACCTCATCATCCTAAGTAGGTGATTGTGTCCCTATGAGGAAGTAAGGCCAGAAATTGTCTCTTACTTTTAATTTTTGTCCTAGAACTGATCATCAAGGGAAAAATGTTCACTTGTATTCCCTACTAGATTATAAACTCTTTGAGGGCAGAGTCTTTATTTTGTGTTTTCTGTTTTGCAGCATTTAGGGTAGTGTTTGTCCATTTGGAGGGACTTTAATTGTTTAATAGGTACTAAGTATAGAACTGAACGAATGCCCAAGGTCTATATTCTTTTCTCTGATAGTTATTTTTTTAATATTCTCCCCCCTTACAGGTTTTCTGCCAGGTGTTTTCACTCTTGTCATAAGCCAATACTCAAAGGTCTTGCAGGTGTTTGAAATGAGTTAATAGTTATTTACTTTTGGAATACACCCACCCACATAGACTTATTATTATTATTACTATTACTATTATTATTATTTTATTTGGTTTTAACTTACTACACCAAACCAGATTACCTTTCCTAAAAGGTGTATGACAGGAGACTGGGGATAATACTAAGGCTTTTTACCAGGCCACCATTGGCATCAGAATAGTTCTCTCAAGTGAGGCAGTTATTCTATCAACAGGATCAGTTGTTCCAGTCTAGCTGATAGGAGGGAGGAACATTTGTCTAATATTCGTAACATCTTGTTACCATCCAGCAGTTTCTGTGAGGTTTCAAAAGTGTAAATTAGTGGGAAGTGTCACAGTGAAGGGCTGTGGTAGATCACATCCTTTGGTGGAATTTGAATCCTGGCTTTCTTTGAATAGTTCTGGGTGTTAAGAATGAGTGTCTGTGTGTGGTTTTATTTGAGCTACTTTTGTTTAAAAGGCTGCTTTTAGTTTGTACTGTGGTTCTTAGAACAAATACCATGTTTACAAACAAGATGGTGAAGACTGAAAGTGTTTCATCTGTGTATTTTGGTTATAGATTTGGCTTGAGAATCTTGAGTTCTTGTGTGAAAACTCTTAAAAGTTACAGCTGTTGGATAAAGGAAATAAGCTTTTCTAACAAAGTTTGGTACTACTGAGGCAGTAAGTATTTGGCTCAGGAAAGAATCAGTGGAGCTTGTCACTGCTGTGGGGCTGTCCCTGGTTTTTAGGTGTGCTCTGTTGTTTTCAAGTGTTTAAGTCCAAAGTGCAGTTAACACAGACTGGTGCTTGTAGCTCATGCCTGTAATCCTAGCTACTTGAGAGGCTGAATGTTGAGGGTTTGAAGGTTTGAAGTGAAGCCATCTGGGACAGGAATGTCCATGAGACACTTTTCTCAAGTTATGCAGCAAAAATGCAGGAAGAGGAGCTGTTGCTCAAGTGGCAGAGCACTCATTAGTCCCGAGTGAAAAATCTAAATGATAATGTGCAAGGCCAGATTCATATGTGTGTGCATGTGCACCCATACATACAGACACAACAAAACAATTAGGAAGTAAAGCAACTGTACCAACTTTGGTTAGCAAACTTGTCTTCTTTATCGGAGATTTCAGAAAAAATGAAAACGATTTTTCCTCTTTTAATGAACAATGTAAACTATTGTCACTTACTCTGGTATTAACAATTTCTTACTTGGTAATGGAAGAAACCTTTTAGGTTAAAATCTATATCAAATACATCTGTTTTTAGTGGTTTCTCTGACAGCTCAGAAGTTTAGAGGCTGATTGCACAGGTACTATTTAAGAACATGTTGTGGTGTGTGGATGGGAGTAAGTCTGATTGGCAGAGCATGCTGAAGCAGGCTGTTATGAAGTTATGTTTACTTAGCAAGTGCACAGTCTTTCATGGAGGTTGTGTTACTTACCATGGCCCAGGCTGCTGATAGAGACAGAAATTGAAGGATGGATGTGTTTTATCACGCACCTTCTCTCAGAGTGACCACTTCATTAGTATGCCATTGCACCTGAGGGACCACCTTATTAGTACCCCACTGAAATGGAAGGTGAAGATAAGAAGCAAGTTGATTTTGGTGACCTATTCCAGCAGAGTCTTCCTGTAAGAATTGTTTGGGTGTCTTTTCCACTATTCCAGGAGAAAAGATCAGAGCTGATTTCAGAGTTTGAATTTAGTGTCTAGAAATGACTTGATGACAGGAACGTAGCAGCATGTGTCCAGAAACCTCCCAACCCTCCAAACCCAGTTAATCTGGGGTAAGTAAATTCACCCTCCGCTCTGGGGAAGCTTAGTTTCCTCACTGATAGTTAAGCTGGCTTTTGCCGCTCTCTGACTTCCTATTGCAGTGGCTCCCCTCATCTGGAATCTGCACTACAGCAGTCCTGACTGTAAATTCTTGTGCTTTCAGATCCAGCTAAGATGCTGGAGTGTCCAGAAAGACTTTCCTGCTTTATCCCTCAGTTTTCACCTAACTTCCTCCTTAGAGCTCTTCCCCAACCACAGGACCAAGGGGAGTTAATGTGGTTTTAATAGCATATGTAAAGTGCTTATCTCATTGGGCTACGTCATTGATTCCTTACACAACTATGGGGGCCACATATTATCACCATTTTACAGAAATGGATGAATAGGAGAGTCTGAGATCACTCAGTCTGTAAGTACCAGAGGAGTTAAGGGATCCAGGTAGTCTGGGTCTGTCCACACCACTCTTTTGCGTGGCCTTCAGTTCTCCTGTGTGTTATTTTTTTCCTATTCATTTTGTCTTGGGGGACCCACTCCTTCCTTTGCATCTCTGAATTCTGAGGCAGTGCTGGTTCATTATGTGTTGGGTTGATTGAAAGTAAAATTGCCTCTTTTTTTGGGGGGGGGGGGTCTGGTTGAGGGCCTGAACTCTGGGCCTGGGCACTGTCCCTCAGCTCTTCAGCTCAAGGCTAGTTCTCTACCACTTGAGCCCCAGCGCCACTTCTGGCTTTTTTTTTTCCTGCTTATGTGGTGCTGAGGAATCGAAACCAGGGCCTCATGCATGCAAGGCAAGTGCTCTACCACTGAGCCACCTTCCCAGCCCCATAAAATTGCCTCTTAATGAGTTCTTAAGAATCTGCTTTTCTGGAAGAAAAATATTATATGTGATTAGAAATGTTGTTTTTGAGTGATGAAACTTTTGAACTCTCTTCTTTTTGTGGTGTGAAAGATATTATCCAATCTATTTGAAAAAGGACATGCCCTTATATTTCATCTCTAAGTCTGTCCTGCTATGGACTGTATTTGTTGAGCTCCTTTTTTATTAGGTTGCCTCCTGTGTGTACAGAAGCCTGTATACTTGTTAAGGACCTACAATACCTCTTTTTCTTCCTTTTCACGTAAATTGTAAAAGTTCTTTAGGAAAGAAATTAATAAAAATTGAGCAATAAGAATGTAATCTGAACCTGGATGTCTTTAGATATTAAAATGACCTTTTCTACCTTTCTGCCTCAAAAGAGAAACTTTCATTATTACAGTGCAGCACATTTGGTGTCAGATAAGCAATTATAATTCTTTTTAACCCATGGCTACCATTGTGAATTAAAGGTGGAAAACTAGGGAAGCAAGGTCAATTTCCAGTGTTGTTGGTGTGATTTCCTGACTTACAATAAATCCTTTCCTTTGGCACAACATTGAATATTGTGCCACTTTGACAATATTTGGTGAAGACAGTTGGGTAAAACAGACACTGGCTAAATTAGGGATATAATAAGAAATCTGTGCCTTAATGGCATATTATTAGGAAGGGAAAATGTAACTAAAAAGCTTGTTAGTCATTAGGCTACTCAGACCTAATATTCATTCTACAGATATTGATTTCAGAAGTCCTCCCCCCCCATTCATGTTATACTTCCTAAGTATGTCATTCACCTTTAGCAATAACCTGAACTCATTCTGTTCTATAAATTGCACTAGGATTGGAGTTTAAAGTTTCGTGTATTTCTGCCAGGAACACAATTAGGGTCACCTATTAAACTGGTCTTTGTTCTTTTCATTTCTGAAGAAAATACCCGCAGTGCAGCTGGCAAACATTGCCCAGCTTTGATAGACTTTTTGAATTTAGACTCATAAAACTAGGTAGCCTAGATTATAGCTTTGGGCATTGTTAGGGTAATACAGATGGCCATCCTTTTTTTTTTTTTTTTTTTGAGACAGGCTCTTATATTCTGGCTGATTTGTTAGGATTGGCTTATTAGTAACTTACAAACCAGGTGAAGCACCCAGGATAGCTTCACTTTGTTTTGGAGTCACAAATTGCATTTTTAAGCTTAGATTTATGTGTATGTAATGTATATGTATGTATGTATGTAACAATCAGTTACCAAGATCATCATATTTTTGGCTTTCAAAAAAGGACTAGATAGTACATTGTGGATATGTCGGTTCTGCATAACAATTACAGGTGGGGGAATAAGAGTGTCATAAGTGAACCACTAAGTGTCTTAGTTTCTCCAGACCCTATAAACTAGAGGCAAGGCTTTGCTAGTGGATGGCCAAGGAATTACATGCCTCTGATATCTGTCCTATTTCAAAGACTGGGTCAGAACGAGGGACAGCTTTCTAAAACTTTTCCAATGCCCATAGTCTTCATCTTTCTTCTTTCTTGGAGGAATAGCTGAATATTTTGGCTTTACTTTCCCATAAAGCTCAGATTTTTCACCTGAGGGGAATGGTGATCAGTGTTATTTACCAAATGAGATAGATTGTTCATTTGTACCTTGGCTTAAATGTATTTTTTTTTTCCTTGAGATGAAATGTCTTGACGTGGGTTAAGTTACAACCTGATGTCCTGTAACAGAAAAGTTAGATTAGGTCTCCTTCCAAGTCCTCAGAATTTATTACAAAGCTTTTTGTAAGGAACTAAAGGAAAGGAAGTAAGTAACTTAAACCACTTGAAGGATCTTCTTGAATTCTCTACTCTTAAAGGCTGGTGAAACTGTAGATACAGAAAATGCTGTATACTTCTATTCCAGGCAATCATTTAGTTAGTTTATAAAACCATTTATGTTTTTTGCATTTTAAAGTTGCAAAAATGCCATTATAGTTAATCCAATATTACTATGCCTTTACTGTATTTAATTTGGATGATGGTGATAAAAGAAACCACAAAACATTTCTATTTTTCCCCAGTCCCATTTGTGTGGCAATCAAGTTTGCATTAGATTCTTCACCTCCACCTTCCATTGCTCAGGACCAGTAGTAATTTGAACTAAGTGTCAAAAGGGTAAAGAACAGATTAATGCTTGAAACTTAAGCCAGTGACTGAGACTGACGACAGTGTTTTCAGAGGTTTAAATGAACAAGCTTGCTTTTTATTTTCGTATTTTTGCAATCAGGAATAGTGCCTCAGTTGCACTAGAAAAACTCTTAGGACCCATTTAGGCCTTGAGCATCTATGAGTGAGTACAACTTCTAACTCCATAAGTTCTAGGAACAGTGGTAAGAAACTGCTTTGCCTATGATAGTTTCTCCTTAAAGGGTTGCTTAAAAATGAAAGAAAACCACATATAAATAAATTTGCATTTGACTCAGTTTCTTCTCATGTTGTGATTGAAATGACCTTTTATCCATACCTAAGCCCATTATGCTTCCTGGGCTGCAGTTTGCTAGTTATGTTCTCAGGGCCTTCCTGGGGGCAGATCACCCTGACTGTCTTTAGTTGCCACATCAACCAGGTTCTGGATTCGAGGAGCCACCACCACTGACCTTGGAAAGAAGGACTTCTCCCCTTAACATTTTGACTTAGAACAGGGTAAGTAACTGAGTGCTAGCAGAGAGGTTGTACCTCATGTATTATTTCTCCCTGGTTCAGGATATTTTTTGTATGCAAGAAGTTGAAGTATGTGGAAGGGAAGACCGAGGTAGTTATTGGGTTTCATTTATCTTATCATTTGTTTCCCTCAGGATTGCCTTTGTTTATACTGTCTCTTCAGGCCAAAAATTCCTCCTACAGAAAGCATGCATACACACAGGAATACTCAAATCGGGATTTCCTCCTTCTTACGTTTCCATTTGCTGATTTGGCTTTCTTGTCTATAGCCTGATCTGATATGAGGGCTGGGATATTTAACCTTCCTTCCATGCTAATGTTGGGTGGGAAGGAGATTTCTTTTTCCTTTGTCAGCTGGGGATTGAATGCCAGAACTAAGTAGATATTCTGCCACTCATGATTGGGAAAGAGTTTAACAGTGTAAGTTTGATATCTTCAATGGAATCTTGTTACCTGTGGGGCCGGTATACAGGGAAAAACAAACCAAACAAGGCAGTTAATTTTAGGTTTAGATTTGGGTAATTGTGGTGATTCCTTTTAACTTCCTGGGTTCTTTTTTGCTTACCTCCAAAGCAAAGTAAGTATACATATTATAAGACATCTTCTGAGTAAAAGCAAAAAATTTAAGAGAGTAGCGTCACCTTCAAATAGTGAAATAACCTACACACATGACCTTGTGTAGTGTTGATCCATTGGTTTTATCTAAATGGAGATCAGTGGTGGAAACTGTTTTTCCCATTCAGGTTTTCCAGACTTGGCTTCTGCTACAATGGACCCTAAACCCTGGTCTTAGATGGAGCTAGTCAGTGTCTTCTGGTGGTTATTCCATTCTGTTTAAACTTGTAAACTTTTTAGCATTTCATCACTAGTAGTGATCACCACATGCTGCATGTAGCCCAGACATGTTTTGTTTGGCCGGAATACTGTTATTTTTATTTTAAATAGAATGGTTTTAGTGAGCATTTATACTGATTTGTCACAGATCTCACCACACCCTGTGCCACAAGCACAGCCACTTAGTTTGTGTGATTAGGGCTTTACTTTTTTGGTCTTTGAAGGCATTGAGTGCATATTCTTATTTTAAACCAAATTAAATAGAATGCAAATCTCTGCAAAGGTTTACCTAGCAGGGCACTGGCAACCTGACCCATTCTTGTTCTAATCCTGGGTTTCTCAACCTCAGCACGATCGAAATTTGGGAGCAGATAATTCTGTTGTGTGGGGCTATGTTGTGAACTGTAGGATGGTTAGCAGCCTCCGGGGTTTCACTCCCCTTGTAGCAACCCCCAAACTCCACCGGACTTTGCCAAATGTTCCCTGGGGGCCGTGTTGCCCTGGTTGAGAGCCAGGTGACAGATTTTAGATGGCCTGAGAACTTTAAACATTAAACCAGGCTTGCATATCTAGGGGTAAATTGGATTTCATTTGGGAAACTGAACTACCCTGCTGTTTTTATTTATTTGGGCAGTTGGTTAGAGCAAAGTAAAGGTCAGTGGATTAGACCCTTTGGGGTCACTTCTTCATTCTTCCATGACTGCAGCCTGGGAGGCCAGCCACATTTTAAGGACATGTCCTTGGTCACAACAGGGGACTGTGTGAGACACTGATGCTGTGTTGGGGTAAGCCCACCAGAGCTAGTGGGTAAACAGCTTTGAAGCCCCTGGTCTGGGTTGGTAGGTCAGTAATGTTATCTCTGGGCAAGGAGGCTGAGGCTTCAGGGAAAGGAAAGACCAACTTTGTCATTATTGCCAAAGGCCCAAATGCTTTAAAAAAAAAAAAAAAAAGCAATATGCTTTCAAAATGACAGCTTATCTCAGATCTGCACTGTGGGAAGAGCTCTGAAAAGGATTAACAGCGTGATGTTCCATTTTAATTTTTTCCTTTTCCAAACAAAAATGTCTTTTAAACTTGCCAGTAAAACTTGAGCTTTGGCAATAATCAAACTTACTTATTCATCAGTATACCTAGTGAACATGTTTTAAGGTTTTAATTAACCTATCCAAGTTCTTTATTTCTCTGAAACAACTAGTGGAAAGACAGTGCTTTGGGAATCAGCTTCAGTTAAAATATAACCCAAAATTTCTTAGAAATGGGGCCTTGAGGGGTTCTACTACCTTTCTCTGGCTGCTCTATCTGCTCTTTTGGTTTCCTATCCTGGATGGATATCAGGATTTTCTACGCTAGATTTAAGAAAAAAGTGCCTAGGGATGCTGATTTGGTATGCTGGGGCCTCATGAAAATTCTCACCCCTCCTCCAATGTGATTCTGACATTTCAGAAGTCTGAAATTATAGGAAGACTAAAAGATCTTGGATATAGTTGTAAATGTTCACTTTTGTTTTCTTTCCCCAATTTTGTGTGAATATTTGTTTATTTTTGAATTTTGAACTTGTGAAAGGATCTTTTAGATATAAGATAGTGTATACCGATCCACTGGACCCAGTATTTCCAATCAGCTTGAAGTTTTACGATGTTTTGACTGGTTTAACTGGAAAACCTCTAGGTTACTCTTTCCAGAAGATGCCTCCCTAGGAAGAATTCAAGTACATTTTAACCTGTAATTTCAAAGAAAAAGCTAGAGAATTACCCAATCCCAAATTCTCAATGCTGCAATCTTCCTTGGGATACAAAGCAAGGGGAAGAGTCTCAGTCTTTTTGCAGAAAAGGATGTAGGTCATTGCACAGCTAACTCTCACTCTGTGAGCTTCCTGTCAGATTTGCCTTGGGTTTGTAAAGGTAGAATGGGTTTGTTTGCTGTTTGCTTCCAGGGTCTGTGCCAGGTGCCACTAGTGCCACATATTTCCACAGAGAACCTTGATTTTGGCACAGAGTAGTGAAAACCCAAAGAGGAGAATGAATAAAATGCCTTACTTATTTGGGTAGTACTGGACACTGATCTTCGTGCTTGCTAGCCCTTTTGCCACTTCTTTCCCTCTCCTTCCTTCCCTTCTTCTCCCCTTCCATCCCCCTCTTCTTTTTTCTCCCTTCTCCTTTTCTCTCTGGTGGTACTAGAGATTGAACTCAGAGCCTTGTGTTTGCTAGCCTGGTGTTCTACCACTTGAGCCATGCACCCAGTCATAGTTTGTTTTTGAGATAGTGTCATGCTTTTGCCCGAGCCCACTTCAGACCACAGTTCTCCTGCCTCTGCCTCCTTAGTATCATGGTGGTGGCCACCATGCTTGGCCCAAGATAGCTAGAACGTCAAGCTCAAATTTTTAGCAAGCATAGCAGAAGCAATGAAGTGACTGTTTTTTTAGGAAAAATACACAGAGTAATTTGTGGAATATACTGTAGTGCATGGAAGCAACACACTAAATGTCATTCATTTGTTCATTTGCCATGTAAGAACATTTTTGCTTTTTTTGAGTGCGGACATTTCAGAATACTGTTTTATCTACTTAGAGAACATAAAACATCATTTCCCTCTTTTTCCTTGGGAGTACAGATGTCTTATTCTACTTAGTCAAGCTCAGATCATCCTTCTTTGGCATCTGAAATAAGCAGATTATTTGTGTAATAGAAAGGCGTCTCCTCAATGAAAGGCTTTCCACTTCTACTGCAAGTGGTTTCATGTTTTGCTTTTTTGGAGCATCTCCATTTTTACAAAGGAGTTTTTACAGCTTCTACAGTTGTAGAAGACAATATATATCCCCTAATCAGTTTTTTTCTTCAGTATTATGGTTATGGTTAAATTGTCTACCCTTAGTTCTTTTTATTTTCCTTCTTCTTTTGTTCTTTAACTGCTACTTTTCAGTCTTGGATGGCCAAGGTTTTAGAAACAAGTTTCAAGAAATTTGTTAATCTGCCATGTTACTGAAGGAAAAGAAAATGACAGTTAAAAAAGACAAAATAAGTGGAAAATAGTGAGCACTCCTATAATCTTAGCTAATCAGGAAGTAGACACAGGAGGATCAAAAGTTTGAGGTTGGCCTAGGCAAAGAGAGTAGCAAGACCCTGTCTCAGAAACAAAGGAAAAGGAAAGGAAAAAAAAGAATAAGGGCTACAATGATAGATCAAGTTATATAGAAAGTACTTGTTGAGAATGTTCAAATCCCTGGTTCAATTGTTAGTACCCAGAGAAAAAAGATGGAATATGAAGATTCTTGGGGGGAAGAGGGCTGATGAAAATGTTCTGGTTATAGGCGTAATACTTTATAAGTTATATACTGTTCATATGAATACATTTATATAATATAATCTTAAAGTTATTTTTAGAAAGGCTAAAAATAATCAGGTTGAGTAGAACTTCAGAAAGAGATTCTTTTAGGCCCGAGAGATTATTTTCTCATTAGTTATTTTACATACAGCTTTATTTTCCCCTAAGCAGATACAGAACATGGACAAAAAATAGTTGTCATTTAAAAAATATTACCTGAAATATAGAGAATTGGTTATGAAGAAATTTTGTGGCCAGGTGCTCATGACTCACCCCTGTAATCTTAGCTACCCAGGAGGCTGAGATCTGAGGATTGTAATTTGAAGCCAGCCATGCTAGGAAAGTTTGTGAGACTATTATCTCCAGTTAACCACCAGAAAGCTGGGAGTGGAGCTGTGTCACAAATGGTAGCGTGCCAGTTTTGAGTGAACAAGCTAGGGGACAGTGCCCAGGCCTTGAGTTCAAGAGCCAGTACTGGCATGAAAAAAGAAATTTTTGTTGTGAGACCTGGCCATATTTTTCTTATATCTTCTAATCATGAGCTAGGATACTAGAGTCTAAAAGCCTTTTCCTTTAAACTTAATATTATGATATACTGCAATATTGGTGATGCAGTTGGCTTAGTCACTATTTGCTCTAAACTTGTTCCATTTGATTATTTTCCAGGGTTTTTGTGCTACAGAAACCTTTACTCTATAAAAAGCATTCAAGTATGAACTCTTTCCTGTAAAGCTGTGTGTGTTGGATAAGAAATATTTCATTCTAAACATTATGTAGCTAAAAGTTTCTCACATTTGGATTCAGGATCCTTTGCAAAACACTGCTTTAAAAGTTACATTGCTGAGTGTGTAAGTACTTATTTGGTGCCAGTGGGATTAGATACCTATGTGCAAAAAAAAAATAGGTCTTAATATATGTAGTGTAATTTAAAGATGTTATCTAAGCATATTTGGTTTTATTGCTGCATGGTAACTTACCACAAACTCAGTCCATCAGAAGTCTGGATATTCTGGGTGAATTCTCTGCTCAGTCTCTTATCAGCTAAAATACAAAATCTAAGCACAAAGCTGCTGTTCTCATGTGGGGCCTCAGGAACTGCTACAACTCACTGGTTGTTGGCAATTTACTTCCTTGAGATAAAGAGCCAAAGACCTTTCTAGGTAGGCTAAGGACTGCTTTTGGCTTTTAGAGGCCACTCACATTCCATGCCCACATTCACACTTCATTTT
The DNA here is from genome assembly GCF_019054845.1 of Dipodomys spectabilis. Classification (NCBI taxonomy): domain Eukaryota; kingdom Metazoa; phylum Chordata; class Mammalia; order Rodentia; family Heteromyidae; genus Dipodomys; species Dipodomys spectabilis. The sequence continues at coordinate 4,236,564 of NW_024870750.1, forward strand.
GACTGTTTTCTCCAGCACACAAAATAATAAATAAATGCATACATACAGATTTAGATTTGCTCAGATCTTTGAACTATGTGTTTTTGTTGAATAGATTTTCCGTCCTTGAAAATTTTTTTTCTTTTTCTTTTTGTGTCCGTTCTAGGTTTGAACTTGGCACACTTCGCTTTTTCATTCAAAGTTAGTGCTCTACCAGTTCTAGCTTTTTGCAGGTTAATTGGAGATAAGAGTCTCCAAGTGTTTCTTGCTGGAGCTGACTTGGAACTATCATCTTCAGATCTCAGCATCATAGCATTACAGGCATGAGCTACTGGCTCCTGGCTGAAAAAACTGTAAAGCAGACATGTACTCCAGGTTTTTTTTTTTTTTTTTTTTTTTTATGTTTTCTGCCATTTATTCTCTTTAAATTCTGAGTACGAAATCTGAGACAATGCTTGTAGAGACAAATATAGAATGTACTCCAGTTTTGAGTTTTGGAAAATAATCAGACTTCTTCTTTTTGGGTCCGGTCATGGGGCCTGAACTCTGGGCCTGGGCGCTGTCCCTCAGCTCTTCAGCTCAAGGCTAGCATTCTACCACTTGAGCCACAGTGCCACTTCCGGCTTTTTTCTTTTTGCTTATGTGGTGCTGAGGAATCAAACCCAGGGCCTCAGGCATGCAAGGCAAGCGCTCTACCATTGAGCCAACTTCCTAGCCCCAGACTTCTTTTTTTGGTCAGTACTGTCCCTCAGCTCTTCAGCTCAAGGCTAGTGCTCTACCACAGCGCCACTTCCAGCTTTTTCTGCTTATGTGGTGCTGAGGAATCGAACCCAAGGCCTCATGCATGCAAGGCAAGTGCTCTACCACCTGAGCCACCTTCCCAGCCCCAGTAATCAGACTTCTAAAATTGAATGGGACTTTACTAGTTATTTTGCATTTTTAGGCTTTCCAAAGATACGCTCTTTGTCCTCAAAGGACATGATAGATAATCTAAATCCTCAGCATAAGAGTATTCTATTTTTAAAAGTACTCGTGTAGTTTTCAGAGAATAACTTAATTGTTGGAAGAAGAGAGTAGTTAAATTTCATCTTTGGAAGAAAAGCTAACTCTGGCTTGCAATAAGGGAGGCATAATAACTTAGAGTGGAGGATGGAAACTTCTTCTGTATAGGACCAGCTAGTAAATATTTTAGGCTTTCTGGCTATGCTGTCCTTGGCACCTGTTTAACTCTGCCCTGGCAGGGCAGAAGTGCCCTAGACCATCTGTATACAGATGGGTATGACAGTTGGTAACCACAGGGTGCTAGATTTGGCTCTAAGCAGCTTGCTGAAAGAACTCTGTCTTAGAAAAGTTACATAATTTTGCTTCCTATATAAACAGTGTTGTACAGATAATTAGGAATATTTAAAAGCTGGGTTTCTAATGAAACATTGTAGACTTTAGAAAATGTTTATATTATCATAAAATATATAAAAATGTAATCAGTAGCTTGGCCTGATGGCTCAGGCCTATAATCTTAGCTACTTAGGAGGCTGAGATCAGAGGATCACAGTTTGAAGCCAGCCTGGGCAGAAAAGTTCCCATGAGACTCTTATCTTCAACTAACCACTCAAAAATGGGAAATGGTGCTGTGGCTCAAGTGGTTGACCGCTAGCCATGAGCACAAAGAGGCTCAGGAACAGTGCCTAGGCCCTGAGTTCAAGCCCCACAACCTACAAAAAAAATGTAATCAGTAACTCAAAAACATCCTTTAGATGAATCTAATTTGGCAGTGCCTGAGTGTCTGAGTTTGCAGAACACCCTCAAGAGTGTGGGTGCCTGTATGCAAGGCCTAACTTGAGAGATATGAGGAGAAAGACTTGGTTTTGTGTGTATGTATGCATGTGTTCTGGGCCTTAAACTGAGAGCCTGAACTCAGGGTTTTGGCACGGTCCCTTAACTTTTTTCACTTAAGACTGGTGTTCTGCCACTTGAGCCCCAGCTCTACTTCCTTTTTTTTGCCCAGGCTGGTTTGGAACCATAATCCTTAGATCTCAGCCTCCTAAGTAGCTAGGAATATAGGCATGAGTCACTGGCAATCCACAAGAGACTTGATTTTAAATGTGTTCTACACTATATAAAGATGGAGAACGTAGCCGGGCCCCGGTGGCTCACGCCTATAATCCTAGCTACTCAGGAGGCTGAGATCTCAGGGTCATGGTTCAAAGCCAGCCCGGGCAAGAAACTCTATGAGACTCTTACCTCCAATAAACCACTAGAAAACCAGAAGAGGCACTGTGGCTTACTTGGTAGAGCGCTCTCATTGAGCTGCAGAGCCTAGGGGTAGCACCCATGCCCAAAGTTCAAGCCCCATGACCGACCAAAAAAAAAAAAAAAAAGGAGAACCTGAAGAGATTTCCCTACCCCCAGACTCTTTCAATATAATGTGACATATAATAGACATATAATATTTATATATTTGGATAATGCACTTCATTTTTGCAGTGCAAATACTTTATCCATAAAACAAGATACCAACACTTATTTCACTCTTACTCCAATAAATAGCTGAAATAAATAGGAGAGAAGATTAGTATACAAGTTGCTAACTACATCATTAGATCATACTGCTTAGAGGAGGGAAAATGATTTTTTTTTTAAAAGAAAAACCAATGAGAACAATCCTAATTTAACTATGGTTTGATTTAGTTTTTTTGGACCTTTTCCTAGGCTAGTGATGCATAGTTTGATACTCTGTGGCAGTGCTGAGCAGAAAGTGAACCCTTGTTCCCCAAGCAGCCTCACCATCACAAGAGGAAGCCCAGGACCCTCTACATTGTTGTGTGTGCTCAGCTATGGTGCTTGGTAGGTGCAGTGTATTAGATGCCTTTCAACTTAGTCTTCTCAATTTATAAAGGGCTCAATGTAAATCCAGGAGTGTCAGAGCTCGTCTCATTTCTTGAAATTTGACAACTCAGTTTGTATTATTTCTAGATGCATTTAGCTGAAAATAATAAATACTGGACAGAATATAGACCTTGGAGTGAAAGTAGAGGATGAGTTGTGTTTATTTTGTTCAATTCATAAGACTCAGCATAGCTTACATTTTTGGGGGGGGGGGTTCTGGTCGTGGGGCCTGCACTCTGGGCCTGGGCGCTGTCCCTCAGCTCTTCAGCTCAAGGCTAGTGCTCTACCACTTGTGCCACAGCGCCATTTCCGGTTTTTTTCCTTTTGCTTATGTGGTGCTGAGGAATCAAACCCAGGGCGTCAGGCATGCAAGGCAAGCGCTCTACCACTGAGCCACCTTCCCAGCCCCTAGCTTACAATTTTTTAAACATAATTTGATTAATGATATAATTAGTCCTCTTTCATTTTTGTCAGTGTTATGGCTTCTATACAGAACCTGTTCTATTTCCACTTAGCTGGCACTTAAGAATTCAACTGGGGAAGTGGAGACATGCCTCAAGTGGTAAAGCACCAGTCATGAGTGAAAGAGCCTAGTATGATCATGAGGCCCCAAGTTCAAGCTCCAGTAATGGCACAACGGGGAAAATAAAAGAATTCAGCTGGGCACTAGTGGCTTATACCTATAATCCTAGCTATTTGGGAGACTGAGAATAGAAGGATTATTAAGGCCAACCTGTGTTAATATTGCAAGATCCTTTTGTAACCAGTACTTGTACTTGTGGTTGTACAAGCCTGTCATCCTTGCTTCATGGAAAAGTAGTAACAAGAGGATTGCTGTTCCAAGTCAAGCCCATGCAGAAAAGTCAGAGACCTCATCTTGAGAGAAGAAACGAGGTGTGATGACATGTGCCTGTCATCAAGGAAGCCAAAAATAGGTGGATTATAGTCCAGGTATGTCCATTGATAGGAAGTGAGACACTTTCAATAATGACCGGCACAACAAGGACTGGAGTGATAAAATGTCTGCGTAGTATAAGACCCTAGCTTCAAACCTAGTACCACTCCCATCAAAACAGTTTTTTTTAAGGAGTTTAAAAATGAGATTTCCAAAATTACAAAGCACAGGCCTACAATTTTGTTTAATTAAGTGATTAATGAGGGAACAAGTAATATGTTTGGCCAGTTCACAAGAGGATTTGAAGAATAAGACACATCTGTCTATTTGTCTTCTATCATCTATCCCTATCTGAAATGCTGAAATAAATGTGCTGGCTTATAGGAATTGATTACTGTCTTACATGGCAAGAAAGTAAATGTCCTTGTCAGTCAAGGAGACCATTTGGATTGTTACTAGGCAAAATTTTTTTGCTCTGCTGTGGACAGGAGTTACTCTATTAACTGTGTGTTTTTCTCAAGTCAGTTCTTAACTCTGAAGAGCTGTGAAGTAGTTTTAGTTCAGAAGGGTCTCAAACTTCTTAGTTCCAATAGTTTTTGACTTTTAAAAGTGGAAGACTTCACTGGGTGCTGGTGGCTCACGCCTGTAATCCTAGCTACTGAAATCTGAGGATTGTGGTTCAAAGCCAGTCTGGACAGGAAAGTCCCTGAAACTCTTATCTCCAATAATCCATGGGAAAACCGGAAGTGGCGCTGTGACTCCAGTGTCAGAGTGCTAGCCAAATGAGATGAAGAGCTGAGGGACAGCGCTCAGGCCCAGAGTTAAAGCCCCATGACTGACCAAAAAAAAAAAAAAAAAAAAAGTGGAAGACTTCACTGGGTGCTGGTGGCTCACACCTGTAATCCTAGCTACTCAGAAGTCTGAGGAGATCTGAGGATCCTGGTTCAAAGCCATCCTGGGCAGAAAAGTCTTACCTCCAGTTAGCCCCCAGAAAACTGGAAGTGGCACTGTGGCTCAAGTGGTAGAGTGCTAGCTTTGAACACAAAGAGGCTCAAGGACAGCTCCCAGGTTCAGAGTTCAAGCCCCACGATCACCACCACCACCAACAAAAAGTTGATGGTGAATAATATGTTATTATAGAATTAGCTTTGAACTCACAAACATACTGAAAAGGTCTGCTACTCTCTTAAACACACTTTAATACCACTGGCCTAGTTAAAAACAAAAAAGTCAATGTTGCCAGATATGGCTGACTACACTTGGAATCCTAGTTACTCAGAAGGCTAAGATCTGAGGTTCTTGGTTTGAAGCCAGCTGAGGCAGGCAAGTTCATGAGTTTTGTCTCCAATTAACCACCAAAAGCTAGAAGTAAAGCTACGTCTCAAGTGATACAGTGGTAGCCTTGAGCAGACCAGGCCCTGAGTTCAAGCTTTAGGACTATGACACACACACACACACACACACACACACACACACACACACACACACACACACACACACACACACACACACACACACACACACACACACACACACACACACACACACACACACACACACACACACACACACACACACACACACACACACGTCTCAAGTGATAACAGTGGTAGCCTTGAGCAGAAAAACTCTGGGACAGCTTCCAGGCCCTGAGTTTAAGCTTTAGGACATACACACACACACAGAGTCACACACACAGAGTCACACACACACAGAGTCTCTCTCTCTCTCTCTCACACACACACACACACACACACACACACACACACACACACACACGAGTCAATGTCAAAGATAAGCCTTGGAGTGTCTGTTAGATTACAGTTGAATTTCCCTTAACAGGATACATAGTAGTTGCTCGTTCTTTCTTTGTTTTTTTATTCCTGACAATATTCCTTTCTCTGAAAAATGTTGCTTTGCCTAGCATGGGGAATTTTCAAGGCTGTTCTGAAACTAAAACACCTAATTTTTTTTTTTTAGTAATAAAACTAGTATGGGCTCACTGGGAAAAAGTGAAGAAATAGGAAAATACATAGAAATAGAGAAAAATCTTAGGAAGTTTTAAGAATGGTTTTGATTACCTGTTATCCACACTTTTTAAATACTTCCCTCCATTCAATGTCATAAGCACAAAAATCACACGAAAATGTTATTAAAACCTGTATTAGGGCTGAGAAGGTGGCTCAGTGGTAGAGTGCTTGCCTTGCATGCATGAGGCCCTGGGTTTGAATCCTTAGCAACCAAATAAGCAGAAAAAGCTGGGAGTGGTGCCGTGGCTCAGGTGGTAGAGTTCTAGCCTTGAGCTGAAGAGCTGAGGGACAACGTCCAGGCTCAGAGTTCAGGCCCCACCACTGACAAAACAAAACAAAAAGACTGTATTAAACTTCTTAGAGGGCTCTATTTTTTTTCTTTCTTTTTTCTTTCTGCCAGTCCTGGGGCTTGAACTCAGGGCCTGGGCACTGTCTTTGAGCTTCTTTGTTCAAGGCTAGTGCTCTACCACTTGAGTCACAGCATCACTTCCAGCTTTCTCTGTTTATATGGTACTGAGGAATCGTACCCAGGGCTTCATGCATGCAAGGCAAGCACCTGCCACTAAGCCACATTCCCAGACCTCTATTTCTTTTTTTATTCTTGGCACAGGGCAATCATTTTTCTAATGTTTTCTATCACAATTATTTTATTGTTTCTTTAAAGTTTTATTTTCTCAGAAAAAAGTCGTAGCAATGAAGTAAATGGTTTAAAAGGTGTATAATTTTGATATTTTTGGATAAGTGCTGCTACTGTCCTCCAGAAAGGACCTGTCTGTTATGATTCATGATGGAAAGGTCCCGTCTATTAGTATTTATTATGAGAGGGTTGTGTGACTCTTTACTTCTCCAGTGCTTAAAGTGAATGTTTCTTTTGCTCACCTGGAATTGAATTGGCAATTGCTTAGCACATTTTATTTTTAATTTTCATTTAGAATTTTTGTCAAGCAGAACTCTTTTCCTTAGGCCATATATCGGTATTCCTTTCTCAAATGATCTTTCTGCCCATGTATCTATTTAAATATTAATGTTTTAACTGAGTGTGCAATGCTCTTTAGCAATTTTTCACGAATACAATGAACAATCAAGAAATCCACTGGAAGAATACTTTGGAGGTCTCTCTAGGTACAAGTGGTAAATGACCTAGCATATTTCCCTCTAATTAAGGTTCTCTGGCTGCAACTTGGCATAATTGGTTATCGTAACTTGTTCTTGCCTCATTATTTGCAGGAAAACTTGGGACTAGCAGGAAAACTTCAGACTAGCTCTTGTCATTTTATCACTGGCTTGCATTTCCTGGAGTTTGTGTTAGTGTTTCTTATTCTTTATGGTTTTCTGTTGTTGGTTAGACTCTTAACAGGGAAGGTTTTCCTGCAGGCAGAGAGAGCTGGGAGATGATATGTGGTTTTTCCATCAGACTAAACTTGTTTGGAAGAGCAAGGAGGTAGAACAATGAAATAATCCAAATATTATGAGGACAGAGGGAAAAGTTTATAATGCAGTGGCTTATGTGATAAAAGAAATGTTATCCCTGATCTATTTTGTTTATAAATGGTGTTGTAAAACAGATACTCAAATGCTTAGCTAAAATGCTTACAACATTCTCTGTAGGGCACCTAATTTTATAAAATGCTGTTGTCTGAGTCTGATCAGCTTCACGTTAGTGCATCAGAAGTCAATATTAGGGGAAAGGGAGATATCTTTTACCTTGCATGCTTTAGATTTGTTTTAACTTTAAGCAGAAATAGATCCTCTTCTAAGCGTAATAAAACTAATTTTAGGTGGTTCTGGAATGCCTGTATTAGAATGTTGTACAGCAGTTTCCAGCTCACACAGGGAAGGGAGGACACTTATTATAGTTCTCCTCAAATTTTATTTTTCTGGGAGTCTGTTTTGAAATCCTGTCCCTGTCCATTTAAAAACTAACAAAATGCACATATACATCCTGTAACACTCTAGAATGTAGTTATTGACAGGTAGGTCCCTGTTCACTTATTTGGGAAATGTGGTTTGGCCCAGTGGCACAGTGGTTGCTACAAAGTATTCTCTGGAATGAGGACAAAGATCTGAGGAGCAAGTCATGACTACATCCTACTGAAATATTAATTTATCTTTTTCCTAGCCTGGGAAAATGGATACTTCTTCCTAGCTATTCCTTAGTTCCTAGATGCAATTCAGATCCAGGATACAAGGTTCTGTAAAGTGATGGTAGATGTGAAATTTCCAACAATGTTAAGTGCAAAAAAATCACATCAACCGCTCCTGCGAGTAAACATCATCAATGTAAAATAGGCCACAAAGTGGTCTGTCTTAACTTTCTGTTTTTTCTGTTTTCTTGACTTGCAGTGGCAAAAGCTTGTGAAATAGCTTTAAAATGAAATGGAATAATGATTATAAACAGTATAAGCATTCATTCTCTGCCCCTACCCACTCCCCACCATAGCTGGTAAACTTCTAGATTAAAACTATTCAATATTTTTTTCACTAGTGATAAACATAGTAGTTTTTTTTTTTTGGTGTTGTTTGGTTTTGTCCGTTGTTGGGCCTGAACTCTGGGCCTGGGTGCTGTCCCTTAGCATTTCAGCTCAAGGCTAGTGCTCTGCCACTTGAGCCACAGTACTACTTCCAGCCTTTTCTGCTTATGTGGTCCTGAGGAATTGAACCCAGGGCTTCATGCATTCAAGGGAAGCACTCTACCACTGAGCCTCCTTCCCAGCCCCAATATAGTAGTTTTGATTGAAGTAAAATTATTTGAAAGGAAAAGGAGGTGGAACAATGAAATGATCTAGATATTATCAGGAAAGAGAGAATTTATATTACATTGGTAATATAAACTTATGTTACAGATTTTTCAGTTTAAGAAATATAGAACTCTTCTTTGACAATATCTGATTTAACCAGTCTCCATTACTTCATTTACTATAAAAATTATAGGTAGCATATATGACTTATGGATTCAAACCCAGTTTCTAAAACATAACCTCATAAGTTTTCATTTTTAAGATTGGGAGCTGCGATTTGGCTTATGTTTACTGAGGTTCATACATGTACATTGTTTTGTCCTATTGAAGGAACATTTAATACCCAAACTTAAAAATAATATTTGACAAAGTATATGCTAGAGTAATAAAGCTCTTTAAAAGTAAGAGTTGTTTTCATTTTGTTTTTAATAGTATTCAACAGAAAGCCTTTATATTACAATACAAGTTAGAGGGGCAAAGTTTCAAACCACATATTCCAGCTTATGTGGCATAGAAAGCTCTATAGAGTTTTAGTGTACTGACAGACTAGAGGTTCAAATTCAGGTCTGCACTGATCCTCACATTTTAGATGGTTGTCTGACATAGCCTGGCCTGTCAGTTACTAAGACACATGGCCCTTCCCCCGCTTCCTACTCCATGCACACCCATGCTAGCTAGCACTGCTTATCAAATGTGACATTCTTTCCTATCCAGCCTGGACATAGTCTCAGAGTCCTCAAAGCCCATTCTGAGCCACAGCTAGCAGTTCTGGAATCTAAGTAGTTTGGCATTAGACATAGCAGAATTAAAAAAAAAAGACTATCATTAACATTCTTTAAGAGATCAACTTCCATTGTTTAATTCAACTGGAATTTTGTTTCTTTCTAGCAAAGCTTCCCAGTCTTCTAGAGTGTGGTGATTTTTTTCGTAATTACAAAAAGTAAATTACAGATTCCCATGTGATCATGAAATCAGTAACATTTAAAAGTGATTTCTAATTTTATTAATTACATGATATACATGCATTTGGGAAAATAAGCATTCACATGTGTGTGAGGATTCCTTCTAATATTTCTTTCCCTCTACTCACTCTCAAGAATAGAAACCAGAAGTCATTACTCTTTACTACAGTGTCTTCTTTTCCCCTTGGTATCAGTTAAAATTCCATAAAGTTGAATCAATTTTTTGTTTTCAGGGAACTCATCCATGTTTTCCTACTGGGTGCTGTGGAGTCTCAAGATCCCAGCAGAGCTCTCAAAGGAATCCTTTTCCTCCCTGACACCCCTTTCAACTTTATACAGGCTCATGGATTCATGAGATCTCACTTGCATAAAGGATTTCACAGCAAAGAGAGAAAAAGGAAACCAAAAAACCCTAATGATAATCTCCTCCCTGTTATCTTACACACGATTAAATTCAGTGCCTGCACATTGTGTGTGTTACCTTATTAATTAAGCTGAAGCTAGCATGGAGGAGGACCTTGATTGTCCCAAGACTTGCAGTCTGAGACTCTTTGTCCTACATGCTGCCTTCTTCAGCCCAAAGGAGGGTGTAAACTGACACCAGCTCCAGCTGTGAGCACAGCACACACTTAATATGGGAAGAAAAATTGTGTACATTTTAATACCAAGGGACTCAAATCTTATTTCCCTCTTGAGCAGAGGGTTTCTGGATGTACATATTTACAAGTGTTTATTTTGGTTGAATATGATCTCTCATTTAGAGGATGTTGAAGGATGTGAAGCTTATTGTCACTATTTTTAATTTAATTTTCTTTTAAAACAATAGTTCATACCAAAGTCAGAAGAGTTCCCTTCTTTTTTTTAACCCCCTATATGCCCTCTCTTTAGTGTTTAGGAGTTTGTCTTGTCCCAATTTTAAGAAGTGTCCAAGCCAATCTCTTACTTCTTTCCCAGATTTTGCTATCAGAGCTTCAAGGCTCATTTTTCAGCAGAAGTTCCCTATTGGTATTATTAAATCAACATGCCATCCAACATACCAGTCTTACTATACTAGTCAGTGTACTTTAGGCTACCTTTTTCTTTTAGTATCAGCCAAATATTATACTTCTATGTGTTTTTAGCTACCTTTTCTGCCGAATATTGCCAAACTTGAGTTTACCTAGGAAGATGGGGGCTATTGGTGACCCAGGATAATATGTCTCCTGACAGCTTGCAGAAAATACTATGTTAGATCTTAGCCCCATACTTGACACGGCATCCCCTCGCCTATGTTCATTAGTTAAGTTCTTTTGGAATAATATGGGATGTTAAATGTTTCCTGTTTGGATTCTTTTTCAGTTGGAAGAGCCAGGCAAGGTTGGCTGCTATTGAAATCCCTGGACAGGCCTCTTTCTTCTTTACCACTAAGGAAAGTCACTTACAGAGGTGTTTTCCTGTTAATCGTAGCAAAGCAAACCAAAGCAATTGTTCTTTCTTGAAGGGGGGCAGTATTGGGATTTGAACTCAGGAACTTGAGCTTGCTGAGCATGTGCTTTGCAACCTGAGCTGTGTCTCCATCCCCATTTATACTTTAGTCATTTATCATAAAGGGTCTGGCATTTTTAACCCAGGTCTGTCGTTGGCTTCTGGCTTATGATCCTCCTACCTGGGGCCGCCTATGTAACTGGGATCACAGGTATATACCACCATTCCAGGCTTATTGATTGAGATGGAATCACACGAACTTTTTGCCTGGGCTGTCCTCAAACCATGATCTCTCTGACTTCTGATTCCTCAATATCTAGGATTACAGTCATTAGCCACCACAGCCAACTTCAACCTTATTTTTTGCCATGGAATATGCTTTTGGTCTGAACAGACTGACCAGTTCTAGAGTTTTAAAATACTTGGAGTCATACAAAAAATAATCTTCTGTGACCAACTTTTTCATTTACTACAATGTATTTTCAAAGACTCATTCGTGTCATGGAGTATATCAATACTTCTTTCTTTTTGTTGCCAACTAATATTCCATTTTATGGATATGCCACATTTTGTTTATTCATGGACATGGGCTATTTTTCTACTCTTTGGAGTTGATGAATAATGCTGTTATCAACATTTATGTATACATTTTTATGTGAACATATGTTTTCACTTCTCTTAGGTACATACCTAAGTATGGAATGGCTGGGTCATATGGAGACTATATGTTTAACATTTGGGAAACTGCCAAACTGTTTCCTAGAATTTACTGTATCATTTTATATTGCTGAAAGATATGAAAGAAGGTTCTAATTTGTTCACATCTCAGGTATTTCTTAAACTCCTAAATCGTTGTTGTTGTGTTTATGAAAACTTTTGTCTTGGTAGTAAGGGAGTGGGTTGCTGAATGATAGTTTTGGAGGAAATGAAATGAGTGAAAAATAAATGATTTCCAATTGGCTGGGTTGCAGTTTCGGAAGCCTCTCAGCCCCAAGCCTACAAACCTTCCTGTTTGACTGGATATGACATTACCAGGAATTTTGCTTTCCTGCCTTTTTTTCTCCCTGCAGAAAAAAAGAAAAAGAAATAAGAACTATGTATTTTCCTTTGTTAGACATAGAGAGTTCAAACAAACATACAGGACCCTGAGTTATTAACAATTCCACGGGAACATGGATTTGGTATATGCCCAGAATCATCTCTCTAAAATCACTCTCTTGATGCTTCTCCTGAGCTGTTCTCCACCGGAGCGTAACCTAAGAGCTGAATCAAGGTCTGTTCAGTGGGTGTTTGGAAAAGAAATGGTGGCTGGATGCTGGTCAGCTGGCACAGGCTCTTGGCAGGCCAGCGTCAGAACATGTCTTGCAAGCAGCAGCCACTGCAGGCTTGTTAAAGGCCTGAATTAGGCAAAGGGGTTTGCCTTTTTTCCTGTCTGGGCTCAGGATAACAAGGCCTCTCAAAATCTACCATGGTGGTAAACAAGCTAGTCAACAAGGCCTGGAAATGTCCCAGTGTACCAGCCAGACATGAAACTCATGGCTCTTTTGCCCTGTGTAGCAGATCTGGAAAGGAGGCTGCTGGGAGGGGGGTGGTGGTGGGCTAGGCTAGGAAGACCACCAAGAAATGTTGTGATATGTAGATGTTTTAAGTCTTACTGTCTTCTAGCTGTAGTGGTTACTTTTGGTCACATTGACAGTAAGCAGCTTGATTATTATTATTATTATTATATATTTTAACAAAATGACACTGCAGTCAAGAAGGCTCTTTTGACAGTCTCTCTTGAATTTCCCTCCATTTTTCTTTTTGCAAAGCAGGACTTCGTAAATGATGGGTTTGTTTAGATCCTGTCCAGGTTTTCTCCTTTTTGCCTCATATACCTGCTGTGAGCCTGCTACTCTTCTCATGAGTAAGCTTTGCTACACAGGTAGAGTCTGGAAGGTGAGTGTTGTCCAATCACTGTTATGTCTGTTTTGACTCCTTTTTCCTTAAGCCCCAATCTCCACTGAATTCCTAGAATCCTTCTCCCAGACTCCTTGTACTCAAATCAAGCAAGGACCTAGGTTTCTAGTTTCACTCCATTAAGAGCTGATCATCTCAGACACATTCTTTCAATGTTCTGTTGTATTTGTATCTTGCTTCCATTAAAATGAAGTTTGGTGTGTGTGATAGGTTTGTACATCTTCCTGTTAATTACACTCATGTGAATAATCTACTTCTTTATTAAGCCTGTTATTTTAAAGAATAGGCCAACAAAAAGGATTTTGAATGCATCAATTTCAAGGGTCCATTTCATATTTCCATGTAACAGTGGAATGCTATTAATATAAAAGGTGATGTTTTGGTTGGTGCCAGTTGCTCACGTCTGTAATCCTAGCTGCTCAGGAGGCTGAGATCTGAGGATTGAATTCAAAGCCAGCCTAGGCAGGAAAGTTTGTGAAACTCATCTCCAATTAACCACCAAAAAGCTGGAAGTGGAGCTGTGACTCAAGTAGTAGAGTGCTAGCCTTGGGCACAAAACCTCAGGGATAGCACACAGGTCCTGAGTTCAAGTGCCAGAACCAACATAAAACAAACAAATCTATTTAAAAAACTTGATATTTTACATTGGCTAACATTTATTGTGTATTTCAGTAGTAATTAGTGTATTTGGTTACAATTGCAACTAAATAATTCAATTATAAGTACTATATAAATATCTATTTTTTTGGACTTTTTTTTGTCAGCCGTGGGGCCTGAACTCTAGGCCTGGGCGCTGTCCCTCAGCTTTTCAGCTGAAGGCTAGTGCTCTACCATTTGAGCCACAGAGCCACTTCTGGCTTTTTCTGCTTAAGTGGTGCTAAGGAATCGAACTCAGGGCTTCATGCAGGCAAGCACTCTACCCCTGAGCCACCTTCCCAGCCCCTATTTTTTGACTTTTATATTTTGGCCCAGTCATGGCTTGACTCAACTGAAAGTTGATATTTCCTTCCTAAACTCTCCTAAATAGGAATTATATTAGCTTTCAATTTTCTTAAAACAGATGTATGAAACATACTTGCTCATTTTGCATTGTGTTTAACCTGATCTTGGGAGAAGATAATTGTGAAGAGGGTTGGTTCTCAGGGCAGTGGTGGTGAATAGGATTCCAGGGCCTTTTTATGTTATAGACCACAGTAGACTCCGAGACTGCCTCTTCTGCCAAGCTCAGAGCCAGCTCCCTGTGTGTGACAGACGGATTTCACAGGGTAGTAAAAATTTAGAACATATCAAGAGCCAGTCACCATAATGCTTTGTACAGCCACTTTCAACTAGAGCACTTTGATTGTTATTGCACGACAGAAAATACTTAAAAAAATTCTTACGGACATTTTCACTTTTGATGGATTCAGGATAATGTCAGTGTAGTTTATAGAAGGAGTTAGTAGAAGTCTGATGCTTCTTTTAAATAAAACATGTTTTATGCTGTCCATCATGGCATTTAAATGAAAAGTAATTAAAATAGTTTTATTCAGTTCTTTTTTTATCGAACTAGCCAGCTTTCAGATGTTATTTCACCATTTGTGGGCTGGTAGTTACTTAACTGTTCAGGACACCAGAAGGATAGAACATTTCTGTTATCACAGAAAGTTCTACTGAACTGTAGACATTTTTTTTCTGCTATGGAAAGTATAAGCAAGACATTAATCAGGAAAACAAAAGTTTTGCCTAGGTGAGTTCAGGTATGTGGTAGTGCTATCTGTTCCTAGCATAGAATGAGAATAGTCAATGGACATGGCGTTTTCACTGGATTAATGTTCCCTCGCTGTATTTTCTTTGTTTCTTAAGGGTTGTGAATATTCAGTAGTGAGACTTGTTTCTATATTCAAATGCAAGTTAAATACTCTGAAACAGAATATTGATGATCCTGAATTTATAATGTGTTGGTTTATGATATTTTCACTTTATTATTGATTTTATTAGGGTATAAATGTTTTTTTTAAACCTATGAAACTTTTGACTGAAGCTAGGTTTATTGATATGTAACCTCATTGTAAATTGAGGAGCATCTGTATAACATAATCTACCATTCCTTTTCATTAGTATTGATACTTCCAATTCTATATTCAAGAGTGTGATGAAGATAAATTAAAATTATGCTAAGATTAGATTATCATTATTAGCCTTTTCTCTTGTAGTGCATATATGTATGATCATGTTTCAGATAATATAGACATGTATTTGTTGGGGAGTTAGATTTCCTTTTGACTTTAATATATGTCTATTGGTTTAGTACTTTAGAGATTTTTAAGTCTAGATAATTATAAACTGTGTTGAAATTGGAATTTATAAGTTACCAATTTATAAGCAAAAGAATTGAGCATAGAATTCAAAAGACACCCAACTATCACATTTTTTTTTTTTTTTTGGGTCCGGTCATGGGGCCTGAACTCTGGGCCTGGGCACTGTCCCTCAGCTCTTCAGCTCAAGGCTAGCACTCTACCACTTGAGCCACAGCGCCACTTCCGGCTTTTTTCTTTTTGCTTATGTGGTGTTGAGGAATCGAACTCAGGGCCTCAGGCATGCAAGGCAAGCGCTCTACCACTGAGCCACCTTCCCAGCCCAACTATCACATTTTTTAATTTGTGGAAAGTAAACCTAAATGACAAATATTCACAGACATGTTCTTACATATATAGATAAATAGATAGATAAATGTATACATAAGTATATGTATATCCATAGAACATGATTCTAACCATGTGACTGTTTAATGGAGTGATGAGGAATGGAGGGGGGGAAAGAAGAATAGAGGGTGAGTAATTTTAGAAAACAATTATGTACAAAGATGGCATAAGGAATCTCAGTGAAAGCTGTTATCAGTAAGGGCTTGGGATGGAGGACAAAGAGAAAGTAATAGAGAAGGCTATCTTAATTAAATTATATAATTGGACACAAATCTCCACAACTACAATGTTATTAATGCTTTTTGGTGTCTAAAACTTTATGCAGACCATATGATATGGACATATAACCTGCTAGTATTCAAAGAAGTTTCTAGTAGAGTGACAGAGAAGTGACAATTATAGGCAAGAAAGAGTCTTGTCTATGTCAGTATTCTTTCTTTCATTTTCACTAACTTGAATAACTCTCAGTGTATAGGGAATACATACTTGTGTCTATTCTAATGTTGGTGTTTGGAGTAATAGTGCCTATATTGAATTTGTATGTAAATTCCTTTCCACACTTACACCTATTCTATAACTACGGTGTGATGCTAGAGATGTATTTAATATCCCCTGAGCCTACCTCATCACAAGCCTATTTTCAGAAACCCTGTAGGTATTGTTTGTTGTATAGGTTGTCTTATCTTTTCTTCCCTCCCTCTTTCTCTCCCTCTCTCCCTCCCTCCCTCTCTTCCGCTCTCTTTCCTTCCTCCCTCCCACTTTCCTTTCCTCCTTCATTCCCTCCCTACCAGTTGCTCTTCTTTCTTCCCTCTCTGCCTCCCCTTCCCTCTTTCTCTCTTGACTCCCCCCTCCTTTTCTTTACCTCCTCCCCCTTTTCTCTCTTTCTTTCATAAATCTTTTCCTGAGGGCTGGAAAAACTGACTCTATAGCAATTAACCGGTGCTTGGCCCAACCCTCTGGTGAGCCCTGTGGCACACTTGGTGAGTATCCTGGTTCTTGTTGCATTGTTGTCTTCTTGGATGATTAGTTGTCTCTAGACCAAACATGTACTGTGTAATTTTTTTGTTTATTATTTTTGTTAACATTTCAAGGTGCTAGAAGTTGAATTTTCTATATTAAAATAACTTGTGCCTGTTATTGAACAATGAGCTGGCTTACGGTATGATTTCTCATTAGCCTTACTTGTTATTGCCTCCAATAGTTCTTTATTAGTCTGAGTTCTCTGGAGAAACAGAGCCAACAGGAAATATATAGATATGTAGGAGAGGATTTATGCCCTCTCTAAGCTAGAGGTTGTTTCATTCAGCCTGAGTCTGAAATCCTGAGCATTAAGGGAGTCAGTAGTGATCTGGTAGAGTGACTGGATAAACTTACTGCTGGCCACTTCTTCATGTAACTTACTTGTGCTTTCAGGGCCTGCTCAAGCCCATCATGTGTTTATTAATTCCAGTGGTGATAGAGGGTTGTTGTGCACACCCAACTTTATGGTTTAGTAGTTTACAATGGACAGCTCAGGTCACACGGTAACTTGTTGGTTCACAGTCGAGTATTCGGTTTCTACCTACACCTAGTAGCAAGCCAAAAGGTGTCTCTAAAAAGGAGAGTTATGTGATGGCATGGCCTTGCTCTAAGTAATTCACCTATGGAGTCTCCCAAGGTTCCAGAGCATCTGCATCGGCTGAGGATACTTCCGACACTTTTACATTTATTGATTCAAAATGTCCCACATGTCAAAGCAGCTGGCACAGCAGCCTGGATCTGTCGCTGAGCCTTCTCACAATCCGGGTCCCACTCAACTTGCAGTTTCAGATTACTTGTTTAGTGGACTGGGGTAACACTCAAATAGGAATGTGTTGGCTCCAAAATCCCAACAGAGGTACTGTTCCTCTTTGTTGGATGTACGTACATGAGGACAGATGCAACAATTTATTCTTCATCTTAGAAAGAAGTATCATGACCATGCCACACACTACTGGACCCTAAGAAATTTTGCTCAGGTAGTGTTTGCTAAGTTGAGTGTTACATTTGTGTTCCATTCTCTAGTATGCCAGTGTTTACATCAGTAATTCTAGCGTAGCCACTACCGCTTGCTTACTAGACCCAACCAACAGAAAGTCATCCATGTAATGGAACAGTATGATAGCTTGTGGAAGGGAAGGTGATGGAGATTCTTGTAAACTAATCTGTAACATGAGGCTGGGGGCTGTGTGTCACTAAGGTAGGACAGTAGAAGTACATCACCAGCTGAAAGTGAGTTGTTTTTTGGTGGGCCTTCTGGGTATTTGTGGAGAGAAAGGTACTTGTCAGATAAGTAGCTACATTTTAAGTACCAGGAAGAATGTTAATGGTCTCAAGCAATGAATCCATATAGTGACTGCCATTAGGATCACCACTTCATGAACATTATGGTAATCTACTCTCATTTTCCAAGAGCCTTCTATCTTTTTTTTAGGCTTAATAGGAGAGTTGAACAGGATTATAGTACCATTTACCTCCTGTGCATCTTTCATAGCCTTGATTTGACATCTCTCTTCAGTTTGTCTAGAAATACTCTACTCTTTACCCAGATAGAGGTGGTTCTAATGGCTTGCATTTGCCCTTCTCACCATCATTTTATTTGGCTAACACATAACTGGTTTGATTCATAGGCTCACCACTGGAGGCCATTTCCCTTAGAATGAATCATACCTTGAATTTACACACACACACACACCCCTCTTTTGAGACAGGCTCTCACTATGTAACTGAGACCTGAATAATAATAATAATAATTATTATTATAAATTTATTTTTTGAACTCTGGGCCTGAGTGCTGTCCCTCAGGTCTTCAGCTCAAGGTGCTCTACCACTTGAGCCACAGTGCCACTTCTGGTTTTCTCATGGTTAATTGGAGATAAGAGTCTCACGGACTTTCTTCCCTGGGCTGGCTTTGAACCGAGATCCCCAGTTCTCAGCCTCCTGAGTAGCTAAGATTATAGGCATGAGCCACTGACCCCTGGCTGAGACTGGAATTTTTGATCCTCCCGCTTCAACCTCCTGAGGACTGAGGTTATAGGTATGCACTACCGTGACTGATTCTGAATCATCCATATCTGATTAGATGATATTTAGATGGGACTCTAGACTTAAGATTTTTTAGTTGATGTAGGACCAGGTTAAGAACTTTTAGTCTGTTGAGCTAGAAGGCGTGTGTTTTTTCATCAGAGAAGGATATGAATTTTGAGAAGTCAGGAGTAGAATGTTAGGATCTGAATTTGTCCCTCAAAAACATGCATGTGCATTCCTAGTCACCAAGGTAGTGGTACTAGAAGATGGGTATCTGTGGGTGGTGATCATAATGTCCTTATAAAATGCCTCTAGCTGTTGCCTTTCCTCTTCTACCACTGATGAAGCTATAAGAAAGTACCATCCTATGAACCATTTTAAGGCCTGGTTGACTTAATCTGATAACAAAATCTGCTGGCACCTTGATCTTCATCTTTTCAATGTCTAGAACTGTAGGAAATAAATTTTTGTTTAAAAATTACTCAGTCTAAGGTAATTTGTTGTATGAGGCTGAACATTCTAAAATGCTTATGATGGATCCATTGATGCTAATTAATTGCTTTCCTTCTGAAGCCAGAAAATGAATGTGGTTAGTGACACAGCACTGTTGAAATAGTTTTTTTTTTCTTGCTAATGAAAATATAGCTTGGCGTCTTCCTTTTTCTTTCCGTTAGCTTCTTGTCTACCCTACCCCAACTCTACCAGTTTGTTTATCTACTTCTGTTAGCTGGTGAGTACTCTTATGGGTTTGAGGATTCTGGATCTGCTGGGGGTGGGGGAGATGCAATGTAGGGCTGGATTTGGCAGCAGAGATCCTGAGTTAAGCCTGTCCTTGGGACAGCTTTGTCACTGCTAGGTCTGATGTTGGGCAATGTTTGATCCATTTTCCTTCTTTGTAAAACAAGTAGTAAAGCATCTGTCTTTTCAGACTTCCTAGAGAGGGATCATGAAGATCAGAGGAAAAGTCATATAGAGAATCATCTAGCATAGTGCTATAAACTATGAAATTCTTGCTGTTACAAATGGTAACTGCATTGCCTGCAGATTATATTTATACTTATTTAACCCTCTTATTGACGTGTCATGAAACTCAATCCTCATGGCACTGGGGAACTAAGAGCATTTAATGACAAGGAGTTAAAGGTAATATGCTTAAAATATTTTAGTTGCCCAGTGATAATTTTTCTAAGTATTAAATAGCCAACTTGGTGTTTCTGATTACTTTCAAGTACTTTGAGTCTGGAGCTCAGAATATTTTCCTTTCGTGTATTTTTGGAAGAATCAGGACTTCCGGTTGTTAGAGGGTTATTGCAGTCGTACATAGCTCCTTGATCATCTGTTGTCTGTGATAACTAGGTTTGTATTTTTGTAAGAGCTCAGGGAAGGCACTAAGCATAGCCCTTTTGGTATTCTTTTTCTTACTGGCTGTTGTATCAGAAATATTTTTGTTACAGGAAAGTTTAAACAAAGGTATATTCAGAAGAATACAGGATAGCGCTGGTATCTATAAGGAAAGCTAGAAAACACCAGTGCTTTGAGGATTTAGGATTCTAGGCAAAGAATCTATTCAGCCCATCTTATGCTCAGCATCCATTCTGTGCTGAGTACCAACATATTTTTGATGAGGTTAAGGAAAGAGTGATTATGAAACAGTGCAAGCAAAGGAAGTGAAGGGCTGAATGATATGTTGGATGGAACACACCTGTAGTCTTATCTACTTGGGAAAAAGAGGTAGGACAAGAAGTCAGCCTGGGCCACAACATAAGACCTTATCTGAAAAACAAACTAGAAATGCAGAAAGACTGAGGCATAGATCAACTGGTAGCACTATCCTAGCAAGCTCAGGCCCTGATTTTGAGTCTCAAAGACTTAGAGTTGCAGAGGTGTGTGTGTGTGTGTGTGTGTGTGTGTGTGTGTGTGTGTGTGTGTGTGTGTGTGTGTGTGTGTGTGTGTGTGTGTGTGTGTGTGTGTGTGTGTGTGTGTGTGTGTGTGTGTGTGTGTGTGTCAGGATTGGAAGTTCTCTGGAACTAGAGATGCAATTTAATTTGCTTATTTACCAGCATGGATTAAGGCTCTTTGCTCTTTTTCTAATAGAGGAGCAGTATAAGTAAGGAAAGATCAAACAGGGAAAGATCATTGTTCAGTTGAGAGACATTTACTTTGAAAATACAATGAGAGACTTTTCTGTAGAACCTGGCCATAGGCCATTGGTGCTCAATAGCATACCTCCAGTATACCCTTGGAATCCTTGGTGTATGGTCTCCAATGACTGATGTTGAGGAAAAACTTCAAGTGCTCAGTGAGGATTGGATGCTGGATTCCTTTTTGCCATACTGCCTCCCAGATTTTGCTTAACACACACCACCTTTCAACAAATTGGAATTTTTCACTTTAGCACTTTAACTAAGCACATTCATTTTTCTTGATTTTTTTTTTTTTGATACCATTTGCTTTTGAGAGGCAGATTTTCACAAAATCAAGGGCAGGGAACCAACAGATCACACATGATTTAAACACAGCTGATAGTCACATGGGACTCACTGAACCCCACATTAACTAAGTTGCATCATTTATATATGGGAGTTAATTTTCTTTCGTTTTTGAAATTCCTTCCTTTCTTCTTTCCTTCTTTCCTTCCCCATTTCCTCCTTTCTTCTGTGCTTGGTCAAACCTATTGTACTGAATACATGAATAAGATGAAACGATATCATTTTAAAGGACAATGGGTTGCTGTGCTGCAGAGCTGGCACTGCCCAACGCCAGTCACATAAGCTACAGGGTAAATGGTGTCTTCAGGGATATGAAGTTATTTTACCTTGCCTTATCTGTGACTGGTTGTGTCAGGCTCTTTTTCAGCTTTTCTGTTTTAAGTAATGTGTCTAACATTGACCTGTAAAATTTCCAGTAGAACAACCAACCACTGTTTTAAATTAAAATGCTGATTTTTTTGGAATCAAACAAAAGTAGACATATCTTTAAGGTACTTCTTTTATATTCCTGTTTCCACTTCTATATATTTCTTAGAAATATTGGTCTACTTTTTAAAGGTAACCTGCTGTGTATAAATAGGTTCATGTGAACACAGAGGGTGTGGTATACCTGTTCCTTCCTTTCCTGTCATCTGGTCCTTACTCCTGCTTTCAGGGAAAAGAAGGGAACAGTTTCAGGCTGTCCTTTACAGACCAGCTATGTAGGTCATCTAGCTATCTTACACAGTTTAACTGAGATAGCTGGCTATGAGATTGCAAGATCTGTTTGTCTGAAGGTCTTGAAGGACTTGTTTGGGATGGCCAGGTATTAGGAGTGGAATTTGCAAGGCTAATTTGTTCTAATATCTATCATTCTTGTACTGTTTATTCTACGCTATTCTACTGTTTATTCTGAGCATTCAGAAAAATGGGATGGTTCAACTCTAGGCCTGGTCTCTCTCTATGTCTCATCTGTATATTTGTAACCTCAACTTTTATTCCACTTTACTTCCCTCCCCTCCCCGCCAGCTCGTAGGCTAGATTTAAACTTGTCTCTTCTTGAGGGAAAGGATGTAGAAGACTAATGAATGATTAGTCCTCTTTGTTCCAAAGTTAGGCTATTACAGTGGGACTCTGATTTCTTACCTCCAGTCATTTACCAACATCCTTTGGCTCTGCCAGCAATGAGAGCAGGACTGTGGTTTTTTAATGTTTATGTGTGGTCTTTCTGCGTTTTAAAGCAAAGTGACATTGTTTGGCATATATTTTAAAAATCAGTTTTATGTGTGTGCATATATATATATATATATATACACACACACATATACTTTTGCACTACCATTGTAGTTGTGTTATCTTAAGTAATGTGGAAAATTGGTTGTCTTTTCTATCTTACCACTAGGGTACAAGGTTTACTTTTTTTGAGGGGGGGGGTGGGGGTGGGAGGTGGGGGGGGCGTCTTTTGTCAGTTGTGAGGCTTGAACTCAGGGCCTGGGCACTGTCCCTGAGCACTTTTGCTCAAGGCTAGCACTCACCACTTTGAGACACAGCTCCATTTCTGGTTTTCTGGTGGGTAATTGGAGATAAGAGTCTCATGGACTTTCCTGCCCAGGCCGGCTTTGTACCACGATCCTTAGATCTAAGCCTCCTGAGTAGCTAGGATTACAGGCGTGAGCCACTAGTGCCTGGCAAGGTTTACCTTCTAATTTAGTTAGTTGAAGAAATGCTAGGATTACAATGTGTTTCAACACTTTTTTTTTTTTTGGTTTTGTTTTCACCTCTTAAAAAAGTATTGGGGCAAAATCCTGGGTAGTAATATGGAAATCTTCTAAATTTGTAGCAGGGTAAGAAAATTTCATCACCAGGTTAACATTTTGTCATTATTTCTGTTCATCTTTCTTTTTGAAAAAAAAAATGCAGTGGTTTTTCACTGAAAAAAAATTCCGAATCTAATGGCTTCCTATTCCCTAAGTTACGCATCAATATGTTTTATGTAGAGATATATCAGCTTCTCATAAAATTTAGAAATGATACTCTTGCCCAGTTTTGTATTGTTCGCTGAAAATTTACAAGGAAAAGACATAAAGGAAAGGGAAATAGTATTTTTACTATTGATTGAAAATGATTCAGAGCATCAGTTGGCTCTTGAAGAAATCTGGAAATTCACTTAACTCTGTTTTGTCTTCCCACACATTTTGAATGAATACTAAAAGGAAAATACCTCTGTAGAAGCAGAAGGCTATTTTTAGATTGTACTCCTATTTTGGGTTTCATTACTCAGAATATTTCCCCCTCGGGTCAGGGTCCTATTTGTGTATGGTGCTTGATGGCTTTTCCATATTCTTCTCTTTACCAGAACCACCTGGAAGCCAGCATACTCGGTACACATGTCAGTTCACAATCTGAATACATTGTGTATGCTCCTTGCCTGCCTCATTCTTCTGCCCTCTTCCCAAGTGCTGGAGATCAAAAGGTTAGGTTGTGGGCTGAATGTGGCTTAGTGGTAGACTGCTTGCCTAGCATGCATGAAGCCCTGGGTTCGATTCCTCAGTACCACACAAACAGAAAAACCAAAAGTGGCACTATGGCTCAAGTGGTATAATGCTAACCTTGAGCAAAAGTTGCTCAGGGCCAGTGCCCAGGCCCTGAGTTGAAGCCTTATGAGTGGCAAAAAAAAAAAAAAAAAAAAGGTTAGGTTTTTTTGAACTTACCTCAGGCTTTCATAATCTATTTCTCCTGGTTATTATTATGGCAGCCCATTTGTGGGATATTCTGTTTACATTTTCCTCACAGCTCAAAACACCTTAATTTTCCATTTTATGTTTAGAAACAATAGAGAAGTAGTTGAATGAATTCCTTTCATATGAGGACTATGTATGGATATTTATAGCTCTAATTAGCTAGCAAGTCAAAATACAAAAGTAACAAATTTAGTTATAGATCTAGTAATGGCTTCTCTGTACCATTCATAATAGCATCCATTTTGTGTGTGTGTGTGTGAGAGAGAGACACAGAGAGAGAGAGAGAGAGAGACAGAGACAGAGACAGAGAGACACAGAGAGAGAGATACTGGGGTTTGAATACAGAGTTTTGTGCTTAACTAGGCAAGCACTTTACCATTTAAGCCATCCTTCGAGCCCATTACTATTAATTACTATTGTTATTATTAGTGCTTTGGTTCTTTTTCAGATAGGATCTGGTGAGGACCTTGTACCTTAATCCTCCTACCTATACCTTCTGAGTAGCTGGGCTCATACCCGCTGAGCAAATAGCTGTAGAGGGGCTTGTAAGGTGGGAATGGAAGAAACATTAGAAAACCATCTTTAGCTTATTTTTAGAAAGGATTAAGGCAGAAGAAACTTCCTTATACCAACTAAGGTAGACTCATCAGTTTTCAGGAAAAACTGGTCTGTTTGGGGATCTATCTGCGTCCTTAAAGGTTCAACTCAATTATATGTTATTCATAACATATATTTCTGTTGGAGTCAGTGTAGTTCAGTCTAAACAATTATTTCTCAAGTTTCAAAAGAAAGAGTGAATAGACTGACCTCAAAGATTCTTCTCAGGTTGTATTTTACATATAAGGCATTTTGTCTAAGCTGACACATCATTTAACTAGAAGTTACTCATCTTTGTTGAACACAATCTTTTTTGCAGTATTTTTTATTCCTAGTACACTTAGAGGACTTTCTTGAGGCCAGTCTGTTGGTTGGTTAGCTTTTGTTTTGAGTTGTATCTCTATAGGCCTGAACTATAACTTCATCATGCAAGTTCTAACTTTATTAGAGACCAGTTATTTAGTCATTTGTCTTCATAACTTACTAGTATCTTCAAAAGTCTATAAGATCCTTGATTTAGAAACTCAGTTCATATGGCTCTTAAAGGAGTGGGACATGAAGAGTAAAACCAAGAATAAAGACATGCAAATAAGATTCAAAGAATCCATATTTACTTATAATCTGTCCTGGCCTTTTGCATATGTATTTTCTCATTTTTGAAATCAGTCCCATGGAAAGAGTTCTTCATTTACCTCCAAGAGATGATTGACGATATCATCCTACGTTCTAAAAACAGTAACAGTAAATAAGATTGCATAAAATCTTCTCAGTTCTTGGTTGAAATTACACACAGGAGGGTCTTAGCTGCATCCTTTTGGATAACTTCTGCTCTTAGCAAGCTCTCAGAGACCCTTTCAGTGATACATGGCTCTGGTGATAGCTTTCATCCTAGCAGGCAATCATAACTATAATGCCAGTTCACTGAGTATTTCATTGAAATGAATGCAAAATAAACTTATCTCTATCAGCACTCATTTTAATAGTAAAATATCTGAGATAATAAAACAGTGATAGGGCAAATAAATTTAGTACCCATAGTCCTACAAGCATAAATTTAAGTTTAAGACCCACCATTAATTAACTTTTGTAGTCTTACAAGTAGAATTTCAGCTGAGATGTAGATAAACTAGACCACCTGGTAAGATGTAGATGAAATAGACCACCTGACAAATGCGCTATTTAGGTCCCCTTATGAAAGAGCATGTATCCAAGTAGACATAAATGAGTCTCCTCTGGTGACCATCGGAAAGCTAGACTCCTGGTAGTCTTTGTCAACTGGAAGTCAGATTGGGGTGGCAAGTAGAGGGTGTACCTGGAAGCCAGGGTACAAATAGAGGATGTAACTGTGGCTTAGGTGCCTTTTTACAACGTATGGTCCCTTTTATCCTGGAGACAGTGGTGTGTCCTTCTTGGGCCTAGGTCTTTCTCTCCAAGCAAATTAAACACTTGAATGATAAAAAGCAAACAGTAATATTAATTACATTCACAAGGGACTGCTAAGTGATATGAATTTAAGAGTATGTTATGTATGGCCTGTGGGATTACTTTCATCATTTTTGCTGTCAGAAGTTACTTTTTTTTTGTTGAACAGCTGTATACTTGTTAACATTTCTTTTGCAAACTAAATGTTATAGTGTTTAGACAAATCTAATTCAAATGTTTCTAGCAGGCTCATGATGTAATTGAGCATGGGAAGGGAAGCACTCATCTTCTTTGCATGTTCAGCACAAAGGTATTATTTCCCATGTTTTTCTGCAAATGTATACTACTGTCCACTAAAATTAATATTTTAAACAACAAATTATAGTTGGTTGTATTTATAGGATACAATGTGATATATATACACACATATACACATAATGTGGAATGATTAAATACAACTAATTGACATGTAATATACCATTTTATATTTGCCTCTCCTCTCTCTCTGTTTTTCCTTCCTCATTCCCTCCCTACTACCATTCCTTCCTCCCTCTCCCTCCCTTCTTCCCTTCCTCTTTCTGTCCCTCCTTTCTTTGTTTCTTTTTCTTTTTCTTTTCTTTTTTTTTGTTGCCTGTGGGACCTAAACTCTGAGTCTGGGTACTGTCCCTCAGCTCTTCAGCTCAAGGCTAACACTCTACCACTTGAGCCACAGTGTCACTTCCAGCCTTTTCTGCTTATGTGGTGCTGAGGAATCGAACCCAGGGCCTCATGCATGCAAGGCAAGCACTCTACCACTGAGCCACATTCCCAGTCCCCCTCTTTCTTTCTTTTATGGGAAATTGAACTTTACTTGGGTCTTGCATGTACTAAGCATGCACTTTACCACTGAAGTACAATCCCCATCATCTACTTTTGATATAAATCACAAGCCCATGATATATATCTTAATTCTTCTCTATGGAAGATAAATGCAAGTAATAATGATGAAACATGGCAAATGACCCTGGCCTGTCATTGATGTGGAGAAAGGGTAGGGAGCAGCCTAACTATTATGAAAACAAACAAACAAACCTGAGCATCAAATTGTTGCTGCAGGGGAATGAAAGTCTTATGTTAATGGCATGTCCAGCTATTTGGCAATTTATGAAACCACATTTAAAAACAAATTTATTATTATTTTTAAGGAAATGGTTCTAGTGGTTAAGAGATTGGCTCTGGAGCCAGCCAGTCTTCAAATTTCACTCGCACCATTTATTAACTGTGCAACCTTGGGCAAGTATACTTGGAGCTTCAGATTCGCATTATAAAACAATGTCAGTAATAAAAACCATACCATGGGTTTCTAGTTAGAATTTGATGAGGTAATCCATTAGAAGAACTCAGTGCTTTAGCTACTCCTGTATTACTAGTTAACACTGAGTAGGTCTAAGAAAGCATGTCCATAGAATATTGCAGTGGGCTGAATATTTATGTCCCTTCAAAATTCATAGGTTGAAATCCTAATCTCAGCATGATACTCTTTAAAACGGGGCCTTTGGAAGGTAAATTAATGGTGATGGAGGGAAGTAAAACATGATGTGACAAGCACTTTTACACAGATACAGATGCTGTTTAATTGGTGCTTCACAAAGTGTGCTCCCACACAAGAGTTGTACTATTTTATCTTCACTTTAACGGGAAGGAACCTGATAGTCAATTCTCTTGGAAAAACTGTATTCATTGGATTTCTCCAGCAATAATGCTGCAGATGGGCCAGCATCTCAGCATCTTTTTCAGCATTTCGTTCTGGAGCTCATTACAATCGGGTTATAAGTTTCTGTGTCTGTTACCATGCAGCTCTGCAATCAGGAGAGCTTGTTCTGCAGACGCAAGCTCTGTTTTAGTGAAGGCTAGTTGATGTCTCACCTCCACAATCTCCACGAATCATGATTCTTCCTAAATTTAGGCTGCTTCCTGAGAGCCCTGATTTTATCAGAGAAACTGTCTTTTTGTCTTTTTCTTCATAATGCTTTTGAGTTCCTTTATTCTTGGATCTAAACATGGAGAGTTATCTTTCCAGATTTCATAAATCCCCTACAAAGGGGGAAAGGGCATTAAACAAAGGAGCCCAGTCACCCTCGTGTTGAAATTTTCTACCCTGAAACAGTTCTCCATTTAGTTTGGAGGTGGCCAACTGAGCCATGTGGTATATCTCTGCAGGCATTAGAGGAACACTGATTTTCATCCAGGCCAGCTAACTGCTTTGAAAGAGCTTGAGTGGAGCATGTGTGCAGCTGGCGCACAGAGGTGGAGCCAGACCTCACTTCATGAGTGAATAATCCAGCAGACTTAGGAAAATGGGCTTAATTGGGCTTAATAACAGGAAATTCCCTTTCTTAAAAAAGAATCTCATTTTAAATGGTCACTTTATGTCTTTTGCAATGAGAAGTACACTGAGTCATTTTGGGGGAAGGGAAGTGGGGGGTGGTTATTGCCTGTAGCAGAAACTATCTCTAACAGAGTGTTCTTTCTTGAGCTACTCAGCATTTGAAGCTTTAGGTAATTTTTAGCAGATCAAAAAGAAGTTGTAGCAGAATATTAGTTTTCTATCTAGTAGTAATTTAATAACTAGAGATGATAAATGATTTGAATTATGGTTTTGCTCATCGTTTATCACTTATGTCCTAGCTCTTGCTATTCCCATTTACCACCTCTCATGCTTCTCCCCCATCTTGATCCCTGTCTCCTCCCCCTCTCCTCTCATCTCTCATATTGGGGTTAGAATCCAGGGCCTTTTGCTTGTTAGGCTGCTGCTTTACTACTTGAGACATGCCTTCAGCCCTTTTTGCTTTAGTTATTTTTTAAATAAGGTTTTACAGTTATCCATTGATGATTGATTTGGCCTGAGCCATAGTCCTATTTATGCTTTTTTTTTTTTTTGTGGCTGGCATATCAAGCACATGCCAACATGTCCAGCTTTTCTTATGGGTCAATAAGGAGTTCTGAAAATTTTTGCCTGGGTTAGCTTTGAACTGTAATCCTCTTGGTCTCTGCCTTTGAAGTCGACTTACAGGTATGAGCCACTATCTATGCCCAGCTAATGCCCTTTCTCTTAGCTACCATGCTGTAAGTACATTTGCCACTTTGGGTTTTTGATCATGCCTAGTTTTTCCTCTCCTCAAGCTTTTTATCTTTGGCTGGAACAGTGTATGCCTTGATTTTTTGCATGGCTGGCTTGTCATCATCCATTTCTTATAGTATCTTCCCAGATGTCATTTTCATGACTTTGCATCTTTTAAGGAATCACTGCCCTTCTGAATTCCTGACCACTTGCTAAATATCCAACTTTATTTATTTGAAATTAGAGTGTGTTTGTCTATGTTCTCTCATTAAACTATGACCTCTGTGAAGACAAGGACATCATTTTGTCTGATTCATTGCTATAACTCCAGTGCTTGAAGGTGTTAAACATATGCTTGCATTTAAGCCACAGCCCACTTCCAACTTTTGTTGGTGAATTGGAGAAAATAGCATTATTGACTTTCCTGCTTGGGCTGGCTTTGAACTGTGATTTTTTTAGATCTCAGCCTCATGAGTAGCTAGGATTACAGCCATGAGCTACTGTCACTCAGCATGCAAAAAAATACCTTGAAACTTCTTGTTTCATGTTCTGAATGTAGACCAAGGGTCAGCAAACTTTTTCTCTACGCTATCTAAATGGTGTTTTAGGTTTGGTGGCCAAAAGATCTCTGTGACAACTACTCTGAAAGAAGCCATAAATAATATATACACATTTGTCCTGACAGGGATCCAGTAAAAGTTATGGACAAGTATTTTTTTTGTGGGGTGGAGAGCTGTTTTACTCATGGGCTATAGTTTGCCCATCTCTAGAATAGAGTCAGCCAGTTTTAATGTGTACATTTTGGAATGTTGAAGTGGTATAGGGTTGAAGAGTTGCTGTCTGAACCTGAGGCTCAGTTCACTTGGTTTGCAGCTGGGGTTAATATATTTATTCCTGTTCTGCTAGAAAAAGATGTGTAGTGAAAACTATTTGTAGCATGATAGGAAAATTCCAGAAGAGAGACATCCCACAGGCGATAGATCACATTTTAGAGAGACTTCTGTAGACGAAAAAAATATGAACAGGTCAAATACTGTGGAAATACCGGGAGCATGAAAAGTTAAAAAGTTTATTTTGACTATCCTTGGCCAAGCCAAGCCAACATAGGATTTAGTTTAAGCTAATATGGAATGATTTATGTAAGCATTAAATTTAGAAATGGGATGATCTGAGATCATGGAATACTTTATATAATTTTTTATCCTTTAAAGGAAGAATAAATTCAAAGATACTTATGCCATTGGGTATGCTTTTGCAAATTTGAGTTTATAAAATGTGTTGAAGTAAGATTGGCACAGTCCTTATTTTCTTCATTAAGGTACTATCATGTGTTTGAACTTCCCTAGTAGACAATGAAGTTGCTAGTCTCTGGACCTTCTCCCTCTTTTCCACACCATACCATTCCCAACATGAGGAAACATATAGTCAGTGGGAAGAGTCCTTAATAAGCTTTTTCAGATATTTGGAGGACCACAAATTCACAAGTAGTTTACCTCTGGAATTAGATGAACAAAAGACTTAGAGGAAGTGTAACTGCCCCAACAACATTCTTCAATAACTCCGTTTGAATGATTTTTGTGCTATAGACTCATCTTGGA
Source organism: Dipodomys spectabilis (assembly GCF_019054845.1). Classification (NCBI taxonomy): domain Eukaryota; kingdom Metazoa; phylum Chordata; class Mammalia; order Rodentia; family Heteromyidae; genus Dipodomys; species Dipodomys spectabilis. The sequence goes on from NW_024870750.1 coordinate 4,267,132, forward strand.
AGTACTACTTTCTAAAGTATTCAAATGTATTGATGACACTAAAGTCATCTTTTGCAAACATAATTTAAATGATATTTCTTCCATCAGGCTTTTCAGGGAAGAAGCCTACCCTCACCCTTTGTTAGATAATTCTGTCATGGCATGGCTGGTGTAAAGAATATTGATTCATGCCTCTGCTATGCTACTTAGAAGTGGTTGACCCTGAGTGGCAATTTAGGGGCTCAAAGGTAGTTACTTATCTATAAAGTACAAATTAAAGCAGTATCTGATTGCTAGTTCCTTTTCACTATCAAGAGTTGTTGTGAATGTTACATGATGTTTTTCATACAAAAGTACTTAGAAAGCTAAATTGTCACATTGTTATGAAATAAGGTGATGCCCTGTGGCTTTACTACTTATATTTCCTGTACTTAAAAGTGATCAACCTATAATTAGGACAATTGGTTATTACTCAGCTGGGGGCCTCTAGGTCTACATGTTACACCTATGCCCAGCCAAAGGACAGTAATGCCTAGTAAGATAGTTTCTTCTTTCTCATGCTTAATTATTTCTAGGTAAGAAAACGGAGAAGTGAAACTAATTTGTGTGTGTGTGTGTGTGCGTTTTCTAGGAACAGAGCACTAAGTGTTATTCTCCACACTCCTGCTTTCATTTTCTCACCTTCTTCAACAAGTTTGATGCCTCTCCTGTGCCCTTTATTTTGCAGGCTTGATGGTACAATTTTTCAGTTTCCTGACACTTTCCCTTGATTTGCTATAATCCCACTTCCCCTATCCTTGTTATATTCCTTCCCTTGCCATATAGTCTTATCTTTTGTTGCTAGGGATGGACTTAGAGATGAATGATTAAAATTTCAGGCTGTGGATTGTTGTTGAGAAAGTGACTGGATGGTATGTGTGTGTGTGTGTGTGTGTGTGTGTGTGTGTGTGTGTGTGTGTGTGTGTGTGTGTGTGAAATGGGAAGGGATTGGGAAGGGGAAACAAAGGAGGAGGCAACAATGCTTGATAAGAAATGTACTCATGGAAGTGGCTCTGTAGCTCAAATGGTAGAGCGCTCGCCTTGAGCTGAAGAGCTGAGGGACAGCGCCCAGTCCCAGAGTTCAAGCCCCACGACCGACAAAAAAAAAAAAAAAAAAAAAAAAGCCAAAAAAAAAAAAAAAAAGAAATGTACTCATTACTTTGCCCATGTAATTGTAACCCCTCTCTACAGTATTTTCACAATAAAAAAAAAAAAGAAAGTGACTGGATGGTGCTATTTCTAAAATCTCCCTTATTAGCAGTGATAGTCAGTTTACTTATTTATTTATTTTTGCTTTTATTTTCATTTTCATTTTTTTAACTTTGTTTTGTGGGTCCGGTCATGGGGTCTGAACTCTTGGCCTGGGCGCTGTCCCTCAGCTCTTCAGCTCAAGGCTAGCACTCTACCACTTGAGCCACAGCACCACTTCTGGCTTTTTTTTTCTGCTTATGTGGTGCTGAGGAATTGAACCCAGGGCCTCATGCATGCAAGGCAAGCGCTCTACCACTGAGCCACCTTCCCAGCCCTATTTTTGCTTTTAAACTAGAGGTATAGACCCATAGTGGACTGCAGAAGGTCTGAGAACTTCCTTTTGTACACACACAGCACTGCAAATGATCTCTCTGTATATAAATGATACATACTTTTTTCTAAGTTAATGTTGTACAACATGTTATCTCCAATGAAATTAACAGAAGCCTTGTATTTTATAAAATTCTGCAAAATCTTTGACATATTTTCTACAAAATGTTGGGGGAAGTGGAAAATTTTCTTTTTCAATGATTTCTGGAGCAACCACCATAGATTCTCTTAAGATTAAATACTTTCTCTATCAGCAAAAGGAAACCATTGGTTTTTGAAACTTGACTAAAATTCTCTGTGTTTTATAAGGCTTGAGCCAATTAATTTTGTGAGTTTTGGGGTTTGTAGTAGATAGCATACCAGTTATGCATGGTAATGTAAACATTGGGTGAAAGAAAGAAGCTGTCTATGTATTTCTTTATGTTTGTCCTGTATAAGGAATGTCTGCAGTTCATTACCATTTTCCTTCTCAATTATATAATTATAGACTAGGGAGAATTCTGTTTCACTGGCAGTAATTCAAACATTGGAACGTGGAGGAGTTACTCCCAGTTTCCCAAAATCGAAATGGTAGTGTGCCTGGCAATTGGTAGAGATAATTGGGCTGTTCTTGTTTTTTGATTCTAGATTTGGAAGTTCTAGATTCTAATGCAGAGCCCTTTTCTTTTCTTGTGTGTATGTGTACGTTTGTGTACTGGTACTGGGGCTTGAACTCAGGGCCTGGGCACTGTCCTTCAGCTTTTTCACTTAAGGCTGACACTCTACTACTTGACAGCTTCATTTCTGTCTTCTTTTTGGTAGTCAATTGAATATAAGTGTCTCCGCCTTTTTGAACAGGCTGGCTTTGAACCATGATCTTCAGATCTCCGCCTCTTGCATAGCTAGGATTACCCGAATGGTCCATCAGTTTTTAGTCTTAAGGCATAGTATTATTCTGAGGACACAGTTATCTCAGAGAGCTTAAAGAGACTGATGGAGCTTTAGTGGGAGAGTTAGGTAATACTTTGAGCTTGAGCTTCTGACCCTGCGAGTTAGAATCATAGCCTAGATGTTACTCTGAGGGACTCTGTACTTGTATGTTTATTATCTATAGAGTAGCCATTCTAGCATTCTTCACTGAGTGCTATCTGTTATCAATGTTTTTCATTTGAAAAACTTCCTTATGGGAGTGTTGGGTACATACTTACGTTAGTTGGGATCAGTGAAGATCTTTTGAGAATTTTTTTTCCCCCCAGAGTAAGGGATTCCTCTGATATTTAATGGACTACAGTCTTTCTACTCAGGTTAATGGGGGTCTGTGTGATGCTAGGTCCATGCAGATCAGTATTAATTTAGCCTGTGGCTTAAGGGTGGTCTCTACGTATCTCCTCCTGAGCTGTCGTAAGTAGTCTGAGCCTTCCTGACCTTTTACCTCTGACCTCCCGACTCTGTAAGACCCCTGCATTTTGCTTGAGTTTCCTTTTCCCATATGAGCACTGGGAGTAAATTGGGCTGGCCTTGGATATTGCCTTTTTTCAGTATCACGGTCCTGTATTACTTTTACTCAGTGACCGAATAAAGTTGTTTCATATATTTTGCCCACTCTTCTAGTAAATGTAGTGGAAGGGCAGTTCCTATAGCAGTTAACCCTTCATAGATGGAAGAGGATGTCTTGTCTGAAATTCCAAAACTTAGCACCTTAGGAGGCACTGCCCCCTGCTTCTTTCTTCTTCCTATCCTCCAATATTCAAAGGAGGTTACTGGCAAGGTGAATTGAAGCAAGAATTTACTCTTGCCTGTTGGACTTGAGGAGAAAATCTGCCCCTCCCTACACATCCTCCTTCCCCCCCCCCCCCCCCAACTCTTTTCCCACACAGCCAGAGAACATCTGGAGACTAGAGAAGCCAAGGGTTCCTATGGCTGTGAACCAGCTAGGCCCTGTAAGGGCAAAGTCCACAACTGTTTAGTTTACCTTATATGTCAAGATGGGGAGAGGGTGCATGCTCATTGTGTCCTTGAATGAATGAGTGAATAGAAATGTTCAATTTTTATACATTTATTGAATTGCAAATTTGGGATTTGTATATGTGTGGGCAGTAGATGGATTTTGGCTGCCTATGAAGTGTAAGTATGAAGAAAAACCAGTTTGATGTGCATGTTTATGTTCAGGTTGATGGAATATCTGTGGACATATCTGTTCCGGTTGCTTTTCCAGTATGAGCAATTACAGTTGTAACTACCATGTGTTCCACAAAGGGAGTGGTTTGTATGTGACACTACCTAGTAAGGCAGGATAGGTTTATAAGAGGAAAAATCCTGACTGCCAGTAGCCAGGTTAGCACAAACATTTGTCACGGCTCTCTAATGCTCCCAAATAGGAGGAAGACCTAATGAGAGCAACCATCCTGGGTGATTTGTTTTTGTGGAATGGAAACGAGTATCTGTAAGGTAACTGATATTAGCAGGGGGCAATTGATGAGGTCTGGGGAAAATGTGATAATATATAGGTAAAAAACAAGAAATAACAAATGAATAAAAGGTAAGCATTTTTCTCTATCAGGTGGATTGAAATGTGGTTTCTTTTTACTTTGCAATTTTGAGGTCTCTTTTAATTATATACTACCTTTGATTTTGTCATTACTTTTCTTATCCTTTGAAAACTCATTAGTAATGTTTGCCTTTATCTTTTCATAGTTGCAAATAATCTGTTTTGACAATATTCATCCTTCTTTATCCTTCCTAGTAGCACACCCTCTTCTGCCTTTATCTTTTGTAACCAGCTATAATGTTTTCATTTGGTGACTTTTTATAATTTATACTTTCCATTTTGGGATTTGAGCGCTTATTTAAGGTTGGATCAGAAACCCTGAGTGTAACAGGATATAGTTTACTTCTATTTTTATAATGTTAGAATCAGATTTTAGGGCAAGATTTTAAACTATGAAGTGAATTCATTCCTATTGGGACAAAGTTCCTAATAATTAAGTACTTAATAAAAAAGCCTTTAAATGGATATTTTTTAGTCTTGTTTGTAATGTTTGGATCTGCTAACTGGGCAGCAGGCATTATAAAGATATCAAAATTTACTTCTGTTGTGAAGAATACAGTTTGAGATTTGAAATTATAAAATTTAGATTAAAGTAAGCAGTTGTACATTTTGTGACTATAGTGATGAGTTAGGATGATGGCACTGATACTCAGAATCACCTCTTTCTGAATTGTACAAGTTTAAAGAGAGAAAGTCATTGAATATACTAGTGTTTTACTGTTGAACAGATTTTTTTAAACAATGATAGGATTGCATATAGTGAAATGGAAATTTTCAGACATGAAGGCATCCTGTAAATCATAGTCAGAGGATAGATAGGCCTTGACCTTGGAAAACCTTAAGGACTCATTGTTTATCTCTTAGGCTACTGAAGGAAATAAATAGATATAAAGTATATTAGAAGTTGAAAAGGATTGATAAGTAAATGTTGTTTATTTTTAAAAATTTACCACTCTACCATTTTCATGTGACCAGTATTAAGCATACTCATATTATTGTAAAAGAGGTCTCCAAACCTTTTTCATCTTGCAAAACTGAAATTCTGTGCCAATTATGTATATAAATTAATTAATTTATAAATTTACTTTATATGCATATAAATTAATTAAATGTTTATTTCTTCCCTCTTTCTAGTTCCTGGCAACTACTACTTTTGGGTCTATGGATTTGACTATTTTAGAGATTCCAAATAAATGGATTTGTATTTGTATTTTTGTTAATGACTTGTTTCACTCAGTATAATGTCTGAATTCCTTTGGATATATTTCCAGAAGCAGTATTGCTGAATCATATGGTAATCTTAGTTTTAATCTCTTTGTAAAATCGCCATCTTGGTTTTACCATTTTATAGGCCCACCATCTTTGTGTGGATTCTAGTTTTTTTATGGGCTCACCAGTATTTGTTTGTTTCTTTTGGTAGTAGTGATGTATGAAGTGATACCTTATTTTGGCTGTGATTTACATTTATGATTAATGAGTTTTTTTAAAAAATATGTATGTCGGCTGTTTGTTTGCTGGCTTTGGTGAAATATCTATTTAAGTTCTTTACCTATTTGTGTTTTTGTTGTCGAGTTGTAGGAGTTCTAGATACTAATACTTAATCAGACACATTTTGCAAGTATTCTCTTCTATTCCATTTCACTGTTGATTGATACATGGAGGTTTTTATGTTTGACATGGTCCTATTGGTTTATTTTTGCCCTTGTTGCCCATGTTTTTGGTGTCATATAAAATTTACTGTCAAATATAATTTTATGGATCTTTCCTCTGAGTTTTCTACCAGAATTTTCTACCATAATTTAGGGGATTCACTTTAACTTTTTATTTTATTTTGCATTAGCTTTAGTATCTAGTATAAGATAATGATCAAACTTTATTTTTTCTTTCCTACCTTCATAATACTGAGGAGTTTAATCTCAGAGCCTCAGTAAGCAGGTACTCTACTGCCCAACCACCTTCAGCCCTTTTTTGAAATATGGTTTTACTTCTTCCCTGTGCTCATGTCTGAACCCAGACCTTTCATTTTATGTTTCCCATCATAGCTGGATAACAGATGTATGCCACAATGCCTAGCTATTGGTGAGGCAGTGTCTCATATGTATTCCTGGGCTACATTCAATCATGGTTCAAATATCAGCCTTCCAAGTAGCTAGGATTACAGGCATGAGCTACCAGTACCCAACTCCAACTTCATCTTTATTTATTTATTTTTTTTTGCCATTCCTGAGGCTTGAACTCAGACCTGGGCACTGTCCCTGAGCAGCTTTTGCTCAAGGGTAGCACTCTACTACTTGAGCCACAGCACCACTTCCAGCTTTTTCTGTGATTTAATTGGAGATAAGTATCTCACAGACTTTTCCTGTCTGGGCTGGGTTTGAACCATGATCCTCAGATCTCTGCCTTCTGAGTAGCTAGTATTACAGGTGTGAGCCACCAAATGCTTGGCTTAAAAGTTGCTTTTTGTTTTGTTTTATTTTGTTTTTGTTTTGTTGGCCCTAAGGGCTTGAACTCAGAGCTCAATGCTGTCTCAGAGCTCTTTTGCTCAAGCTCTTTTGTTCTACCACTTTGAGCCCCAGCACCAATTCCTCCAACTTTATTCTTTCACATGTGGATATTCAGTTCCCTTATAGTCATGAGTTGAAGAGACTGTTGTTTCTTTACTACATGGCCATAGCTTCATTGTCAGTGATCATTTGATCGAATGTATAAGAGTTTATTCAGGGCTCTATTCCATTGGTTTCCTTGTCTGCCAGTATGCCAGTACTATCTGTTTTGATTACTTCACCTTTGTACTATTTTGAAACCAGGAAGTATAAGACCTCCAACTTTGTTTTTCTTTTTCCATATTATTTAGACTACTCAGAAACCTTTTGAGATTCCACATGACTTTTAGAATAGATTTATTTTTAATCTTTAAAAAATGTCATTGAGATTTTAATAGGGATATCATTGAGTTTATAGATTGATTTGGTTATTACTGATATCTTCACAATGCTGAGTTCTCCAATTAAAGGCTTAATCCATGCATCTTTTAAAATTATTTCCAGAAATGTTTTTCAGTATGTAAGTCTTTCACCTCTGGAATTGAATTAATTGATTAAATTTATTTATGTAGTACTAGAGATTGAACTCAAGAGTTTCACATGTTGTAGGCAAGCATATTCCCACTTGAGCCATGCCTGCAGCTATTTTGCTTTTTTTTTTTTTTTTTGGGTCTGGTTGTGGGGCCTGAACTCTGGGCTTGGGCGCTGTCCCTCAGCTCTTCAGCTCAAGGCTAGCCCTCTACCACTTGAGCCACAGAGCCACTTCCGGCTTTTTTCTTTTTGCTTATGTGGTGCTGAGGAATCGAACCCAGGGCCTCTGGCATGCAAGGCAAGCACTTTACCACTGAGCCACCTTCCCAGCCCTTGCTTTTGTTTTTGATACAATCTCTAGCTTACTTTGCCCAGGATAGCTACTAATTTGCGATCCTGTGTTTTTGCCTCCAGATAACTGGGACTATCAGTGTATGCCACCATGCATAGTTTCAGTGTTATTAATTTTTGAAAAGACCAAGCAGAGATTGTTACTATATTCCAAAGGTTCAGAGATTGAATAATAATTGAGAAGCAAAAAAATGTAATGTCAGTTTAAAAAGTTTTAGAACCAAAGGGACTGAGAGAAAACAAGTTTCCTTCTTTTTCCATTTCATTTCATGCTTTAGAAGGAACTTGTCTTTTCTTTCCTTTTTTTAATCAATAGCTTAAAAATTAGCATACATTAGTTGTATAAAAGGATTTCATTGTGACATTTTCACATATGTATTCCATGAATCCTAACTAACCTTACCCTTCTATCCGTCTCCCATATCATACTACGCCAGAAACATCCACCCTTTTTTCTTTTCTTTTCTTTTCTTTTTTTTCTAGTCCTGGGGTTTTAACTCTGGGCCTAGGAGCTGTCCCTGAACTCCTTTTGCTCCAAGCTAGCACTCTACTACTTGAGTCATAGCACCACTTCCAGCCTTTTCCATGATTAATTGGAGATAAGTCTTAGGGACTTTTCTGTTCAGGCTGGCTTCAAACTGTTATCCTCAAGTCTCAGCCTCTTGAGTAGCTAGGATTACAGGTATGAGCCACTGGCACCTAGCAAACATTTACTCTTAATATGTTTTTGTATCTATTATTTTATCATGTTTGTTTGCATGTTTGAACTTGATATACAATGCTTATTGTGCAATTTTTGACTCGAGTTAAACCAATGAATGTATCAAATAATATCTCATTTTAAACATTAAGGTATAGTTGACAATTAAAAATTTTATTGTTTACAAGTATATGTATTTTATTAATAAGTTTAAAATCCTTCACTCTGAACTACCTTAAATTGTTTAACCATCTTTGTATTCACGCTTCCCTCATTTAGACACAGATAACTTTTGGCTGTCTAGCACTATCCCTCAGAAAACGAAGTCTAAATAACAACCTTCCTTCAAATACTCCAGGCTTGATAAAGGAGTAGAAATAACAATTTAAAACAGAGCTTTTCATATTATTTCATTTGGAACAAATTTTGCAAGAGCAGTAGTCTCTTTAGTGTTTCGTCTTTTTGGGTTACCCAATAAAGCAATTAGTGTTCACAGCTAATTATTTAGAAAATTACAGAGTTGGTAGAGAGGACACATTAGATAATGTCAGCTTCCTTTCCATTTCTCTTGATGACTGTGGAGTTCTTTTCCTTTGCTTTATTTTTGATCCAGGCCAAAACAGGAGTGTAGTAACCTACTTATAGTAATTAAAATGCAGTGAAACTTTCTTTACTTGTTTGGCTCCTATAGTTTCAGAAGTGTTTCTGTACACTCTGTGAATAACCTACCAAGGATATTTAGTCTATGCAGAGGAAAGAGAAAACATTCTCTTTCTTGTAAATGCTACTTATTTCTATCTACTGATGGCTAGCTTTGTTTAATGGAAAGAAATGGTAAGTGTTCACCAGTTCACCCACTCAATACTTGTGCTTTTCTCCTCTCTGAGCAGCTGCCCACTAGCTCATAAAGCTTTCCTCTGCCCTTCCCCCACCGTAGGTCTGCATTGTTTTTATTTTGTTTAGGTTGTTTTAAAAGTGGGTATTAAGAGGAAAGCCACACCTTTCCGATTTTTCCTTTCTCAAGATTACTTTTGCATGGCTTCTTTACTCCCAGAAGAGTATGATTACTTCTTCCTAGGTCACCTGGAATTTCTAGAAGTCACTTGGAATTCAATTGCCAAAATAGTCTACTAACAATAACAGGTATCAGAACAAATTCCTAGATATTTTCCACAGTGAGAGGCACATGTGTGCTTTGAATGATGCAGTGACATTCAGACCTGGTTGTGGTGCTCTGAGCAACATGTAGTTGCATTCTAGCAGTTCATAACAATTTTAGAAAAATCCACTATTTGTTTTCAATGGACTCCCCCACCCCCTGCCAAGTAATAGTAACTATTTCATTGTGATTGGCATTAGTATATTGCTTAACAGTTTGGAGTCCACAAAGCCATTGACTTCCTTTCTAGCTATCTAAGTTGAGTATTTGAACTGGGCATATAAACTTGCCATTATCAGCATTTGAACCTCACTTTTTGAAAGTTTCTTGAAGACCATCTCTTACCTTTTAAGCTAATATAATCATTTTTCCATTGGTGATTTCTTGAGAAGAGGACCCCGAATATCTCACCTTTTCAAGATGGAGCCTCACAAGCATATACTTAAGAATGAGAACATTCCTGGAAACCAATTTTAAAGCTACTACAGCCAAACACTAGTGTCTAATTATTAAAGATGTATTACATATACTTTAAAAAAGTACCTGACAGTAAAGTTTTAAAAATTATTTGGGGATTTGTAAAATCCATAGGATTTTTCAGCCCACAATAGAGCTATAATAAAAACCAGAGCTAAATGAAAGGTGAAAAAAACAGTAGATGTGCTCTTGTAACTGGTTCTGAGCGTTTTGAACTTGTGATATAATGATCTTTGTGGGCTGGAGATACTCCATAAATTATATTTTGGGATGTGGCAAATTTAAAATTAAACATTGTTTGAAGGTTTGTTACATTGTTATGCCTGTATCTGGTGTCTGATATCTTCGGAGCACGCTTTTTTGTTTCACAAGATTACCTCTAGTGTTACCTCGAAATTTTAAATTTGTTGGTTTATATAAAAAGCCTTTTATTTAAAAGTCTTTTATAGGCACCAGTGGCTCAGGCCTACCTGCTTAATCCTAGGCTAAATTTTAGCCACTTGGAAGGCTTGGATCTGATAATTAGTTCAGAGCTAGTGAAACGTATATATCCAAATAACTAGCAAAGAGGTGAAAGTAAAGGTATGGCACAAGTGGTAGAGTTGAACATGAGTGTGAAGCCCTGAGTTCAAGCCCTAGTACTGAGGGTGGGCTGGAGAAGGGTGGACAAGGAGACCAAGACCACTATGGTAGATTTACAAATCATTATATTATCTGTAAAAAAAAAAATCAGCATTTCTTGGCATCCGTTATACACAATTATACACAAAAAGCAAGCTGTGAAAAGACCAATAGAGTGGCAAAAGATATTCAGGTGTATTTAGAGTTTTAATGAGGTTACTGAGAAGGTTTACAAACATCTGCTGTCAACAGTATACTAACAACTGCATCACACACTTTGGAGAGTTGATTCAACTTAAAACTTTTTCTATAGGGTCCATAGAGACAAACACACACAGGAATGATATTTATAATTTATTATGTATCTTCCATGTGCCAAGTAGTTAGCTAAAGACTTTAGTTAGGTGACAATACTTAAAACAATTCTGGAATGATCTCTGTGCATTGATAGTACAGCATTTGGGAAGGAATTTATATCTAAAAATGTGCACATATTGCCACAAATTTAATTTTTTCAGTTTTAACATAAATGGTGAGACATATACATGTGTGCATATTTACATGCATAAACATGCATAAATACATTTACTATGTTGTTTGGCTTCTACCTGTCTGTCTTTCTTTCTGAATGCATTAAAAATGCACTCACAGACTGGACACAGTCTTTGTTATCCTAGGCATAAGTTTCCAAGCACTAGTCCTCTAACTTGGCTGTACAGTGAAAATCATCTGGAGAGCAAGGAGCAAGACTCATTCCTTGGCTCTAGTTCCAGACATTTTGATTTTGTTGATAAGGGATAGGGCCTTGGCATTGAAATATGAACATCAAACATTCATTCAAACTTTGAGTTACTGAAGGACACTTGGATGATTCACTTTACCAATCAAGAGTCCCGTTTTCTTTCTATTATAAGGTCACAGTAAACTTCTTTCTAGTGCATCTCTGTGCCCATTTCCGTGCCTATCTTTAAGTTAAATTATTAGATATGGAGTCTAAGAATTCTTGTTAGATGTGGATTAAAGAGCCATTAAACCGTTAAAACAACAATAGCTTGTCAGAATGTCTTCCAGTAAGGTGTTACAATTGGCTTTCCCATCTATGGGTTATTGATGTGTCTATTGCAGGGCTGAGATTTTTCCTTTACCCACTATTGTTTTTGTTTTTATTTGGAGAAGAGTCCCCCCCCCCCCCCCCCTTAAGTCTTTATGGAAGTTGGAAGGCCCATATGAAAGCTTTATTTCTCCAAGTCTTTTGTTGTTATTGTTTAATTCTATGGCTTTGTAAAATGTTTTAAAGGCTGACCTGGCAAAATGAATGCCTCTACTTATAAACTTGTAAATGTCAGAAGATACATGATCTTTCATGAAGGGCTGAGTCCTTTCTGGTTGGAGAGTCAGTACACCTGAAACAGGACAGAACCAGTAGCCCAATGTCCTCATTAGTGCCTTATTTCTTTACTACCTTATTTGCATACAAATGAAGCTTTTATTCACCATCTTTCCATAAGCTGCTTTTGAAGATTTATAATGTAAGGCTCATAAGTAGACGTTTTATGAAGGGCAGGGTGCTTCCTCAGAAGGGAGTAGTAGTTCTCACACTGTGACTGAAATCTTCCGCCCTGATGGTTTCTGGGGAGTTTCTCTCAGTCTGGCTATGAATTGGACTCATTAGGAGAAGCCTAACATAGGCGTGGTGCTGGCCCCATGCAGAGCCTCAGCATGTTACCCTAAACGAGCCCCTCTGAGCTACAGAGACTGGGGCTCTGCAAAACACAATTTTTTTTGACACTGTAATTTGAAACTCAGGTAACACCATATACTTAGGTTTCCATAAACATTTTTCACATTTGTAATGGGAAATGGTGGCTGTGTCTACGTCTGTTTAGAATGAGCTTTCTGGGGCAGAAGTATAAAAGCCAGTGGCCCTGTGTATTTGTTATATTGAGGGTTTACAGTACATTTTCTATCTTGGTGACCAATTCCCAAATATTTTCCTGGCCAGAGAAGATGCCTTTAGACTTAGAACATAAAATAATTAGTCGATGAGCTCAGTGACTGAGGAGAGTCTAAAAGAGGGATCAGAGCAGAATTGCCAGTGTCAGTATCCTTGCAGGGACTAAATTGGGTATGGCCTGTGGAAGTTTGTGAGCAAGTATTTGGATTGATTTTTGAATTCTTCCAACTAGTCAAGAAAGCTTTATTTTTATGCTCCTTTTCACACTGGCCCCTAACCTCAGGGAATTTCCCACAAGTTGCAGCTAAGCTGGCTGACTTACAGAGCTCTTGCTTTAGTGATGACAACTGCCCTGTAGAGATGAAGCTAACTTCATTCCAGGAATTTACACTACTGATAGGCACAGGAATGCCAGAGAAGGAATCTAGGTTAGCATATTTCCACTAACAGTCGTTAACAAATCTATATCATCCCTTCAAGTTTTTAATGTCGTCCACCAGATATTTACTGAATTCTTGGGCGGTGCTAACCATATAAGGAGGTAGCACACATCGGCCCATTTTGTACAGTTTCTCCCAGGGCTAAGAATGAATCTTCTATTGGGAATACAATTATCTGCTTATTTTAATGAGTGTGTAAGAGCTACATCATTTCTATAGATGATAAAATGGAGTCAGTAAAGTCAAGTGTTCTTCCCGAAATTACTCTACAAAAGAAGTGGTGGAATGAGTCTTTGAACTTTGGTTACAATTCACTGCTGTCTGTTCCTAGCTCGTCTAAATCAGTTTTTCCCTAGCTGGAAAGCGGAGACATCAGCTCAGAGGAAGATCCAGGCTTCTTCATCCTTACTAGAGTGGGAGGCTGGTGGTAACCAAGTATCTTTATTCTATTTAGTTTCATGTTTTCCTCTTGCAATTGCATTTAAGTAACTTGGTATTAATGTAGTCAGAAGCAAGCCCCAAAAGAGGAAGGTAATTAGTGAGCCTTAAGTTTTGCTTTTAGTAAACATGAAGGATAAAAACCCTTTGGGCAAATCTCTCATTTTCAGTCAAGAGAACTCTCCTTTTCCAACTATGCTGGCAGTCATCATTCTTCACAGAAGCCAGTGTGGATATAATTATGATATCTACTTACAGGCAATAAAATGTCTGGAGAAACCATAGTTATAGTGTTTGATAAAGATCAAGATTGAACCCCGCACCGGTGGCTCACGCCTGTAATCCTAGCTACTCAGGAGGCTGAGATCTGAGGATCACAGCTCAAAACCAGCCCAGACAGAAAAGTCCATGAGACTCTTATCTCCAATTAACCACTCAGAAAAAGGCCGGAAGTGATACAGAGCACTAGCCTTGAGCACAAAGAGGCTCAGGGACAGCATGTAGGCCCTGAGTTCAAGTCCCAGGATCAGCAAAAAAGAAAAAAATATATATATATAAGATTGAGTAGTATCTGGTTTGGAGGCCATGAGAGCCAGTAGCAGTTTCTCCCTGGGGGATATGTGTCCTACTGTGTTTTTTGGGGGGTGGGGTGAGGTGGGAGGGGACCTAACATCATTGTACCATCTTTGGGGGTAGAGATTTCAATTTATTTTTTCAACTCCTAGTCAACTTGGAACATCTGTCTGCAAAAGAGCTGCTGAAACCAAGTATAATATGTCTGTTTAGCTGCTTCTCTCCCTAATTTACCTGTATTATTTCCATTGTAAAGGAGTTAAAGAATACTATTATCTTTGAATATCAATGCACATTTCTGGTGTGGATGGACCCCAAAGGGTTTTCATAAAGCTTTAGTACCTAAAGTGTGATTATTAGGGTGGGAAATACTTTAGGAGGCAGCCATGTGCTCTGATATTTGTGAAGCCTGACTTCAGGAGGTCATTCCATCTGAGGACAAGAGTATAGGTGTTTGCCATTATAATGCAACCTACAGGTGTTCTTTTCTAGTAACGAATGATCTTATTCTTACAGCCTTATGGAAGAGCTGCTAGGCGATTCAGAAAACTTACACTCTTTTACATGCTTGCTAAAGAACAAAAGTTAGCATCCTAGACAAGCGAGAGCTTTGATGTGACAGATCACGGCCCTGGGGTTGTAGCATGCAATGCTTTTGTAACTCCCACATTTAAATGTATTGTTGTCTAGACTTGGAGTGGATCCCCTAAGAGGCAGTGAAGACAAGGACCCAAAGGGGCAAAATTATTTGCATTTCTTTTGGTTTCAGCTTAGAATTGTTTGTTGACTTAACTCGCAGACTAGCGACAGTTCTACAGTGGGATGGCCCAGCTCTGTGTTGAGGCTGGGATTTTTTTTTGGTGGGGAGCTCCAGTGACACTTTTGGTTTGGCTTTTCTCCCAGATGATCGAGACGAGATGTCCTGACTTCCAGACTCTGGTTTCTGTCACATGAACAGCACCAGCTTCCTAACTAGAGACCGTATTATATTGGCTTTAAGGATTTATACTCTAAACCTGTGGTTAAAGTCTTGAGTCATAACACACAGCAGTTTGTTGCCAGTTTTGTAGGGTGAAAATCCTGAGGTGCCCTTGTTTGCTCTTTACACGTGGGGTGGGTTAGTGTTTCTGGCAGGAGTCTGTGGCTTGGGGTTGGCAAAAGCTGGTTAATTATGTGCTGGTTGAAGACTAGTCTTGCCTGAGGTGTTTTTGTTGTTGTTTGTTTGTTGTTGTTGTCTTTGTGCCAGTCTTGGGGCTTGAACTCAGGCCTTGGGAGCTGTCCCTGAGCTTTTTTTGCTCAAAACTCTTATTAACTAAGCCACAGCTCTACTTTGGCATGGCCTAAGGATTTTCCTGGGGGCACAGGGACTCCTTCCTTCCTCATCTTTGAAGGAAGTAGGGGAGGAAGGGGATGGGTTGGGCCTTCCACTCTGCCTACCTTGGTGTCCAGAAGTCACCTGAGTATGAAGTGTTTTGATGTTCTAGTGACTTTTTTGGATGTTTGGAATGTGGTTTCCCTGTCAATGTGCAGGTGGGGGAAAGGGGAGAGACAGGAAGGGTGCTCTCATTATTTGCCTCTTGCCTGAGAAGAGTTGTTACTGGTTTGAGTGTACTGACTGCTGGGTGAATTTCCAGGAGTCACTCCAAAAGTGCCCTATTAGAACATCCTTTTGGGACCAAGCATGTGGGAAGAGCTGTCTACCCACTGGATATACTTAATGAGAAACACCCTTCCGTTTCCTGATAGAGAGGATGTTGAAACTTGTGGGGAAAACACAATTTTCTTTCAGACATTTCTTCTGCAACTTTTAGTCTGTATCCCAGGATTTCTTAAAACTCCAAATAGCATTTGGCATCTGATGTACTTGGGAAATGAAACCAGACATGAGGAATGTGAGAGAGGATAGAGAAGGCCAAGGAAAGAAGCAAAGCATTTTTTTTCCTTTCACATTTTTTCTTGATAAGAGACTTTGGATTAACATCGTTGTGTTGTTGGAACCCAAAGTGCATATTGGGACTCTGGAAAATGGTACAGTTTGAGCCGTACTGTTACTCTGAAAGCAATAGATATGGCTTCTAAAACCAAGGGTCCCCAGTCTTTCTTCCTAAAGTTGTTCTTAAGCCATACATTTCTCCCTTGTCTCTCATTTTATCCATGTGACATGGAGTCCCTTGTCACAGACATTCCAGAGACCTTTTATAATACATTAACAATGACTGGATTTTAGTGTGGAGACTTCAGTGGGAAAGACTGTCTTGACTGAAATTATAGAAGTGAGGGACAACAAATATGACAACTGCATAAGTGAATACATGCAGAAAAGCCAACGTTTTCAAGTTGTGCTCTAACAGGACTCACTATCTCTTGCTTCCTCCCTCCCTTTCCCCAGCAGATCTAGCCTGCTGTTTCCTCTGTAACCATTTAGAGGAATCTTGGTCACTTAGCCAGTGATCAGCTCTCTCAGTATGGACAACCAGTTTATAAATGTGTGGCAGAAGTCCCTGATGAACCAATTAAAATGGTGTACGTTTCACGATGAATCTGTTTTGCTATCACAACCTTCAAATTTCCCCCATATGTTAGATGCTGGTTGTGTTTTGCTCTATGGAAAACAAATACTACATATTGCATGCATTGTGACTTGGCATCATCAAAGGAAAAGTGCTAGGAAGGGTTTTTAGGAGGACTCTAAGCTGCTTTATTGTGGTTTTTCTTTTTTTAATCATCCTAATCACCATCATCTACATTCTCTAAAACTTGGCTTTAATATTTTGACTATTGCTGCATTCAGAGTCTTGTTTGTTTTGTCAAAGAGCAGTACAAATGACTGTGACTTTGAGCTAGGCCACAGATGGATTGAATTTCTTATTTTTTGCTAAGCACAACGCACCTGCTCCAGAATCTTAAGTCGCTTTTTAATTGCTTCCGTGTGCACAACATAGCAGTAGTCATCTATAATGATATAGATGGATTGCATTCTGGATGTCCCAGAGGTGACTTCTTCCTCTGTGCCAGTGCCAGAAGCTGAGATTATCAGTGTGTTCTGGTTGAGGACCCAGCTGTCATGGCAGCATTAGTCCTTTCCTTCAGGCTGAGCTGATTATAAAGGGAGAGAGATTGGAAACATCAGCCCTTGGTTTCAGGAAATACGCATTCTCTGCTCATCAGACAGGAGAAAGACCAGCTCCTCTCCCCAGATGGCTCTATGCCTGTGTCTCTAGAAAATTGAGGAGGCCCAGGCAAGGGCAGCTGAATGAATGAATCTTCTCTCTAGCAATGTGTTCACTGGATGTAAGAGGTTGGGAAAATAGCTGAAAAGTTATGTCAGTGAAACATACTTGAAAAGGAGCTGATAAAGCTCTAAGAAAACCGCAAAGTATCCTAAGGCTAAATTTGTCCATGGAGCTACTGACAGTGTCCAAAAAAAACACAAAAACACAAAACAAAATGAAAAAACCACCAAAAAGATTGACAAGTAGCTTAGGAGTACTTGGCGATACAGTTGGCTTCAAATGTTCTGGTGGTTATGAAAAACGATGTGAAGAACACCAAGTCACATGCCCGGAATTCAGAGGTGAAGCCATCTGCTCACTTAGGCATTTATGCTTTTGCATTCAACAAGCACATAATGAGAAGATACTATGTGTCAGGAACTGAAAAAAAATTAGTTTTTCCTTTTAGGATCCCATAGTCTAATGGGGAAAAGAGATTTTAAAAAATACACTCAGTATGTACATGGTATAAGAGTTAAGGCAAGAAATATGTGCCCAACCCTAGGACATGTAGGACCCACAGAAGCAGTATAAAGAAGGAAAACACCCTATGTTTATGTGTGGGCTTAGATGTACAACTACTGTCAAGGTATGCACACCTGGGTATATGGGGCATAGGCTTGGGCAATGTTAAGGATGTTGGGAGATGAGGACTAGAAAATCAAGTAGACCAGGACCTAGCACTTCTTGGTATGAGCCCTTCCAGTCTGGGCTCCTGGCCATTCAGCTTCCTGGTGTTCTGTCTATGACTTGATGGGCCATTTCTCTTCTTGTTCCAGTCCAGTGTGCACACTCTGCCCTCTGTCTAGAATCCTTTTCCTTGACCCTTGGAAGAGTTGATTCTATTATTTTATCCATCAGGGCTCAGCTAAATGTCACCTATCAAGGGAAGTCCTTGCTCATCATGCTGTCTAAAGTAGTTTCATAGGCTACGTGGATAAATATGACAGAGTAGGGCAACTATTGGTGACTTGCATGCAGACCAAAAGTGCACATGGGCATGCCACCTGGTTTTTTGATGTATGGGCTAAGAATGATTTTTCACACATACTCAATGGTTTGAAAATAAAACTTAAAGATATTGCTTAGCGACATTAAAAAGTTATATGGAATTCATATTTTAGTGTCCACACTAGAATTTTATTGGAAGCCGGGCACACCCTTGTTTACAGGTATCTGTGACTATTTTCATGGCAAAATGACAGCGTTAAGTATTTGCAATAGAAGCCTAATGGCCTACAAAGCCTACAGTGTTTACTGTTTGGCCCTTTACAGGAAAAGTCTGCCAATCCCTGGACTGGGGAATCAGGGACAGGGAGAAGAAACTGCTGTAGTCATTCAGACTGAGGTAAAGGGAAGGCTGAGGTTGGAGAGGGTGGGGAATGGATTCCAGTCCAACTAAGCAAGCAGGTTTCCTGACCTCCATCCACCAAGCTGCCTGACTCCTCCGCCCAGCCACACTTTTCCACATGAACAGCTCCTTTTTACCGAGGAATAAAGTCTCCTTCAGACTTCTCTTTGCCTACTTGCTGCTCCTCCCCCACTGCTCATCTCCTCTTAAGTCTCCTCTGTGAAATGAGGATAATGGTAAGAAGCCATGGCTATGATGTGCTTGGGGCCACTCATTATCAATGAAGTGCCAGAACAGGTTAGAAGGGCTGGCTGCTAGCAGCTACAGCTTTTAAGGGGTCAAGTGGGCCAGTGTACTTGCTTCCTGTTTTTGCCTGTGTTTGAGAGATGAGGCTCTGAACGGTGGAGTTGCAAATACATGTATTAGTGTTTTCTAGTTGGGAATCTCAGCCTTTATGCTATCATCAATAGTTAAAGGATGGGTTTAATCAAAGGTCTTGTAATTACTGTTCCACAGAGGTGCTAGCATAAGATGTTTTTGTCTTTGGGCTTTACCAAGATTTTCAGATACAAACTGCCTGTCAAGGGCAAAATGTTTGTCCTTACATATTAGTTCAATGAGGTTTCAAAATGTCATAGGTTTTGTAACTTACTGCCTATCTTAGAAACTAGCCAGTCCCCCCCCTTCACTCCCTTCTGGGACTCAAGTTTGAACTCAGGGCCTCTAGCTTGCTGGCTTGGCTGACACTATACTCCTTGAACTGTGTCTGCTTTTTGCTGGTTATTTTGAAGATGGAGTCTCATAGACTTTTCTGCCTGAACTTTCTTTGAACCACATTTTTCCAGATCTGAGCTTCTTAAGTAGCTAAGATTATAGGTGTGAGCCACTAGTGCCTGGCTACCTTCATATTCTTTTTTATTTTTATTTACTTTTGTATGTTTTTATTGTAAAAATAATGTATAGAGGGGTTACAGTTACATGAGCAAGGTAATAAGGTAATGAGTCCAGTTCCTATGGAGCATTGTTGCCTCCTTCTTTGTTTTTCCCCTACCATCCCTTCCCTCCCCACCTCCACAATTCCCCTCCCCTCAAGTTGTAAAGTTTGTTTTCCCGCAGTGTCTTGTACATCTCATTGTTACCTGTATCCCTATTTAAGCATTTTGTTTTTTCTTCATATTCTTTTGCTGATAGACATGTTGACATTTTCTTTTTAAGACTGAGAAAATGTTTTGGAATGGTTTTGACATTATTTCCTTGTTCTCCATATACAATGGGGTTTTAACATAACTTGAGTTTATGTGAAACAACTTGCAAAATACAACAACAAAGCTGTTACTCTCTTCATTCATTTTCCAGAGAGTCTGATTGCACTCCTGTGTGCTCTCAGGAGGTGAGAGTTAGAGCCCACGGCTCTGTTGTGGGCAGATGGAGATACACAGCTCATTTTGCTCCACGCCAGTTGTTTCTTATATCCTGTATGCCACTCCTACCTCTTGCCCGTGTTTGTACTTTCTCTAGCCTTATACGCTGCTTTCCATAGTCTATCAACACTCTACTCAGCCATCAAGGATTACTACCAGAATGCCCCGTAGGTGCTTCCGGCATGTTTACCTGACACTTACTGATAGGGAATATTATATCACCTTTGTTGTAATAATTTGATATACTCTCTTAATGAGATTATAAATTCCCAGTGTCCCATTTCTGATTCTTACTATCATAGTGGTAGGTACATACCTATACCAAACAATATATCCGTATATTGATACACATTTGCAAAAGGAATCAGAATTACTGCCATATGTCTTGTAAGCCCTTGTATAAGTATACCATAAGTCAACATAATGGGATGTGGGATGTCTCAGCCCATATCAGAGGCAGTTAATGCATCATATAAACTCCACAGTGGTAACTGTTCTTAACCTTGCTCTCCTTTTCCATGCCAGAGATTTCCAGTTGCTAACTCCCAGACCACATCCTTCTTCAGCAAGTAGAGCACTTGACTTCAGAAGTATTTGCAAACTCTAGATGCTTATGAGAACTTTAACCTGTAATATTAATTGCTTATGAGAACTTTAATCTGTAACATTAATTACTAAACCAAGAAATTAGTGACAAATTTTAGACCTGAGTTTAGGAAGATGCCATATATTGGTGGATTGAGTCCTACTTTAAAACTTAGGGATAGAAACAATAGACAAAAACTCTCCAAAAGTAACCACTATTTATTGAATGTTGACACACTGCTTCCAGGCTGTCTTCTGTGGAATGTATGTTCTTTAAAAGCCCAAAATCTTGAGAGTAAAACTTAAGACTTCTAACTCCTTGACTTTCATCTCCATGCCCCATATCTTTTAATAGCCCCTTTCAAAATGAGATTTTGAAGTTCAATATTCACTTAGTAAATGTGTATCTATATACCATGTGGTATCATACGCCAGGGACACAGCAGTGAGCAACAAAGCAAAGACCCCTGCCATCATGAAATAATCGAATAGGATAATTTCAATAGTGGCAGCTGCTGTGGGAACCATCACACAGGTACTGTTGCCAATCTGTGGTTGAGGATAGCCTTTCTGAGAAAGTGTGCAGGCCTTCATGATGAGAAAGGTTCAACCCTGCACATGTAGGGGTTCAAACATGCCAGTCACAGACACTGTTGATATAAAGACCCCGAGGCAGGGGTCAGTCAATGCGAAATACAGTAACTCATACAAAGAGAGCCGAATGGAAAGACAAACAGGCCAGATTGTGGAGGCTTTGGAGGCCCCTGGGCTGTTTCTTGTCTTCTAGGAAGTGTGGGCTCTGGTGTTTGCCCTGTTTGTGAGGACACACACTGTGGTCTGTCAGCAGTTGTCTGCCTAGTGCTCTTCATGACATCTCTAGGGATCACATCGTGCACCCTGGGATGCCTTTTTTGTATTTTTGTAATTGCAATCACAAGAGGATTTTATGAAAGAAGATTGATAGTTAATGTTTCAGTACTCAGGGAAGATGAAAGCAGAGCTGCTGGAATCAAAGCTGGATAGAGAACCCACCTAGCACTTACTGAAAATGTCCTCCTTGTTCCTGTTGGCTATCAGCATCAGCCAAGTGCTAGGAGCAATGGTTATGGCCCATTATGCCTTGGACATGACAGAGTCCAGAACTCCTTAGCCCCTATTCTCACCACAGACAGCAGCCTTGCTACATCTCCCCTAGCCTCTTCCATTGGCTCTAAGTTCTGCGTGGGAGATCTGTAGTAGTCCGGAAATCCATTCAAGCATAGATGTGAGCCTCTGCTTTTTCTTTGTCAGCATGGTGACAGTAGCTAGAGGTCTTGTTCCATAGCTTATTTAACTGTTTCCCTGTTGGTGAACTTTTTGAAAGTGTTTGATCCTTCTAACTCTTAGTCTTGAGTTTACTTAACAGGATCAACATTGTCCAAGTGCCTTCTCTTTTCTTGGTGCACATTGGAACACAAAGTACTTTGGTGCATAGCCCCTTCCTCGCACATTGAATTATCACAATCTAACAGAAGACAGGCACAAATAACTTAGAATGGGATGTGCTGGAATTGATATATGTACCTTAGCAACATATAGCATTATTAATTCCACTTGGGAAAGTGAAGATGAAATGAGAATTGAATTTTTAAATAATGAGTCTCCTAGGGGGTAAGGAAGAAATAGCTGTGTGTGTGTGTGTGTGTGTGTGTGTGTGTGTGTGTGTGTGTGTGTGTGTGTGTGTGTGTGTGTGTGTGTGTGTGTGTGTGTGTGATTTTTTATTAGTTTGTTTGTTTTAGTGCTGGTCCTGGGGTTCAAACTCAGAGTCTGGGTACTATCCCTGACCTTTCATGTCCAAGGTTAATGCTCTACCATTTGAACAACAGCTCTACTTCTGGCTTTTTGCTGTTTAATTGAAGATAAGGGTTTTAAGGACTTTCCTACGCAGGCTACCTTTTTCAACCATAATCCTTAGATCTTAGCTTCCTAAATAGCCAACAGCACCTGCCTTGAAATGGCTATTCTTTTTTTGTTTTGTTTTTTGGTTGATCGTGGGGCTTGAACTCTGGGCTTGGGTGCTGTCCCATAGCTCTTCAGCTTTACCACTTGAGCCACGGTGCCACTTCCAGTTTTATGGTCGTTAACTGGAGCTAAGAGTCTCACGGACTTTCCTGCTCTGATGGCTTTGAACTATGATCCCTAGATCTCAGCCTCCTGAGTAGCTAGGATTACAGGCATGAGCCACCAGTGGCTGGCTTGAAATGGTTATTCTTGCAAGATAGTACAAAGGAAAAACTAGGTTGTCAGGAAAAAGAATGGGATGTACAAAGAATGACCAGTAGTTCAATGTAATCAGAGCATATATTGTAGAATGAAGTGACTAGGGTTGTACTGTTTGCTTAGCAGTTGGTCATAGACACATTTAAGAAGTGAAATGAAGAACATGGGCTCCCTTTCTAGGTGGACTCCCAGCCTTTTGGCTGCCTTTGTCTGCATGGTCTACAATCAGCATAGGTGGCTCTTCCTTGAATTGATCTGACTTTTCAGTATGTTGTTTTTGTCTATTGAACACTTAATTGTGTACTGTCTTCTCTTCACAGACTTTAGTCAAATAAAGAAGTAGAAGAGAATTCAGCCATGGCCCCAAGGAAGAGAGGTGGTCGGGGGATTTCATTCATCTTTTGCTGTTTCCGAAATAACGACCACCCAGAAATCACATATCGATTGCGAAATGATAGCAACTTTGCTCTTCAAACCATGGAGCCAGCATTACCCATGCCCCCTGTGGAGGAGCTGGATGTCATGTTCAGTGAGCTTGTGGTGAGTCCCAGATTTCTGTGTTGCTATTTGTGGGGTGTCAGGAAGAGAGAGGAGAGGAGTGATGTTTGTGGGTTGGTTTTACTTGCTATGAATTTTTCCTCTTCCGGTGAAATGGTTCTCACTCACCCTTTGTGTCTGCACCCTCACTATCAGCACTGACTCTGTGGAGAAGGAGCAGGTAGAAGAGGGTAGCATTACCATATCCTAATACTTGGCTGGTGCTTTAAGTGGATGGGAAGATTTAGACCTTCAGGTCTTCAAATATGCTACTACTGTAGCATACTTTTTATCCTAAATTGCCCTTTCTAATATTTCCTCCATTCTACTCTGATTCTGTACTTGTATATAAAAATAAATAATTCCTTCATTGACTTCATACCTTCTAAGATTCCCTAGCATACAGTATTGACGTGTTTTTAAAAAGTAGTCATACTTCACAACTGGTCCTTGATCTTTTGGTGAAAGACATTATTACTTAAGTACAGTACCATTAGCTAGCCTAATGATAGGATTGGAATAATAACTATTTTGTGGGAAAGTTTTTATAGATATCATCATGTTTTTGAGGGCACTGTCCTCAAATAAGATGGTATTTAATGCAATACTCATTCATTAAGAGGTGCAGGTGGATTCTTTAAGCTCACTTCTCAGGTATTGCCCAAACTGGTGTTTCTTCCCGTTCTGTTTCAGAGGACATGGTGGCATTACTTAAAAGCTACTACCATAATGATTAGAGATGGCTTAGTTCAAATTACTTTTCTAACTTTATCTGCATAAGTGCAGACAAATGTTACTTTTTCCTGTGCCTATTTTCTGATGTGATATAATAGTTAAATAAGAGCAATCTTCAGTAGAAGTTGCTCAGTGCACAATAAACGTTGCATGATTCCTGTGTCCTCCTTTGATCATTGCTGGCATTTGTGGTTAGTTCTAATCGAACCATTTAGATTTCTCAACATGTATTAGGGAGTGCTATCATTTCTTGAGTCAAGAAAGTAGGCTGTGTTACTATTCTCCAGGAATAATATCAAAACTGACCAGGTCATGTCAACTCTTCCAGACCAGAATTCATTTTTAAAACAAAAAGAAGAACCAATATAAGAGAATCTGTAAAGGTGAGATGTTCTGGTTCATTAGGTAGAGTCATGGGCCTATTTTTAATCAGAATTGGTTAGGAAAAAGAAGAGGTGACTTAAGACCACATGTCATAGTCCATGATGTTGAATGTTTTCAGAGTTTAAAGACTTTGTTCTTTCTCTTTTTTCCATGTAGAATTCTATTCTAGGTATTAGGGAATTCCAAATAGAAATCTAGAACCTACTCCCACAGATCTGACAGTTTTATAATAAGAAGGAAATGAATCATTAGGAAGATCTGAGGCTTCCACAGGAATGAACGAAAAATAATACATCTCACAGATTATGTATTTGTGTATTTGTCTTTTGGGGTGTACAGTGAAGTGCTGAGGAATGTGGTCAGGGAAGATTTTCTGAAGGAAGTGAGCTGTCATCAGAGGGTGAGACCAGAGTGGATCGTGTCAATGGCCATGTCAGTCATCTCTAGATAGTAAAACCTCAGTCATTCCAACAGCAAAGGCTCATTTCATGCTAGTTCTTCTCAACTACTGTAGGTCAGCAGTGATGTTCTTTGTCATCTTTTGTCTAAGAGGAAAGCCAGGCTAATAGACTTCAGGCGTATGCTTGTAAATAGCATGTCACTTGTGATCACATTTCATTGCCATACTTGAGATCACACAAGGTAAAAGAGGTACCATCCTTCTATAGGGATTGCCACCCTAAGTGACATGCCAAGCCTGAGGTCACGGAGTTGGGTGGAGGACACATAGTCCTCTCCCAGGGAGGGGCAGTGAGTCATCTGCTGTCATGACTGTCAAGGACAGTAATGGGGCTGGGAAGGTGGCTCAGTGGTTGAGTGCTAGCTTCACGTGCATGAGGCTCTAGGTTCGATTCTTTAGTATCACATACACAGAAAAAAACAGAGGAGGGTGCTATGGCTCAAGTGGTAGAGCACTAGCCGTGAGCTGAAGAGCTCAGGGACAGCACCCAGGCTGAGAGTTCAAGCTCCACGACTGGAAAAAAAAAAAAAGAAGAATAGTAATGATACATTTACAAGCTTGGTTTTATTTTCCACTTGAAGCACTTTAAAACAAAGTCAGCCTAAGGATATAGGTGTTGCCTCTAGCTGAGTACATGTCTGGTCATGGAACCAGGGGTCAGAGCTAGTATCCTATACATCCCATATCCACCACAGTCCTTTCAGTCATATCTGTCAGTCTCCTGAAATGGGATCTAGCAGGAGCCTGTGTAGTGGCAGCCCCATATGCATTCTGAAGACAGCTCATTGTTCTACATTCAGAAGGGAGAAAATTCCACTCTCTTTGCCTTATTGATGTCTCTATTCTGTGTGAAAATTGCCTACAGCTGTTAGTTGTTAAAAAACCAATGCCAAACCAGAACTTTAAGCCAAAACCATTGGAAAACAAATTATCTTGAGGTTTGTATCTGTCCTGGTGAGTGATGATGGATTTTTGTCTACTTCTGACTTCAGGGACTTAGACCACAAATCCTTCTAGTTGCTGGAGGAGGCCTGGGATAAGAGAGGTGGGCTCAAAGCCATTAAGAGCTTCTGCTGTAGGTTCTCCTGAGCAGTCTCAAAAGCAACTGTGCTTGTGCCCTCCTGCAAAAGAGGGGATAGTGGCGCAGAGTACTTGGACTCTAGAGTCAGACAGTGCTTCTGGCTGCTAGCTCAGCCAGAAATTTTCCTCAAACAGAGTCTTTTTGAATTTGAATTTGTGCCTTTCCCTGTAAAATAGGAATCATGCCATCTTTCTAATAGAGTAGATGTGAAGATTAAAGAAAATAACTTCTTTAAAAAGGCTGGTACCTAACAAATGGACTACTCCCCCAGCCAAGTGCGGCAGGAGAGATAGGGTATAATCTGGGTCTTTTCAGAGGCACAGCACCCATTAACAAATATCTCAGGCTTTTCTTCCCTGAGAAGCTAACCTGCTCATGGTGAGTGAGCCCCTGTAGGTCCTGACTTGCAGGCCACTTTCCTCCTGCATCTGTTGGGAAGCACTCCATCAGAGCTGGTTGTTATAAGCTAGTTTTCCTTTTCATCAACTCACTCATATGCCATAAAAAAAAAAAGTGATACCAAATGTGTTTCTTTTAGAATTGCTTACTGCAACCTAATCATTTCATAAATAATGTAAGCCTGGAGAGGAGGTCAGCCATGTGAATCTTTAAAGAACATGACTGGTGAGGGGAACCTGGCCATCTAGTCAGCTCCTCATTACATGTAGGAGAAATAGAGATATCTCAATCTGAGGACCCTAGTGGTTTTTGGAGAGCCTTGACCTATACTCTGACTAATTTTTACACTGACAGCTTTATTGAGACATGATTCACATGCCATATAATTCATCTACATAACTTGTGCAACTCATTAGTTACTAGTGTATTCACAGAATTGTGAAACAATCACCAAAATCAGTTTATGGACATTCTCATTATCCTAAAATACAACTTTCATATCAGTGACTCCCTCACTCTCTATACATTCTCAGCCCTACCACCCTCTAGAAACTATTAATCTATTTTCTGACTCTGAAAATCTGCCTACACTGAATGGTTTATATAAATGGAATCAACACAATATACGGTCGTTTGTCCTAGCGTTTTTCCTTAACGTCATGTTTCCAATTCATCCACTACAGATGTATCAGTACTTCATTTCTTTTTCTTGTCCAATAACAATCCATTGTGTGGTTATGCCACGTTTCAATCCATTGGTCCCTGGTGAAAATTTGGAATTTTACCAGATTTTGGCTATAATGCAGCTTTAAGTAACTATATTCAAGTTTTTGTATATAAATACATTTTCACTTTTTGTTAATATATACCTAGAAGTAGAATTGCTAATCCTAAGACGATACTGTATTTAACTTTTGAGGAACTATCAAATGCTTGTTTTCTACCAGCCAAACAGGAGGGTTTTAGTTTCTCAACATCTTTACTATCATTTGTTCCTACAGACTTCTCCCCAGCTAATCAACCAGATACTTTTTTTTTTTTTGCCACTCCTGGGGCTTGAACTCAGGGCCTGGGCACTGTCCCTGAGCTGCTTTTGCTCAAGGCTAACACTTTACTACTTGAGCCACAGCACCACTTCTGGCCTTTTCTGTTTATGTGGTACTGAGGACCCAGGGCTTCTTGCATGCTATGCAAGCACTCTGTCACTAAGCCACATTCCCAGCCTTCAACCAGATACTTTAAAAAATATTCTACACATCCTAAGAGTAGCGCTTTACCACTTGAGCCACAGCTCCATTTCTAGCTTTTTATTTGTTTTATTTTTGTGGTTCATTGGAGATAGGAGTCTTATAGACATTCTTGCCTGGGCTGGTTTTGAGCCATGATCCTCAGATCTCACCTTTCTGAGTAGTAGAATAGCCATATATTTGATGTTCTTTAATCATCATTTCTTTTCTATTGTATTCTTCACCCCCGCCTCCTCCTTCTTACTCTGTCTTTCTCTTTGCCTCTGTCTTAGTCCAAATAAAGAGTATGACTAATCCAAAACTTATCATTGGCTCCTTAAAATAATATCCAGCTATATTCATCCCTTTTCTATAAGCATTTAAATGTCTTAGATTATCCCAACCAAGAGATTTACCCATGATAATGCTAGAAATTGTCCTTGATAAGTAACTTTTCCATTTCCATATTAACAATAGCAGATTCCCTTTGGGATAAACAAATGAATGTCATTTCAGATTGAGTGTGTATTAGTGCCTGTCCCAACTCTTGAGCTGATAAGACTCAATCTTTGATGAAATTTGAGCTGTAGGTCTAACAGAAAAGACAGGCAGCCATATCAAATGTGACTTAGTGCCACTCAACCAGTACATTTTGTTAGGCAAATGCCTTTATAACCTTTTTTCACAAGGGGTTTTACTAGAATATCATTTCTGTCCTCTCCTTTAACTTGTGACATGTTACTAATTTACTGCACATCATTTTCTCATTAATCTGCCTTCTAATCAAACTTCTAGTCTTCCATTTATTCGGCCAGTAGTTCTAGTGGTTTGGAGTAATATAGAGTGTTCTGCTGTCCTGGAAATGGAGTTGTGTGCAAAAATCCATTACTTATCATTAAAGCACTATTATACTGTTGAAAATTGTCAAAGAAAAGTACAAATCTCAGTGGAAAACTAATGATGTAGAAACCTACTCATTTGATAGGACAATATTTGTTTTCTCAAAATACAGTCATGAGTGCATATAATTGCTGTAGGCCAACTTTATTAAGTATCAAGCAATCAGTACAGCGTTTTTGAGAAATGAAGATAGTAGGAATGAGAATCAGATTTAAATGAATTCAGTCATTATGCCAAATAAGTTCATTTGGGGACTTATATCAATGAATCTCTTCTTTTTTCAGTAATTCCAAAATCATTTTGGTATGAAACAATACAGGAATTCAAGTCTGTCACAAGGGTTTACCACGGTAAATTTTTGTTCCTCTACTAGTCTTGAGAATTGTTAGCCCTTTTTATAGGCTATCAGCATAATTTCTTTTATTACTAGGCCTATTTTTAAGCGCTCTTTAATAATAAAGTTCTTCCATTAACACTAGAATCAATGGAGAGTTACATCAGGTTTTGTCTCTTTATTTTTAAACCTTGCCTTTAAGACTATGACTAAGAATAGAAAGTTTCTCACAGGAGCTATCCAGTTATCTGTCTCCAAGAAAGATGACAAAATTGGGAACCAGGAACACTTAATTTTAAACTGATAGACGAAAAATAAAACTGGTTGTAAAGATTCATGGTTTTAACCTATTGCTTCTTAATTGGAGTATAAATTAAAAGTGGTAATTAAGCAGAGGAAATCAGACTGTATATAGACTTCAAAGATTGATCTAGAATAATTTCAGTATACTCAGTTGTCTGGAAACAAAAAAAAATCAATCTAATGAAGAATTTATATTAAAATTGTTCTCTTTCTATGAGGTTTATTTTCACTTGATAAAGGTCAAAAGAAAATTCTGCACAACTAAAGGATACAATTAATTGGCAGTGAAGAAAAAATATTGAGTAGTTGTCTATAATTGACACTATAGTATTTTCAGACAAATCACCTTGATGAGTTCATAGAAAATGCTTGAAGCAGTCTAAAAATATGCAAAACATCACAGAAGGAAGGAATGTATACATGGGCTTCACTGTGTGCAATGCTAAAATTCCTATGTTATGAAAGTGAACTCCTACCAATACACAATTTAAAGGTGACAGAATGATATCAAACCCAGAGTTTGATCTAAATTACTTGGGTCTTAAGAATGACTGATGGTTTGTAAGACAGTGTGTATGTGTGTGCATGCACATATATATATGTATTTGCATGCATGTGTGTACTGGGCTTTGAGCTAGAACCTAGTACATGTTAGGTAACATTCTATCACTGAGCTATACCCCAGATTACTGGACTAATGTTGATAGAGTAGTTTTGCCGATATCTGTTGTGCTTTGAATAAAACATTGTGTTGCTTCTAAGAATCAAAGTAGGGTTGACATCAGATTTTCATCTCAATGGACATTACACATTGCTTTGTATTGGCTAAGATTCTGTTTGCTTAAAAACAATCAAATGCTCAAAATGGCTTTGTAAGTTTTGTTCTGGTCTTCTGATCCACTAAAGTTTAAAGCAAAGCCTTTTTTTTTAAAGTTTTAAATGTTTGCTTTTTAATCTTATTAAGATCATTCCAAGTCCTTTTCTATAAGCTATTAAGTTTAGATTTTGTCTGCAAGTTACATCCTTTGTTATCAGTCCAGTAATTGATTTAGGAATGTTTCTTGGAGACTCAAGAAGATGAAGTGAGTGGGGAGAGATGGGGAGGTATAGGAAAGAAACAAGAAAACCTTCTTTTAAAATAGAAATACTGCAAAAGCAATCCAAGTTAATAATGCCTTTGAGAAAATGGTTATGAATTCCCCAGTCCTGATAAATTCCATTAATATGAATTCTAAAGAGACCCTGAATGAGATGTACCTACTTAGCATTTGCTATAGCTTAAAATCTGATTATAGAACTTGGTTCTTAGGTCCCCCAGGTACAAATTATACAGACAGTATAGTGTACTGACTTGCCTTCTCTTCATATGGAATAATAGAGATATGGTTTAGGTAAACTTTTAAGTGTAATTCTGAAAATGTGTTTTCATGATAGCTAGAAAGATCTGTAGTTTGTGCAAACTACACATAGCATATATCTTGATCATCTGGGAATCATCTGAACACCATCATGGTCACATAAAACATATGTGGAATGGAGATAAATGTCCAATACATGGTATATTTCAGCTCTAAATTATCTTTGACTTTTTTTTTTTTTACCTGCTGTGTTTGGATTCCTCTGTACTCAGTGCTCCATTTCTAGAATTCCTTTGGAATCTCAGACTCTTAAGTGTTATAGGAACCAGTGACTGGCTACATCTTTTAGTTAACAATTTTCTGGCTCATAAATGAAGAACTGTTTTGTTTATTTTTTGTTGTTGTTGTTTTCCTGATCTCCCAAGAAGTTCCTTTTTTTCCCTTTCTTGTCCAGTTTTAAATTTATTAGAAATATACTAAAACTGCTAGCTATTTTATGATACACTGAAATCCTTAGCAACTACATTTAATCAAATGACTAAAAGCTAACTTAGGATAGCATGGGTTGTTTTCAGAAGAGGTCAGCATTTATTGGATTTAGAAGGAGTCAGAAAGTCCTTTGCCTTCTTTTCAAAAGTCACCTTGAGTTTATTCTTCTACAAATAAACTCATTATGTCAAATCTACTATGAATATGCAAATCTGCACTTCAGAGAGCCAAATGGCTCAGGTGTTATGCCTGGCATTTATTTCCATCCTCTTCAGGATTTCTGGGTCTTGGAACAGTACCTAGCCTTGCGTAGGTGATCAGTAAGTACTTGCATCCTAAGTACATGAGTGGATGGTTAGCTGGACCCTGGAGCATAATGCATGTGTGCACGTGTGTATGAACTGATGGTTGCTGAGTCTCCTAGTAGCTTTGTGAATCCCTCTCCAAGGTTTGTATTATGAATAATTTTCAAAGTACTGATGATAGGGTTGGGCATATCTCGACACCCTGCGTATACCACACCCATCTGCTGTCATCAATTTTTATCCATTCTTCGGATGAATGTTAGGTTACTATGGGAGCACCACATAGCTCACATGCAGGGCAGCAAAGATGACTTTTAAGAAATATTCTCTACTCTTAAAAGCCTCTACTGTCTCTTTAATGTGGTGAAGACATAACTGCACTGTGAGAAGAAACTTATTGTGCAAGATTGTCTTTTGACCCAATTAAAACATAGATGTGTCAAATGATATGTCAAGAAAGTCTACTGAGGGTGTGGGAAGGGCTTAGGCTGGAAAGAAGTAGTAATATCCTTGAGAAGGGAGTTATGAAGTCCATGACTTCATAAATTTTCATCAGGCTTTAAAGGTGTCTTATTCCTGTCACTTTACAGCTAGTGTCTCAGGAGCCAAAGCCTCTCTGTTTTACTAGGAAAACACTACTTTGTAATTCTATTAAACTTTGGCAACTAAAATTGTACTCGATTAAAGTTCTAAACTGAAATTTTGGTAGGCAGTGGCCATCCAGAAATGATTTAGAAGATGATTTAGAAGAGTTGTTTGTTTTAAATGACTGGGAAACTACTGGTGATTCAGCTTAAATTAAAAATTAAGGTTACTCTAATGAGTTTATAGTTGAATTCCCAAAAAAACTGATTAAGAAAACTGTAGGTTTAGCTGCAGGCTGTCTAGCAAACAAAATATAATTTGCTTTGCCTGTTATTAAGAGAAAGAAAGGAGATGGCATAAGGCATTACATTAGTAGTAAGAAGCTAAAAGTTATTAGTCAGCTTTTGCTTGTGGGATTTCTCATTTCTAATTTTTATATGTAGCACGAAAACATGTCTGTCAGACACAGAATATTACTGTGTAGGTGGTGGTGAGTCACTGTGGATTCTCTGTAGTAACTAAGACTGTTGGCAGAAGACTTCTAGGCGAGAAATCTTCAGGGTTTGTTGTGTGTTCTCATCCTTTTTGAGCTTAAGTGGTATGTTGTTTTCCATTTCTGGTCTTCCTGACTGGTTAGGTACAGGTAATAATTCACTAAATATATCTCTGTTTAAACTGACAAAAATCTTATCTAACATTCAGTTTGCTAACTACCACCATGAAAATAAAACACTGTTCTCAGGCTCGTTGTGGTTAAAATTTAAGGCAATTCATATTTCAGGATGGGATGGTCATTTCCTTTGGTGAGGCTAGATGTTCATTATCTTAATGAATTATTGCAGCCTAATGGCACATTTTCTTTTTTTATTTAATAGAAGTGTAATATTTTTTATTTTTATTTGGCTACCAAAGTATCGCCTTCAGTTTTCTAACTGCTTTTGTCTGGCTTTTGCCACTTGATGTGTGGTTTGATCATTTGTATTTGGGGATTTAACTTGTTTTTGGTGCTGTTGAGTTATGGGATGGGGAGAGGGAAGAAGACCCTGCTGATACTGGTCCAACTTTGAGGTCACCCAGAGGGTTTGAATCTGCGAGTGTTATGGGGAACTGCTGGGTGGGGTGAATCTAGGTGAACTGGGCGCATTTCTGTGGGCATATTTGAAGGAGGAAAACGAGACTTGTATGAGTAATAGGAGGTTTGAAAAATTCTCTGAGCACTCCACATAGATTCAGATGGATGGTTAGCTTGTCAAGGACTACTGAAAAAACAAAACAACAAAAAACAAACCCCCAAACATCAACACACAAAGCTGAGTCTTTGAGCAGTAGTATATCAAAGGGCTTGTTTTAGCTTTTCCTCCCTCCTCAGTTATTCTCCATTCTCCTCAGTATTGTTTATATATCTTTTTAACTTGTCTAAATATATATTTGTTTGCATGTGCTTAGCTTAATGTATTAGAAGCAGAATCCTAAATGAAGAGACGTCTCTGGTTAGCCATTGGCTAATTACTTATTGGCTCATTGAAATCTATTGATTTGATAGATTTTCACAGAATAAATGCTTTAGATATTGCTTTGGAGAATCTTTAAAAAAAATCTCATAGTTCAGTAACTAAAAGTCTCTGGAAAAGCTTTTTTGTTACAAAGCATTAACCTTTCCACTCATTCAAGACCCTTATTGTGTATTATTTCAAAAGTCCTTCCCTTGCTCTATCTAACACATCAACACATTTCCTTAGATTGATTTGTACTGTGCCAATTGTTTTCTGGCATATAGGTTTCTGTATAGTTAGCTACTTGTTTACAGTGTAGGACTGGTGAGATTTCTTTGTCTAGAATCTGTTAGATGTGAGGCTTAATAGTCTGCTTTGTTAGCGATGAAGCCTGGGGCTGCTGTTCCCACAGCTGGGCTTTCCTCTGAGATCCTTTCTTCTTAATACCTTTAGGAAATTATATGTAAGATACATGTTTTATACATATATAAAAGTGTAATATCTTCTTCAAGAAGGAAGTCTTTAGGATTTATCTGTTGGTTTTTGTTTTCCCTAAATTTGAGTCTCCTTGGCATGGCATGGTGCTGAGTGCAAAGATTTCTTCTTTTCTCACTTGCTGAAATCATTTTCCTTGAATTGACTTTCAAACCTATTCAGATAGCTGGGTATGTTGATGCACTTTTGTTATCCCAGCTATACAAGAGGCTGAAGTCAAGAGGATCAATGTTTCAGGTTAAACCAAGGGAAAAAACCCCATCCCAACAGGAAAAACAACAACAACAAACCTGAGCATAGTGATTGCTCCTGTCAACCCAGCTATGGCAAGAAACGTAAATAGTAGGATCATAGTCCAGGCTGGTTAGGATAAAAAGTGAGACTCTATGTCAAAAATAACCAGAGCAAAGCGGGCTAGAGGCATGACCCAAGTGGTAGAGCACTTGTCCAGTGTCATAAAAACAAAACAACAACCAAAAATGAAACACCTCTATGACAAAAGTTCTGTGGCTAAAGCAAGGAGCTTGCCTATCCATATCTGAGATCCAGAGTCAACCAGGGTGCTTCCTGGGTCTCAGCTAACCCTGCTTGTTTGTTCTTCTTGGTGGAAACTTGGGCTGTCAGGATATTCAGGAGCCAGGACACTTCTGTGGCACCACCACAAGGAAGACATCCAAACTCCAAACCCCACAGAGACAAGGAGGCTTTGAAGGCTTTCTTGTTAAATATTAATGTATTACTTAATTCAACTGTTAAATTATTAAATTAATTATTAAATGACCTTGAGGGGAACATTGCCTATCTTTGGGCCTTAGTGGAATACACATTATTTGAACTTACAGAACTTTTCCAAGAAGGGATGAAGGTGATCTGTGCTGTCAAAAACTACTCTAAAGGGGTACAATTTTTCTTTCCCTTTTTAACACACTTTTCTCTTGATCAGTTTCTCCTTTAAATGAACTCCTTAGTTTACCTGTAAACTTAAGGTTCATTTCCTTCCTGTGTACTCAGTGTTGTATTTTCTTTAACTTTGTTTCCCAGGGGCTCCAGCATTGATTTTTTTTTTTTAAAGTTTAACAGCTTTATGGAGGTATACTTTACAGGACATGGAGTCTTCCTGTTGTAGGTATACAGCCTGAGTTTTGGTAACTATATACAGGTGTGTGACTATCACCACCATAGTTTTGGAACATCCCTAGATCTTCCTATCCTCAGGCTCATTTGCAGCCATTTCTGCCCCTGCATACACTAATCTTTGTAACTCTGTAAGGTTTACTTTCGCCTTAAAAAATCACATTAAAGGATACTATTTAAGATATAGTGATCCTAACTGATGTACTTGTCATGACTGCCTCTTTCAGTATTTAAATTAATTAGCAAAGAAAAAAATCTCCTGAAACTGACAGTATTTTTAAAGCTTAAATAAACATGTCAGAATGATTTTTCAAATTAGTTTTGTATTTCCTTCTTAATTTTTTTCAATAACTATGCTTTATTTTTTTTAACCCAGAAATGTATGTACGTGACTCTTCTCTGGAAGATGAAATCAATCTAGTTGTTTTATAACTACAGAAATACTTTATGTTATCCAGGAATGAGGTGTGCCTGATGAACTATAGATTCAAATATGGGAGCTAAAAGCCGACCTATAAACAGCTTCCAGAAGAAACCCTAGAAACTCATGTCAAAAAACTACTTTTTTGACATGTTAGTTTTTTGACATGAGTTGCAGTGATTTCTTTTTTCTTTTTTTCTTTCTCTTCTTGTTTTCCTGTTTTGCCTTTTGTTTGCTTTTTGTAGTGCCAGGGATCAAAACGAGGGAACTATGCATGCTCGACAAATACTCTTTGATTAAATTACATCTTAAGTTCTTCAAAGATTTTTTTAAAGAAGACCTAGTCATTGAACTTTAGAAAAAATGTTGACAAGTTAGATTTAATAATTTTCTAAAAATCTGGTCTTTTTTATTCCTTTATCTTTAAGCTGGCAAAGGAGGACACAGAAATGGAGAGATAGAATGAACAAATGCATCAGTGGTACTCACTGGACACTATGTTGAAAATGAACTATGCAAATTATGGGCAGAAACAGGAAGGAAAAACTGGGAGGGGAGGAGGGAAGGGGTGACCTTGTCCAAAAAGAAATGTACCTGACTTATGTAACTGTAACCCCTCTGTATCTCACCTTTATAATAACAATAAAAAATAACAACTAAAAAATCTGACAATCAAAATACATTGCTAACCAAATGAAAAGGCAAGCCACAGGTCAGGAGATATATTCTCAGTACATGCCTCTGACCAAGGATGTACGTCCAGAATAAAGAACTTTAAAATAAAAATAAATGCAAAGACAGACAACTCCATAAAAATAGTCATACCTCAGAAAAAGAGCACATATGAACAAGCAGTGAACACAGATAAAAGTATATTCAAAATCATCATCAGGAAGAGGTGCTTCAGATAAACTAGGATAGCTGAAATTAAAAAGGCATGGCAGCAGGCAGTGAGAATGTGGCACAACTGGAAATGCCATACGTTGCTGACGGGAATGTGAAATGGTACCATCTATAGAATGCTGCAACTACTTCCAGCATGTGCTTTTGCCAGCTCAGAAATGGTATTCCCAAAATCTGCATAGTTCACTGTACATACTTCTTGCCTTAAAAAGGGGAAGAAAGCATTTATTATCACTGTATCTTATAGCATCCCTTCCCATTCTCTCAGCTTTCGCATCTTCCCTCCTAGCTTTGCTTTTTGTTTTCCTGTTGGTGTGGGCCTTCTGTGTCATAATATTTTGGGGATGGGTAATTAATGTAAAGATGATAAAAAAACCAAATGCATTCTAGGAACCAGAACAAAAAAGAGTGAGGTAAGCTAATAATAGAACTGTAGCCATATGATGAATCTGTAAAGCACAGAAATGTGTATCCGGAGAAAGTCAAAATGGGTTAACTTGGCGGGGAGTAATTGATGCCTTGGCAAAGCGTGTGTGTGAATCGTATTGCCCTCTTAGATACCATGCAAAGTCTCTTTGGAAAAGGATCTCATCGTGTGCAGAGTTTTAGAATTTGTGCTCAGGAGTGCTGGAAGGTACGTCTAGTGGGGAGGTAAGGCAGGCCAGCAGGTATTCCACACATATTGCTGTGGAATTTGGGCTTTCTCCTGAAAAGAAAAGGAACTGTTGAAGCCTTCTATCATCTTGTTTTCTAACTAGGTTATAAATGCCCTGAAATCAAAGTGTGCTATTCATCTTTGTACTCTTATAACGTCTGGCCCTGATCCTGGAATGGATGGAACAACGCGTGAAGTGGAATACTTAAGACTAGGATGGTCTCTTCAAGTCTTGCTTGCTTGATTCAACACTTTATTAAAACAGAACAAGTCGGAGCAAAGAGTCTTTAGGAAGGGACAAGTGAGGGTCTTACATCCTGGACATTGTATATAGGCACTCTTTAGATTAAATTATGTAATAATTATATAATAATTAAATTATGTAATAATTCTTGCACATAATTTAATCTGTGTCACCTTTCTTGCTCAGAAACCATAAGTGACGTTTGATTACTAGGAAGAGAAAGACCAAAGTTCAGAGTGACTGTTATACCTGCTGTTCACTGTCTCACGTGCTTCTTATCTATTTCCTGTTTCTCTGTAAGCTTGTGCTTCACTTGCTTGGAAAGCTTTCACTATCTCTTTTTTTTCCCATAAGTGGGCTCTCTGAACTGTTTACTCTTTTGTTGTCCCTCTGTTAGAAGGAGTATTTCATTTCTCATCTGCCTTTCTGTCTCCTGTGTCTATCACAATGCTTGTTGTTTTCTGTGTACTCAGCAAAAAATAAATTTTTGTTGCATGAATGAATCTGTGATGTAACTGTCAGGAACATATTATGATTTCTGTCTTCAGGTGATCATATGATCAAGAAGAACCGCACTTAGAACCCAGGGATGGCTGCCAACAAAACAGCCCTCTTGGGCTAACAGTCACTCAGCTAATGGATGCCATTTCATGCTTATATCTGTGACATTATTCTACCTGCCTGCTGGTCAATTAATAGATGAAAATGTTGTGGCTAAGAACATGAACTCTGTAACCAGACATTCTGGACTTAGGTTCCTCTTCTGCTGTCTACTAAGTTTGTTGCCTTGAGTATGGTACTGAATCAGAAAGGGCAGATTAATAATATTACCTCTTTGTAGGATAGTTGTAAGAATTAAATTAATCCATCTAAAGCATTCTAGTTACTATTAGGAACACAGAAATTGTTCATTATTTGCTAGTTCTTACTCTTACAAGGCTGCATTTCTCTCCAACTTTCATACTGTAATCCAAAATTATATCTAGACACTTTAAGATTTTTTAAAATTTTTATTGTAAAGATGCTGTACAGAGGGGACCTTACAGATTTTTAAATGTTTCTATTCTATGAACATTCTCTTCTTGCCTGAAACCATCTGCTTCCAAGTCTTAGCTGATCTGTGTTTTCTCAATTTAAAATTGTTCATTTCTACATCTCTGAAGAAGCAAAAATTAAGAGCAAAATTGAGTACTATTAATATATTTGACTGTGAAATTTTTAGTTTTAGGACCACACATTTCTTCACACCTCTGCTCATTTAGCAAAAGCTATGTTACAATGTAGTAAAGAACACACTATTAACAGCGTTGCTCTCACACACACATAAATGAAAAACCTTTTCCTCAAGCTAAGCAACACTTTATTGAGCTGATTAACTGAGCTGATTGTTGAGAAGTGATTTATGTCACCCTTACTTCCCCCGTTTTTCCGTATGTGAGACCATGTGTGACTTACAGGAAATTTAAAAAGGAAGAAAGGAAGGAAAATAATTACTTCACATTTATAATAATTGCATGCCAAAAATCATATTCTCTTGTAATGGAATTATCTATAAAAAATGCCTCATTCCTTCCCTGTTGTTTATTGTTGAAATTCTCAATAGAGTCATATGGTTAGGATATTAAGGTGTGTATGGTCATCCTTACACTTGCATGTGTTTTAGTAACATAGCTGTTTACTTTGTTCTTAAGAGAAAACAGCAACTGGTTTGTATTCAAATGATGAAAGAAATAACACTAGTACATTTGCCACCCTCCATCAGGTATACGTTTAGATGGTGTTGCTAACCCTTGCAAGAGAAATGATATGACATGGTCATCCTGGAGGCTTAAGGAGACTGAGAACTTCCTCTGGGGAAGCTAGCATGTATTAGGCTCTGGAGGGGTAGGTGTTAATGAGCTATGTCGGGCCGTAATAACTAGAAGGAAACCTGGCAAAGTAAGTTGGGTTATAAATGGAGGATCCCAAGAGGCAGACTGTGGAATGGAAAATTAATTTTAAAAAAATTAGAAGTAATGACATTTTCTGAACAAGTAGCTGGGAACAGCACAGATGCTCTGTTTTCAAGGCAGTGGCTCTAAAATGTGGTCTTCAGACCACATTTTTGGAAACAAAAGAAATGTACGTGCTTCCACTTCCTCTTCCCTGATCAGTCCTAAAAGCTGAGCAATCAATGACTTAAGAAGCTCTTCTGGCACTGGTGGCTCATGCCTATAATCCTCGCTAGTCAGGAGGCTGAGATCTGAGAATTGCAGTTGGAAGCCAGCTCAGGCAGGAAAGCCTGTGAGACTCTTACCTCCAATTAACTACCAAAAAAACTGGAAGTGGAGCTGTGGCTCAAAATGGTAGAGCACTAAACTTGAGTACGAAAGCTCAGGGACAGCACCTAGGCCTTGAGTTCAAGTCCAAGGACTGGTACAAAAAAAAAAGGAAGGAATGAAAAAAAGAGAAAGAAAGAAGGAAAGGAAGGAAGGAAGGGAGAGAGACACAGACACAGACACAGATACAGAGATACTTGTCCTTCTGGTGATTCTGATACTAGCTCAAGTTGAGAAAGACTGCTTTAAGAGAATTGTAGCCATATTGAATAGGAAGGATTGGGAAAACAAGAACAGTGGGAGGCTGTGTCAGAAGCCAAGGGAGAGGTTATTAGGGCCTAAGTGAGTTAGGGTGGATCCACTGGGAATGAAGCAAAGGCAAAATCATGAGGTCTTTCAAGGAAGATGTAATAGTGCTTGATGACTTATGGTGGTAGGAATCCAGGATCTGAAGCCAATCTACTCTGTCTGCATGTCCACGAGTATGGTAGGACTGTTGAAATGCACAAACTCATGGGGTATGGGGTGAGGAGGAATAGCAAAATTATACTCCTCAGGGATTGAAACCTAATTATGTCTTGATTTATAGCTTTTATATCTTAGCCACACCCACTGATTTACCACTCTCAGCTAGATAACTTTCCCTGTAGGAAAGAAAATGTACCTGATGTTCAATACCAATTACAACCTTGAGTATGGATTGAGTTATTAAATGCCAAGAACTTTTCTCTAAGCACTTTTCATTCACTCTCACACTGTTGATATTCATTAGTTATGAATACCTTTTTTATTATGAAAATACTGTACAGAGGGGTTACAATTACATGGGTAAGATAATGAGTACATTTCTGATCAAGCATTGTAGACTTCTCCTTTGTTTCCCCTTCCCATCCCTTTGTATTCCCCCTCCATCTCCCCTCACCAAAGTTGTAAAGTTCGTTTTTCGACATAACGACTTGTACATCTCATTGTTGCAATGGGTCCTCCTGTATCCCTGTTTTAACAATTTGTTTTTTCCCTTCCCCTCCATATATACCGATATCATATATAGTGAAAGCAGGGGTTATACCATGGGGGAGGGACATACAAGGCAACAAAGATATAATCTTATAAATATGTTAGAAACAATCGCATGAAAGATCTCTCTCTCTTTTTTTTTTTTTTTTGTCGGTCGTGGGGCTTGAGCTTTAGGCCTGGGAGTTGTCCCTCAGCAATTCAGCTCAAGGCTCGTGCTCTACCACTCCGATGAATACCTTTAAATTGCCTTCTGTTAGTGTCTGATCTAAGCTGTACACCATTATAAATTTAATGTCTCTAAATACTGATGTAACTAGCTATGTGTCTGGACTTTGAAGTCATATCTTTGCTTATTTAGTAGGTATGTGGTCATGGGCAAGAGAGTTACCAAATCTTCAGCCTAAATCCCTTAACTAGGTTTTAAGGAGGATTATTATTACAATGAGTATCCAGTGAGTAGACCTCTTAAGGTCACCGAGAGAAAGAACTAAATGAGAAAATGCCTGCACATAAAGTACTTCGGAAATATTAGGAGCTATAATTTGACAAGGACAATGCCATACTCTTACTCAAAACTTCATTGACTCACCTTGATGTAAGAGACATTTAAGGCTTTCTACAAAGTGGTAATGCTCCACATGCCAAACCTTCACGTAATAAGGTTTTGCATAACCTGGTCTTTGGCAATTATCTGCTAGTGTACTAATCAGTTACCCCAGCATGGCCTTTATTTCTGTTTCTATGTTAGTCAGCTTTTTGTCACTATAACAAAATACCTAAGACAATTAGGAACAAACAAAGGTTTGTGTTTGGCTCATAATTTTGGGAATTACAATTCACGATTAATTAGCTCCTTTGTTTTAGGACCTGTGATGAGGTAGCATATCATTGCCAGACCCTGTAACAGAACAAAAACACCTGATAGCCAGGAAGCAAAATCAAAACTATGGAAGTTACACTCTTCCCCATCATGTCCAAATCCCCTAGGGACCAGCCTGAGAATCATTTTAATATGATTAATTTTGATCTCTTATGGTATGAGAGCCTTTACTGCTTAGTAGATCCAACACAGCCATTGACACCTACTTGGGATGATTCTGGCCAAGATGAATCTGGGTCCAATTTCCCACAGTCTTTGTGCTTTGTCTATCTTCCTTGTACTCCGTGCCTGGCTCCGTGCCAGTGTGTTGTCTTAATGGTAATAGCACAAACATAGTTTTGATCTTTTTCAAGTTCATTAAATATGTGTTTTTGTCCTTGGATGATGATGAAATTCTTCATAAGAATAATTTTAATCTATGAAGTACTAATTATTTTCTTTTCTTCTCAGGATGAACTTGACCTCACAGATAAACATAGGGAAGCCATGTTTGCACTTCCAGCTGAGAAAAAGTGGCAAATATACTGTAGCAAGAAAAAGGTAAGAAAGTCAGTATAATTATATTTAACAGAGAAACTGTGTTTTGGGTTTTTTTTTTTAATTTCCTTTTCCCTCCAACTCACCATCAGAACTTGGACAACTCTTTATGATATAAAAACCAGATTAAATATGTCATGGTGTGGTCTTGGCTTTACATGGGTCAGAGTGCTAGCTCCTTGAATATTGTTTCTATCAACACACCATTGGGCTCCTTTGCCCCTGTAATGGTTATTCATAATCATGTGTGACTGAGACTCAAATGAAGACTGGCTTACATGAGACAGGAAGGCCTTCCTGTTACTTAACTGGTCAGGATGAGTGTTAAGATTTCCAGCCTGGGGTGACCATCTTCTAGCCACTTGACATTTCACTATCTCTGAGGTATGGTCTTATCCTCATGGTTTTATCTCTGGCCATTTCACATTCCAAACTAAGGATAGAGAAAAGGTACAGACATTCCTGTACCCACTTTTAGGGACACATATCAGGAGTTTTATACCTCCCATCACCTCATATACCATTCTTAGGTGTGTGATTACACCTTGCTTCAATAAACAGTCTTTACAGTGGTAAGGTGCTCACTACTTAAAAGCTAGGTTTATTACCTTAAAAGATGGAAAAGAATGGACTTTGGAGGCAGCAGAACTGCTGAATGCTTACTTCCGAGTGTCGATGGCACGAAGGCATTGTTCTGTGGACTGCATCTCATGAAGTAAAGTTCACTCTGCCATCTCTTAAAGCCTGTGGCAGAATTTTAGGCCATTCCTATATGCATTTTATTTTACTTTTATTTTTTATTTACTAATTCTGCCCATGGCCACCTTTCTTTCTGTTTCAATAGATACTTGAAACAAACTGAGCAAATAAGTAGGAAAGACAGAGCTAGCACCCAAGAGAAATGCTACCTCTTTAGGGAAATAGTGACAATTCAGATTCTTCTTACAACCACTAGTATCTTTGAGAACCTTCTGTTGGGCAACCATTACAGAGTTTGAGACCTTCCTTTGCCCACACAGAAGAGTCTTAGCACCTCTTTGTTGTGTGTGTCACGGGTATGACATCCTACCTCTTTGTTGTGTGTATCACTGGTATGACATCCTCCAGGATCAACTTCCATGGTGCCATAAAGTCCCTCCCTGTCATTGAGCCTGTATGTGTCCCTCCCCTGTTCAACACAAGGCCTCTAGTATGAGGTACCATGTCTTACTTGGTCATCTTTGCACCTCGAGTGTCTGGTACTTTGAAGACTGGACTTCTGAAGTGTTATACCTATATACTGTCAAAAAATTTAAAACATGCATAATTTTTCCCCTGAGCAGTTATAGTTAGTAAAACTACATCTCAGATTTGGTGCTACTGGCTTTTGCTAGAGGATGATGGCTAAGCTGCCATCAGATGGGCCCAAACATATAATATAGGGAAAAGAACATACAAATAAAAAGCATCAAGTCCTGTCCTTGATGGTGTTATATGGTCTTTGGAAGCAAAAGATTTTTCATACCGCCATTTTAAAGGCCTGCCACTGGGATTGAGAAAGAAAAATCTTCTAATGCTGTGTACATGAAGGACATTGTTTTGGTTCATCCTAGTATCACAGTTTCCTCAAAATTAGGAAATAGTGCAAAGTAGGGATTGAGAACATGCACTGAAGGAAGGGAAAAGGCAGGGAAATGGGGGCAGCTTGCAAAGGGGAAAGTTTCCTTCTTTCCCAGATTTTATTACACTCTTGACAGCAATTGAAAGTTAATCATGGAAACTACTGCTCCTTACATTAGAGAAGGCAAGCCCTGGAGGATAGCAATGACCTCGGGCTCACAGCTGCTGCTCGTTTTTCAATTTCCAGGCCTATCAGATCCCCTCCCAAGCCCCATCTGAAGTGTACATGATGTGCTCAGCGTGTCGTGGGAGGATGGATGTGGATGTGGCCACTGGCTGCAGAATCCCGCAGCATGACAGATGGCCCTTCTTGCTAGTAACCTGGCCAGATTTTACAGATAGCAAGGAATGCAGTGTTTGCTAGCTTTCCCTCCAGCAGCATGGATTCTTTATGTGTCTTAGCAATGGCATAGCTGAGTGGGAAAACCAGGTCAGTTCTTTGGGGAGTCCCATGGGCTTATATATCTGCCTCACTTTAAAATCCTCAATTAAGAATTTTTCTGGATTATAATTTCTCAGGCAGTTAAAACAATGCTATATCTATGGTCTGAAACTGAACTCTAGATACTGCCATAAATCAAGAAATATGAAGAGAAAGAGTTAAAAAAATCTTACTAGCAAAAGGATATGGTGTTTACTTCTTCAGATAATGAGATGTCTCTCGGAATGGAGGTCAATGTTGGCCATCCTTGATCCTAAGAACAGA
This sequence comes from Dipodomys spectabilis, assembly GCF_019054845.1. Lineage (NCBI taxonomy): Eukaryota > Metazoa > Chordata > Mammalia > Rodentia > Heteromyidae > Dipodomys > Dipodomys spectabilis. Next base: position 4,311,491 of record NW_024870750.1, read on the forward strand.
TTATTTTCCTTGGAACATATTTGTATAGCTTTTTCAGATCAGGCTTATCACCATCAAGCCAAACCACATCCATTTCTCAGGCTGAGGGAGAGCTACACCCATGGCTCTTGAAAAATCCCCATTTTTCAAGATTAGAACCCAGGGCATCACATACATTCTCCCACATAGTGAAGCCATAGAGTCAAAGGCCCACAGATGCCAACAGAAACAGACCACAGGAGATGGTGAAAAACGGGCTCTATGTATAAAAGTGAACAGAAGTGGAAGCAAACAAGACTGAGCCCTGAGCACAAAGCCAAGCTTTGCTCAGCCAACTGCTTGTTTCCCATCCAACAGCGATTTGAGTCCCAGCAGTGGCTATCTGCTTATCACTCTGTGTTCATTTAGGAAACTTCTCTATCTAAGTCACTGGTTGACAATTTATTTCCAGAGCCAAATGAAAGCAGCACAAGTATTTCTGGGGCCACAGTGATCGAAAAGAAATGAATTGTAATTTGGCCTAATTGAGTAATCTGGAAGAGAGTCAGAGATGAATGTTGTGGCCTTGTTGAAAGTCCAAACAAATGTCTAACAGTTATGGGGCTGGTTAGTTAGCCCTAGCTTGTCACAGATAGCAATCCATTGTCAATTTTTTTAACTCTTATGAACAGTCCAAAAAAGGTCCTGTTGGTGGGGCTGTGGGGTATTTTCAAATAGGAAATGTTTGTGGTTCTTATCTTTAAAGGTAATTCCCTTTTTAGTTCCAATCACAACATACTCTTTTGTTTAAATGAGGTTTTTCCCAGTTTCCAGCCAGAAACTGCATCTGTTAACAATCTTTTGGATTTTAAACTGAAGCTTTTTAAACAATGAACCATTTGACCACGAAAGGCATCTGGCCATGTTGTATTTGCTTATTGTTAACATGATTTTTAAATCCTGGGAAAAGTAAGGAGTAGGTCTTCAGAGAGGTAAAAGTAAAGTAGTACATACACTGTGTTTTTGGTGACAGCAATTGCAGAAAGAAATCTTTAATTGCTGTTCCTTTGTTACTTAACCAATCCTTTAAGTATCCAGAAATGCTTTTACGCCTTTCTCTGGATTACAGAGGAATAGGATGGGGCTATAGATGCTGTCAGCAACAATGACATCAGATGTTAGAGGCAAAGATCAAGATTTGACACTATGCCTTGCTTTTTTCCTCTCTTATTACTAATCTCTAAAGTTGAGGCTCTTAAGTAAATAACGTTAGGCTCCTCATGTTACAGTTCTATATGTTTGAGGGCTACTTTGGGAAAGGTGAATTTTTACTTTCATCCTGAGAATGTGTTTGATTCTAGCTTTAATCAAATCATTCAAGAATCTTATCTATCCTGGCTGCAGGTCAGCTGTTGTGATTTCTTCTGCAAAGTGCTCATGTGGTGTAAGGTACATTTAGAAGGTCCCTAGGGAAAGTGACTCATATTTTTTATTTGCTCCTTTTATTTGGCTTGTATATCCTAATTGGATCAACTCCCCACACCTTCCCACAAGAAGGAGTTCTCCTTTTATCACACAGACAAGTAGATAAAAGTTGTATTGGGAAACAGTTTATTCAGCTCCTGGAGAGTTGGGGTCCACCTGTGATGATAAAGTGATGTCACCGCTTAGAGAAGCCTTCTAGTGGTTGGAATAATTAATTGCCTATCTCTTGAAGGTGGTGAAGTTAGATTTGGAGCTCATGGGGTTGGGAGGGGGTAGGGGAGAGACAGTACTAGTAAACGATGGAAGAACAAAGCAGGAGGTTTGATGCCTTCTGGGAAAGCCTTTCATGACTTTATTTTATTTTTGGTGGTATAATGAGTGCCGGGAACAAGTGATTTGATCAAAACAAGATTTAGAGAAACACATGCTAAAGTCATGAATTTAAACACAAAAGGAGTCATCCATTTCCTACTCATCTGTCAAACAAACATCTGGGAAACAAGGCTAGAGATGAGACAGACATTAGTTCTCTAGTCATTCCAGTGTCCTGATGAGAAGCTGCCATGGGTGGACAGAGGTGGGGATGGGGGAAAGGGGGAGCTAGATTTTGGTGAATGAGCCAGTAAAGGGAGAAAATAGACTTTACTTTGTTTTCTTTGTTTGTTTGTTTAGTGATGCTGTGCTGGGGCTCAAACCCAGGGCTTCATGGGTATTAGGCAAACACTTTAAGTCACATCTCCAGCCTTATTTCTAGACTTCTTTAAAAACACCAGTTTGGTTTCCTGCTATTGAATTACCAACCTGATGATGGGTAAAATTGGTATTTGTGTTCATGGCAGAAGCAGCTATGATTAGAAATGAAATTGCCAAGCCAGGCATGGTAATACATGCCTATAATCCCAGTGACTCTAGAGGCAGAAGCAGGATGATCATCTTTAGTTCAAGGCCAACCCAGCCAAAGGCAGTAAGATTGTATCTCAAAAACAAAATAAAACAAAAGAATTGGGGACATGGCTCAAGTGCTATGAGACATTGGGTTCAATCCTCAGTACTGCGGGTGGGGTGGGGGGAAGGAGTAAAAGGAAGAGGAAAAGAGATTTGCCTTTCCTTCCCCCTCTGACTGTCTAAAGAAGACGTGAGAGAAATATAGCCCATCACAAGCATCTTTAGATTCTGCAGATTCCCACACTCCCTGTTCTCTGTCTCTGTATTTCCTGGCATTGAGAGATGAGGCTTTATATATAATCCCTAATGGAAGCAATAAGAAGTAACAAGTTCCAGGTATCTGGTGTCCCACTCAATGAAGTGATACAATTGATAAAAAGAAAGTGGTGTGAATGTTTTCTCTAGGAAGACTTTCTCCTAAATTCTGAGGATGATTCAACAAGTAAAGTCTTAATTTCCTAGAGTGAGTGGTTCTGGTAGGAGAAGCACATAAAGTGATCGTCGAGTTGTTGTCATAGGCACCACAGCAGGAGCAGCAGACAGATTCTGGAGCACGGAGGAATGGATGACCCACCATTGGGGTGGGATTGAACTGACTCTTCCCACCACTTCCACAACTGTCAATCATGCTAGGCAGCTATGCCATGCTTTCATCCTGTTGTCTAGAAACTACCCCCTCCCCCCCCTTCAACATTCAAGCAATGCTCATATATACTGTACCCTTTCCCTCTTGTTTTGTGTTTTGTTTTTATCCCTTTTACTGTTGCTTCAACAATCTCCAACTGTTGACCTTATTTGATTATTACTAAACACAGTTCACAAGATTTATTAGGAAATCTATAAGGGGCAAAGCTTTTGGAAAATTCCAGTGCTATAAAAGATGGACACCAGATTTTAGATTTGACATAAAATACTGTTGTTCATTCAGTGGTTTTCTGCCTCTGATGGTCCTTAAACCAGAGGTGTATTCCAAAACAGTAAGTCGTTCTTGCTCATTTATGTGTCTCCTTCTGTAATCCCTTGGTTTAATATACCAATTTTGAGTATGCTTTTCATTCATACCAATACTGCCATTCCAGCTATCTCTCATCTCTGCCTTGTAGAATCTGTGATAATGCTGAGCTCTGGTTAGTGAAAAATATGCACAGCATCATTAAAGAAGAAGCAGTCAGTGAATGTGCCCATGATGAACCAAAACATATCTATCTTGTCCTCCTTGCTTGTGCTAGGAGAAATGAATTAAATCTAACCTATTGTGGGCAACTTTTGGAGACCTCTGTTGGAATATTATTTTTTGGTTCTATGGAGTCTTCCTTTGGGATAGACTACAGTAGTCTATAGAATAGAATAGAATCCCAGTATATAATCACATAATGTATATGTGATACTATACCGAAGTGCGTGCTGGACCTCATTGACAGATTTCAGAACCTGAGCATGTCACTTAATCTGTCTGATTTCTCTTTTTCCTTCCATGAAATTAGATCAATTCCATAGAGCGTTGTGAAAATTAAGATAATAATTAGTTATCAAAGAATGTGGGGCTACTCTCAATGGTCAATAATAATGATGGCCACCATGTACCTAACAATAGTGGTAACTGTTTTCCTCAGAAGAGAAGTGAGAATTTCCCTACTGTTATTTTAGAGGGAGAGGTTATGTATAAATAAGAGACAAAAAAATCCTTATTATTCACTCTAGAAATAGGTTAAAAAAAAAAAAAGATCAGTTTGTGGTAAAAAAAAAAAAAAAAAAAAAACCAGGGCAGTGATAAGTAAAGTCTATTAGCTTCTGAGCTGGGCCTAAAACGTGATTTCAGGTGCATCCTCAATTTTTGCCTGGAAAGTGAGGCCCAGAAAAAGTCAAACTTCACTTCCTCTCAGTCATGTAACTTAGAGTTTCAGTGCTCTGCTGACCAGATCTGGGCCATGGAGTAGCTCACTTTGTTGGGGTTTGCCTCGGTAGCAACTGTCAGTATTAACAGAAGTCAAGCCTGGAAAGTAGGCATGTATACCCGGTCATGGCATTTTTAAAATAACATTAAAATTCTTGTACTATCTGCAGTATTTCAGTGAGAAGCAGTGAATACCTTTGGTCTTGAAGTAAGGGGACCAACAAGTACTTTTAAATGAGAACCTTGCTACTACAATTGTTTGAAGTGGGGATAAAATCCCTTCATAAAATATAGCAGGAATAGGTTCCATTATGCTTGGTAATTTTCACAAATATGTAACTTACGAGGTTAAAGTGAGCCAATTTATAAGTGCTCTGTTCTGCCACAGAATTTGTTCAAAACTGCAGCATATAATTCAAGAGTGCATTGGAGCTGAATCATGTCTGAAGTTAACAAAACATTGTTGGGGAGATAATAAAAGAATGTTTCACCAGAGTTGCAAATGCCATTGTTGTTATAACTCTTAAACCTAATCACCAGAGCAGACACTCTGGACTTCTTTCAACTCGTGTTCTCTGAAATTACCAAAAAAAGAAAATTGATAAACTTCTAATAACTTTCCACACCAGTCACAGGATAAACTGTTGGTTTAAACCAGTTGGTTATTTAATTTTTTTGTCATGAAAATTTCAAATGACAAATATACTGTGGGACTTGGAATCTAGCTTAGTTGTAGAGTGCTTGCCTCACGTGTGCAGGGCCCTAGGTTTGATCCCCAGTGCCACAAGAATCAATAAAGAAAACTACAAAGTATGATACACATGCATGTTTAACAGATGCTAATGTTGTGCCCTGTTCACCTCAGATTTTATAAACAACAACAAATCAATAAGCAAACAAACCATGGCTGAGAATATAGCTTACTAATAGAGTGTTTGTGTAGCATCCAATAGCAGTAATAATAAAAGTAATAACATAATAAACCTGATCATCTGTTTTGAAGATGGGATATTTCCCCTTTCTCTGCATGCATATATCCATAATCAATTAGATTGTATTTCTTCATTGTAATGGCTATGTAGTTTCCCTTTTTATTAAAATGCAAAGTTTTTATCATCTATATTAGGCAATGTGAGACATATGAAGGAAACTTTCAGTCTTTCTCTTCTTTTCTTTTTTTTTTTTTCCTGTCGGTCATGGGGCTTGAACTCTGGGCCTTGGGTGCTGTCCCTCAGCTCTTCAGCTCAAGGCAAGTGCTCTACCACTTGAGCCACAGCTACACTTCTGCTTTTTTTTTTTTCTGGTGGTTTATTGGAGATAAGAGTCTCACAGACTTTTCCTGCCTGAGCCGGCTTTGAACCATGATCCTCAGATCTCAGCCTCCTGAGTAGCTAGGATTACAGGCGTGAGCCACCGGTGCCTGGCTACTTTCAGTTTTTCATATTTTAAAAAGTATTGCAATAATTTTCATAATTTAAAACGTATATGCTTTTGCATATGCTCAAGCATCTTGACATGCAGTTACAGAGTTGTCTGATATGAACAGTTTCACATTTAATTCTTCTCCAAAGTAGTTCTAATAATTTATACCTGCAGTAATCTAGTTACCAGCAGCCTGGGGGCTGAGGGTTTGGTCCCATGAGAGAACAGTTCTAGTATCTTGTGTCTGTGTTCATTCACATTACATAAGTTTGACTATTTCTGGTATGAGAAGCTATCATTAAAATATTTCAGTTTCCCTCATATGTCTCACAAGTCAAATTGAAATAAAAATTACTAAAATAGAAAGTGCTTATTAAAAACAAACACTCAAGAGTTCAGAAAATGAAAAACATTCCATCCAAATGCCCACAAAGCTGCATAAAAATATAAATTATTACAAGTGCATAAAAATGGACAGTGCACTGAGGATTAGGTTCTTTTGGTTTAACTACAGAGGCAGCTCTCCTGTGTGTGGTTTGTTCTTCCTCCCCTCTAGACCTCTTTGCACCCTCAGTTCCAGACTCAGGAAAATTGTGTTTCCATCTTTAGCAAGCTCTTGACTGATCTATGCCATCACCAAACACAGGAAGTTCCCCTGAGGTGTTTGCCACTTCCCTGGTTGGTGACTAACACGCAGGTGCAGAATTGGCGCATGTACACAAACAGCAGACTCAGTGTGGCTGGAAATCCCACAACATTGTCTTCCTCTTCTGATTAGAGCCAGCATCTTCATCCCGAGCCACCTCTTTATAAACATTTTGAAAGTCTTTCCTCCTCTGCATACGCCTTGATTTCTCTAGATACGCAGAAATTGAAGCACTTCACTTGTCTTCCATACCTAAAGCCTGAGGTCCTTCTTCTGCATAGGTTAATCCTTGAATTTGGAAAGTTGTTGATACTTCAGCGTATAAGTTATTGTCATTACATCCTTGTAAAAAATAAGCAAGCAATAAATAATTTTTAGGAAAATGAAGGTGTATCAGCATATTAGTTGGAAATCTTGGCCAGTGGAGAATATAGGGACTTGGTATCCTGTGAAGCTCTCTTTCTGCTTCTGGAACCTAGAGAGCAGCCCTCACAGCTGTCACTCAGTACTTCTCACTCAGGCTTACCTTGGCACTGCACTATGGGAAGAGCTCCTGCCTCAGCTCCAGTCACTGGAAGAGATTTGAAGCTTTGGGTTTGAATGAAAATCCCGGGAGGGTAGGGGTTCTCAGCTGCCACAGAACAGCTGTTTTTGACCCTCAAATTAATTCATTCTTAAGAAGATTCCTTTTCACAGCTTCAGTACAAGACAAATTCACTTGCAGAGGGTCGGGTTGATGACTGTCATAGGCCATTTATTCAAAAGGCTATTGTGGAACTTGAGATTCTAAATGTGATTGTGTAAGGGCTTTCAAGCCCCTTGCCTGTGCATATGAAAGCATATGGGCACAACTCCATCTTATTTCCAAAATTCTGCCACTGAGGGGTATGTAGCAGCCTGAACACAGGCTGCTACAATGTCTCGTGGAACTGGGTGAGTTTGATTAGGTAATCTGAGCAAGTGGTCTTAATGACAACTGCATCTCTGATGGAAAGGGATACCACTATATCTCATATCTGAAGATTCACAATCTTTACTTCCCGCCCCTCTCCCCCCACCACACACACACACCAAGGCTCATACAACAGGAGATGTGCTGATCAATGCACACTCCACATTTTGGCATTCTTTCGGATTGTAGTTTTCTGTCCCAATTAGCTAGATGAGCTACTAATAACTTCAAGCATAGTTTGCAGAAGAAAAAAAATGGTCTTATCTTGATTGCTGACTCTGACTGAGTAAGTGGGAATGAAAACCTGGAGCACTTTGAGAAAGATTCAGACGTGATAATAAGAAATAGTGTGGTAATTGATTAGCATTGTTCACCTAGCATCTGATAGGTGGACGTGGCATATGTAACAAATATTTGACATCATTTAAACAAGGCACTTGTGCCCATATTATAGTCAGGTTTATGAAGCATAGCCCATGTTCCCTTTCCCTGGTTCTCAGCAGCTTCTGCAAGTACTCTCCTACCTTCATAATCAGACTGCTCCAAGTGTACCTGATTTTTGTCAACTCCAGGAGATAAATTTATGAATGGTATCGATGGACAGAAAGATAATGAAAGGCAAAACAAAACTATCACACTGTGTCTTTCTGGTCTAAACTTGTATTTTATTTTCACTAATAGCTCCAGTATTCCTGATACCACTGAATCCATTTCCCTTAGGAGCACTGCAGATTATCTCCTCCTTGGAAAGTAGGAACTTTGCACTTCCAGTGGAAGTTAGAATTTGTCACTAATACTTCTAATTTGGAGTTCTCAAAATTCCTCACAATTCAGGAACCTGGTAATTTGCGGCACTAGAAGTGGGTAACAGCAGAAAATCTACTAAAGAGTACCAACCCTTAAATTATAGTGTGTTAAAGTCTATTATTCAGTGCAGTGCAGAGCAACATTTGTCTTGAGTAGATTTAAGATGCTGCCTTTTCTTTTGCACCCATAGAGAAGGAATCATTTGGTTTACTCCGTTTCTTAAGATGTACCTCCCCACTTCCCCACATTTAGAGACTTTTGGCAAAGTATCATCTTTTCTAATTTAATCTTTTCTTTTTTACTTTTTATAGTATACTGTACAGTCAGTGGTAGTTCAAAACTAGGAATACAGTTATGACTCTTTTAGAGAACAAATAACTAACTGTATATTACCAGTTTATCTTCAGTCATCCTGAGAATGCTTCCCCAGATGGAATATACTTTCATGTGCTTACAGTTTTTCCCCAATTGTTTTCTTAGTTTAATTGTAGTTTCCAAAGGGTCTCCTCCTTATAGCCCCTTATAGCTCATGTTAAGCATTACATTGCAAACCATAAATGCACTTTGATTGTTTTCCCAAGAGCAGGTTTCTGAACATCAAAACCTGCTTTATGACACATTGAAAAGCTAGTGTAGTAGCAGCAAATCTGGTGGCAAGATGTGAGGCTGCAAAGGCCATTGACACCACTGATTAGATTTCCATGCTGCATAAGGGCTTAGTGATGTGTGTCCAAACATGTTAATTTACAACCTAACTAGACCAAATTGTACCTAGACACCACTCCATGGTGACATGTGGGTCAAAGGTTTGACTCAGTAAGCAATGAACCTCAAAGCTATTTCTTTCCTGCTTTTGCACAAGTTTGTGTTGTATAGTAGTGGGCAAAGTATCTGGCTGCTGGGGATGGTAGGTTTGTATCACTTCTGAAAATGATATTTGGAGAATGTTTCTTTTTCTTTGTCATGAAAATTGGGGCAGAGATTGTCAGTTAAAATTGGTTTCAGATGCTGGGGTTGTACTGATTTGAGATTTTTAGGCTTTAGTCATATTCCATGCTGTGAAGTGCTTTGCCAAAGAAATGACTTGTTAAAATAAAATAAATATTGTATAGTTTGAAAGGGACTGTGAAGTCTCTGCTATTAGTTCTAGGAAAAGATTGCGGCTATTTCTTAAATATACCAGCACATTACATGCATTTCTGAATTGTGTCGCAGATGACTTTTAAGATTTCAGATCCATAGAGGCTTATTCAAGAAAGAAGACTGTTTGAATCTTTCAAAAACGTAGTCATCATCATGCCTGCTGGTGGCTCATACCTGTAATCCTAGCTACTCCGGAGATTGAGATTTGAGGATCATGCTGAAAGTCTATGACACACACTCTTATCTTCAATTAACAACCAGAAAACCAGAAGTGGGACTGTGGCTCAAAGTGGTATAATGCTGGCATTTAGCACAAAAGTTCAGGGACAGTGCCCAGGCCCTGAGTTCAAGCACCAGGACTGACAAAAATAAATGTAGTCATTATCTTGCCTTTTGTTTCTATTGCTGCTCCCTAGGAAGTGACTAGATTTCTTTCTTCCTTCCTTCTCCCTCTCCTCCCATCCTCTTCCTCCTCCCCCACTACTTCTTTTTATTAGCATACATTAGCTGTACAAGTAGGATTTCATTGTGATATTTCCATGCATATTCTAGTCAATCTACTCTCTTTCATCCATTTCCCTTCCTCTTCCCCTTCCTAATACAATTTCAACAGGTTTCATTGTTCTGTTTTCATACATGTTGACAATCTATTTTGACCATATTCATGCTTTGTCATCATCCTGTGCCCAGCTCTCTCTCAATATTACCCACCCCATAGCAGGGCCTGTTTCTCTGCCCCCTCCCCCTCAAGCCCACATTCAACAGCTTTCACTGATTCTTTATGCTATTTTCATCTACAGTTGCAGTGTATCTCAAAATTATACACCCTCTATCATTTTTCCCTTTCCCCTTTGTAGATCTCTCTTGTGTGGTACACTTCTTGCTTTTTTTTTTTTTTTTTTTTTTTTAATTTTAAGGGGATTTTTGAGGACCTAAGCTTGAGTTACCATGTGCCATATTGTTTAGAGCCAATGAGAAGTTTTTACTGACTTTTACCAGTATAAATAGTTTCTTATAGAAATAGAACATATAGAAAAATATGAGAAATTTTTTTTGAGAATGTTTTCTGCTATTGAGGAACTGTTTCAAAGCATTTTTACTGGTGGAATTCAGGTTTGATTGGAATTTATCTTTAGTTTGAAGTTAGAAGCTACAGCAATAAGCACTGGGGCTTAGTAAGAAGGCAGAGGGATCAATTATAGTGAAGTATATCAATAGGTGTAGCTCTTGGTAGCAGTACTTACAAAGACTTTGATCCCAACCCTCTTCTTAAGAACCTTTCAAGTAGAAGTTTGGAAATATGCAATCTGGGACTTGCTAGTTGCTTGTCTCACATTCCTGGATCCCTTACAAGGGAAGCAGGGAACTTAGTTATTCCAGTATTGCAACACCCAAACGGTGCTAAGTCCATGATAGAGATCAATAAATATTTGCTGGATGAGTAAAGGAATGAGAAGGGACACAGATGACTTCTTGGATTCAAATCATTGCAGATCATGAGCATGATAAAAAGAGAGACTCTGTCCCTATCCTGCAGAAGCAGTATAGTGTAATGGTGTTGCAGAACTAGGCTTTCTACACAGACACTTAAAATTTTAAAACATTTCCACATCCTTGGGAGTTTGGTACACTCTGTGTTACTCTAATGCAGTATCTGCTCCAGACCAAGCTGTAATATCCAAGCTGGAGTCTTCTTTCTGATCAGAGTTCAAACTCACCAAGCTTATAGTTCTGTTTGTTGCCTACCAAAGGAAGTCTCTCAATACATAACCCACAAATTTCCTGGAGATGAATAGAGACTAAGACCTCCCAAGGAACATGGGATGGAATGGTCAGGAGCACAGTGATCTCCAACTAGAGACTGATGCATGGAGAGAAACCTTGACACACAGTCTAGACAAGGCAATGGAAAGAGAATTGAGTGAAGTGCTCAGAATGCGAGAGATGTTCTTGAGCAAGAGCTTTGGGCAAGTTTGAGCATTTAGATAAGGTACATGCAAAGAGAAGTCTGAGTACTAGTTATTCAATATACTGTCCATATTATAGATTGCATCTTCTTCAACCAGGAAATACTGCTTATGTGTTTTTATTCTGCTAAGCAGGGGGATGGGGTAGTGAACTTAATATCCTGTCCTTCGCTTAGTATCCCGATCTCACTTCAGAGTTAGCTCTGTCTTTTTATTGGCTTTGAGCTTCTTAACAAATCTATAATACCTGTTTAATCAATAAAAAGAAACCTAAAACAAATTAATGCTACTTCACATGATTCTTACACACTGAAATACAAATTGTATTTGGATAGCCTCTTGACTGGTTTTGCATCTATTTGCACAGTAACACTGGATTCTCCTTTGAACCAAGGATAACATCTTACCATCTTCATTTAATAAGTTCTATAAAGTCTTTGACATGAGTTTATGCCATTAGTTTTCCTTAAAAAAATCTTCATCACTGTATAGAATGTTAAGTTGGAGAATTAATAAAGAGGAGGCAAATATTCAAATTGATCTAAGCGTTTTAAGAATATTTATTTTGGGAGTGTGTAATAGGCCAGTGGGATGCTGTATGGGATGATGTGACATTTTATGCAGGCTCCGCTGGACTTCATATCTTCAGAGACCCGAAAACAGGAAGAAGCAGGGTTCTAGAAGTCAGGAGAAATGTCCAGCTTCACAGGCTTGGAAGAAATTCTTTAGATGTATGAAAGAGTGGATATACAGAAGAGTAGAGGCAGCAAAAAATGTAATCTGGAAGTAAGAGGAATTCCTTTAAAGTAACTTAAATGTCCCACAATTTCTTGGCAGATAATAAGCCTAGATCAGTTCTGCTAAGTTTTCTTTTTTTGTTGTTTGTTTTTATAATAAATACTGAGGCTTGAAATTGGGCCCTCATGCTTGCAAGGTAGATTTTCTGCCACTCCTAGGTAGGATCTTGAGCTTTTACCTGGTGCTGGTATCAGACTATGATCCTCCTTCCTTCCTCCTCCCTCACAGATGAGATCACAGTTGCTAACCAAGACGCCCAGATTGTTAGGATAGAGTTTAGTTAACTTTTTGCCTGCTCTAGCCTCAAACCACAATCCTCTTGATGTCTGCCTCCTGAGTAGCTGGGATTCCAGGTGTGATCCACTCCCTGCTAGCCAATTTAAGATTCTTGTTTCAGAGATAAAACCTCCTTATTTTTGTAATAATAAAATCAATGTTACTAATTTACAGCTAACTTTGTAAAAACAGACACTTAATAAAATAAGGACTGTATATGTTCACCTCCACTTCACATGAGCTCTCTTTTATTTTAAGTACCAAATCTTATTGTTGGGGACCCTCAGGACAGTGAATGCTTATTCAGTTTCCTCTTGAAGCAAGATTTTAGTCAGAAAGCCTCTAGTCTCAGTAATCTGTTGTAAGTGGTACATCATAGATACAAATATGTGAGGAGAGCCTTTTCTGGGAACTTAGAGATATTTGTTGGTGTTTTCTCTGTGAATAGTAGACATGCAAGTCTGATGAATTTATGGAAAATTTGAGCTTTATTTATGAGTTAAAGAAGATAAACTGTGTAATATAGCCAGAGGAGAATTTTTTGGCTTGGAAAAGAGAAGGTTTGGAGAGAACATATAATCACTTCATTCAAATTGTTTAAGTATTTCCTGGGTTGTTGTATATAGGAGAGATTAGACTTCTTCTATGCAGTTCCCATGGGCAACACTAAAGCCAACAAGTGCTTGAAGTTACAAAGAGACATCTGTCAGTTCGGTACGAGGGGAATTCTCTAACAATTCACAAAAGTGCTTGCTCCAAATGATTGTGGATTTCTGGAAGTCTTCTCAATAGTGGTCTGCCTCCTGATCTTATTTTTCAATAAGGGACTCCTGTGAGGGGAAACTGGGATTTGAGTATCTCTAGGGTCAAAGGCCAGCTACGTAATTCTGTGGTGCATTGCCTTCAAAACATAGAAATATTTTATAACATGAGGAAAAATGGAGGAGGTTTGTTCTTTCTTCAATGGCTCCAAATGGTAAATGTGAAAGTTATGGGTTTTGCAAGTCATCCCTGAGTCTTCTGGAAGAATGACTGACATTCTGAGGCTTAGGGAGAGATGCAGTATTTCCTGGCAGATGAAGCCACTATTCTGTAATTATTTCTTTGTGGGGGCCCAACCGGATTTTGGCAACAGATGCACTTGATGTATAATTGTGGCACTGGCCAAAAAACGTAGCCAGGGTTGGCAGTCTCAGTGACCACATGAATATCTAGAATTGTAACAGCATAGAAATTCTTTTCTGAAGCCAACTGCCTGCCTTGGGCAAGCTTCAGATTTAGAATAGAATTCTTGCCTACTGCTCAGGGTTAAATGCAGGTGTTGAAAGAAATGAAAGAAACAATTTCAGGAACCCGGATTTTCTTCTCTATGAAAGAGCAAGCTAGAAAGAATTGGGAGTAAATATGTGGATTTTGAGATAAGGATTCATACTATTTTTTTTAACAGTAGTTTTAGACTATATTCAAGGAGCAGTGAGCTATTTTTCTAGAAAAAAAAGTTGAGATCAGACATATTCTAAACATTTGATGCCAATTCTAATTTATGGCTGGGATTGCAAGAGGTAAAGTAGCTTTGGAGAGAGGAAATAACATGAATATAGTTGGTGAGCACTCAAGGATTGTGGCATATTCCACAATGTGGTATATTTGAGCCAAGCTCAAATTAGCACACAGGTTAATATACTACTGCTAGAAGGCTATATCTGGCCAGTCACCTGTTCTGATAAATGATTGAAACATGGTAATACCTGTTCACTTAAATGTCATTCCTGGCTGTGTTCACATTATGCAAAAAGAGTTGAATTTTGATAATAGGCTTTGTGGTCTGCGTAGTCTAAAATATTACCTGTCAGGTCCTTTAAAGAAAGGGTGTGTTCCATAGCTAAGAAATGGAACCAACCCAGATGCCCTTTAGTAGATGAATGGATCAAGAAAATGTGATAGATAGATAGATAGATAGATAGATAGATAGATAGATAGAGATATCTATATCTATATAATGGAATTCTATGGCTCCATCAGAAAGAATGACACTGCCCCATTTGTTAGGAAATAGAAAGACTTTGAAAAAAATTATATTAAGTGAAGTAAGCCAGGCCCAAACAAACATAGGTCCCATGGTTTCCCTTATTTGCAATGACTAGTATATGTCTAGGATAAGCAGAAAAGGTCAAAAGCTTATATGTACATATGACCATATAAGATGATACTAAGCGAAATGAACCCCAAGATAGGGACATAAGAGGTTTTATCTTTCTTGCTGTTCTTTTTAATGTACTTCATAATGTACTGTATACTTTCTTTTGTTTCTTTTGTATGTTCTTCCCCCATGGTATAACCCCTGTTATCGCTGTATTTGATTGCAGTGCCCCACATCTTGTATATACATTTTTCTAATTTGGGAAGGGGAAGTTGACCCATTGTAACAATGAGATGTACAAGACACTATGTTGCAAATGAACTTTACAACTTTGGGGGGGGGGGAGAAGGGGAGGGGAAAAACAAAGGAGAGGGTAACAATGCTTGATAGGAAATGTACTCATTAATCTTACTCATGTAACTGTTACCCCTCTGTACAGTATCTTTATAATAAAAATTCTGGCAGCACTTTTAGTATGTGAAAATTAACAGAAGTTACTAACCAGGCTTCCCACACTATATCTTTTCATGGCATTGGTATCTGTTCCCCCTGATTCATTTGAGGTTTTTTTTTTTTTAAAAAAAACATTCATGGAGATATACCTAAACAGAAAATACTGTGGATATAATGGATTTATTTAACTTTTGTCATACTCATTAGAATATAGGGCTGGACCTATGGAATCCAGAATAATGATAGCAATTTAATGCATTTCTTTCTTTTGTGTTGGTACTGGCACTTGAACTCAGGTCCTCATGATCTCCTTTAGCTTTCTTTTTCACAGCTGGTGCTCTACCGCTTGAGCCATACCTCTACTCCAGCATTTTGCTAGTTAATTGCAGATGAAGCCTCATAGACTTTTCTGACTGGGCTGACTTCAAACCATGCTTGTCCAGGTCACAGCCTTCTGCAAAGCTAGTATTATAGCTGTGAGCCACCAGTACCCACCTAACATTTTCTTTGCAAACTCAGCAGGTTTCCATTAGTTATTAATTAGTTTTTCCTTGTAGTGGAAGTATCAGAATAAAATTTACTTTGGATTATACCCTTATGCCGTTGAAATTCCTTTGGTTAAACTTCAATATGTTTCTACTATTTTTGAAATTATGATACTATATGCATTGCACAAAGTTTTTTTTTAGCCAGTCAGTGAAAGAATGTGCCTTTCTGTCCTGACAAAATTATCTAAGAACTTATGTGCTGTGTGACAGCACACATGGAGATTTATGGCTTTTGTTGACTAAGTAAATGTTGCTTTAATCTGTGATTTGTGGTCTAGTGAATAACCACAGAACACTTATTTACAATTGATTGACCTTTTACAAAGCCTATTCTGGGCCTTAGACCATTTTAAACTTAATACAAATTCCACCAGGACTTCCATATTATTACTGGGAAATGATCCTTTAAGAAAGGATTCTACAGTACTTTGTTAAAGAAATTAATTTTTTTCTTGAACCCTTTAAGTTTATAATTGCGTTTTAAGTTCTCCTTATATGAAGAAAGACTTCAGCTGCTACCCAAAATTATATGTCATACAAATTTCCAGATCTGCTAGAGTGGAAATTTAGAAAATTTTACCACGGCTTAGATAGATGAGTCTTGTCCCAAATAACAGTTTGTATGCATAAATAGCTGATATTGGAGTTTGAGCATATTTTAGCAATAGAAATCCACTGAGAGAAGTCAATTAGTAGAGAAATATATTTAGTTATTTGGTGTGGGAAATGGAGGAGTGCCTGGAACAGAAGACAGAAGCAGCCTGTACTGTTCAAGGTCTTAACTCATTGTCTCTTACACAGAACACCAGAAAATTTAAAGCTTTTCTCCTAATAGAATATGTAATGCTTTAGAACTTAATTCTATTTTAATTGTGAAAATAGTATGTATTCTTGAGAAGGTGAAAGGTTTGAATTGTACAGAGGTTGATAACCAACAAGCCTTTCTCTGCTGCTACCCAGAGGTCATCAGTAAGTTTTGTTAGATATACTTCTAGAATTGGTGTATGGAGTGCATACATTCTTTCCTACAGATGGGAAGTAATATTCTTGTCTTTTCCCCTCAATATTTGGTTATTTTTATGTTATTACATACCCTGCTGCATTCTTTGTAACTGCTACATGCTAATTTATTTAAACATTTCCCTGTCCACATATTTATTTCATTTTTAAAAAATCATTTGCTAAATCAAACAGTGCTTCAGTAAAAAATGTTTGTGATATGTATATGCTCAGTTGTGAATATACAGTTATGAGCTACATATCTAAAGATAGATTTACAAGGGTCAAAGGCTACAAATTTTTATAGTTACAGTTAGAAGAACTTAGAGTAGTCTTAACTGGAGCAGTATCAATAGTGTAGCTCACATTTATTTAGCATATTCTTTGTGTACTGTTTTCAATGTTTTCCTTAGTTGAATTGTCCTTAAAAATTCTCATGGTGATACTGTGAGGCAAGCACCTGTTTTATAGATGAGGAAACTAAAACTGAATCACAAAGTAACTATGTAATTACTTACCTAAAAGTCACATAGCTAGTAAGTGACTAGTGATTGCAGTGAATGTCTGTTAATCGTGAGAAAAGCAGAATGGTCAATTTGAGGTAATAGAGTTGACACTAAAGCAAGAGATCAAAATACAAGATAGAATTGTGATGTTTGTCCCAGTGGGAATGAATGAAAAGTAAGAAATAATGCATAACTGATCCTTATGAGCAAAGTGGTGTTGGGAAAAGCAAATGCACCTTTGTGTAATTTTTTAAAGGAGAATTTCTTGGGAATTTTTACTGATCATTGACCAGAGGTTTAGAATGAAAAAATGTGCCATTTGGAGGTAAAGTGAGGTTCAAAAGACCGTTTCTTTACCTTCTAAATTATTGTGGATGGTTAAAAAAAATACCACAAAAATTAAAAACCAAGTTCCTATTCTGAGGGGCTTGAACTCTAGGCCTGGGTGCTGTCCCTGAGCTCTTCAGCTTAATCCAAGTGCTCTACCACTTGAGCCACAGACTGCACTTCCCAGTTTTCTGGTTGTTTATTGGAGATAAGAGTCTCATGGATTTTCCTACTCAGGCTGGCTTTGAATAACAATCCTCAGATCTCAACCTTCTGTGTAGGTAGGATTACAGGCATGAGCCACCAGTGCCTGGTTCATAGTTCCTTTTGTTAGTAAGAGCACTCACTTAACTTTGGGTAATAGGGAAAAAGAAGTTAAAATTGGAAGCAGAGACAAAGTATCAGAGGTAAATTTCACCCAGCAGAAAGTTTTGTCCATGAATATTCTGTTATAGGTGGCTGTGAACCTCCAAAGGAAACAGGAAAAACTGGATTAGAGAAACAATAAGATAATGAATATTGGGATAACAATTGAAAGACTATTGGTATGACTGTTGAAAATGAATAATGTTGTAACTGAACCACTGAACAATATAAGTTTATAAAAAGTAATAATTTTAGAAACTGAGTCATCTAAGTATAGTAGTCGTAGTGTTTCCCGTGACATCTCACAGTTGGAGTTACATAGAATCTTAAGGCTTGTTAAAAAGAAATAGTCTGATCTAACCCTTTTGTTTTGGAGAGAAAAAAAGATCCCAAAGGTACATATAACTTATATCAACTGAATTGATCAAAAACTACATACTGGAATTATATCTTCTGGAATTCTCTAATAGGTAATCTTTCCACCATGCCATCTCTTTAAAAAGAAATGGTATATAAAAATTTTCTTAACAGTTAAAAGTCAGTGGAGAATTTAATTAGCAAAATATTTATTTTAGTAAAATTATGATAGACCTTGAGAAGATATGTTCATAAATGTAAATATAACATTTTCAAGAAGCAAAACTAGATTTTAATATGAATATTAATATAGACTACAGAATATCCATTCTATAGGCAAACTAAAAAGAACGTTTAACATGAAGGCTAAAATTTATATTACCACTAGACAACTTTTTCTATAATATCTTTTACTAGAGACAATCTATTCTAGATGTCATTAAATACTGCCAACAATCTCTTACCTCCATTAGATATTTTTTTCTAGGTGTTATGAATAGCTGCCAGCAATCTTTCATGTTTTTCCTTTTCTAGTACTGGGGATTAAACTCAAGACCTTGTGCTTACTAGGAAAGCATTCTTTTCTTTTTTTTTTTCTTCTTTTTTTTTCTTTTGGTCAGTCATGGGGCTTGAACTCTGGGCCTGGGCACTGCCCCTCAGCTCTTCAGCACTAGGCTAGCACTCTAGCGCTTCAACCACAGCACCACTTCTGGCCTTTCCTGTGATTGTGGTGCTGAGGAATTGAACCCAGGGCCTCATGCATGTGAGGCAAGCACTCTACCACTGAGCCACCTTCCCAGCCCAGCATTCTACCTTTTGAGCTATATACCCACTACTGTTAATAATCTATCTTAAGGAGGGGGAAAAATCTTTTAAGTATAGAGTAAAGTCAATATTCTTACTTAGAGAAAAGTTCTAATAGAATTGGAAGAAAGCAGTTAAAAATAGGGCTAGAGGTGTATGTTTGCAATTCCAGTGTCCAGAACTGCTCATTGCTAACAGCTAACTTTCAAGTGTTCTTGTGAAACCCCTATGTGGCTAGCCTTTAGATTGAAGTGTTTAACGAGAACAAAAGCTTTTTTAACTGCTGTCTATGTGTGGCTGTATAAAGACAAGGGCAAAGAGGCTTCCAAAGAAAGAATCTATAGAGGGGAGATTAGAGGTAACCTGGGGTAAAGTGTTGAATGTAACAAAAATAGCAAAAGGGGTTTAGAAAAGGTGAACTCATGTTTGGCCATTAGCCATGTTTGAGTTCTCTCACAGTGAAGTGGTTCAGAATGGAAGCCAGCTTCACACTTAATACATACTGCATGTGATTATGACGGAGTTTTACTCTTAGCACAGAGGTTGCCTTCATTCTGTCCCGTTGGCTCTGAATTTTCAACAGTATGTGACCATCAGCAATTTGTCTAAGCTTTATATGCTTATAAAGCTTATAAGCGTATATGCTCTTCAAAAAACCAAAAACAAAAAAAACTGGTATAATAGCAACACCTATCTCATAGGATAGACTAAAAGAAGAGTATGATTCTTAGCATGGTATTTGAATCATATTTGACCAACCTATGTAAAACCTTATGCTTCCATTACAATTCAAATATTCACACAGTCTTGGATATTCTTTTTCCACTTGCTTTCCTAAGACAAAGAACTAGAACTAAAATAGATGAATGGATGGCTCAAAGACTAATACAGAGGCTTCTGATACATATGACCCAGTTACTCTCTGCAAGATTATGCATCTAAAGAAAGTGTCCCTCCTTTGGCATGTTTCAGTGTCCTATGCTCTTCATGGACCCCACCCTCTCCAACACACACACAGTGGTTCATTTATTTCTTTTTGGGCTGTACCTCTGCAGAATTGCAGACTCTAGCAGCCACACAAAAGCAAAAGAGTTGGCTCAAAGATGTGAGTTTGACTTGGCTAGCACAGCACACATCTGTATGGGAGGTTCAGGACTACACAGGGTCTGCTAGAGATGCTATTGTCAAAATGAAGAACTGTGAGGATCCCCTATCTCCTAGTAACGGAGTGATAACAACTAGGACAGCAAGAAGCTTTCACACGCTTCAATGTGTTTGATTTTCTCAGCCCAGGCATGTGAACATTTTTTTAAAGTTGTTTTCTTTCTCTCATTTTGACTAGAAAGTATCTATTCCTGATCTGTTTGCATTCATAAAGCATTTCCAAAGTGTAAAGTTTGTTCTCTGTGTACTAGTCTTCAGTTTCTCAAATGATCTCTGTTCAGTAACCAGGACATTAAGCTTTCAACAGACAGGCTCTTGTAGGATCTTGGACATGGGACTTGATTTTGTTTGTTTTGGAATTTTGCCCTGGCTTGGGGAGAATAGAAAGATCTGGCACCTTCTATTTCATTTTATAGGTTCAAATACCATTGAATATCACTGTGGGTTTTTGGCTTGTTAAATACATTGGTAACAGCAGGATTTTGCTAATTTTAATGCTCCCTTTTAAAAGGAAAGCAGGGTTCAGCATTTATACTACCACCATAGCTATTTTATTAACATGCTAAATTATAATCAAAGGCCGTTCTAAGAACTCATCAGATTTCCTAAACTTTTTAACATGATGGAAGTGTAATCCAGTCCAACTTCAAAGCCACCGCTGTGTAACCTTTGTCCCCATCATCTGGCTCGTACCATCTCCAGATGAAATTCACACAACTGCCTGAGTTCAGACGTCCATTGCTGCCGGCTTTGAAGGCCTCGTAAGTGATAGGTTATTTTGCCCCCTTGTCATGACTAGTTAAAAATAGTTTTGAAATTATAGTTCTTTTATAGCATTGGGGTAGCTATGCTTAGAAAGCTTTGCTTAGAGCGTTTGGTTGATATATACAAATAAAACTGAAAGATCCTATTCCCTACCAATGAAGAGAATTCATCTATGAGCTGCAGCAGCTGTATGCCGATGATCCAGCATCTCCTCCAATATGAAGCTAGACAGCAGCCGAAACTTTCCTTTTGGGCCCTGTTTGATCACAGAAATGACTAGTAACCACATAGGTGTAAAAAAATGAAGAGAAATCCCTAACTACAGCAGCCATCTTTGATAAGCTCAGTGCTTTGGTGCATTAGGGACTATAACCAACTGGTTTTTCCTTCCTTCCTTCCTTCCTTTCTTCCTTCCTTCCTTCCTTCCTTTCTTCCTTCCTTCCTTCCTTCCTTCCTTCCTTCCTTCCTTCCTTCCTTCCTTCCTTCCTTCCTTTCTTCCTTCCTTCCTTCCTGCCTTCTTCCTTCCTTCCTCCCTCCCTCCTTCCCTTCCTCCCTCCCTCCCTCTATCTCTCCTCCCTCTCTTTTCCCCTCTCTCTTCTCTTTCATTTCTTTTTTTCTCTTCTTTCCTCTTCTTTTCTTTCTTTCTTATGTTTGAATTTAGGCTGACACAGATCTCCATCCACAGATGCCCTGGTTTATAGAATTCAAGATAGGAATGTTTTTTTGAATTTCTTTGGTATCAGTTCCTCAGTTCAGATACACTACATTTTCTACCAAAACCAAGCAAAATAGCAGAATGGTTTTATTCTTCCTTTGTTTTGGCCAGATCAAATGAAATACTACTTCAAAATTTTTTACTATCTTCTGGAGTCTGAGTAAACTGAAAAAGTGGTTAACAGTCTGAATCCTATGTCAGCTTTAAGACAGGCTTCCTTCTCTCATGAATTCCATCTAGATTTGTACAGCAGTGACCATTCGCAGTGTGACATAGCATTGTGTCCTTCTCAACATTATATCTCTACAGGAAAAACAAATGAAGCAAACAAAACAACACCATGAGGTAGTTTTCACAACTGAGACCTCAGCATGTTCTGTGGAGATTGGACGGGGGAGACCCTCCTAGCTAAGTGGAAGATCCAGTATTTTAAAGCCAACATTTAAAAATAAATATCTCCTGTCTTAATGTCTCCTAGTGGTTCATGCAGGCCCCTGTCCGGCTGCTCCAAACGTCAGATATTCTGCTGCATCTGGACCTTTGGCAAGGTGTCATTTTTTTTTTTCTTTTCTTTCTTTTTTAGGACCAGGAAGAAAACAAGGGAGCAACAAGTTGGCCTGAGTTCTACATTGATCAGCTCAATTCCATGGCTGCTGTAGGTATAATTTATATTCTATGACATACAGTTTAAAATCCAGTAACAAAGAACACAGTTGCACAATAAGGAATACTTACCAAATATCACCTTTTCAAGCCCTATTCCAAACACTCCCTGTGTTGAGAGAGGGGCAAATAAGAGGGCAAATGATATTTCTTCTATGTTTAAAATAAAGTTGACACAAACTAAAATATAATTGGCTTTAGTGGTGTAAGAAGAAACATAATCTGAAACCTGGCTTGTAATCAACTTGCTATAACTGGTCATTTAGAGTTCTGCAACACTATCCTAAAAGTTAATACCATTTAAAAATAGTTTAAACCATTTTTAACTAACATTTTAAGTATTCTTTTATTATATTCGTCCTATTCACTCTATTACTGGAAACTTGGATTCTTGCTGGCTTATTGATTTTTATTTTTAAAATAAGAGGCCAAAAATGCTCTCTCTTCTTAAAATAGGTAAGGGATCCATGGAGGAAGTAAGTGGTTTAATGAAAAGGCATAAGAATAGTGCCCACATGTCCTTGGCAAAAATTTGGTACATGGCTTTTTGGTTCAGTTAACACGTAAAGTGTATTCTCTGAACTGTGAATCCTGATCACAAGATACCTCTATGATGTTATCATTGCAAGCAGTTAGCAGGGCCTCTATTGATCACAACTGAAATTCACAGCAAGAAGAAGAAGAAGCTTAAATCATGTTAGTGTTGATTTAAAAAAAGAGAAAAAGAAAGTTACCAAATCTTTGCGTTAGTGGACCAGACTCATGATGTAAGAGCCAATCTGTTACATTCAACTTTGAGTTTTTAACATTCAAGTCAAGTAGATGCTTCCATAGTACTTCTCTCTCTCTCTCTCTCTCTCTCTCTCTCTCTCTCTCTCTCTCATGCCTTCTCCAGAATTCTTAGGGAAAATTAAACTTTTTACCACTTAACGCAAATATTTTGAATTGTCTAGTATTTTGCTAGCACTGAAAATTAAAAACATACTAGACCATGTAACTCATTGACACTTTTGCTAAACTCTGAGATGCCTTGACTTTTTGTAACTTCTATAATTTTCCTTGAAGATGCTTCTTCTGCTGTTATGCAGCCAGGCAAACATGAAGAGTGCTATATAAATTATAGCAGAAATTGTGTGAGCTTTTGCCTCAAGGATTTTTAGTCTAAAAGCAAAAAAAAAGACAGAAAACAACCACCAAACTTTATTTATTCAATATAGCATACACAATGCCAAGGATAAAAAAAGGGTGATCTCAGCATTTATATGAATGTAAGATTTGTGAGGATCACCAAAGATTTTTCTGTGTATATACCCACACAATAATAAGTTGGAGCCATTTAACATTTCTTGTAGTCAGAGCTATTTTGTGAATTTGTATTCCTATTAGTAATAAAAGAATTGTAAGGTACACTGCCTTTTTTGGTAATTAAGTCAGCCTTGTTTGATGTCTAACGAGAAGTTTCTTTGTTAAATTCCCTGCTATAAACAGAGAAGTCCAATGTATTATGGGTTTTTCTTTCTTCAAATATTAGAATACTTATATTAATTTGTCTTTTAGTGCCTTAATCTCTACCTTATCTGGAATGGGCTTGGCTCATTCTTGGCATACAGGGTCTGTGATATGCCATTGTGGCCCTCCTTCAAGAGCCTCCCTTCTACTGGCTAGACAACTCTGATACATTCTTGAATGTTCTACATTTTAATTATCTTTGGCTCCTAAAATCCTTCTCCAGGCCATCCAGTGCTGTTAAATTGTATGATTTTTGCTGTCCTTTATGTGTCAAACACCTAACAAAACCTCCTAATGCTCTTTTTTTAGGACTGAGTTGATATCTTTCAGGGTCAAAGATAAAGAACATTAACTGTGAATTAGACAGGCCTCAGAACCCCTGTTTACTTATAAAGAAACCAAGGATACCTGATGCCACCAGAAACCTTTTCAGGTTTTCTGTTTTTCTTACCACCTTTGCACACATTTCTGGCTAATCTCACTGACATCTACACTGGAGAGAATTCCCCTCAGCACATAGCAGAAACCCCTGACACTTTGTCCCTAGGGAAGGGAAAGGTGCTCAGTTCTTTAAGATCCTTTCCTGGCCCAGCAGCTAGGCTCTTTAATGTTCTTTAAGAAATTGTTGAAGGAAGTGGTGCTGTGGCTCAAGTGGTAGTGCGCTTACCTTGAGCTGAAGAGCATGGGGACTGCCCCCAGGCCCAGAGTTCAAGACTCCCCCCCCCCCCCCCCCCCGCACCAACAAAAGACAAACAACAACAAAAATATTGTTGGCTAATTGTTAGGCCGGGCGCTGGTGGCTCAAGCTTGTAATCATAGCTATTCAGGAGGCTGAGATCTGAGGATGGAGGTTCAAAGCCAGCCCGGGTAGGAAATTCTGTGAGACTCTTATCTCCAATAAACCACTAGAAAACCAGAAGTGGTGTTGTGGCTCAAGCGGTAGAGTGCTTGCCTTGAGCTGAAGAGCTGAAGGACAGCACACAAGCCCATAGTTCAAGCCCCACTGCCGAACAAAAAAAGAAAAGAAATTATTGAAGAGGCTCTGTTACTGTCAGTCTCTTCTTATTGAGTGTGCCTCATGTGACAGGTAGTACAATGGGCAGTTTACATGTTGTTTCAAATCCTTACCAACACCAAAGCTGAAGGTGCTATTTATTTATTTTAAAAAGGTTACTTTGCCCAAGGCCAGCTAATTAGAAAGTGATCATCTAATTACAAAGTTTAAACCTGTCCATCAGAGCCAAAGCCCACTTCCAATTTGCCTCTCAGTCACTTGGTTTTTACAAGCCCTTCGCACATGAAAGAGGCCTAGCAACCCTATTCCTCTCCCCACAAGCTGACGCCATGGATTGTTCTGAGGGAAGGCAGGCATCTGTTTCCTTTAATGCCTCAAGAGTCTGATAAACAGGCCAGAAGCATTGCTCTTACTGGTCTGTGAAGCCAGTCGTTTGTGGAGCAAGTGTCGTTACTTTATGCAAGCCTCATAACAAGAATTCTTTGTTCCTGAAAGGACCCCTGAGTGATCTGTTGGCTTTTAGAGAGTGAAAGACACTATAATGATGGAAGGCAGTCTAACAGCTTCACTATCACAGCATTTCTGTGCTTTCTCAAGGAGAAGGTGTGAGGTGAACTTTATTCAGTGTGTTTAATGGCCTGGCTTATCCATTTCACACCAAGGAAATGTTTCAAATGGGAGTTTAGTTCAGATAGCCAGGAGTGATTTCTGTGCCCCATTCATGTGCTTCTGATATTCCAGTGTATGCCTTTAGTGGCTTTGACTACAAGACCCCCTGATGGTTTGTGTTTCATCTTTTACCCACTTCTCATATGAACATCCAAGAGTTGTCTTCAAAAGGCCTGTTCTGTATATGCCAAGGTGCATACTACTTGCTTGGCATAGAGATTATCTTCAGAAATGTAGGCATTTCTCCCTACTTCTTCTTAGGTTTTAGAACTTGAAAACTTGAGACCTTATGTAAACTATTTGATTTTAGGTTCATCTAACCTACATATTCTCAGTTTTCTTCAAGCAATAAATGCAATTTTTAGCTCCAAATCTAATCATATCACATACAGACAAGGTCATGGTCTCTTCTATTTTGCGTGGAAAGGTAATGGTCCTTATATTAGATAAGGAAGTTTGGATTCAATTTTTTTTGTGGCATTTCATGAATCTCCCATGAGATTCATTAAGTATGGGACTTAATATACTCTGCTATTATTCAGATATTCTGTCTTCTCTAGGATTGCTACAAGGATAAATACCCCTATGTCTGTTAGTGACCCACAGTAAATAAAAAAATGTAATCTTTAGGGATTATTATGTAAGATTAAGCCTAGGAACAAAGAGTGATGTTTATGAAAGGCCTGATCCTGTACTACAGATTCAATGTGATTGGTTAAAACTCCTATGTTCAGCTGTGCCATTGGAAATTAGACATCACTGGCTGGAGTTGTGCTGAATTTTCCAGAGGATGAATCTCAGCATTGTGGAGGAATTAGTAACTATTTCTGCACACAGCCTACACAGCCTCTTCCCCTACTGTCCTCGGGTGACAGCTGTCTAGACACATCACCAGCAAGAGAGACAGCTTTAGAAGAAACAAAAACAAGTTTGGTAAAATAAAAAAAAAAGACTACTGGTTTTTATTTTGGTTGCTCTACGTGATCTTACTGATGCGTTCATTTGCTTTGGGCCTTGCCTTGCATTATGAAGTTAGATTTAAGTTTTAATTAACATTTAGTTACTTCATGCTGATGTTGTTTAAAGAAAACCTTCTTTTGATCATTGTGGTTTTGAAACAAAGGGAGAAACTTGACCATAGAAGCTGATGTTTAAGAATCTAGCTTTTCTTTCTTTCTTTTTTTAATTGTGAAAATACTGTACAGAGGGGTTACAATTACATGGGCAAGATAATGAGTACATTTCTTATCAAGCATTGTAGCCTCCTCCTTTGTTTCCCCTTCCCATCCCTTCCCATCCTCCCCCAGCCCCCCCACCCAATGTAGTCACCACTGTCTGTTTTCCACCCATGTCTTAAAACCAGACTGGATAGCTAATAAACGGAAGGAGAGTAAACAAGCATGACTTAGAATATGATAAAAGAAAGGACCATTAGCTCCAAGGATGTAGGCTCCTGATATAAGACTGGGAACACTTTAGTACAACGAGGTGATCATGGAGTGAGATGGGTGAAAAGACTGTATTACATTCATAACTTTATATTACATTATTTTTTGGGGGGGGTCCGGTCATGGGGCCTGAACTCTGGGCCTGGGCATTGTCCCTCAACTTTTCAGCTCAAGGCTAGCGTTGTACCACTTGAGCCACAATACCACTTCCAGCTTTTTTCTTTTTGCTTATGTGGTGCTGAGGAATCGAACCCAGGGCCTCAGGCATGCAAGGCAAGCGCTCTACCTCTGAGCCACCTTCCCAGCCCTGTATTACATTATTTTTATGATCAGTGGAAAGCTGCTTACTTAGAGCCTTGTTCCTGCAGCAGCATATTACCTGGGAGATTTCAGTGCAGTGTCTCTGGCCTCATCTCAGACTCACCACACCAGAGCCTACATTTCAACAAGATCCCCAGCTGTTTTTCATATCCACAGTAAAGTCTTGAGAAGCACTGCTCTAGCTTCTTCCTGGGTAAGAAAAACCCACACATAACACACACATACGCACGCACACACATACTCATCATGTTCCATGATTTCTAAATCATGTCGAATCACTTGTGAAGAAGTATCCCTCTTAGTATCAGAACCAATTTAAGTGTTCCTCTTAAAACATAATTTGATATAATATAATCCCTTTGATCTCAATTATACTTTTTAACTGAGAAATGAGAGAAATAGCGTGGGAAAATTGCTGCTGTTTTCCTTTGATAGTGTTCATTTGTCAGAATGTTTTTCTCAACTCACATTAAATGTAGATAGTAATATCTACATCAAGGTCTAGTAATAGAATAGTTATATGAAAATTTTAGCAACATAATCTCAACTAAAATTTCTAGACACTTCCTAGTACTTAAAATTTGAAAGGCTTGGCTTAGAGACAAATAATTTTATAGAATTCTTGATGATATTGCTTTATGTTTTTACTTTTAGTCTTAATCCCATAGGTTTATTGATTATTTCTATTAAAAGTTAAAATAGCATGCAATCTGTGGGCTTGCCTTATTGAATAATTTAAAAATAGAACTTGAAGTAGAGGTCAGGCATGTTGCTACATACCATGACTGAAGACAACCCTGGGCAAAAATGTGAAACCGTATCTGGAAAATAATTAATGCATAAAGGGGCTGAAGAGCTGGCTTCAACCTCAGCAGCCCTGCCTGAATTCAAATCTCAGCACGGCTAGAAAAAGAACTTAAAGACATAAAACTTCTGTTTTCTTTGTATAGAGAAAATCTCTGCTGGCTCTAGAGAAAGAAGAAGAAGAAGAAAGAAGTAAAACGATAGAGAGTCTAAAAACAGCACTAAGAACAAAGCCAATGAGGTAATTTCTCCCTGGGTAGCATCTTTCTTTTTCTTCTATACTTTTTTTTCCTTCTTTTTTTTTTTCTGTCATTGTCAAACCTTCCCTAGAAGTTTTCAGTTTAAAACATGCAGCTGAGCCATGAATAAGCTACTTTTGGTCATTAAATACCTAATGTATTGATTGTCTTCAACTAAGACATGCTGGCAGCCACTAGGATAACCAGCATGAGAAGACAGCAAGACCGTGGAAACATTGAGATCCTTGTGCATTGCTCTTAGGAATGGAAAATGGTGCCACCATTTTGAAAAATATTTGGGCAGCTTCTCAGAATGTTAAGCATAGTATTGTCTTGTGGCCTACCAACAGTTTACTCCTAGGTATATAGCCAAGGAATAATTATATTATTATATTATATAGCCAAGGATATTATATTGATGACATGCCCCTCAAAGAAACATGTGTACAAATGTTCATCTCAGCATTGTTCCAAAACAGTTGAAAAAGTAGAAATAACCCATGTCCATCCAATGATGAATGGATAAAAAGTGGCATAGTCATATAATCGATTAAATAGCTTGACCACTGATTGAATACGCATTAAAATGATGAATTTCATCACAATTGGATTGTATGTCAATAAGATTTATTAAAAATAAAAGGGCAATTTTTTTTTTTTAAAAAAGGAAAGGACAGTCTTTTTTAGTGACTCCTCTCTAGTTACCAGCTTCCATAATGTGTCTCCTCCAGTTCAGTTTTCTTTGGGCCTCCAGGATTTGGTGAGGTGTTCAGTTTCTCACAGGCACAGTTTATTAGTGCAGGTGCTATGACTTATGCCAGTTGGTTCAATGAGTTTGGATAAATCTGAATCTTATGATTAAGTGGAATGACTCAATAATGATTAATAATAATGATTCTTTGATTAAAAGTTGCCTATAATCTTTACTACTCAGAGCTGAGGTCTGAAGATTGTGGTTCAAAGCCAACCCAGGGCAGAAAAGTCCCTGTGAGACTCTTATCACCAATTAACCACTCAAAAAACACAAGTAGAGCTGTTCCTTCAAGTGATAGAGCACTAGCCTTGAGCAAAAGAGCTCAGGGACAGTGCCTAAGGTCCCAAGTTCAAGCCCCTCAACAGATTAAATAAATAAATAGTTAAGGAAAAATCTATTGAATTATCAAAAAATATAGTACAGTTGAAAGAGTGCTTTTAGCTTATGCTAATTAGAACTGTGTTTTATAGTGTGTTCTACACTCAAATGCTAATGATCAATAGAAAATAAATTTGGCAGTCATTGGCTTAGTCAGATAGACAGCTCATATCACCTCTTTACATGATTTTGACATGCGCGTGCTCATTGTTCATGAATCTCAGTGACTTTATGATAAGCATTATAAATATTAACAAAAACTAGAGTAATAAAGTATTGCTTTTGTCTTTTATATATTGGGATTCCATTAACACACCATTAAAAAAAGAAGGGTTTCACTGTGAAACCTTGGATAATCTTTTATGAACAAATCCTAAAGTTGAAGGATGCTCTTTGACGTCTCTTGATGGGGGCAAGGGTCAGTGGCTAACACAGAAGTACATAGGAACTGGGTACTACTGTAACTCACACTGGCAGATGACTTTGCCCTAAGATAAGTATTTTGAATGTCTTCTTATTCCTGGCCTTTATGAATATATGACCTGTTAATATCAGTTGGTTGTATCAGTTGAGATGTTTATCTCAAGTGGAGAATTCTTTGTAGTACTGACCATTAGGTCTGTGTCATGGACGAGTCAATGACCATAAAGACTTCGTCAGTGTAAGCCTTGTATTTCGGGAACTAAGTCTTCCCTTGTCTTGCCCTTCAGACTTTTCTAAATTGGATGCATTTCTCTTCTTGACAGGTTTGTAACCAGATTCATCGACTTGGA
This sequence comes from Dipodomys spectabilis, assembly GCF_019054845.1. NCBI lineage: Eukaryota > Metazoa > Chordata > Mammalia > Rodentia > Heteromyidae > Dipodomys > Dipodomys spectabilis. The sequence continues at coordinate 4,341,501 of NW_024870750.1, forward strand.
TGGCCTGTCATGTATTCTTAACTTTCTGAAGACTATGGACTATGAGACCTCTGAGTCTCGAATACATACCTCTCTTATTGGTTGTATAAAGGCACTAATGAACAACTCTCAAGGCCGGGCTCATGTCCTGGCTCATTCTGAGAGTATTAATGTAATTGCTCAGAGTCTGAGCACAGAGAACATTAAAACGAAGGTGGCCGTGCTGGAAATCTTGGGCGCCGTGTGCCTGGTTCCCGGGGGCCACAAGAAAGTTCTGCAGGCCATGCTGCACTACCAGAAATATGCCAGCGAGAGAACTCGATTCCAGGTGGGCACTCCCTCACCTTTACTCACCCCACCCTTGACATTGGATAAGCAGGTGCCATTTCCAGCATATCACTTGAGATTTCTTCCTGTGGTGATTAACTCACACTGTGACTTCCAACATTCCCTTGCTCTTTAGTTTAAAAACCAGAAAATAGGAGCTTGGAGCTGGTATCTCACACCTGTAATCCTGGCTACTCCAAAGGCTGAGATCTGAAGGTTCAGTTCAAGGCCAGCATCGACAGGAGAGTCCATGAGATTCTTATCTACAATTAACTACCCAAAAAGCTGGAAGTGGAAATGTGATTCAAATAGTAGAACACTAGCCTTGAGCACAAAAAAATCAGGGACAGCACCCAGGTCCTCAATTCAAACCCCAGAACTGGCAAAGGAAAAATAAATAAATTTTTAAAAATAGAATAAGCTTTCTATAATTGGTCAATGCAGGGCCTTAGATTTACAAGCTCACAAATGTAGTCCTGCATCTTGTATGTTATATAGAATGTCTATAGAATTCACTAAGTGGAGTGTTCCCTGAAAATTTTACAGGTTGCCATTCTTGAGTTAGGATCAATATGAATACTGAGATGATGCCACTATATTTTTGCTCAAATGTAACAAGTAAGCAGAAGAAACAAAGCAAAAATCTTTTATATTTTGTATACATGTATATATAAACATGCATATAAAATGATGTGAGAACCTTAAAAATAGAGATTTTTAGTACTAATAAAAAGAAAAAAGGTGACTTTCCATGGATCAATATAATTTTTGTCTAATCACAAGATTTTAAAAGTTAATTTCCGATTATAAAAATGTAAGATGAATGTAAAATTAGTCATTATGGGCTGGGGATGTGGCTTAGTGGTAGAGTGCTTGCCTAGTATGCACAAAGCCCTGGGTTCGATTCCTCAGTACCACATAAATGGAAAAAGGCAGAAGTGGCACTGTGGCTCAAGTGGTAGAGTGCTAGCCTTGAGCAAAAGAAGCTCAGGGACAGTGCCCAGGCTCTAAGTTCAAGCCCCAGGACTGGCCAAAAAAAAAAAAAAAAGATTAGTCCTGATTTGTCTTTTGTTTTTATATTTGTTTCTCTGACAGACATTAATTAATGACTTGGACAAAAGCACTGGACGATACCGAGATGAAGTGAGTCTCAAGACTGCCATCATGTCCTTCATCAATGCAGTGCTAAGCCAAGGCGCAGGAGTGGTAAGAAAACTGAAGCTTCAAAAAATGTGTCATTAATAATACTTTTAACATGGGCTTAGTGGTCCCTGCCTGTAATCCAACTACTTGAGAGGTAGAACCAAGAAGGCTAGTGAGTTCAAGGGTAGCTTAGTCAATGCTAGTGAGATTCTGTCTCAAAAACAAAAAAGTTAGGGATATGGCTAGCATGTCTAGCATTCATGAAGCCCTGGGTTCAGTTCCCACCACCACAAAAAGAGAGGGGGGTGGAAGGAGAAATGAAAAACATGAATACATCTTTCATTATCCTTTCATTTTCAGGAGAGTTTGGACTTTAGACTTCATCTTCGCTATGAATTTCTAATGTTAGGAATCCAACCTGTTATAGACAAATTACGGGAACATGAAAATTCAACATTAGATAGGTAAGTAAGATTGCTATCAATTTGAGATAGTCTGTGCTGTTTTTCCATTTGTGTAGTGCATACCATATCACATGTCAGCCTTAACATATCTATAACCTAAAGAGCTAACATCAGCATATTAATTCAGCTAATTGTGTTCTTATTGTAAGAACTTTGCTGATGAAGGAAACAAAGTGTTGTATAGAGAACTTAACATGGGTTTAGCGTTAGGCCTATCTATGTCCCCCTACCACCCTTCTCCCTCATTCACGAACTCAGCATGGTCTTCTGTTTTGGTACCTACAAGCCTAGGCACTTATTATTTCCTCAACATCAAGTGATCTTTCATAGATGTCCAGATTACTTGTGTCCTTATTCCCTGCAGAGAGGCTGTTCCAATTACTATGAGATTCACTCTCCTTCCCTTTACCCTGTTACACTTGATTTCATAGAACTGTATCATCCCTAGACTGTAGAATGCATGCATAGTAGGTGGTTAATAAACATTTGAATGAAAAAATGAATGACATGGTCATTTCTTTCATGATCTTTAATGGAATTGCAAGTCAAGTGTGGTTATATGAGCTTGTTAACACAGATGGTATTTTTTTTTTCTTTAGAAAGAAGATAGTTAAACAAGGCATTTGATTCTGTTACCTGGTTTCTTTTAGAGCTATCTCTAAATAGTCAAGAAAGTCCATGTAAATGTCCCAAATCTCATGTATTTTGTTTGTAGGATATTTTGGTAACTTTTCTTCAATTACCTTTTAGACATTTAGATTTTTTTGAAATGCTCCGAAATGAAGATGAACTAGAATTTGCCAAAAGATTTGAACTGGTATGTATTCTCACAATTATTCTGACTTGATGCATTAGCTCATAGATTTTCCTCTGGAAATGTGTGTTATAGAATTGACATGGACCAATGTAACCCATGAGTGAAGTCAAAGTTCTGTTTTGTTACCTAAGTGGCAGGATTAGTTTCTGTTTGCCTTGGATTTCCCCTCCTTCCACTGGGGAATTTAGGAACTTGGATGTTGGACTTAGATTTGTGTTTTCTGTAAAATAGGTTCACATAGACACAAAAAGCGCAACTCAGATGTTTGAGCTGACCAGGAAGAGGCTGACTCACAGTGAAGCTTACCCTCACTTTATGTCCATCCTGCACCACTGCCTCCAGATGCCTTGTGAGTGTGCCCTACCCAGGTGTGGCTGAGTGTTTGAACATTGTTCCGAAGGGCTCTGTCTTTGGAATGGCATGACTAGATTGGATTCACATCATGGATCCCAAGTCTCAGCTAATTCACTTTGATTTGAAAAATAAACACATGCCTTACAATGCACTTAGAAAGAGCTGAAAAAATGCCTCTCAAACAAAAAAGTGATCATCATGTGTCAAAATTCAAGTGCATTTGGATTGGTACAGATGACAAACATTTCTTGGGTTCTGTGGCTTTAAAGGGTGACTACTGTTGAGAAAAAACATTCATCCTAGTTTGCAAAGAACTTGAAGATTCTTTTTTCTGCCATTCCTTTTCTTTTTAGATAAGAGGAGCGGGAACACTGTTCAGTACTGGCTACTGCTGGATAGAATCGTGCAGCAAATAGTTATCCAAAATGACAAAGGACAAGACCCTGACTCTACACCCTTGGAGAACTTTAATATTAAGAATGTTGTACGAATGTAAGTCTCTTCTTTTTTCATTACCTATGAAAAATGATCATGTAAGATATTTTATACTACTTCAAAGTAACATCTGGAAGAACTGACATGTTCTACTGGACATATATGAGTTTCTATAAAAGCACATGCAATATATCTAAGTAACACGGGTTTAAACGGGCTTCAAGCATGCATCTAGCAGTGGGTTTTTCATGGTTGTTGGTTTTTGTAATGAGATCTCCTTTTACTGTTTTATAGGTTGGTTAATGAAAACGAAGTTAAGCAATGGAAAGAACAAGCAGAAAAAATGAGAAAAGGTAAATGATCCAGAGCTGACAAGAGAAGACACTTTGTGATTGGTTATTGAATGGTTCTGCTCTTTGTACCTCTTGGAAATTTGCACTGGTGTTTCTTGTTGACTTATGAACATCAAGCAGCCTTTATTTTTCCATGCGTTGTAGACATTTTTCACTGGCTTTTAAAAAATTAAGCTATTTTAGTTTGTCATTCTAAGTCCCAATTATTTAATCCTTTTATTACAATAATTTTTTTAAAAAACTTGTAACATTTGCTGTTCAGTATTCATTAATTCCAAGTTTTTACAATACCAAGCAGCTGAACTCTTCTTATGCACCATAACTTCTCTTTAAATCACACTAGGTCTTAAGAAATAGAACAAAGGATTCCAGGGCTTACCAAAATTTTAAGAGTAGAGCAGGCTATTTGTTTTATGCCAGTCCAGTTTCCTCCCTGACCTTAATTTAGCACCAGTCATAAAAAAAGAGAAACCATGCAGAAAATCAAAGACCATTGTAGAGATAGGTGTTGTTAAACATTAACAGGCCAGCAATTAGTCAATATTTGAATGTGTCTTTGATATTATCATTCAATATCCATGACAGACATTGATGTTCCTTGTGGTACCAGCCAGTCACAGAAGTGTATAGCCTTCTTCCTCCTCCAGAATATTAGCACCTTAAGTTGGCCTCTCTGTGAGCACACTCATATTCCCTGCCAACATTTTCTTACCACACTTGTGAACTGAAATACAGTAACACTCATCCTCATCTCAGTATTTAAACATAGAAAGGTGTAATCATTTCCTTTCCTCTCATTTGTCCATTGCCATGGAGAGAAAAGAAGGGCCTTACACGGGAAAATTACCAATGTGAAATACTACTCTATGGCAAGTCCCTCATATATATCCACGTTCCTTTGATATAAGTGAGGCTAAATGTGTGTTTTGATAAATAAATTCCAGAGACTACAATGGAAAGAATAGAAACCTTAGCTCAAACTTGGAGGAAGGAGAGTAAGTAGAAAATGGTCAGTGTTTTAGCACTACATTCTACAGCATGGAGACTCGAGTGTTGAGGAGGATATGTGGGACATCAGGTTTGGAGTCAAAAACAAGTAGAATAATATTAGCATGGCACGAGCACGGATGAGTTATACACTTATTAAAAATAACTTTAACAGAGTTCTGGTGAGTGATATAGTATAGAATAAAATCTCTAGGCTGATGGGAGGGACAGAATTGTTGGAAGTGAAGTCATGAGCATGGTATAAAGAGAAACTATAGATAAAGTGAATTCTTCTTTGGACATTTCAGCGGTTACATTTGAGAGAGCACATTTTGGCTAAATAGTCAGCAGGTGGAGGCTGTGAGGAAACAGCTTCTATGGACATGAAAACTGTAGAATAGTTGTGGGGTAATTCTCATTGGAGTATATCACTCCTAGGAAGTATTCAGTAAACGCTTAGTGAATGGCTGGTAATGAATGGTTGTCATGTATGGAGAGTGTTTAGGCTAGAGCTTTCCAAACCTGGCACTACATCTGGATTGCATAAGGAGTGTTTGCAAATCAGTTTCCTAAGCTCTGCCCAGACCCTATAGAATAGATTCTTTCGAGTGTATTTCTGGGAGGAGCTGGTTAAGCCTTCTTAGATGATTCTGAGACACAGCTAGGTAAATATGTGCAACGCTAAGTGACCTGTGTGCTTTCTTCAGGGAGTTTTATTGTGATAATTCCATAGATGCATACTGTGTGTTTTGAACAAGTCTGCCCCCTCTATTATTCTCTTAGCCCCTTTCATTCTCCCCCATTCCTCATTTTTTAATTTTGCATAAGGAATTGAATGGATATAAAAGAAGCAAAATAGGGGTTGGAGGCATGGCTCAGGTGGTGGAGCATCAGCAAAAGCATCAGATACCATGTTTGAGCCTCAGACCAAAAAATGAAAAACAGAAGAAGCAGCAAAATGGAATGCAATAGAATAGTTCTTCAATATAGATCTGTAGATATCAGAGAGGCATCCACAAAATGATAGAAGTGAGATAGAAGTTACCTTAACTCCAAGCCTGGTTAAAAAACCCAAAACTAATTGCTCAGACTCCTCCTAGAAATCCTAATTTGGGGTGAGAGTAGGGTGAACACAGAAGAGAGGTCAGAGACAAAGAATTTAAGTATGTTAACAAATTCAGAAATAGAGACCAGCTCTGTATAGCTCAGACCCAGTGGGTTATATCTCTAGTGAATTTATTAATATAAAAAGAATAGGAATTGGGGTCACGTATTTGAATTAAAAATCTACATCATTGTTTCTGTTTCCAAAGCTCATCACTCCTGTCAGCAAGCTTATAATATTCGTTGACACAGTGACTACATTGCTAAGTTGGATGCCCTATTCCCTATAGCAGGACTGGAGAAGTCATTAAAAACACAACTGAGAACTAATATTTTTCTCCCATATTACTCTGATTCTCATGCTCATCCACACTACTGCTCTTAAGATATTTAATATAAGAGATTTGCTTCCACAATTGTTAATAATTGCTCGCTGGAAGCATGAGATACTTAAGATAGCTTTCCAAGGGTAACTGAAAACATGATTCAGTATTGGGATGCATGTTGGGTCTGCCAGCAGCGCTTCCTCACAGCATGAGACCTCCCCTTTCAGCCCTTCTAATTGTGGACACAAGCCAAACTGGACTTCTCTCCATCCCATTTCAAATGTATGAGAAGAGGTTCTATTAATTCTCATTTTCCTTAGTAGAGTAATTTGTCCATTTATAAGAAAGTGTTCTAAATTACCTTACCAAACAGTCACTATTTTCCTACATGGATAGTTGCTCAAACTTTTGTTTCACTTTCTGAACTATGCCTTAGAGGGTTCTGTCTTTGGTCTTTATAGAATATAATTAATGAAGTTGTTCATCTGAAGTCCCTTCCAAGCATGAGCACTGTTTAACAGCCCTTTAGCAGACAGCAGTAATGCATGATCCTTCCCCGTAATGAAGAATCTCAACCTCTCTCATCATCTTCAGTTGATTTACTTTATAGAGAAAAATATTTCACCCTTGAAGCATCTCCTGTTTCCATATCCACTTGTTTCCTTGTGTAGAGCACAATGAGCTACAACAGAAATTGGAGAAGAAAGAGCGAGAATGTGATGCCAAAACTCAAGAGAAGGAAGAAATGATGCAGACCTTAAATAAAATGAAAGAGAAACTTGAAAAGGAGACTACTGAGCATAAGCAAGTCAAGCAGCAGGTGGCAGACCTCACGGCACAGCTCCACGAGCTCAATAGGGTGAGGGCCATTCATTGTGTCTTCTGTCCACACTGTCTGTCTGCTGTCTGCTGCCTCACTCCCTCATCCCTAAGAGTAGACAATTTCTGATGTGAGACACAAATCCAAGATGTCACAGTTGATTGCCGTATTTATGACCTGCTCTGTCTGCCATCATGTAGGTTTGGCAGCAACAGTGGTTGTGTAGTGGGGTGGGGCAAGGGGTATTTAGCACCAACCTTGTTTGTGCTAAGATCCAAGCAGATTAAGTTCACCTGTTAACATGAAAACTGACTTCATGGAAACCAAACTATATGATGGTGGAAGAAGCAAAAGACCTATAAATGCTTGGCAGACAAACATTCTAGTGTCAAATACAGAGGGATGACTAAACCAAGTCCATAAAGGCCCTGAAAAGACGATTTTATTTGCCTGCCCCACAAATCTACATTCTCTGAAGTGTGGATTTCTCTGTAACCTATGCTTTAGGCAAAGTAATTCCAGCTTCTTGGAATCATCCAATTAATTTTCTTCTTCCATTAATCTTCACTTTTCCTGTTTTTCTCTTTTCAGAGAGCCGTTTGTGCTTCCATCCCAGGAGGACCCTCGCCTGGAGCCCCAGGGGGTCCCTTTCCTTCCTCTGGGCTTGGATCACTTCTTCCTCCACCACCCCCACCCCTGCCAGGTGGAATGCTTCCTCCCCCACCCCCACCCCTTCCTCCTGGTGGTCCTCCTCCTCCCCCAGGGCCTCCTCCCTTAGGGGGCATCATGCCACCTCCTGGTGCTCCAGTGGGTCTGACACTCAAGAAGAAAAACATTCCTCAGCCCACAAATGCCCTGAAATCCTTCAATTGGTCTAAGCTGCCTGAGGTAAGACATTTGTGTTTCCTTTCCCACTGATCCACCAATGGATAGCAGCAGCAGCTCATTGTGTAGATCATGGAAGGGGAAGCAGCCTCCACCGCTAAATGATTTCATTTTATTGTGGGGATTCAGGATCCTCACCAGTTCATCTATTAAGTGATAAGACTTGTGAAATAATGACACATAACTTGAGGCCAGCTCACTTTGAGGGCCTTATAGAATGAAAAATTTGGAATAGCAGCATTAAAAAAAATACTTGTTCTTTTTATGTATAACTATAAACCACAGGACTTGTTGACTTGATGTTTCTAGAACAAACTGGAAGGAACTGTATGGACTGAAATTGATGATACGAAAGTCTTCAAAATTCTAGATCTTGAAGACCTGGAAAGAACATTCTCTGCCTACCAAAGACAGCAGGTAAACAACATGTGACCTTAAGATACCAAAATAGTAAATAAATCATATGTTTGTGCATGATCCCTGGACCGTCTGCTATCGTGTGATATGATAGCTGTTTTAATACGAGGCTCTTTGGTACCCCCTGGTATGTTACTGCAAAGAAATACAGAGTTCATCTCCACATGAGTACTTGTTAGTGTCTATGTGTTGAAGCTAATGGAGCTCTTTGTTAGGAAGCATCATACCATGTCTCCATTGTTGTAAAGAGCTCTGTATCTTTTCATCACTGCTATAGTCAAAATGGATCAGTAGGGGGAAAAAATAGAGTTACATAAAATAATTCATATATACTTAAATAACTCATATATATATATATATATAAAATATATGCCATTTTGTTTATCTGAGTTGAAAAAGTACATATCGAGAAGTTACTATCAGAAGCAAGCCTTTTGGAATAGATGAACTTTTTTTTTTCTCTTTTTCTTATCCCTGAGCTTTTATGCTCAAGGCTAGTACTCTTACCACTTAACCCACAGGTCTACTTCTGGCTTTTTGCTAGTTAATTGGAGATAAGTCTCATGGATTTTCATGCCAAGGCTGGCTTTTAACCATGATCCTCAGATCTAAGCCTCCTTAGTAGCTAGGATTTACAGGCATGAGCCCACCAGTGCTTGGTGATAAACTTTTTAGAAGTATGAAGATTGGTGATAACCAGAACCTAAAGAGAAAATTCCACCATATGTGATAAACATGATAGGCTCAGTAGTGGGGCTGTACAAGCTGAAAGTAAAGGTGGCAATGATGCATATAGAACTACAGAATCTATTGAAGTGAACTGAACATGTGATTTGGCCCTTGCTACCAATTCATATTGATGAGGCCAGACCACATCACTGTGTGAGGCCTGGCCACACCATGATACCTCTTGTACCAATAGAGGACTTCTTCTTTTCTTTTCTTTTTCTTTTTTTTTTTTGGTTGATTGTGGGGCTTGAACTCTAGGCCTGGACACTGTCCCTGAGCTCTTCAGCTCAAGGCAAGCACTCTACCACTTTGAGCCACAGCGCCACCTCTGGTTTTCTGGTGGTTAATTGGAGATAAAAGTCTCACAGACTTTCCTGCCCAGGCTGGCTTTGAACTGCAATCCTCAGATCTCAGCCTCCTGAGTAACTAGGATTATAGGGATGAGCCACCAGCGCCCAGCTGGAGGAGTTCTTGGTAGGGCTCTCTTAGGCCACAGGAAGGTAGGTGGACATGTGGAGAGTCCAAAAGAAGAAAGAAAAGGTGATGCCCAAACAATCTATTAGAGCCCCAGGCATGGAAAAAATAGAGTCCATGAGAGTGAGAAGTAAGATTGTTAAAGATTGTTAATGGAGAGGAATGGTGACGTGAGTGTATTGTATCTTAAATTGGAGGACATGCGTGCTGGCATCTGTACAGCGGGCTTCCCTTGGACTGTCTTGGAAGGCTCTTCACCTCCTGCATGAATCATGTTCAGGGTGGAGTATCCTCAACAAGCAGCTAGTCAGTTTCCTTGGCTTGTTTCCTGAGAAAAAAATGTCTCAGAATACAAATGCTAAGCACCATCGGAGAGGATGGATTGAGGCTGGGAGAAACGAAAGCCAAAGATTTTTTTTTTCAAGCTAGTCAGTGATCCATCTGAAATAGGGTAGGGGAGTAGTGTTATTTAGCCAGTGTAGTTGTGGAATAGTTTGTGTGTGTGCCAGTACTGGGTCTTGAACTCAGGGCCTTGTGTTCTTGCTTAGCTTCTTTGCTCCAAGCTGGCACTCTAACACTTGAGCCACACCTCCACTTCTGGCTTTTTGCTAAGTGGAGATGAGGAACTTACAAATTTCTCTGCCAGGGCTGGCTTTGAATTATAATATTTGGATCACAGCCTCTTGTGTAGCTAGTGTTACAGGTGTGAACCACTAGTGCCCAGTTATAGCGAGAATATTTTGGTGTAAAAGGGAGAAAACTAAGCAAAAATATGCCTTCTGTGGTAGTTTAAAAAGTACAAAAATAACAGTAATTGCCTGCTGTGTTCACATAAGCCTACATATACACCCCTCCATTAGTAAAAGGGCAAATTGTACAATGTTATGCATACCAAATCAAGAAAAATTAAGAGAAAGGTAAAACATTGTCCAGTAGAAAGATACCTTAGCTTCATGGGGACAAAAGGTGCATTTAGAGCCATACCGTGTAGATTCTCATTATTAACTACATTATGTCTCTATTCTCTCTACTGTCCCAAGAAAATGTCCTCTGGACATTGACACAAACTCATAGACCATTAAAGCAGATATCCTAGTAAGGTCATCTTCTGACCTGATTACAAGTCTTATTGCTTTCCACTTCAGTTTTAATTGCTAATGCTGGCTGTCTGAGATGAAGGTTTGGGAACTTGGAGAAGTGTATTAAATGAAGAGAAAACAGCAAATGATGCTATTCAAGCCTGAGCATGTGGGTTGCATTTATTGTGAAGGCAGGTGGTTGAAAGACCCAAGTTTACAAGACTCATAATTAACTTGCTTTCAGCAGAAGGTGCAGAAGGATGCTGCCAAAATGCTCTGGGACAAATATGTGGACAGTTCTCAAGAGCTCTGGGAGACAAGATTGCAGAAAGCCCAGCAATTGGGCAATTGTCTCCTAGCAACAAACACTGTTTAAGTAATCAGTAGTCATTCCAGGCAGGCTAGACCGGAACATTTTGGTTCTACTTAACACTAAGTAGGCTAGTAAGTAGAATGAGTTGTGATCATATTTTCAGCAATATTTCCTGAAGAAAAGTTTCAACACACCTGCTCAGCTTGAGTAATTCAAACATGTTTCCCCTTTTGGTGTAAGAGTTGAAGAAGAACATTTTTAAACCGTTAGCATATTTTCCAAATGAAGGCAATCTATGCCATTTTATTGAATTTACTGAATGCTGAGAGCCAGAAAATCAAAAGATGGAGACATTCTAATTGGAACATGTAGAACAGAATGAAGGAAATGAATGCCTGTCATTGAATGACCCTCATCTCTTAGTGGCAACATCAAAGAGACCATGGCATTTCCATTTGTCTTGGCAGTATATTATATAATTTTCACCACATTTGAGCTGCCCTATTCTCTATCCCAGAATGTACTGGGAACCTTCCCCCCACCCCCCATGGTGTCTCTTCTTTCCTCCCTCCAGACCTATAAAATCCTGGCCAGTTGTTTGGCTAAATAAATTTTTCAGAGGCAAAGAAAAACATGAATACCATTGCTGGCATATAATGGGAACCCTACATAGAGTAAGATTTTTGAGATAGCTTAGAAATACTAAGAAGAATAATTTAGATGAATAAAATGGCACTTAGGTGATACATACGCATATATATGTACCTATATACATACATATATACATAAGCACACTCATTTACTTATACACACTTACATTTATCAATTTTATACTTTATTAAAATAAAATATTTAGCCAGGTGTGGTGGCACACACTTATAGCACTCAGGAGGCCGAGGCAGGAGGATTGCAAGCCTAAGACCAGAGTGTACTATTTAAGGCCAGGGTAGGCTACAAAAACAATCAGATATTGTATGTTTATGTGTGAGATATTTCAAAAGATGTGAATGCATTCAATTTTTACATATGCTCACCAAAAAGCAGAGATGAAAAATCTGTAACTAAGTATAATATGAACTAAAAGATCGTTTCTGCTGTTGAGTATGATATACTCAGTTCCTAATCTTACTGACCTTAAAATTTAATTCCTTCAAAGCATTTACTCCTTTTCTCTTTTTATTATGGGGAGAGTACTGGATATTTAATTCAGGGCCTCATGGTCACTTTGCTGGCTTGCTTAGCTGGCTCTCTACCACTAGAACTATGCTTCAAGCCCTGTGGGGTTTTTTGTTTGCTTGTTTTGTTGTTTTTTAAAGAAGGAGTCTCATGGGCTTTTCCATCCAGGCTGGCTTTAAATTGCCATCCTCCAGATCTCAGCCTTCTAACTGACTATTACAAGTGTGAGCCCCAACATACAGCTTTAGTTTTTTAATACTCACCCCAATGCTATGAAGATATTTTAAAAATATAGCATAATTTAAAAAATATAGCATAGTGTGCATTTGCTAGCCCAACAGGTGGCACAATAAGGACTATAAGCAGAATACTTCTTAGGGTGTTTATTTTTGTTGTTGTTCCTAATCCCTGGTTTTATTCATCTTCACCACCAGACTTTGTAGAGGATTTTCTTTAACTCGGTTGTCTGAACATAACCACTCCTATTTGGGTTTTGTTCGGTGCATATATCAAAGGTGTGCAGAGCAGATTATGTAAGCTTATGTGCTACATGAAATGGAATTTAATAGCATGTAGTTAAACCTCCGTTCACATTCCAAGAGTTCATTTGAAAGTCAGTTTCTTGAATCTCAGCACTCTTTTCCTCATGGAAACAACATTAGATACAATTTCTAGGTCAGCCACAAAGATTTACTTTAAGACCTAATATAGCACCTTGTATATCAGAATTATTTCAGATACAATAAAACAGTATTCATGTCTGTTTTAAGAGAAATTCCATCCGGACATGCTATAAATTCATTTTTCCCTGTCCATGCAATTGAACAGAGTTAAAAATGAGCATGAGAGACCACATTTACCTAAAGGGAGTCACAGCTTTATAACAGCATCTCACAGACCAGTTTTTTCCTTTCTGCCCTTTGCTTGAGAACAGCCCTTCTTTTAGGATCTTATGATCAGTGTATAAAATAACACTTCAAAGCCTCTATTTTCTGATGTAAGTGACAAAGGCAAACTATTGTCTCGGGCTCTAGAATCTGACCTCTACTATTAATATGTAGTATGGAAGTTATTTCTGGAGTCCATTTGGAACATTCAGTAGTATCTTTTGACTTTTTACAAGTGACCAACAAATTTTCCTTTCTTATTCTTCTCACAGTTGCCATTATTCTGTAGATCTAATTGTAACCTTGAAAATGTGTATAACTTAGGGAATTTATTCACTAATCTTAATCCGTTGCCTGAGCACATGAAGGCAGGAGGGAAAAGTATGAGCTGAAGTGTAAAGTTAAAGGTTGATAACTGGGTTTCATGGTAAGAGTTAATCAAATGAAGGCTTTTATGTAAATATTGGTGTGTGCATTTTTCTGGAGAGGGGTCTCCAGCTTTTGTCAAATTTACCAAGGTATTTCAGCCTCAGAGAGATTACAAATCATTTCTATAAGGATGATCATATCTATGAAGTGTTGAGTCATTATTTTTTCATATGAAGTATTGAGTCATTATTTTTTCATAGCAATTTATTAGTACTGGTTCAAGAAAATGCAAGAACCAACTTTATGTTCAAAATCCTAAGCCCTACACTAGAAATTATCTGGAAAAATCAAATATAGGAAATTCTATTATATTTGATTCAAGCCAACTAGAAATATCTTTTTATATTTCCTTCTGATTTTTATTTGGAGTTTAAAGGGGTCTCCTAATTGCTAGGCAGGCATTCTATCACTTGTAACATGCTGCCGGGCCATATTTGCTTCAGTTATTTTTCAGATAATCTCTCATGTTTTTACCTGGGACCATCCTTGGACTGTGATCCTCCTTTTCCCTATGACTCTGGGAGTTGGAATTGTGGGTGTTTACCACTTTACTCAGCCCCTTCCCTCCATTTTTTGAGTGGCTAATTCAAGATTTCAGAAAGCATCTTCTTTGAAATAAGCTTAGAAGTTTGTTTATCTCTAGCATACCCCCCCCCAACTCATTTTTGTAATTTTATTTTTTGTTGGTTTTTTGTTTTGTAATTTTATTTGTAATGTGCTAAGTACTAGATCTTTAAAGAAGTACCGTCTTGAGATGAACAATGCAATACTTTCCCGTGGCATTTCTCATTCACACCTCTGGAAAGATAACATATACTACTTAGCTGTTATTAACTATTCACTATTACTGCTCCTGGTGATTACAAGTAGAAGGTCCTTAGCAGCTAGCTGGTCTACAGTTTAGCAGAGAAAAGAACAAAAGGGGAATAAGTAGATTTGTTTGTCAGTTTGAAAGATAAAACAGTTGTAATACCATCCAATATTGATCTCACAAATATGTGTCAAGTAACTGTATAAAATATGTTATATGCATCATCCCATAATAATCCATTTGTTAAACCCATTTTACAGATAAGGAAACTGAGCCACAAACCACATAGCCAATAAAAGACAGCTGCCTGATTCTACTTGCTACTATCTTAGAAATAAATTTCCTGACAATAGAACTTAAGATGTAGAATGAGTTGCTAGAGGAAGTCATAAGCAGGAGCTAAAGTCAAGTATCAGTTTTCTCTGTGAAACAAAACAATAATGATAAAAATAGGTTACAGTGACTTCATAGAACATTATACCAAAGTCTTTTCTGTGCTTGAAACTACTTTTTAGAGGAGTCTTAAGAAGTCTCAGAGTAGAAAAGTTCATGGTTCTAACAAGGGCAAAAGGGCAAATGAAAACTTGGTATGAGAGAGGAAGAAATGTTTCTTGTGGTTATCAACTTATTTTTAAATGTCATTCTTGAAAAGAGAGCAAAAGGAGGACATGCTCTGTTTCTCGCTAAAAGAATTGTGTGAAACGGCTCATCTGTGTAAAATTGGCCTTTCCAATGCTGTGGAGACCAGCGAGATCTTAAGGAATCTGCTGAGCAAATGCTAGTTGTACATGTTGCTGGAGCGTGCTTTGCACACCAAAGCTTTGTTTACTCCAGTGCTTTTCTCACTGTAGCATTGCAAGAAATATGCAAGGAAAGCTATCACTTTTCTTCTTTTCTGGTTTCATTTTGTTGGTGGTGGTGGTCATGGACATGAATTTGAGCCTGGACACTGTCCCTGAACTTTTTCGCTCAAGGCTAGAACTCTACCACTTTGAGCTACAGTGCCACTTCCAGTTTTCTGGTGGTTAACTGGAGATAAGAATCTCAGGGACTTTCATGCCAGAACTGGCTTTGAACTGTGATCTTCAGAGCTCAGCCTCCTGAGTAGCTAGGATTACAGTCATGAGCCACTACTCCTAGCAGCTTCCGAAGTGTCAACTCTTTTTTTTTTTCTTTCCCTTCTTCATTCCACACCTTCTTTAAAATGCTATTTCACTAAAACGCAGTAGACCTTATATATTCTTGAACAGGCCCAAGGTAGTTGGGATAGGGCCACCAGTGGCTACACAGCCTGTGAGCCACTGTCTGCCTCCTGATTCATTTGCCTTTCCTTTATTCCTACCCATTACACCTACAGGCATGATTTGGACCCTCTAGACAGAATGAGGGTTAATAGTACTGATTTAGTTTCTTCCACATGACTTTTTAAAAACCTTCCTTACAATACAAGAAGACAGGAAAATTATTTCCACAAAAAAACATATTTTTGTAGTACATAACAGTGATAATGGCATCCATAAGTTTATAAATGTGATTGATAATCTTCCAACATCAAGTAAAAATTGGCAAGGAGTTGGCAGAGAAAGCAAGGCCCAGTATGGGGAATTGGGGCAGACAGACAGGACGGGTAAGGAAGAAACAAGAAAAATCAACAGGTTGAATAAGTGGAAGTTTAGTGCTTATTTCAAAGAGATTTTGTTCCTTTTCTAGCTTGGGCATTTCTAAACCCTTTCTCTGAATTTTACTTGCTACCATTTAAAAATTATGTGCAACAAATATCATTGCCTTGCTCTATCCAAAATGCTTTGTTCCATGCCCTTCAATGTACTTTCAGCCAGTCTCACGTCATCATGTTTACTGAAGCACACAAATCATGTCTTAACCTGCACCATTGACTTCCTTAGCTACTTTGACTTTCTCTTGCTTGTTGCTATGATTTCTGAACTGCATGTATCTGATTTGCCTTTCCCATGCCTCTGCCATGGCTGTAGGATTTCTTTGTGAACAGTAACTCCAAACAGGTAAGTGAACTACTACCTAAACTATGCTTGACACAACTTCTTGCCTCATTTCTTAGTTATGCTGTTACTGGTTTTTAGATAGTGTCATGAAAATCCTAGATAATTCCTCCTTGGGTTTCAATTCTTAATAGAGTATCTATAGGAAAATCTACCAACCCAACACAAGAATCATTTGGCTTTAACCTCACAGAATTAATATTATACATTCCATAGTGCCTTTGTTTTCTGAACCATGATACAGTTCCAGACCTCTTCAGCCTCCTCATGAAATCAAACTTGTTACTCAAGTTTTTCTGTTTTTAATCTCGAGCTTTTTATTACTGTCAGAACCTCTGATATACAGTTTACTCAAATTTTATTTTGTCTGCTATTGTTTTATGCGTGTTTCATAATTATGGCTGGCCGCCAGGAATGAATATGCAAATAGAATATGCAGGTAGCATTTAATTGTCAATTCCGGTAACTGAAAAAATGTATTGAATAGTCAGGCTCCAGGGTAATGAAAGGTAGCATCAGCCTTGGGAACTTCCTATTGCACGGAAGACATCTGAGAGGTCTTATTGTTCAGCTTTCTTGAGTGCCAATGATGTAAATGGTTCTGAGGTGAACAGGCCCTGCAAATGGCTAGACCAGCAATGGCAAGCCTCTACTGAGCTTGATTCATGGTGACAGTTCTTCTGTCTGCTGTCCATAGGGATTTGAGGGACAAAAGAATGGCATCACTATTGATAATTTATTCACACTTAGCATCTTCACTTGGAAGTACTTTGTTCTTCCAAATAAAGCTTTCTCAAATGTGGGTGGTCAGCTTTTCTTATTATTTCTTGTTGCCAACTAGATCGTACCCTTTGTTTCAGTCCCACCACCTTCCCTGGGCTCCGCCACCTCTCAGCTCAGCTTGGCCCATGTGTGTATGTACACATTGTGTGTGCTGTGTGGGGGTGGGTGAAAGAAAATGTCTGAAGTCTGAGGGTCCCTGCTTGACTTTGATGGATTTCTTTCGTACTCTTTACAGAAAGAAGCAGATGCCATTGATGACACACTGAGTTCCAAACTTAAAGTCAAAGAGCTGTCAGTGATTGATGGCCGGAGAGCTCAGAACTGCAACATCCTTCTGTCAAGGTACTTATGTGGCTTCAAACTACATGCTTGTTATTTCATTAGGTACAGGCCTTTCCCCTTCTGTTTACCATGAAGAATGACTTCGGGTATCATTTTCCCCTAGAAATGAATCAGTTTGATGCCAAATCAACTATTAAGTTGATTTTTCTTCCTTAAAAACTTGTAAAATAGACTTGATTTTTTTTATGTTTGTATTTCTTAGCTGCAGACGAACTTTAATCTTTGAATAATGCTGTCACAGAATCAGAACTTGGCTGATGATTCTTTTTGTTCTTCTTGTTGTTGGTTGTAGGGCTTGACCTCAGGGCCTTGGCGCTGTCCCTGAGCTCTTTTGCTCAAGGCTAACAACTCTACCACTTTGAGCCATAGCTCCACTTTCTGGTCGTTCATTGGAGATAAGAATCTGATAGACTTTCTTGCCTGGGCTGGCTTTGAACCATGGTCCTCAGATCTCAGCCTCCTAGTAGCTAGGATTATAGGTGTGAGCCACCAGCTCCTGGCTCTGATGGTTCTGTTTTCTGCTCTTGGATGTCATTTTTTTTTTTTTTTTGCATTTCAAGTTCATATGATATCATGTTCTTTTTGAACATTTTTATGGTTAAAATTATATATAAATCTCAAACCTCAATGACATGTTAATTTATCCAGGGTTGGCTCTGTTGAGCAGTCTTTTTCATCATTAGGGTACCTTCACAGAAACCTGGAGGGAAGTTTGGGAGCCAGGGATCTGATTGTACTCCAGATAATGTCAGGTTGTTCTGAGCATTTCAAGTAGCTTTTCTGTATCTAGTTTCTTTTCTCTAAAAGAGATTTCCACCTAATGCTTACGAGGTGTGTGAAGATGCAAAGAATGCTGAGAGTGGAGCATTAGAGATAAGCTGCGGTGTTCTAGAAGGAATGCTGTATTTGCTTTGAGGTTGGTATAAGGTGACTCCTTTGGGGAGGGTAAAGATGAAAAGTAATGGTCCCCATTACTTACTGGAGCTTACACTTGTGATTTGCTTAACACAAATGCTGGTACTTGGTTTTCAGCACGGAAGCCTGATTTTTGACCAGATAGCTATTACTTTGAGGAGCAGATGTTTCTTTTCATGAAAGAGATAATAGAACTGTAGTGAAGTCCTTATATTTGAATACAGTTTATACATTCTGTTAACATTTTATTTCTGTTCTATCTAGAGGTTATGTGAATGGACAGGCTTTGTGTTTCTCTTTTGAGGTGGGGAGTGGGTTTTTGTTTATTTTTTACTGTTTATTGTTGGTACTAGGATTTGAACTTAGGGCATGGGTGCTGTCCATTAGCTTTTCTTGCTCAAGGCCAGCACTCTACCACTTGAGCCACAGCTCTACTTCTGGCTTTTTGCTGGTTAATTTTAGTTAAAAATTTCATGGACTTTTCTGCCTGGGCTGGTTTCAAATTGACATCCTCAGATCTCAGTCTCCTGAGTAACTAGGATTGCAGGTGACTTTATTTCTTGTCATGTTTGCTTCAGGTACCATGCATAGGTTAGATAAAATATCTATCTGCCTTGAGAAAATACCACCAAAAATAACTTGAAGAGCCAGTCAATTTTCTTCTACAATGTATACTGTTTGTTTTGTTTTCTTTTTAGAAATACCTTTTTTTTTTTCTGGTTCTGGGTTTGAACTCAGAGCCTGTCCCTGAACATTTTTGCTCAAGGTGGTATACCACTCTACCACTTGAGCCACAGCTCAACTATCAACTGTTTTTCCCCCCTGCTTCATTGAAGATAAGAGTCTGATGAACTTTCCTGTTCAAGCAGGCTTCCAAACACAATTCTGAGATCTTAGCTTCCTAATTAGGATTACAGGCATAAGCCACCATTCTCTGGCATACAAATAACATTCTTAATTTCAAAAATAATGAAGATTAGGGGAATTTTAAAATTTCAGAATCCCTGAAGTATTTTAATTTCTATAGTGTTAAAATTTATGTGTAGCTAAAACTGTGACCTAGTTCCTTTATAGACAGATTTTTCTCAATATTAAGTGCCAGTCAGGGTATTTTAGGTAGTTATAGATACAGCTAAAACTCTTTTCTGGCAAATTTAGCATTCCATTATTGAAGGAATGATTTCATCTTTGTGGTATGTAATTGCCTTGTTGTCTCAAAAATGTCATAGAATTTATATGTGTCTAAACCATCTGGGAGACAGTTTTGAGAAGTTGGCTTATATCTGTTAGATTGTCTATTAAAATACAATTTAATGAATAGGTATGACTTCAGTAATCACAATTGAAAGTATATGGTAAATAACAAAAGACTTTGGAATACCCGTTGACCCAATGTGAGGGTTTAAAACCCTCAGTCTCACAGAAGATTCAGTATCATATGGTATTCTGCCTGGTAATCAATAGTTCCACGCTTCCATTAGGACAACACATATTGACAAATTAAATGTGTTGTAGTAAATGGGAAAGTTGATTTATTTTATGTATTTTATTTCATCTTCAGTACTAGAGATTGAACTCAAAGCTTCATGTTTATTAGGTAAGCTATCTACCACTTAAACTACATCCCTAGTCTGTTTTCTTTTAGTTTGTTTTTTCATGTAAGGTCATGTGGATCTCTTCCCAGGCTAGTCTTGGACTGGAATCTTTCTACCTCCAACTCTGGGGTAACAACAATCATAGGTGTGCACCAGCACACCCAGCTTGACTTAATTTTAATTTGTATTTTACTTAATTTTTAAGTCTATTAGCATTCTTTGATTCTCTTAATTTCATAGACAGTTATTACATACAAAAGGAAGTAAGGGTTTAAGTGGGGAAGAGATTATGAAAGTGTGTAGTGCTTTTTTCTTAGTCATCATTTTGGAGCATTTATTTGCCTATCACTGTGCTAGGTGCCATAGGATATACCAGAACTTAAAATGGTATTGTCATTTGGATGGGAAATGTCCTCCGAAGGCTCCTGTATTGAAGACTTGGTCCCAGTTCAATGCTTAAAGGAAAGTCTTTTGGAAACTGATTGTAACATGAAATCTTGGATCTAATCAATGGATTAGAAGTGATGGATTCACAATTGAATGGACTGTTGGAAGGTGGTAGAAACTGGAAGGTGGGCAGCATAGGTGAGGAAGTAGGCCTTTGAAGATTATACCTTGTTTCTGGCCCCTTCCTGTCTGTCTCTCTGCTTCCTGGCTGCCATAAGGTGAATAGTTCTGACCTGCTAGCCCTCTGTACATGATGCTCTGCCTCACCATGGCAATGGGATCATGAACTGAAGCCATGAACCAAAAATACATTGATCCTTTTTTTTGTTGTTTGTTTGGTTTTCCTTTTGGTGGGGTTTTGTTTGGGTTTTTTGTTTGTTTGTTTGTTTGTTTTCTTTGGGACTGTCCAGGGCACTGTGCTGAGCTTTTTGCTCAGCGCTAGCACTCTATCACTTCAGTCACAGTGTCACAGTCCCACTGGCTTTTTCTGTGTATGTGGTGCTGGGGAGTGGAACCCAGGGCTTCATGCATGGTAGGAAGTACTCTACCACTGAGCCACATTTCCTACCCAACATTGATCCTTTTTTAAGGTGCTTATGTCAGGTACTTTGTTACAATGAAGTAAAGCAAACTAACACAGTTTTGCTGCCTTTGAAAGATCAAGGCTTACTGAAAAAGAATAAGCAATGTAGTACATGAGAAGACACATGAAGAACTCAGGGACTACATTCGTCTTACTGGAAGGACACATGGAACTCTGCTAATTGCCTTCCTCAGCTGTGTGAGCTCATGCTGGAGCAAGCCTGCTCCAACAGGGGTTGCTGGAGAAAGTGGGCCACCAAGGGCAAAGAAGCGCTGTGACAAGTTCAGAGGAGCAGGGAAGGCATTTCCAAGGAGCCTTGGAGAAGCCAATAAAGCCTGCTGCATGAAACCTGCTGCTACAGCAGTCTCACAATTTGTCAGTTGCAATGAATGAAACTTAGCATGTTTTTGGCTTTTATAAGGGCATAAAAGTAGAGGTACTGGGGAAAAACAAAGGAGGCGGCAACAATGCTTGATAGGAAATGTACTCATTGCCTTGCTCATGTAACTGTATCCCCTCTGTACAGTATTTTCATAATAAAAAATGTATATAAAAACAAAAACAAAAAAGTAGAGGTTCTGTAGGGGCTTGTGAAATTAGCCTAATTCACACAAAGCCCATAGCAAGGTACCTATCCATGGTAGCTGCTCAGATTATAGGCTATGTGTATGTATCATGGGATATGTATCAGGGAACTATACAGTTTGTTCAGATGTGTTTGTTTTAATTAGTTTTAAGTTTAGTCTTGGGTTTGCAGAGTAAGGTAGAAGGAGTCAAGAACTGAATAAAGGGCCAGCCATCAGATAGGAGTATCTCTCTCTGGTTCAAGTGAGACCTGATAAGGAATAGAACTGACAGGAATGAAGAAGCCTTGATTGGACTTGACATCTGATTTAGTGCTTGGGGACAAAGAATAGAAATGTTTCAAAGGTGATAGCAAGATTTCTGACCTTTTCAAAGTTATCTTCCTTCTTTCCTGCTATTTCATTCTTAAAGGTTGACTAATTACTTTCTTATTTGATGAGTAGGGGGACTTATTACCCAGAAATCATTTATTATGCAAAAGTCTACCATGATGAAAGCCTGTGGCATATTCCATATGTGGAATAATATATGGCTGTGTTTTCATGAACCACATATGTCCACAGTGTTTGGTTATTCTTTAAAGCTGTTCTTTACATACTACAGAAGTTATGGGGTGCTTTGGTTAGGGGAACCTGCCTTGGCCTCAGTCTGGAGCCAAGCAGTCAGTTTTCCTCATGCTCAGTAAGTGGATGTTTATAGCTTGAACAGTCAAGTTCACTTTAAGCTCTCAGACAGAATTGAAGACATGGATTTGAATGGGAAACTTGATGGCAGCAAGACCATTCCTATTGCAAACTTGGACACAGTGGGCTCCAGAAGCCATTAATATCTGCCTTATATCTGTTAGATTATATTATCTATTAAAGTTCAACTTAATCCGAGTTCTTAAACACCAGGCCTTTCACAGAGCAAGTAACATTTTCTATTGCTTGAATATAAGTGAAATATAGCGATCTAAAATTGAGGGTTTTTTTCCCCCAAAAGAGATACAGAACTTTTGAAAGTTCTCCCTTCCAAAGAAAAAGAAGGGATGGAGGAGAGGAGGGAAAAGGAAACTAAGAAAAGAAGGAACTTGGAAGCAAGTTTATACTGCAAGATGTTCCCATCTAAAATACATTCTTCCTAAGTGTTTTGCCTTCCTTTTTCAGATACTCACTTGACATGGCAGCTTGGGTTTTATAAACTACTAAAAGTTGTGTTACAAAAAGGAGGTTTGTCATTAAATCCTTTGAGGCAAGAGCTAAGGCTGGTCTACCTATCCATCTTTAGCTTATTTTAATTAATACCTGGATGTGGCAGTTCTCTTAGCAATTTTTTAAAATACTTGAGTACAGCATGATAGAGCTAAAAAAAAAAAAAAAAAAAAAAGGATGACTGCTTTGTTTCCTGCCTTATAAAGAAAGTTGAAGTTGATGTGTCAAAAGTTCCCACCTTTCTGCACACCAAAGTACTGCCAACCTTTAAAAGCAATTAAACGGCTAGAATCAGTAGGGTCCTTAAATTACAGAGATTAGAAGCTCATTCTGTGGATGATAGATGATACTAAGAACTGTGCAACCTATAGAATAGCCCTAGAGGGTGAATTACCCTTCTCTTCTTTCCTCTAAGGTAGGGTTTCTTTGTCTGATCCAACAGGCGTGTGCAGGGCGTTATGTTGACAGGTAGATTTTCTTAAGTACTATCCATTAAAGTCTCCAGTCTCTTTGTGTCACATTAAGAGAAACCAGAATTGCTACAAATTAGAGCTGGTGTTTTATCCAGACAGCCTCTGGGGACTGAGGAACATAAATATATACAATTTCAAAAGCAAGGAGTTCTGCATTCCATATGGGAAGCTAATGAAATGCAAATCTGATACTTCAAGTATTGTTCTCACTCTGATTTTCAATTCCTTTTCTTTTAAATGTAAAACAGAAGGACTCAGCAGAACTACACCATATAATATGGTTTCTTTAACTTGGTGTGAAAAGGACACAGAACTAATTTTTTTCCCCGTATAAACAGAGCTCTTCTTGGGTTGATCACAGCTGGTTAGTTCTCGTTAGTGGCAGTTTCAGTCACAGCTAGTGTTGCTGTTTCTTGGATTTGCATGGCTACACCAAGGTGTTGGCACTTATATTGACTCAAGAATCTGGACTAGGGGTACTCAGAGTCTGGACAGTTGAGATCACAAGCTGTGACACCATTTTCCTCCTGTTGTATACCCGGGCCAATTTAGCTAAATTGTTCCATTTAATTATGGGGCTTCTGTATCGTAATTTTCCAGGGCCAGGGTCTCCCTACCCAGCATAGAGGTTATCATGACTCCACAGATGAGGTGAGGGAATAGAAGAGGCCTCATTGTCAACACAGAAAGCTTGGCATTTTGCCTGGATACTACCTTTGAATTTGAGAACATGAAATAGATGAAAATGGTGTTAGTACAATAGGATCCTCAAATCTGTTCCTTCTCTTTCCTCCTTATTCACACATGAAATGACATGTAGTTTAAATAGTAAGGTGAGTGATTTAAACAAAATCATGTCAAAGTGTGGAGAAGAGGAAAGCTGCTGTGTCCACAGTGGAGTGGGTCTCGTTCAACTGTACCTAGGGTATAGCTCTTTCTCCTTCCATCGCCTTTGAGTTGTCCGGTCCACTCATTCAGGACTTGCACTCACCTCTGTGACATGCTAGGTACGTGTCTGGGTCTTGAATGTTGCTGATCCCCTAATTCTCCCAAAGATTAAGGAAACTGTGCTTTGAAGAGATGCAACCTTTAAAAATAAGGATGCTTCTTCTGATTCTCCCAGCCCTAATGTCCTACACAGGAAAGAGTCTGGTGTGATGATGGGTCTGAGTACCTTGCCACATGTTCACGATGACCATATCAAGCAGTGTTTATAATGTCTTGTCAGCAGCATGTGAATATTGAGATCTAAAAAATACTACTTTATGTACAGTTTATTGGGCCCTCTGTATGGCCAGGAATTATGCAAAGCACTTCCATTTAATCCATGCGCGCACGCACACGCACGCACGCACGCACGCACGCACACGCACACACACACGCACGCACACACAATATTCTATGTAGTTATTATTGCCCCTGTTTTACACATGAGGAAACTGAGGTTTGATAAATTTTAAAATCTTACTGTATCTGAGGGCTAGCCTGTCTGATACTAATGCTCCTACCTTCAAACATTGCATGTGTCTTATAGACCTCTTGCTCTCTATTTGTGTGTTTATCCCAAGTCCTAAATGTGATTCTTCTTAAATAGACTAAAGAACAGGCTGGATAATGTTAATATGCCATATTAATAGAGTGGTAAGTTGTTAAGGAATAAAGATGTAAAAAAAAAAGTAAGTATGCGTACCTTACAGATAAAAAGGGATTTCATTGTCATAGCTGAAAATATGATTCAGATCATTTCCTTTATCATTATTGTTGTAACTAATAAAAACACATTTGATAAGTCTATTTTCTTTCATGACCTTTATATTTTACAATGAACACCATTTTGTTCTGACTTTACACAACAAACCTTAATTAAATTAAAAAATCATTTAACTTTATGGCAAACAAAACAGGTTAGTATTTTTTAATAAATTCTACCTTTTAAGATATTAGCTAGATAAGCAATGTTTGTGTTTAAAAAATCCTTTGGAGTCAGGCACCAGTGGTTCCTCTCAGGAATCCTAGCTACTACTCAGGAGGCTGAGATACAGAAGAACAATCACAAGAGAGAGCCTGAAGCTTGAACTTTATTTTGTATATTAACTGTTGTTAAACTGTTTAACAGTAACTTGTGATTTTTGACCTTCTCAAGGTCATTTTTAGCCTGACAGCAAACTTGGAATACTCCTAACATAATCGGGCCAGGAATTTAATTTTTCTCATCTCACTTACAATTCATGGGTACTGTGTGTAAAAGAAAACAATTACATGTGTTTTCCCTTATTTCTAATATTCCAGACCCTTGCTTTAGGAAATTAAATGATAGAACATAGCAGCCTTGTTCTCTGCATTAGCAGTGCATTACAAAGCCATGAAAGAATGTTAAAGCAGTTTCGAATTCCTGTTTTTAGACCCCAAATCCTATATTGTCAGGAAATAAGCTTTCACTGAGAGTTTTGAGTAGAACCATACTTGAAAGTCAGCAGCTAGAGTAGTAAAAGGAGTTATCTTACATAAAATGTTAATGCCAATATTGTTAATGACAAAAAAAAAATCTTTCTCCAGGTTGAAATTATCCAATGATGAAATCAAGCGGGCAATTCTAACCATGGATGAACAGGAAGATCTGCCCAAAGACATGTTGGAACAGGTAAACTGCCAGACGTTTCTCACAGCCTAAGTGACAGCTGACTTTTCACAGGAGGAGGATATTAAGAAACTCTGGTTGTTGCTAATAGATAATTTCTACATGTCTCAATTGAAAAACTTGAGCCAAGGTTCCATGCTGCTCCTTAGGAGACAATGATTTTATTCTCTTATAGTTTCTTAAAATGATGAGTAAGATGACAGACCACAAATTAGCCAAATTCAGGGCACGCACGGTGCCAGATTCTGTTCCTCAAGCTGCAGTTAAATGACTATATCTTCATTATATATATATATATATATATGCTGGGTTTAGTAGAAAAATCTACATTTTGTAGGAATGTTGAGAATCTCACCAGCACTAAGAGATTATAAACTGTATTACATAAACTGACTCATTGGTAAATTCTTAGTACAAATTTTGTCTTTGGTCCTGGCTCATTATAAAAGCCATTGTAAAACCTCAGAATCATCACCTTAATCAATGGTTATACATGTTCTTAGGTGACTGATCAATTTTTTTTTTTTTTGGCAGGGGGGATGGAGGGTGGGCCAAGTCTGATCTCTGTTTGTCCATGGTACTATCTTCTTCATAAATGGCAGTCCATTTCAATTCCAGGGCTAATAGTGGTATCTACACATAATACATATAATACAGCCAAGAAGCTGGTCTAATCTACTGACCTGCTCTGTCTTCATGCAATATTCCTTTTTTCAAAAATTGTTATTATTAAGGTGATGTTATTATTAAGGAAATCATTGGTGGGGGGAGGGGATTTTACCCCTTCCTTTGTTCTCTCCCAGTTTTTCCTTCTCATCCCCACTCACAAGTTGTATAGTTCATTTTCTGTTTGCTTGTTTTGCTGGTCCTGGGGCTTGAACTCAGGGCCTGGGCACTGTCACTGAGCCTCTTTGTCCTTAAGGCTAGTGCTCTACTACTGATCCACAGTGCTACTTTCAGCTTTTTCTGCGTAGTTTATTGGTGATAAGATTCGCACAGACTTTTCTACCCAGGCTGGCTTCAAACTGTGATCCTCAGATCTCAGCCTCCTAAGTAGCTAGAATTGCAGGCGTGAGCCACCGGTGCTCATTTTCTTTTTAACCTTGTGCCCACTGAGTACCACTCCTGTTCAGCAATATTTCTCTACCTTTCTGCTTAGGCATTCCATCCATGCCACATGTTTAGCAACTTTTTCCAGTTATCCCCCAAAACAGTGTTGTTGAGCTAGCACACATGCTTTTCTCTTGCCCCTTGGTGTGGGACCTACATTTTCCTGAACATTATAGTAATAGTCTCAGAATGCTCTAAGTTATCCCATCTTTTTGTCTCACATCCTTGAGGCAGAATCAGACATGAGTGACTCAGGTCAAGAGGGTTGTCAGAGCTAGATCCAGTTAAGGATGATATTTGTCATGATTAACCATGATCCCAAGCTAGACTCAGGCTTCATCAGTGTATGTTTGCTCAGCGCCAAAAACATGGACAAAGGTATTCTGTGGGCCTGGGTGGTGAAGGTTCTCTGCTTTTCTGTCCTATCTACATGCACATTTTCCAGGCTTCCTACTGATGTCCTAGAAGATCTCAAACATTGGGTAAGGAGGAATTAAGTGGGCAGCATCATCCGCTAAGTGGACTTATTGCTGGAGTTGTCCTGGGTGAGGACTTGCATACTTACTAGTAGAAAAGCTCCTCGTGCTGTCCTTGAAGGTTTGATTTAATTATCAGAATAGTTCCATGACACTGTCTTCAAATCTACCATGATGGGATAGTTTAAGATCTTTTTTAGAGTGTTTCTGACTCTCCCTACACTTTTCCCTTCCTCACAATAAGCCAGCCAAAACTAGAATGTGTGCTAGGAGAGTGGAACCAGCTCCCTCAGTCCCCCTCAACTCCCAGGTGATCTTGCCTTCTAATTCTTCACTAACCCAGAGTGAAGAACTATGTGCAAAGCTGCGTTAGTCCTTCTGTCTTCAGCCCCTATCGACAAGGTCGTATGTTTAACATTCCACAAGATCTGTTTACTGTGAAATTGCATCCAGCAAAATTCCTCCTTGAGGGAAAGGATTCCAAAATCTTGCCAAAAAGGGCTTGCAGTGCAAATAGAATGTACTTCAAATAAACACAAGTAAGAAAATCCGTCTACTGATGCAGAATCTAGCCAAGAAGGATATTTTTGACCTGCCTCTCTCCTGATAATTCGGTGGGCATCTTGCTCTACGGTCAGCTCCCACGCTCTTACTTTTCTTCCCTGTTGTACTGTTCCTCCACTGTGCACTGCTCTTCCCAGGCAAGTGTGATACTAGTGTCTCTTTTCTCCTTATGTGATTTGCCTGTGGCCTACTTTCCTTCCTTCCTTCCTGTCCTGCTGCTTTTGGCTGCCGGGCTCAGATCTGAGATGAGATTTATAAACTCCTCCTCATCCTTGGGATGCATATCTTTCTCCTATTCCCAGGTGTTTACCTAACTCCCCCTTCCTTTCTAAAAACCATCCATGCTCATTGTTACTCAACTCTCCTTTTAGAGGGACTTGAGCTCTTAAAATTTTTTGAAAAGATGACTGTGTTTGCTTTAACAAAGACTAGCTGGAGGTGGTGGCTGTACAAATTGGCAAAAGGATCCCTGAGACTAGAACTGCCTTTCTTGGCCCAGTAGGTAAAAATTCAAACAAAGTGAGGGTAAAACAGATCATTTTTTCCCACTTCTTTCTTCTTTCTCTTTGCCCTACCAGCTTCCTTTCCTTCCCTTCCTGTACTGAGGAAAAACAAAAAGATGCATGTCCTATGCAGTGATGCATTTTGACTATGAAACACCTAGGAGCTACCCAGACAGTCGCCCTTGATGAACTGCCTTGTGTCTGCCTCTCAGCTCTCAGTCCATCCACTTAGGAAAGGGAACCTGTCTCTTATGCCTGCTCTGGCCTCATCCCTTTCTTCTAGTAGGGGCCCATCTGGATTGCCTGCCCCTTCCCTCGATCTTACCTCACCTCATCAACTCAGCTTCTCTCTCTGTCTGTCTGTCTGTCTGTCTGTCTGTCTGTCTGTCTCTCTCTCTCTCTCTCTCCCTCACACACACACACACATACACACACAGAGTTACTGACAGAGAGTTACTGTTTTCTCTCTCTCTAATGCAGCCGAGGTTCTTGAAAGCTTGTCCACACTTCCATTCTATTCACTCTTCATCAGTGTACTGCAGTCTGTCACCCTCATCTCCCTAAAGCTGTTCTCACTGAGGACACACATACCTTCCCTGTGACCGAAGCCAGGGGACACTTTGCAATCCTTATCCTTCTTGATTTCTGGGTGGCGTTTGACACCCGTACCCACATTCTTCTCTTGGTCTTGCAATGTCATATGCATCTCTGGCTATATTTCCATTTCCTCCTTTGAAGGTTCCTCTTCTTCTTGGCCTTTTTCCTAGAATATCAGTTCTCCTGCGTATCTCACTCACACCCATGTCCAGTACTTCATGTTCCAAATAAATCTCTAGATTTTAGACCCATTTGTTCAACTGCTCCTAGAGATTTCTACTTGGTTCTCTTGCAATTATTTCAAATACTAAAGTCATTCCACTTCTTTCCCATCCCTCTTCCAACTTAATCCAAGCCACCATCCTCTGTTCCACTTGGATTACTATTCCAACTATGTTTTATGATCTCCTTATCAGTTTTGATTCCTGACTCTCTAGTCTATAAAGACATGATCATTTAAAATTCAAATTCACGGCTGGGAAGGTGGCTCAGTAGTAGAGTACTTGCCTTGCATATATGAGGTCCTGTGTTCGAAGCAGAAAAAGCCACAAGTGGCACTGTGGCTCAAGTGGTAGAGTGCTAGCCTTGAGCTGAAGAGCTGAGGGACAGCGCCCAGGCCCAGAGTTCAGGCCCCACGACCGACCAAAATTAAGTAATTAAAAAAAGAAAAATTCAAATTCACACTCTACTACGTAAGATTCTGAAGGCATATCCCAATGTTCTCAAAATAAAGACGGAATTTCTTTCTTTCTTTCTTCCTTCCTTCCTTCCTTCCTTCCTTCCTTCCTTCCTTCCTTCCTTCCTTCCTTCCTTCCTTCCTTCCTTTCTTTCTTTCTTTCTTTCTTTCTTTCTTTCTTTCTTTCTTTCTTTCTTTCTTTCTTTCTTTCTAACTCTGGGCCTGGGAGCTATTGCTCAGCTCTTCAGCTCAAAGCTAGTGCTCTACCACTTGAGCCACAGCGCCACTTCCGGTTTTCCAGCCTGGGCTGGCTTTGAACCGCAATCCTCAGATCTCAGCCTCCTGAGTAGCTAGGATTATAGGCGTGAGCCACTGGTGCCCAGCTAGTCTAAATTTCTCATAAAACTATTGCCACTCCCTGCTATCATCCACCCCACCCTCTCCCACTGACTGTCATTACATTCACACTTTGTCTGCATAAATGTGCAGTCTGTTTCAGGTCCAGCACATTGTTCACAGTCTGCCTAGAATAGATTGCCAACTTTATCATACTTCCCGATAATTTCTCAGAGTTCCAGTTCTCTTTTTCTGCTGGTGTCATCGATACACCAAGTTATAAAGAGGCTGTCAGAGTTCAGAGGGTTAGTATAGTCTAAAAAAAAATCCAAGGTTACTTAATCCAGAACATAGCCCTGTGTATATACATATGAATGTATATACCTTGAAAGGCACTCAGACACATGCAAAAGTACTTTCTCAGTTTTAAATATTCATATTTATTCTATGACCCAGACTAATTTCTTCCTCTGAAATATGATGTAGAATCAAATATATTAGATCTCACTGTGTTCCTCTCATTTAACACTATGTGAAGTGGAAGGAGGGAAGGAAGGAAGGAAAGAAGGAAGGAAGGAAATTGAATATGAACTATAAATAGAATAAAATTATTTTATTCCGTTAGGATGTAATAGACAAAGGGCATAAGACACCTGAGTTCTATTTCTGATGATTGATTATATGCACTTTGCAATCCTGGGTGAGTTACTTAATCTTTCTGAACCTTGGTCATACTATCATCTCTCGAGAGGCTCAGATCTCTAAAGTCCATCTAATAATGGTCTATAGGATAGGTACTTTTTAGTTAAAATGTAAATCTTTCAGTATTTCTGTATTGTCTTAGTCAGCTGTGAGCAGAGCTTATAAATTGAAGTTAAAATTTTTATCTTATATCAACTAGCTGGAAAGCACAAACTGGAATATGTAAGTTATAAATTCACTTTTAATATTTGTGTGTACCTTTTAGCTTTTGAAATTTGTTCCTGAAAAAAGTGATATTGACCTGTTGGAGGAGCATAAGCATGAATTGGATCGGATGGCCAAAGCAGATCGATTCCTTTTTGAGATGAGCCGGTAAGTTGAAAAATACTAAAAAATGCTTAAAAAAAAAATACAAGATGCCCTTTGCTTACTAAAAAAGTTTAACTTTGTCTATGTTAAGTTGCTGGGCCAATTAACCTAGCTTGACCTAAAGCATCGTTAGATTCTAAAATCTGAATAAGTCTAAGCTGTGTGGATTTGATTCTTTTGTTTGTGTAAGTTCCTGTCACCAATAAGCCAGGTCAGGGCAGCCTGTAATACTAGCTGCATGGCAGGCAGAAAGCAGAAGGATCATGGTTCAATGTCAGCTCAGGTAGAAAAAGTTCACAAAACTCTATCTCAAAAATAACTTGCATAAAACAGGGCTGGAGATATGGCTCAAGTGATAGAATGCCAGTCTAGCAAGCTTAAGGCCCTGAGTTCAAACCCCAATACTGCAAAAGTGGAAAAAGAAAAGAAAAAAATATTTGTAAAAGGTAGACTGCTCATGTGAGCCTTGAGCCCTCATAACTGAACAGAACTGGTCTGGATGTCAAATTGTGACACCTGCAGACATCACTAATCAATAGTGGCACCTGTCTCACAGTCTTGGCTGGCTTTTTCAGCCTTTCTCCAGAAAGCCCTGGGGCAGCCACTGCTCCATAATTGAATTTGGCATGTGAGCTGAGCCTGTTTGCCATTCCAGGCCTAGTGAATTGATTCTCATTAGAGAAGGACCAGTGGTCCCAAAACTCTAAATGACCCTCAGGGCAGAGCTTTCTCTTCCTCAGTGCCAAAAACCTGCTGGTGCAGCCAAGAAGAACAGGCCTCTCACTCTCCACTCACAGCATCTAGGCTAACTTTTTTGTTCTTATTCCCTCACAACTTAACATTCTGTATACAACTGCTGAACAAAGAATGGCTTTGAAAGTTTCATAGAAATACCCAGTAGCCTTCCATGTAGACAAGAGAAATGGCCATCTGAAGTAGCTGCCACTTCCTAAGTGTCTAGATCATTGTATGTGCCTTCCGACTTAACCCCCAGTCAGCCCTGCCTGCAGGAACTATAGGGAGCAGGTTATTCTCTTCCATATGACACTTGTTCACAGATATCGATCCAATAAGGGGAGCATCTGCTTTGCAAACCCAGGTCTGGTTGATTATGTGGTATACATTTAGTGTCCCACTGAACTGACACATGCACAGTGAGCAGCTTAAACATTGATTTCAGGAGCTTGGGTGGGAATGGCCACTGTAATCCACAGCAACAAAACTAGCATGGCTTAATGCTGACCAGAGGCCAGCATGTATCCGTTTTCTCTAGTCACTATGGGGAAGGCAATGCTTGCCAGCCCTGAGGGGAAGAGACGACAGAGCTCACTGCAGATAAAGGAAGATTTGGGGACAGCAAGGAAGAGGGGATGATGTGGGTAGAAGAGGCTGGATATCAAGTCTGTGCAGTTTTGCCAGAAGCCTGGGGAGTTGACATCTTTATTCATTTTCATCTCTCTGTTCACAAGAGCTACTAGCCCATGGGAAGGAAGGGGACTTTAGTCAACAGAAACTGGCTCTCTCTTTAGCAGCTGTATGATTTAGGGGTTTCTAAGGGCTCTGGAGCAATTATCCAAATACCCCATGCAGGCCAGACCAAAATAGGCTTTCATAGTAAGTTAATGTTCATCAGTCCGTGCTTGCTTTTTACAGAATTAATCATTATCAGCAAAGATTGCAATCGCTGTACTTCAAAAAGAAGTTTGCAGAGCGTGTGGCAGAAGTGAAGCCCAAAGTAGAAGGTAAAGTCAAGCTGCCTAGCTTGGAAATGGTGTTTGTCTTAAGTGCTAGTGTAGGAGTTTGTTCTAAGTACACAGACTAAACAGGATCCCTTTGGTGATGTTTTTACTTGAAATCTTTTTGAAATACTGATGAATGTTTACTTAAGGTCAGCACCTGGCACAGGCCTGGGCTAGACTCTTCAAGGCTGGCCTTTTGACCATATGGGTGTAGCCAAGGAATGAATTTTGCTGCTACTAGCATTTAACCTATAATTAGATTTCTTACAACAAGGCCTGACTGGATATTTTAAGGAGTGGACTTAAGGCTGTTAATTTTTTTCATGTTTGAAATGTAGGTGAAGCCAGCAAAGAACATCGCTGTTGAATGTTGGCTAGAATCAGAGTGCTTGATCTCTGATCTGAATGTTGACTAGGATCAGAGTGCTTGATCTCTGATCCCTGATCTCTGATAGACCTTCAAGCTATAACATGTAATAAATTTGACCAGCTCTCTATCAGTACAATTGATCAGTAATTCTGTTCATCTGACACACACCAGGAAAGGGAGTGTTGACAAAGGAATGCTGGACATGAAATTGCCATTCTGTGTATTCCTAAATGCTTAGTGTTAGTGAGTCAGCCCAGAAAAGGGCTGAGAAGGGAGAGGAAGCTGCCAACATCGATGAAATCTTCAACCACAAACACCTAAACTAAAGGCATATACTTTTGATGTTTTGAAAAGTGCTCTATGGAAGTGTAATGACCCAATCATATCTCCAATAGCTGTGAGATACTTGAATTTAGGATGGGTATCACTGAAATTCTTGGTCATAATAGTAGTGTTTTTGTATGTTTTGCTTTGAAGCAATTCGTTCCGGCTCAGAGGAAGTATTTAGGAGTGGTGCTCTCAAACAGTTGTTAGAGGTGGTTTTGGCATTTGGAAATTACATGAATAAAGGCCAAAGAGGCAATGCCTATGGATTCAAGATCTCCAGCCTCAACAAGATTGCAGACACAAAATCTAGTATTGACAAGTAAGTGTGGGATCTTCCAACTCTTAGAGCATCTGCTGCTCATATGAGCTTGACTTGTCCCTCTTCCCCTCACCCCTCAGCCTCCATAACACTGCAGTCTTTGGGCTGAACTTAGCTTTCTGTCTCAGTACACTCCTACACCGACTCTTCTTTCCTCTGTCACCACCACAGTTATCCACAAGGCCCCTGTAGCTGTTTCCCATTTTAAATGCATAAGGATACCATCAAGTTTTCTTTTATTGGTCCTGCCTTTGTGAGGTTTTCTTTGAGGTGGGGAGTAGAGGGGGGGGAGAGAAGTAAGCTTTTATCGTAAAATATCCCAAAGTGAAGCCATTAACCATAAATGTACAGATTGAGAAATGTTGACAAGTTAAACTCCCTCTTGTATGACCAAGATCAAGAACCAGCTCTCTGGAAGTCTCCTCAGCAACCTCCTAGTCACTTCCTTTCTGTAGAGAGCTGTGCTCAAAGGAGGAGGAAAAACTGAACTGATGCCTCAGTGTTAAGCTTGCTAGGTTTTTAGATTTCCTTTTTCTTCACACGTTAGAGCTAACACCTAGATCCTTGCATTTGGCAGTTGGTATTCAGCTATTCACTTTAAGACTCATTAAAATGCTTCCTAGAAAGTGTACAAAGTAGAGCTTAGGTGAAAAGATTCTGGTAAGAATGTGAAAATGCTCCCATGTCGTTAACAGGTAGGGTCACGAGGCACGCTGACCCTGGTTTCCCTGGGAGCTTTATTTTCCCAGGGTTCTCACTGGCTTCAAAAGAACTTGTGCAGTTGTTTCTAAGGTAAACTTCTCTGCACCTAAATTCCTTCTGGAAGTTCACTCTAATTATTCCTAGCTAATGAGGCTTTGTAACCCTGTATTTTCTACAGGGTTAGAAGAAATGAGCGATGTGCTGAGCCGTTAGTTTTGCTCCCTGGAAAGGAAGAATGATGCAGAGCAGCTGTATAGGCTTACCATCATACTTTTAATGCAAGCCCTTGAACTTGAGCCTTGAAATGCAGAGCACCTCTACATTTGATTGTCACAGCAGCTTGTGAAGGACACAAGCCAAGTCTATTATCACCTGTTGTCACAGAAGGAAACTGAGACACTGTTAAGTAACTCGCTCATTTAGCTCCTCTAAGGTCACAAGCAAAACATTTGGCCTCATAGGTATATTAACACCTGTTCTGTTAGCCAGTTCACAGCTACACCTGCCAACAGTGGATTTTATCTAGAGGTTGTAATGGGACTTCAGCCTCTTCTTTGCATATAAAGAACAGCCCCATTTTAAAGAGAGTATGTCCTCTTTAGCTTCATCTGCAGTACACAAACACAAAGGTAAATCCCTGCTCCCTATACTGATAACCTGGTATTCACATGATTATCTACTTATTGAGGTCACTGCAGACCTCAGTACTTCTCCAAAAGAGTAAATCTAAACTATTTCTGATCTTTCTTTTACCCTCTTCATTTCTTCCTGAGAATGTTGGGTCCTCAAATGCATATAAACCCACAGTGCCTAGCGGAGTGCCTTCCCAATACCTCATCATTCACTCAACCCTTGTTCAATCAGACTGCATAAATGGTGGATTAGTCAGCACAAAGGGCTTTCACTCAGCAAGAAGATGCAAGTTCCTGGTAACCACCAGGGACAGGACCAACCAAATATGTGGCATTCAGTTGTTCATTCTTCAAGAATTTGTGTTTAGCCAAATGAGGTGTTATTTGGATAGCAAACAAATGTGCAGTGGCTGACCTGGCTTGAAGCCTTTGTACAGTAAGAAAGGCACATATAGTTAAGTTAGTGGAATTCTCTCTAAACAGCAAAGCGTTTCTCTAAAATGACAAAGGAAATAAGATTTTTAAGGCAATTTCTTATGATGGTGGCTGGTATTTTGTTCCTTCCCTCTACCCTTTAGGTAAGATGTGGAAAGACAGAAAGGTTCTGTGAATAGCAAAATTCAAAATGGAAGGGTGGAACTGAACGCAGAGGAACATACATATTGCCCACTGATTTTCTTTCTAGGCTATCATGTTCTAATTATTGAGAAGAAAAAGGAAAAATTTTTTGTCTTATAGTTTAACCTTGTAGCATACTTCCTAAATTATGGAAATTTTTTTTTGAGAAACACATTTGTATCTTCTGATTTGGGTAAGTTTAATAGATTAGTAGTTGTTGACCTGTGGCTGAATGTCTGAATCACCAGGAAATTTTAACAAGTACCCCCGCCGCACCCCATTCCACTTACATGAATCTCAGGGGCTGGTTCAGGCATCTGGAGTCCAGGTGATTACATTCTGCGGCTGAGATGGTGACAACAAGACTAGACTAACACAGCTTTGCCTGATGGTATTATCAGACACCCCCACTTTCCAAGCCAGGTCAGTCAGGGTTCAGCCCTGTCACCACCCAAGAGCCAACTGTTGTAACTGCGAAGGGTCATGAAGTTAAGAGCTGAAGTGTTCCTAAAATTAGAAGTTTATTCACAGCTGCAAGCACACCATATACATACTGGTTCAGTTATGGCTCAGTTCCAGCGTCAGCCCTGACGTATGGGACCTTCTGCTTTCTGCCCACCCTTCAGATTCATCTTTAAGAACTATCAATACTTGTCATCAGTGAGTTGCTTTTTCAACTTGAAAAGTATTTTAAGCACTTTTAGATTTGAAAAGCATTGCAAC
The DNA here is from genome assembly GCF_019054845.1 of Dipodomys spectabilis. Taxonomy (NCBI): domain Eukaryota; kingdom Metazoa; phylum Chordata; class Mammalia; order Rodentia; family Heteromyidae; genus Dipodomys; species Dipodomys spectabilis. The sequence continues at coordinate 4,378,145 of NW_024870750.1, forward strand.
TACTTTTAGGTTTGAAAATAGCTTCTCCCTTAGGGGGTTAAACATCTCTCACTCCTTTCCTATTCCACCTGGGTCTGCTTGTTAGGTGCTTTCAGATTGCTCAGGTTGAATATTTTTCCCTTCTACTTTATAGGAACATTACCCTATTGCACTATCTTATCACCATCGTGGAAAATAAATACCCCAAGGTTCTCAACCTAAATGAAGAATTGAGGGATATTCCTCAAGCAGCAAAAGTAAAGTAAGTACTCACCGTGAATTGTTTGAGTTTGTCAGATCACTTGAACTAGAGGTTAGCCATTGAAGTCGTTAGCTGGCATTTTATGAAGTGCAGTGCATAAAGTGGGTCCTTCGATTGGTTTTCCTCTGAACATTATATGAAATAAAGTGTGAATTACATCTCAGTCATTTAAATGTGTTACAAGGTTTTGAATGTACTTGTATTCCTTTAGAATTCTTACTACTACATGCAACTTTCACAAAACCTAATGTGTTCTGAGTTATTAAGAGACCGAGGAAAGAAAAGTTGTCCCATTAATGCTTTTGAATTCTATCAAACACAGGTAGAAAAGAGCACCTTGAGTTAAGTGAGGATACATGGTTAAGAAAATAAATACAAGGTTTAAATATAAAATGTTGCTTATAATTTCCACATGTGCACACTCTCCCTAAAAACAAGGCAACCCTTTAATGAAAAGCAGTCCTTATGCAAATTAAGAAACTAAAAATAAAATGGAAAGTTGCCAAACTTTTACCACAGACTTAACACTGCATTTCAGGACTAGGAAACAGGCACTTTTCCTTGCTGGTCTTCTCCTCCTCCTTTGACAGTGTCTTTGTGTATATGAATGAATGTATGTATACATTATGAATGTATGTAAGCTTTTTGCAGTAAGGGTGAAAAGTATGATGAGCAGCTAATGTTTCCCTCCATAGAATTTAGTAGAAATCTACAATGAAAAATGTGAAGTTAAAAGATCCAGGCACAGATGGCTTATGCCTATAATAAATCCTAGCTATTCAGGTAGCTGAGATATGAGGATCATGGGGCAAAGCCAGGCCAGGCAGGAAAGTCCATGAGACTCTTATTTCTATTTACCCATCAAAAAGCCAAAAGTGGAACTGTGGCTTCAGTAGTAGAGTGCTAGACTTGAGTTCAAGGCTTCAGTAGTAGAGTGCTAGACTTGAGTTCAAGCCCAGTGCTGCATTAAAAAAATAAACTAACTGAAATAAAGAAACTGGTGAGTTTTTTTATATATTATTTTTCTTTCTTTTTTGGGGGAGTAGGAATAGTCATGGGGCTTGAACTCAGGGCCTGGGTACTGTCCCTGAGCTTTTTCACTCAAGGCTAGCACTCTAAAACTTTGAGCCACAGATCCACTTCCGGTTTTTGAGTGGTCTATTGTAGATAAGAGTCTCACAGACTTTCCTACTGGGACTGGTTTCAAACCGTGATCCTCAGATCTCAGCCTCCTGAGTAGCTAGGATTACAAGAATGAGCCACCAGCACAAAAGTTCTTCATATGTTATGATCTATCTGTGAGAACTATGTTTTAATCTGTAATGCTGTACAGCCAAGACTTGTTTGTTCAACGTTAAGAAAAATGGTTGATGATTCAAAGTAATGACTTCTTACTTTGTAATATTCATATATATTAGAGTCTGTGTAAAAAGCAATACACTGGTTAGGAAGAGTGCTATGTGAATGTGATTATAGATCAGCTCTTTTTGTTTGTTTGTTTACTTTCTCAGAGAACCACGTAGGACAAGAAATGTATTTCTATATATAGTAACTTACTGAGGTGAAGTTTATATGAGATTGAAACAAAATACTTGTACACATGGGAGACATTTCTGTTGTTTTTAAGCTAGAAAATATACCTATTGACTGTGGGGAGAAAAAACGTAATTCTAAACCTAAATTCCATGACTTTAAAATGCCATAGTTGTCTGATTTCTGAGCATGGGGAAAATTTTTTTTAAACCTTTAAAGTTAACTGGCAGCCAGTTAGATCACACCTGTACTCTTAGCTACTCAGGAGGCTAAGATCTGAGGATTACCATTTGAAGCCAGCTTGGGCAAGAAAGACCATGAGACTCTGATCTATTAACCACCAAAAAGCTGGAAGTAGAGCTTTAGCTGAAGTGGTAGAGCACTAGCCTTGAGCAAAAAAAGCATGGCCCCCCAAGTGTATGGCCCAGGACTCACACACACACACACACACACACACACAAAACTGTATAGACTTCCAAGCATGAACTATTTAAAACTATCATGTATTTAATGCATGTAAGTCATATGCTGATGTGCTAACATGTTGCTATTTACAACAGCATGACTGAGCTGGACAAAGAAATAAGTACCTTGAGAAGTGGCTTGAAAGCAGTGGAGACAGTGAGTATTGGCTTCCTATTCTAATTCCTAGTCTCTTCACTATCTCTAGTACTGGTAACTTCTAGCCATGAGTCACTGGTCACTTTGGCATGTGGTCAGACATCTGTTGATTCAAAAAAAAACCAACCACCAATACGCAAGGGCATGTTGTGTTTAGCCTGGCAACTCAGTTGCAGGCAGCCAGACATCATGCGTGGGTCATTGCATCCAGAGTGGGAGCTAGATCTGGAGTGTCACCTGTTTACCTGGGCATCAGACCTGGTTTCAGTGAGTGGGAGGGGCTTCCTAGTTCTCAAGAACCCCCTCAGTATCTTTGGTGTACTAATGATTGTTTTACTTTCACTAAAGTAAATTTCTCTGCTGCCTTTGAGTCAGTCTTTTGAGGACAATTTACCAGCAAGCACTGGGATACACAAGCTATGCTCCAGAAGAGTGGGTCATGATAATTCAGACTCCTTGGCCTTCAGTTTTAAAATAGTCAGGAGTAGCCAGATCTTCAGCATGGCCGTGTGAAAATAAGCACAGTGATTATAGAGATGCCTTGAGGAAGGGGGGGCCTGGAGGTTTCGGAATGACGGGCATGTACAAGAGGCAGCACCTCTTCTGGAGAAGAACTTGGAAGTAAAATGGGACAAACTTAGGTGCCCGGGAAAGAGGGTGGCCCCTGATCAGTACAGATAGAGGGGCCGGAGTAATGAAGCACAACTGTGCCATGCGGTGCCCTTTGGGACTTCAGGAACGCTGCTACCGGGGAGAGGAGGGCCAGGAATGAGCCACATCTGGCAGGCACAGAAATTGTGGGCAGCCTTGCTTGCGAGTGGAGGCTTAGCTTTGAGGTGAGCTTGGTGGAGGAGCCTAATGCTCAGGCAGTTTGTCCTCACAGAGCATATATCAGTAGTACCACAGACACTTCCTTCTTTTTTCTTTTTAAATCACAAAACTATACCATATAGCATGTTAAATTCTTTAAAGACATATTCATAATGAAATTTAAATCCCAGTGTCTTATACATTTAGGAGCATGTGAAGGTTATTTTTTCACCTGGGACACTGGCCGGATAGGCAAGGAAGTCACTGTATAAATTCTCTTTCTCCCAGCCCTAGTGGACGTAGAGGCCTAGAACACCTGTATGTTCCTCCACAGCTCTCAGAGAACCCAGGCTGGACCAGGGCACTTTGGACAAGGCCGGATTGGTAACCTCCACTACATCCTGTTTCCCAGGGTAGCTCCTTTCACACTAGCATGGGGATTGTGACATCTCTAAGCCTAGTAATGGATACTCTGACCCCTCCATCTGAGTCAGCTCAGATCAAGGCCAGACAGGGCCTGGGAGGCCCATGTTCTAAGACATCTTGTATTTTTGGTTTATTAAAGAGTAGTTTTGCTGGGTCATAAAATGTGCTTCTGTATCATGCATGCTTTTCATCAGAGAAAAGGCCTACAAAAATGCTTTTCCTCCTCCCAGTCCCCCAGCAGCTGACATGTCAAGATGTATCACTGTAAGCTGGGTATCAGGGGCTCATGCTTATAATCCTAGCTACTCAGGAGTTTGAGAACCAGAAGTCTACAGTTCAAAGCCAGCCAAGGTAGAATATCCAAAAGATTCCATCTCCATCAATAAGCGAAAAGCCAGGTTGGTAGAGCATCAGCCATGAGCATGCAAGTCAAGTGAGTCCAAGGCACTGAGTGCAAGCCCAAATACTTGCTTTATAAAGCAAGCTTGGCACCGGTGGCTAACATCTGTAATCCTAGCTGCTCAGGAGACTGAGACCTGAGGATCACAGTTTGAAGCCAGCTCAGGTAGGAAAGTATATGGGACCCTTATCTCCAATAAACTACTTAGAAAAAAAACAGAAGTGGCACTGTGGCTCAAGTTGTAGAGCAATAGCTTTGAGCAGAAGTAGCTAAGGGATAGCGCCCTGAGTTCAAGCCCCAGGCCCAACACACACACACACACACACACACACTAAGTAGCAAGTAGCCTTGTAAGAAATTAATGGGAGACAAAGCTTGGTCTGTACAAATATACATGTGTTGTAATTGTGCTTTGCCCAAATTGATTATATGGAATGAAATGTCAAAAAGAGAATTCTTATGAAATGATACCTTCAAGAAGCACTTTCCTCTCCCTGCATCCAAACCACACAAACACTCATTTTATAAATGTTAGAAGTGGGCAATTTCTTCTCATCAGAGCCAACCTCATTAATAGGAGTTTTCATCTGTGTTAATTCGATTGTCATAGTGATGTGAATGTTGATCTCCTTTACAAATGTGAGGACATGAAGGCCCAGACTGATTTACCAGGGACTAAAAAACAAGTCAGCAGTAGATCTGGGTCAGAAGCCACAACCTGTGACTGCTATACTCCGGCTCATTAGTTATGTTTGCCAAAGCATGTGTAGAGGAAAATGAGGTGACCCATTGAAGTCAGGTGGTACAGTCCATAATTTTTACTGATATTCTGCAGGTAGGCAGACATGAGTTCAGATTCTGCCTGTATTACTTACTGAGCTTCCAGAAGTCTTTGGGTGAAGAAATTCAATCTCTCTAACCCTCATCTATGTCTGTACCGTGGAGATAGTGATGCTTCACTCAGGGTGTTAAATGTTAAATCAGAAAGTACATTGGCAAAAGTTGAAAATAATTATTGAATTTTGACTTGAACTATGTGTGTCATCACCATGGAAACTATGAGAAATTAATAAGAAATGAATTCTACTACCTAGCTAGTCACCAAAACGTACGGGCATGGACAAGAAGAAAAAGAGTAGGTGATTCTGCTGGACAAATGTTGTAGTTGAAATCCATGATTTGGGATGTCCATAGACTTAGCAGAGATGGGGAAAAAAAATTCAAAACACCAAAATTCTGAGATCAGAATATATACCATCAACATCTTTTACTCACAAATTCTTTCAATCCAGTTTCCTCCTGTTTATTTGACTTCTATTAATTTTAGCCAAATGTTAATTTGCTTACCTTCTAAAGCTGGAATGAGAAGTCATATTTACTCATAATTAGTTGACTTGCTATGTTCAGATATGTTGTACCTGTGAGCATGGCTCTTGCTAGAGATGTTCTAGATATGTTTGCCATCTGAATGATTCTATTTGAGGCCTATGGAATGAGATACCATGTGCCTGTGTTTGAAGCCTACACTGCCATTAACCATTTCCTATGTTTCAGGAGTTAGAGTATCAGAAGTCTCAGCCCCCACAGCCTGGAGATAAGTTTGTATCTGTTGTGAGCCAGTTCATCACCGTGGCCAGCTTCAGCTTCTCTGATGTTGAAGACCTTCTAGCAGAAGCTAAAGACTTGGTAAATTTCCCCTAACACTATTGTTTGAGTAGGCTGGGTTTTTATTTGATACTTTCCATTTGGAGCCAATAGTATACTCTTCAGAAAATGGCAGGAATGGGATCCAAACATCGTAGTCAGGAAATAAAGTTGCATATAATTGTTTTCTAAATTCTTTTACTTTATACACCATAATTATATATTCACCCATGAAAGGACTGTGATTAATCAAAACACTCTTGTTGTCTAACTGGACTGTTAATAAGACCATGAAGTTTCTCTTTAGTTACTATTGGGTTGAAGTGTTCATCTCAAGGAACTTCAGTAGATTACGAAAGCCAGAAGGTGTGATAAGACCACATATGTAATATGCTTGGTTGAGACAGAGCCTTAGGGAGTCAGGATAGTAGCTCTGTAAATCCCCAGCAAAAGTTATTAAATGACATACATTTTACTTCACAGCCTCTTTAAAAATGGTCTGTTTTTTAGTAAGCGATTTCTTTTTGTTGTTGTTGTTTTACAAATTTTGCTATTTAAAACTTCATTTTCCTTGGGAGGAAAAGTTTTTGTTGTCAGATGACCGAGGCTTTTAAACACTCTCTTCTTTTGTTACATATTCTTTCATATATATTTTATATATATATATATATATATATATATATATATATATATATGCAAGCATTCTCTCTCCTTCCCTTCTGTTTATAAATACTATGAAGCCTGTACCCTGCCCCACTGAATTCTTCCACAATCTCCATCTCCAAATTGCCACCACACTGTTCTTGTCTTTTTCCAAAATTGAGTAAATATCATTTTTTCTGTGTTGCCTGTTTGATTATAGTTATGTACATAGTTCAGTCATAGTCATGTAAGACTATGCACATACCAGTTTAAGTCAGAAGTAGACTGTGTTAGCATTAGCTAATCTCAATATTAAACTCCCTCTCCAGCCTTATTAAACAAATGATAGGGGCTGGGAAGGTGGCTCAGTGGTAGAGCGCTTGCCTTGCATGCATGAGGCCCTGGGTTCAGTTCCTCAGCCCCACATAAGCAAAAAGAAAAAAGCCGGAAGTGGCGCTGTGGCTCAAGTGGTAGAGTGCTAGCCTTGAGCTGAAGAGCTGAGGGACAGCGCCCAGGCCCAGAGTTCAGGCCCCACGACCGGACCAAAAAACAAAAAAAAAACAAAAACAAATGATAGACAATATATGTCCAAATGACCGCCATTAGAGGTCCAGCCTCTGAAATCCCACAAGAGATATCAGTCAAGCAATTTCAACAGCCATAGTCCAGACATCTACCCTGCATGCCTCATCATGTCTTGGTAGGCCCCGTCACTTTGCAAAGAAGAGGTCTTCCCCATGTAATTTCCCTACCCCCAGTAACTACCTCACCGTGGAGCACAGATATTTTTTAAGGATTCCACTGAGTAGTTATTTGTCATTTAAACAGACATGCATAAAATCTACTTTTTGTATATTTTGTGTGAGAACTTTAATCTGGCACTCGTTTTCAGCAGATTTCTAAGACTAAAATATACATGACTTCATCGTCACTAGGATTCCTAGATAAAAAGATCATTTGGGATGGTTTGAAGTGCATGAACTTGTATATTTTAGAAATTCAGTTGTAGACTGTTTATTGCTATTTTGTTCATACCAGAACTTTTAGAAATTAGCTCATAAAAGCATGGAGCAGGCTTGAAGACTATAATGTGGTGTGTGAAAAATGTTCTGTTCTTTTCTAAAGAATTCTCTTTTGTAAAAGAAGATTTCCAAGTAAGTATAGCATTGAGAACAACTCCATACTAAGAGAAAAATGACAGTAACTTTTTTACTATAATATTTAAAATATGAACTAACAATTATAAAATAACAATTATAAAATATCCTTCACACACATTATGTCATTTTTTTTTCTTTTTTTGGGTCCGGTTGTGGGCCTGAACTCTGGGCCTGGGCGCTGTCCCTCAGCTCTTCAGCTCAAGAATAGCGCTCTACCACTTGAGCCACAGCGCCACTTGCGGCTTTTTTCTTTTTGCTCATGTGGTGCTAAGGAATCGAACCCAGGGCCTCATGCATGCAAGGCAAGCGCTCTACCACTGAGCCACCTTCCCAGCCCCCCGTTTTTTTTCTTCTTTGGTGGAAGTAGAGCTGAGCTCAGGGTCTTGATTTTGTTAGGCAGGTGATCTGTTGCTAAGCATATCTTCAGCTGTGCTTCGCACTGATTATTTTTGAGATAGAGGCTTAATTTCCTGCCCAGAAGCACACTTGGACTGAGTTCCACCTATCTCAGCTTCCCAGTAACTGGAATGACAAGCATATGCCCCTAGGTCCAGCTGTGGGTTAACAAAGGACCTTACAAACTTTTCTGCCCAGACCGGCCTTGAACCATAATATCCCCTATCTCTCAGTCTTCCAGGTAGGATTACAAGCATGAGCTACTGACAACTGGCTCAAAATTATTGTATTAATGAATATAGAAAATATTATTTAAAATATATTGTACTACTGAACTATCAGAACAACTTAACCACATAATAAATGAAAGCAGTGTAAGATAAAAATCAGTTCGAAGTTGTGGTGTTGAAGGAGGAATATGAGACTTTGTCATGGCCTAAATATGAAGAAAATAAGTCTGGAAAATGTTAAGTAGTTGACTCTGAATCTAGTGATACATCATTGAGGAGTAACAGCATTAGAAAGGAAGCTTAATGCTGACCACTACCTGATCAACACTGATCATCGTTTGGGTAGTCACATATGATTGAATACGTGCTATCTTGACTTGATAACCACTGGAAGAACTAAAATCAGACCATTATTGTTGTTAATTATATTTTTATTACCTTTAGTTGTACAAAGGGGATCACCATTCACTTTATAAATACAGTACATCTTGATTGACATTACCTTTCATAGTTTTTTCCCATCCTTCTGAAACCAGCCCCTCCCTTCAATTTTCCCAGCAAAACACAACTTAAGAGAGAGAGAGAAAGAGGGGGAGAGAGAGAGAGAGAGAGAGCCAACCAACCAAGGCTCACATCTCTAATCCTAGCTATTCAGGAGGCTGAGATCTGAGTATCACATTTAGAAGCAAGCCTAAGCAGGAAAGACTATAAGATTCTTATCTCCAATTAACTACTGAAAAGTGGTGCCGTGGCTCAAGGGGTAGAGTGCTAGCCTTGAGCAAAAGAAGTTCAAGGACATCTTCTAGGCCCTGAGTTCAAGCTCCAGGATTGGCACAAACATCACACATATCACACACACACACACACACAATAAATTGGGTATACCATATACTTTATATTTTAGGTAGGTATTGAAAGGGTTTCTGAAACACAGAAACAGTCAGTCAAACTTTTGAATTGCAGTAATGATTCCATAACTACTTATTGTTTTCTAATTAGGGCCTGAGAAATAGAACAATCCTTATGATTAAGAGGCTAAAAAAGTACTGAATCCCATTTGCTTTTGATATTTACCATATGGCACCAATAAACGATGTCAAACTACTTCAAAGCAAAGTTAAAAGTACAAGGTTTCCTACCCCTGCTGAGTTTGCTATTAGTTTTTGTGTGTTGGGTGTTCTGCTCTATGATACTTTGCTTTCTTGTTTTTATTATTGTTTCGTTAATAAAAAGCCATAGGAGGTAATCATAGATGTTAAGCTGAAACAAAGTAGACAGGAATAAATGGTCCTAAAAGTGGATGAATATTAAAATTCTTACTTTAGAAATGATTGATAGATGTTTTCAGCAGCTGAAGATAAATATAGGTTCAGTAAAATCCGTCAAGTTATACTTGACTACATTTGAGCTTTAGTCCTTCTAGAAAGAATTTCGTTCAAATTCTCTCAGAACATTTAACTTCTTAAAATCTTTTTTTTTTTCTAGTTTACTAAAGCAGTGAAGCACTTTGGGGAAGAGGCTGGCAAAATACAGCCAGATGAGTTCTTTGGCATTTTTGACCAGTTTCTTCAAGCTGTGTCAGAAGCCAAACAAGAGAATGAGAACATGAGAAGGAAGAAGGAGGAGGAGGAGCGCCGGGCCCGCATGGAAGCACAGGTAAGACACAGTCACAGGGGAGTTCTGCCTCTGCAGCTATCCGGACAGGACCCCAAGGCTTTGCTTCTGCTTTTGTCTTTCCCTTTTGGTGATGCTAGGAATTAAACCCAAGGCCTTGAGCATGCTAGACAAAACGTCCTATCACTGAGCTAAAGCCCCAGCCCCAGTGACAGCACTCTTACATACTGGCAAAAGGAGGACACGGCCATGCTTTCTAGAATGTTGCTGTGAGTTTAAATTAGCATCATGTTTCTCTTGGGTAATTTGACAGTGCGTCTCTGAAGACTTGAAAGATATAATCCATGACCTTTTGATCTAGAGCTCCATTTCTTAGAAGTTATTCTACAGAACTAATTACACATTTGCACAAAGCCAGCAGCATTTTTTTTATTAAAACCAATCTTGAAAATAACAGTTCTAAATAATGTAATCTCTGCACAATAGGATATTTATTTGGTTGTCGAAAGACAGGTCTTCGAATATTTAGTCATTCGTCAAAATTTATAAAATTGATTTCTGTGTGAAAGTTTGTTAAAAAAAATTAGCGAGAAAAATAATAGTAAGAGTGGATAAATCAACAAAGCTTCAAAATGATCATCTCTTGATACTAGAATTAAGGATTTTCCCCTCTTTTTATCTGAATTGTCAGTTTTCGCTAATGTATGTGCATTATTTTGCTGTTCAGGCCTGGGTAAGCCTTTGATATCAAGGGAGTGGCCTAATGACCATTCATTTTAATCTCTCTATACCATGAAGAAACCACATCTGCTTAGCCATACTTTCTTTTATCTCTTAAAGAAACATAAATTGCCTCAATTGTTCTTTTTTTTCCAATGAGAATGTAACTAGATTTACCAAGTGACAGTGAGGGTCATTGCCCAGTTACCCCCTTTTTTGTGTCATCTGAAGAAGTGAGCAGCCCCGGTGCACATACGTGAGCGTGAATGAGTCGTTACCATGCGTCTCACAAGTCTTCCCCATGGTAGACAAGCACAGCATTTTAACCCTTGTCTCAGAGGTTCCTTTTCTATTTGCAGCTCAAAGAGCAGCGGGAACGGGAAAGGAGAATGAGAAAAGCAAAAGAGAACAGTGAAGAAAGCGGAGAGTTTGATGACCTTGTTTCAGCTTTGCGCTCAGGAGAAGTGTTTGACAAAGACCTTTCTAAACTGAAACGGAACCGGAAACGCATTTCCAACCAGGTGACGGACAGCAGCAGAGAAAGACCAATCACGAAACTGAATTTTTAATTTTCCTTAAAATCCTTTCCTGGAAAGCTCAGTAGCAGCCCTTTGAAGTGACTAGACTGTTTCATTACACTGCCTTGCAATCCAAACAGTGGCAATTTCTTCCCTCGTCTGTGAGTGAACGTGTGAATGTGTGTGGATGTAAATGTATGTGTACATATATATATATATATAAAATGTATATAGAAGTCTGAGTGTCGTCTAGAGACCTATATGTATGGTTAAAATGTTCATGTTAATGTATGTGCTCACAAACCTTTCATGTATTCATTCATATTGAGTGTGGCTCATTTTCTTTCCCTGAACACCATATTTGTTCAGAAGCACAACACTATCTCCTAAAAGAGATAAACAGACATTCCCTAGCTTACAAAAATGGGGGGAGAGGGAGAAAAAAGGATAGAAAAACAAAAAGGCTTGTGAAATATTTTATGATTTCCCAAGCTTGGTATAGTTCAAAATTATTTTTATCGATGAAAATGGAGTTGGAAAATTATAGATTTAAAATGGTCTTAAGTGGCCAACAGTGTGATGCTTGGGACATCACATTAATTAAATTAACAGGACAAGCCGAGCATCCCTGAGGTTGATGTAGTGTCCGTAAATGTTTATTGAGAACATCTTGCACACGATTTGTATTATGTAGAATGTCAATCAGAATTCTTTTATATAGTTAAAATTTGGACATCAATTTGTTCACCCTAATTTCATCAAGTTTTCTGCCAAGTGCTCTTGATGATTTCTTTACATTGCTTTTGGAAAGAAAAACAATTTAGGAAAAAGAAAACAAGACACTTTCTAAATGCAACCCATGCCAGAATGTGCTTGTTGGCACTAACAATATAGATATATAGATCTTCAAAATTAGGTTCCCCACCCAAGACTTAGAGGAAAGATTCCCTGAAGGGATAAACATTATTTTTTTTAATTAAGTTTTTTTTTTTTATGGGGTGCCTTTTTTTTTTCTATTTTCAGTTTTATAGGACAAGCTGAATCTTCTGTAAATACAGGTCTGGACTGAAAAAGACACTCAAGAATGTACACAAAGTGTCAACCATGTCCTCAGAGATGCCTACATCTATTTATCTCAAAGAATATTGAAGTGGTTTGCTTGCTGTTATATGTTGTCATTTTAAATTGTGTGTCAGTAAAGCTACCTGTAAATTTTCAGTCCAAAAAAAAAAAAATAAAGCTCTCAGGGAAAAATGAATAAAAACAATGAACATTAGAAAATAAAGATATAGATACTTACCATTAACCTACCAACTCCTAATATCCTTAAATTATATGATATATAAAGAGGACTGTTACTTTTTTTTTTCCTTTGGCTTTATTTATTTGTAGTTGGGGGGGGGGGGGGGAGCTATCATTTTTCTCTTCTCTTTCCATCTATACTGTTGTGGTTGGGTTTCCTGTGGAGAGAGTAGTTTTTCCTGTTGCACGCAAACATTATTTTACTCACTAAATTGAGTTTCTCAATCAACTCATATTTATTAAGAATCTACTGTGTACCAGGCACAGTAGAGCTACAGTGGTAAGCAAGACAAGACTTCCTGTCCCCCAAGGAGCTTTCATTCTTATGGGGTTTTTCAGGTATGAATAGAGTAATATCAATGTTTGTGCTATACAGGAATCTTCATATTTAGAAGTAGTTTGTATAAACTCTTATGCGTGGTACAGATGGCAGGGTATCTGTGCTGTGTGAAAGCTGTGAAATCGTGCTCTTAAGAGTTGTCAAGAGCTGTGGTTTTTACATTTGTTTCCCCTCGTTGCAAACTTAGCGACTTTCTATTCATTATATAGAAGTAAAGGACTCTTGCAAATAAAGTAGTTATAAATACAAAGCAGAGGTGATACTCTCCCAACCCCGAGTGAACCAACGTCTGCATCTTCACCTTGTTCCAGGTGCAGATGGAGACTTGGTTCCAAAACAGGACTGGAGAGGAGAAAGACTGGGATAGAACGATGGTTTTCTCTGTTCCTGAACTAAAGTGCCTCTATATATATTCTTTTCTATTTATAGCAGGAGAAATTTGGTCTGGCTCCATTTTGGAACTGCATTTTGAAAATGACTTTGTCTTACAGCATAAGGAATGGACCAGTGGAAGGAGAGTCACAATAAGGAGCAATATGTCCCTCTTGCCCATTTTTAACCACCGTCATTTTGATACGGCCATCCTGGTAGGCCTCTTTTGCCATTTCCACTTTTGGTTCTTTCCCTGAAAACTGTGTGCAGGTAATTCCATGTGCCATTGTTGGAGGAAAACAAAATTATAAACTACTTTTTAGACTGGTGCTGGTGTAAGTAGCCACTTTTCTCTCTTGGGTGTGTATTTTAAATTTGTTTGTTTGTTTGTTTTTTAAATTAATGCCAAAAAGAAAATGCATTATAATTTGTAAACTTAATTATATGTCTTGTTATCTTCTTAGCTTAGTAGTTGGAACCACTTAGTCTTTAGGTGCAAGACTATTGGTATAGTACCAAGAAAAAAAAAAGATGTGTTATGAGACTGTACATTTTTTAAAAGAAAATAGCAATATGCAATAAAGATGACTTCATTGGGTGTACATATGTGCTTTCTATGAATTATTAAAATAGCATCATTAAACTTCTTTGTTCATTCCATTATTGAATTTGAATACTGAAAATTGTCCCCTAAATCACTAAATACAGATTTAGTGCAAAACACATCTAGATGGGTTTCATTTTCTGTTATGTCAGCATTTACTATGTCTAGGCCGAGATAAAGGACTTCTTTCTGTACTTTGATTTATGTTTGAGTTATTATAATTCTGTGTTACATGTGGTAGAGGTACTGGTGAAATTATTCAGCTGGAGTATAGAAAAGAACCTTTTTTCATTTTGAATGATTTCCTTTTTTAAAAATTAAGTTTTAAAGCCAGGCAACAGTGGCTTACATTTGTAATCCTAGCTACTCAGGAGGCTGAGATCTGATGATCGTGATTCAAAGCCAGTGGGGCAGAAAAGTTTGTGAAACTCTTATCTCCATAACTGGAAGTATACCTGTGGCTCAAGTGGCAGAGTGCTAGCCTTGAACAAAAAGAGCTAAGGGACAATGCATAGGCCCTGAGTTCAAGCCCCAGGTCCAGCACAAACAATAAAAATAAAGTTTTAAGACTGTAAGTCAGTGTTGACCCTAACACGTTCCCATCATAGATGAGATCAATCAGAAAATAAATAATAATATGGGCAGTATCGCTTAGATCAAGATCTACGTTTTATAAACACCCTGAAATTTAGGGGTTTCCCATTGATTCTATAGTTTGGCTGCCTAGCCACCTTCAACCCAATTTGAGGTCAAGTTATAAACAAACTGTCCAAACAGCCCACACACTAATCCTTTCTATCTTTGGCATGGACACAGGAACTAGAATGTTCTTTTAATTGCTAACCATCTTGATTTCCATCAAGTCACTTGATAACTGCATAGCATCTAAAGCATCTAAAATTATTCTCTGCAGCTGACATTCAGAGAGGAGATTCTTTTACATGTCAGACAGATGTTTATTCCATCCCATAAACTGAATGCACCATTGCCTATTTGTAGATTTAAATGCAGTTATATACAGCACCATGTAGATCCTCAGCTGACCTTGATTATTGATAGCAGTATAGGAAAGTATGGAACTTGCAGATTATTACACTTAGGATTAGTGTCTTCAGTTACCCGCAATGTGTCATCAATGGAGAAAATGTGCTTCTGTCAGCAAAGTAAGTTATGTGACCCATCCAGAATTTTTCCCCTATTCTTTAACCTGTAGTGAGTTTATCTGAGGTGAATAGATAACCTTTATTTAACAAGTTTAGACACTTATTCAGAAAGTCAGAGTTCTAGAAGGGAAAACTTTCTTTTTTTTGAAAAAAATAACATCAGCTGTTTCCTATCAAGTAGAAACCATAAAACGATGAACTCCCAAGGCTTAACAACCTCCTGGTATCATTTAGTTCCATAAACACTAGCTTTGAGACTCACTGCATTCTGTGCAGACAGATTTAAAGTCAGGGGCTAAGGGCCCCCTGGGTCAGGTCATTTCCAGACACCACACTAGTGAGCATTTCTGCTTTTCCATGTGGTCTGTACGTTGTTTTGGTGTCTTGTAGCCCTATTCCACCTTGATCATCGAAACTCACATCTACAGGCCTAGAAAGTTTGTAATTAAGGACTGACTTTAAATCTATGAATTCTTTATCATGAAAAAAGTATAGAACTCTTAGAAGAGTTTATTGTGTATGAGTTTAATTTCCAAAGCACGTGTCAATCAATGATTTTGTATCTACCTTGTGAGGAAAACATCAGATCTATTTGGTCTCCTTCCTGGTGTGCATTTACCGACTGCAATCAACTACATGTCCCACATGAACACAAGACTGCACACCAGAAATTTCAGACATAAGGGCTTTTGGGGGGCTTTGGTTTTGTTGTATTTGTTTTTGAGACAGAGTCTCACCATGTAGCTAAGGCTGGTCTGGACTTCACTATGTAACCAGACTGGCCTCAAACCAGGAGGAATTCACCTGCCTGGACCTCCTGAGAGAAGGAGACCTTTATTATCATGCCTTAATATGTTTTGGTTCTTCAGGGGGAAGAATGCCTTAGGAATCCCTAAGTATGATTTCTTTATGACATTTGGATAAAGTATTTCTTCTCTCTGCTTCTCAGCCTATAGTTCTAAGAAAAGGAAGAAAGGCAGTAATTTTATATACTAATTTTCAGTACTATTTGCTTGTCTCATTTACACCCACTTATGGCCATGTAGAGACATTTTGTGGCAAAAAAAAAAAACCTAAAATCCTACAGTCCCTCAAGTGGTGGTAAATATTTCTTGTTAATGTCTCATCTTGATCTATGACAGTTCATTCTAAGTCTGATCAGGTTGGGTACTGTTTTCTGTCAGGTTTTTTTGTTCATTTGTTTGGTTTTTCAGGATAAAAAGGGGTAACCAGAGAGGATACTGGACCATGTTTCTGTAAAGAGGGGAGGTACAGAGGTTCTTCTGCCCATGGCTTAAAAGTACAATGTCATTCACAGATAAATGCTGTACATAGATATAAATCTAATGAAATTAAAATTTACTGGAGGAATACTTCATAGATCTGGTGACCGAAATCAAAGAACCAAAGAAATAGCAAACAGGATATTCATGTTCACAGATAGGAAGACTCAATATTGTTAGGATGTTACTTCTTACCAATTTGATCAAAAGATTCAATGAAATCCAAACAAAATTATTTTGTGTTTACCAAAAAAGTGTTTCTGAAGTCTCTGTAGAGAGGCAAAATGCCCAACAAAACTTACATAATTTTAAAGAAGACTAAAGTTGGAGAACTGATACTAACCACAAGACATACTATAATAATCATCAAAATGTATTTGGTTTGGAATAGAGAGCTCACACATTCTCCTCTCCTCTCTCCTGTCCATGTTTTAGCTCCTTAGAAGCCAGAGGGCAAACTAAAAGGACTAATGAGCCAGTCACTCTTAGGAAGTTCAAAACAGGTTTTGCAAGTTGAAGTATTAGAAGGCTCTCGAGAAGACCTTTCCCTTCCTCCCTCTTCCCTCCTCCTTCCTCCCCTCCTCCCCCTCTCTTCCTTCCCAGCTTCATTAGTGAGTCTACATCAAAAGACCTCATTATTAGGGATTCTCTCAAAATGCCTTTTGCAGAAAATGGTTTTCTACTGCCTTAATTGTGAGCTATTTGACCCTGAAAGGCAGCAGCTGCTTAGTGACCTGACATTTTTTTATGGCTAGTGAGTTCACACTAAAGGTTGAGCCTTTCAGTGTGTGCAAGAGGCATTGCTAGGAGTGAGGGATCTATCCCACTGCACCCCCCCCCACCCCGCCCCAAGACTATTGACATACAGGAAGGATCTTCCTGAAAAAATGATGTTACTAAGTTCAACTGCCATTGACTTTTCCTTCACTAGACTGGAAAAAGACCCTGACTGACTTATACCCCTGACTACTTACACTCATTAAAGTGCCCACCACAGAAAAAACACTCCTCACCGTGTTTGGGAAAGGAAAGGTAACAGGACAATTCTGAAAGTGCATGACAATGGGAGATAAAAGTCTAACCATCTGGCTTCAAACTGTGATCCCTAGATCTCAGCCTCCTGACAAGCAAGGATTACAGGCGTGAGCCACCAACTCTCAGCATCCTATTTCTTTAGTATCATATCCACCTCTAGTATTACTTTTTATGATACTGATACTTTCTAGGAATAGTCCTTTGATAGGTGGAATAATGGCCTTCAAGGACTTCTAGGTCCTAATAATCACTAGAAGAAGTCAAGATGTTATTTCATGAGGCAAAGAAACAGTGCAGATCTAATTAAATTAATGATCTTGAGATATATTAATTATTCTGGATTAGCCAAGATGGCCTATCTAATCTAAAGAGCATTGTAGGGAATGAGGAGAATCCAAGTCAGAGATGAGGACAGGAACAGAGATGGGAGTCATGGGATTTCTTTTTATTCTGTCTTTGAAGATGGAAGTAGATACATGAGTCATTTAATGCAAGTACACCCTACTACACGCACATACACACACACACACACACACACAGAGTTTTAATTCAATTTTCCTTATTTGCCTGATGTTTGTTTTTATTAGACTGAGATTAGGAATTCCCAGTTGGTTCTAAGCAAGAACCTTCCCACTCCCTCTATTAGTTTACTGTTATCAGTATGAGCTCACAAATTCCCATTTTGTGTTAGTCTATAACTTACTACTTATTTCTATGCACAAATTGTTTCAGATGTGGCAAGGAGATCCCTCAAGCATGCTTCTATGTCCTTGTAAAATGCTCCAAATAATAATAAAAAAATAATAATTAGCAACTTTTTGGCACAACAGAAGGTACCAGGTTTATCTTCTATTCGTTCTGACTCAACTGTGAAGTCAGCTGCTGCTGTTTCAAGGAATTTATTATTCATTTTAGTATGAAATGTAGAAACATAGACAATCTTTGCTTCTAACCATTTCTACAGAAAAATGTATATGTGTGTATCACATATCCGTATGCATATAATCTAAATAATGGAATTAAATTCTTTACAAGTGGTAAGAAACAAAACTAAGCAAGTAAGAGCAGTACATATTAAAGTGGCTTTAACAAAGGGTTAGGAAAATCTGAATAGGTAAATGTGACATGAAAGGAGGTATGTGTGTGTGTGTGTGTGTGTTGGTGTTAGTGTGAGTATAGGAATGAATGGCACAAAGTGGAAATCCAACATGGTAGTAATTAGCATCCTTGAGGAAAAGCAAAATCAAGTAGAACTAAGGCATTTATTTAGTAAAGGTATAATGGTTAAAAAAAAAAAAAGCCTACCTATTTTGATGAACCTTCTTGGTTTTAAAGGTCAAAGGAATATCAGCAATCAGATCATACGACGTTCTTTGTCCCCTAAGCATCCAGCATACACAGGTATGATCATTTTACCATCTCCTGGAGTCTGATCCACTTTTAAACAGAGATGATGTCATCATTCACATATGTAATGAGGCATACTGAAGAGATGCAAAGGGAGAGACTTGTACAACTTAGAGGCTTTGTCTTTATAAATGCATTGATATAGTGATCCCTGGCTCCCGTCTCATCAATTAACAGGCCCCCACTCATTCAGAGTAAAAGCCAAAGGCTTTACAATGAATGACAAGCCCCTCCATGAGCTAGCCTCCTGCTTCATACACACTGCAAGACATACTTGAGCCTTTTCTCCTCAGGCAGTTGACGCTAGCCACAGGGCTTGCTTGCTGTCACTCAAATGTGTGTTTCTCAAAGCCTCTGCACTGATGAGTCCTCAGGGCTGCGGTATTCCTCTGGTTAACTCTGGATAACTTCCTCTGGATGACACTTTTTCAGGGAGGCCCAATCTCATATTTACCTTACAGTTTGCTATACTAATTTACTTTGTTGTATGCTAATGTCATTGATTTACATATCTTGTGAGTTGTCTGCCATTCTCTGTAGTAGAGTCCAAGATCTTCAAGGGCAGGGATTTTTATCTACTTTCTTCACTGGCATATTTAATATTTGGAAAATCATGATTTATTTTATTTTTTTGTCAGTCAGGGGGCTTGAACTCTTGGCCTGGGTTCTGTCACTGAGCTCTTCAGCTCAAGGCAAGCATGCTACCACTTAAGCCACAGCACCACTTCCAGTGGTTAATTGGAAATGTCTCACGACATTCCTGCCTAGGTTGGCTTTGAACCGCAATTCTCAGATCTCAGCCTCCTGAGTAACTAGGATTACAGGTGTGAGCCACTGGCACCTGGCTCCTAATTTTAAATTTTAAAATTAGAGATTCTAAGATTTTTTTTTCTAATTTAAGTTTTCTATATTAGTAGAGTTAAAATTACACATATGAGGTTTTCCATCATAGATATGTATGTGTAGAGAGATGGGTGGGGGAGAAAGGAGGGAAGGAGGAAGGGATGGAGAGAGATAGCCAGATGCTCAGCTCACATTCTGGTGTATCTGAAGTCCAGGCCTCCTGAATCTTGTGTTCGGCATCCTACTCAGGCTCTTCCCTTGGAAGTCTACTAGATATCTCAAACTCAACACCTCCCCAACTGAACCAATCCACTGCCTCAAACTCGTTTCTACTGTGGTTTACTATAGCAAAAATAATAGCC
Source organism: Dipodomys spectabilis (assembly GCF_019054845.1). NCBI lineage: Eukaryota > Metazoa > Chordata > Mammalia > Rodentia > Heteromyidae > Dipodomys > Dipodomys spectabilis. The sequence continues at coordinate 4,397,811 of NW_024870750.1, forward strand.
AGTCCCCCTCTTCCCTTCTCATAAGCCATACCCACTCCTATAGGAATTATTGCCTTCAGAATTTGTACAAAGGTGTTCTGTTCCCATATCTCCACTCTGGACAAAGTATCACCATCTCTTTCCTGGACTATTTGCTGTGGCCTCCAAACTGACCTCTCTGGTCTTGGACCTGACACATGATTCTTAATTCTAACAGCAACATCATGCTTTTTAAATACATGTGAATACATGTTCCTCTGCCTAAACTCTCCAGAGTCTTCTGAGTTCACTTAGAAATGTCCTAGTTCTCACGATGACCTCCTTGCTCCTAATGATTTGGACACTGGCCCAGCACCATTGCCCCTCCCCAACCCCCACTCCTCGTCACCTCTTGCCCTCTTTCTCCCTTTGCTCCAGCTACACTGGCTTCCTCTTCTTCCTTCAGCACCAAGCACGGACCCACTTTGGAGTTGCACCTCTATTTCCTTTGCCTAAAATGATTCTCTCAGATACCATAGAACTTTCTCTGTCATCTCCTTCCAGGCTTTGGTTCTAATACACCCTGCTCAGTAACAACTTTTCCACTACCCAAATGATAACCACAACTCCTGTCCATCTCAGAACCAAGCCCTGTTCTCAGTCCTGTGGTATTTGCGTGTAACACTTATGCATATTTTGCATCATGTTAGTTAAATCTCCTGATCCTACCCCATACATCCTACTCCATTTAAAATACATGAAGAACAAAATGTTTGTTTTGTTCCCTGAGTATTCCTTCCCAGCACTTGGAACAATAGCTGAACAATACTGGAGAATTTCCGTCAGTGTGTGCTGACTTTGAATTAAATGATTGCAACCTGTGAGTCTCTTTCTATCATAGACTGAATATGGAAAAAAAGAGAGCATGTGACTAATACAATTGATGGTATTGGTTTAATATATTCATTTAGACAAAGGTAGAATTGAAAAGAGGGGTTTCACTCTTCAAATATTTATGGACACAATTCTCAGCAGCCACTACAGCATTTCCCATGGAGTAACTCTTCGCTGGGGAGACGGTGTTCAGCAGTCTCAGCAGCCTCTGCCACTTAGATGTTAGATCAACATCCCCTTGCTCATTGTGACAACCAAGTAGCAAAATCACCCCATCTGAGACCACTCAGGTGTGGTTTTTCCTCAAACCACATACACAGAAAGAATATGAGTTAAGTGGGCACCGGTGGCTCACGCCTGCAATCCTAGCTACACAAGAGGCTCAGATCTGAGAATCACACTTCAAAGGCAGCCTGGACAGGAAAGTCCATGAGACTCAGCTGCAGTTAACCAGCAGAAAACAGGAAGTGGGGCTGTGGCTTAAAGTGGTAAAGTGCTAGCCTTGAGCAGAAGAGTTCAAGCACAGCACCCAGGCCTGACTTCAAGCCCCACAACCGACAAAAAGAAAAGGTAAGAGTTTAAACAACAACAACAAAATACTGTCATCATTTGAGAGTACAATTCTCTAAAAAAGTTAACCCAAAACAATTTTGTGTCCACATTTATGGGGCTGCCAGTTGAAGATCCTAGTTATACTTCAGATAAAAAGAAAATATTATTTCTTTAGTCTAAGTATGCCCAATAAAATAAGTGAACCAAACTTAAACTAAAAAATGTATTTTTGTCTACCTCAAATTGTATTTTGACTGAAACTCTTACGTTTTATATCCTAAATTTGACTGTTTTAACATAAAATAATGGATATAAGTTTATAGCATGTGAAAAGAAAGCTATTATACATAGAATACAGTCAACTGTATACATAGAAAACATAGACCAAAGGTTTTTTGTTGTTGTTGTTGCTGTTGTTTATCGGTTGTGGAGCCTGGGCACTGTGCTTGAGCTCTTCTGCTCAAGGCTAGCATTCTACCACTTTGAGCCACAGCCCCACTTCTGGTTTTCCGGTAGTTAATTGGAGATAAAAGTCTCACATACTTGCCTGTCTGGGCTGCCTTTGAACCACGATTCTCAGATCTCAGCCTTCTGAGTAGCTGGGATTACAGGCATAAGACACAAGTGCTTAGCTAAATGTATTTTTTTTTATCACTTCTTTTTCTTTTGAGGTAGAACAGTTGCAATATAGCTCAGGCTGGCCTAGAACTTGACTTCATTTCATAAGTCAGGAGCCACTGGTTGACATCTATAACCCTAGCTACTCAGGAGGCTGAGATCTAAGGATCTCAGAAAATTCATGACATTCTTCTCTCTGGTGGACCAGACCTGGAACGGTAGAGTGCCAGCTTTAAACAAAGTTACGGAACAGTACTTGAGTTTAAGCCCCAGTACCAGAAAGAGAGAAGAAAAAGACATGAAAGGAAGAAAAAGAGAAAACAAGTAAGGAAGGAAAAAAAGAAGAGGAAGAAGAGGAAGAAAAAAGGAAAGAGAAGAAAGAAAGACAAGAGAGAAGGAAAGAAAGAAGGAAAGAAAGAAAGAAAGACAGACAGAAAGGAAGGAAGGGTGGGAGGGAAATGACTAAAAGTGAATGAATGTTTAACTTAAAAATTCAAAAAACAAAGACAAATAGAATCTGAAGGAGTTTCTCCCAACTAACATGATTTGAAAGAGGACACTTGCTCTGTCTAGTAATAACACATAGGACTATCACACTTGAAGTCTTCTGACCGTTGGGCAGTGCTGGCGACATTACATAAAGCTCAGCCTCCACTCACCTGCAGGTATCTGTCACCATCTTCTGCTGAGATGGCTCTCCATTAGATATACTCTTCTTGCACATCTTTGTCATGCTGTGTAAGGCCAGCCCAACGGTTCAACTCCTGATTTTTTGACTAGAGGGAGCAGCCTAATCACCACCTCAGGCCTTGTTGCTTACTTGGTGTGGTATTTAGGCAATGCCTATTTTATACCCATTTCCTTGACTTCCTTAGACAGCCCAGCCTGCAGTGTGCAGTAGCACACTGTCCATCTTCCACCTTACATTCTAACGGCTAGAATCATTTTCAAAGCATATATCTCCTGTTCCTTTGAGAGATGTTTCAATAAGATGGCAACAGTCTGGAAGCATTAACATGGGGACAGGACAAGGCTCAGGATGGACCTGGGAGTAGCTGGGCTGCCTGTCTCTAACTTGGAGAGAACCTGAGGGAAAAGCAAAGAGAGAGGGCTGGTGTATGTAAGAGCTGCTATGGTCTCACTGTCATTTCCTGAGCAACATTCTTATCAGTAGTGACTCCCTTGCCAAGTTGCAATTCAAAAGGGCATTCCAGGGAGGGGACGGGGCGGGGGGGGGGGGGGGGGGGGGTGGAAATCCACAATATTATATAGTATTTCCTAGAGTAATAAACACAGGATTTCCTGCATCCGAAATGACTTCAACAAATTGTGTGTGTGAGTATGTTCCTTCAAACATGGCCTGGTGACTAATGTGGACCCTGTTCCTTTAAGTGAGAATCAACTCACTGATTGAAATCTCCAGCTGAGCAGAGCAGGGATTTTTTTTTTTTTAACCACCTCTAGCTCTCCCACTCCACCAAGCCTGTGATTCACAGGAATGAGTTTTCATTGCGAACTGATTTTCTTCTTGGCCTTAGGATTTTGTGTGTTTACATCATGTCTTCCAACATCAAATGTACAGTGTCTCAGGGCTGGAATTACCCATTTCATCCTGGACCTCAAATCGGCTCTGCAAGGTAATGAAAACAAAAATTAGGTCAATGAACACCAAATGCTTTCTGTTTCCTTCATTTTTACAAATTCTAAGTTGGGAGAGTTGTTCATTTTTTGTTGCTTTTTGTTTTGTTTTGAGGGTTGACGCTGAGTCTTTTGAAAGCTGGCATTTGTTGCTGGTAGTTAAGGAAGGATAAACTTTGCAACTGGCAATTTCCACAGGAAGGAAATGTTCTGGGTGCCTCCCCCCACCCTACCCCCAGATATAACTCTGGTCACACCAGGATAATTGGTAAATCTGAATTAGAAACAGTTCCTTCCCCCATTTCCCATTCCTAATTAAGTGCGTGTGATGAACTAAGTGAGTGGGATCCTCTCCCCGGACTTCAGTCATTCTTCGTGATAAAAATCCTTCTTTAGAGAGTTGCTACCAGAAGCATTTGATTTCCTAATTCCCAGCACACAATGTTGGCCTGAAACTCATTTGTACTTACGTCATCACATGGATGTACCCTAGAGCTATAGCAACTGCCCCAGTTTGTTAAAAGATAGACACAAGATAAATTGGATATCATTGAAATTCTGCAGAAATGTGATGTTTTATAGCATTGTGTTCAAGTCACCAGGGAGAAAATCTTTTTGTTAATGAATCTTCATCATGAGCATGTTGCCTTGATGCCCAATTGCTATCAAATGTAAACCCTAGCTACCTGTGTGGACAAGGCCCCGTGCACACCTGTGCACAGGGAGTACCGGTCGGTAGTGCCAGTGAATTTCCATCACTTACCTTGTTACTTGGTTTGGTTGTTTAGAGCCCAAGAATATACATATGGTTGCTATGTCTTTAAGCTTTAATGAAATATGACCTTAGAAATTCCCATCATTAGCACTTGAGAGAGAATTTGCTTTTAGAATAATAATTCCAACCACCATTTCTTAAGGCCAGGCTCTACACTAAGCATTCTCTACAAAAATAACAGAAGCCTATTGAAATATTTTTGGTTATATTTTACAAATGAGAAAACTGAGGCTCAGGGAAAGTTAGAAATGGAATCAAGATCACACAGATTCAATCAAGATTTGACTGACTCTAGGCTTTGGAGAGAGGAAGAGTGGGCAAATATAGTCATAATATTCAACATACTTATGTAAAAATGGAACCAAGAAACTTGAGGGGATGGCTGGGTTGGTAGAGATGGGGGAGACGGATGGAAGGGGTGATATTCATCAAGATGCATTATACTCATTGATTGGTTGAACTGAAACTCCTTTGTGCAACTACTTACAGATAATTTAAAAAAATTAAAAACTAGGCTTTTAACGTGTAAGAATCCATAAAAGATACTGCCATTTTCCCAACTTGTTTTGTTTTGTCTTCCACGTTATGTTGTTCCCTTGCGGCAAAGTCAGTCTGGAAATAACTACCGAGCCTGTGGCTAGTTCCATAAGAATTGTCCAATAATGGAATGGTCCTGAACCTCCCAGGACCTTAAGGACATGGCAGTGAGCAAATTTGGGTTTCTAATGTCCATGTCTCTTTGTCTGTTAGCGCCCTTCAAAACGTCATAAGATAGTGAGTCACTAATCCCCAGATCTAAGGTGGATATGTGTCCCAAGAAAAGCCAACAGAGTTGAGGACACCAAATCTGGCCCTGAGGACAATCCTTGAAGAGACTGTGCTCTTAGCTGTGCTACCGAGAACCTAGGGGTCTTGTTTTGTTTGTTTTGGTTTTCATTTTTCTCATTCATTCTGAAAATCAGAAGTCAGATACTGTAGGTTTCAAGTGAAGAGTGCCAGTTGATGTCAACATGTAACCTGGTGTCTTTGTGGAGCTCTAATACGAGATAAATGAATGCTAACCATCTATTTTTGGTTAAGCATACAAGGTTCTGTTTTAAAGAAAAATATTGAAGCATCACTTAATCTAATGTAAGCACTCTAAATTGTGATAAACCCACCCAGCTCTTAGAGCCGTTAGCTTTGATTTTCATATTAATGTATTCTGAAAATGAAAATGTAAAGAGAAGGTGACACCTCAGGAGTCCCTTTAATTGCATGACAATTTGGAACCAATTAACAGTTAAGAGACAGACTTGGAAATTCACTGCCTGGCTCTGAAGAATCACATCTGAGCTTTAAAAAGCTTACTAATATCACTCAATTAACTGAAACATGGCTTATTTGTTTATGGACATATTTATTATTAGCAGTTCTTATTATTCACTACTCTATGCCTTCCAAAGGAAGTTTGTTTAATATAAATTTGTAAAATACTAAGAGACCAATCAAAACTCAAAACAAGGTAGGTCATGCCTATAATTCTAGCTACTCAGGAGGCTGAGATCTGAAGATTGTGGTTCAAAGCCAGCCTGAGCAAGAAAGTCCATGAGACTCTTATCTCCAATTAACTACCAAATTAAAAAGAACCTGCAAGTGGACCTCTGGCGCAGGTGCTAGTCTTGAGCACAAAGACTCAGGGACAGCACCCAGGCCTTGAGTTCAAGCCCAAGGACCACCACCAAAATAAAATAAAAAAAAAGAAAAGAAATCAAAATTAATTCTAACAAGGCTGATCAGAACTGCTAATATTTTTTTTTATTGTTAACTATCTCCTTTTGGCTCAGCTCAAATGTGGATTTCTAAAACTACCCAAACTGGCTGTCCTCAGCTTAAGAGAAGAAAGCCATGACTTAGTGAAACTTTTCTGAAAATTTTAGTGATGGCAACGCAGTGTTTGTGCCTTTCCTATCCCCCTAAAACAACAAAGTATATTTCATTAGATAGCATGTTTTGAAAATAGACATATGAAAAGATTTTTTGTTTGTTTCCTGTGAAGGTTTTAATTCTAACTAACTTGCTATGTCAGTCGACTCATTGTCAGCCTTATATAGAAATATGTTTAAATTATCTTTAAGTAGTTGTACAAAGGAGTTGCCACTTAACAAAGCAGTTAGTGAATATATCTTAATCAATGTCACCCCTTTCAACATTCTCACCCATCTCTCCCCTACCTACCTACCTCTTTCCCTTTCTTCTTAATTTTGTAGGCTATACATAGAATTCTTGGCTGTATTTGCCCTCCCTTTTCTTCTTTATTTACTGCCCCTTTTCCCCTTGACTTCACCTCACTCCTTCCCAGTATCCACTCCTGGTGTTTGATTTTGCTGAACTTTGCCTTTGCCTTTCTAAGGAATGACACTATTTGAGTTCTCTCTTGAATATACTGTATTTCTGTTAATATGTTTGTATATATTTGCATACCACCCAACAGATTTACTTCTAAGTTTATAAGCTAAATTAAGTTTCCACATCTAAGGGAAAATATGCATCCTTTGTCTCCCTAGGCCTGACTTACTTAAGCTCAGTACATTTAGTACATTTTCCAACCCATTAGGCATTTTGTAACAACAGAATCTTAAATGACTATCTAACATTTAAACTTCGTGGATTTGATGACTTACGCCTCTGTTGAACATTATCACATCATAAACAAGGCTCTAATGAATATTCTAAATACAAATCTTTGACAGAAACTCTCATTTTTCCCTTGGGGTTCATTTCTGGAAATAGAATTCAGAATTTTCTTGCTACAGATTACCATAAAAGCTGTCTGGAAAGGATCATGCCAATTTACACCCCAGCAGCTGGTTACAAGAGTTATTTTCTAACCTGGCTACCATCAGTGTTGAGCAATATCAAGACCTAAAACTTTTTGGCACTTAAAAAAAAATGAGGATTGATTCAAGCTGTGGTGACTTCAGAGAACAAAGGAATAGAGAGAGAGTGAATGGAACAGTGGGAAGATCCTTGGAGGGTGAATCATGAGTTGCTTGATGGAACCTGACCCTCCCACACCAGGCCTGGTCTTGGTCTCTGAGCCTCACCACACCCAAGCTGAGGCTGAGTACATTGCGAAGCCACACACCTGCAGAGCTAGGGGTGCCTCTCCTACATTTCCAAGAAGTCACTAAGTCAGTGGCATACACACATAAAGAATTCCTGGCTCACCCAGAGATTCTGACTCAACTGGCACAACGTAGGGCATTTGATTGAATATCCTGATTATGAACCTAGGAGCACTAGGGCTTCAGTTGCAGAAAAGAATGAAACTAGAAAAAAGAAGAACATCAACAGAGTGCCAACCTGGTAAACTTTAAACACAGCTTGTTGTGGGAAATGATTCCCCTGTTGCTCGTTCCAGGAGTTTGAGAAGAGTATGATGAGTCCTTGTTCTCTGAAGTGAAACTTGCCAAATTCTATACTGTTACAAGCACACTGACTTCCAGTCAGCCCAGGGATGGACATCTTTGGCTGCCCAGGTTTGTGAGGAAGGTACAGAGTTGCCTATATTTCCCTCTTTACCCTCCTGCGTGGGTTCTAACCTAATTTGCTGTTCTGTGTTGCTAACCAGAATGCAGCGATAGCTAAGGCTGGAAGAGCATTTCCAATGGCCTTCTTCTCTGTGCTACGAAGCAGCCCAGCAATTACAGACAGAGACATGACCCTTTGTCATCCTGTGAGATGGCCCCAAAGCTAGGTCTCTCCATCAAGTGCAGCGCTGAGAAGAGCTAGAGTCTGTGTTAGCATTCAGGTTTTACATTTGCCAGTTCCAATCACAATCTAACTGTGCTTAAAGTGGCCCTGTCAACATTGCTTAGATCTAAAGATCAAGGTCAATGCAGTTCTGTTGTTTAAACTCGTCAATTGTCTGTGGTACTTTGTTATGGTTATAGCAAGCTAATACATCCACTGCAGGATGGTTGACCATTACCCCTTACACACACATGCACACACACAGACATGTACACATATATGAACTCACACATACTCACAGAGACATGAACACGTGTACATGGTGCATTCACACACAGACACAAATAGGCACACAAGGCACTCACATATATGCACACACGACACATGTATGAATATACATGTGCCCATGCATATGTGAACTCACATGTGCACACATGTATGTGAACCCTTGCAATGCACTCACACAAAGACATGAACAGACCTATCCCTACAATGCATTTATACACAGATGTGAACACACATTCTCTTGTACTTACACAGGGGAGCACAAACACACATACACTCATAAATGCATGTGGTTTACACGTGTGTGCATATACACATGCACTCACACACACCCATGAATACACACACACACACTTGCATTTACACCCCCCCCCCCCACCTCTGTGCCCAAAATACTCCCAGTAGAGACTGCTGGTCCTTTGGCTATAACTATTCAGTTTAGTAATCTTTACCATGTAAGACACACATTGTTCACACACACACACACACACACACACACACACACACACACACACACACATTCTTGTTCTCTTTCTAGGCCAAGAAGCTGGCTGGCTCAACTTCATATTCCCAGCCCACATCTCAGGATCTCATCTAGTGAAATTCAACAAACATTTATTAAGTACTTATTTTATACCAGACACCCTTAGTGATGGAGATTTTAAAGTATCAGCTATAATCCTTGTGTGGGAGACACTCACTCCCTGGGGAGAGCAAATCATGAGTTCTTTAAGAGCTAAGACAGGTTAGCTTTTGGAGTACCAAGGTGGAAATGACTAATTTTGCCTGAGGGAGGCCAAGGAGAAAAGGTGAGTTTGAAAGGATGAGTAGGAATTTAGTAGGCAAACAAGAGGGAAATTCTGACTAAAAGACTAATGTGTGCCAAAATACAGGAGTACCAAGTAAAGTTTGAAATGATGAGAAAGAACTTCAGTGAAGGAGGTGTTCAAAGGGCCTGGGGCACCACACTCAGAAACAAATGACTAAGAAGGGCAAAATGCTCATTGGACAAGCAGGACCCTCTTGTTCTCAAAGACTCTTCCAGCATCTCTGAAGTCAGCAGATGGTTCCTGCAAACCAGCCCTGTTCCTGTGCATTGGTTTAAAGAAGCACAAGGAAAAACAGCTCAATGCCAAGGCCCACACACACCTCCCACTTTCCCAGGCCTAGCTTTTCCCTCTGGAGAGCTGGAAAGTAACCAAATGGAGTGATGAGGTTTAAGTTAGTTGTTCACATCTGCTCAGGAGAACATAATATCTTTATTGCTGTCTTTGTGTCCAGGGTTCATTCCACTTGTCAGAAATCCTGAGGGGTGCTCCTACTCCTTTCTGTGTGGTCACCCCAGAATCTGTGTGTTTTGGCAAATAATTGATTTTCTTCCTATTTATAGACTGTTTCCCGTGGTATTCACTGTCAGGGTTTCTGTGGTCCAGCTCTGTCAGTCAGCTTGCAGCTGGCTGGCTGAGTAGAGCGGTCATGAGCACCACAGATGCTTTTTTATAGCCTACACATACAGCCCAGTTGTTCAGTGTGCTTAGATAAGTCTTAAATTGTTTGTGTTAAAAACACATATATCTAGCGGCAGAGGGGGGGAATACTCATGCATATTAAGTGCCTTTCAAAATTAATATCAGAGCTAAAAATAAAACTTCCCTATTAGCCAAAGGATAAACATACTCATTTTTGTCTTAAGAGATAGAAATATGCTGGAAGAAGTATTTCCTGACTGATAGAAACCAAAGTTTAATCTCAGATAAAAGTAAGATTTCCCAGGGACTGAGCAAAGTGGGAAAGGCCTTTTCCAATTCATCTCTTCTGCTTCTTGATTGCCTGTTTCTGGAAAGAGAACTTTTGGTAGGTGATTGTTCAAACGTATTTCCTCCTTCAAACAGAGCTTTTTGCAGCTTGTGTGACCTTTGACAAGTTTGACTCCAGCCCTTAATAAGCTTTGGATATTCTTTTTGTTTTTTGTTTTTTTGTTTTTGTTTTTTTGTCGGTCATGGGGCCTGAACTCTGGGCCTAGGCGCTGTCCTTCAGCTCTTCAGCTATAGATTAGCGCTCTACCACTTGAGCCTCAGCCCCACTTCCAGCTTTTTCTGCATATGTGGTGCTGAGGAATCAAACCCAGGGCCTCATGCATGCAAGGCAAGCACTCTACCACTGAGCCACCTTCTCAGCCCCTGGATATCCTTTTTGGTAGGTTTTAAAAATAACTTTATTGAGCCAGGCACTGGTGGCTCACACCTGTAATCCTAGCAACCCAAGAGGATGAGACTGAGGATTGCAGTTCAAAGCCAGCCCTGAAAGGGAAGTCCAGGAGACTCTTATCTCCAACTTAGCACTAGAAAATCAGATGTGGCATCGTGGTTCAACTCAAGCCCAATGACAGTCAATAAATTAATTTAATTGAATAACTTTATTGAGATACAATGCACATATAATCAAGTTTTTTTTTTATTATCTCCAAAAGGTTGCAAAAGGGAAGTTCTATTTAACATATATAATGCTTCTTGTTCAGACTCACCGCTCCATCGTAGAGTTAACTTTTAAACAGTATACAATTGTAGCTTTTAGCTATGTCCTTGGCATTGTGCCAGCATCATCACAATTAATTTTAGAACATTTTCATATCCATTAGCAGTCACTCTCCAGTTTCCCGATCCTCATCTCCTGAAGCCCTAGGCTATCACTAACTGCTTTCTGTGTTTATAGATTTGCCTGCTTTGGACTTTTCACATAAATGGAATCAGACAATATCTGATCTTTTGTGACTGGCTTTTTGTTGTTGGTGGTGGTGGTTGTGGGGCTTGAACTCTGAGTCTGGGGGTGCCATCCCTGAGCTCTTCAGCTCAAGCTAGTGCTCTACTGCTTGAACCACAGTGCCACTTCCTGTTTTCTAGAGCCTCACAGCCTTTCCTGCCCAGGCTGGCTTTAAACCATGATCCTCAGATCTCAGCCTCCCAAGTAGCTAGGATTACAGGCGTGAGCCACAGGCGCCGAGCTGTGATTGGCTTCTTTCACCTAGTATGTTTTTGTCCACTCTGAGGTTTGAACTCAGGGCCCTAACCTCTCTAGGAAGGTACTTGATGGTTAAGTCACATCTCCATCCCTCATTTAGCATAATACTTTCACAGCTGATCCATGATGAATATGTATCCATATGCATCAGCACTTTACTCCTTTTACTCCATTGTATGTTTATACTACTTTGGTTCATTTATTGTCAGTTAATGGACTTTTGTGTTACTTCCACTGTTTGACTATTATGAGTAATACTACACACATTTTTTGTGAATCTATATACTTGTGTATATTTCACATGAGATAGATAGAATTGCTAGGTACTATTGGTTCCATTTTAATTCTTCACTGTTGTATAATAATACTCCAACTTCCATTTTTGATCAACTCAGGCAAGGTATTGGTGACTGGCTTCTCATGGACTTAGAAAAGTATCCATTTTATTGCCAGTATCCTAGCATGCTTCTTTTTTTTTTTTTTCTGTTGGTCATGGGGCTTGAACTCTGGGCCTGGGTGCTGTTCCTTACTTCCTCATCTCAAGGCTAGTGCTCCACTTGAGCCACAGCACCCCTGCTGGTTTTCTGGTGGTTTATTGGAGATAAGAGTTTCACAGCTTTTCCTGTCAGGGCTAGCTTTGAACCATGATCCTCAGATCTCAACTTCCTGAGTGGCTAGGATTACAGGCGTGAGCCACAAGCACCCAGCCCAGCATGATCCTTTTGCACAAAACAAGAAGTGAGTAATTGCTCTAGAACAAACATCAAGTAGTCAGTAACTGCACCCTGGATCTAGCGAAGCATCTGTATTATTCAAATGTATAATCTAGACAAGGAATTAAACATCAGAAGGTGATGTTTAGGAAAACACCTCTCCTTGTTTTTATCCCACTTGATTTTTCAATAGACGGATAGACCACCATGATTTTTAGGTGGTTTAATGCGAGGAATCTGTGCTCTTGTTTGGGGGACACTGATGCTGTATTTTCTCTGAAAGACAACTCATTGTAACATTAAGCATCTAGAATGATCCACACCTGGGGCTCAGGCAGGGGATAAAAGTATGACAAAGATGTAAGCACTCCTCAAGCCAGTAATGAAGCCACTCATGACAAATGCCAGACAAGTGGCTATTCAGGAGAATGACAAACATTGTCATTTGGGGGACATCAGAAAAGAATCCCTAGCTGGGCGCTGGTGGCTCACACCTGTAATCCTAGCTACTTAGGAGGCTGAGATCTGGAGGAAAACAGTTTAAAGCCAGGTTAAACAAAACATGTTCATGAGCCTTCCTCTACAGAGTAAGTAAGCAAAAAGTATGGCTTAAGTGGTAGAGTGCCAGACTAAGCAAGCAAGCAAGCCAAGCAAGCCTCAAAACAATAAGGGTTTGGATTGTAATATAAGGAGCGACAAGATTGAACTCCTAGTGCAGAAAACTTTGATGTGGGATAGGGAGTTGGTTGGAACTTTGGTATGCAATGAAGAGTTGAAAGCTCATTCAAACTGTGCTTTGGCAGAACGTGTAAGATGATATGGAACTGGTCATCTTTAAGAGGTCATTGTAACAGTCCTATTGAAAGAAAATGGGTACCCGAGGTACGACAGAAAGTGGACATTGAAAGGAGTTAATTTGAAGGTTTTGTAAAGGTGGACTACTAAGAATATATAGCAACTGCTTACATTTCGGGGACAAGGGACAGCAAAGCTTTTGAGCCTGTGTAGCTGAGAGAGTAGTAATGCCATTAATCTGGAAGAATGAGTTAAGAGGAAAGACAAAGATAATCTTCCGACTCTGAGGAGTCTGAGCCACACCTGTGTGAAGCTGTCCAGCGGACAGAAATGACAAATATGGCATGGAAGAGAGGTCCAGGCAAATGATGCTAAATCACCGGCCAAGAATTACTGGGAAACAAAGATCTTCACAGGAGATTTGAGATGATCATAAAGAAGAAGAGAAGCGTGAACTGATTAGTCAGTCAGACCCTCCTGCAAGTCTAACTCGGTTCCCAGTAGGAAAATCTGTCATCATCTGTCACATACTGCTGAGCCTGAAATCGATGAGACCAGAGGAAAAGAACAGCTGCGTGGAGAGGCCACGGCAGCCTTCTCTACACCAACGGGACAGACGTGAGCCTAGACAGTTCTGATACATAAAGCTAGAGTTTGGAGAGGAGTCAAAAATCAAGCTTTTGTCATAATAAAAAAAATTGCTCTTCAAAATTCATTCACACTTTCTTGATGATTCCAACTGTATTTTGAGTCTGTATTTTCAGCCATTTTTTTTCTCTCCAAATTCAGTGTGATCAGCGGGGCTATCTCTAGAAGGCAGTTGGTACAGGAATCGAAGGTGCCATCTGCTGTCCTCTGCTTTGATGGAAGCCACTTTGGGAATATGTTTTTCTCCTTTATATATTTTTGCCTCAAGTCTTTAAAGCAGCAATTGTTCTGCATCTTAAAGTTTATAATCAAAGGAAGGTTATGTTATAAGTGTAATATAATATAAAGTTTCTCATCTTCAAAGGAAGAGGACCTGTTTATGACACTGGCCCTTTAAGGTCTAGAAAAATCTTGTTTGATATCTCCTCTGATAGTCATTTGGGAGTGGGCCTGAAGCTAACTCTAGAGGAAGGCCCAGATGTGTCAAACTCCCTGGATATCTCCTCTTAACAGATCTAATCCCATTAGTGTCTCAAAAAGGGCCTCAGAGGTAATTGTTTTAACTTTAAGACAAGGAAACTGAATAAAAAAAGTTAAACTGGGGGCTGGGAAGGTGGCTCAGTGGTAGAGCGCTTGCCTTGCATGCCTGAGGCCCTGGGTTCGATTCCTTAGCACCACATAAGCAGGGAAAAAAAGCCGGAAGTGGCGCTGTGGCTCAAGTGGTAGAGCGCTAGCCTTGAGCTGAAGAGCTGAGGGACAGCGCCCAGGCCCAGAGTTCAGGCCCACGACTGGACCCCCCCCCCCCCCAAAACAAAAAAGTTAAGCTGATGAGTTCAAAAGCCAGTACGTGTCTGAGTTATAAGCTGAGCCACTCCTAGTTCGGCTGCAGTATGTTTCCACTACATAAATTCTTTGGGCTCTGTTGGATTGTGAAGATTCTAGTGACGTTTAGCACCATGTCCATGAGTTCAAAAGCCAGTACGTGTCTGAGTTACAAGCTGAGCCACTCCTAGTTCGGCTGCAGTATGTTTCCACTACATAAATTCTTTGGGCTCTGTTGGATTGTGAAGATTCTAGTGACGTTTAGCACCATGTCCCTGTTAATGGCGCAGACGCACACTGATGGAGAAGCTGTGACTCATAGCAGAATGCGTCACGTCCCCATGTTTCCCACCCCGCCCACCCCCAACATACCCTTTAGGCTCCATTCGCAAGCACATGTATTTTTCCGCTTACCCTTCAAATGATTCTCTATCTTATTCCATTTAACCATTTTTTTTTTCTTGGCACTTCCTAGACATACCTGGGATGGAAGAAGGGTTCAAATGAATTCCACATCCACAACAAGGTAAGTCTACATAATACCTTTGAAATTGTTATATATGACTTATGACATAAAGGATATTTTGCAATCAAGATTGCCAAAATGGAAGAGACAAATTTGAAAGTATTTAGAAATGTACTTATGGAAAAGTAGAAACTAGTTTAATAATGTACGTTTAATTGCTTGTGGAGAATGCAAAAATAACAGCCATGTTGTATAAAGCATATGATAAAGTAAGATAAACTAAGAACATACATAAATTAATTTATGAATTTAATAGTATTCAGGCATTTTCAGGCCTACACAGAGCCTCATTAGTGCTAGGGAAATACAAACACAGTAAAGCATGCCAACTGAGTTCTGCACATTTGCTAAAATAGATCACTGCATGCCAACATTAAAAGAAAACAGTGACTTATAGATTTGTAGTGAGTACAAGTCTTAAAATAGTGTTCTATCCTAAGAAAAAACTAACCCTATCCAAATACATTTGCAAGAATATTGTTGAAAATTTTGTAAAGCCAGAAGGCAGAAGTAGATGGATACCAGAATTGTCTTGATTCTGTACTTCTTTTGGGACGGGTTCAAGACTTGCATTTCTTCAGGTGCTAGGGCCTTTTACTTCCATTAGCAAAGAGAGCAGATGCTTTGCCAGCCCTGGGGTGTGAGAGTGCTTTTGAACTCTTACTGATGTCAAAGTTCAAGTTAGTGAGGATACTTGGGAAAAGTGGAATCAGCCAGGACTAACTCTGTTAATCTGAAACCACACTGTTTCTTCCTGGGGTCCTGGCTATGCCTGAACTGAGATCACCCAAACCCTTCTTAGGGTTCAGGCAGCCTGCAGCCCTGGCTCTACCTCAAGACCAATGTGCCTTCTACCCATTGACTTACCCTTTCCAACTCAAGGCCCAATGAGGACATAAAGTATTACATTCCAAAAGAGAATGGTCCCCATTCATTCCTGCTACCCCACATAGAGTGAAAGAAAGCCACGAAATCTCTCCAGAATCTTCTGACCACCACATAGGAAGCTCCCCAGTATGGCTATGGAGAGAGCAATATGTGGGGAAAGTCCACGTGCAGGAATAAGCACATCAATATTTTGTTTTGATTCTCTTTCCACCAGACCCTGCCTTGACTTCTCACAGATTTCCCAGCAGAAGAATTGGGTAGATGATAGCATGGGAGAAAAATGTTCCACTAGGGCCAGCGTGCGGCCTCCAGAGAGCTGTGTGTACGCACGTACTGGAGCAATTGAGAGCCCTGCTTGACTCAGGAAGCCAGTAGGGGGGTCTTGATGCTCCCTGGGAGCTGAGACAGAGTGACCTCTGTCTTTTGGCCCTCTGGGAGGTTGGTCACTCCCATTGGCTCTCCTGCTGCTGCGGGCTGTCACCTCACATGACCTCACTGGAGCAGATGAGTTACTAGCATGTTAGCAAGAGTTTGGCTACATAGTGTCCTTTCTCTCTCCCCTCCAGGAATACGGAGATTCTGGAAGTCCCACCAAACTGGTGGGACTGCAAAAATGTAGCAGGACATCAATTTAAAATGATGACACATTTTTCAGACTTGCTCATAAAACATTACTTCTTAAGCTGGGGGCGGGGAGGTAGGAAGGGATGAAGGCCAGAAGATCTGAGTATAGGAAGGTAAATCTGAAATATTAGTATCCTTATGAGAACTCTCCTCCAAAAAGACGAGATTTGAGGGGAACTTAGGTGCCCCAAGAAAGGCATCAATTCTGACATTCAACCTACAGAATCTAGGTGCATGCAAGCATTTTGCATACATTTCTTATCCATGTGACATGTTACAAGTGTACTACCTTTGTTGCCATAAGGGATTACAATGAAATTATGAGTATCTCTTCAATATTGACATATTGTTATACCCTCCCCTGCCTGATATGTAGAAGAATAATTGGAATGCTGGCCTTGCCTATAAAGTATTATGCATAATTTATGAGAGATGTTTGAGCCACTTTTAAATTAGTAAATGATACAATGCCTGTTTTCAGAAATTAGTGGCAGCTGATGTTGTTCACTATCAAGAAGTAAAGGAAGAAAAAGGACCCTTGGCATAACTCATTGCTAGGGTTGTAAGAACTCATTTCCTAAAAACAAAACAAAAGTGAAGTAGATAAAGTAAGTGGATTTCAGGCACTTATTTTTGAACAAAGGAAACCATCTATATAAAGTTGTTCAGAAGTTCAACATGTAAAGTGGGTATTAATGGTGTAAAATGGGTATTAATGGGCACCTCTGGTGGAAGTAGAGGTTGAGGTCCTCTCCCACCCCTCTTCAGTGTCAGCTTCATCATGACACCGAAGGGACTCTGGAGACCAGAAGGTGATATTACTGCCCACCCACTAGAAGTAACTAAGACAAAAGATGAATGAGAACACCACATTCTGATAAGAATAGTGAGAAACCAGATCACTCATGCCCTGCTGGTAGGAATGCAAAATGGGGCCTCTGTTGGGGAAATGGTTTGGCAATTTCTTTTCTTTTTTGTTGGTCGTGGGGCTTGAACTCTGGGCCTGGGTACTATCCCTTAGCTCTGTCAGCTCAAGGCAAGCCACTTGAGCCACAGCACCACTTCCAGTTTTCTGGTGGTTTATTGGAGATGAGAGTCTCACGGACTTTCCTGCCCAGGCTGGCTTTGAACCATGATCCTCAGACCTCAGCCTTCTGAGTAGCTAGGATTACAGGCGTGAGCCACTAGTTCCCAGCAAGTTAAGACTTCTTCTCCTTCCCCTCCTCCCCTTCCCCCTTTCCCTCTCCTTCCTCCTTCCCCTCCCCTTTCCCTTCCCCCCCCCCCCCCTCCAGCTTTTTCTGTTTATATGGTACTGAGGAATCAAACCCAGGACTTCATGCATATGAGGCAAACACCCTACCACTGAGCCACATTCCCAGCCCACTTGGCAATTTCCTTTTTTTTTCCAACACAAAATTGCTTACTTTATTTTGAAACAATAAAATAGTAGCAACACAATAACTTAGTTACCATAAAGTATCCAATGCAGCAAAATAACATAGCAAATAAGCAGGCCCTACCTTAGCAGAAATTAGTTATCTCCTCTAAGCAAGAAAACCAACCACCAAGCTAGTGGCTTCTCAGTCCAATTTGGCAATTTCTTAAATCACTAAACTTGCAACTGCTACAAAACCTAAAGATTGCATTCCTGAGTATTTACCCCAGAGGACTTAAGTTCACACTGAAATATGTGAGCTCTATTTGCAATAGCCCCCGGAGGGAAACAACCTAGATGTCTGTCAGCAGACAAATGGTTAAATAAACCCTGGTATGTCCATGTAACAGAACACTACTGCACAATTAAAAAAAGAGAACTAATAAAGAATATATGTAACAACCTGGTGACCCTCCATATAATTAGGTTGTGTGAATGAACCCAATACCAGAAGATTACAGACTGTATTATACCATTTATGTTACACTCTGGAAATGTGAAAATTATGCAAAGGGGAGAAAAGATCTCTGTTGGCCAGAGGTGAAGAATGTGAGAAGGAAGCAGATATGGCTACAAACGGGCAACGCGAGGACTCTGTTGGTGATGAAAATGTCCTTTATCTCGTCTGAATCACCATCTGTATCCTGGCTGTAATGTTGCCCTATAGTTTCGCAAGCAGCACTGTTGGGAAAATAGGGTAAGAGGCACACAGAAATGATTTCTGAATACTGTATGGAAACCTATAATTTTCTTACAAGAAAAGAATGCAGTAAAAATTTAAATCTTTACGTAATAATCTCAATCCTAACTCAGATTCCAAGGAACGCCATACAGCTATGACTTGGGGTCACCTGTAACAGGTGGTTTTACCCTGTCACTCTGGATAATCCAGGCATTCTTTCTGGCAAATGCTGGACTCCAGATTAAATTCTACTTTCTTCTTTTTTTAACAAGTCCCAAACACAGTTTGATTTGATATCATGAATCAACACAAGTTCAGTTATGGAAATGAACCCGTTGTTGTTGTTGTTGTTATTGTTTTTAAAGTTCATGCCTTCTCTGGATTGGATAGATATTGAAGTGACAAGACAGAGAAAGTAATAGTATAAATAATAAAAATAATAATGAAGAAGATAATCTTGACAAGCAGTGACTGGTTGGTGTGATTATAGCATGTTCTTCTCTATTCCCCCAAACTGATTTAGGGTCAGATTTTTAAAATGTCTATTATCACTGGGTGCCACTGGCTCATCCTTGTAATCTTGGCTACTCAAGAGGCTGAGATTCCCCCAGGCAGGAAAGTTTGTGAGACTCCTATCTCCAGTAAACCATAAGAGGCTGGAAGTGGAGCTGTGGCTCAAAGGGTACAGTGCTACCCCTGAGCACAAAATGTTAGGGCCAGTGCCCAGGCCCTGAGTTCAAGCCCCAAGATTAGCACCAAAACAGCAAAAATAGAATTAAAAAATAAATAAAATAAAATATGTATTGTTGAATGTGGCAAGCTGAATTATGTGACCCCCTTCAAACCAGTCTGCACCTAAATTGCCAGGATCTGTGACTATGTTCAAAGGAACTTCACACATGTGATTGAGGTCAGAATCTTGAGACAGGATAAATATACTGGATTAGCCAGGTGGGCCTGATGTAATCACAAAGGTTCTTACAAAAGAGAGGGCCGCGGGCAGAAAAAGGAGAGAACAGTTTGACAAAATACAAAAATTGATTTGGCCTTAAATGAGGAAATACACTAGGAAAAGGTAACAAATGGATTTACATCTACAGCCTTCTGAATAAACACGTCCTGCAGATGCTTTGGCTTTAGTCCTGTAAGATTCTCTGATCTTCAGAACTGCAAGAAAAGAATGTATGTCCTGTCTTAAATCACTAAGCTGTGGTAATTTGTTATAGCAGCAATAGGAAACTAATACAGGTACCATGATGCTATTAAAGGAGATAAAAAGAAAGAAATAAGATGAAGCAACAGCTGGCTTCCAGTTCTTTAATTTTATTGAAATATTAGTTTGAAAATAAAATTTTTATAAGCTATATGCAGATTGTATACTGAAAAGCTTACCAATACATACACACAAGCCCTTTCCCCTCACCCCCCACCAATTCTTATAAGACTTAAGCTGAACATTCTCCCTTTTTTTTTTTTAATTTCCATTTTGGGAAATGAAGATTCAAGTAAATGTCAATAAAATGATTGGGAACTCTACAAGCATTTTTCGATGTCATATTTTGATAATCTCTTTATTTTGATCATCTCTTCCTGACATTTCTTCCTTTATTGTTAAATCATCTTCATTCATTCAATAAACAGCTAAGTATTGAAATATATATGCATGAACAATATATATGTGTGCACATACATACACATGAGATCAGAATGAAATAAATCCTCTTATTAATAACTGTATGAGAACAGTGAAGATTTTGATTTTTAAAAAGATGAATCCAAGGATATATATCTGTGATGTCCTAGAAAGCTCTTTTGGGACATTATTAAATGGTAGTTTGAAAGCATTTTCAAACAAGGGTTTGTGATCCTTAGGCATCTGCAAAATGTTTTCCTGGTGACTTCTACTATGACTAATCAGGCGTGATAGGCATTCACCCAACCCAAGGGCTTTGCAAAGTTCTCTTTGTGCCTGCATACTACATAATCAGCTCAGGCTGACATACATCTATTTTTTTGGTGCCCATCCTGGGGTTTGAACTCAGGACCTGGGTGCTATCTCAAGCTCAAGGCTAGTGCTCTATCTATCACTTGAGCCACAACTAATTGAAGATAGGAATCTCACAAACTTTCCTACCCAGGCTAGCTTTGAACTGCAATCCTTAAATCGCCGCCTCTGAAGTAGCTACGATTACAGATGTGAGCCACCAGTGCCTCGCTATAAGTCTAGTTTTTGAGAGTATCTTCTAATATGTGAATAACTTGATTAGAAACAATGTTCCTGGGGCTAGGAAGGTGGCTCAGTGGTAAAGTGCTTGCCTTGCATGCATGAGGCCCCAAGTTCGATTCCTCAACACCACATAAGCAGAAAAAAAAAAAGCCAGAAGTGGTGCTATGGCTCAAGTGGTAGCATGCTAGCCTTGAGCTGAAGAGCTGAGGGACAGCGCCCAGGCCCAGAATTCAGGCCCCACAACCGGACCTCCCAAAGAAAAGAAAAGAAAAGAAACAATGTTCCTGCCAAGTTTACAAATACCTGACTTTAAAATAATCTCAATATACTTTCAAAACTTGTCATTAAGGAAAAAAAAACTTGTCATTAAGTTTCTTGTTGTGGTACCTAAGAGTATCTCTTTGAAGTCATCTGAGTCAATCCAACACACTCCAGAACACCAGCTGAGCTTAGTGAATGGGAACCTCCTGCCTTATTCAACCTGTTCATTAGACCTTTCATTTACAGAGAACATTTCATTTAATGTCGACCACTTGCTCACCTGTAAATAAAGATAAAATCCTATTGTCTCCTATTACCTGAAAACAGCTGTCAGGCTTTCTTGCCCAATCTTTCCTTTTTCCTCAAGTTAAATATATGTTTCTTTTTTTCCCCTCTTCTTTCCTTCATAGGACAATTTTCCAGACAATTCTATCCACACTCACTTTTCTTTCTGCATTTTTTTCTAAGCCCCTTTTTAAAAGAGACCATTCAAAATAGGACAAATAAATATTCTAGACGGCACCTGGTCACAACAGTTCTGTCAATGCTTATGAAGTTAATGCTGTGTTTTATTCATGTGGTATGAATAAAAGATCTCATTAGCTGGGGCTGGGAAGGTGGGTCAGTGGTAGAGGGCTTGCCTTGCATGCAAAAGGCTCTGGGTTTGATTCCTCAGCACCACGAGTAGAAAAACCTGGAAGTTGCACTATGGCTCAAGTGGTAGAATGCTAGCCTTGAGCTGAAGAACTGAGGGACAGTGCCCAGGCCCAGAGTTCAGGTAGCCACGTAAGGCATTGTGTTAGGTCAGTCAGCTGTGACTCCACCCAACAGTTCAAAAAAGAGCTATTGTTTCTCCACCTTCTTCAAAAAGCTGCTGTGGGAGACTACCCAAGCACCAGTCAGTGAATTACCAATATGACATGTAACAAGTTATAATAAGGATGATTTGGCTTACCATTGCTTTTCTGACTCTTGGTGATCTCTTAATTTCTAAATATCCAGCCACCATTAGTTTGAAAATGAGCTCTTTAACTTTCTTATATTGGTTTATAGGATCTACTCTTTAAAAAAAAATCTCTATTTATTAACACAAGTAAACACAGACATCATATCCTAACATATACTGTGCACCAATATTTTTGAAGATTAAAGTAGGTCTGAAAGAGTCTCCATATTTGTTCCTCAGCCCGAGATAAAATGAATCTGGATTTAGAAACTTACATGAAGCCAGGCAACTGGTGGCTCATGCCTGTAATCAATCCTTGCTACTCAGGAGGCTGAGTGCTGGGGATCACAGTTCAAAGCAAGCCCTAGTAGGAAAGTCCATGAGACTCTTATCTCCAATTAACCACCAGAAAACTGGCTCAAAGTGGTAGAGCACTAGCATTAAGCAAAAGAGTTCAGGAACGACACCCAGGCACTGAGTTCAAGACCCACAACCCACAAAAGAAAAAAGAAAAAGAAAAGAAAGAAACTTAAATGAAGAATGACTAGAATTGGATGAGATTCCCTGCTTCACAGTGACTAGTCATCCAGGAGTCAGGGGAGAAGGGGAGCAGGCTCTGGTACCTCTAGACCTTTCAGATACGATAGGGGGCACTATCAGCTCTAGCTTCAGATTCTGTTTTTTTCCATTTCACAAAGCTGCTTCTGTGCTCAGCTTGAGAAATGCTTGGTGATACAAAAGGGCTTCCCAGACAGGAGTATTATTAAACATTAATTATTAAAATGATTACCTGAATTGGGATTAATATGTTGGAAATACTCTTGTTTCTGCATAACATGAGATATGTTTACTTTATTAACATCGAGATAGAATGCCACCTAGACAGCTTCTAGGATTTGTCACTATCATGACACTGATTAGCTTCTGATTTTTTTTTTTGTCGGTCGTGGGGCTTGAACTCTTCACTCAAGGCGGGCGCTCTACCTCTTGAGTGACAGCACCACATCCAGTTTTCGAGTGGTTTATTGGAGATAAGAGTCTCATGGACTTTCCTGCCCGGGCTGGCTTTGAACCATGATCCTCAGATCTCAGCCTCCTGAGTAGCTAGGATTACAGGTGTGGGCTACCAGTGCCCGGCATTTCTGAAATTTTTTACCTTAATTCAAGAGAAGAATGTAGAACACATTACGGATGTTTCTTCAATCTAATTTTTCCCTTTCCCTTTGCTCAGCTTAATATTGGATGAGGCTGACTTCACTCCCTGCTTCAGGGTACCTACTGATTGGTCTCAAGTCTATTTGCTCCACAGATTAATTAGGAAGGACATATGACTCTACTGAGCAGCAAACAAGAATTCAGGACATTTGTCAAATGATGGTCAAGAGAAAAGCTATCAACTCTTCTCTGGATGCTATTGTGCTTATCTGACAATCAAGAGGAAAGCAGTGTGAAGATAGGAAAAAACAGCATTTAAAAATAATCACACACACGCATTCACACAGAGAGAATAGTATCCTTTATGAAATAATCTGCAATTCACACTATCTTGGTCTTTCTCACCCAAAGTTCTATAGAAGAATTAATTCCCAGTGGTTCTAAGACACACTCTACATGTAACTATGTTCTCTCTTACACATCTAGAATGCACTGTGGACTGTCTTGGAAAACAGGGGAAACAGTCACTCAAGCCACTTACTATGCTCTGTGATGAAGATAAGAAACTCTGCTTGTAAAAGCACTTTGACTTTCTAGTTGGTAGAGCTAATAAATTGCCTTTATTGTTTAAGCTAGTTTGAATCAAGATATCTGTTTCTTGCAGAGCTGAAGTGTTCTAACTGATAGAGAGGCCAACGTCCTTTTGCAAACAGGCTTCTTTCTTGTGCTCCATCTGTTGGTCAGATTACAATGTTAATAAAATTCCTGGAAAATCTGGCTCAGCAGATGCAGTCTGTCATAGGTTTGCTGCAGAATCTGTTATCAGTTGCTTCATTTCTCAGGCCATTTAAAAGATATTGAACAATAATAAGAGGGTTAATCAGGAAGAGATTAGATTCTAACAAATGTGTAACTAACAATAAAGATGATTCCCCCCCCCCCCCAAAAAAAGCCCCAAACAAACCATGGAGATACTGAAAGAACTAGAGGTAAACTCAAAAAATTACTATTACAAAACTCACTATTACCACTATTATATACCATTTATCCCAGGAATGCATATTTTTGATGTCACAAATATGTACCTTTATATACACTTTTGAAATGCTAGGAAAGGTAGGGCATACTTCCTAGGAAAAAATACCCAAACTGGTATTTATTTGTATATTGAGGGCTTTTGTGGAATGATAAGAATAAAAGAAGGAGATAAAAAGAAAAGGAATAAAATGTGCTAACTTGTAAATGTGACTAAATTGTAAAAACAGATTCAACTAATCACATAGAGACTGAGTTGTCCCGAATGATGACAAGAGAGCTTAATTTGTGCATCTGCGCATTGACAAGTAGGTGAATATGGGTTTCCCCTGGGGGAAAAAGTTAGCATTGCCTGGAGAGAAGAAATTTATTCCATCTTAGGGCAGTTTTGAGAGGAAAGATTTGCCACAAGCCATCATCTGGGTAATCGTTCGGGCAGCTGAGGAAATCAGGATGTTAGTCCTAAGAAGTGTGCATCTAGACAGGGCCTCACAGTACCTGCCACAGCCCACCCCTATAATGCATCCATTCCCATTTATTTATTTATCTGGGTCTAACCTTCTTAGGGTTGGTCTCTTTTCCCAGGAAACATGCAAAAAGGAAGGTAGGGAATGAAGTACCATCTCCACTAGTGCAGCCGATCTCAGAACAAACATTCATCATATTGAACACCTCCTTCTCTGTGGCCCATTTTGAATTCCCTCATCCTTGGGTCATGGCTGCACCATGCTCATCATGCTCTCCTCAGGGCCACAATGCTGGGTTATTCTTTTCCTGCAAAGAGTAGGAGAAGATAGTAAGAGAAACCCCGGGGCCTGTCATGGAGTGACAGCAGTCACGTTCCGTGAAGCTCTCTTATCTGGAAGCCAGCACTTGACCGGCCACCCTCTGCTCTCCTCTGGCTGCCTCACAGGACTATGGGTGGCTCAACGTGCACTAAACAAATTGGCATTTGTTTCAAGCCACACCTGTAGCATCTTTTTTTTTTTTTTTTTAAAGAATAACCAGAATACCAACATACATCTTTAGAAAGTAGAAAAGTCTTATGAAAGTAGACAATGTGGGGCTGGGAAGGTGGCTCAGTGATAAAGTGCTTGCCTTGCATGCCTGAGGTCCTGGGTTCCATTCTTCCGTACTACATAAGCAGAAAAAAAAAAAAAAAAGCCAGAAGTGGCACTGTGGATCAAGTGGTAGAGCACTAGCCTTGAGCTGAAGAGCTGAGGGACAGCGCCCAGGTCCAGCGTTCATTCCCCATGACTAACCAAAAAAACATAACAAAACAACCAAAAAGTAGACAGTGTGTTTGAGAGGAATGCCTCCTTCTCTGGACGATGATAAATCATCTATGTCTCTCCAGAATGCAGTTGAGCATACTCTTTCCCCCAAAGCTTAATTTTTAATTAATTAATCAGAAAAGCACATTTATTTATTTATTTATTATGCTGGTCCCGGGGCTTGAACTCAGAGCTTAGGTCCTGTCCTTGAGCTTCTTTTGGTTTAAGGCTAGTGCTCTACCATTTGAGCCACAGATCCACATCCAGCTTTTTGATGATTAATTAGAGATAAGAGTCACACATCTGAACCATGATCCTTAGATCTCAGCCTCCTGAGTAACTAGGATTATAAGCATGAACCACCAGTGCCTAGCTAAAAAGCACATTGTAAGATATAAAGCTAGTGCCTGTGCCCATGTCATCCTGGTTGTCAAACACTTATACCACACCCACATTTTCATAATTTTAAAAGTAAATTATTGCCGGGCACTGATGGCTCACACCTGTAATCCTAGCTACTCAGTAGGCTGAGATCTGAGGATCATGGTTCAAAGCCAGCCTGGGCAGGAAAGTCTGTGAGACTCTTAACTCCAATAAACCACTAGAAAACAGGAAGTAGTACTGTGGCTCAAAAGGGAGAGTATTTGCCTTGAGCTGAAGAGCTCAGGGACAACACCCAAGCCCAGAGTTCAAGCCCCACGACTGACAAAAAAAAAAATTATTGATACACAGTGTTGATTGGCCTATTTAGCACCAATGGGGCTGAAGCAATCTGGAATCTAGGAATTATTTGACAGCATTGACTTGGGTACATCTCTGTAACTGACTGTAAGTTCTTTAAGACACAAGAGTTATTTTATTTCTTTTTTCTTTTTTTTCTTTTTAATGGCCAATTCACTTCATGCTAAACCCAATATTTTATGTTTAATTTCAGAGTATTTTTGTCTAACATCTGCCTCAATGACTGATCGAAAGCAAAGTCTACTCTTGACTTTTACTTTTTTCCCTAAACCTTTTACAACTAGGCTGCTCAAACTATATGGAAATAAACCAATATTTTTTTAATCAGTTCTTTAAAAATATGCAGGCATGAAGTAATGCAAAAACATTGTCCTGATTATGATAATGAAAGAACTAGAAAAGTTAAGTTAGAAAATATTTTTGATTCAGTTGTACATTTTCATGGTCTAGAGTAATTCATTTCTATTTAGTTAGATCTACAGAGCCAAATAATGTAACAATAAAAAGAATTAAGAATTCATGTGCAACCTGATTTACTGCATTTAATAAGTATTGTACTTCACAAGACAGAGCATCTGTCCATTTCATGGCTTCCCACTAGAGTGTGAGAGTCTGGCACATAGAGGCTCAGTAAATACATCTCAAAATGGGCATGGTGGTACATACCTGTAATGCCAACTCTTACGAGGCTAAAGCTGGGGGATTACAAGCAAGTTAAAAGTCAGCATAGTAGCCAGGTGTCAGTGGCTCATGCCTGTAATCCTAACTACTCAGAAGACTGAGATTTGAGGATTGTGGTTCAAAGCCAGCCCTGGTAGAAAAGTTCTTATCTCCAATAAAATACTCAGAATAATCTGGAAGTGGTGCTGTAGCTCAAGTGGTAGAGTGCTAGCCTTGAGCACAAATAGGCTCAAAGATAGCAACCAGGATTTGAATTCAAGCCCCAGGACTGAAAAAAAAAAGTATGCATGTTGCTTCATATCAAAACAAACAAATATATCTCTAAACAAACAAATATATCAAACTCATAAATATACAAAGATTGTATTGCTTATCTGATACTTCATATTGCAGTTAACTTTTCTTTTCTTTCTTTTTTTTGGTCAGTCATGGAGCCTGAACTCTGGGCCTGGGCACTGTCCCTCAGCTCTTCAGCTCAAGGCTAGCGCTCTACCACTTGAGCCACAGTGCCACTTCCGGCTTTTTTCTTTTTGCTTATGTGGTGCTGAGGAATTGAACCCAGGGCCTCATGCATGCAAGGCAAGCACTCTTCCACTAAGCCATATTCCCAGCCCCTGCAGTTTTCTCTGTCTGTGTGTGTGTGTGTGTGTGTGCGCGCGCACACACACATGCAGTGTGCATGCACAAGTACCAAGGCTTGACGTCAGGGCCTGGGTACTGTTCCCTTAGCTTTTCTGGCTCAAGGCTAGTCCACTACCACTCGCACCATATCTCTACTTTCAGGATTTTTTTTGCTGGTTACTTGGAGATAAAAGTCTCATGGACTTTCCTGCATGGGCTGGCATCAAATCGCAATCCTCAGATCTCAGCCTCTTGAATAGTTAGGATTACAGGCGTGAGTCGTGGGCACCTGGCTGTTTTTCTTCCTTTGTTTTTGTTTTCTTATTCATCCTTCCTCTCCTCCCTCTTTAGTTTCTCTTTTCTTCTGTATCTTTACCTTTCTTTAGTTTTTCCTTTGCTTTAACCCCATTTCCTTTTTACTTTCTTTAGAATGGGTAACAAGGGGAGACAGAAAACATTTTTAAGATAGGATTTTATTAGGTAGCACAGTTTGGCCTTAAATGCAATATTCTCCTGCTTCAGTCTCCCAAATGCTGGGATTACAGCTGCACACTATCATGCCAAACTTAGGAGACATTCCTTTTTATGAAGAAACATTTCATTTTGCATTAGCCTAACTTCCCCTTTCCAACTACAGACCTGGGAGACGTTTTCTTTCCTCTAAAGAGGTGAGGTGGGCCTCTGTGCCAACTCAGAGCAATCAAAGCAAACCTTAATGAAATCTTCTCGAAATGAAAGGTCTGCGAGGGGCTGGGGATGACGGTTCGTACCTGTGACTCCAGTTACTGTGCCATCATAGTTGGAGGGTGGCCCAAGGAGAAGCAAGAGACTCTCTCTAAGAGAAGAAAAGCCAAGGACTGGGTATGACTGAAGTAGTAAAGCAGTTGAGATCCTGAGTTCAATCCCCAGTACCACCAAAACAGGGTGGGTGATGTGCTGGTAGAAGAGTTGGGGTGAGGGCATGAGGTTCCTCAAATACTCAGGGAGAACAGTGGGCCTTAGTGAGTTCATTCACATTAGCCACAGGCTGCCAGGACCCTTAGCCTCTGCGTCTACTGAATCAGCAGAACCAAGCTTAGTCTTGCCCTTAGCTAAGTGTAAGCGGACATTCAGGAGCTAGGTTCCCAGAAATCATTTAAGAAGCTGTCACAGGAGACCCATTTCATTCATCTCTACATTCCAAATATAGTATTGATGCTTACACTCAAATTTGAGTGACAAAAACAGATTCATCCAGGATCAGAGAGGTTGCTGAAGCCAAGGTTGGTACTGTAAATTATCCTATGTGAGCTCGCAGACAGGACTCTTCTCATTCCAGTTCATCCTGCCTCCTCCTCACCCTTGGCCTCCCAACCTTCGTCTCTGCCCCCTCCTCTCACCTCCACCAGAACCCACAGACAGGAAATGCATGCAATAAGTAATAAAAAGGGCTGATGGAGTCACGCATTGAATACCGACTCTATCCAAAGTGCTACTCTAAAAGAAGGATGTCTATTTTCGAGAAGTGAGAAATATGCTTTGTTTCTCAATTTCCTTGACATGTTCCATCCGCACCTGCCACGTTGTGAAACAGGAGATTTAAAACACAAAGTTAATTGAACATTGAAAGGGCTAGTATCATAGTCACTGCAAGTTGATTTTCAAAGAATCAAGGAGCAGAAAAGGAAAAGGCTAGTTTTAACATTATCTAAGAAAAAAGAGTTTTCAGAACTGTGGCTTCTTCAACTTAGGGACCCATGTGCTCTGTTGGCTTTTTCCATTCAAGGCTGGTGCTTTAGTACTTGAACTGTCGCTCCACTTCTGGCCTTTTGCTGGTTAATTGGAGATAAGAGTCTGAGAGATTGTCCTGTTCCTGAGAAGCTAGGATTACAGGAGTGAGCTGAAAAGAGATTTTAACTGTAATAATTTTTTGTGTGTATTTACTTAGTCATTTTCCTATATAAGTACATCAAATACATTTCATCTATTTAGAATTTTTAAAAATCAAGGCCTGAAGATATTATATAGTCTGAGAAATAGCCACTGCTTTAATGTTAAAGAATCATAATAAAATAATGGTAATGAACTACGGATTAGGCAAAGAGTGGCTAAATAGCTAAATCAGGTTAAGAAATCAGTCGAAGTTAACTTCACTTATTTGCCTTGGCAAGTCAAAGCTGAATGCATGTTATGACTCTTGCATGAAATGTAATAAGGAAGCAGAGGAAATTTCTTTTTATCATAATTACCTACCATCTACCTTCCCTCCCTTCCCCAAAAGAAATTTCTGTTCTGTGTGCTTAGCTTAATTTATATTACTTATAAGTTTAACATATTATTTCATGTGTCTTAGTTTATATAGTGAAATTGTTATTAATAACCATGTCAAATCATTTAAAGACTTTTGAAAGCTTAATGCAAAATGATGCAGTTTTTTTTTTAATGGTTTACAGCTTTTAAAATTGTTGTGCTTGATAATGGAGCCCCCTTGTGGGGAATGTGAAGCATTTCAGGCATTCAAAGCACAGGAAATATTAACTTTCCACCCTTTAACTACACACTATGTATCAAGAAAATACATTCTTTTTCAGGTTTTTAAAGTTTTCATCATAGAGGTCTTTCACTTCTATAGTTAGTTAATTTCTAGGTATTTTATTTTTTGTGGGGCTACTATAAAGGGAGTTGCTTTCCTGATTTCAGCCGTGCTCTTCTCATTGTTGGCATACAGAAAAGCCATTTATTTGTTTGTTTGTTTGTTTATTTTTGGGTCCGGTGGTAGGGCCTGAACTCTGGGCCTGGGCGCTGTCTTTGAGCTCTTCAGTTCAAGGCTAGCACTCTACCACTTGAGCCACAGCGCCACTTCCAGATTTTTTTTTCTTTCTGCTTATGTGGTGCTGAGGAATCAAACCCACATCCTCAAGCATGCAAGGCAAGTGCTCTACCACTGAGCCACCTCCCAGCCCAAGCCATTGAACTTTGAGGGTTAATTTTGTACCTTGCTACTTTGCCAAAGTTTTGAATCAGCTTGAGTAATCATTCCAGTTAGAATGGCTATAATCAAGAAATTTAATAACAACAGATGCTGGAGGGGATGTGGACAGAAGGGAACCTTACTGCATTGTTGGTGGGAGTATAAACTTGTTCAACCACTTTGGAAAGCAGTATGGAGGTTCCTCAGAAAACTCCACATAGAGCTCCCCTATGACCCAGCAATCCCACTTTTGGGCATTTACCCAAATGATCACAAACAAGACCATACTAAAGCTACCAGCACAACTATGTTTACTGCAACATTATTTACCATAGCTAACATGTAGAACCAACCCAGATGCCCCTCAGTAGATGAATGGATCAAGAAAATGTGGTATATATAGACAATGGAATTCTATGCCTCCAGCAGAGAGAATGACATTGCCCCATTTGTTAAGAAATGGAAAGACTTGGAAAAAATTATAGTAAGTGAAGTAAGCCCGGCCCAAAGAAACATAGATCTGATGGTTTCCCTTATTTACAATAACTAGTATATATCTAGGACGAGCAGAAAAGGTCAAAAGCTATGTACATATGACCTGATAAGATGATGTTAAGCGAAATGAACCCCAAGATAGGGACATAGTGGTTTTTTCTTTCTGGTTCCTAACATATTTGTAAGTACCATGTGATTTTTTTGTTTCTTTGTATGTTCCTCCCCCATGGTATAACCCCTGTTTTCACTGTATTTGATGTCGGTGCCCTGCATCTTGTATATACCGTTCTCTAGTTTGGGGAAGGGAAGGGAAAAAACAAAATGCTTAAATAGGGATACAGGTTGACCCATTGTAACAGTGAGATGTACAAGACACTATGTGGAAAAACGAACTTTACAATTTAGGTGGGGGGGGGGGGGAAGAAGGGAGGGGGGAATGTAGTTGTGGAAGTGGGAGGGGAAGGAGGGGAAGGGAAAAACAAAGGAGGAAGTAACAATGCTTGATAAAAAATGTACTCATTACCTTGCTCATGTAACTGTAACCCCTCTGTACAGTATTTTTACAATAAAAAAAGTATTTAAAAATATATTCTTTTCTGGCATCCAGAAATGAGCAGGAGCTCAATGACCACTGGGAGCTTTGTGACATCACCATGTGATGTTTCTCACGCGGTGGATCATCTTTGTAGCAAAAGATAAAACAGTATGGATTTTTTAAAATTTTTATTCAACTTGATTGTTATGTCCTTTAGGGAACAAAACAAAGTGACTTGCCATTGCTCTCCCATTAAAACTGCCTCCTGTAATGGGATTTCTGAACACGTAACATTGGGAAGATGTATGTTTTTTCTTAATCTAATGGAGCTAGTTCTTTACTTTTAACCAAAGGGCATTCTTCCAGTTAAAAGAAGAAAGGTTACTCAGCAAACCGCAGCACATTGGAAGATAGGTGCTAGCCTCTCATGCAAGCCAGTTCCAATTTGCCAATGAACACGCTAACAAATATTAGAATCTGGAGTTTTTGCTTTCTTAACCAATGATAGAGGGAGTCTCAGCTGAGAAGGGGGTCAGGAGTATGGAGAAATGGTACAGTAAAACTGCCATCTATTCCTTCACTTGTATAAGTGTGAAACAGAATATTGAATGAAAA
The DNA here is from genome assembly GCF_019054845.1 of Dipodomys spectabilis. Classification (NCBI taxonomy): domain Eukaryota; kingdom Metazoa; phylum Chordata; class Mammalia; order Rodentia; family Heteromyidae; genus Dipodomys; species Dipodomys spectabilis. The sequence continues at coordinate 4,429,953 of NW_024870750.1, forward strand.
AAAATACCCAAGTGAGAACTATTACAATACACATACAAATATAAAAATCAGGAAGTGGTGCTGTGGCTCAATTGGTAGAGTGCTCACCTTGAGCTGAAGAGTTCAGGGACAGCGCCCAGGCCCACGACCGATTAGATAGATAGATAGATAGATAGATAGATAGATAGATAGATAGATAGATAGATAGATAGATAGGTAGGTAGATAGGTAGGTAGATAGGTAGGTAGATAGATAGATAGATAATCAAACTTGCTTATAACTTAACTGAATATTTCCAGGACTTTTTGGGTCCCAGGGAAAGAACTCAGTCCTACAGTAGAGGCTTAATGTATTTTTCAGAACTTAGCCCTAGGTAATGGTCTTCCCAAGCGGAGGGGGCAGAGAACAGCATTGAAGGCAGCTGCAGTGGCTAATACTCATAGATCACAGTGACTAGAATTTGTGGACTGGAATCAGAAATAAAGGATTTATGCGATGGATGGAAACAAAAGTCTCCAAGGGGGTTATCATAAATCTGTGGGAGGGATTTATGGGCTACACATGCACAGGAAAGAATCTCTGGGAGACCTGGGAGAGAGGGGCTACTGTAGGAATGAGAGATGAGCAGAAATATGTAAAAATACATGGTAGAATGATGCTGGATTTATAGTACAGCGAGAGTGGAACCTTAGATGTGCATTTAAAACAACAGAAAGATTGTACCTTGGAAGTAAAAATCAGGACTTTAAAACACCTGGTATGCTATATATCTATAGTTTAAAAAATGGAGTTTTCAACAATTATATATAGAAAAGATGTCAGCAAATGTTAGTAAATGAAAAAAATCAATGTGTATAGGTTTATAGTTTCCTATCTTTTGTATGCAAAAGGGAAAATATTATGCAAATAGATTTGTATTAACAAAAATAAAAATGAGGCAAGAATATGGTAATTGTGATGGATGAAAACAAGAGCCTTTCAATGTATATCTGTTAAAAGACACTGGCTATCTTTGGCTGATCTTGAATATAGGATTCGCCACAGATTTTTCTTTCAGCATATTGAATATGTGATTCTACTACCTTCAGGCTTCCATTGCTTCTGATGAGCAATCAGCCATTTCTCTTATTGAGTTTCTTTTCTGCTTTTAAGATTTCCCCCCAAAATACAGCGTTTTTAGTGTGGTGTGCCTTTGTTGATCTTTATGTGTTTATCTTTCTTGCAGTTCATTGAGTTTCTGTGTGTGTGTGTGTGTGTGTGTGTGTGTGTGTGTGTGTGTGTGTGTGAACTTACATACCACACAAATGCTCTACTACTTGAGCTTTGCCCAGGTACTTTTGTTCTTATATATTTTATTTCGTTTTGTTTTGTTCAGATAGAGTATTGGGATTACAGGTTTGCACCACCATACTTGACTTCCACTTCTTGAATGTGAAGATAAATTCTTTTGAAAATCAAATTTGTAAGATTTTCAGCTGCCATGTCTTCACTTTTTTTTTTTAAACTCTGGGCCTGGGCGCTGTCCTTCAGCTCTTCAGCTCAAGGCTAGCGCTCTACCACTTCAGCCACAGTGCCACTTCCTGCTTTTTCTGTTTATTTGGTGCTGAAGAATCGAACCCAGGGCCTCATGCATGTGAGGCAAGCACTCTACCACTGAGCCACCTTCCCAGCCCCCTCACAGACAGTTTCTGTTGCCTGGATTTCTTTTTTCTGGGTATGGTTTATTTGCCTTTGTTAGGTTCTAATACATTTGTTGCTCTGGTTGCAAACTGGACATTTTAGAAAGACACTAGAAAAGCCTAGAGATTAAGCTTTAATACTCTGTTTTTAGGTCTACCTCCACTCCTGGATAAACACTCAGAGTTACAACTTGGAAGGTAGGGGCTGGGATGGTGGCCTGCTTATCTTGGAGTGACAGCTTGCTTTAGAAATAAGCCACTGAATGGAGGCACTAGTTTCTGATCTGTTCAGCTTACCTGTCCTAGTATAAAGCCCTAGTCCTACCAATGAGCTGGGTTGAGGACAAGCCAGCCACAGCATCATTGAAGCAAGACATCTTGCCCTGTGATTGGAGGCTAGGCAGATGAAGAGAGCTTATTGGCTATTTTCAGCTGGAATGGAATTTGTGCTACATGTAGCTGGAGAGCCAAGTTCCCCTGAGCCTCTCTTCTTGGGATATTAAGATAGTTCTTGACATAGGGAGGAAGAAATCCTATGCTTTTGGCCCTACCCACTTGGAGTAGGATTTCCACTATGGTTACTCTGGAGGAGGTCAGATTTAGTATTCTCCTGAGTTTCAGTAGATTCCCTTGAATCTACTTCATTTTTTATATCCCCTTATGTCAATGTGAAGAGATTTCTACTGGTTGTTTAAAAAATAATGTTCCACAATGACATGTTTTCACTAGGACTTAGGTCTACAGTTTGTCACTGCTGTTCCAGAAAGGGAAATCCCTCATGTGTATTTTAGATATCATTTTCATTTTCGGATTCAGAAATATTAAAAAAAAGAAACCAAATAACACAAAGTAGTTTTGACAAGCAGCCTGAGCTAGCCTGAGGGGCATGACCATAGTTCTCCATGGTACTGAGTTGGGACAATGATCTGTGTCCAGGGAGGAGCCACGAGCAGTCAGTAGAGCTGAGTCCTCTTGGGCTAAAGTAGGGGGTAATTACGCTCTGCACTATGCATGGAAGGCCAGGGTCAGGTTGACAGATTTCTTGACAGAGCCCGTGTGGATGCATGACCACTGCGAACTAATGCTTACCAAGGCCCTGGCACGAAAGCAGCACCTGCACACAGATGCCATGATCTTAAATATTTCCAACTGGAAGAATAAGGGACTAGAAAAAAATGAATTCTAGAACAATAATTTCTTATGTCTCTAGAACTATGAGTTATGACTTTGATGCAGCCGTAAAAGTATAGGTAATTCATAATGACTTCGGCTGAGAGAGCTGAGGGAGAGAGAAGGGTAAGAGATGGGGGCAAGGTTATGCTAAGCATTCTTCAGAGGGATTTGGTTCAACAGGAAAGCTAAGGATACCAGGGGAGGTAGATAACTGAGATAATGCAATTCCTCAGGCTAGACAGGGAACCTGGCTTCTTACTTTAACAGGAAGGACAGCTCTAAAAACTGGTATAAATCCAGGCTACTAGGCTTAGTGGCTAACATGTGAATATGTATCATTTATATGCATTTTTATATACACATATATGCTTATTTGATGTCCTATTTTGGCATCTTTTTGTATGATAGAGGTAGTTCAAAATTTAAATGGAGGGTGTCTGAAGGGTCATAAAAGTGGGAAACTATGGTGACAAAGGTTTACAGATTCTGAGCAGAAGTTGCCGTTTGATGTGACACCCTAATTTTTCTCCAACTGTGCTCTCCTGATTGGGAATATGAGTGGAAAACATAGATCATCAAGGTCAAAGGTTGAGATGATTTCACAAAATAACTGCTCAGTACCTACCTCTTCATGTATTTTTTTAAAAAACATACATCTTAGATAGCTGTTCTTCCAGTGAAACAAACTACTTCTTTTAAATTTTATGTGATCTAGTCTCCTGTCCCTTTCATGGCTATCTTTATCTTCTCTGGCTCCTTTTGAGGTTTCCATTGTAATTTACAAAGGAGAGATGTAGTCAGTGCAGTGGGTATAGGAGATCTGCTGCTCACAGTGTTTCAGAAATAAATCGTGCATCTAACACTTTCTGGCTGTGTGGACTTAGCATCTTTGCACCTCAGTTTTCTCATCTGTAAAATGGAGGGAGAAATATCTCACTAAAGTTTCTCTGAAGATTAAATGAACTCCTGAGAATCCACTACTGAGTATTACTTTGTTGTTACTGTTGCAATTCAAATGAGATCCTCACAACAGGAAGCAGAATGAGGCTTACATCCTGGCTTTTGCATATCCTATAATATTTAATTCCTTGCCATATTACATAGTTTCACTCTCTTCTTTTTCCTCTAAATTATATAATTGCACATTTGTGGTGAACAGGAGGAAAGGCCTATCTTAGATTGCTAGAGATTTTCATCTTTTGAGACATTAATTTCTAAGTAGTTACATGGGACCTGTTTGACTATTGATATTATCTGCACCTCTTTTACTTCCAAAACTCATCTTTCTTTACTATCTTCTACTGAAAGTGCCACTGCTTTCCCCACAGGCTTGCTTATGGATATTCCTTTCCAAATACAACATCCTCAGGCTGTGAAGCCTTCTGAAGGTAGGGACTGTCATTTCTATCTTTGGTGGTAGCCTTAGAGCCAAGGCCTTTCACAGCCCATCCTCCACCCAGCACTTTCTTCCAGTGTGCGCAAGGGGATGCCTCTTCTTCCTTAAAGTCATGAATGCCATCACTTTGTCCCTCTCCCCTCAACTTTTCTCCTTTACACACCAGATAGGTTGTTTTTCAACACCTACCTTCAGTTCTTAAGTGATTACCTGCTTTGAACTCTGCTTACCTCCTTCCTCCAAGTTCTCTTGCCTGCTTTCTGACCTCTGTTGAGAACAGCTGGTTCCTATTCTCTGACACATTTCACCTTTGAAAGATTTTTCATTTCTACCTAAACCCAAAAAGTGCCTCCTATTTTCTCACAATGCTAAAACCTATTCCTCCTCCTCCTCCTCCTCATCCTCCTCCTCCTCCTCTTCTTCTTCTTCTTCTGTCAAATGTGAACCCAGCTGCATTTAGCCTGTATATTTTATCACAGTAAGTACTAGAAAGGAAAAATGATTTCATCTATGTTTTACAACAGTGAGTGTAATAAAATATATACAGATAATTTGTCAACTTCTGATCATGATGATACTCGAAGAACAGAATAAGCATTTCTTTGCTCAAGACAGGAACCATGTATTTCCATCTTTGATTACAAAATAATGATACAACCCCACCTGTAACACAAAGTCATAAATACTGATAAACATTTTTAAATACCTTACAAGAAAAATGTTATTTCACATTGAGATTGTCATGGGAGAGCTGATGTCTTTTCTTATGTAAAACGCTTATACATTTAAGGCTGTGAAGTATTATTGACCTAAAAGAAGACTAGCAGCATGGCAGGAAGGAAAAGAGGGAGAAAACAGAACAACTGAATGTTCTCAGCAAATGATTCTGTATACAGTGTCAGTCAAAGTGAGAAATTTTATACACACAATTTCAGAATTGTGCTTTTGAACTATTGTAAAAGAAAACCTGTGTTTTTGCATGTTTCTGAAGGTGTTTTCAGTTTATTTGAGGCACCTCTCCAACCTGATGACTGTTTTTAACATCCTATTCTATAATCCTAAGCCTATTTTTACTTCCTAATAATGAGTGTTAATATTTTAGACAATTCACATCTATAAAAGCAAAAGGAATCTGCTTATAAAAATACCCAATCTTTCAAATATAAGAAAGTACAATCATCTTAGAAAGCACTATGATTATTCCAAGAATGTGTTCACTTCTCCAGACTGTTTCTAGAATGCTGCTTTGGGATCACAGTCAGTTAGTTGAAAGCCAAGTTAGAAAGCCAATCTTGTAACTTTACAGAATTCATATGTATATATGGGTATAAACACATATATGTATATATATGTGAATTATATACATATTATTCACCATATTAATTTAGCTTCAAATTACAGTTGCCTGCATAAAAAGTCAAATTTACTTCACAAAGGCTTATATTCTGAAGGTGCCAGCCAGCCATCAGTAGCTCAGCCTTGTCATCCTAGTGACTGAGGAGGCTGCCTTCTGAGGATCACTGTTTGAGACCAGCCCAGGCAGGATAGTTGGAGATACTCTTATCTCAAAAAATTAACTAGCAAAAGGCCAGAGATGAAACTTGCTCATGTGATAGAGGTCCAGCCTTGCATAAAAATTAAAGGATTAAGTGACAGTGCCAAGGCCCTGAGTTCAAGCCCCAGGATTGGCACAGGTACACACAAGAAGGAAAAGAGAGAGAGAGAGAGAGAGAGACAGACAGACAGACAGACAGAGACAGGCAGGCAGGCAGGCAGGAAGGGAAGGGAAGGAAAGGGAAAGGGAAGGGAAGGGAAGGGGAGGGAAGGGAAAGAAAAGAGAGGAAAGGAGAAAGAGAAAAAGATCTGAAAGGTATTACTTAAATTGTGAAAGCATTTTTGAGTGGTATCTTAAAAGCTATTGAAAAGAACTGGGCAGTCTGAGTAAGATTAAAGCCGCTAAGCCAAAGCCGGCCACCTGAAAGTGGTATGGGGTGGCAGTGACATTTTTATGTGTAATGCTTTCCAAAAGCCCCATCTCTTTGCCTTCATACTTCTACTTTTCCTTCGGATGATTGAATTTTATCTAGCAACACATCACCTTTAAAAACCCTAAAATCATTTATAATAGGATCTGAATTTAAAACTTCCCATCAAGATGACCAGGGCTGGGGAGAGGTGCACCACTCTAAGAGACAATAAGAATATTTTGCTCCCAAACCTACGGCACCGAACGCATGTGGTAGGGGTTGGGATTCTAGACTCAAGTTTGGTTGTTTGTTTGTTTTGAATGCTGGTGATTTGGAGGGCCTTTCAAGCAGCTCCGAGGGTCTCCATTCTTTCCACAAACTCTAGGTATTTGAGCAAGTACGGGTTGCTTTCAATGATTTTTGTTTGTTGCACAGTGATTGCTATGATATGAGCATTTCAGTAACTGTGAATTTTGTTTAGTCTTTCTTTTCTTGGCACAGTTCACCATGCCTACTTGTGTGGCTTATGTTTTAAGTTTTGCAATTTGCTTTCCTTTGGGCACTTTTGAGGAAGAGGATGCCATGACTTTTATGTTGTCTGGGGAAGAGTGGTAACCTCCCCCCCGTGGTCTCTTTATCTATAAACAATTTGGCTTTCTGAAATGCACGGTTTATCATTGAATGAAGGGGATGGGAATTTGGCTTCACGAACCGTGCGATTTAACCCTTTTCTCAGAGGCTAGTGTCCCTGGCTTCGAACTTAGGCTGTTTGGTCAATGCCGTCACGGGCTCCGGCGGTCCCTCTCGGCAGAAAAGCACAACTGGGTTTTTGCGGGCCCACAAGGCCACGTCCCCTCCCGCCCCGCTGTTGGGGTCGGAAGAGGATATCCAACTACAAGCCCCCAGCCTTTTGGCATAGCGGTTTCGAAGGCGGTTGCGGCTTCGGGTCTGCAGATCTGAGCCCTGGCTGGGCAGGAAAGCATCCATATTCCTAGTCCGGTATCCCTCTTCGCGGTTGCGCCCTAGGAGCATGGAGATGTTGGGGTTGCGGACGGCGTAGATGACAGGGTTGATGGCCCCATTCGCCCAGGTCAGCCAGACAGCCACGACGTTGAGGATGGAGGGCGCCTGCGTGGCCTGGGCCTGTCGGGTGGCAGCCAGCAGCACCAGGAAGCAGTAAGGACCCCAGCAGCAGATGACAAAGACGATCATGATGAGCACGGTGGTGGCGGTGCGCACCTCGCTGAAGAAGCGCAGGACGCGCGCGTAGGTGGTCACGGGCCGCACGCGCACGTCCGACAGGCGCACCGTCTTGCAGATGTGGTAGTGGCAGAAACACATGAGCAGGAAGGGCAGCAGGTAGCAGGCCACCACCAAGCCCACGCTGTAGGCCGCACCCAGCTGCGCGGGGTCCGGGGAGGTCCGGTAGAGGCAGCCGTGGAAGCTCTGCGCGGCGGGCGGGTCCCGGGCAGCGCCGAGCAGCTCCCAGGGCAGGGAGAAGCCCAGCGCCGCCAGCCAGGCTCCGGCGAGCAGCTGCAGCGCGCGGCGGCGGCCGATCTTGTCCCGGGGCGGCCGCACGATGGCGCAGTAGCGGTCGAGCGAGATGAGGGCCACGCTGAAGGTGGACACGATGCCGAAGCACGAGCTGAAGAAGCGGCTGGCGGCGCAGAAGCCGCGCCAGGGCCCCGCGGAGTCGGGGGCGGCGGCGCTGGAGGCGGCGGCGGCGGCGGAGGAGGCCGCGCTGGCCGCCGAGGGCGCCGAGCCCCCCGGGGGCGTGAAGAGGTCCAGGAAGGCGGCGGGCAGGCAGAGCAAGGCCGTGAGCAGATCCGACAGGGACAGGGACAAGATGAAGGCGTTGGTGACGGTGCGGAGCTGCCGGTGCTTCACGATCACGCCCATCACCGCGCAGTTGCCCAGGCTAGACAGCAGGAAGATGAGCAGCAGGACGAGCGCCTGCGCCGCCACCGCCGCCCCGTGCGACAGCGGCGGCGCAGCCTCGGGGCCCGGCGCCGCCGGCCTCGCCTCCCCGGCCTCGGCCGCCGCCGCCGCCCGCGGGCCCCCGGCGCCCCCCGCCGCCGCCGCCCCCGGCCCGCCCAGGCCGCCGCCGCCCCCGGCCGCAGCGCCGCCACCCCCGCTCCCGTCGCTCTGGTTCCCCAGCGCCGCGGCCGCCGCGCTCGCCACGGTGCTGAAGGAGAGCGCGGCCAGCGAGGCCGCGGAGGAGGCCCCGCCGGGAGAGCCGGCGCCGGGGTGCGGGCTGCGCGGCCAGGCCAAGGCCATGCTCACTGGTGGGCGAGCCGGCTGCTCCTCCATGGGGCCCCGCGGCGGCGGCCGCGGGTCTGTTCATCCCGCACTCGGGACGGGAGGCGACGGCTGGGCCAGGGACCTGGCTCAGGGTGGGGCGCCCGCGGCGGGGAGTCGGGCTCCGCCGGGGCCCCCAGAGGGGTGGAGGTCGCGCGGGACCCGGCCGATCCTTTGACGTGGATTCCAGGCGTTGCCGAGGGAACCGCGTGTTTACGCAGGGAACGCGGGGCGGGACGCCAGCCCTGTACCCCAGAAAAGCCAGCCCATGACACCCCTCCCCACACACACCTGCTCCCACCGCCCGCCCCAAAGTTTCTTGGCCAGGGATCTGGGCATCGGAGTGCCAGCCGCCAAGTCCACCTTCTTAAGTCCAGCTGGAAAGAATGACACCACCAGCACACAAATGCGCAGGCACAATGGTGCGGTCTTACTTTCCTGTTGGGCACCCATGGCCTAGAGGATGGCCTCAGAGAGGAGGCTTTGCTTACTTCCCATGGGTGATTTTGGCGTATGCTGGTAGGAAAGGAATCTAGACCCTGAAGTGAAAATTCACACTGTGAGATCCTAAACTTGAGATTATAACTAGTCTCTTGTCCAGCTTGTGCTAAAGCAAAGCACCGAGGGCCTCAGTCTCCATTTCAGATGATGTAGATCAGGGATACGGTCCAAGAATGTGCATAGGTGGTGATGATAAATGCTGGTCCGAGAACCACAATTTGAGAGACCCTGTGAAAATATGGCCTCTCTGGCTGACTCCCGGCATTCCTGGGAGAGGGCCTCTAAGTCTATTCTGAAACAGGGGTTTTGAGGACGTTGGTTCCTTGCCTGCCCTGCTGCAGTCTTCCATCTGATCTCAGGATCGTGGCATGTGTTGAGTCTAAGGTGCTGCCAGCCAGGCAACCATCACAGGCACAGCACCAGATACCCAGCATGGAGACACAGGAGCAGGACAGATGTGGCTGCCTAGGGAAAATGGACAGTGGGCCAGCAGCATCAGCATGACTAGGAACTTCCAGAAATGCAAATTCTCAGGCCCGACCCAGATTGACTGAATGTGACCTTCTGGGGGAGGTACCCAGCTTTTTGGTGCATGTTGTGGGAAGCCCTCCAGTAGATGCTGACACACAAGTGTGAGAAACACTATTTTAAAGAATGACTAGCACACTTCTGGCCCACTTCTGTTTTCGATTAGTCCTTTGAATGCTTGCTTCAGTGAAGTGAAATACCTTACAAAGGGAAGTACCTTTATGGTGGTGTCAAGTAAGACCAGCTTTCTCAGTCTCAACACTGTTGACTTTTGGGAACAGATAATTGTGCAGGAGCTGTCCTCTTCTACCCAACTCAGGAGCACCTCTTTCAATTGTGGCAACTAAAAATGTCTCAGAAATTGCCAAATTCCCCTTCAGGGAAAAATCATCCCCAGATAAAAGTCATTGAAGACAAAAAAATAGAATAACTATAGGGTCATTTATTTATCAAATATAAGCGTCTAACATTATGTTTAGTTTTAGGAAATGAAATAATGAATCCTGATCCCAAGAGGCTTACAGTATTAGGCGAACATAAATGTATAACATGGTGATATGTGCTGTTAAAAATGTATATGATCAAGCCAGATGCCAGTGGCTTATGCCTGTAATTCTAGCTACTCAAGAGGCTGAGGTCTGAGGATCATAGTTTGAAGCCTGTCTGGGTAGGAAAATCTCAGAGACTCCTACCTCCAAGTAACAACCAAAAAGCAAAAAATGGAGCTGGGGCTCAAGTGGTAAAGCACTAGCCTTGGAAAATAAAACCCTCAGGGACTGTGCCTAGGCCCTGAGTTCAAGCCCCAGGACTAGCAAACACTTTCTCTCTCTCTCCATATATATATATATATATATATATATACATATATATATATGTGAGACAGTCATTATTTTCATATATTGTCAGATAATATGGACTTGAGGTCTAGGCCCTTGAAAAAAATGACATACACATATGACGTATAGATACATGTATATATATCCAGTTAAGGATTATTTTGCATACTGTTATTTTGTATATTGTAGCTTATCTAACAAAAGAGTCTACTGAATTCATGTGATAAAAGAGAATATTTTAATGTTTTTACTTATAATTAACAATGATCAAATACTATTTTTTACATGTTTATGTGGAAGTATCAATTAGTAAGAAGGCACTAGTGAACATTTTATGTTTTAAATGTACTTAGTATATGGTGATAGAGTATGAGATTCACTTCTTGGTAATGATTCACTGATTAGTTTTTTTGTTTTTTTGGAAGTACTAGAATTTGAATTTAGGGCCTAAAGCTTGCTAGGCTGGCCCTCTACTACTTGAGCCATGCCTCCTTCCTTGCTTTTTGCTGGTGATTTTTGGAGATACCAAAATAAGTCACCAGCACTGGGCTCATGGATTGATTTCTACTGTCTTATTGTTTTTCAATAATATAGTATGCAAGCCTTTTTATAAAAGCTTTAAAGAAACTAGAGGCACATTCATGAGAGACTGTGTGTTTAAGGGGAATGAGGCCCTGGGTTCATGATTTTTTTTTAAAGCCTTAAAGTGATAGCAAAAATTTGATTAGCATTTGGTCTTTGTATCTGTTTATAGCACGCAGGTACCAATGAATATAGAAGCTGGGCTTTGTAACTCAGAGGCCAGCCTACAAACCGCTAAAATACAGTATGTCTGTTCAAAGATGTCAACACCCCGGCCCATCCTTCCAAGCCTAGGTATGCCAAGTATTGAGAACCTTCCAGTACTCCATCTGGCTTCCATGCAGCTTACTGAGAACATTTTTGCTCCAAGTTAGACATCAGAATGATAAGCTTGTGGATTTCATCGTTGTAAGTCCTATAATTACAGGTATTATTCAAAGAGCCTTTAAGATAACATACTGTAGTCATAACCATAGAGTCATGTTTTTAAAGTAATATAGGTTTTCATTTTATCTGGTAGGTTAATAACTAGGAAAAGTTCCTGAATTTTTAGCAGTTTGTATACTAAACATACCAAATACATTGGAAGATTGGAGTTATAATGACTTTTGATTTAGCCACAGTGTGGAATTTAGACAGAGCGGAAATTAGCTTACATGCATATCAGACATTGGTTTTTACACCATTAAGAGAGAATGTTACTTATAGATAACGACCTTTAGAAGGAAAGCCCACACAATCATGGAAGAGGTCACTTGAGAAGAAAGCCGTCCTTCAGTGGGTCGTCCTCCTCCACGGTCATGCTCGCAGCCCCGGTGTAATGGGCTCGTCCCGACACTTCCACTACCACAGCTTTAAAGTCACCACACTTTGCTTCCTGAGAAAGCAACATGGAATGAGCACACTCTCAAAATGTTGCATCCACATTTTACCTGGTCTAAAGTTGTACCCTTGATTCTTATGCTAAGGAAAGCCCAAGGATTAGTCCCATGGGCAATGAGAGATTTTAAAGGACAGTGACATGGTCAAGTGAGTTTGAGCTAAATTAGGTTGGAAAATGGGGGGACAAATTAGAGAAGACAGAGACTAGAAGCCCAGAAACTTAAGAGGTAGCCTTGACTCACTGATTGAATCCAGAGTCACTAGGTAGTTTTTGGTAATGATGGAGGAGGACTAATATAAAGAATTAGGAGGTGGAACTAACTGGCCTGTTGACCCATGACAGTGTGGAAAGTAAGGAATTAGGAATCAGGTACGCATGACCATAGTTTCTAGCTTGGAAGTGATACTAGCGATGGCATTAATCAAGATGAAGGAGGAAGGGAAGGAAGAAGGGAGGTTGGGAGAGAGGAAGGGAGGATTTTTTTCATGGGTTAGAGTTTGTGATGCTTTGTGGACAGAATTTAGAGATGACTATAGAAAACATGTAGACTCAGAAATTGGTGCAGGATAGGCACTGTAATGATGAAGGTATGTGCGTAGGCAGTAGATAAGAATAAGCCTAGAAAATGATGAAAATGCCCAGTGACATCCAACTGTAGATGAGACGAGAAGGAATCTAAAGATGAAAGGCTGGAGACATGTAGTTGGAAGGCCAGGAACAGAAACTAGGACAGGGAAAGAGACTGAAAAGACATGGTCAGAGCCTGGAAAAGCCCATACAGACAGCAGGTGTGTGTGCACGTGAAGATGTTGGTAAGCATGATTAATACCATGCTTGGACATTTTACCTGCAGGATGTTTTATTTTGTAATTTTTAAGAATGACTGCATATAAGGATAAAATGTCAAATATTAAATTAGGGTAGAGTAATTTTACTATCTTTTTATAAAGCTGTTATAATATCAAGCCTCAGGAACTTTGGTTTTTTTTTTGTTGTTGTTGTTTTTGGGTCCAGTCGTGGGTCCTGAACTCTGGGCCTGGGCGCTGTCCCTCAGCTCTTCAGCTCAAGGCTAGCGCTCTACCACTTCAGCCACAGCACCACTTCCGGATTTTTCTTTTTGCTTATGTGGTGCTGAGGAATCGAACCCAGGGTCTCATGCATGCAAGGCAAGCACTCTACCACTGAGCCACCTTCCCAGCCCGCTTTTGTTTTGTCTGGTGACAATATAAAAGCAGTTCTTAAAAGGAAAAGGTCTGGTGAGGGAAACACATTCATAGTCTTGCTTTGCTGCTCACTGAGTAGATTCTGGTAAATTACCCAACCTTTCTAATGTTCTTCATTTATCATCTCTGAAAGAGGATGAGAACAGTACTAATTTGGTATTCTAGTAATGTTTAAATGAGATGTTTGTATAAAGTTCTTGGTTTAGAAATTGACATGGTAAATTACCTAACAAATACATACATTCTTACTATTTTGTTGGTTGGTTTGAGACAGAGTCTCACTATGTATTCAGGCTGACCTGAAACGATGTAGCTCAGACTGCAGTCAAACTTGTGATATTTCTACCTCAGCCTCTTGAGTGCAAGTACCTCCTAGGCAAGTACCATCAATACCTGGCTTATCTTTATCTTAAATTTCAGATTCTGAGGACATAGTGTTCTAAATTCCTGTTTACAACATAGACGGTTTAGAAAATTTCATGATTGCTTTGTGATACAGAAAGATCTAATGTAAAGAAAATTCAAGCTGAGCACTAGTGACACACTCCTGCAATCTTAGCTATTTTAGAGGATTGTGGTTGTAAGCTGTCCAGAGCAGAAAAGTCCATGAGACTCAATCTTAAACTAACCAGGAAAATGCTACATAGGGGCATGGCTCAAGTGGTAAAGCACCAGCCATAACAAAAAGCTAAGCGAGAGCATGAGGGGAGTTCTAGCCTTGGGATAGGCATTAAAAACAGAAAAGGAAAGGAAAAGAAAGTGAAAAGAAAGAAAAGGAAGTCCAATATACTTTCTAAAAACAAGCTACATTTGGATAGACTCCTATGTTAAAGGGCTCTTAATGTGATTTATTTGTTCAATGTAGATTATTCATTCTGTAGATTTCATTTATCTACTATAAACAGATAAAATAATTAGCTGTGTTGGTATATGTAAAGCTTTATTTCATTACAAAAGTTCTAATTTTCTTCAACCTTTTACACCTTTACATCTTTTTTTTTTTTTGCTTATTGGAGATAAGAGTCTCACAGAATTTCCTTCCTGGGCTGGCTTTGAACTGTGATCCTCACATCTCAGCCTCCTGAGTAGCTAGGATTATAGGCGTGAGCCACCGGCGCCTGTCACCTTTACATCTTATTATATAAAATGAAATATTACTACAGAATAAAACATAAGACAAAAAGTACCATATTCTTGTTTATGTGGTTCTTAAATCTTCTGGTCTCAGGTCCACCTTTGGATTTGGGGACCTCCAAAGAGTTTTTATTTATATAGTTGTATCTACCAATATTTACTGTACTAGGAATAAAGATGTTTATTCATTGCTTCATCTTAAAAGCTTCTACATGTTAATATGTAAAAACTAAATTTTTGTGAAAAGAAGTATTTCCAAAAAAGTAATGACAAAAGTGGCATTGTTTTACACATATGCAAACCTCTTTCCTAACAGAAGATAGCTAGGTTTTCCAAGCTACTTCTGCCTTCTATTGGCTGGGATGTTGCCCATCATGTAGGCTCTGGAGAACTCCACTGAACACTCTTGAGAGAATGAGAGCGAAGAGCAAACACCTCGTAACATTATTGTGAACATAGTTTTGACTTGGGATCCCCAGAAACATTGTCAAATTCAAATAGTTTTTACAGGACTGCTCTAAATTTTTTTTCTACCTAGCCTGGTGATTAGTAGATCACACTTGTAATCGTAGTTACTCAGGGGGCCGAGATCTGAGGATCATGTTTCGAAGCCAGCCTGGGCAGCAAAGTATATGAGACTCTTTTTTTTTTGGTTGTGGGGCTTAAACTCTGGGCTTGGGTGCTGTCCCTGCACTCTTCAGCTCAAGGTGAGCACTCCACCACTTGAGCCACAATGCCACTTCTGGTTTTCTAGTGGTTTATTGGAGATAAAGAGTCTCGCAGACTTTCCTGCCCAGGCTGGCTTTGAACCGTGATCCTCAGATCTCAGCCTCATAAGTAGCTAGGATTACAGCCATGAGCCACTGGCGCCCAGTGATATATATGAGACTCATCTCCAGTGAACCTCCAAAAAGCTGAAAGTGGAGCTGTGGTTCAAGTGGTAGAGCACTAGCCTTGAGCAAAAAAAACTCAGGCCCTGAGTTCAAACCCCAGAACATTCTCTCTCTCTCTCTCCCTCTCCCTCTCTCTCTGTCTCACACACACACACACACACACACACACACACACACATTTTTCTTCTAAGGTTGTTATGGTGGTTAACCGTTCAGCAACTGCAGAGAGAGAGAGAGAGAGATCAGGAGGACTGTGGTTTGAGGCAGGCCCAGGAAAAAGGGCAGAAGGATCTCATCAATGAAAAAAAAACAAAACTGGGTGTGGTGGTGTGTGCTAAACAGTCCTGGCTATGTGGGAGGTATAAGTAGAATCACAGTCCAGACTGGCACCAGCAAAACATGCAAGACTTTTTCTGAAAAGCAAACATGTGCAGAGTATGGCTCCAGTGGTAGAGTATGTGACTTTGACAAATGCCATTAACCAGAGTTCAAACCACAATAACACACACACACACACACACACACACACACACACACACACACACACACACACACACACACACACACACACACACACACACACACACACAGAGTTTTTCTGATTATAATTCCAGCTACCTAGGAGGTGAAGATTAGGAGGATTTTGATTTGAACCCAGTCCAGCAGAAAAAAGTAAAATCCCATGTCAGCTAAGAAACAGGACATAGTAGTACATGCATGTGATCCCAGATATATGAGCCAGAGTGGCTCAAGCAAAAAGTACAAGTAACTGTGACAAAAACAAAAGCAAGAAGGTCTAGAGGGATGGCTCAAGTGGTACAGTGCTTCCCTCACAAGTGGAAGGCCCTTACTTCCAACCCTACTATTGTTAAAAAACAAGCAAAAAACTCTCATCCAAGAATTGAGTGAAGAAATTTATCCAACATTAACTGTTCAGTCTCATTTGCAAATAAGCAAAGGTGACACTCACCCTAACAGCCTTTCCTGTGAACACAGAGCCAGTTGCACTGCTCTTGAAGCCTCTGGTCTGGTTCAGTCCCAGAAGCCCTTTATGGTACTGTAAAGCAATTCGAGCTGTCACTCCTGAGCCGGTAGGGCTTCTGTCAACCTGTTTCAGAAACAGCAAAGATAGGAATGTTCAGTGTGGTTGTGTTCCATGGTACCTAGTGTGTGTCCCTAACAACTGCAGTGTTAATACCTGTTCATCTGCAAACACACAGATGTTGGTGGTGGGGTCCTCACTGTAAGCATCTTTCCCATCTGTTAATATAGTTCCATACAGAAAAGCCAGGTCTTCACTCTCAGGATGGCTAATTTTAAACTGCAAACAAAGTCATCACACACAAAATCAGTATGATTCAAATGCATCTCTATAACTCATGTAGTCAGGTACTCTTAGACATAGCTTTTCAATCTGCACTGTATTTGAAATTCTTTTGGGGATAAGACACTGAGTACTAGATATTATGTCACTATAGGTGACAGTAGCTTTATTGGAAGTTACAATTCTTAGGAAAGTAACAAATAGAGGTGAAGTAAAAGCCAGCAATAGAAGCAAGGACTGTAAGCAAAAGTTAACAAGATTCAGAAATTATTAGGGAAAAAAAAAAGCAGCAGGATGGAAAAAAGATGACAGTAGAGAATGAAGTCATTGGGTTCCATGAAAAGCAGCAGACAAACACACACAGAAGCAGGCCCTGGCAGAGGGGCCATACCCCTCAATGGTAAAGCACACTCAGGCCCAAAGATGTAAGGCTTCCAGGTCTTCTTGGGAGGTCCAGTTGTTTAACTTTTCGTGGATTTCTGCAATGTCTGATAGTATAATCAAGATTACCCTCATTTTCGTATAGTCTTACATTTAGCACCTTCCACTTTCACTTACCTGGCATTTAAAACATTTAAGACAAAGATAATAGTCTAGGAACATCAATTTTTTTCTTCCAAAGGACATTTGGGTATTTACAACATCATATGAGGCCAGACAGATTTATCAATATATACAGTCATGAACTGCGGATATATGTATATACCAAACAATTTTGCAGGCTGGACATTCCCACTTCCTCTAGAGCCTGACTTTAATCAGTACCCTATTCCTAGTACTGGAAACCTAAATGTGGAGGTATTTAGTTGGCTTCCTAGATATGATCCTTTCTCTTTCTCCACAGCACATAATAAGGTACTTGTCATGTGAGCAGAGATGGGACTGACCTGAGACTTCACTGCACCTGTCACCGCGCTAGCTGCATCCACAAGGTCCCTTGTCTTTGCAGAACACACATCAAGTCCTAACTTTTCTGCGCTGACAAATGCATAAAACGCTCCACCATATGCAATGTCTACTACCAACTTTCCATGTCCAGGAACATCTACCGTGAGATCTGAAAAGGTGTTTGAAAACAAATTTGGGTTTTAGTATTTGAACAAAAAAAATCACAGCATTTTAATATATCTGTTTCTAGAAACAAAAGTAGGAGTCATTAAGCCTTTCTTATCATAAAAAAAGACATAGGCAGAAGTCTATTTCAAATTGAGTAAACAGGCAAATGATAGCTAGACACCTCTTTCTATTTTAACTGGATAGTATTTGCGTAAAGTATAAGACATCTGAATGCCGTATGTTCCTCTACCATGGGTTAATTTTGTAGGGAACATCATAGAGGCTAAGAGAGGGAAAACCTTGGACATCTGTGAACACAGGGAGGAAAATGTACTAAAGCTAGTTTTAAACACTGAGGATGTTAATCCTATACACAAATTGGTTATCTTCAGCTATCGTGTCAAACTTTAAGAAAAGATTTTTCTATATAAATTATTCGCAAATATTTAGTTTACATGTTTTCATCTTAAACTTTCCTCCAGGCAAATACAGCCATTGTGGAATAGCTGATCTGCACAGTATATCATTTTGTTCAGAGTTTTAAGCACTCTTAAGTTGTCAACATACCTGAAGTTTCACCCAAAGGTGGGTTGTTTGAAATCCTTTATCCATGTTTCCAAAGCAAGAGGGTTGGGTAATATTTGGGGACATTACATCTGGTTTTACCCCTTCTAATGTTTTCTTCTCTTCCTCTTTCCCATTTCAAGGTGGTCAAGTGGTCACTACTTCAGGGGCAGGGGAGGTGAAGCAGATGGCAAGAGAAGAAGCAGGGCTTTCTTAAGTTAATAAGGAAACCTAAGTTCTCAAGGGAAACACATTTTGTTAGTAAAGGAGCATACTGAAGGAATAAATAGTTCTACCAGTTTCTACCAGTCATCACATTCCCTTTGGACTCTGAAGTGAGGAGGCCAAAGGTCCTGGGGGCACACACAGCACCACAGGAGGGTGAAATGCTGTGCAGAGCCAGCTAGCCAGGAGGGGGGAAAAAGGGAGAGAGGGTAGGGCCACTTGAAGTAGCCTGGCCAGAGAACAAGATGAGGCTAAAGGGCCTTTCTCTCCAAAGCACAGACACATTTCAGAAACATTTGCTCGTATAAGGGGACAGACACAGAAAAGATGAACTAAGTCACCCAGCAGGGCAGAATGAGGCCTCATTTGAGAAAGTCGTTTTGGTGTATGCGTTTTCACACTGTGTCATAAAACAATAGCAATGAGATGGGTTACAGAAGCTTCTTCTACTTTGTGTCAAAGTAGACCAGGTTTACAATCAAAGCAGTCACACATGCATGAGACCTTACAACACTGAATCAACGGTGTCTGCCTTGATGCTACGCAAAATGAAAAGCAGGTTGAATGAAGGGAAGCACAGGACTGCTGGAGCATGGGAACTAATTCCAAATGGTAGCTATAGGCATCATCAGAGGAAATAGGCGACAGGTTGTGGCCCTGTCCATTTGTCTCCTCTGACTCAGTGCTATTTAAACAGAGAATTGGCTGCCAATCCTGGCCAGAGGAGTAGGGCAGCTGGCTCTACTGAAGGAATCACTGAGCCAACAATCATTTCCCTAACCTACTCTTTCTAAAATGTTGGACACTTTCTTGGGGTGGGCTTGAATTTTGGATATTGCACCTCCGTGCGTTTCTGTTTCCCTCTCTTCAGAATGGAACAGATGCCCTTTAAGTTATTTCAGCCCACACAAAATTACTTACATTGAAAATTAAGATACTTTTTATCAGATGTGACTACAGCCTATTTGTTAGGTGTATTAAATATACAGGCTCATTAATGACTACAGCCCTCAGAAGTAGTTAATTATTTTCAGTTATCCACCAAACAAGTGGATAAACTCAGGATGAGGTAATCCAAAGCCCAAACTCTTTCCATTGAAGTATGAAACCTGTATGTTCATAGAACTCAATCCAAATTCTAAGGCTTTCCCTTTTATTCTAGTATAAGCTTACTGCTGGATTTTAACTTGACTTACTTCACATGAGATTCATTGAGCAACTTTTATATGATGACTATGCTGGAACATATAAAAAGCACAAGAATGAATAAAAGTTCTTTATTTTCTTGGAGTTAGTTGAACAAGAAATACTAGTTTTGCCAGGTGCCAGTGGCTCACACCTGTAATCCTAGCTACTCAGGAGGCTGAGATCTGAGGATCACAGTTCAAAGCCAGCCTGGGCAGGAAAGTCCGTGAGACTCTTATCTCCAATAAACCACTAGAAAACCAGAAGTGGCACTGTGGCTCAAGGGGTAGAGCTCTTGCCTTGAGCTGAAGAGTGCAGGGACAGAGCCCAAGCCCGGAGTTCAAGCCTCACGACCAACCAAACAAAAAAAAAATGCTAGTTTTTGAATATACCATATGCATGAATAAGTTGTAGTACTTAGTTTCCAGAAAATTGACATATATCTCCTTAAGCTAAAAAAAAATCTGAAGGATAAGAGAGACAGGCATTCTGATAAGCCTGGGTTCAGATTCTGATTCTGACATGTAATGTGGCTTCAATGTAAAATGGAACTTCTATTTCCCTAGAAGAGTTGTTTTGAGAATCCATGTGATGTATGGAGTGTGCCTAGCATAACCAAAGGCTAACATTAGTTTCATATTAATTAATATTAGTTTCATATTCAACAGTAATAGTGTTGTCAAGAGGACCAGATATCTACATTTGCCAGTCAGCACGTTTTCCAACTTTCATTCCTCAACAAATATCCATTGCCTACCTGCAGCTCTAGACACTTAGACTGGATGAATGCAACAAAGGAGTTTGCACGTTAGCAGGTTGGGTGGAGAACTGCACCCTCAAGGTGGATCCTGCTATCATTCTCAATTTTCATACTCTGATCTAGAAACTTAATTGCCAGGGTCACCAGGATGGGAGTGGGCAGAGCAGTAAACCAGAATAGCATTGTCTAGGCACAACATTTTTTTAAAAGTAGAGAATACAGCAGTGCACTTTCTTAATACTCAGAGTGACCGTGCCCATCACATACTGTGTGTGCTATCACACAGAAATGCTCTCAGGAACTATGTTCCTCCAGGGTACTGGCTGTCCTTGCCCTTACCCACGCAGGGCTACGAAACAACCCATGATCAATTCCAACAAAATCTAGTGCCTCCATCACCTACTGGGGCTGCCTCAGGGGAAGCTACCTGCTAGGCAAACTATTGAGGTTTCCCAGATGCAATCTTTAACACAAATTCATTCAAGTGCCAATCTGGATGCGACACCATTCTCTCCTAAAGGAGAAAGCATTAACTCCCTCACCAGTATTCTTCATCAATGTATTCAAGCTACCTGGGTTGGTTAATCTAAGACTGACAAATGCCATCTGGAATCCAAGCCAGACGAATCTGAAGTCACCACATCCAGTGGAGAGGAAAAGGAAAAGGCATGTTTAGAAACTTGTTTGGAGTTTACCAAGCATATTCTGAGTCTGCTTGGAAACTTGGTACGCTGGCTGTCCTTGGTGCTTAACTTTACCTTAGTAGTGTACCTTGCTTTATGTCACTGTGTCATCACCAGGAATGCCTGACAGGGCAGCATGAGGCGCTGAGTAAGGGGCACGCTCAATTCTTAATCGTCCAAGGCTTTCCTCAAGCGGTTGGATAGAAGTGCAAGATCATCGAATTGCAGGCACCCAATCTGCAGAGGTAAGCGGCTCACACAAGCTTGCAGTGATTCGAAATTACCCTGTCAATCGTTAGTAAGCGCATGCGAGTTGGGTTAGAAGGGTGGAACTGGCACCAGCACCGAGGTTAGCTAGGCTTGCAGAGTCCTGGGTGGCGCCCCCCTGCCCTGGGGTCTGGTAGGGTCCTCGGGTTACCTGAGGCCAACACGAAGGCCGGGACGCTGTGGAAGCGCACTGGGCCGCAGCTGCGGCCATCCTCGCACGCCACGAAGGCGGTCACCAGCCCGCAGGGACAGTGGATGTTGACGCGGGCCTCACGCGCTCCGGCGGGGGGCGCGGGCAGCAGCCCGAAGTCCAGAGCCAAGCGGCCCAGAGCCAGCACCGCGTGGCCGCACATGGAGCTGTAGCCCTCGTTGTGCAGGAATAAGACGCCCAGGTGCGCGTCGGGCAGCTCGCTGCGCACCAGGACCGCCCCGTACATGTCCCGGTGGCCCCGGGGCTCCAACATCAGCCTGCGCCTCACGAAGTCGAGGTGCTGCCGCATGTAGCGCCGCTTGGCCAGCAGCGTGGGCCCGACCACCTCCGGACACCCGGCCAGCACCACGCGCAGGGGCTCGCCGCCCGTGTGCATGTCCACCACTGACAGCGCGGGCGTCCCCGGGTCGTGTGGGGGAAGCCGGGGCACTGCCAGCACGCTCTCCATTCTCGGCGGACAGTGACTCTGTGATGGCGCTCGCTCCAAGGCCCGGATCAGCACCGAAACCCACTGGAGGCGGGTGAGAGCTTGGCAGCTCGGAGGCGGGACCTGCAAGCCGTGATGAGCGGGGGCGGGGCCTCCAAGCCGTGATGACGAGGAGGGCGGGGCTTCCAAGCCGCAACGACGGAGGGGGCGGGACCTCCAAGCCTAGACAACTAGCGGGGGCGGGGCCTCCAAGCCGAGAGGATGAGCGGAGGGCGGGGCCTCAAGCCCAGACATCTAGCAGGGGCAGGGCCTCAAAGCCGTGAAGACGAGCGGGGGCGGGGCCTCCGAGACGTGAGGACGAGCGGGGGCGGGGCCTCAAAGCCGTGGGGACGAGCGGGGGCGGACCCTCAAGGCGAGACAACTAGCAGGGGTGGGGCCTCCAATCCGTGAAGACGAGCGGGGGCGGGACCTCCAAGCCGAGAGGACGAGCGGAGGGCGGGGCCTCAAGCCGAGACAACTAGCAGGGGCGGGGCCTCCAATCCGTGACGACGAGCGGGGGCGTGGCCTCCAAGCTGAGACAAAGAGCGGGGGCGGGGCCTCTGAGCGCAGACGTGTGGGAGCGGGGTCTCCAAGCCGAGACCAGGCAGTGGGGCGGAGCTTCAGAGTCTAGACCGAGTGGCGGGGGCGGGGCTATGATGCCCAGTTTAGGAAGCAAGGCGGAGCTTCAGAGCCTAAACCAGGAAGTGGAGGCGGAGCTTCAGAACCAAGACCGAGCGGCAGGGCGGGGCTTCAGAGCAGTCGTCCTGGTTACTGGGAGGCGGAGCCGCGAAGGCCGCTGTGGCCCGGATGTCCGGGCAGGACCGTCGGGTCCGTTGGTTCCTGAGCTTCAGGAGTGAAGCCTAGGAGCGCCCAATGGGTGAGTGGTCGTCGAGGTTGCCGGAAGCGTCAAGGTTGATCCGGCCGTGGGTGCGGCGCTCCGGGGCTCCGGCCGTCCCGGGGCGGGCCGTGGACTGCAGCCGGGCGCCGGGGAGGTCGAGCCGGTGTGGTGTGCCAGTGTCACTTGGGTCTGGAGGTTCGCGCGGAGGACGCCTGCGCGGAGCCGCGTTAGTGCGGACGGGGAAGGAAACAGGCCGATTGTGCGGCTTGCGGTCCAGCTTCCGCGGGGCCTTCACGATGGGACGAGACCATTGCAGAAAAGAGGAGGGAACGCAAGAGCGAGGAAAGCCGTGCCTCACTGAAGGAAATGAAAGCAGATGGGCCTTTGGAGCCAGGGTTTTCTTGGGTAGATTGGATAGCTGCAGTTACTGTGACCAAGTCACCGGCCTTGGGTTTTTGAAAAACAACAACTCAAATTTACCTTCAGATGAATTAAGCATCTATTAGGTAGAAAGCCCTTGCAGAAGTTTCTAGCGCCTTAATTTCTGCCAAAAAATCTGAAAGGCTGCTTGCTTTCATATGTCTAGCACACTGAGATAAAATTGGTTTCAAAGATAAGTTCCAACGTCAAGAAGCCTGTGCCACTGAAAGAAAAGAAACCACCCCAACATAGTCAATGAAAATACTAAGCCCGAGGCGTTTTAGATTTTCTGTTTTCCTCTCAGCAGCACACACAGGGAAAAAGAGATCAACTCTTGGGAGTTGAAAGGAGAAAGGGCCCTGGGGACCAGACAGGCTGCAGATTTGTCAATTCGTGAAACAGTTGAGAGTTCGCTCATTATTCATGTCATAAAATGCATACTTCTTCTAAATTCACATTCAGACCCCAGTGGTTTGAGGTCTGTTCTACTTTAGTCGGTAGGGTCTTAGGGGGCAGAGACTGTCCTCCATCAGTGCATGTTAAGAACCAGTGAATCAGGGAAGGACAGGAATCAAGTATCACTGCTGAAAAACATTCCCAGTAATTTCTCCTTATGGATGAAGTCCAGGATGATCTTTAGGGTCTTGAGGCGCTTCCCTCATCCCTCCTTTGTATAAAAAAAGAACTGTTGTAACCCTTAAGGTTAAGGAATTGATTCTAACATAGTGGTTCCCAAATATGAGCAGAGGCCCAGTGACAGCCCTGATTTAATTTCCACCTGTCCTCAAAAGGCCTGACCTCTTCTGAAACTACAACATTTCAGTTTCTCTGTTATGACTGAGTTCTGTTAAGAACAAAAGTGGCAATAGGTTGTTTGTGTGCTTAATGTTCTCACTGGGCACAATACACCTTTATTGGTGCTCTATTGAAGACACACTGGGTTGGACTATTAGTTCTGGGGATTTAACCTGCTCTGCTGGTTGAGGAAGTTCATGGTAAGGCACACTAAATTATCAGCAAGGTTCGAGTGTAACAATGCTTAGTGTCACAGCGTGAAAGAAGAAATTTAAAATGCATCAAAGTTTTTGAATAATACATAGGTCATTTAAAAACTGAAATTGTCGAGATACTTCTGCAAAGTGCTTCAGCTATTATATATTTTTTTAATAATCAAAAGATGTTACTTTACTGGCATTTGTTTTTAAAAAGCTGTCGATATCCAACCAGCATGCCTTGGACTTTATTGTGGGAAGACCCTATTATTTAAAAATGGCTCAACTGAAATCTATGGTGAATGTGGGGTAAGTTTCTTGTTTGTATGTTATTTCATTTGTTTTATTTATTTGCTTTTGAAATATTTTCACATATAGAATCCTTTTTCTTAAATATACTCAATTTATAAAACAGTATGGAGACATTAATAGAATCTTTGTATTGTTATATTGATAAATGTTACATCTTGATTTCACAGCTGAATATTTTAAAGTATTTTATAATTTTGTAGTAATTTTTCAAATTATTTAGCATAGTGCCTTGTATAGAAGTTAATATTAACACTCTAGAACTCATTCATTCATTAATGCGCTATTCATATTTATGTCTTTATTCATTTTATTTATTTTTTTGCATCAGTATTGGGACTTGAACTCTGGGCTCTCACTTGGCTTTTTTGCTCAAGGCTGATGCTTTCCCCCTTGAACCATACCCACACATCCTTTTTGCTGGTTAATTGGAGATAAGAATCTCCAGGCTAGCTTCAATCCTTAGGTAGGCTTACAGACATGAGCCTGGCTGTATATTTTTTTTTTTATGTAATGTTACCAAGTAGTTTTTTTTTATTAGATGTTCCTTAACCATTTTAACTAAATAAATATAATATTTTAAAAATGTTCCTTCTAAGAATATTTTATGAGCATTTTATAAAACAAAGTAGATTTTTCTTCTTTTGGAGTACTAGAGTTTGAACTCAGGCCATGTGCTTTCTAGGCAGGGACTCTGCTACTTCACCAGGCTCCCAGCTCTTATTCACTTATTTTCTGAATAGGATCTTGTAATTTTTGCCCAGACCTAGTCACAAACTGTGATCCCCTTATCCGCAGCTCCTTTGTAGCTGGGATATCAGTGTGCTCCATTGCATAGTCTAGCTTGTTTGTTGAGCTACTTGTCTCACTAATAACATCCCCTTACCTCACCCCGACCAATACTTTGAGCCAAGATCCTGATCCCTCCCCTCACCCACTAGCTGGGATTACTAACATGGACTCCCATACCAGGTCCTCCCGCCCACCTTTTTTTTTTTAATTCTAAAAACTATACATACAAATTTAAATGTTTAAAATAGTATGTCTTACAGAATCACATTGGAGGAGAGTTAATACTATAATCTCTCTTTCTATAAAATATTTTTTGTATCTTGTAGGTGTGCCCCAGAGGACAGAGGACAAATGCACAGAAGTACTGTCAGCCTTGCACAGGGTCTCCAGAGCTCTATGATTGGCTCTATCTTGGATTTATGGCTATGCTGCCTCTTATTTTACATTGGTTCTTCATTGAATGGTACTCAGGGAAAAAGAGGTGAGCATGGACATTTATGAACGTGTCTACATGGAGTGGTGTTGGACTAATTACCATTTGTTATCCATTTTCATGCTGCGAGTATATGTGTTAAGTATGTGTTAAGTATACAGTCTTCCACTGACAGAATGCTTTTAGGTCATGAAGAATGTAGACACATTGTGCCTGGGGAAATCTGAAAATAATTTTAATGAAATAACTTTTAGGCAGGAAAAAACAGCATAAATAATGAGATGTATGTGTAACAACTGTGGTCTGAATTGGACAGAGTCTAGGCTGCACATAAAAGGAATACAATATAAAGAGAGTCCGAAAGACACGTTGAGGCTAGATCTAAAGGTTCGTTGTGACCTTAGGGCTTGAGTGCTCTCCCTGCTCAAGGTTGGTACTCTGCCACTTTGAACCACAGTTCTCAGTCTCATTTTTAGACACTTGGTTGGAGATAAGAGTCTCAGAAACGTTTTTTGCCTAGGCTGGCTTTGAACCGCAATTCTCAGAGCTCAGCCTCTTGAATAGGTGGGATTATAGGCATGAGCCACCAGTACCTCTCTTAGATATGAAAGTTATAAGGATGCTACTGGGAATGGAGAGTCCAGTTCCAACTTTGTTTCTGTCATACTGCTTTTAGTTCCTCACACTTCTCAGAATTTTTCCTTCTATCAAGATAATTAAAAATGATTGGGCTGGGAAGGTGGTAGAGCACTTGCCTTGCATGCATGAGGCTCTGGGTTCCATTCCTCAGCACCACATAAGCAGGGGAAAAAAAAAGCTGGAAGTGGCGCTGTGGCTCAAGTGGTAGAGCACTAGCCTTGAGCTAAAGAGCTAAGGGACAGCGCCCAGGCCAAGAGTTCAGGCCCCACGACCCGACCCAAAAATAAATAAATAAATAAATAAATAAGATTTACAGATAGATAACTTTAAGACATTTTAATAAGACTTCGGCAGTACAATGAAATAAGATTTACAGATAGATAACTTTAAGACATTTTAATAAGACTTCGGCAGTACAATGAAGTTAAAAATTTCTGCTCTTCTGTTTCATTTTAAAATAATACTGGTTTTCTGAAATGAGTATTCCTTTTTAGAGAATAAGATTATACTTTTCTGATCTACTTAGAAAACTTTAGTTTTAGGGTTTTTTTTGGAAATATATACATGTTTTTTTACTAGAGCCAGTTGAATACTGACTTCTTCCTGGGGGTGGTGCCCCTTCCCTGTGCTTCTTTAGCTCCAGTGCGCTTCTCCAGCACATCACTGCATTATTTGAGTGTGGCATGGCCGCCATCATCACCTTACTTGTGAGTGATCCAGTTGGCGTTCTTCATATCCGTTCGTGTCGAGTATTGATGCTTTCTGATTGGTATACGATGCTCTACAACCCAAGTCCTGACTATATTACCACAGTGCACTGTACTCATGAGGCCGTCTACCCACTGTAAGTATTCAGACTTAAGCTCATTTAAAAACTATACTCTGGATTATTGGAGACCACATTCATTTAAACAGATTGAGCATTGTCAGATATCTTTTAGGCAGTGAGGGAGATACATAGAATGATTTTCTTCTCTCAAGACATATATTCTAATAAGAGAAAATGGAAATATATCTTAATATAACAAAAGGGAAAATATTTTTGTTGGTATGGAGTAAATATAAAAATGAAATAAGCTTTGTCTTGTTTCATAGACCTTCTTTAAAGAGAAAGTAAGAAGGAACCCCTTGTGCAACAGAAACCAAGTATCTGGCATGTAAGAAAGAGTATGAGCTTTGGAGGGAAAACCAGCTTGGGTCTAATTCTGGATCTGCCCCCTGCTATATTAACAGAAGTGTGTTAGTAAGTCTTGTGATCTCAATTTTCCCTTTGGCAAAATGGGAATACCGAAAAATGCTGGGCAGATTGAGTCCACACATCGGAGAGAGATCATACATATAGAAGGCACTCAGTAGTAGCAGGATTATTGCTAGAGTACTTGGGTTAATACTTTATTTCTCTCCTGTTTTTCCAAATACAATTTTCAGTAGAATATTTTAGTTTAAAAAAAAGAAAAGTCATAAGATTCTGTATAATACTCTGTTTAAAACATTGTGTTCTAGCTGGGCGCTGGTGGCTCACACCTATAATCCTAGCTACTTGGGAGGCTGAGATCTGAGGATAGCGGTTCAAAGTCAGCTGGGGCAGGAAAGTCCCTGAAACTCTTATCAACAATAAACCACTCAAAAAACCGAAGTGGGGCTGTGGCTCAAGTGGTAGAGCACTAGCCTTGAGCTGAAGAGCTGAGGGACAGCACCCAGGCTCAGAGTTAAGCCCCACGACTGACAAAGCAAATAAACAAAAAACCACATAGAAATTCTTCAAGATAAAATTTCTACAAAATTCTACAAATTCATTTTTATATGTTTTCTTGGTAAATGTGTTTCCAGTCTCTCAGAACAGGAACCATTGCAACTTGCCAGCAATGTAACAGAATCTGGCCAACTCTTCTCCAATCAGAGTGTTCATTGATCAGACTTCATACAGGATCTCTGATTTTAAAATATAAGGGATCTAAAAGTTCATAAATACATTTTGATGTTACAAGTGCTTTATTTTATTCCACAGGTACACCATTGTGTTTATTTATTATGCATTCTGCTTGGTATTAATGATGCTGCTCCGGCCTCTCCTGGTAAAGAAGATTGCATGTGGCTTAGGGAAGTCCGATAGATTTAAAAGCATTTATGCTGCCCTCTATTTCTTCCCAATTTTAACTGTGCTGCAGGCGGTTGGCGGAGGCCTTCTATGTGAGTATATATTTCCTGCTTTATATTTATGCTACATATTGTTTATACAAGGCAATTTATAGTCCTTTGGAATATATTATTGTGTATAATAAACATTTGTTTTCTTTTGCAGCTTTTTCTTAAAAACCAGTCTTTAATCCTTGAAAAGAGGCCTTAGTACATATTTTTACTAAATGTTATAGTCAATGTTAAAAAAACAGAATGGAATAGGAATTCTCAAGATATTGGTTATATTTGAAACTCAAGCCAAATTGGACTAGTGTTAAAACAATTATTATCTTAAAGTAATTATATAAAGGGTTTTCAGTTCAACATGCCAACCTATAAATATGATACAAATTGTTATCCCTCAAATTGGAAAAATTTTAAAGACTACATAGAAAACAAGAACAAAAATTTTCTTGCATATTGTAGTTAGAAATTAGTCTTGATATAAACTGTTTAGTATTAAGTCAGATCTTGAATTTCTAAGGTTCTTTATAAATACCTTTTACATATAATAAAAAAAAGTACCAATCTGTTCTTTGTCTTTTTTTGTTTTGTTTTAGCCAGTCTGTTCATTTCTTTCAGCAGTCATTTAGATTGACCTGTGCCTTAAATGAACAACAAAGTCATTATTACAGGTCTCACACGCTAGTAGGACATACAGTAGAGAAGTTATAAATAGCTGAAGGAACAGTCCAGGATTTGAAAACATGACATTAAATGTTCCAAGATATTGGATATGTTCTTTAGGAGGAACCAACCAGGGTGTTGAGAGTGAGCCTTCTGGCTAAAGGGTACCATGTAGATGCTGCAACTTTTTTTTTTCCACTTGGATTTTTTTTCCCCCAGTCTTGGGACTTGAACTGGGCCTGGGCACTGTCCCTGAGCTTCTTTTGCTCAAGGCTAGTGCTCTACCACTTGAGCCACAGTGCCACTTTTGGCTTTTTTCTGAGTAGTTTGTTGGAGATAAGACTCTTACACACTTTTCTCCCCCGGCTAATTTCAAATCGTGGTCCTCAGGTCTCAGCCTGTGGAGTAGCTAGGATTACAGGTGTGAGCCACCACCACCAGTGCCCATCTGGAGATGGATGTTAAACTTTTATCTATTTATTTTATCTTTAAGTAGTTGTTTAAGGAGTTTCCATTCAACAAAGCAGTTTATGAATAAAGTGCATCTTAATCAGTGACATTCCTTTAATCATTTATAATGATTAAATTTATAATGATTTATAATCATTTATAATGATTAGGTATTCCCATTTTGTCAAAGGAAAACTGAGGTCAGTAGATGCTACTAACACACTTCTGTTAATATAGCAGGGGGCAGATCCAGAATTAGACCCAAGCTGGTTTTGCCTCCAAAATGTAATTTGGTTCAAGGTAAGGGTAGATCTGAAAGTGAATCCAAAGGAAAATCAGAGGCTAATTAGGGATCTGATATCCTTCAGGTTCTAGCCTACAGACCAACTATTTATTTGGTGGCTGCCATTTTAAAATCTACAGTCCCTTCTATCTCTTGCCCACTCCCTGATGGATTTGACCCACTTTAGTTATTTGCCAGTATGACTATGCCTGGGTATGCATTTGAGGTTACTGCAAATAGGACCCAACTTGTAAAAAGATTTGGAAGGAAGAGTAATCAGATTTACATTTTAGAAAGACAATTTGATAGCTTAATGGAAAATAAGAGAAAGGGAACCTGAGGGATCCTTTAAGAGAATATTCCAGTCATTCAGACTTGCCTGATCTAAAAACAGAAACACTGGGAATTCAAGAGTGATTTCAAAGGTAGGGCTATCTAAAGTAGGAAACTAAGACTAGAGTTGAAGGAGTAGGTAAGAATGTGACAATGTAACTTTATGATTTAGCAATGAGGACATGGATAAACAGCAAATAGTAGAGGAAGCAAGGGGGTTGGGAGAAGTGAATTCAGTTCCCAGTATTCATGGGATGGCCAAAAGATCACAGGAAGGAATTTATGCCAGTTTGGAGCTTGGATTGCTGTCTAGGCTGGAAAGAGAATTGGCAGCCCTCAAATTCCTCAGCCCTGGATTGATAATATAGAAGCTCTTAGTTATGAAATGGAGGAAAGGAAAAGGTTGTGAAAGGCAGGAAGAGGTTTTGGAAGCATAATTGAGAGACTGCCAGACAGCACTGATTCCTGAATTGTAGTTGCCCCTACTGAAGATTGCCCTTTCCTATAATATGGAGAGTTAAGAACTTAGTATTCATTTGCGCCAAGTATAAACTTAGTCTGCTGAGATTACTCACAGGGGGCTTGTAACAACTCATTCTTTCATGTTGCTGAAATTAATTTGGGGTTGTAGGATATAACTAGTCTGAGCAATTTAGAACAACCTGTGGTTTATAGTAACTGACAATATTGGGGGGATGAGGGGCTTGAGGAGAGTCACTGAGAGTGGTTAGGAAGTTGTTAGTGGAAACTTTTGTTTACTTTGAAGTGTTGTAAGTGTGATCTCCTACTAACCCACTAGAGGAACTATGTGGCAGATTTTCAGACCCACCCCACACCAAAGGGCTGGAGTACTCTTATACATAACCTTTCTCAACCAAAGCTCCTCTTTGGGACCATAAAACACATAAAATTATTTTTATTTTCTCAATACTCCCAGGTTTGATGTATATCTAGTACTACTCTAGCTGCACGGACGAGGCATTAATTCCTTTCATTCAGTGAAAGCCTTTACAATTTTAAGAAGTTGAGAAAAGGAAATCATAAGACATTTATTGTCACATAAAAGTCATGAAATTCAAATTTTACTGTTTGAAAATTTTTATTGCAAGAGGACATGCCCATTGCTCTTTACCTTTTCTATGGTTACCTTCGCACTACTGTTACATACATAACTGGATAACTAAGACAGACTACATGGCCTTCAAGGTCAATAGCATTTACTTTCTGACCTTTCCCAGAAAATTTTGGGTGACTTGATATCTTAAGATATAGGACTCAAGTCTCACAGAACTGGTTGAGAAGGGAGTTTTCTGACCATGGGGAAAATTACACTCTTTGAATTTGTTTGATGCTTTATTTACAAAATATGTTTAATTTCCAATGTAATATGAATACTTTTCTTACAGATTATGCCTTCCCATACATTATATTAGTGTTATCTTTGGTTACTCTGGCTGTATACATGTCAGCTTCTGAAATAGAGGTAAGCAATTTTTCTTCTTTGTTAAATTTTTTTTGACATACTGACTATAAGTGCATATGCTATGATAAAGTAAAATTGGTAGTTTTAGTAAGCCTTGACTAATGGATATAATCCTAGCTTCTAACTCCTTAGTAAATTTATGGAAAATTCTCTCTACTACATTATTTCCTTCAGAAATTAAATAGGAAGTAGTCAGACTGTTACATAGCATGAGGAAGAAAAATCATCTCATGTAATTTACCCACAGAGCAAGCAGAATTTTTAAACTTTATCCTGATAATTGCAGTACATAATCATTAGTAATTAGTAATTAAAGTATAGATGACATAGAATGTATGTCATCTATTTTTTATTGTCTTGATTATGGATGGGTTGTATTGTCTTGATTATGGATAGGTTTCTTTTACCCCTTAATATGTATAATATTTTTATATTTAGAGATCATGTTAGTAATAGCCACATTAGTTCTGATTCTGATCTTTCCTGAAGAGAAGTGCCTCTTTTAGTATCTCAGCGGAAGGTCACTGTTAAAAAGAATCCTATTTTGTTGTTTTCATTACTTAAAGAAACTTCATTAATTTCTGCAATATGGCCCATGTAGATAAGACCATATGTATTTAATAACGTGCATTACCTCTGTACAACTGGGAAAAAATAATTTTTAACATTTCTAGATAATGGCTATTAGTTTCTGTGTAATGCCAACTCAACCCAGTAAACTGGGTTGAGCTTTTCCAGGTTCTTCAGTTGTCTAAACAAAATTACAAGCAGCATGCTCCATTAAAAAATTTCTAGTAAAATCTCTCTCTATATATACTTACATACAGATGTATGTTGTATATATATGTAAGTATATATATTTCAGCATATTTTGACCAAAAGTTACATTTTTACTTATTTATAGGTTAGTAGAATAAAATAGAATTTCATGTCATCACAATTGTATTTTTAAGTATTTTTAAGGAACTAAGCTATTATCAATCAAAAATAAGAGTAATAAATGAGTAGTCACATTCATTAAGCTTTTAATACAAAAGTGTATTTTTGCCTATTTGTTCATGTACAGTCATCTGAAATTTTCTTTCTAAATAATGTGGCCGGGGCTGGAGATTTAGCCCAGCGTAAGGGCGCGTGCTCGGTGCGTGCGCAAGGTCCTGGTTCGGTCCTCAGCTCTGGGGTGGGGGGGGGGGGAAGCTAAATAATGTGGCCCTCTGTTGATGCTATTGATGTCGCTTTTTCTAATATAGGTGAGAAAGCACAGGGGCTACCTAGATGTCCTAGTGACTTTTAGGAAGACTATCCGTGGAAGCACTAGACAGAATACATTAATGGAGGTTACTCAGTTCTCATTTAAAGCTATCCTCTTTGCTCCTTATAGTCAGCATTGCAGTATGATTAATTAAAACAGAAATTAGCTCTATACATTTATCAATTGTAGGGAAAGATTTGAAAGGAGAAATGTTTGGATGATTGAATCAAATGAGGCTTTTGAATTTGTTATATATTTGTTATATAATTATAAATTAGGCATGCACTTATAAAATTAGCTTGAAATCTACTGGGTTCTCTGCCTCTGCAAATCGCTCCTACATAAAATATACATATAGTTCATTTAATTCTATACACACAAGTCAGAAATAGGTACCTGCATCAGGGAAAGCAGCATTAGGTGAGTTGATGGGTCACATATAATGATAAGAGAAAGTAGATGACTGTCTACTACAGATTACATGTTATATGTTAGCACATTTAGATGATACTTAATTTGATCCTTCTAGTTTCTGCGTATTATAGGGTATTGTTAAGAGTAAAAGAGGATAAGGATATTCACATGTCATTTTTGCTCCCTTCTAGTTATTCAGGCAGAATACTCTGAGAATGCTAAAGGGTGAGGAAGCTTAGTTTATGTAACTCTTACGTCATAGCTACATGGGGCGGGGCAGGAAGAAAGAATGTAATAAAGAATTCCTCTTGTAGTTTACATCTTTCAAAAGAATCCTTGCTGTTTCCAAGAGCAAACAGCAAGCCTGGGTGATTCTTACATCCTTATAACCTCAAATATTCTGTGATTCTAAGGCTATGACTTTGTGTGAGAACAGTTATCTAGCTTGTTCAGTTAATAATATGCGTTTCTCTTTTCTTTCTTTTATAAAATGATATAGAACTGCTATGATCTTCTGGTTAGAAAGAAAAGACTTATTGTTCTCTTCAGCCACTGGTTACTTCATGCCTATGGGATAATCTCCATTTCCAGAGTGGATAAACTTGAGCAAGACCTACCCCTTTTGGCTTTGGTACCTACACCAGCTCTTTTTTACTTGTTCACTGCAAAATTTACTGAACCTTCACGGATACTCTCTGAAGGAGCCAATGGACACTGACGTATGGAACATGCCAGAAAACCTAAGAAGTATTCTTAATAAGTCAAGTTTTTTTTTATTATGTTACCACTGTTCTGTCATATGTGAGAACAGCTTTATCAGCAAACCTTAATGCTTGTGAATTTTTTTACTTTTTTGTTTTTAGGCTTAAAAAGCCTTACGATGGAACTTGGAAATATAAAATACCAATGATACTCTGTTATACAGCATACTGTTATCTATTACACTAAAAGCCTAAAAGTTCTTCTTTGGAGTGCCACCACGTTTATGGAATCTAGCATGGATTATTCTCATTTTTTTTTTTTAAAGAAAAACTTTAGGTCTGAGGACAGAACTCAAGTGGTAATGGCTCTGGGTTTAATTCCTAGAACTTCTAGCAAAACAAAACAAAAAATCCTGCAGCCTCACTTCCTGGGGAGGCAGAGGCAGAAGGATCCCAGGTTTGAGGCCAGCGCAGGCAAAGGTAGTGGTGAGAGCCTGTAAAACTAAGTAAAAATGAAGGAGCTCAAGTGATAAACTGCTTACCTACCATATGCAAGGCCCTGGTTCAGTGCCCCGCACTACAAGGAAAATTAAAAACAAAACAAAACTCCTTTTAACAAAATTACATTCTGAAATCTAAGCAGTAACGTAATTGTGCATGCCTATTGTGTTTTAATATGCCACCTGTACTGAGGTACAGTGTCAAAGATAATTGTTTAGTCTATAAGCAAACATGGAAATAAAGTATGTTGTTTTTATTTATTTTTGCCAATACAGTATTTTGATAATATAGAAATAGAACATAATTTATACATCATTTTTTGTTTATAAACTATGTAGTAGACATGTTCATATTATGGTTCCTGTAAAGAAAACAATGATAAAAAGTTTTAAGTACAAAAATCTCAAATGTTCGGATATACTAATTATGGAAGTAACTTCTCAAAATGTCGAATAAAAGTATAGTGTTTCTTCTGCAATGAATAAATATATGTACTTACATAAACCCTTTTTCCTATGTCTCATTTTTTGAAAAAATCTCTATGCCATACTTTATTGAGACACATTTTTTCACATTGTTATATTTTGGAATGAAGATGTGTCTAATGATTCACAGAGTGCTGCTAGAGTGAATGAAATACAGAATAGATGTTTTCCTATACTAGGTTTTTTTTTTTTTTTTTGGATCGGTTGTGGGGCCTGAACTCTAGGCCTGGGCGCTGTCCCTCAGCTCTTCAGCTCAAGGCTAGTGCTCTACCACTTGAGCCACAGCGCCACTTCCAGCTTTTTTTTTCTTTTTTTGCTTATGTGGTGCTGAGGAATTGAACCCAGGGCCTCATGCATGGTAGGCAAGCACTCTACCACTGAGCCACCTTCCTAGCCCCCTATAGTTGGTTTTTGATGATGTTTATGCTTTCAGGTTTCAAGAGACTCAGGGACAGTCATGAAAACGAAATAGCACTTAACCTTATAATCTGGCTACAGATTATATTATCTATTTGTATTGTTTAGACAGTTACTCTCTGGCTCTGCTACTTGTTGGGTAAATTACTTCATAAACCTTGAAGATTTCTATGACAGTTGCAAAATGTGGAAGTAGATGTGCTCACCTTTACATTAGTTTTGTCTGTGCTTTTTGAAGTTACAGCAATTGTATCCTTGATTTTGTTAGTTATTCGTTGTTAATGCATTTTCCTACCACATTTAGAAGGTGGACTTCTGGCACTTTTGATACGTCTAGTTTTCTTCTTTTCTGTAGGAATAAAAAACATATATTCTCCTTGTTTGTTCAGGAATGGATCTACCACTTTATCCATGCTTCTAACAAATAGGAAAATCAATTATGAAATTCATGTGAAAGCACAAAAGACACTAAGTAGCCAAAGAAATCTTGAGCAAAAAGTAGCAATGCTGGAGGTACCACAATACCAGACTTCAAATTCTATCACAGAGCCACAGTAACCAAAATAGCTTGGTACTGGCAACAAAAGCAGACACTAGACCCATGGGACAGAAGACACAGAAGTAAGGCTACACGGTTATAGCCATCTCTTGAGGGGTGGGGGCAGGGAGGGGAAGATAGCCTTTTCAACAGATGGTACTGGTAAAACTTGATAGCCACGTGCAGATGATTGATATTAGGTCTCTCTACAAAGTGGATCAAGGATTTTATTTTATTTTATTTTATTTTATTATTGTAAAGCTACTATACAGAGGGTTACAGTTACATGAGTGAGGTTATGAGTACACTTCCTCTTGAACATTGTTACCCCCTCCATTGTTTTCCCCCTACCATCCCCTCCCTCCCTCCCTTCCCCGAGGTTCTTTTTTTTTTTTTTTGATTGTGATTAAATGATTACATAATTTCAAAGTCACAAGTTCATTCTAATTTCCCTGGAGCAAATTGTCTACCACAGTCTGTAATATATAACAGTGTTCACATGTTATATACCATATTTGTGATCAGCAGCATGAGGATATTTAGTAGTGGTTCAACCAGATGAGCGGGAGTTCTTTGTTTCTTAAGTCCTGTTAGTTTTGTCGTATCACCTAACCTTTTGGATTTAGCATCCACTTATGAGGGAGACCATGTACCGTTTGTCTCTTCGTTCTTGGCTTACCTCGCTCAACATGATTCCTTCTAGCTCCATCCATTTCCCTGCAAATGCCATTATTTTGTCATTTCTAATGGCTGCATAATATTCCATTGTGTATAGATACCACAATTTTTGGATCCATTCATCTGTGGTGGGGCACCTAGGTTGTTTCCATATCCTAGCTATTGCAAACAGTGCTGCAATAAACATGGAGGTGCACGTGTCCTTGTATATTGGTTCCTGTTGTTCAGGGTAGATGCCTAGAAGTGGTATGACTGAGTCGTAAGGGAGGTCAATCTTTAGCTTTCTAAGGACCCTCCAGACTGCTTTCCAAAGTGGTTGTATAAGTGTACATTCCCACCAGCAGTGTAATAGGGTTCCTCTTTCTCCACATCCCCTCCAGCATTTGTCGTTGGCTGATTTGTGGATGTGGGACATTCTGACTGGGGTAAGGTGGTATCTCAGGGTTGTCTTTATTTGCATTTCCTTCACCACCAGGGATGATGAACATTTCCTCATGTGTTTCTTTGCCATTTTTATTTCTTCATTTGAGAAGTCCCTCTTTAGTTCCCTTGCCCATTTAGTAATTGGTTTGTTAGGTTTGGGAGGGATTAGTTTCTTGAGTTCCCTGTATATACAGGATGTTAACCCCTTGTCTGATATATTGCTGGTAAATATTTTTTCCCAATTCGTTGGTTGTCTTTCTAGCTTAGTTGCGATAGATTTAGCTGTGCAGAAGCTTTTTATTTTAAGGTAGTCCCATTTGTCGAGTCTCTCTCCAACTTGTTGTGACCCTGGGACTCTGTTCAGGAAGTTCCTTCCTGTGCCTATTAGTTCAAGTGTCTCTCCTACTCTGTCCTGCAGTAGTTTCAGAGATTCAGGTTTAATGTTAAGGTCTTTAATCCATTTTGAGTTGATGTTGGTGCATGGTGATAGGCTGGGGTCCACTTTTAGTTTTCTGCATGTGGCTGCCCAGTTTTCCCAGCACCAGTGGTTGAAGAGGCTGTGTTTCTTCCATTGTATGTCTTTGGCTCCTTTGTCGAATATCAGCTGGCTGTAGGCCTGTGGATTTATATCTGGATCTTCTATTCTGTTCCATTGGTCTTCGGGTCTGTTTTTGTGCCAGTACCATGCTGTCTTTGTGATTATAGCTCTGTAGTAGAGTTTGAAGTTCGGCATGGATAGCCCTCCCATATTGTCTTTATCCCCTAGAATTGTTTTGGCTATTCTAGGTCTTTTGTTGTTCCATATAAATTTTTGGACTGTTTTCTGTATTTCAGTGATGTACGTCATTGGGATTTTAATAGGAATTGCATTGAATTTGTATATTAGTTTTGGAAGTATCACCATCTTTACTATATTAAGTCGGCCTATCCAGGAGCATGGGAGGTCTTTCCATTTTCTAGTGTCTTCTGCAATTTCTTTCTTTAACTTTTTATAGTTCTCATTAAATAGTTCTTTTACATCTTTGGTTAGGTTAATTCCTAAATATTTTATTTTTTGGGAGGTTATTGTGAATGGGGTTGCTCCCTTTATTTCCCTCTCTTCCTGTGCGTTATCAGTGTATAGGAAGGCAACTGATTTTTGTGGGTTTATTTTGTATCCTGCTATTTTGCCGAAGTGACTTATGATTTCTAAAAGTTTGGGGATGGAGTTTTTGGGATCGTGGAGGTATAGTATCATGTCGTCTGCAAAAAGGGATAGTTTCACTTCTTCTTTCCCTATGCGGATCCCTTTAATGTCTTTTTCTTGCCTTATTGCCCTGGCTAAGGGTTCTAGGACTATGTTGAAGAGGAGTGGAGACAGTGGACATCCTTGCCTTGTTCCTGTTTTTAGGAGGATTGGTTGTAGCTTTTCCCCATTAAGTATAATATTGGCTATTGGTCTGTCATAAATGGCTTTTATTGTTTTTAGAAATGTTCCTTCTATTCCTATTTTCTCCAGAGCTTTTAGCATGAATGAATGTTGAATTTTATCAAAGGCCTTTTCTGCATCTGTGGCGATAATCATGTGATTCTTGACCTTGGCTCTGTTGATATGCTGGATTACATTTATTGACTTACGTATGTTAAACCATCCCTGTGTCTCTGGGATGAAGCCTACCTGATCATAGTGTATTATTTTTTTTATGTGTTTCTGGATTCTGTTAGCTAGAATCTTGTTAAGGATCTTTGCATCTGTGTTCATCAAGGAGATTGGCCTGTAATTCTCCTTTTTGGTTGGGTCTTTGCCTGGTTTGGGGATGAGTGTGATATTGGCTTCGTAGAATGAGTTTGGGATAGCTCCCTCCTTCTCTGTTTCTCTGAAGAGCTTGAGGAGTATGGGTATTAGTTCTTCTTTAAAGGTCTTATAGAATTCTGCTGTGAATCCATCTGGTCCTGGGCTTTTTTTTGTTGGAAGACTTTTGATAGCTTCCTGTATCTCATTATAGGATATTGGCTTATTTAATTGGTTAACTTCTTCTTTGCTCAGTTTGGGTAACTTGTATTTCTCTAAAAATGCATCCATTTCCGCCAGATTTTCTTCCTTTAGAGAGTATAGCTTTTGAAAGTAGTCTGTTAGAATTGTTTGGATATCTTGGGTACGTGTTGTGATGTTTCCCGTGGCATCCCTAATCCTATTAATATGGGTTTCCTCTCTTCTTTTTTTAATTAATCTTGCCAACGGGCCATCAATTTTGTTTATTTTTTCAAAGAACCAGCTTTTTGTTTGGTTTATTTTGGTTATGGTTTTCTGATTTTCTAATTGGTTAATCTCTGCTCTCAATTTGGTTATCTGGCTTCGTCTAGTAGCTTTAGGTCCCATTTTTTCTTGTTTTTCTAGCTGTTTTAGTTGCAACATGAGATTATTTACTTGGTCTGTCTCCATTCTCTTGATGTGGGCACTGAGGGCAATAAATTTGCCCCTCAGGACTGCTTTTGCTGTGTCCCACAAGTTTCTTTGTGAGGTGTTTTCATTTTCATTGAGTTCTAGGAAATGCTTTATTTCTTCTCTGATCTCTTCTGTTACCCAGGCCTTGTTAAGGAGTGTGCTGTTCAATTTCCATGTATTAGAGAAATTTCTGCGGTATGCTTTGTTATTGAGAGCTAGCTTGATTCCACTGTGGTCAGATAGGATACAGGGGATTATGTCGATCCCTTTGTATTTGCTTAAGTTCCTTGAATGAACTATGATATGGTCTATTTTGGAGAAAGTTCCATGAGCTGCTGAGAAGAATGTGTACTGTGTTGTTTTAGGGTGAAATACTCGGTAGATGTCAGTTAATTCCGCTTGAAGTATGGCCTCACTTAATTCGGTAGCTTCTTTGCCAATCCTCTGGTTGGTAGACCTGTCCTTTGGTGAGAGTGGCGTGTTAAAGTCTCCTAGTATTATCGTATTGGGATCTATTTTATTCTGTAAGTTTGAGAGCATTTGTTTAACATATCTGGGTGCACCGATATTTGGGGCATATAAGTTGATGATGGTTATATCCTCCTCTTGGATTGTTCCCTTTATTAATATGTAGTGTCCGTCCTTGTCTTTCTGTACTGATTTTAATGAAAAGTTTATTTTGTCAGATATCAGGATAGCTACACCTGCTTTCTTATTGGGGGAATTTGATTGGTAGATCCTTTTCCACCCCTTCACTCTGAGTTTGTTTGTATGTTTGGCTGAGAGGTGGGTCTCCTGAAGGCAACAGATGGATGGGTCTTGTTTTCTGATCCAGTCCTCAGTTCGTTTTCTTTTAATTGGCGAATTCAGCCCATTTATATTAAGAGAAAGTATAGAGAGATGCATTGTTGTCCCTGCCATTCCGTTTTCCTAAGTTTTTCTTCTTTCCTTTCCTCCTGTGCTTGCTCAGTTAGACTTTGAGTAATGCCTGTTTGGGGCAGGTCCCAGTTCCTGGTTGCTTTCTTCAGGTTGTGTCCCCCCTCTTAGAATTCTTTGTAATGCTGGCTTAATGTTTATGTATTCATTTAGTTTTTCTTTGCTATTAAAAGTTTTCAGTTCTCCATCGAATGTGAATGCTAGCTTTGCCGGGTATATCAGTCTGGGTTGGCAGTTATTGGCTCTCAGGGCTCGTATGGTGCTTTCCCAGGCTTTTCTTGCATTCATTGTTTGTGTGGAGAGATCTGCAGTGATTCTAATTTTTTTCCCGTTGTAGTATAGCTCCTTCTTCATTTTTGCTGCATGCAGGATTGTTTCCTTATTATTCAGATCCATCATTTTTACTATAATGTGCCTAGAAGTGTTTCTCCTGGGATCTTGCTTGTTGGGTGTTCGATAAGCTTTTGTGATGTAGTTAAGATGGTCGTTTTTGAGGTGGGGAAAATTTTCATTGACTATCTTGTTAAATAGGTGTTGCATTCCCTTGCTCTGGAATTCCTCACCTTCGTCCACTCCGATTATGCGAAGGTTAAATTTTTTAGCATTATCTGCTTGCTCTTGAATTTCCCTTTGGTTTAATTTGAGTGATTTTTCCATATCTGTCACTTTTTGGTCCAGTTGGTGTATTCTGTCTTCTGTATCTGACACTCTACCTTCCATTTCATTCACTCTGTTGACCGTGGCGTCTATTGTGGTTTGCATGGTGGAAATGGATCCCTTTATGGATTCAATGTTGGTTCTCAGAGTACTGATCTCACCTCTCAATGAGGTGAGATCAGTATGCATTACCTCTAATTTGGCGTTTATCTCACTTCTTACTGAGGTTTGTGCAGCTTCTATTTTTGCATCCAACTTTTGTTTGATATCCTGTATATCTTTTGATAGTTCATCCTTGTGCTCTTTCAATTTCTGATCCATTTCTTGCTTTATTTCTTGAGTCATTGCCTCCAGCAACCCTTGGATGTAGTTTTTGTCTTCCATTCCTGCTTTGCTCCCACTGGGGCTCTCCCCTGCGTGGCTGCTGGCTTTTGAGGTGAGCTTGCTGTCCTGGATAGTGGTAAACCTTGTGATTTTTCTCTGTGATTTTCGCATGGGGGTTCAGGAGACTGCTCTTCAACCTTGTTTTGGTGTGTCTGTCTTTGCTTGGTTGCTGATTCTGTATTGGTAGAGAGAGTCTGTGCCTGATCTGGATTCTGTTGGGAGCCTATTTCCAGCTGCTATTCTGACTTACTTAGGATTCTCAGCTCTCTGCTGTAGCAATTCCCGCCTTTGGAAGGGTTGAGCAGCCTAGACTGCTTGTGTTTGCTCCTGCGGGTGCTCTTGGGAAGATCAGATGCTCTGGATGCACTCTCCCAAATACTGGAGTCTGCTATGGGCTCCTGATGTGTTTTTGTTTGTTTGTTTTGGGCTGGTTGTGGGCTTGAACTCTAGGTTTGGGTGCTGTCCCTCAGCTCTTCAGCTCAGGGCTGGCACCCTACCATTTGAGCCACAGCCCCACTTCTGACCCTTTTTGCTTTGTTCAGGCGCCGGTCCCCTGGCCTGGTTCCGGCCCCAGCCTGGAGCGCGCTCGTTAGGCCTGTGCTAATGTGTATACCTCCTAGGTTATGCAGCCTGGAGGACACAGTTCAAATTTCTTCTACTGTTGGTATTCTTGACCCAGGGG
Source organism: Dipodomys spectabilis (assembly GCF_019054845.1). Classification (NCBI taxonomy): domain Eukaryota; kingdom Metazoa; phylum Chordata; class Mammalia; order Rodentia; family Heteromyidae; genus Dipodomys; species Dipodomys spectabilis. The sequence goes on from NW_024870750.1 coordinate 4,472,033, forward strand.
CGCTCTTGCTCTGGCCTGGCCAGCAGAGTGTGCTCCACCGGCTGGTGGAGCTCTCGAACAGTTCCCAGTTTTAGTGGGTCCTGTGGTCCGGGTGTTGGGGTAGGGAGTCTAGGTCAGGGTCTGGGGATTCCCTCCAGCTCTGGTCTCCCTTGATGGATTCCCTGTCCCCTGATGGGTACTCACCCTGTAGGTCGTCAGTTGTTGTTGCAGTCCGTCAGTTGTTGTTGCAATCCGAGTTCAGTTGGGGTGGTTGCGGGCTGGGTTGGGCGGCCCCCCGCCGGGTAGTTGCGATCGCGATTGGGCGGGTGGTCTGCGGACAGGTCCCTTTGTCACGCTGCTGGTGCTGGGCGGCTTTGGTGGGATGGAGCCTCTCCGCTCCGGTGGAGAGTGATGGGTGGGGGTGGGGTCCTCATGGAGACTCCCGGCTGGTAGGTTTCTCTGTTCCTGGCGATCCGCTGTTCTGCAATCCGGTACCTGGTGATCTGCAAGCAGCCCCCTGTGTCTCTGTGGCTCCGGCAGCCCCTGCCGGGCCGGCTGGCCGGCGGCTTGGCGTGCTGCCGCGCGGCCAGTAAAGGTTGGGGGAGGGGTCTTCGCTCTTCTCTGTTCTGAAATTCTTCTTTTCCTCTCTTTCTTTTTTTGTTATTTTCCACCTCTGGTTTTTCTCTGAGTGTTCGTCTTTTTGTTGTTGTCGGTCTCTTGGGGAGATTAAACGTTGGAACTCGAACTCTCTTTTTGGTTGGAGAGAGCTGTGGCGTTTCCCTACTGCCCCGTCGCCATCTTGGTCCCCCCTTGGATCAAGGATTTTAATGTAGAACCTGAAAGTTGGTTTTTTTGACTTAAGCCTTTGTAGCACCTTAGACTTTTCACTGCAAATGGTAATTATTTTGTTAATCAGCCTGAAATAATTTAAAAGTCAAAATTTTTTCTGTTGATAAATTTAACAAGTACATTGCTATATACTATCTAAAACCATTGGTTTGTAATGTTGCACACTGAGCTATTTGCAAGGTTTAAATGAAACACAAAACATGCCTGGGCCGATCCCCTGACATTCATGTTGAATTGATTTAAAATACAGTCTGAGCCTAGGAATTTTATTCAAACCTCCCTGTGGCTCTCATAATTAAGAGTCTGTGGCCTAGATTCTTCATTTAGTTTTTCCAAGAGATAATTGCTGTTAAAAAGTGATTTTTCCTTGCTGAAATTATAAAAGTATAAGTAGTTTTCCAGAATTAAATGCACAAAATATAGCCAGGCACCAGTGGTTCATGACTGTAATCCTAGCTACTCAGGAAGATGAGATCTCAGGATCTTGGTTTGAAGCCAACCAGGGCAGGAAAGTCAATTAACCAGCAAAGAAACAGAAAAGTGGAGCAGTGGTTCAAATGGTATAGTACTAGTCATGAGGGGCAAAGCTAAGGGACAGAGCCCCGGCTCTGAGTTCAAGCCCCAGTATTGGCACCAAAAAAAAAAAAGCTCCAAATGTTTGTAGGTATATCAAGTAGTTTTCTTTTTTTTGGGGGGGGGGTCCAGTCGTGGGGCCTGAACTCTGGGCTTGGGCACTGTCCCTCAGCTCTTCAGCTCAAGGCAAGTGCTCTACCACTTGAGCCACAGCACCACTTCCAGCTTTTTTCTTTTTGCTTATGTGGTGCTGAGGAATCGAACCCAGGGCCTCAGGCATGCAAGGCAAGCGCTCTACCACTGATCCACCTTCCCAGCCCCTATCAAGTAGTTTTCAATCAAACAAAAACATAACTCTGCAAATTGAATTTTTAAGGCTTTAAAAATATTACAGGGTTGGGCTTAGTGGTTAATCCTTGTATAAGATAGAACTGGAGGATTACAGTTCAAACAAGTACAAACAGAATAAATAAATTCAGGTAGAAGGAAGAATTGGCAAATAATTCTATAGTATTCAACCCATAAATGAGTGCCAATGTCTATTTGAGTGTGACATATTAGAGATAATTTTTTTCTTTTGATGTCACCAACTACAGTAAGATAACAACACTATCTTATCAAACACATGAAAGTATTGCTTACGACGGTCCTCTGGTAATTCCTCCTTCATGACGGAACGTAGCTTTTTAATATTCCCTTCCAGCCACCTACTCATGTTTTCGATGCTTTCATCCCTCTCCTTCAGTTTCTTTATTAGAGTTGTTAGTTCTTGCAAGATCTCTTCACCATTACGCCCCGAGTCCTTAAAGAAAAGGCATTTGGAAAAATTATATTAGTGAGGTAAGCCAGGCCCAAAGAAACATAGGTCCCATGGTTTCCCTTATTTGTGGTAAATAGTATATGATTGGGACAAGCTGAAAAGGTCAAAAGCTATGTACATATGATCATATAAGTTAAGCAAAACAAACCTCAAGGTAGGGACACAAGTGGTTTTTTCTTTCTTGCTATTGTTTTTAACATATTTATAATGTACTATGTGATTTTTTTTGTTGTTTCTTTTGTATGTTCTTCCCCCACAGTACAACCCCTGTTTTCACTGTTTTTGATTCTGGTGTCCTGCATCTTGTATATACCTTTTTCTAATTTGGGGAGGGGAAGGGAAATAGCAAAACCCCGAAATAAGGATACAGGATGACCCATTGTAACAATGAGATGTACAAGACACTATGTTGAAAACAAACTTTACAACTTGAATGGGGGGAGGGAGGAGTTAGGGAGGTGGGGAGGGAAGGGATGGATGCTAAGGGGAAAACAAAAGAGGTAACGATGCTCCATAGGAAATGTATTCATTATCTTACTCATGTAACTGTAACCCCTCTGTACAGTATTTTTACAAATAAAAATCATTAAAAAAAGAAAAAAAAAGCCATTGGAGGTGGAGGTGTATCAGTCGCAACAAAATATGCATTCTGAAAACAAAAGTAATGTGAAATAAGTATGTGTATACAGCCAGTTTGCAAAGTTCTGTAAAAGTGCCCCCCCCCCCAAAATGGATTATTAAAGGTCAAGATTGAGTAGAATTCCCACTGACATTGCCTTTTTTATGTGTATCTATGTGTGTGTGCTAGAAAACAGGGTCTTGGCACTGTCCCTGAGCCTCTTTGTGCTCAAGGCTAGCACTCTACCACTTGAGCCACAGGCTCACTTCTAGTTTTGAGTGGTTAATTGGAGATGAGTCTCATGGGGACTTTTCTGCCTGGGCTGACTTCAAACTCTGATCCTCAGATCTCAGCCTCCTGAGTAGCTAGGATTTCAGGCGTGAGCCACTAGTGCCCAGCTTTTATTTATTTATCTATCTATTTATTTATTTAGCTCAATGCTAGCACTCTACCACTGGAACCACAGTTCCAGTTCCAGCTAATTGGAGTCTCATGGATTCTCATGCTTGGGTTGGCCTTGAACCAACATCTTCAGTTCTCAGTCACCTAAGGATTATAGGTATGAGCCACAGCACCCAGCTCTGACTTTGACTTTTTAACTGTATACAGTTGGGGGTGAGGTGGTAGAAAAAGCCGGATCACCCTCAAAACAGAACAGAACTGCAAAGGAGCTAAAGTTTAAGATAAGCAACCTTAGAACCAAATGAGATCTGCCTTTTACGTTCTTAAGTTTATTGATTGGGTCTTGGAAAAGTTACTTAGACTCGGCTGCCACAGCTTCATTTTCAGAAGGAATTCTGAAGATGTCTTAAGGGCTACAAAAGGATTGTATGAACACTAGTACTTAAAACTTAGTACATAGGCAGAGCCTGGCTTGAAATCCTAGGCTACCTAACTGTAGTGAAGAGCCTGGTACTGGCTGGTGAAACATGATGATAGACTGCATTTAGGACTGACTACTTTGTCCAAAAACAATAATGTGTTTAAGCTTGCAAGGAGAGAGAGAAAAAAGATGAGAGGGGGATGGGAGACTGGCAGGCGAACCCCCCCCCCACATGCACACACATACACAAAGGCAGAGAAACTCCCAAATTAGAAGTATAAGACAGTTTCCTAAAAAATTAAGATTTCATTGGCACAATGAAAATTTTGAACTATGATAGTCATAAAGGTACTGTCAACCTCCTGCAGTCCTGGATTCTTTTTCAGTTTTGGTCAGTCTTGGGGTTTGAAATGTGGGCCTGGCCACTGTCCCTCAACTCAAGGCGAGCACTCTACCACTTGAGCCACAGCACCACTTCTGGTTTTCTGGTGCTTTATTGGAGATAAGAGTCTCACGGACTTTTCCTGCCCAGACTGCCTTTGAGCCATGATCCTCAGACCTCAGCCTCCTGAGTAGGTAGGATTACAGGCATGAGCCACCGGTGCCTGGCTAGTACTGGATTCTTGTCCAAATATGTACACTCCCCCCCCCCACTCACCTTAACTGTGGCCTGAAATTCTGCCCACAAATCTGTGTATCTTGCTAAAAGATTTAAAAAAATAATAGTTAGTGAAACAATTTGAACATTTTTGTAAAACTAGCTTTAGTTTTCTTATAGAAATACTTACCAGTACTTATACAATTTAATGGGTTTCTCTTCATACATATGTGTATATATATGCAATATATATTAAAGAACATATATATGACATATATATATATATGTATATATATTCGCCTCCTCATTGTCCTAGCATGATCTTTTTTGCACTGGTTGGTTTTTTTGTTTTTGTTTCTGTCGGTCCTGGGGCTTGAACTCTGGGACTGGGCACTATCCCTCAGCTCTTCATCTCAAGGCTAGTGCTCTACCACTTGAGCCACAGCGCCACTTTGTAAATAAGAGTTTCACAGACTTTCCTGCCTGGCCTGGCTTTGAACCGAGATCCTCAGATCTTAGCCTCTTGAGTAGCTAGGGTTACAGGCGTGAGCCACCAGCGCCAGGTTTGCACTGATTGCTTTTGAGATAGGGTCTTATTTTTTGCTTAGGTGTGACTGGACTGTGATTCTCCAGTTTTCTGCTTCCTGTCATAGTTGGGACACGAGGGCATTACCCAAACCAGCTATTTGCTGAGAAAAGTTCTTGTGTGAATTTTTTGCCCAGGCTGATCTTGAGCTTCAGTCCTGATCTTGGCATGACCCACCATGTCTGGCTAAAATCTTAAACATTTTGCTGAGTCAAAAAGCCAAGCACAAAAGGGCACACTTTTTTTTTTCCTTTCACTTAATTTCTAGTGTTGAAAGCACAAAAGTGGATTCTAGAAAGTGGAGGAGAATTGAGAGATCAACCCTAAGGAGACATAAGGGAACATTTGTAATGATAAAAATGTGCTATGTCTTGCTATGGTGGTAGTGGTTGAACAGTTGATAATATTCATTGACCTTCAAACCAGGGCATTTTACTCTATGCAAATTGATAAAGCCGATCTAATGGGTCCATAAGACATTATTCACCTTGCTGAGCTAACAGCTGCCAAGACAGGTCATTGGAACTTTGCCCAAGGAATTCTCTTTCTTTCTTGTAGTTATCTGCTTCATTCCACAAGTAGGCGATATGCTGTAAAAGAGAGGTTTTTTGTTGCTTTTAGGAGTCTGGTTACTGTGTGTTTTAAATAGGCATGTAGTCATTTAATGAACCCCGAGCCTAGACTTACTTTCCTGGTGCTACCAAGTGCTCTAGATGAAGGGGCAAATGGCCAATATCCTTATCAAGCTTCTATGGAAGGAGAAAGACAGAGGATATTCTGAATGTAAACTGATACCGTAAGAATTTGAAGAGGTGTGCTGTCTGAAAGCATGAAGTCCCAAACAAAAATATTGCCGGGCACCGGTGGCTCACGCCTGTAATCCTAGCTACTCAGGAGGCTGAGATCTGAGGATCACAGATCAAAGCCAACCCAGGCAGGAAAGTCCATGAGACTCGTATCTCCAAGAAACCACTAGAAAACCGGGAGTGGTGCTGTGGCTCAAGCAATAGAGCACTTGCCTTGAGCTGAAGAGCTGAGGGATAGCGCCCAAGCCCAGAGTTCAAGCCCCACGACTGACCAAAAAAAAAAAAAAAAATTCCTGCGCCAAAATGTACAAATGGAAATTTGAATTATTTTAATAAATAATAATTATCAGAAGAGAGTCTATTGGAATACTTTCACAAGCGGATAAAATTCCTTCTAAGTTTGTTCCAAGGGCTAGAAAAAGAAGATGTGTTTCACGTGTGAGGCTCTGAGAGTTAGGCTGTTTGGAGCACCATTGCTCTTTCAAAGAATATTAGGACTTATTAAGCCATGTATGTATGCATGTATGTATGTATATATGAATGTTTGTGTATATATATTTTTGTGCCAGTACTGGGACTTGAACTCAGGGCTTCACACTCTTCCTTAGCTTTTTTTGCTCAAGGCTAGCACTCTTCCACTGAAGCCTTGCCTCTAATTTAGCTTTTTGCTGATTAATTGGAAATAAGAGTCTTATAGACTTTCCTACTTGCTCTGGCTTTGAATTGCTATCCTTGGATCTCAACCTCCTGAGTAGCTAGAATTATATGCACGTGCCATCTGTGCTTTGCCTATTTTGCTATTTTAATACTATCAAAACCCCCCAAGAGATTGGTAGGATAGCTATTGACATTTTACAGGAGGGAAAAATATCACCCATATAAGTGAAGAGAATTAGCCAGTGACTATGCCAATTCTTTTTAGACTTATTGCTGCAGTGCTTACTGTTTTATCTAACATCAAAACATTTTAAAATCATATAAAGTCTTAGTTTCTTCTTCTGTAAAAGGAATGTAACATTCCCTAGTTTATCAGAGTATTGTGAATATCCAACAGACTTAATACATGCTAACTAAGCTTTGTTACTCTTGGGAGTACACTGATACAGATTCTGACCTTCAGATCATTTTACTTAACTGAAAAGTTATTTTATTAAAAAAAGTTCATTTACTTTAAACTTTCAGTTTACAAAGAAGTTACATTTTTTCCTATAAGGAATTACTACTATTTCAAGAAGACAAAAATTGGAGACATTAAGTATGTGCCCAAAGTGAGTGTTAGCAGCGGGTGGTAGAATCTAATTCAGGCCTTTCAAGCTGGGATATATTATACAAACTTTTGTTATTACTGGTTTTTTTGTCACACAACATGAAATGTACAAATTATGCATTTTAAAGACATATAATACAGATTATTCTTTTTTTATTGTGAAAATACCGTACAGAGGGGCTATAATTACATGGGCAAGGTAATGAGTACATTTTTCTTTTTCTTGTTTTCTTTTTTTGGGTCTGGTCGTGGGGCCTGAACTCTGGGCCTGTCCCTCAACTCTTCAGCTCAAGGCTAGTGCTCTACTGCTTGAGCCACAGTGCCACTTCCGGCTTTTTTCTTTTTGCTTATGTGGTGCCGAGGAATCGAACCCAGGGCCTCATGCATGCAAGGCAAGCGCTCTACCACTGAGCCACCTTCCCAGCCCCCATGAGTACATTTCTTATCAAGCCTTGTTGACTCCTCCTTTGGGGTGGGAGACATATTATATATTCGTTGCAATTTATATGTACACTAGCTCTGAGCATTAAAATCAGTGGCATATCTAATTATTGAACATAAATTATTAAAATGATGGATCTTATATAATATGCAAACCTTAATCTTTTGAGATCTAAACCCAAAAACTTAAAATCTGTACGTTGAGACTAATTTTAGGGGCTTGATGAACCAATTTTTTTTTGCTGTAAAATGATCAGTATGATACAGACAGCTTTAATTTTTTTTTAAATAGGTAGAAAACTTAGAACAGGTACTTCTTCAAGGAGATGGTTCAAGTGACCAGCAATATATAAATATTCATCAATTATTGGGGAAAGGCAAATTAGTGGGGTACCACTGTGTGCACACCAGAATGGCTGAATTGAAGCGGCATGTTGGTAAGAAGATGGAGTTCCCAGTGACCTTATGTACTGAGGAGAGGAAGGGCAATTGGTGTGACGCCTTCAGAAGACTGCAAATATGTTAAGATGAACCCTATAACCTAGCAATTCCACTTGAGATAACTAATAGAAATGTGTTTGTGTGTTTATGTATGCTCATCAAAATTTTATGCTAAGCATGGCGATACTGCCAAAAGTTAGAAACTCTCCAAATATCTAAGGACAGGAGAGGTGGGTTTAAACAAAGTGAAGTAGAGTCATACAGTGAAATACTTACAGAACTAAGAATAATGGACTGACTACACTCAAGAATAAGCTCATCAACACAAGATTGCACAAAGGATTACACACTGTATTCTATAGTTTGTATGCCTACATTGTTCCAAAGCAGGCAAAGTTAGTCAATACAGCAGCACTGTGCCACTTGACAGAAAAGCATGAGAGACTCCAGCTCCAAAAACAGTAACCAGCTAAAAGCAAAGCTGGAGATGTGGCTCAAGTGGTAGAGCACCAGCTGAGCAAGTAAATTAAGCAAGCAAGCTCAGTGAGAGGGAAGCTTGAATTCAAGTCCCAGTACTGAAAAAAAAGTTTACCTGAAGAGATATTTTTTTCTCTTCTAGTGTTGCTGATCTAAGCAACCAATCAAAACCATTATAGAAAATGAGATTTTGATAAACTTACTTTTTTAATTTTTTCGTTTTCAGTAGTCAAAAGGTTTACTTTATCATCATTTGTCTGGATTTCAATTTCTAACTTCCTTAGACATTCATAATGACTTTTGATTTTCCTGCTTTCTTCTTCTCGTGTGGCTTTTAATTCTGTTTTCACTTTCTCCTACTCAAACATAAAAAGCACAATTATCTCACAGATGATAGGCAGAGCAGGAGTCTTCATTAAGTCCTGAGCCACACAGCTTACCCCATGTCTCCCTCTCTTACAAAAACTCACAAACCTTAAAGCTGACTTATTCAAATGATTCATGGACTTCCCAAAGTTAAGTAAAATAGATATTGAGATACTCACTATATGGAATATACTTGAATATAATGACAACTGGTTGGCAAAACTTGGGGATGAGAAGGGATTTACTGAGACTTTTAAGGAGGATTTAAGATTTCTTGAAGAAAAAAAAATCACTTTATGGAGTTTAAGAACTTCCCTAGGGGCTGGGAAGGTGGCTCAGTGGTAGAGCACTTGCTTTGCATGCATGAAGTCCTGGGTTCGATTCCTCAGCACCACATAAGCAAAAAGAAAAAAGCCAGAAGTAGCACTGTGGCTCAAGTGGTAGAGTGCTAGCCTTGAGCTGAAGAGCTGAAGGCCCAGAGTTCAGGCCCCACGACCGGACCCAAAACAAACAAACAAAAAAAACAAAACTTCTCTACTTTTTTCTCTGTTGAATTCTCCATTCAATTCTTGGTTATGACACTTTTAAACCACACCTCCTGATTCATTGTATAATTACCATCTTTTAAATTCATCAATGGATTAAACCATTGACTAGGCTAGAACCTTCATGGTCAAATGTTCTTTGGAACTGTCCTCACAGACATATCCAGAGCCGTGCTTTACTAATCTCCCAGGCATCTCTCTTTCCAATCAAGTTAACAAGATTAACTGAGAGAGAGAGAGAGAGAGACAGAGAGAGAGACAGAGACAGAGAGAGACAGAGAAAGAAAGAGACAGAGATAGAGACAGAGAGACAGAGAGAGACAGAGAGAGAGACAGAGACAGAGACAGAGACAGAGAGACAGAGAGAGACAGAGAGAGACAGAGACAGAAAGAGCAGAGACAGAGAGAGATTGTTACTTCCAAAGACTCTGGAACCAACTTTGTATGATCCTCAGCATTTTGTTAAGTACAGAGGAATATACATATGAGTATATGTACATATATGAATATATGCATATCTATATGACTATATAGTTATTTTTAAGGGTCAGGGGATGTCACACATCTCAGCTTCATGGGAGACAGATATGGGAGAATCTAGGTTCAAAACCAGCCCAAGGAAAAGCTAGTGAGATTTTATGATGGTGCACAACAACAATCCAAATAGGTAGGAGGTGGATATAGAAAGATCCATGTCTGACACTGGATAAAAGTATATAATACAATCTGAAAAATTATCCCCACAAGGGCTGGAGATATAATGCGAGTGGCAGAGTGCTTGCAAGCCAAGGAAGGTCCTGAGTTCAAAACCACAGCACTGTGACACACACAAAAAAAGTAAAACAAAAAAGCCAAAGTTGTTGGTATCAGGTATTTCAAATAGTATATATTTCCATTTTTAATAACTAACTTCACATACATAGCTTATCACTATTGATTAGATATTTTATTTTTATTTTTATTTTGTCAGTCATGGGGCTTGAACTCTGGGCCTGGGTGCTGTCCCTCAGCTCTTCAGCTCAAGGTTAGCACTCTACCATGTGAGCCACAGCACCACTTCCAGTTTTCTGGTGGTTTATTGGAGATAAGAGTCTCACAAACTTTCTGCCTGGGCTGGCTTTGAACTGCAATCCTCAGATCTCAGCCTCCTGAGTAGCTAGGATTACAGGCATCTGCCACCGGCGCCTGGCCGATTATATATTTGAAAAGATTATAAATACTGCTTTAACTGCTCCTATTGCAGCTACCCCTATCACAATCTCTGTCCACTCATCCTGAAGTGAAGGTATAGCTCTGGCCTTGAGTGGAAAAGCTAAGGGAGAGCTTGAGATGCTGACTTCAAGCCCCAGTATCAGCACAAGAAAGAAAAGAAGGAAGAGAGAAAGAAGGCAGGAGAAGGGAAGGAAGGAAGGAAGGAAGGAAGGAAGGAAGGAAGGAAGGAAGGAAGGGAGGGAGGGAGGGAGGAAGGGAGGGAGGGAGAAAGGAAGGGAGGAAAGAAAGAAGTAGCAAGCCCAATCTAATCACTACCTTATAAAGAAATTAAAATCTCTTAAAAAATGACAACTAAGGCCTCTTGAATTGTTTCCCCACTATTGTATTTACGTGTGAGTTTGTTCTAGATCTCTCTCCCTCCCTTGCTCCCTCCCTTTTTCTTTGAAGATCCATCCTAATTCCCAACTTAATTGAAATAAGAGGCAACCTAGGAGATGAGTATCATCCAATAATGATTGTGTCTGTGAGGTGAGTTCCAAAGATGATTAGATCATGAGGGCTCTGACCTAATCTTTGGTTTAATGCATAGATAGATTCAAAATTTGAATAGATTATTGAAAGTATAAAACTATGGATAGTGGGAAGAAGTCAGTTTCTGTGGGTTTGCGTTTGAAGAGTACATCTTGGCTCTGGCCTTTTCCTGTTAACTATTCTTTGCTTCCAGGCTGCTATAAGGTGAGCAGCTTTCCTCACTGTGCCTTCTTTAGAATGGTTCTGCTTTTCCAAAGGCCTATAAACAAAGGAGCCTGGCCAACCACCGGAAACTTCTGAAACCATGATCCAAAATAATCTTTCTTTCCTTAAGTTGATTTTCTTGAGTACTTGGCCAGCAATGGAAAAACTGACACACTCTCTAATACTCATATATTTATATATAAGATATACATGTATATAATAATACATGATAATAAATTGATTTATAATATATATGTACACACCTATGTACACAGCTACACATGTGCATATACATGTGATTAAAATTTAAAGCTTTAACAGAGAATGATTTTAATAATAATTGTGAATTTTGTGAAAACTTCAATGGTGCCAGGTAAATAGTACTATCTGTAAACACCAATTTTGCAATGAAGAAAGAAGAAAAGAACAAGACACCAGGTGTGGTAGTACACACATGTAATCCCAGCAGTTGTTGAAACAGAGGCAGGAGGATTGTGACTTCAAGGCCAGGCTGAGCTACATGTAACAGAAATTTTTCTCAAAAAACCACGGGTTAGGAATTCCATTCAGTAGTAGAATACTTGTCTACTATGGGCAACACTTTGGGTTGGATCCCCAGTCCTTAACAAGGGGAGGAGCAGAAGGAGGAGGAAGAATGCACTAATCATCCTTTACCATGTTTTTAAAGTATCTTGCAATGTCCTTTGTAAACTGATAAATGTTGTTCTTCAATAAAGCAGCCTCCTGCTGTTGTGCTATTAGAAATAGAAAAAGAACTGTCCACAAAGTTGCTTAGGTTAATAAACAAAGACATATACTTAGTTTTAAATGCCAAATACGGTTACAAACTATCATTTCTAGTACTATTGTTGTTACTATTATAAAAATCCAAAAGAGTATTACTATATTTAAAAAAAAATCAAATCTCCCCAGTGCTACTTCTACTATTATGTCCGCTTGGACTCAACTATGTTTCTTCTTCTACTTAGCTTCTACTTAGCTCAATTTTCTTAAAATATATGCTTTTATGGTTATTTCTTAATAAGTTTAAGAATTTTTCATTTAATTCCTTTCTTGGGGGGGTCGGTCATGGGACTTGAACTCTGGGCCTGGGCGCTGTTCTTTAAAACTCTTCAGCTCAAGGCTAGCACTCTACCACTTGAGCCACAGTGCCACTTCTGGTTTTTTGGTGGCTTATTGGAGATAAGAGTCTCATGGACTTTTCCTGCCTGGGCTGGCTTTGAACTGCAATCCTCAGTTCTCAGCCTCCTGAGTAGCAAGGACTACAGGTGTAAGCCACCGGCACCTGGCTATCATTTAATTCTTAATATAATAAAGGAGGACTTAAGCTTGCATACTCCCATCCACGCCCCATACCCATTCCCCAAATGCTACATTTCCTCCTTCTCACTCTCCTATAAAAGCAATCTTTGCTTAAACAAATCTTAAAGCGCTTAGCCCATACGATGTTGCGAGGGGTTAGTCACAGATGAGCCAAATGACACAGCATGATAGCGGTTCTCTCTCTAAGCGTCGCGGGCCAATCATGGCGATGAAGGCCGAGTGCTGAAGGGCGAAAGTCTCGTGCAGGGCATCATCCACTTCGAGCAGCAGGCAAATGGGCCAGTTGTGGTACAGGGGACCATTACAGGATTGATTGAAGGCCAGCATGGATTCCATGTCTATCAGTTTGGAGATAATACACAAGGTTGTACCAGTGCAGGTCCTCACTTTAATCCTCTATCCAAAAATCACAGTGGGCCAGAAGATCAAGAAAGACATGTTGGAGATCTGGGCAATGTGACTGCTGACAAAGACAGTACAACCAAAGTGTCCATCGAAGACTCATTGACCTCACTCTCAGGAGAGTATTCCATCATTGGCCGCACTATGGTGGTCCATGAATAAGCAGATGACTTGGGCAGAGGTGGAAATGATGAGAGTAAAAAGACAGGAAATGCTGGAAGTCGTCTGGCTTGTGGTGTAATTGGGATCACCCAGTAAACATGCTCTACCATGTGGTTGTCTGAGTCCCAGTAACCCGTTTGTTACCTTGCTAGCTTTAGGAATTTAACCCTATAAACATTAAACTCTGTAATCTTAAAAGTGTAATTGTGTTGACCTGAAAAAAATGGCTTAAGAACTTGTAATGAGAACTGATTTGGAAGATTTGTATTGTTTTATAAAACAATTAAAATGCGTTTGATACCTGTATTTGCCAGATTACTCATATATGGGTATTAAGCTGTTTGAATTTCATTTTCATTGAAGCCTCTAAATAAACACTATATGTGTCACTTAAAAAAAGTTTCTCAGTATCCTATGTACACGTGATTAATTTATACCAAAGTCAATGACAGGATTATGAAATCCTTTTGAATATGGCTTCTCTCTGTGATGATTTGGGTAAATGTATCCCCAGAGTTCATATGTTATCATCTTAGTCCCCAGAGTGCTGTTATGGGGAGAAAGCAGAATGTTTAGTAGGTAGGGCCTCCTGGCGTATCCCTGCTTCATGGAGGGGCTGCCCTAGACCCTTAAGGGACCCTGGCCTCTTTGCTTCCTGGTCCTGAGGTAAGCAGTTTGCTCCAGGGCACATTCAGTGCCATCAATATGCAAGCCCACCAAACAGGTGTAAAGCCAATGATTTGCTTAGTAGACTGGAACCTTCAAAACTGGAAGCCAAGCGAAACCTTTCTTTTTTTAAAAATCAAATTAATCATCTCTGGGATTTTATTATAGTGATGAAAAGCTGTCCAACACATCCATGTTGCCAAACCTACAAGTTTTGATGGCTAGGTGTGCTTTCCTGTGTAGTGACCAGGAAGTGATTGGCGGTTTTTGAGAATGGAATCCTCGAGTGTCAGTATCTGATGTGGAGTTCTTCTCTGAACTGTTCCATGTCCTTGGAGGAAGAATCCAACAGTCTCCACTTTGGGGACTTTCTGCTTTCAAAGACTATTTAAAATTAAGAAGTTGTTATGGTGTCATCTTTTTCTCCACGCTTGGCAAAGATAGAAACAATTCTTACCTGCTACCTGTGGAGACATTCTCAGTTTCATCTTCTGCTGTTATTTTTTTCTTTTAATAAAATCTTCTGTTCAAGCCCCACGACCGACAAAAAGAAAAAAAATCTTCTACCTCTTACCATGCAATTGTCATGACAGGCTGTAGGTTTGATGAAGTAGGGCAGTGGAAATGGCCTCTGGTGCTTCATATATTCCTGCCCTCCAGTGGTATTAGGTGCCCTGCACTTCGGAACCAATTGCTTTGCCAGCAGTGAGGAGGAGTCACTCAGCTACTTCACCAAGAGAGGAATTTCACAGGAGGTCTGACCACTGTTTCTAAAGTCATCCAGCCAATCTTTCGTGCCATGACTTATCTAGGCCAGCCATGCCACTGTTTGGCAATTGGGTAGCTAGATCTTCTTCTTTTCTTTTTAACTGATGCTACTATTGGGGGATTGGATTCAGGGCCTGAGTACTGTTCCTTAGCTTTCTTGCTCAAGGCTCATACTCTACCACTTGAGCCACAGCTCCACTTTCTGCTTTCTGCTAGATAATTGGAGATAAGAGTCTTAGACTTTACTGGCTGGGCTGTCTTCAAACCATGATTCTCAGATCTTATCCTTCCATGTAATTAGGACTACAAGCATGAGGCACCCATGCTTGGTGAGATAAAATTATTTTACACACATTTTGTGATGCTTCATCAGGGAGAAAAGAAATATCGGTGTATTTTATTACATTTCACTAAAAGCCTAAACATTGTGCTCCATGTAAACTGAGCCAAGCCTCATAATCTATTGTCTGTAAGACTAGCAACTGGCTAGAGCACTACCCCTCCCTGGTGAAGCATGACCTTTCGTGTCTTTTTTATTCATTACAGGAGACTCAGTACCTGCAACGTACTGCTTACTTTTATACTCACAATGATTCTATCTACATACTCCATCTAGACCAAAGGGAGAAGGGGAAAGGCAGTAAACTAGGTATGCATTGTGAGTCTGACTAAAACTAACAGACCAAGAAAGTCTACCCAAGTTTGCTAAATGAAAACTGAGAAGTATCAAATCACCTGATACATGGGAATCAGATTGAAAACCCCAACACTTATTATTGTAACATCCATATATTCTTAAAAATAATCCAAGATTCTTGGCAATAATCACAATTCATTTGTGATTATATTTATATTTGTGATTATATTTTAGGTGATTATTGTTTTTTATTTTTTCAGGTAAACTTTGTGACACAGCTTATATTAATTCCTAGATTCATGTTTGTCCTTGCTAGCTGGTTATTGCTACCCAGTAGGTGGTCGTGGTCTTTGTTCCCATTTCTAGTGCTTTTGGTGGTGGAAGGTTGGGGGAGTGTAGAAAGAGACTGTGGGATGGCAGATGTTTATGGGCTTCTAGGCTCTGGGCCTCCATGAGATACAGAAGTAGGCTCAGGACCTAGCAGGGAACTCAATTTTGAATCAGGAAACCAAGGTAGCTGCTGCTATCTTCAATGGCAGAGGGAGGGTAGGAGGTAACCCAGGACAGTGAAGGTAACCCAGCCACTACCCCTACTTGAAGGATTGACCCCCCCCACCCTATTGTTCCAGGAAAAACCCCAGGTATGTGTGAACATGCTTTTGATTTCTTCCATCATCATTCTGGAAGACAGTAAGTTCTAAAAGTGTTCCTGCTCTGAGACCTGCATAGACTTCCTGGATATGGTTCTTTCTCCTCAGATCTCAAATCTGTATGGTGGTTCTGGACCTTGGATGTTGGGTTAGATAACCATATCTATTTTTTTTTAAGAAAGTAACCATTTTGTGTTAAGTCCATACACAGTTATGCTATGCAATGAAATACAAAAGATGTATACATGCAGATGTATTTTGAATCACCCAAGATCCTAAATCTGAGATAAGACTTACTAATCTCTGTCATAGGAACTGGCTAGTGAAAAATATCTGAGACTTACCTACTTGATAAATTATTAAAGTTGTAGTCAGAAAAGAGATAAAATTTCAAACTTGCAATAATAACAAAAATAGTCTCCACATGGTGGCAGACACAGGAGCTACCTATAGTAAGTATAGACAACATAATATAGTGAACTAGTAGTTCTTATTTTTAAAGAATGTTTAAACGAGAAAAGGAAATTGTAGTATGGAAAAGAAAAGATTAGTAGATAGGGAAAAACTTGGAAAATAGAGGTTAAAGGTATTGGGAAAAGTTGAATGAATTTCACCACTGGCCTTTCTAGTGGAAGACAATCTAGGGTGGAGAGTAATGTTTCATACATACATTGAAGAATGGCGTAGGCATCTTTTAACTTTTGAGATGTTTTTCCATACTCTTCTTCTGCTGTATGAAGTTGTGGGAGCCTAACAATTAGTTCCTCTTCTTTTTGTTTGTAAACCAGTTCTTCCTGAACAATTAAATCCTTGAAAGAAAATAAGGCTAATTGAGAAGTGTAATTTTGGAAATTTTACAGGATTCAGGGGGGAAAAAAGTAAATTCTTCCAAAGGGAGAGTCCTGCCTTCTATCCTGAAGTGAAAAAGAGGGTATCTAGGCATTTACTAAATAGTTATTATCTCTGACAATCTATAAAGACATTGGATTCAACTGCCTTTCCCATGTGTTCTGTATCTGTACTAGTTAGTATATTTCTGTTGTTACCATGTATATCACCAAAATATACTTGAAAAAAATTTCCTTTGTTGATTGTATTTTATTTTTTTTTAAAAAGGGGGAGCATCAAAAACAGAATATACAGGCAACACACTAATGGCTCACACCTGTAATCCTGCTACTCAGGAGGCTGAAATTTGAGGATCATAGTTTGAAGCCAGCCTGGGCAAGAAAGTCTGTGAGACTCTTATCTCCAATTAACTAGAAGCTGTACTTCCAAAAACTGGAAGTGGAGCTGTGGCTCAAAGTGGTAGAGCCTTGAGCAAAACAGCTCAGGGACAATACCCAGGCCCTGAGTTCAAGCCCCATGACAATGCCTCCCCTCCTCTCCACTCCCCCCTCCCCCCGCTTTCCCCCGGTTCCAACAAACCCAGTATATACCAGTTCTAAGACATTTGGATATAAATAAAATATGGAGAGAGGTAGGAATAATTTGCTATCACATTAAAAATAAATGAGTCAAAAGTTTGCAAAGTAGAACACAACAGTTCTTGTCTACTTATGCAAACTTGTTTCATTTAGCTTTAAATAGAACAATTCTTGGACCTCTTTTAAAAAAAAAATTAAGAGGGCTGGGAAGGTGGCTCAGTGGTAGAGCGCTTGCCTTGCATGCATGAGGCCCTTGGTTCCATTCCTCAGCACCATATAAGCAGAAAAAGCCGGAAGTGGTGCTGTGGCTCAAGTGGTAGAGCACTAGCCTTGAGCTGAAGAGCTGAGGGACAGCGCCCAGCCCCAGAGTTCAAGCCCCACAACCGACAACAACAACAACAAAAGTCATAGGACTAGATATTCCTAGAACACTATAACCATCCTCCTGGTTCTGCTCTACTCATGATTGCTTCACCCCGCCCTCCCCTCCCCCTCCATGTCCCAGACGGGAGCGCTGCGGGGAGGCCCCCCCCCGCCCCCCCCCCCCCCCCCCCCGCCCTACCCCACCCCAGCCTTTCAAGGTGTGTCCTTATCTTGAAAAGGTACAAATGTTTGCTGTGTTTTGCAGACTTGTGATCTTTGGGCCACTGGGCACTTCCATTGCCAATACCTTCCCCAGAATTCACACCTTACTTCACGCCTGGTTGGCATATGGAAGTTTTCAAGTCACTAGAATACCCTGCTTTAAAGAAGGATTTCTGAGATGTACTTTACTAGTCTCCTCGCCTCCTCCTCACTCTCTCCGATTTTCCCACACTTTCTGTACAGTGCCACTGCTCCCAAGGCAGATGCTGGCAGCACTTCTGCATAATTTGAAGTATGTGATTTTTTTTTTCCCCATTGGGGGGAAAATACTTCTCTTCACGTTCTTTCTTTTACTTTTCTTCACTCTTTTCTCTTGTTCCTCTTTATTTTACATGGAATTACTTAGGATAGCATGCGATATTATTTTATCTTGCTTGCCCCCCACAGTCATTCAGCATTACACTTAGATGCAATACAAAAATTACCTCATACATGTTTAACTCTTTTAATAACCTTTTCTGTTTGCGAACAAATTTGTGCTTCTCATCTTTTAACGTTATTGAAAGTCTTTCTATCTCAGCCACAAATTCTTCGATTTCTTCTTGTCTCTGTGTGGTCTAATTAGAGAGAAGAAAAAAAGAAATGGATCATTTCTCTTGTAAGTGTTCAGCTTTGTATTTTTCAGCATTCAGGCAAATTGATGCCTATGACTTTTCAGCTTATGTGATTTGTCAGTAACTTCTGAAAAGATTATTTTTCCCTCTGTATATTAAGTTCTTCACCATATATTATCTACAAACAAATGACATGCGATGTGGGAGGCTTTGGGATGGTTGGTGGGCAAAGAGTAAATGTATGAGTACTGAATTGTATTTCCTCTCGTGCATTTATTTTAAGATTATTTCCTTTCTTTGTGTGTATGTGATGGTACCAGCCCTTGAGCTAAGGGTCTCATACTCTCACTCATCATTTTTACTCTATTGTGTTCTACTGCTTGAGATCCACTTCTGCCTTTTTTGTTCTTTCTTTCTTTTCTTTTTCTTTCCTTCTTTCTTTCTTTCTTCCTTTCTGTCCTTCCTTTCTTCCCCCCTTCCTTCCTTCCTTTCTTTCTTTCTTTTCTTTCTCCTTCCTTCCTTCTTTCCTAACTTCCTCCCTCTCTCCCTTCTTTCTTTCTTTCTCCTTTCTTTCTTTCTTTCTCTCTTTCTCCTTCCTTCCTTCCTTCTTTCCTAACTTCTTCTCTCCCTTCCTCCCTCCCTCCTTTCTTTCTTTCTCTTTCTGTTTTTCTGCCTTTCTCTCTTTCTTTTTCTCTTTCTCTCTCTTTCTCTCTCCTCTCTATCTTTCTCCCTTCCTTCCTTCCTTCCTTCCTTCCTTCCTTCCTTCCTTCCTTCCTTCCTTCCTTCCTTCCTTCCTTCCTTCCTTTCTTCCTTTCTTTCTTTCCTTTCTTTCCTTCCTTCCTTCCGTCCTTCCTTCCTTCTTTCTTTCACTGGTTAATTTAACTGGAGAGTCCTTTTTTTAGGGGGGGGGTCCAATTGTGGGGCCTGAACTCTGGACCTGGGCGTTGTCCTTCAGCTCTTTAGCTCAAGGCTAGGGCTCTACCACTTGAGCCACAGCGCTACTTTCAGCTTTTTTCATTTTGCTTATGTGGTGCTGAGGAATCGAACCCAGGGCCACAGGCATGCAAGGCAAGCGCTCTACCACTGAGCTATCTTCCCAGCCTTAACTGTAGAGTCTTACAGAATTTTTTGCCCAGGCTAGCCAGTTTTGAACTGTGATTCCCAGACTCCCTATCCTAAATAGCTAGGATTATGCAATTCTAGGTCTGAACCACCAATCTCCTGGTTTTGGACACATTGCTTAGAAAGGAAAATAATTCACTCTAACCTTGAAGTCAGCAGAAAGAAGACCTCTTAATATAAGGAATTAATTAACTTTTGAAAGGAAAGGACTGATGTGCAACGTAGGGAACTATGTTAATTCTAAGCACCTTTAGTTCCCTTACCTCTTCCAATAAGTCAATTCGTTTCAGTTCTGCCTCCTCAATTTGCTGTGCAATATCTTTTAGCTCTCCCTTGAGACCAGTCAGCCAACGTTGATGCCTTTTTCTTGAACACGCTATTTTCCACTGATTTATAACACTAGAGATCAGACCAAAAATAATTACCACAAGCACAGAAATTTACCCAAGAAGATGAAGGAATTTCAAACAAAAGACATTCTACTTTGATTTTTCAGAAACAACTTGGATCATTAACAATGCAGATCCCCCCACATCACTGAAATAATAAGAGGAAACATTGGCTTCCTCAGTACTCTCTCTGAAAGTTTCTCCCCAATGAGAAATGTTTGCCTTATGTCCAAGACAACAGCAGACAGACAACACTAAACAGCTCAAGGCCTTTCATTGAAGGAACATGGCAATGAGCACGCTGAGGGGCATGTGGAGAAGCAAGAAGCATAGGCAGAAATAGCAAGGGGACGCTCCAAATTGCCCAAAGTGCTAAGAAGAGATTTCAAATTCTGGGCTTCTCAATTTTATCTATCACACATAAAAAAGCTACCTATTTGGTGGATGGTAAAACTGTGCAACTGGAGCCTTGTAGATCATGAGGTTAATGTCAGTGGCAACCACAAAAACATTACAGTAAAATACAGCTAAATATTAGCCAGTGGCTGCTGGATACACTTGATCTAAATACTTTCCATGGATCTTCAGCACCTTATTATGGTTTATAATGTGGTACAACCACTCCCATCCCTCACTTTACAGGGGTGGGAGCAAAGAGAAGGGATTCAATAAGTGAGTCATGGTCAGAGCTAGCAGGGAAGAACAACCACCAGGGGCCATGTGCAGAGCCTGGGGTCTTAAGCACTCTTCTCTTTTCCCCTATCCATTACCACCATTGCTGGTGGACATGGAAGCCTGAGCAAGCACCAGGCATTGCTCAGTTTCTCTCTCTGATCATTCCACTTAGTTGAAATGGAAAACCGTGGTTCTGCTCAATGTCAAAAAACAAAAATTCAAGCTAACAAACACATATAGATCTAAGAGAACTTAGATGCAACTTAATTCAGGAAAATCATACCCTTGAGTTCTTGATAACACACTATTCATAAACACACACATCTGTCTATCTATCTATCTATCTATCTATGTGTACTTACGATCTCTGACTTTCTCTTTCCAGGTTATCCCCTAGGATTTTTATTTGTTCTCGATATATGTCATTTGTTGCTCTGAAAATAAGAGAAACATCATTAATTTTTCATTTATGCTACTTTATTAATTAGAAACATTTTAAATAAAAGTTAAAGGGACTTAAAATGACAGAAATGTAAAATAGAGGGTCAGCCTTGGGTTAATGCTCAGGCATATTCTGGCCACTGGTCTCCATCATTGAAATGTACCTGTGTCCAAAGTATCATGAGAATTCAGGATCTATCTATTTCTATAATGAAAGGTTGAATGGTAATGACTTATATAGACTATGAAACAAAGGGCCGGTTATTAATATCCTTTGTAGTAACACATTAGACATTGGCATGGGCTTATAGTTATCATGTGTTAAAAATGCACGGAAGGATGAAAATTAAAAACATGAAAGACAAACACCATCTTGGCACCAAGCATGATAACAAGTTACAGTAATCTCAGCTATGTGGGAGATGTTGGTAGGAAGATTGTGGGCTAAAGACAGTCCTGGAAAAATGTAAGACCCTAATGGAAAATAAAGCAAGAAACTTCTGGTGGCATGGCTCAAGTGACCTTCCTAAAAGACCTGAGTTCAAACCCCACAACCTCTACCAAAATAAACCCAAACAAACAAACAAACACATGGACAACAAACAAGTACTGGTGAAGGTCTTCAAGTGCACCGAGTCCTTCTTCCATGTTTTTGATGTCTGCTTTTCTTTGTGATAAGAAGTTTTCTTTCTCAGCAATAAATGCTATTTGTTTCTGGTTTCTGTCATGATTTAAAAAAAAGTTATCTGTTGAAGGTGGAAATGACCTTCCATTTTTTTTTTCTAAAACCTAAGGATTGAACTAAAGTGCTGAGGATCAAATCCAACAACTTATGCATGATGGCAAGAAAGAATCATTTTTAATTCCTCAGGGTGAGAAAACATGCAAACCATGAACAATTTCAAAAGTAATTTGGAAAGTTTAGAATACAAATGATTTATCAAATAAACTAGTAAAAACACCAACACATTTTTGCTAGCAGTAGCTACAACATATAATTTTCATAAAAATGTTGGACATTTCTAAGCCACTGAAAGAACATAAACTGAAATAATAACCACAAAGCAGCAAGACCAATTGTATATACCTCATCTGAGATAAGCGTATAGGTCAGTTCCATCGTGATATTCTGAGCAAGGAGAGTTAGTTACACCAACTTAAGAGTACTGGCTCTATACTTAAAAACAGGGCGACCTTGGATAAGAAACTCTACCTGTGGTTATGTTCCACCACTCATAAAACATCTACACTACCTGACTTACTGTTGTGCATAGACCAATGAGACTTTTTAAAAGTCAAGGCTGGAAGTGACGCTGTGGCTCAAGTGGTACAGCACTAGCCTTTGAGTTGAAGGGCTGAGGGACAGTGCTCAGGCCCAGAGTTCAAGCCCCACAACTAACCAAAAAAAAAAGTCAAGACATATTTGTCTCAACTTGAAAGAGAGAATAATAAGGGCTGGGGAAGTATATGGTAAGAGGCTGTGCATAACAGAGAGTACTGCATTAAAGTGACACACTTTCAAACTGTGATGGACTGAACCATTCCCCTCCTCCAGAATTTACATTTTGAAATCTTAACCGCAAATGTGGAGAGATTCAAGTAGCTTTCACTTTCTACATTTACATGTTTATGTATTTGAATTTAAATATAGAATGCTGGCATTGCTTCACAGTGAGAAAAAAATTAGCTAAATTAAAATTTAGATGATTTGGAATGACAGAAATGACCATCATAAGATTTGTGCCCATAATAAACACAGGGTCTTTGAGAAGGTCAGGATGGTGGGGTCTTCACGATGGGAATAATGTCCTTGTAAGAAATGATACAGGAAAATCATCCCTTCCTTCCTCTTTAACTAGAAAACAGCCATATATAAGCTGGTAGGAGGGAATCCTGGCCTCTGCATGTTTAAGCAAACCAGTGGATGGCATTTTGTTATGGTAGCTTATGTTGACTAAGACAAAAGCCCATGAGGATAGCTTATCATCAGTACATCTTATGATCCCAAATGACAACTTAGTATTCATCTGGGAGAGGTCTTTGTGTGAAGAATTCTAACACTATCACTCTCAGTACTCCATGCAATTGGACAAAATCAACACAAGGATTGTAACAATCCTTTGTAGCTTAAATACTATAGCAACGAACATAAGTTTAGCTAAGGGTAAGTAGGCCTAGCTACCAAAATTACACTTCTGTGAGATTAGCTTTGAGTGTAAGAATAACTATCGTATAATTGAATGCTGATATTCATAAAGAAAACATTGGTGAATATCCACTACTTTCTAGACAATGTATGAGGTCCTAAGTGTACAAAGGGGTAAGATAGCGTGACTTCTCTGATTTGTTTGCAGTCCAGGGGACAAAGAGTTTGGTACTCACCTTTAATCAGTTGTAGTGTTTGTAGTGTGGAAAGAAAGTAGACAAGTTGAGATGAAAAATGACAAAATGGGAAAAAAAATTTGAGAGGCAAGCCAAAACAAAGACATGAAGGAGCAAAATGCAGTTGGAAAAAATACAGCTGGAAAGCAGTATAGATATGTTTGGGAAGTGAAATGAACAAACCTGGATGACTAAATGGAGTCAGATAGGTAGTGAAAGGTAAGTGATTCCTTAAGAGAAATTTCTAAATCTCTGTGTCAATAACTAAATCCTTCTCTAAAAAAAAGAAAATATACATGTTGAGCTATTTTTTTTTTTTTTTTGGGTCGTGGGGCTTGAACCCTGGGCTTGAGCGCTATCCCTCAGCTCTTCAGCTCAAGGCGAGCGCTCTACCACTTGAGCCACAGCGCCACTTCGGGTATTCTAGTGGTTTATTGGAGATAAGAGTCTCACGGACTTTCCTTGCCCAGGCTGGCTTTGAACCGTGATCCTCAGATCTGTCTCCTGAGTAGCTAGGATTACAGGTGTGAGCCACTGGCACCCGGCTCTATGTTGAGCTATTTTTAATGAAGGCAGATATCATATTTTCTCTGGCTAGACCCACAAAATAAAAACACAACTATTCTCTCAAAAAACTGATAAGTCTTTGTTTTTTAAAAATAGATTTGGCACTATAAGCCCAAATTAGAAGCATGTTTACTTATTGCTGGGTAAAGAACATTTCATTGTGGTTAGTAGGTTTTAAAACTAGGATGAGTTTAGTGGGGAACCAGCAGTTGGACAGCAAGTACAACACCCCATTAACTATGACACATTGACTAATGTAGGGATCATGGGTACAAACATACTCTTCATAGAGCTTCTTGTATTGCATAAAAGCTTTTTCCTCATCACTTAAGAAAATCTTATGTTGTCTGGAAACAGTAAACATATTCCCACGTAGATTTGTGTTCTCAACTTGGACTTGCTGCAGGTTTATTAGCACCTAGAGAAAAAACAAGAGTTGTCTGAGAGGTTTGTTCATGGTTCAATAGAGGAACGGTACATCAAGCAACTTCCAGTGACTAACACAGGTCACCTGCCCAAATATGCTGTAAATGCCTAGTGACTTGATTCTGATGTAAAAATGTCAGTTATGTATTTGGACCCTGTCCAATAAGTGATGTAAAATGTATAGACATGTGACCCCAGCACGGGTGATGCATGCCTCTGATCCTAGCTACTCAGGAGGCAGAGATCTGATGACCGCAATTTTGAAACAAGACAGACAAATCCATGCAATTTTTATTTCCAATCAATCAGCAAAAAACCAGAAGCAGAGGTATGGCTCAAGTGATAGAATTCAACACCTGAGCAGAAAGCTAAAAGACAGAACCCAGGCTCTGAATTCATGCCCCACGATACTTTCTGTCCTCTTTCTCTCCCTCTCCCACCCTCTCTCTCTCTCTTTCTCTCTTCCTCTCTCTTTCTGTCTCTCTCTCTCTTACACACAAGAAGCAAAAGACCAATATATTTCTGTTATTCAAATGAATAACAAATTCATCAAAGGTTTTTTTTATATATACACAGATACTATATATTTTCAGAACTTTTCCAGGTGAATATAATATTTAATAATAAAAACATTAGGCTACTCCTACTGAGCCAAAAGAAATGAAAACAGTGTGTGGAAGAAACACCAGCACTCCTGTGTTCACTGAAGCACCTGCCACATGTCTATCAGTGAGTGAGCGGATAATGAAAATGTGGTTTATGCACACAGGGAATACTGTCCAGACTTAGAAAAGAATAAAATCCGATTGCGTGAAACAACATAAATGAGGACATTACGTTAAGTGAAATAATCCAGGCACAGAAATACGAACCTTGCATTGTGTTATTTCTGTGTGGAAGCTTGAGAAGCTGAAGGTGTAGAAGTTGAGAGTGGAAGGGCTGCGGTGGGAAGAGGTAGAAGACAAGGGGAGATATTGGGAAGAAAAGTGAAAGCTCTACCCTTAATAGAATTTAATGTCATCTTTGAACTGGTCTTCAATAAGTCGGGAGAATTCTGATCGATGCCTCAAACAGTCCAGTTTCTAGCCTAGTACAAACAATAAATGGTTCAGGGCCTCCTCCCTTGGTAATCATTACTCACTTGTATCCTTGGCATATGGCTGAGAGCTAATAAGGGAAGGGAAATCTCTCTATATGTGCCCTTCTAAACACAAGAACTATGTCAGCATATAGGTCCTGGACTATTAGATAATTATGAGAGCTGGGGAATGTGGAGCCATTGCCTGAAGGCTGTCGAAGCGTCTACAAAGAAAGGGGGATAAATGGAAAGAAAAACATATTTTGCTCAGAAAACAAAAGGCAAGTTTAAAACTGACCACCCAATGAACCTTGTCTTGTTTGCACGTTCCTTTCAGCCAAAAGGATCAGAATAGGGCTACTAGCTCTAAAGGAAAACTATCTGTATAGCTGAAGGTTCACAGCACCAAAACTAGAAAGAATGCAAGCAATGGAGGTCATTCTTCTGGGTGGGAAGTGCTTGAAGGTCTCTGCTGATTTACAGGCCTGGGTGCAGGCCTCAGATGGAAAGAGATGTTTTGCTTTGTAACAGTGAGGTAAGCACACTTCCTACAGCAAGGGATGAATGAGGGACCAGTGTAGTTGTTAGTATCTGTAATCCCAGATATTCAAGTAGCAGAGATCAAGTAGCAGATATTCAAGTAGCAGAGATTTCCCTTTAAGGCCAACCTTGAGCAAATAAAATTCACACCCCCCCCACCCCGCATCTCAAAAATATGCTGGACATCATAGCATGTCTACAAGTTCATGATCTCATATCAGCCCAGGTGAAATTATAAGACTGTAACTGAAAGATAATTAAAGCAAAAAAGGGCTGGAAGTATGGACCAAGTGGCAGGACATTTGCTTAGCAAGCACTAGCAGGGCTCTTGAGTTTAAATCTGAGTACTGCCCTCTCACCCTGCCCCCACCCCCACAATGTGCTCTTCAGTGAGATTCTTTCATGTAACAACTGAAATTCCCAACAAAGCTTGCAATAGATCCCAAGATGTTTGTGATTACATTTGTTTTAGAAAATATAGTGAAAGAGATGAATTTTATAACCTGATTGACATAGTATAAGACAGAGATAGAGGATATAGACAAAAGGTATGATGTTACAATGCTAGGACTAGGGAAGTTAAATTTGCAAATGTAATTTGTGTGTGTGTGTGTGTGTGTGTGTGTGTGTGTGAGAGAGAGAGATGACAAGAGCATTTCTTCTTCAATGCCAGGAGTAAAGTTCAGTTATCACTGGTATGTCTGTGTATTTGTGCATGTACATAAACAAATGGGACTATATCACAGTAGGTTTTATAATGCAATCATCACTCAATAATATACTGCAAACATGACTAATATTTATTCAAGTCTCTTTTGTTGGATTTTAATTGTATTACTCAGGTGCTGGTGGCTCACAACTATAATCCTAGCTACTCAGGTGGATCAAAGTTCAAAGCTGGCCTGGAAGGAAAGTCTTTGAGAGTCTTATCTCGAATTAGCCAGTAAAAGCTGGAAGTGGAACTGTGGCTCACATGGTAAAGCCCTCAGCCTTGAGTGGAAAAGCTATAAGACAGCACTCAGGTTCTGAGTTCAAGACTCAGGTACAAAATCATATTCCTCCTACTCCAGTTTTCATTATTCTAATAGAAGATTGGTGAATAAGTCTTGGCTTAGACTCAATTACTTCATTATAATAAAATATTTTTAAACTGAGTTCAAAAAGTCTAGAAAATGCAAAAAATCTAGAGCTAAAAACAAAACATTAAAAAAATTAAAAGAGAAAGAAAACAAACTCAGAAGAACAAAGAAGAAAAATAAAACAAAATGTACTTTCCTTAGAGCTAACCCTGACTGAAATACTTTTTAATAAACACTAATTTTAATAAATATGGAACAGTTTGCTATACTTTACCTACAAAATAGCAAGATCATAGTTTCTGTAAATAATTTACACAAAATATCCATTAATAACAGATATTGCTAGTGTAAAATTATCACACTTCACAGACAATTTCTATTCACATGGACAGCCTTTGCTATTTCACATATTTAAAATACATTGGGAGGAGATAAAATATTTCAATCCATTTTTTGTTGACAATCATAATTATTAGTCAGCTTTAAAATTGTACGTTTCTCACACATATTTAAAATATTAACTAAGAACAAAATATAACCATAATCTGAAAGCTATCACTGCTGTCTTCTTACCTCTTTTATCTTTTTTATATATTCACCTTTTTCATTAGTAGTTGTAGTGTCTATTTGTTCCTTGTGTTTTGCAAAAAATTTCCTATGAACAAAGGAAATCAACAGAGTCACATTAGGACATGATTTTCAGCAAAGAAAAATTTACTTATAGCATCTGAAAGTTCCAGCCTATATTTACTAGGAAGAACTTTCTTTTACTCTTTTGAGTTAGTAAATTGATGTTTTATTTATTCATTCATTCAAAAATCAATTGTCAAACACCTAGACTCTGCCAGACCTGTTGTAGGTATTAGGGATAGAGTATATGCAAAATCCACAGCTCTCATGGAAATTGCATTCTAGTGGAGTCGTTATAATAGACACAAGGAATCAAAGAATCAATAATATATTTCAGAAAGTGTTAGATGTTCCAAAGAACACGGAGTAGGGTACCGAAGACTAAGGTCTTGAGAATAAGAATGCTCCTCCGGACAAGTAGTTAGGGACAGCTGGTGGGTAAAGCTGAGTGGTAAGGAGCCAGCCATGAACAGATCAGAAGGAAGAAGAGACAGCAAAGGAGAAAACCCAGAGGCAGGCTAAATCTGGCAATATTTATTAAATTTTATTATTTTTATGCTGATCGTGGGGCCCTGTCCCTGAGCTTTTGTGCTCAAGGGTAAGCTTGCTGTATTTAAGGAAAAGATTTCATAAGGTTGAAGGGATAAAGACTTGAAAATAAGATAAGAGTTCAAGGGAAGACTTTTTTAAGGCACAAGAGCAACAAAAAATGGATTCTGATCTTATAGAAGTGAGTCTGGTTACTTTGTGGAGAAAGATAACAGCGAGGGAGAACAAACTGTGGTAAGGCTACAGTTGTAGTCAGATTAAGGATGTAGTGATCACAGGCAGCATTAAGTGCAGTCTAGATATAGATCAAGGATGAGGGTAACAAGATGAGCCTCTGGATTTGTAACTGCAATGGGGTAGGGCTAGGTAAAGGGGAAAGCAGAAGTAGTGAATGACTCTTAGGCTTTTTTAGTTTGGATACAGAGGTCAATGGTGGTGTTACATTAAATGACCTGGAATGTCAATGAGAAGAGCTGTTTCAGGGTTGTAGAACATTAAAAACTCTGTTTAAGATCAATTATGGTATATACATATATATAATATGTATAAATAAGTAATGTTTATACCCAGTATCATAAGATTTCACAAGTAGGAAAGCTTAATTAGTACCAAAATTGAAAATAGGTGACAGGTTGTTTCCCAAGGTTTGGCAGAGGCGGGCTTTGCTATGTGTCCTCCAAGAAGAAAACTGGATGCAGATAAAGAGTACAAGGTACTTTCATGAGGGAAAGCTCACAGATGTGAGCTTTTGGATGTAGGGAATATTTTTCTACAAGGCCTGCTTGTATTTTCTCAGCAGGTTCTGTAGGCCACTTTGAGTATAAACAGCATATAACAAACAATGTGGTGAATTGTAGCCTTACAACATATCCCCATAACACTTCCTTTTCTGGCAGTTTTGTTTGTAGGGAGTCATGAATGGAAGTGAGGATAACACATTCTGAGTTTTTCCATTTTTCCAAAGTGATGACATCATCCGCATTAAAAAAAATTCTCTCGGTCATGGGTAAGACTAGCTAATCTCAAAATGAACAGGTGATTGTGTGAAGCTCTCACACAAATCTGGGTAAACTAAGCAAATATAATTTCCATGGAAGTATTAAAGACATATTTAAAAATGAGAGTAGCATATTGACTGGGGAACCTTAAGTATCCCTTAAAGGATTATATATTAAAGACTTGATACTGGAAGATTGTGGAGCCTTTAAGAGACGGGGCCTCATGGGAAGCCTTTAGGCCTTTGGCTGACATGCCCATGGAAAGTGCTCTACCACCCCAGTGGCTTCCTCTTCCTTTGGCTTCCTGACTATGAGGTAAATGGATTTTTCTCTGCTATACATTGATACCATCATGTGCTGCCTTGCCATAGGCACCAAACAATGGAGCCAAATGATCATGGACTGGAACCTTATAGGTCCTGTGGTTTTCCTTATTTGCAACAATTAGTATATGTCTAGGATAATCTTAGCAGATGAGCAGAAAAGCTCAGAAGTTATGTACATATGACCATATAAGATGCTGCTAAGCAAAATGAACCCCAAGATATGGACACAAGAGGTTTTTCGTTGTTGTTGTTTTTACTGAACTATGTGATTTCTTTTTTTGTTTCTTTTGTATATTCTTCCTCCTATGGTAAATCCCCTGTTGTCACTGTATTTGATTTTGGTACCCTGCATCTTGTATATACATTTATCTAATTTGAGGAGGAGAAAGGGAATAACAAAATGCTGAGACAAGGACACAGGATGACCCATTGCAACAATGATACTCACAAGACACTATGTTGGCAATGAACTTTACAACTTTGGTGGGGGGAGAAGTGGAGGAGATGGGGGAGAGAAGAGGTAGTAGGAGAAAAACAAAGGAGAGGGTAACAATACTGGACAAGAAATTTATTCATTATCTTACTCATGTAACTGTAACCCCTCTGAACAGCATCTTTACAATAAAAGAAAAGAAAAAAACTGGGAACCAAAATATACCTTTTGTCTTTGTAAAGTGATTGTCTCATGTGTTTGACCAATGGTAGAAAACTAGTCTTACTTCAGTAAAAAGGAATACCACTCACATTTTTTCGTCCATAACAGTACAAGCTTTCTTCATATTTTCAACCTGATCTTTCCAGGTATTTATTGCTGACTGTAGTCGTGATGTCTCTAAATTGTGCTCACTAACAACCTATTGGAAATTCAACAGAAGTATGACATACAATTATCATCAAATGATTCATAATAGCAGTTCCATTTCACTAAATATTCATGAATCATTCATTATGTACACTGGGACTATCCTTTAGTAGGAAAAAAGTAATCCTTATAATTATTATTATTTTTGGGGGGTCCAGTTGTGGGGCCTGAACTCTGGGCCTGAGCGCTGTCCCTCAGCTCTTCAGCTCAAGGCTAGCGCTCTAATCCTTATAATTATTAAATTTGGTCAAAAATAATAGTAAAATCATCAGAAAACCTAAACTTAAATGTGGTGGATGACTGAACACAGCAATGAGAATGTGAACACTATTAAATAAATTTTAAAAACTTGTAAGACAGAACAAATTTTATCTAACATTTTTTGAAAATGTAAGTAAATTCTTACTTTCATGACAATTAGTATTGTCATAATTATCTTCAAGGTATTATCTCAGGTTAATATGAGAAAGAATGAACACATACTGGGCCTTAAAAGATGGAAAATTGTTGGGGAAAATTAATAGTAGAACAGATACTTTTACAATGAAGTTGTGGTATAAAGAAGAGGGAAATCAAACAAATTCATTTCACCTTATGAGAGAAAATAGAGTGAGGGAAGGTTGCTCAAATACATTGTTCTTATTTATTTATTTACTTACTTATTTATTTTTATGCCAGTCCTTGAGCTGGATTGATCTCAGGTCCTGGGAGCTGTACTTTAGCTTCCTTTGACCATGGGTAGTGTTTTACCACTAGCTTTTATATTGCGTTTATTTTTAGGGGAAAGTAGTTTATTGGAGATAGTCTCATTGACTTTTTTGCCCAGGCTGGCTTCAAGCCTTGATCTCAGCCTCTGAGTAGCTAGGATTAACAGATATGAGCCACCAGCTCTCAGCTTCAAATAAATTGTTCTTAAACAAAGTGTTAAATAAGACAGCCATCACATCTCTCTGACATAGAGACAGATTATTTAAATCATCTAGCTTTGGACATTGGTGGGGTAAGAAAAACACCTGTGGGTGTACAATAGGTGGGTGAAAACTACTCAAAGCAGTTTCTTTCTCTAGAGCATCTATAAGGCTAAACTTGTGGGCCACAGCTAGTACTAGAGTTAATAGGAGCCTGAAGTTCTAGGACTGCCATCAAAGTTAGCAGCGTGTTGAAAAATCTCTGATAAATTATCAGGCTCACGGCTAATGCTGAAGGTCTGTTTCTCTTGACGTGTTACTTCTAGGTGTCAGTCATTTTTACCTGAATGTGTGGCCTGCCTTAGAATCCCACCCATTTATTCTCTTCTGCCAACACTGCATCACCTTGACCTGGCTAGAGTCTTACAACTGAAAAGTGCTACATGTAGGTTAATCTGAACTTCTAGCTGGTCATGGAAGTTCACATACACCTGTAATCCCAGCATTTAGGAGGCTGAGAATTATGAGTTTGAGAAAAACCACAGGCCAGTCTGTGTTACACAGTGAGACTGTTTCTCAAAACAACAACAAAAATCTGAACTTCTCTGTGGTCTGGGTCCATAACCAGATGTGGAATCATTACCAAATACAAAGCCCTGAGCTAATAGTCTGATGATAGGCATGGCAACATTTTGTCTCCACAAAAATTCTTTGCAACAGGCAAAGAATATATATATATAAACATATATGTATAATATACATAGTATATATATTTGTAATATACATTATATACACACTAGTTTTATATACCATTATAGTTCAGGCAGGCTGGACTGAGAAAATGGAGAAGGACTTGGGATGAGTTTATAGTTGCCATCTAATTTGGCCCTACAGATCTCGGGGTAGAAATTAAGGAACATATACTTAATTTCCCCATGTTAGGTTTTGTGGGGTGGAAATATAAACTCGAGCATACAGGCAAAATATGTTTTGTTTCACTTCTATATTTTCTTGTAAATCTGGTCTGATTTATTCATCCTTGCTATGTTGAAATGTAAAAAACGAGAAAGCATGGTGGCAGAAGCCCGTGATTCTAGCTACTCAGAAAGTGAGAGCGGGAGGGTATGGATTGCAAGGCCGCCTAGGACAAAGTTCCTGAGCCCCTACCTGAAAAACTAATAGCAAAAACAGCCGGGGGTATAGTTCAAGCGATAGAGTGCTTGCATTTGTGAGGTGTAGGATTCAATCCCAGTACCACACACACAGACAATCCAAAACCAGATACCTTAAATGCCCATATTGGGAGAAATATTTTATTTATTTATTTTTTGGGTCTGGTCGTGGGGCCTGACCTCTGGGCCTGGGCGCTGTCCCTCAGCTCTTCAGCTCAAGGCTAGCGCTCTACCACTTGAGCTACAGTGCCACTTCTGGCTTTTTTCTTATGTGGTACTGAGGAATCGAGCCCAGGACCTCGAGCATGCAAGGCAAGCACTCTACCACTGAGCCACCTTCCCAGCCCCAAATATTTTATTTTTTTTATAACTGTTACCTAATTGTATATCATAACTGATATACTGTAATTAAAGTGAGCAGAGCCATGATTCTGTGTCACTGTGACATGAGCATGGTTTTACATGATTTTCAATACACATAGAACAGATATTCTAATGATTCATTCAACTAATTGTGGTAGAAGGTATTTCTGCTTTAATTGATACAGAGTACATAATGATATTAATGATACTAACCTCTTCATACTTGCAGTCACCTTCTAGAACACCAATATTCTGATTTTTAAAATAAAGATAATCCTCACAAATACATGTTACTGTGCTGGTTTTCAATACATGTGATGATTTTTTTTTATTTTATTTTTTATTGTAAAGCTACTATACAAGGGTTACAGTTACATGAGTGAGGTTATGAGTACACTTCCTCTTGAACATTGTTACCCCCTCCATTGTTTTCCCCCTACCATCCCCTCCCTCCCTCCCTTCCCCGAGGTTCTTTTTTTTTTTTTTTTTTTTTATTGTGATTAAATGATTACATAATTTCAAAGTCACAAGTTCATTCTAACTTCCCTGGAGCAAATTGTCTACCACAGTCTGTAATATATAACAGTGTTCACATGTTATATACCATATTTGTGATCAGCAGCATGAGGATATTTAGTAGTGGTTCAACCAGATGAGCGGGAGTTCTTTGTTTCTTAAGTCCTGTTAGTTTTGTCGTATCACCTAACCTTTTGGATTTAGCATCCACTTATGAGGGAGACCATGTACCGTTTGTCTCTTCGTTCTTGGCTTACCTCGCTCAACATGATTCCTTCTAGCTCCATCCATTTCCCTGCAAATGCCATTATTTTGTCATTTCTAATGGCTGCATAATATTCCATTGTGTATAGATACCACAATTTTTGGATCCATTCATCTGTGGTGGGGCACCTAGGTTGTTTCCATATCCTAGCTATTGCAAACAGTGCTGCAATAAACATGGAGGTGCACGTGTCCTTGTATATTGGTTCCTGTTGTTCAGGGTAGATGCCTAGAAGTGGTATGACTGGGTCGTAAGGGAGGTCAATCTTTAGCTTTCTAAGGACCCTCCAGACTGCTTTCCAAAGTGGTTGTATAAGTGTACATTCCCACCAGCAGTGTAATAGGGTTCCTCTTTCTCCACATCCCCTCCAGCATTTGTCGTTGGCTGATTTGTGGATGTGGGACATTCTGACTGGGGTAAGGTGGTATCTCAGGGTTGTCTTTATTTGCATTTCCTTCACCACCAGGGATGATGAACATTTCCTCATGTGTTTCTTTGCCATTTTTATTTCTTCATTTGAGAAGTCCCTCTTTAGTTCCCTTGCCCATTTAGTAATTGGTTTGTTAGGTTTGGGAGGGATTAGTTTCTTGAGTTCCCTGTATATACAGGATGTTAACCCCTTGTCTGATATATTGCTGGTAAATATTTTTTCCCAATTAGTTGGTTGTCTTTCTAGCTTAGTTGCGATAGATTTAGCTGTGCAGAAGCTTTTTATTTTAAGGTAGTCCCATTTGTCGAGTCTCTCTCCAACTTGTTGTGACCCTGGGACTCTGTTCAGGAAGTTCCTTCCTGTGCCTATTAGTTCAAGTGTCTCTCCTACTCTGTCCTGCAGTAGTTTCAGAGATTCAGGTTTAATGTTAAGGTCTTTAATCCATTTTGAGTTGATGTTGGTGCATGGTGATAGGCTGGGGTCCACTTTTAGTTTTCTGCATGTGGCTGCCCAGTTTTCCCAGCACCAGCGGTTGAAGAGGCTGTGTTTCTTCCATTGTATGTCTTTGGCTCCTTTGTCGAATATCAGCTGGCTGTAGGCCTGTGGATTTATATCTGGATCTTCTATTCTGTTCCATTGGTCTTCGGGTCTGTTTTTGTGCCAGTACCATGCTGTCTTTGTGATTATAGCTCTGTAGTAGAGTTTGAAGTTCGGCATGGATAGCCCTCCCATATTGTCTTTATCCCCTAGAATTGTTTTGGCTATTCTAGGTCTTTTGTTGTTCCATATAAATTTTTGGACTGTTTTCTGTATTTCAGTGATGTACGTCATTGGGATTTTAATAGGAATTGCATTGAATTTGTATATTAGTTTTGGAAGTATCACCATCTTTACTATATTAAGTCGGCCTATCCAGGAGCATGGGAGGTCTTTCCATTTCCTAGTGTCTTCTGCAATTTCTTTCTTTAACTTTTTATAGTTCTCATTAAATAGTTCTTTTACATCTTTGGTTAGGTTAATTCCTAAATATTTTATTTTTTGGGAGGTTATTGTGAATGGGGTTGCTCCCTTTATTTCCCTCTCTTCCTGTGCGTTATCAGTGTATAGGAAGGCAACTGATTTTTGTGGGTTTATTTTGTATCCTGCTATTTTGCCGAAGTGACTTATGATTTCTAAAAGTTTGGGGATGGAGTTTTTGGGATCGTGGAGGTATAGTATCATGTCGTCTGCAAAAAGGGATAGTTTCACTTCTTCTTTCCCTATGCGGATCCCTTTAATGTCTTTTTCTTGCCTTATTGCCCTGGCTAAGGGTTCTAGGACTATGTTGAAGAGGAGTGGAGACAGTGGACATCCTTGCCTTGTTCCTGTTTTTAGGAGGATTGGTTGTAGCTTTTCCCCATTAAGTATAATATTGGCTATTGGTCTGTCATAAATGGCTTTTATTGTTTTTAGAAATGTTCCTTCTATTCCTATTTTCTCCAGAGCTTTTAGCATGAATGAATGTTGAATTTTATCAAAGGCCTTTTCTGCATCTGTGGCGATAATCATGTGATTCTTGACCTTGGCTCTGTTGATATGCTGGATTACATTTATTGACTTACGTATGTTAAACCATCCCTGTGTCTCTGGGATGAAGCCTACCTGATCATAGTGTATTATTTTTTTTATGTGTTTCTGGATTCTGTTAGCTAGAATCTTGTTAAGGATCTTTGCATCTGTGTTCATCAAGGAGATTGGCCTGTAATTCTCCTTTTTGGTTGGGTCTTTGCCTGGTTTGGGGATGAGTGTGATATTGGCTTTGTAGAATGAGTTTGGGATAGCTCCCTCCTTCTCTGTTTCTCTGAAGAGCTTGAGGAGTATGGGTATTAGTTCTTCTTTAAAGGTCTTATAGAATTCTGCTGTGAATCCATCTGGTCCTGGGCTTTTTTTTGTTGGAAGACTTTTGATAGCTTCCTGTATCTCATTATAGGATATTGGCTTATTTAATTGGTTAACTTCTTCTTTGCTCAGTTTGGGTAACTTGTATTTCTCTAAAAATGCATCCATTTCCGCCAGATTTTCTTCCTTTAGAGAGTATAGCTTTTGAAAGTAGTCTGTTAGAATTGTTTGGATATCTTGGGTACGTGTTGTGATGTTTCCCGTGGCATCCCTAATCCTATTAATATGGGTTTCCTCTCTTCTTTTTTTAATTAATCTTGCCAAAGGGCCATCAATTTTGTTTATTTTTTCAAAGAACCAGCTTTTTGTTTGGTTTATTTTGGTTATGGTTTTCTGATTTTCTAATTGGTTAATCTCTGCTCTCAATTTGGTTATCTGGCTTCGTCTAGTAGCTTTAGGTCCCATTTTTTCTTGTTTTTCTAGCTGTTTTAGTTGCAGCATGAGATTATTTACTTGGTCTGTCTCCATTCTCTTGATGTGGGCACTGAGGGCAATAAATTTGCCCCTCAGGACTGCTTTTGCTGTGTCCCACAAGTTTCTACATGTGATGATTTTAAAAAATTAAACTAGTTGGGCGCCAGTGGCTCACATCTGTCATCCTAGCTACTCAGAAGGCTGAGATCTGAGGATCACAGTTCAAAGCCAGCGTAGGCAGGAGTTTTCATGAGACTCTTATCTCCAATAAATCACCAGAAAACCAGAAGTGGCACTGTGTCTCAAGTGGCAGAGCACTAGCCTTGAGCCGAAGAGCTGAAGGACAGCACCCAGGCCCAGAGTTCAAGACCCACCGCCACTGACCAAAAATTAAAAATAAATAAATAAATAAACAAACTGAAAAACTGTGAGGTCTTCTGTAATTCAAATAGACAAATTGTCTCTTTTTCAAGTTAATTATACCTCACATTAATGCAGATTGTAAGGTTATCACACATAGTTAGCTAGTTTTAGAGGATTTAAAAAAAAATCAACGACTCACAGTATTTGAGCTATTCATATACAGTTTGTACCAAAGACAACCAAAACTTCCTCTGCCCACTATATTCCTAAAGAAGAAAAGCACAGTACTGTGATTCTTTAAAAAATAAAAAGTCAGAAGCTGGGTGCTGGTGATTCATACCTGTAATCCTAGCTATTTAGGAGGCTGAGATCTGAGGATTACTATTTGAAGCCAGCCTAGGGCACACAGATTCAACTGATGTTTATCTCTAATTAACCACCAAAAAGCTAGAAGTGGAGGTCTGAATTAAATGGTAGAGTGCCAGGAGGAACATGAGGCTCTGAGTTCAAGACCCAGTATTGGCACACCCACCCACCCACACACAGAATGTCAGAAAACGTTAACATGTCAAAAGTTCTCTTCCAGAATAGCATAAAGATGCATTCAAATCAATTTTTATATATATATATATATATAATTATGAAAATACCGTACAGAAGGGTTACAATCAAGCATTTCTTATCAAGCATTGTTGCCTCCTCCTTTGTTTCCCTTTCCCATCCCTTCCCATCTGCCCACCCCTCCACTCCCCATCTCCCCCCACCCCACTCCAAAGTCAATTTTTTTTTTTATTTTTTATTGTGAACATACTGTACAGAGGGGTTACAATTACATGGGCAAGATAATGAGTACTTTTCTTATCAAGCATTGTAGCCTCCTCCTTTGTTTGCCCTTCACATCCCTTCCCAGTCTCCCCCCCAGCCCCCCCAATCTTCCCCCCCCCCACCAAAGTTGTAAAGTTCATTTTCGACATGACAACTTGTACTTCTTATTGTTGCAATGGGCCAAAGTCAATTTTTTTTAATGAGATGCTCAGATCAGACTTGATAGAACATAGTTTATCCCTTCTTACCTCTGAGGTATCAGTAACTGTTTGATTCATTTCCTTCATTTTTGTTTTTAATCTATCGAGTATTTTCTTCCTTACGTAAGTCTCCTTCCTCTTACTGTCACACTGAGTTTTGATTTCAGTTATCTGTAGTGACAAATAGTAAACCAATTAAAAAGCCATTTAGCACAAGAGTTTAGAAAATCTATTGAATTGTCAACTTAATTTATATTCAATTTACATGTGCTCTAGTCAATCTAAATATACTAACAAAGTAAAACAAAATCAGAATTCATTTATTTTGCAAGATCAAATATAAATGATGGACCCTATGGATTAAATTATATTCAAAAATGAAATAGTAAATTACAAGGGCAATAATATGAATCATCATTAATAATATTTATTAGTGCTATTAACAAGCATTAATAGCAATAACACTAATAAATGTTTGCTCACACCTAAGTATGGCTACTTGGAAGTAGCCATAAATCCTCATATCTGGAGGACTGTAGTTTGAAGCCAGACTGGGAAGAAAAGAGCACAAGATTCTATCTCCTAAAAGTAGAATTGAAAGCATGGCTCACATGGTAGAACATCAACTGAGTAAGGAAACTAAAGCAAGCGTGAGGCTCTAAGTTCAAACCCCCATATATATAAAAAAGTAAATTATCATTGTCGTGATTTATGAGCAAAACACCTTAGTAATGGTTGCAAAATTTACAATGACTAGACAGATTAGGATTGTCAAAGGAAAATTAGGAATTTTCTAGGTCTCCAAATTTATATTACTTAATGAGAAAGAAAACCAAATAAAGACAGCATAAAAAAAAATCAGCGAAGAAAAGGTAGCTTCTAACCCTGGATGATTTATTTTCATTTTACTAAAATCAATATATTCTTTCAAACTTTTTTTTTGAGGGGGTTAAATTGAGGTTTGAAACTCTGAGCCTCACATTGAGCAGGCGCTCTTCTGCTTGAGTCACACTCTCAGCCCAAGAT
Organism: Dipodomys spectabilis; assembly: GCF_019054845.1. Classification (NCBI taxonomy): domain Eukaryota; kingdom Metazoa; phylum Chordata; class Mammalia; order Rodentia; family Heteromyidae; genus Dipodomys; species Dipodomys spectabilis. Next base: position 4,510,909 of record NW_024870750.1, read on the forward strand.
CAAACAGATTCTGATCATTGCCAGACCCTAATAAAATGCGTGATGACTTCCTTATCAAAATCAAATAGATTTGCATGCAAAACAAGTGATCAAGGATAAGGTAATAAGTAGGAAAATCTAAGAAAGATATTCAAGTCTGTATTCAAGAACTGTGAAAATCTGCATCTGAAAACTTTCCATTTAATCCAGCAACTACTTCATCTAAAGTAGCTACTCTGAATGAATGTGATCCTACGCACTTATTTCTGTATCAAGGCTGAAATGAACGTAAATAAAATGTGATGATTAATCAATTTCACTGAAAATTAGAAATCCACATGCATACTTTGGTTGGCTAGATTCTTCTCCCAATGTCTTATAATTATAGAGCAAACACTGGCAAACAATATTTTGTTTATGTAGGGACGATCTGATGGGTTTGAAGATACACTGACATTTGTGATAGGTTTTCCTTTATCAAGGGGGTAAGGAAATGAACTGGATGTGACCAGGGCCTGTCGTATGTCTTTAGCCTCAGTTGGTCTAACCTATTGGCACATGACTCTCCTTAAGGATTCATTGCTGTTCCAGGATTGAGCACTCTGTGCCCCTACCCCATCAGACACAGTGGAGGAGGGCTCATAGAGAACCGTGAGGGAGATCACACTGGAATGGAAGGTGGAAGGAAAGATGAGTCACTGCACTAACTAGTCATGGAGACCCACTTTAGAAGTTACTGTTGATGAGTTAAGAGCCAGCTGTACCAGTTTAAGCCAGCTTAAACCAGGACTTTCTCCTCGTATCTGATAGCCTTTTAAATGGTACCTTCTTTCTGGGAGACAAACCTGAGGTAAGGTGTTATGGGCCAAATCTAGCTACCATCATCCATGTAAAATCACTCACATTTATTTAGTTATTATTTATATCAATTTCCGTGGGAAAATGGCAAAAGTGTGTAGCTGTGACAGAGACTATACGGCCTTAAATATTGACTATTGGGCCTTTTACAGGAAAAGTTTGTGGGCCTTTCCACAGAGACTTTACATAACAACAAGGAAGAAGTCATATAGCAGTAGAAGGAAAACAGGCAGGGAGGTGTAGTCAATATAGCTTTCAAATGGCAAAATAAGGTGATAAACCAAAATCTGCTAGACAATGAAATGGAGGGTTGGGGGAATGGGCTACAAAGGAATGAGAAAGTTTAAAAAGAAGACAAAAGAATGAGAGGATAAGGATGGGACAGTAAATCTTTGGCACCACAACCTTACAGGCAACAGAAAGGAGGCAGCCAATCAGAAAGCCATCTAATTCTCACCATTTAATCCCAGACCAATTCTTGTAATGAAGAGAAGATGGCTGAAGATGGCCCAAGATGGCAGACATAGGCTAAATGCCATCTTCCCTGTGGTATGCCTATGCTATGGCTCTCTTTCTCTGTCATGTTTGTTTTCTAATAAACCTTCCTATCATCTTTGCTTATGCTTGCATCTTGCCTGAATTCTTCTCTTTCCAGGTGCAAGATCTGAGGTTGTTTAGTTGCTCTAAATGTCCTGGTAATGCATTTGATGTGTTAGCCAGGAAGTTAGGGATTAAGTGTGCCTTGTTCTGACTTGGATTCATTGAATAATTACATATTTTGGTGGTGTGACTCAGACTGGCTGTCCAGGTTACAGACAAGCCCGTCAGATCTGGGAATTTCCTATATGAAGACCCTCTAAGCTTCCTTTGGAAGGTTTTAACATTTGTGTTAGAAAACTGAAAGAGAGGAAACAACAATAACAAAAACTCTTCCCTGTAGAGCTTAGAAGTTCAAATGCCTACCTTTGGTATGCAGGCCCTATTCTTGGTGCTAGGATATGCCAGTGAAGAAACCAGACGTAGGACTTGCCTTCTGGTGGGTAAAACTCACAAGAGCTGCCACCTTGACTGACTGTTCTGGTCCTAGGAGATGTGAAGAAGGGACAGGAATCCCCACCTGACTCCTCCACTGCCCTGAAGTCCTTGCCCACTTATGCCCAGCCAGATGCTCACTCTTCACCTTTGTAACTTCAGTGTTTAGAGCCATCTTGAAGATTCTGGGCTCACTGGAGGGAATAGAAACTAGCTGAGGGACAGACACAGTGGGAGGGGCACAAATATTCCTCAGTGCTATTGTGGCAGGGTATGAAAATGCCAATGTCTCTTTTGAACCTTGTTCTAAAACCCTCACTTGCTGGTGATGTCAATAAATCCATGGAAGGTGTGGTCTGTCCATCAGATGCAGAGGACTCAAGCAAGTTGGCCATGGTCTATGTTCTCCCTAATTTTAGCATCACATGGAACATGGTGCAACCTCTGTCAGAAACAAAAGTTTAATAAAAGAAAACAGACCCCACCCTCACAAAATTGCTGGTCTCCATAGTGTTTGCTCTTTAGGCTCCAGATATGACTGGCCAGCAAAAGGTCCCTCTTCTTTCAGATTCATTTGGAAGGAAAAGCAGGCACTGGCACATGGATTTCCTGGTCCTGTCCAAGAATGCCAAGAATGCTAAGAGCAACGAGACTGTATGGTGGAAAATATCTGATCTCAGGCTATGGAACAACCCAGTGTCACACAAATCCTACCATTGATATTCTTTTCCATGAACTGAGATCCTGGGACACAATCAAGTATCTTCACGAAGAGGTTCCAAATGTTCCCAAGCCTTCCACTCTGCCACTCCCAATGACACAGAAGACAACAAAAATCTTTTACCACCCTTGAGGACAAATACATTATTGCCTATTTCTTCCTTCAGCTTCTAGATAATTCTGTATTTAAAAAATACATGGTGCCACTTACCTTTGTCTGTATTTCCTCTTTTCTTAATAAATATTGTGATTCATGTTTTTCCATTACACAGTGTGTGTCTTGTATCCATTGTTTTTGCTCCACTACTTCTTCTTTCCTTTTACTGATTGTGTGATAGGTCTCGTTTATGAAAACATTAACCATAGCTTTTTCTTCCATTGTGCCGTTGAGGCTCTGGACAAAATGTTGATGTTCCTTTGCCAGCTCTTCTTGCCTTTCACTGCGGGGAAAGAATCACTTCCAGCTTGAAAAGAATGGCATTTGGGAAAGGAATTTGAAGTCTGGTGAGGTGAGTTCTCGTAGAAAGGGAATGGGATGTTTATTTTCTGGTTGTGTTTCTGATCTGAACTTGATTGGGATGAAGACAGAACATAGGACAAGGGACAATCTGGTCCTCTCACCCATACATCCTCACGTACTAGGTAGTAATTGCAGAATATTTTGGATAAAGTATAGCATCAAGCTAACATCACTTAGGACAGGTGAGTGGGATCTGGCCAGATGAATGTTTCGCTATGTATCATCCTCATGTCTGTCTTATCATAACCAGGCATGTCATTAAGAAAATAAAGGGTATTAACCCTATCACATCTCCAGCGACGTTGCTGCTATAGCCTTATATGGTGTATCCAAGATAAAGCTATTTTTACAAACAGACCTGCTGGAGAGCTCATTTGAGCTTTCTTACCTTCTCAGACAGATCTGAACACAAGAGGGATCATTAACCTCACACATTCATTGCTGACCACACTAGGAAAAATCTTAATGTTGGGAGCTGGATCCAACCCAAAGTTTAACTATAAAATGATTTGAAGAAAGAATAATAGTGCCTTTTTTTTTCATTTTACTTTTTAAAGCTCCTGCAATGTAAAGGACTTGTTTTTTCTTTTATATGGTCTCCAAGGTTAAGACCTTTAATTGTATATGTTTGGACTGAGGGCATCTTGTAAGCTCAGGGAAATGCAAAAAAGGCTGTTGGGCAATTTATTTTTCAGAGGTCAATCTCATTAATAGAAATGTAATAAAAAGAAGCCCAGGGAAGATGCCTAGTGAGATGGCAGGATTGAGGAGAATCAGGGAAGTCAGATCAGAAAGCCTACCTAGGTAATGTTGCAATGGACCAAGAGCACACTCCAGGCAGAATGTGGGACCTGGGAAATCACACTCAAAGACCTATCTCTTTCAAGTCTCTCAGGGCCACCCAGAGAAAGGGAGATGATCACCACTCATTAGAGTTTGTGGGTACCTTGACCACAATCTTCCTTGGAAAAATAGTGGCAACAAATGGTGATAGTTTGGCAATGTTAGCTTGTCAAGTAATCACCTTCTGTTTATAATTTGCCTTTCCCTAAAGATTTGTTTAGCTGATAATGGTGGCTCACAACCTGTTATCCCATATACTCAGGAATCTAGCCAGGCAAAAAGTTAGTGAAATTTCATCTCAATCAATAAAGCTGGGTGGGGTGGTATTGTAGTCCTGCCTGTGATTCAATTATGTAAGAGGTATAGAGGCTGGGAAGGTGGCTCAGTGGTAGAGCACTTGCCTTGCATGCATGAGGCCCTGGGTTCGATTCCTCAGCACCACATAAGCAGAAAAAAATAAAAAAGCCGGAAGTGGCGCTGTGGCTCAAGTGGTAGACTGCTAGCCTTGAGCTGAAGAGCTGAGGGACAGCGCCCAGGCCCAGAGTTCAGAACCCAAGACCAGACCCCCCCCCCCCAAAAAAAAGAGTTATAGGTACGAGGATCTCAGTGTGAGACCAACCTCAGACTCTATCAGAAAAAATAAAGCAAAAAACTCTGAGGGTGTGTCTCAAGAGGGAGAGCATTTGCCTAATAAGCACAAGGCCCTGAGTTCAAAACCCAGTTGAGAGAAAGATGGGAAAAGGAAGGAAAAAGACAGAGAGAGGGAGAAAAATAGAGAAAGACAGAGAGAGAAAGAAAGGAAGAAAGAGAGAGAGAGAGAGAGAGAGAAAGAAAGAAAGAAAGAAAGAAAGAAAGAAAGAAAGAAAGAAAGAAAGAAAGAAAGAAAGAAAGAAAGAAAGAAAGAAAGAAAGGCTTGCAAATTTGCTTACAGTGCTAAGCTATCCAAGGGGTTTATGGCTCTCTTCTTTCAGAATGTATGTTTCTCTGGGTGGTTTCTATTTTACAGATTTTGGAGCAAAGGAGGCCTATGGAGTAAAGTGCTGGCCTGAGACAGCGGAGCTCAGAAAGAAAGGGAAAGGCACTAAGAGCTGTCAGATCTGGAGCTCCAGACAATCACATAATTTATCTCATTAAATATTGAGAAAATCTGGAATTCTCTCCCAAAAGCCAACCCCCATCCTTAGTCCTCTCCCCGCCCCCAGAAGACGAATAACTGAATGTTTTGGAGGAACCGAATTCAACAGTCCTGGTTTGACACATATTTGCAATATAATCCCAACAAGAGATCTTTAGAGTGAGGTGGAGTGATTAACACTATCTCCTTCTACTATGAGAGATGATTGTCCAAGTATTATGTGCTTCCCCAGCCCCCCAAACAGTCTGCTGAGAAACAAGATCGCTTGTGAAGTGGCACAGGTCTCCAGGCTGCAGTGATTGGAGATTTCTGCTCTCCCCAGTCTCCTCATCAGCCTGGCTCAGCTTCTACAACTCATCCGGATCTGTGAGCTTGCCCTGCCCCAGTTCAGCTAAAAAGGCAAAGCCCTCACCAGGGTTTATCCAGTCCAGCTCCAGACCCCTAGGCTCAGGTACTGATTTATACAATACTTACTGTAGAGATTCATTCATGTGATTCAGCTCCTGTATGCTCTTCTTTAGAAACGCTATTTCATTATCAATGTTTACAATTCTCCTCACTATTTCTTTCATTTCCGAAACATTTAATTTGCGAGCATCTCTGATACATTCTTAAAGGCAAGAGGATATGTTATTCATTTACTTAAGAAAGAGCACAATAGTAGATGCTTTGCAAATCATTTCTTTCTTGGAAATATTTTAAAAGTTGTGTTTCAGACAGCTCTAACATCACTTTGGTGCCTCTTAATCTTACCTATTTTTTTCTTTTTAATTTCTCTCATTTCTACTTCAGTCTAAGAGTACCTGTGATTCTCATCTGGCCTTGTGCTTCTCATTTCTTGCTTGAGACTTCTTATTGTTTCTGCTATGAGATGTGTGTATGTGTGTGTGTGTGTGTGTGTGTGTGTGTGTGTGTGTGCGTGTGTGTGTGTGTGAGTGCCCACTTGTCTTTTCCACTCACGGCTGGTATTCTACCATTGGAGCCACAACTCCATTTGTAACTTTTTGTGGATAAATTAAAGCATCTTGCAGATTTTCCTGCTCAGGCTGGCTTTGAACTGTGACCTTCAGTTCTCAGTTTCCCGAGTAGCTACGATTACATGCGTGGTTTTCATTTTGGGATTTCTTTAGATACCTTGTCCATCCATCTACAACTAGAAAGTATAGGAGGGAAGAGGAAGTATTACTGATAGATGAGATCTGAAGAAGAGGCAATACTATGTCTCAGAGGCATGTTCTCATCATATTAAGTTATAATTGGCAGAAGCTAGCATCATCATGAACCCCATAGTGGCTCTCCTTCTTCCCTGCCTTGGTCTCTTTTCCCACCTTTCTTTTGGGATTACATTCCCTAAAACCTATTCATGTGAAAAAAAAACATTGCCTCAGACTCTCTTTCCTGAAATTGGTGTTAAAGAACTAGTCACTCATAGATTTAAAAAGCAGTGTAATCACATAAGAGTTCAGAGAATTACTCAGCTCATGACAAAGGGACAATATACATGAAATTTTGAACACTTGCTTAGACAGGCGCAGTTTCTTTTTTATAAGCTAATATGAGACGATTTTTTTTCCTTCTAAAATATTTTTCTTAGTAGAATAATGAAACCTGTGGAAAATATTTTGGGAAAGCAGGAAGGGGAAAAGGGAGAATGACTAAGTAAGACTAATTGAAATATATTGTCAACATGTGTGAACATGTAAGCATAACCCCTCCATAGCTAATGTAAGCAAAATAAAATAAAACTTTTTTTCCTTTGTACAAATAGAACTCTCTGTATGGAAAATAAAGTTATCCAAGGAAATAAAGCAGAAGCACTTTTAGTGCTGTCTTTGGTATAGACTCTTCTAAGTCTTACTTTTTCTCTCTCAGGTAGCTTGTGTATTTTCCCTGTCAAATTAAACTAGCATCAAACATTCTGTTTGGTTATCTACTGTATCAGTCATAGTTTAGTTGAGACATTAATCTCACAGAAGTTTCAACAGTTTACATTATAAAGGGCTTCTAAGTACAACAGAAGATTCGAGTAACAAGGGAACAAGTAGCAAGAAGTCAGGAGAATTCAGTCCTAAAGGATTCAGGAATAACAGGAGGTATGAAAAGCACCCCCCCCCCCCCCCCCCCCCCCCCCCGCCCCGGGGTGGGGGCAGGGATAGAGAACTCTAGAAGGCATCACCTCCAGACCTCACTGGAGAAAGCTGAGGCTCACCGAATGTCAAAAGGGCACAAACCATTTTAGATTGTTGGAACTTACTGGAAATCTGCTCTCTGAAGTGTTGGGTCTTTTTGTCCACACAGAAGTGCCACACCTCAGAACGCATTGTAGAACTGCCCAAGGGATTTTAAGGGAAGCTCTTTATAGGAGAGGTTTGTCTTTGTGACTCTGTACCAAGAAGTACTACTTGGCACTGCAGACCATGGGATTGCTGCAGAATTACAGTTGAGGCTGCCAAGCTGAGCATCCAGACACCCGCCCCTCCACTCCCACCCCCACTTCAGTAGCTCTACAGTGCCCTCTACAGACCAGTTGGAAAAGAAAACTGCAGGCACACCACTGTGGAGAGGACAATGAAGTATAGGTGTGGAGCTGAGAGGCGTCCAATGGGTAATGGGAACAACCATTATTTTTTACTTTTTTCAAGACAAGTACTGCCTGTCTTGAACTTCATACGTAGCCCAAGGTGGACTCCAACTCTTGATCCTTCTTTCTCCACTTCCTGATTGCTAGGATTATAGATAGCAGACAGAACCATGCCTGGATAGACATCTACTTTTATAAAAGTTATATATTGTTCCTTTTGTGGTTTCCTTTTTATTAGGAGCTCCTTATTGAAGGGCGCTTGTCAGGAAACAGATTCTAAAAATTGTGCTTTTAGAAACATCTCCTCTGGCTGGGCGCTGGTGGCTCACGCCTGTAATCCTAGCTACTCAGGAGGTTGAGATCTGAGTGAGGATCTCGGTTCAAAGCCAGCCCGGGCAGCAAAGTCCGTGAGACTCTTATCTCCAATAAACCACCATTAAACCGGAAGTGTTGCTGTGGCTCAAGTGGTAGAGTGCTAGCCTTGAGCTGAAGAGCTGAGGGACAACTTTCAAACCCAGAGTTCAAGCCCCACAACAGAAAGAAAGAAAGGAAGAAAGGCAGAAAGAAAGAAAGGCAGAAAGGCAGAAAGAAAGAAAGGCAGAAAGGAAGAAAGAAAGAGATCTCCTCTGGAGAAGTAAAGGAGAAGAGAGGGCTGGCCAGGGACAAGTCAAACTGGAAAGCGATTTGAGCTATGCTAACATTTCAGACTTATGTTCTCTGCTGATGTGGGGGAGCCAGGTTTTTGATTCCTTATGGAGACCAATCACAAGATGTCAGAGGCAGACAGGGCAGAGTGTTAACTGGGGTGGCATGTCTATTTTGTCCAAGGCAACCCTTAAGACAACATTTCTTCAGCTGAGAAAAGAAAGTTAGTTATCGCACGTACACAATTTTAGTAAAAAGTGATTCACAAACTTAAGTGGAGAGCTAAACTATAAATAAAAATCGAAGGGGCTGAGATTGCATGAGTCTTCAGGTTTTTTTCTCCAGCAGTACAAAAACAAAACAAAACAGCAACAATAATAATTTTAAAAAACGGTTAAAAGAAAACTAGGATAAGAAAGAACATCAAGACTTCGGATTTGGTAATGATTGCTTAGGCACAATACCAAAAGCACAGGTAACAAAAGAGAGAAATACATACTTGGGACGCTGAGAATGGGAAGATAGTGGTTTTTAAGGTGGGCTCATCGGAAAAGTATTGTTGAGATCCCTCTCAACACAAATCTGGGCACACCTCTGTCTTCCTAAACGACACAGGAGGCTGAGATTGGGAGAATTGTCGTTTCAGGCCAGCCTGAGAGAAATGTCTGTGAAACTCCATTTAAGCAGAGTAAAACTGGTCACAGTGGTGTGTGCCTACTATCCCAGCAACAATGGGAAACCTAAAATCATTGTATCACAATCCAGGGGCGTGCCTAGGCAAAAGCTAGACCCTATCTCAAAACTCACCAGTGAAAAACAAAGATGGAGACACGGCTCAGCAGTAGAACTCCCTGAGTCCAAACTCTAATACTGAAGAAAAATAAAGATGCATGAGGCTGCCCCCCAATTTAAAAATGTTTTGTTTATCAGAGGTCTATATACGCAGAGTAAAGATACAAGCCATGAGGTGGGAGAAAATATTTGTATATATCTAATAAAAGGTTAGTATCTAGAATACAGGAAGAACTACTACTCAGTAACAATAATGACACCCATAAAATCCAGTTAGACGATGGACAAAGGACCTGAATAGACATTTTTCCAAAGCTGATATACCAACAGCCAATAAGGGCAGGAAAGGATGTACAATCTCACTAAGCAGTGGGAAGATGCAAATTAAAACCACAATGTGGTCCCAGCCCATGCTTAATAAAAATTAGAACAATCCAGCAGGTAGTAAGTGTTAGCAAGGATATGGTAAAACTAGAACCCCTTTGTATTGCTGCTGGCCATGCAAAATGGTGCAGTCATTTGCAAAACACTAAGAGTTGGTTCCTTGAAAACTGAACTCAGAATTATCATGCAATCTAGTCATTGCATTTCTGCAGACAAATCCAAAAGAACTGAAAACAGAGTCTCAAATAGACATCTGTTATCTAGTGTTCATAGCATTATTTACAACTGTAGAAAAATCAACCTCCATTAGTCAGGGTCTAGGTAAGCAGAGAGTGATAGGTGGTGAGCACTTGAAATGGAATAATAATCAGCTTTTAAGAGGAAGGAAGTTCTGATACACACTACAGTATGAATGAACCTTGAAGATATTATGCTGAGAGAAATAAGCAAGTCACAAAAGGACCAATATTGGATTATGCCGCTTAAATTCCTAGAATCTCCCAAATCATAGAGTAGAGGGTTAAGTTAGCCAAACTGCCTAATTTAATTGGATAAATATCACTTTGGAATAGGCTAATCATATATCTTTACTTAGACATGGAATGATTTAAATTTCTGTATAGAATATGTTGTTTTTCTTAAAATGTAAGAAACAAATTATTATCAGTGATATGCTGTCTTAAGCAATCGTTCTAGTTGCAGTTATATAAGTGTCAACTATTAAATGCAGCTTAGTAAAAGTACTTGGTTTCTATTTTCATAGGAAATAAATTCAGTCTTTACAGCGGAAGTACCTTCCATTTCCCTGTTAATGATACCAGGCACTGTCTCCAGCAGGAAGTAGAGCCTGCTCAGTTCCATACTCTCAATTTCCAAAAGATCGATTGTGTTCTTTCTCATTTCTTCCTGAAAAAATTAAGTTACATTAAAACAAATTAATCTACCAAAATAATAAGAGTAGTCTCCTAAATGAGCCTCTATAAATGTTTTCTGAGCTCTAATTTTTACTAAGCATCTACTGCCATTATTTTTATTGGAATAAAAAGGCAGAAAAAGAACAAATTCTACAGCCTTTTTTTTTTTTTGTCAGCCGTGGGGCTTGAACTCTGGGCCTGAGCGCTGTCCCTCAGCTCTTCAGCTCAAGGCTAGCACTCTACCACTTGAACTACAGCACCACTTCCAGTTTTCTGGTGGTTTATTGGAGATAAGAGTTTCAAGGACTTTCTTGCTGGGCTGGCTTTGAACCACGATCCTCAGACCTCAGCCTCCTGAGTAGCTAGGATTACAGGTGTGAGCCCCTGGAGCCCAGCTTCTACAGCCAATTTTTAAGCCTCATTGTTATTTTTTTTAATTTCTACTTTCTTCTACTCATAAATCTTCTTAATATGTTTCTCTCCTGCCTACAGTTTTAATTACCATAAAAGGAAATATTCCAACAAGAAGGGAACAATTGCTAAAAACAATTGCTAAAAGAAAGAAAGAAAGAAAGAAAATTTCTATAGAAGAATCTATTTTTCTAAAAATCTAACAGATAATCTCTTTCTTTCTTTCTTTCCTTCTTTCCTTCTCTCTCCTCTTTCTTTCTTTCCTTCAAATAAAATATGTTAATAGCTACTGTTATTTTATGACATGAAAAATTATAAATATATTTTATTAACTAAAAAATCTGTTACAGCTGATTGCTGGTGGCTCATGCCTAATCCTAGCTATTCAGGAGGCTGAAATCTGAAGTTGACAGTTCAAAGCCAGACCAGGCAGAAAAACCTGTGAGACTCTTATCTCCAAATAACCACCAAAAAGGCAGCAGTGGAACTGTGATTCAAGTGGTAATGAGCAAAAAAAGTCAGGATCAGTATCCAGGCTCCTGAGTTCAATCCTTAGAACAGGAGTGTGTGCATGTGCAATCCATTGTATAATTGTGTATACATTGAGATTGTTTTTCTTTAAAAAATAAAATTCATCTGGGTACAGTGGCTCCTGCCTACAATCTCAGTAGAGAAGTATAGATTAGAAGTAGAGATGGGTGAACCATGGTTCAAAGCCAGTCTGGGCAACAACTTAGTAAGATCCCATGTAAATAAACAAGCCAGACGATGGTGGTTCACTTCTATAATCCTAGCCAAGCTAAAGGTCAATCCCAGGCAAAAGTTCAACAATCTGTTTGGAAAAACAAAACAAAAACAAAAAACAGTAAAGCTCAGATAGTAGGTCACCTGCATTGCTAGCACAAGGTGCTGAGTTCACACTCAATGCCAAAATAAAGTTCAATATAAACATCACATATACTGTGAAAGTATGATATTCTTTAAAGACTAACTAAAGGTTTTAGGGCAGTGGGATCATAGCAGTTTTTACTTTCTTTCTTTTCCTTACCTATTTTTCTTCCTCAGATTTTCAAAGAATATTTATTATTGTAATAATGGAAAGATTTTTCTGTTATATAAGAGGTCTCACAGCTCAGGTAGTAAACAGATACATACTAGTTACTTTAATCAGACACAATGAGTATTTTTGACTCTTGTACATGCTGGAGAAAAACAATCGAAAGAAATGAGGAAGAGGAAAAGTTTCCATAGGACCCCTTGGCAGTACAACATACACAAACTCTTCAGTGTACACTGGTTTCTATTCAATTGACTAGGATCATAAAATATGACTAAGTACCATACATCCACAATTGCATGTAATTATGTAAGATATAAAGTGATAAGATTTTTATCTGCCGTCTGTGGACTCAACTCCCATACTTTACAGTTATATGTCGACACTTTTAGATCTAGAACATGTAGTAGATTCTTATTTGATATTTTAAAATTAAATGAACCATTCAACATTTTGATCCTGAAGAAGCCTTTGAAACATTCAGACATGACAAACAGATATATTGAAGAAAATTAAATTTTTTTCTTAAATATGTCTTTGATAGGAGCTAGGTTATAATTGAAAGAGGTTCTGCTGTTTTCATTAATAATAAGACTATTCCAGTGGAATAGACAATATGAAAAATGATCTTTTATCTGCTGTGAAAGAAGCAACTTAGAGAAAACTGATAGTAGGTACCATGCATGTGATTTTGTTTTTGTTGTTGTTGTTAGGTTGCGGGGTTTGAACTCAGGGCCTAGGTGTTGTTGTCCATGAGCCTCTTTGGGATCGAGGCCAAAGTGCCACTTCCAGTTTTTGAGTGGTTAATTGGAGATAAAAAATCTCATGGGGACTTTTCTGTCCAGGTTGGCTTTGAACCACTATCCTCAGACCTCAGCCTCCTGATTTGTAGCTAGGATCTAGGTGTGTGCCACGGGTGCCTAGCTGAAGGTAATTTTTAAAAATTTCTTTTTTGAGATTAAGTGATTACATAAAATTCACAGTATTGTGAGATAGTGGTGCTTAGCTAAAGTCACAAACACATTTTTAACCTACACAAGGAGAATTGTCATTATCATGGCCTAGAAGCTTATGAACTCTACGAACTTTGACACTACAACTATTTTTTTTCTAAATCTGGTGATATGTACATTTCTCTCCTTTTGCTTAGTGTCAGCTTTTCCTTCCCTCTCATTCCTCCCTCCCATGCTGCCCTTGAGTTGCTTGGTTCACTTTCATCAATGTCCAGTGCAGCTGATGGCCCCTCTGCTGTATTTTTCACCTGTTTCCCTCTGATTCTGTGCCCTCCTCCTAGCTTCCCTCATGTGTGCACATGTATATACCATATGTGGGGTCAAGAACATAGAGTCATCTAAAAATGATACCACAAATTAAGAAGAGCTCCTTTGTTTCTTCAGTCCTGTTTACTTTGTTTTATCTTGTTGGGTTTTGAATTTAACATCTGCATATCAGGGAGACCATGTGCCATTTGTCTCTCTGATCTTGGCTTACCTAGCTCTATATGATTTGTTCCAGTTCCATCCATTTCCCTGTGAATGCCATTATTTTGTCCTTTCTAATGGCTACATAATATTCCATTGTATATAGGTACCATAATTTTTGGATCCATTCATCTGTAGTGGGGCATCTGGGTTGTTTCCATATCTTGTCTATTGTAAAACAGTGCAGCAATGAACATGGAGGTGCATGTATCCTTGTATCCTGGTTCCTGTTGCTCAGGGTAGATGCCTAGGAGTAGTATGGCTAGGTCATTTGGAAGGTCTATGTTTAGTTTTCTAAGGAACCTCCAGACTGCTTTCCAGAGTGGTTGTATTAGTGTACCTTCCCACCAGCAGTGCAGTAGAGTTCCTCTTTCTCCACATTCCTGGCAGTACTTGTCATTGGCTGAATTTAGGATTTGGGCCATTCTGAGTGGGGTAAGGAGGTATCTCAGAGTTGATTTTATTTGCATTTCCTTTATGGCCAGGGATAATGCATGTGATTTTTTAAATAGTCAGTTTGCTATGGTTAGATGGTAGTTGTTGAGTGAATGTTTACTTGGTTGGTTGGTAATAGTGAGTTTTGTTAGTTGTTGGTTGGTTGGTTGAGTTGAAGAAGTGGTTACATATTGGTGTGCAGGCATTTGCCATTTGGTCCTTCCACTAAGTTTTCTTACCACCCCTATTGCTTTCCTAAGTGATTTGACCTCATCCTTAGCACAGTATCTACAATTCATTTACTACATAGAAAACTGGGCAGCAATCTCTACTTATGGATATATTTTCCAAGTTGAACGAAAAAGATTTTTAACTCCAGACAAATGTTTCACCTATTCACCTATTAAAATAAATTGAATGAAGTTGGTGCCAAATTAAGTTTTTTGAAAAATTAAGTGGATGATTGAAAAAGTTGAGCTAACAGATAACACAATACAGTAGATGATTGAAAAAGTAGTTCTAATAGACAATACAATACCAGTTGTTTAACAGCTACAGCAATGTCCTTAAGAAAGATACTAGCTTCTTCATTGCATTTAAAATCGTCACTTTTCAGAGATTGTTCTAAAAATCAAAGAGATTAGAAAATTAAGATCTTTTCTCTATTCAAATCCTATTTAACCATTTATGTTCTGGTTCAAATACTAGAAGTGATTTCTAAATGTATTGTATATGTGAACTTTGTTGGTACTTGCTACATCCTACTACATAGCATTGTAATTTAGACAAGCATTTTATGCTTTTTGGAGACAAACTCATCTTTGCATATCTTCTGGTAGAAAGAGTATGACTAGGATGGGGCAAAAATATTGATACTTATAAGAGGTTTAAATCTACCATGGCTATACTGAAGGTTTGATTAGCCATGATTTCATATGCATACACTAAATACATATTAATATAAAGTAATATGGGATTATGCCAGGGGGCACATATCAAATAAACTGTTATTTTTACTTCCTTGCAAAAATTTGAAGCATGGAATGGGATTATTTGTAAAACTAGAAATTGTGAAGGAGTTTCTGTCTTGTTCCTAGCCGCGTGTGTGTTTGTGTGTGTGTGTGTGTGTGTGTGTGTCCTTTCTCCACATGTTCTGTAAGTGACTTTGCAAGTCACCATGTTAAAGACTCACAGGCGGTGATATACAGATCATCATGAAAAGAATTCAAGGCCCGGGCTGGGAAGCTTGCCTTGCATGCCTGAGGCCATGGGTTCGGTTCCTCAGCACCACATAAGCAAAAAACGGAAAAAAGCCGGAAGTGGCACTGTGGCTCAAGTGGTAGAGCACTAGCCTTGAGCTGAAGAGCTGAGGGACAGCGCCCAGGCCCAGAGTTCAGGCCCATGACCGGACACACACACACACAAAAAGGCCCAAGTTCTATCAATAACAATGAATATTAACATATGAATAATGCACATCTCATTAGTGGTGAACATTCTTCATGATAACACTTGTCCAGACCTGAGAACTGTGGAATTAAATCAAGCCTTTTATGAAGTAAGAAAGCATCCTAAAGAAACAGCAACATCGTCGCAGAAACCACTATGATTATTTTGAAACAGAAAGATGATTCATTCGAGTAAAACAATGAGATGTTTTGCTCTTTGGAGAAATGATTTTTGAGGAGCTACCCAGAAATACCCTTTCTTGGACTAACACATTGAGCTTTCTAATAAGTATGTTGGCCTGGAGCCATTTAAATCTAAGTTTCCTAGTTTAACATAGCCTTTTCCTCTCCTATTCGTCAAATAAACCCTGGCCAGGCAGAGTCCCCTGGTTTCAGGAGGAGGATTTTCCATTAGAGGCGGTGGAGCACTGAGCTCCACCTGGCCTCAGCCTCCTGTCCCTGAACTTTGCACCCCCGGGGCCTCTCACCTATGGCAAAGAGCTGCTCTAGGGCAGTGGTCGCCACCGAGGAGCCCAGGGTAGGGGGGATGGTGCTTAGATCCAAGGACAGACTGGCGGAGATGGCGACATTCCTCCCCAACTCAGGGACCAAGGAGTACAGGAGTTTCCAGGCCATTTTGCTGTTGTTGCTCACAACCTCCCAGGCCCGAGTATGGCGGTTGCTACGGGCAACGAGGATGCCGTGGTCCTCGTGCGCCCCCTCGTGATCCATATCGGAGGTCCAGACGACCAAGTTATTCTTATTATTATTATACTTTAAAAACTTATTGTACAGGTGATGTACAAAGGATTACATAAGTTAGATTATGAGCGCATTTACTTTTGAACAGTGTTACCCCCTCTCTCATTCACTCCCAGCTTTTCCCTTTCTGACTTTTCACTCCCCAAAGTTATACAGTTCATTTCCAACATAGTGTCTAGTGGATTTCACTGCTGAATTGGTTCACCCTTTGTCGACCGTTTCTGTTGCTTTCCTCTCCCCAAATAAGATAAATTTATATACAAGACAAAAGGCACAGAAACAAATCATAGTGACAAAAGGAAATAGATCAAAGAAAAAAAGAAAAAAGAAAAAAAAACTCATGAACAGTATAATAATAAAAATAAACCTCTTGTTTCCATTTCTTGGAGTTCATTTTGATAAGCATCATTTTATATGATCACAGGCACATAGCTATTAACCCTTTGTGATCCATTCCTAAGAATAACTTCTTTGTTCTCACTGTGTGAATGTTTAGAGTGCTATTTAATCATGTCCAGATGTACCTATTTGTCCTTTACTGTCCATTGGGTTTACTTGTAGATTTATAGGAACATTCTAGATATTACAAATGAGGGAAAACATGCAGCCTGTGTTTCTTTGGGTTTTACTTTGCTTAGTATAATTTCAAACTCTATTACAAAGCTATAGTAATAAAAACATCTTGGTACTGGCACAAGAATAAGCCTGAGAACCAATACAATAGAATAGAAGACCCAGAAATGAACCCACAGACCTATAGCCACCTAATCTTTGATAAGGGACCCAAAAACACAAAATGGAAGAAAGACAACCCGTTTAACAAATGGTGCTTGCAGAATTGGCTATACACATTCAGAAAACTGAAGTTAGATCTTTATATTAATCACTTTGTACCAGAATTAACTCCAAGTGGATCAGACTTCAATGTAAGACCAGATACCTTGAAAATATTACAGGAAGGGATAGAAGAATCACTAGGGCTTCTAGGTACGGGTTGAAACTTCCAAGTAAAGATCAATATCAAAACAAAGAAAGACTGGATAAATGAGATCGCATCAAACTGAAGGGTAAATGCATGGCAAAAGACATAGCTAGCAAGATAAATGGAAAGCCCACAGAGTGGAAGAGGCTGTTTACCAGCTATGCATCAGACAAGGACCTCATATCTAAAATATACTTCGAGCTCAAAAAAATTAAACCTTTTCAAAACAAATCCTCAAGGAAACAAAAACTCAATTAATAAATGTGCTAAAGACTTAAAGAGAGATTTCTCTGAAGAAGAACAAATAAGAATGTCCAATAGACACATGAAGAGATGTTTCACATTTCTGGCCAGAAAAGATATGCAAATCAAAGCAAAATCGAGATTTCACCTCACCCCAATTAGAATGGCCACTATCAAGAAGGCTAACAATAACAGATGCTGGTGAGGATATGGCCAAAAGGGAACACTACTGTACTGCTGGGAGTGTAGTAGTGTAAACTTGTTCACACACTCTGGAAATCAGTATGAAGGTTTCTCAAAAGACTGAACATAGAGTTTTCCTATGACCTAGCAATCCCACTTCTGGGAATCTACCTACTTGACCACAAACCAGGCTACACTAAAGCCACCAGCACAACCATGCTCATTGCAGTATTGTTTACCATAGCCAAGATATGGAATCAACCCAGATACCCTTCAGTGGATGAATGGATAAAGAAAACGTTGTATACACATTGGAACACACACATGTGCACACACACACACACACAAAATGAAATTCTATGCTTCCATCAGAAAGAATAACATTGCCCCATTCATAAGGAAAAGGAAAAGCTAACTTGGAAAAAATTATTCTAAGTGAAGTAAACCAGACCTCCCAAGTTCTAATGTCCACATGAATTAGGTGGTCTTTGAAGGATAACATTCCTTCAACCCACACCTCTAAATCTGCCTCCCTCCCAGACTCCCTAAACCATTCCCACTCCCTTAGTTTAAGATTCATATCTTCTCTACCTCTGAAATCACAATAACCATCATGTTTGCATGCCTGCCTCTGTCACCTTCTCCAGAAGAGCCTTTACAGGAAATAGCTTCATCTTTCATAAACCTTGCTAGGGCTATTCTTTTACTATCTCCACTTTTATAGACAAAGAAACAGAGGCACATTTGACTAAGTAAACTTCCCAAGACCAAAGGAGGATTGTAGTGCATTTAAAGTGGCGTATATAGCTATATATGAATCATTGTGGGGTTTTGTTATCTATTCCTGTACACATTTTGCTTTGAATCAGTTTTCTGCCTTTTCCTGTCTTCCCTTCAAATTGTGAGTTCTTTGATGACAGGAGCTTAGTATTTTTTTTCTCTGCATTTCAGCGTAGTGTCAGGCTCCATTTCAGTGTGACTGCCTCTTTTCTGCCTCATTATGGACAAGCATAGATACTTTAACCACCTCCCCATTCTGTCTGTCTGTCTCTCTCTCTTTCTCTGCCTCTCTGCCTCTCTGTCTCTGTCTATCTGTTTCTGTCTCTGTTTCTCTCTCTCTCTCTCTCTCTCTCTCTCTGTCTCTCTTACTCTTGTGCTGCTACTGGGTCTTGAACTCATGGCCTTTAGTTTCCCCTCCCCCGCCCCCCTCAAGGCTAGAACTCTTCCACTTGAGCTCAACTTCCAGCTTTTTGGTGAAAGAGGCTCATGGACCTTCCTGCCTGGACTGGCTTTGAACTACTCTCCTCAGACCTCAAGTACCTGGATAGGATTACAGGTCTGAGCTGCTGCCACCAGGCTTCACCCCTCACTTTTCTTTACAGATGTTGAAACTGAAGTCAGGACAGCAACAACAATAGTTATTGCTAGATAATGAGTTGAATGTTTCAAGTTTCAGGCACTGCTCTGCATCCCATTTAACGCTCATAGGGATTCCTGTGAGGGAGCAACTTATTTATTTACCTATTTATTTTATTATCCCCAAATACTTGTAGAAAGGTATTCCACTTCAACAGTCTCAGTTTATGAGAACAAAGCATCTTGGTCAGTGCCAGCCCTTTCATTACTCTCCCCACATTGATCCTATACACCAACCTCAACTTCCCTAGTTTCACTTTCACACAGGTACCTTGAGTACAATGATTATATTTGCACACCATTCTCTCCTATCATCCACTCCTTCTTACCCACTCGCCCCTCTCAGATAAGTTACATTTCAGTTTCTTGGTATTTATCTTGTTAAACTGTTAATTATTCAAAAAGGTTACACTATAGAAGCCTGCAAATACAATAATTTATTCTGTGTGATTGTGTCTATATGCATATGGTCTTGTTAGTGTTTTCATGGATGCTTATATTTTAGGTCTAATTTCCACAGATGAGAGAAAACATGTGCCCTTTGTCTCTCTGAGCCTGACTTTATATGAATTTTATTTCCAAGTCCATCCATTTCTGTGCAAATGACATGATATTCTTCCTGATGGATAAATAAAATCCCAAAGCATATATTCCATTCTCTTTGTTTTTATTTTTTTTAACATTTTACAGTAAAGATGATGTACAGAGGGGTTACAGTTTCATGTCAGGTAATGAGTAAATTTCCTTTTGAACAGTGTCATCCCCTCTCTCATTCTATATCAGTTTTTCCTCTCTTGATCCCCCTCCTCCCAAGTTGTATAGTTCACTTCCAACATAGTGTCTAGGGAGTATGACTGTTAAATTGGTTCACCCTTTGTTCCACCATTTCTGTGCTTTCCCTTCCCCTCCCCAAATCAGATAAACCTATATACAAGGCAAACAGTACAGAAATAAAAAACAGTGACAAAAGGGAGTAAAGCAAAGGAAAAAGGAAAGAAAAAAAAAACTTCAAATAGTATAATAAAAAACCTCATACTTCCGTTGCTTGGAGTTCATTTCAATAAGCACCATGTTATATGATCATATGCACATAGCTATTAAGCCCTTGTGATCCTCTCCTAAGAATATCCTCCTTTGTTCTCACTGTGAATGTTTAGAGTGCCGTCTAACTAATCATGCCCAAGTGTAATTTTTTTGTCTTTTACTATCTATTGTGTTTACCTGTAGGTTTATAGGCACAGTCTAGAGATTACAAATGAGGGAAACCATACAGCTTTGTGATTCATGTACAGGTTGTGGGGCATCTAGGCTGTTTCCATACTTGGCTATTGTGAATAGTGCAACAATGAACATGAGTGTGCAGGCCCCTTCATTGTATCCTGACTTGTGATCTTCTGGATATATTCTTGAACGAGGTAACATTGTCCACTTTGCCCAAGAGACCCTGAACCATCATGCTAGAGTGCCTTGGAGAAGGCTCAGCTGATCAACAATAAATCTAGTTCCAGATGTTTTTTTCACTCAGGAAAAACTATACCCTGACCTTGGACACTGTCCTGCACCCTTCCTTGTTGCTACAATTTGCTCTATTAGTAGTTTGATCTCTTGCTGCCTTCCTGTGCTGTCATATGTGGTAGGAGCAAGAAGCTAGATTAATACATTTCCAGAACATCCATGCTATCTGGTTTCCACCAATAGAAGCCAAAGGCAAGAGATTAGAAGAGCAACAACCCATTCTGCTTCTGTCTCCAGGAGAGGCCATTTTGGGACCATAGTTGATTGCAGGTCACAGCAGTTTTCATGGCTCCTGAGCTGGCAGGAGTGGGATTCAGGTTCCAGCAGTCTCCATAGTCACAGCACGAAGAGTGGGTGTGGGGGCACTGCTCATGGGAGGGGGCAACTTTCCACTCTCTGGGATCTTCTTTGCTTACTTCCTCTTTGGCTGTTATTGTTCTTGTAACACATTCTCTGTAAGACTTTCTCCTGGAATTATCTAGTCTGGACCACACCAAGCCAACCTTTACACTGTCACCAGAATATTCTTCCTTCTTATCATCTCTTTTGTATCTCACTGCTCTTGGTTGTCTATGAATGAAGCGTAATCTCTAAAGAGACACTGGTGATTCCCCAATTACTGGCTAAGGAAAGCTGTATAGGCTTTCTGAATTATTAGGTCTCTTTGTTTCTCTTCTTGTCTCTCATATTCCCTCTCCTCGAGCATGCAATGGGAGAAATGTCTAGCCTCTCCTCTATCTCATGGTTCCTTTTATAAAAGATGTCTTTTACAAAAGTCATCCCATCCTTTTCTAAAACAACATGAAAAGCATTTTGGAAATGAAAAAGTCCAAGAAATACACTGTGAAGAAGTTTACCTTCATGAGCATTCAGAGAACAATAATACACTTGTTTTCTGTGTTGTATAAGATTAAAATGAATAATAATTCAAGGTATAGACACTAGAAATGTGAACAACTCTACCTCCTCTATCTTGAGGAATCTTAGCATACAGTAATATTTGTAAGAATGGTTCTTACAGACATAATCACTGACTGAGCACTGGTAGCGCCTGTAATCCTAGCTACTCTGGAGGGTAAGATCTGAGGATGGGAGTTCAAAACTGGAGATGTGGTTCAAGTGGTAGAGCACCAGCACTGAGTAAAGCTCAAGAAAAATGCCCTGACCCTGCATTTAATCCCCAGCACCAGTATACTCTCTCTCCCTCTCCCACTCTCTCCTCTCTCTCTCCTTTTCTCACTCTACCTCTCTCTGTCTGTCTGTCTCTGTCTCTCTTCTCTCTCTCTCTCTCACACACACACATATACACATCACAATCATATGGAAGCACATGGTATTTGATGATAGTATTGCACTGGTGGCTACTTCTTCACATAGATCTAGAATCTTTGGAGAAAACCCAAACTTCTTGGGTGTGTTTGTAATTCATGGGTGAGGCCAAACCAGTGTCCCACTCTTATTAGATATGTTGTTGGATATCTCATGAATAGGAAATGCTTCCAGGTTACAGGCTTCTGTGCTATTTGTCAGGATCCACTATGGTTCACAACTAGACTACGCTTAAATCTTTCTGGGAAGAAAATACTTATAGCAAGCCGAGTTTCTGTCTTTCTTATTTCCAGCCCTACCAGCCTGGCACAGGACCTCATCTCCCCACCAGTGTTTGATCAGTGGGATCTTGTTACTTGTCTACCATCTCCACCTGTTGTCATTTTCCTCCTCAGAACTGTTGCCTCAAATCAGTGGCTTACTGTGGCCACGTGGAAGCCCCCCACTTCCTTTTCCTCAAGGAAGGAAGTTGCCCATAAACTCACACATTATCTATTCTACTTTGAGGAAAAGTGAGGTTAGGATGGTGAGTACCTGGGTTCCAGCCTCTGTAGGGAGAGCCAGGGACAAGGGAGCTCAGAAGAGCTAGAGGATTTCCTACAAAAAGTCATCCACATGGACATTCTTCAAGCTACTGTTTAATCAACTGCAATATGATCCCTATGCCAGCTGGCTAGGTGGAGTTTTCCTGGGTGGCTGGGAAGAATTCAGCACAGCTTCTAGTATCAAATAGGAAGGCTGATTTTTGTCTTCTCCATTCTCAATTAGATCTTTCAAGTAAAAACCTCTATGTTGGATGTATGTCTTAAAAGTCCAGAAGATGTTTATACATTAAAGAGTCTCTACTCTTTGAGTTTCTTACAGATTCTAAAGTACCCATCTTGTGGTCCTGGCTACAGTTCTCAGTTACAGTGACTTTAGCATATGCTTATAATAAAATGGCAGAAAGATCACCTCCTCTGGGTAGTTAAGAGACGCAAGCAGATGGGATGGCACCCATAATGAAATTATGCCAAACAAGGAAGGGCAGACTATGTCCATGTTTTTATCAGTCTCCTTTCAACTGCCTCTCTTGACTACTTGATTTTATCTAGCAGCAGAAATTCCTGAGCAGATTTGGAGCAGGTATTGGTTACATCAGATTTAGTATCGTTTTGGAATGGCTTTTGTAGTCAACCTTATAGTCCCCATTTTTTTTCATCTGTAAGATTATGTCAGGTGCTGCTGGCTCACACCTGTGATCCTAGCTACTCAGGAGGCTGAGATCCAAGGAGTTCAAAGCCAGTCTAGCCAGGAAAGTCTTGAGATTCTTATCTCCAATTAACCATCAAAAAGCCAGAAATAGAGTTGTGGCTCATGTGACAGAGTGCTAGCCTCAAGCTCAGGGACAGTACCCTGTGCCTGAGTTCAAACTCAGGACCAGCACAAAAAAATGAGGTCATGGGATTATTAAGACAAAGGGGAATGAAGATGTGCTATCCACACAGAACAGGCCACGTGTTTCCTTCTCTTCCTTCTACCAGTGGAAAATAGAAAGCATTTTTTTTCTGAAATGCAAATATTAGCTATTCACCCCTGTAGTGAAATCAACATTTGCCACTCTAGAAGTGGGAAATTGGTCTTATTTCCATGCTATTTTCTCTTGGACACTGCCGGGATGTTTCCAAGGTCAAATCTCACCACAGAAGAAAGAAGTCTGCACAAACATCAGAGAAAAATAGGGCCACACATGAGTGAGTGCCAGGTTCTTCAGCTCCAGTGCTTGTTGTATGCCTGCTGTGTGCTGGCATTGTGCTGGTCACTGAGCATCTACCAAAGAGATCTTTAGGTGGAGCCAGGGCTAGAACCTTTGAGGAAGAGAGACCAGAGCATTGAGAAGTCAGGATGTGCTTGTTTGTCTCCTAGTAAAGAGGGACAAGAGGTAAAAGCAGGAAAAGGAAGGAGAGAGGGAAGAGGTGGGAATTTAAACATCAGCTTTCACCCACACGGTACCCTCCTTCCCTCCCACCTCTCCATGATAGGGACAAAGAGCCTGAGGAGTGTGATTTTCCCTAAAGGTTCACTTTTCCTCCTTACTTCCATCATTATATATCATAAGCTCTGATCAACCCTTCAACAAAATACACTTGTGAGATTTGGCCCTAATTCCCCAGAAGACGGGAATTCCTCTTAAAGGTGGGGTGGGTTTTGAAGCACAGCTTACAACCTGATGTTCTTGCATGTAAGTAGGGAAATGCCATAACTACTGCCACACCTGCAACGTATTTTCTCTTCTTACAAAAATGGGTATTTCTCTGTGAGACTTTCTCCCAATGAGCTGGGATGGTTATGATTAGCCTACTGTTAAAGAAAAATTACAAGGACATGAGACATTCAGTGATCTTAGGTTTAGAGTTAGACAGTGGTGGGGTGGGGACCTCTGGCTCAGGTTGGGGACACAGCCTGCCCTGCCAGAACTGCCTTGTGGCACTGTAAGGAAGGGCAGATTGTTGGCTGGCAGGGGGTTGGGGCAATCTGATTACACAGGCTGTCAGCAGAGCCATCAATGTGGCCAATGAGAAGCAGGTGTCCAGCAGGTATTTAGGTCTTGGGCCTTATTTCACTCCGCAGGGTCTTGAATTCTAAGTGAAACAGCTGGATTTTATGCTGCAGGCAATGTGCAGTGAATGATCAGTGCAGGCAGATTAGACTGTACCCTGCTGGAAGCTGTTTATTTCTTCTGGAAGTAACAAGCTACTTACAGTAAAATAGGCTTTGTGATTTTTTTTTTCAGGTGAGCATTAGCAGAGAAATCTGAAATTAACTTGGGCCAGAAATAAACAATGCTATATTTGGCAAAGATGTCTCATTTCTCATTATTATCTTTAATCACTTATGTTTCAGGTAGTTTCTTCACTTCAAAAGGTAGCAATGATCATTTCTAGACATTCCCAATACTCATGGTCTTCAAAGTAGCAGTATTTTCAATTTTCCTTAATTTAATTCTTATTTTTAAAGAAGTGTATTACATTAGATGATTCATCTGAAGATGATGATGAAAGTAGGTAAGTTTTCTAATTTGATTTTCAAAAATCTGTCTTTTAAAAATAAATGGGCAGCACATTGGAACACACAGGACGAATGAGCATTTCTGGACTTCTTGAAGGAAAGGAAAAACACAAGCAAGCAAGTTCCTACAGTTCTGACTCCCCTTCCCACCCAGCTCCTCAGAGAACTTCCTTCCCCAGCTCCCCAACTCACCTGTCTTCCTCAGGTGGATCTGGTTCCTGTATTTTTCTGACTAAACCCAGGCCCGGCCTACCCCTTCTGCTTTAGTACCTTCCTGCTTACCTTCATTAGCAAACAGTTTGGCTGTGGTTTGGCTGCAGGTGTTCATGTGTCATGCGCTTGGTTCTTTTCATGGGGGTATCAAGGTAGTGTTCTTTAAGTAAGGCCTCTGGCCAGTTCCACAGGCCTCTACCCTCTCCGTGGCTTGCGGATGATGTATTTTTATTTTTACACACCATTAAAGTGTCATCTGCCATGGGCTCATGTGGTCAAAGTAGCCCTTTGTGGAATCAGTATGATGCTGTTTGAACTTTCAGCCTCCCAAACGATCAGCCCAACAGGCCTCTTTTGTTTAGAAATACCTAACCTTGAGTATTTCATTTTAGTAAGCAAAATAGAGTGGTCACTATATTTGAAAGTGTTGACTCCATCTTGGCTATAAGGTAATCCTTTCACCCTGAATTCTAAACTAACTAGACCTCATCTTCTCGTTGTTTTTACTCAAACTCTATTTCCTACCTCCACTCAGCTCTTTTTCTGCAGAATTTTTTTTTTCTAGTCCTGGGGCTTGAATTTAAAGCCTGGGTGCTGTCCTTGAGTTTCTTTTGCTCAAGGTTAGCGCTCTACCACTTGAGCCACGGCGCCACTTACAGCGTTTGCTGAGTAGTTTATTGGAGATAAGAGTCTCACAGACTTTCCTGTCTGGTCTGGCTTGGAACCACAATCCTCATAACTCAGCCTCCTGAGTAGCTAGGATTATTGGCACCAATGCCCGGCTCCCTGAGAAATGGTGGCTGGCTCCCTGCAGAATTTGACAACGTTGTTCAATAAGCCCAAACTTTATTTTTGTGGTACTGAGGATTGAACCAAGGGCCTGTGCATGCTAGGAAAGTGCTTTACCCTTGAACCCTTGGTTTTGGGGGACAGGGAATTACTATGTAGCTCAGGCTAGCCTAAAAATTAACATTTTCATCCCTATGCCTCTGGTTGTTGGTGTTAGAGGTGAGCCTCACCTTGTTAGGCCCAAACTTTCTTTAGAAAGGGGGGAGGGGTTTAGTGCACTGGGGATTGAATTTAGGGCTTCACACTCTTATTTAACTTTTTCACTCAAGGTTGGTGCTCTACTACTTGATTCAACCTCTTCTTCTGGCTCTTTGCTATTTAACTAGAGTTTCATGGAATTTTCCATCCTGGCTGGCTTTGACCCAAGATCCTCAGATCTCAGCCCTCTGAGTAGGTAGGCCCATCTTAATTTGCTCCCAAGAGACCTACATTGTACTCTCCCCTCTTTTTCTGACTTTTTCTGCTTCATAGGTATCTCTGGCTCACTATCTTCTTCCTCCTGGTTGTAAAATGGGGACATTTATCCTGGGTCCTGAGCCCTTTGGAGTTTTTGTGTCATGTTCCCTCACACAGAGGCAAATCTACGAATACCTTCTGTATCTGCTGCTCAACTCTAATCTTACAGCCAAAATAACCATTCTCATTATGTATGCTGCTAGAATACCAAATTTCAATATGCTTGAAATCGAAGTCTGTATTGCAGGTGATTTTTCTGTTTTGAAATCACTCTGATATCATCAGCTCATCTTGAAAGCTGACTCAATCAGAGTATTTTTTTCTTTACCTCACTAATCTCTCAGCATCCAAAGTACTTGGTTCAAGTTTTCCTGGGTGAGAATTATCCTAGGCTGAATGGCCTCATACACAATTCTGTGTAATAATCTCATTGTTAGCTCTGTAAACTGTAAGCCTAAATTTTGTCATCTGTAAAATTGCAAAATTATAGGATGATCATAAGAACTATAGCAATTCATCTAGTGAGAGTCTTGCCTAGAACAAAATAAATCATCCTATATATCTAGCTATTATTATCTCTATACTATGAACCCCTTAAAAGACTGGGAAGTTGGCTTAGTGGTAGGGCGTTTGCCTTGCATGCATGAGGCCCTGGGTTTGATTCCTCAGCACCACATAAGCAGAAAAAAGGCAGAAGTGGCACTGTGGCTCAAGTGGTAGAGTGCTAGCCTTGAGCTGAAGAGTTGAAGGACAGCACCCAGGCCCAGAGTTCAGGCCATTTGACTGACAAAAAAAAAAAAAAAAGACTTACATCTCTTATTCTCCTACAGCACCTAGTCCAGAAACTTGCACTAGATACTTACGATGTTGTTGCAAAAGATAAGAAGAGATTTGTGTTTGCAGAATTAAAAATACATATGGCTAAAATCTTCTTTGTGCTTTCTTTTGTGCAGGTGTTGGGGCTTGAACTCAGGGCCTGGGCCCTGTCCCTGAGCTTTTTTGCACGAGGTCAATACCCTACCACTTGATTTATATCCCCACTTTCAGCTTTATGGTGGTTAATTGGAGATAAGGATCCCCTGGATTTTTTTTTTTTCCTGCATGGGCTGGCTTTGAACCTTGATCCTCAAATCTCAGCCTCCTGAGTAGCTAGGATTACAGCTGTGAGCTACCAGTGCCCAGCTCTGTCTGGGTTTGTTAGAAAGGAAAGAACTGGAGAAAGGCAGCATCTTCCTCCTGATCTGCTACTCACCTTCTTACCCAAGCCAATGAGGTCTTATTGGTCATTCCTATCACAGAACCCTGAAAGACATTTAAAAAAATACCTTTTACTTTGTTTTAAAACTTATTGAAGTAAAATAATTTAAAAACTTAAGAGTTTTTGTCTTTAAGTAGTTGTACAAAGGAGTTACCACTCAATAAATCAGTTTATGAAGTCAATGTGTCCTATTGCTATCACCCCTTTCACCATTCTCCCTCTCAACCTTCCCCCC
Source organism: Dipodomys spectabilis (assembly GCF_019054845.1). NCBI lineage: Eukaryota > Metazoa > Chordata > Mammalia > Rodentia > Heteromyidae > Dipodomys > Dipodomys spectabilis. The sequence goes on from NW_024870750.1 coordinate 4,538,633, forward strand.
TTCTCAATTTTCTGAGGTGCTGTCCTTGAGCTCTTCAGCTCAAGGTTAGTGTTCTACCACTTGAGCCTCTTCTAGATTTCTGGTGGTTAATTGGAAATAAGAGTCTCACGGACTTTCCTGCCCGGGCTGGCTTTGAACTGTGATCCCAGATCTAAGCCTCTAAGTAGCTAGGATTATAGGTGTGAGCCACCAGCACCCAGATTCAATTTTCTTAATTTAATAGGATGTACATTGAATTATATGAATGCATTCTGCATCCCCTTGCTCTCTTCATTTATATACTCCCCTTGACTTCGTTCCTCACCTTTTAAGTACCAGCTTCCCGGTGTTGTGAGTTAGTCTTTCTAAAGAATTGCACCATTTGAACTCTCTTTAAGAGAAATACCATATTTCTCCTAATACATTTGTGTGCACTTGCATGCAACCCCAATGTGTTTATTCATTTATAAATTAGTTCTAGGTTCCACATATGAGAGAAAAATGCTAATAACAGATGCTGGAGGGGATGTGGCCCAAAGTGAACCCCACTGCATTGTTGGTGGGAATGTAAACTTGTTCAACCACTTTGGAAAGCAGTATGGAGATTCCTCAAAAGACTCCACATAGAGCTCCCCTATGACCCAGCAATTCCACTTTTAGTCATTTACCCAAACGATCACAAACAGGGCCATACTAAAGCTACCAGCACAACTATGTTTATTGCAGCCTTATTTACCATAGCTAAGATATGGAACCAACCCAGATGCCCCACAGTAGATGAATGGATCAAGAAAATGTGGTATATATTTATACAATGGAATTCTATGCCTCCATCAGAAAGAATGACACCACCCCATTTGTTAGGAAATGGAAAGACTTGGAAAAATTTATATTAAGTGAAGTAAGCCAGACTCAAAGAAACAGAGGTCCCATGGTTTCCCTTCTCTGCAATAACTAGTATATGTATAGGACAAACAAAAGAGGTCAAAAGCTATGTACATATGACCATATAATCTGATACTAAGTGAAATGAACCCCAAGATAGGGACACAGAGATTTTATCTTTCTTGTTGTTCTTTTTAAAGTACCTATAATGTATCATGTGATATTTTTTGGTTTCTTTATATGTTCTTCCCCCATGGTACAACTCCTGTTGTCACTGTATTTGATTCTGGTGTCCTGCATCTTGTATATACATTTTTCTAATTTGGGGAGGGGAAGGGAAATAACAAAATGCCTGAAATAAGGATACAGGATGACCCATTGTAACAATTCGATGTATAAGACAGTATGTTGAAAATGAACTTAACAACTTTTGGGGTGGGGGAGGAGTTGGGGAGGTGGAGAGGTGGGGAGGAAAGGGATGGTAGGGGAAAAATTAAGGAGGGGGTAACAATGTTCCATAGGAAATGGACTCATTACCTTGCTCATGTAACTGTAACCCCTTTGTGCAGTATCTTTACAATAAAAATATATATTAAGAAAAAAAGAAAAGAAAAATAATTTTTAAAAAGGAAACAAATGCATCCCTTATCTCTCTGAGCCTGACTTTATTTATCAGGACTTTTTCTGGGCCCACCCATTTCTTTGCAAATGATGTACTATCATTCTTTCTAATGGATGAATAAAATACATTGTGTATATGGTACCACATTTTCTTGATCCATTCCTCCATTGAGGGCTCATTCCATAGGGTGACTATGGTGAATAGTGCTGCAATGAACATAGTTGTGCCAGTAGATTTACTGTAATCTTTTGGGTAAACATCATTCTACTGCATGCACCAGAATTATCACTTAATGACTATGTTTCAAAGGCTAAATTCTTTATTAACTCAGGTTTCAGTTAAGGTGACCTCCTGATTCTCAACTCTGCTGGAGTTAAGGAATGAATAGTCAGTCCCCTTGGCTTCGGTGATATGACATCTTTTTCCTGCCGCAATGTGGATGTAGGGACTAGGTTAGGGGAATGTGTATAAAAAATTAAGCCACCCGGGCTGGGAAGGTGGCTCAGTGGTAGAGCACTTGCCTCGCATGCCTGAGGCCCTGGGTTCGATTCCTCAGCACCACATAAGCAGAAAAAAGCCAGGAGTGGCGCTGTAGCTCAAGTGGTAGAGTGCTAGCCTTGAGCTGAAGAGCTGAGGGACAGCACCCAGGCCCAGAGTTCAGGCCCCACGACCGGATCCAAAAAAAAAAAATTAAGCCACCCTATAAAACTCTTTAAGATGTGTGTCTTGGGCTGGGAATATGGCTTAGTGGTAGAGTGCTTGCCTAGCATGCATGAAGCCCTGGGTTTGATTCCTCAGTACCACATACACAGAAAAAGCCAGAAGTGGTGCTGTGATTCAAATGATAGAATACTAGCCTTCTATCAAATGAATTCTATCAACTGATAGAATACTCAGGGACAGTGCCTAGGCACTTGAGTTCAAGCCCCAGGACTGGCACACACACACACACACACACACACACACACACACACACACACACACACATCTCTGTCCTTTCTTTCTTTTCTGTCTGTATTTATGGCAGGATTGTTCTGTAAACCCTAGATTTAAGATCTGTCTTCAAGCAGGAAGGTCAAACCAGTGAAACTGTGTATTTAGAAAAATCACCACCAGTTAAGCCCTTAATCTCCTTTAGCATAGAAATAATAGAGGCTTACTTTAGCCATGGTCAAGCAACTGCATCAGTAGCTAAACTGATCATTCAATCTTTGTGCATCTGAATAGCAATTTGAGATGAGGTGAGATTGAATATCCTGTTTTCAATCTCAGATCTAAATCTTGTGTAAGATGGGTATGGGATGATCAAGCAATGTATGAACTATCCCTTTACTTCTGAAATGATCCATCAAGTATACTGTAGCCTCTTCATCTATGTACCTCTTGCCTACAGCATTCATCCAGAGATTTCTATTACCACAGCCAGAATCAGCTCACTCACCCTGGGGTCACCCTGGGACCTCTTCTCACCTCTTCACTGCGACCTTATATTGTTTCATCACCTCCAATATCACACTGGCTAATGTCTGATGGAGAAGAAACAACATACCACAAACCCTGTGTTCTATTTGTTAAAGGTGTATGTCCATACCTCTTGTTTTGTAAGCCTGAAGTTTCCCTCAGGAATCTTCTGTACTACTGCCAGAAAAAGGGATTCCCTAACTAGATCCTTCTAATGACAATCCATCCTCTGGGCCAATAGGAGGGAGGAAAACGCTGTGAATGCCAGTGTTGAAGACACTTATTCTATATAATAGAACTACACAGAAGAAAGTTCATATTGCAAAGACTGAACATTGAAAAACACAAAGGAAGATGAGAGGGATCAAATCCAGTATATGAAGCACACATACTATCACTGCGTTCTACACTCTTGTAGTCCAAGTAATCCTTCTATTTAACAACTATCAAAAAGGACATAAGACACCAAACTAAGATTATTATTTCCCTTCCCCTGTTTTCTGTTGGAATTACGTTACAATTATTGTATTCTTCCAATCTTCTGGCCTTGTACCTTTATTGTGTTGGCTTTTATGTAACTCTGTGATTGAAAGAATAAAGCTCCAAATCTTGGGCACAGGTGTCTGTTTCTCCACCCCATGAAAGCATCTTTCCCAGGCATTATCATTCCCAGCATAAGTACCTTGCAACCCAGTTCAGCTTATACTCACCATTCTCTTCACACACTGTGCACTTCCATGCACAATACACTTCCACGCACAGTACACTTGGCTCCTTAGTTTCTGTCTTTTTCTTCATTCTGGGAACCATCTTCCTCTGGCAAAACCCAGCCCAGGATCCAGCCCTGATGTTCAGTTTCCTGAATCTTATCATGTTGCTTGAGCTTGTAACACTGCTCTGGTTTTTCTGGCAGGCTTTGTCTACCTAGCATTTAGAAGTACCCCAACATCAAGATGGACATTCCTTGGTGGTGTCATGATGTCATTTCCCTAGTAACTCTCACACCTTCTCTTGACTCCTTAGATACTTACTGAGGCCAAGTCTAAAATTGGTCAATGGCAGCATATACAAGTGAACAATTCCTTTTCTCTTCTGCTCATTTTTCTCCTCCCATTGCTGCTCTTTCATTCACTTCCACCTATTCATCTTTGTCTTGAGTATCACAGTAAAATAAATGTGCAATTGTACTTCTATAAAAGCAGAGTATGTTCATAGAAGACTTGGTATGGAAAAGGCAGGAACTATTACCTTTCTGATTCACAGTCCTATCACTGCTCAACAGCAGTGGCTCAATAAATCATTACCAAAAGAGCCAGCAGAGGACAATGACAACTGTTCTATGCCCGTGTTGTGTGGCACATGGTTGCTAAAAGTTGATGTACAGATTTACATTACTCTCTAGCTTTTATAAACTGAAATATCAGCATCAACTATTGAAAGAACAATAAGAATTGTTTTTCTACTACTCTGTAGTGGTTTCTATTATTAACTCAAATAAGTTATAAAAACAATCTGAGGTTAAGCCTTATGGAGAAAAGAAGCAGAGTAAACACTTTTGCGTTTTCTAGTAAGATCAGGACAAGACAGGAAGAAACTTTCTACATTTAGTAACATTTATTTATGCATTCAGTATCAAGTACATAAGTGCAAATATCCAGAGTCCATAATTAAGTCCATTAGGAACTACAGAGAAAGTAATACAAATTGTAATAAAGTTAACATGCTGGTAACTTTTGAGTGACCATACATGTAAATCAGCCCATCCATCCCATACAACAAAAGGACTGTGTGTTCATGTTGGGGTGTATTCATTTAATTATTTTAAGTTATACAAAACTGATTACCATCAACTGCTTTTTAAATTATATTTTTTATGTTGTATGTGTTGGAAAAATGCTAAAACATCAGTCTACAATTCTATATAGTGTTATTAAAGATTAATCCAACCAGCAACCCAAGGACATATAAGCGATTTCCACTATTGCGTCAGCTCACTGGGCAGGAGAGGACTAGCTGCGGGTTAGAAGCTACAGAAGCATTGCAGAGAGGAAGAGGAGGAGAAGGGAGAGGAAGAGGAGGAGAACACCATAGAAGAAAAGATAACATGGGCTCTCACCATCATGCACTTTTTTGTTTTTTAGCAACACAAAATTAAAAACCACATCTAATACACTTTTCTCTATACTTTAGTGCTTGACACAAGTGACTCAAATATTCTAAGAGTACAGAACAGCCTAAAAACAGCTGTTTTAAGGTTTGCCTCTAAGAGTATGGTAACTGGGAGGGAAAAATGATTGATTTGCAGTAACGAGTCAAAAGAGGGCGGTTACCACGGCAGACATCCCTGTTTGTGTTCTGTTCTTGCTGGGATGTCCATTTACTCCATGTGCCTTTTGGCTCCTGGGATTTTAGCCTGAATTCTAAAAAGACAATGATAAAGAGGTTATCAGTGAGATCATTTTATGCATTCATTATGTTGCACTCATTAGCCAAGTGATCAAATAGCTTGATATGCTAAAAGCCATTATAATTCTTTTGTTTTTTTTTTTTGTGCAAATGCTGGGGCTTGAATTCAGGGCTTCATCCTCTTGATTGGCATTTTTACTCAAGGCTGTACTTTATCACTTGAGCAATGGCTTTTTTTTTTTATTTTTGCTGGTTAATTGGAGATAAAGAGTTTCACAGAATTTTCTGCCTGGACTGGTTTCAAATCACTGTCTTTCAATATCAGCCTTCAGAGCAGCTAGGATTAAAGTGTGAGTAACCAACACCCCACTGGTGTTAGTTTTAAGTGTGTGGCTAAAAACTCCTCTACCAGGCAATAAAAAACAAGTGAAAATTGAATAATGAATGACTCAAGAATGTTGTGTTCTTTAGACTATAACTTTTTAGGTAGATAACTATATCAACTTTTTGCAGGGAGACTCTAGAAGCTAAGATAGATCAAGGGTGCCACTGATCATGTAATTTGGGGCATTTCTACAAGAGACCAAAAGTACAGTAACAGGAAAAGTAGCATACACAGAGTTGGTTCTGGATTAAAACAAAATAAACAAGTCTATGCCTATGTTCACATTAGGCTCTGGTAGCTTATGCCTGTAGTCCTAGCAACTCATGATGCTGAGTCCTAGAATTTATGGACTAAAGGCCGGGCGCCGGTGGCTCACGCCTGTAATCCTAGCTACTCAGGAGGCTGAGATCTGAGAATCGTGGTTCAAAGCCAGCCCGGGCAGGAAAGACCGTGAGACTCCTATCTCCAATAAACCACTAGAAAACCGGAAGTGGCGCTGTAGCTCAAGTGGTAGAGCGCTCGCCTTGAGCTGAAGAGCTGGGGGACAGCGCCCAGGCCCAGAGTTCAAGCCCCATGACCGACAAAAAAAAAAAAAAAAAAATATGGACTAAAGCCAGCACTGAAAGTGAGGTAGGTGACACTTTGTCTCCAAAATGACCAGCAAAAAGAGGGCTCGATGCTAGCTCAAGTAGAAGAGCTCCAGCTGAGTATACATGCCGAGTGACAGTACAACATGCCTAATACTATAACAAATAAGATAATCAAATAATCCCACACAAACCTATGTGTGGTCCAACTGCCCTAGAACTGGAATTAAGAAAATTGTCTTACACTAAGGTATGCTATTCATTCAGTAAATGAACATTTTGGGGCTTACAGACTCATCTTTAACATGTGGGTACAGATTAGATATTGCCATAGCTCCTAACATTCTTCAGTGCTCACACTATGGTTGCAATACTGTAGAATGGGCTTGCACTTTCGAATTTGAAAGTGTATGAGTTCATCAGGTATATTTTAATCCTCTGGGCTGGGCACCCTTCCACATTCTAGAATTCCAGGTTTAACCCAAGGGAGAAGGTACTTGCTTTCGTAGAGTTTTTATTCTTGTAAAATTAAGCAGAGAGAAACAGACAAGAAAAGTACACATGGTGACAAATGGTATAAAACAGAAGAAGGCAGTGTTATTGGAAGTTAGGGGCAGCATGGTAAAGTGAGTAGTGCTTACTTTAAATCCACTGATCTGGGAAATAGATGCCCAGAGGGCAGGCAGGAGTCACTAGACAAAGATCTGGAGGTGAGGGGCAAGAGGAGTAGAGGCTGGTGGGCTCGGCGTGTGGAGGGGACAGGCCTGTTAGGTAGGTAGTCACTGGATGGTATTAGAACTTGTGGGCTATGGTAAGGGGTTTAGATTCTCTCCCATGTAATGGCAAGCCATTGGCAAATAGATAGTGATGGTGAGTGTTTAAAAAAAATGGGGAAATAAGAGAAAGCAATTACAGAGGGATTCCAGTGCCAGATGAGCATGGTCAGGGTGATACGTTAGACATGAAAACAGCAGGTGACAAGTTTGGGATCTAGTTTGGAGATGGGGCCAGCTTGTTGATGGATTGAAAGCATGGACAAGGAGAAGAGAAAACAAAATTAAAAAGATTGTTTTTGGTGTGAGAAGCCAGGTGAATGATAAGGCCATACATCAAGAAAGCCAGGATTGGATGAAAAAGAGGTTCTGGCTGTGGAACTGCAAGAAGACTGCTTTTGAAAACTGAAATCCATGGACAAATAAGAAAATATCTGTTAGGCAAGTGCATAGAATTGATGCTCCCTCAACAAGGCTAGAAATTTTACTTCTTTTGGTCTGTTGGGTTTTAGGATTTCTGTTTTTGAACAATGTTCCAGACTTGGGTCCTACCAAATTTTATTCTATACCATGCTGATATTTTTTAATATAAATGTTCTTTATTTGTGTAATCATTAGATGTTGATTATACGTGGGTCCAAGCTCATAATTTTAAGCATTTTTGAAATAACTTACAAGGAAAAACGTAAGGATCAACTTTGTATACATTTCAGGAGAGTACAGCAACCTCCTAGCAGAAGAACTTTGAAGTGTTTATCTTTTAGATTTTGTGTTTGTTATACATTTTTGAGCACTTAAATTCCCTCTCTGTATATTTGTTCACCAGCTAGGTCCAGCCACATAATTATCTGGTTACGGGATGAGTTTATGCTGACAAAGTCTAGTCCTTTGATGGCATATATTTGCAGGTGAAGATGAGTTCAACTGTTGTTCAAAGCAAAACCTCGAGTAATACTAACAACATAAAAACTACCATGGTAGGTGGCAAAAAGCCTAAAAATACCAAGTGAAAATTGAGGGGAAATAACTAAATTAGATGAGCATATTAGCTACAGATTTTTTAAAACTGAAGTGAAGTGTTTACCTCCTAATATATTAGGTAGCTCAAAGAATATGGTCTGCTAAATACCCAGGTTTAAAAAGCACTAGTATCAGTTCAACAAACAAATATTTGTGGAGTTAAATAGTGTAATTAAAATATTTAGGTGACATAAATTTTAGTTATTTTGCAGTTCAAAAGTATCTTAATGCTTTAAAAACTGGTGTTATTGTTTAAAAAATTGAAATTGTTTGCTAAACTAGTATATTTTTCTATTTCAACTTATCTGTTTACTTAATTTTTCTAAACTAGTTGTCCCTTACACCTTATCTTGGATATGGGCCGGTCCTGAAGTAAAGCTTAATATTATTCATTCATTAAAGCTCACTCATTTTGACATCTGAAACAAGTCACTAAAGAATTAAGAGTTTTGAAATTTATACTTACCTTCTGACCTAGTATAACACAGAGAGAAATGAATGTAAATCAAACTATTAGTTTACCATCTTGTTATAACATGTGGCTAATCCATTTGTGTGACTCCTTTTCATGAATTGCACTGTGAAACTTACTTTGCCACCACAGCATTTATGTGAGTCCTCACAAGTCCCAGATATTGGTCAATCTGTGCCTAGGAAGAGAAAGAAATCATGAGTACAGCCAAACACGATGAGGTCAAAGTAGAGCAAGAATGCCTGACATGCACAGAACTTACCTGGTGCTTGACGTAGACTACAGGTAGAGTGAACATTGAAACCACAGCTATGAGAGGAAAAAAAAACACAAAATTAAAACTCTGAGAGTCACCAACAAGAGTCAGCTTATAGATACATTCGGTGTAATGTTGCAATATCATAATATTGCTGGAATAAGTAGCACTTTAGGTAAAAGATGACGGGGATGTATGTGAGAAAAACAAAAGAATGTTGAGTTCTCCACAGATACTGTGCTAGTAGTCCTAGAATGAAGGTGTTTGGTCCCCAACTGAGATGAAAATAAATCTCTTCCCATAACTGCAAACTGATACATAGTAGAAGCACATAAAATCAGATGTGATTCACAGGGAAAAAATGCCTTTAGACTTAAAAGTTCACTATTAATCATATATATAATATAATATATATAATATAGTATATTGTTTAATTGAGCTATGATGGTAGGGGAAATGATCTATATTCCAGGATATCCAGCATTCATTCCTAGGAATATATCAAAGCAAGCTTACATATAATAGCTTGGGAAGCATATGCTCTCAGAGAAAATTAAAGAAGGCATGGCCCTGCCCCCTCCCCAGTCTGTTCTTACCCATGAGCAGCAGGGTCAGGCCATTGAAGAGAGCGCCAACATAAGTCAGAAGCCACATCAGGACTGCAAACTAAAGGAGGAAAGAATGGTTAGGGCTCCTAAAAGCATTCCTGACAGATAAGAGTCTCATGTCATTGTCTTTTGTTTTAGATTGGGATCTAATTATTTTTTCTAGTTAGCATTACCTATTCATTTTTTTCTAATTAGAATTTTAATTAGATTTTTTTTTAAAGATTAGAGTAAAATACAGTAGGAAATGCATTTCAGTAAAACAATTTTCATAGGAAATGAAAGAGCATTAAGGAGTTTAAAGACCATTATGGAATCATAGAAAGAGAACCTTCTCTAGTTCTCTTGGATTTTTTGGAATCACGTTATGTAAGATTTGAGGGGCTGATGATATACTAGTCTAGGCCCCGGTGTGTACGTGGGGTAGGGCGTATGGCCTGCAAATTATTCTTGATTTAATTTTGTATAGTCCCAAGAACTGAGAACAATTATTACATTTCTAAAGTCAAATAAAATAAAAAATGGTTTGTGACATGTGTAATGATGTTGAACTCCGCTTTTAGCGTTCATCAGTAAAATTTGATTGGGACACGGTCACAATCCTTCATTGGCAGATGCTGTTTTTGTTGCTTTGTGCTTCATTGCCAAAGTTGGGTAGAGATGCTCTGGAGTTAAGACCCAAATATTTCTTCTCTAGGCTTTTACAAATAAAGGTGGCTGACTCCTGCTCCATAATTTTTTACATTTTACGAATAGAAACATTACCTTAAGAACACCACAGCACGTGGTTATTATCACTCTAGCTAAGTTATGGCATAGTGAGTTCTTATTCTAGTTAAGTTCCTTGTAGGTTAAGACCACATCGCTTAGTCTTTCCTCTGTTCTTCCAGGAACTAGAGCTCCTAGAGAGCAGGAACATTCTCACAACCAGTCCCCCCAACCCTCCCCGCCCTTTACCCTCACCCTACACTCTGATCATGGCCTTGCTGAGTCAGGATTCACCTGCTTGAATTTCACATGTAACTTGAAGTGAGGCTCAAAAATTCTGCTCAAAACTATCCGGTGGATTCAGTGAAGGTACCAGGATGAAGGCCTGGGTGGCTTGGGTCCTCACTTCATGCTGGGATGGGCACGCTCCTGCCCTCCAGACAGCTCTGCCTTAGTGACTGGATCTGCTTACCACACACAAGGCTCTGAGTTTCATTCTCAGCACTGTAGCAAACAGGTGTCTCAGCCTAAAGACATCTAGAGGACTTACTATTTTAGGCGATTCAGAGTTTCTTTCAATGAGGAAGTGTGCAAAATTTTCACATTTCCCTGACTAGATTTCTATTTTAAAATGAAATCTTGGCGAATTGGCTGAGGAATTGAAAATGGGAAAGATACCAAAGTGTGCTATAAAAATGATAAAAATAGTTACTGTGTAACGTGGGTTTGGTCCAAGGCCTACCAATGACTACTGGGCCTCGGGTAAGTATCTTAACCTCTCTGGGATACAGTTTTGTTATCTGTAAAATAAGAGATTGGACTGCATGAACTTTGTGATGCATATAACTGGATGCTTTCTGAGTAGACTATAATCAACACTTGCTTTGTAATCTTTGTGATGTGGCAGTTTACAATATCCTTCCTTTAGGGAAAGCAACCCAGGATTGCCATGCAAAGGGCTTAAATAACCATACTTTTAAGGAATCCACCAGGTCCTGGACAAGGAAGAGCCTTCGGAGTTCTTTCAGCGTGCTGTTCACATACAGCTGCAGGCAGTCTGTGTACTTCTGGACCTGCTCCTGGGACAGGGTGATCTCAAGCTCTAGGTAAGTCCTGTCAACAGATCATCCCCAGAGATGCATTAGAGGGCTGTATGCGGGCGCTAGGCACATGCTCCAGGGACAATGAATAGCTTGTCTCCTGGATTATGGCAGCAGGGTGCAGGGTACCACACATGCCTACTTCTAGTGCATTGGGAACTTGGGATATTGCAATTGTTTCCTTCCACCAAAGGCAGCATTACAGAGGAAGCTGAGAGCACAGAGAAAAACCAGTGCAAAAGAAACTTGTTCATTTCAATTGTCCACTCATGAGTGCATAGGGATGAATATCTTTAAGCTGTTGAACTATTTGCAAATTCTAGCTGCTAGTCGTTGTTCCTCACTAGACATCTAAGAATTCTTGTTTAAATTCTAGAACTTCCAGGTGTATCCAGAGAGCAAAGAAAACTCAAATGATCTGCACCAGTGAAAATATTCCTTGGTTCTAGGGGATTGTGGTTTTAGTAATGGCATTTTCTATTTGCTCAAGCAGTTAAATTAGACTCACAGACAAGAAAATGCACAAAATACAAAAGATAAAAATAGGTGAAATCATCTAATCTATTCCTTTTCCTTGGTCATGCTCCTCTACCAAGGTCCAGCCTCCCTCATCTTTCCTGCCCTGTTCCACAGAATACTTAAGAGAGCTTAAAGGGCTCTAGGAAATGTGATGGAAGAGTAGGCAGCATTTGGCTTAAGCTGTAGGAAGTGTTAAGACAGAATGCCTTGTCCCTTCAATGATGAGTCAGTGCCTTTGGAGTTGACTAGGTTAAGGGGACTGAGATTAGTGGTCTTATAAAAGGGATCCCAGAGCGCTCTTTCTGCAAGTAAACCAGCTTTCATAACAGGGAGGAATACGTTTCTATTCACTGGGCTGGGGCGGGGGGGGGGGGGGGGGTGTTTCTGGAGCTTAGACTCAGAGCTGGGCATTGTCTCTGAGCTTTTTTTGTATATATTTTTATTGTAAAAATACTGTACAGAGGGGTTGCAGTTACATGAGCAAGGTAATGAGTACATTTCCTAATGAGCATTGTTACCTCCTTCTTTGTTGTACCCCTAACATCCCTTCCCTCCCCACCACCCCCACCTCCTCCCTCCCTACTGCACCCCACCCCCACCCCCTGCCAAAGTTGTAAGGTTTGTTTTCAACAAGGCTCTCTTCACTTCTGGCTTTTTTGGAGTGGTTAACTGGAAATAAGAGTCTCAATAGACTTTTCTGCCCAGACTGGCAGATCCTCAGATCTCAACCTCCTGAGTAGCTAGGATTACAGGCGTGAGTCACGGACACCCACCTACACTTCTGTTCTTTAAGTCATCTAGTTTATGGTACTTTTTCAATGTCACCTGAACTGACTAAATGAGGGCATTTGTTTTAAATGGTATGACTTTTCTCTTCTTTAGAGAAAATACAAAATGATCAATTTTCCTAAATAGTGCATTCTGATGAAATAATATACCAAGTCAGACATTTCTTTTGCTAATAAAAATGACTTTACCAAAAGCAGGCTTGATATTTTAAATTTGTCTCCTAAAGAATGATAAAGTACTTGAGCTCATTATAGATACACTCTTGTTCCTTTTACTAGGTATTAGAAGAAATGAGTGGTGTAAGAGAAAAGTCCCCCATGTCATGTTTCAGCCTTGAAGGATAAGAGTGTAGCAGAAACGCTGTGACAGGGATGGTGGGACCTCAACTGGCTAGGGGCAGAGGCCAAGGGGGGTGAATAAAGATAGGGATAGGTCACAGGTCAAATAGGCTAGGACCATTAAAGGTAAATGTTTGTGCATGCCTTATTAGAAGTGGGAAGACTCCAGGTCTCTGCTCTCTTAGCCTGTGAGATGGAACTTATGTAGACAAGTTACTGTATATCCCAGATGACCCATTAACAGCATTAGAAGGACCGGTACATCCCTAAGGCAAGAATGCCCAGACTATACCTGTATTCCACACCGAGGTCAGGACCCAGAGTCTGGGAAGGAAGGTCTGATGTGTAGCTTTTACCTCTTTGTCCACAAAGTCTCACAAACAGTCATCTTTATAACAGTCATCTCATAAACAGTCAGGCTAATGACTAATGAAGCAGAGCTGGGCTGGATGCAGTGGTGGCACTGGTGAACTTTCCAGGGCTGGCCTAGAAAGTACTCTGCAGCATTGGCTACCTACCTCATCCAGGACTCAGAACTGTCCCTCGGTTACAAAAGATAAGATCATGCAATGGGCCTGCAAGGATCTCAGGAGAGCTAGTGAGCAGGGGGGGGAGGGCTGACACTGGCAGTAGGTGTTGCAAGTACCCAGGTTTACCATCTGGAGATGGAGGATAAACTGGGGGATCTAGGAGGAGGTAGCTGGCCAGGCTGTCATTGCTCTCTGACATATTACATGTGTCCTCTTAGTGGACTGCCCCTTAAAAGAAATTCTGTGCTTCAATATCCATTCTAAACAGATTTCCCCGCATGAAAATGCAGAGAAGGAAGGGCACAGAATGAAACTGTTCACTAAGCTTGATCCTGCAGTGTTAAATTTCCAGAGATGGCATGGAAATAATAGTCAGAGGCTCCACACTAGGTCCTGGCCACGGGACCTTATGTATGTATTGTAACTTCCTGGAACTTGAGTTTCCCATTGGTACATAGAGACTACAATGCCTGCCCTGCCTTCCTTTATACCATTGGTTGGATTAAGCAATTGTTGGAATACTCTACAAATTATACCACATTATATACAGATGAGGGATGATGATTACTATTCATAATGAATTATAAAAACTCAATCCAGGGAGAAATATTAGGATGGTGATTTGATTTTTGTCACAGAAATCTACCAGCACTGTTAGATACTAATGGCAAGTGTTGGGGGGAGACTCTAGGAGGTCTTCAGGATCCCAGAAAAATACTCTCAGGTGTATCTGTGGGCTAGGGAAGAGCCTAGGGCAGGCAGGCAGGCAGGCAGGCAGGGATGGGGCACTCACTTGAAAGGGTGGCCTTCATCGGTTTTCTGTACAGCTTGTAAAACAGACTTGTAGATGCGGAAGCTGATGGTGGCCGAGAGCGCAGCCAGGGCCAGGTAGGCGATGACGCTCACCACGCTGAACTGGGTCAGAGAGAAGAGCAGCAGCAGGAAGCTCCCAAACACAATCCCCGTCTGCTTGATGTCCCGCCAGTACAGCAGGTCAATAGCTGTGAAAGAGGACACATACACACACCCCATGAACCCTGCTTGTGCTAGAATGAGCTGCTGGTCATCTGCCCAGCTGTTGGGGCTGCGGGCTCCTACCAGACACTGAGACTGCTAAACACAAAGCAGTGGACAGATGCCTATAGCAGCAATTTCCTTTGGGAAAGATGGAGGATACTTCTCCACATTCACAGATAAGACTCCGTGGGCAGCAGTGCTACAGAGGCATTGCTGTGGGCTACAGCATCTACACAGTGGCTGGAATTAGGCGAATTCAATACAGAGGACTATGTGAAGCCCCTGTGCTCTTCTTTTGGAGAATAGGGATTACGTGTGCACCCTGCCATCCTGGTGACAACTTTCTCAGTGGCAGCCTGTATGTAGATTCATACATCAGTACCCCTGCTGCTCAGAAGGGCAGAAACAATAAAAACAAGAGCTTTTATTTTTGCAGAGAGAGTGGTGCCTTTGGAAGTATGAAGTCAATCTGTGGGAAACCAGCTTCACAGATGCATATGATACAATCCATACCGTACACATTGGGATGAAGACATCGCCCACCTCCTAAACCCCAGCAGACCTGAGCTGCGGCGTCAACAAATCCTGGGGCTGACATTTGCATTCAACTTTTGGACAGCATGACTTGTTTACTTAAATTCTATGACTGAAAAAAATCTGGACTGCAAGTCTGAAAATTGACATTACATTTACATCATCTTTTTTCAACCTATAGCTGTGTTCAAAAGAATAAAGCCAGATGCAAGAGCATGGCTCAAATGATACAGCATCTACCTAACAAGTGTGAAACCTGGAATCATGAATCAATACATAAATATGGTGCCTAAGCCCTGAGTTCAAGCCCCATTACTAACAACAAAAATAAATAAATAAATAAACAATACTATCGTGTTTCACACGTGGTATAGCATGGAAATATTTTGAATATTTCAGTTGCTAAAAAAAAATAAAAAGCACATGAGGCTTGCTGACAAAGCTCTGCAAACTTTTTTTTCCTCACCAGTCCTCGGGCTTGAACTCTGGGCATGGGCACTGTCCCGAGCTTCTTTTGCTCAAGCTGAGTGCTCTACCACTTGAACCACAGTGCCACTTCTGGCTTTTTTTGAGTAGTTTATTGGAGATAAGAGTCTCACAGAGTTTCCTGCCTGGGCTGGCTTTGAACCACGATCCTCAGATCTCAGCCTCCTGAGTAGCTAGGAGTACAGGCGTGAACCACCAGTGCCCAGCTGCAAACGAATTCTTTAAGTTGGCAAATGACAAATGGTCTTTACACACTGTTATTTTCAATCAGGAAGAGAAAATGTTATTGTCAATCAGGTAGAAAAAAATCAGAAACAAATGTCCCATGTCATAACCAGATGTAAATCGCAGTAGCTTATACTGCAATTTCCTGTGCACAGTACTGGAAGACAACTGGTTTACAAGATTAGATTCCAGTCACTTGCACGGGGTGAAGCAAATGGAGGTGATCAGGTAGGGGGAGCAGGACACAGCTCCTAGCATTCATCTGAGTACAACTGCTGAAAGAACAGTGCAGGCTGAGAATCTCTTGTCCAAAATGCCTGGGAACAAACATGCTTTGCATTCTAGAACACTGTTTGGATTCTAGATTTTTTTTGGGGGGGGGGGATTCTGACTTATTTACATCTACATAAGAATATATCTTGGAAACTGGACTCAAGTGCTAAACCTGAAACTCACTTCTGTTTTAAATACATCTTATACACATATGAAGGTAATTTGAGACAATATTTTAAAAGTAATTTTATGCATAAAACAGAGTATCACCATATGGATGTTTCCACTTTGGTAGCATGCTGATGCTCTAAAAGTTATAGATTATGGAACATTTTGTGTTTGCGAATTAAGAATGGTAACCTTCTATGGTTACCATGGCAACCTTCCAACCTTGTACCCTAGTGACAGTCCCAGGCTAAAGAGGTGACATGGAATAGGGCTAGAGCTAGGTGCTAACCCTCCTCATGCTGGCTGGCTACAATTCAGGGGCTGAGAAGCAAGGGACTCCACAATGGGCTCATGATGACCTCCCATTATGACACTGGAGAAGGAATTTACTCCCTATCCACTGGCCCAAGAGAAGTGGGAGAAGGAGCCCCACGGAAGCCCGGTCCCTCTTGGGGCTGAATGTAGGGGGAAGATACAGAGGCAACAAACCAATCCTAGGTTAACTTTTTAGAGCAGCAGTATCTACCACAAAAGGAAGGAAGGAAGGAAGGAAGGAAGGAAGGAAGGAAGGAAGGAAGGGTGGAAGGGAGGAAGGAAGGAAGGGAAAAAGAAAGAAGAAAGGAAGGAGGGAAGGGAGGTAGCGAGGGAGGGAGGAAGCAAGGAAAGAAATATAGAAGGGAAGAAAGAAGGGAGGAAAGGAAGGAAAGAAAGAAAGGAAGGAAGGAAGAAGGAGGGAAAGAGAAAGAAAGGAAAGAAAAAAGAGAAAGAAAGAAAGGAGGGAAAGAAAAAAGAAAGAAAGGAAGGAAGGAAGGAAGAAAAGAAGAAAGGAAGAAAGAGACAGAAGCTAAGGATAACAGAATGACTTGCATCTGGTCTGGGCTGTCTTGGGCAGTCTGTGGACAGAGCAGTAAGTCACATTAGTTGTGTAGTGTTATCTCCTAACAGTTCTATCAGTCCAGTTGCACAGACTGAGGAAGATTTCTACTTAGATTAACAAAAGAATGCTTTTAAAACAATGGCCAGTGGATTCTGGGTAGTTTGTGACAGATACCCATTTACCCTCAATTCTTAAATGTTCAAAGCACTTCGTACATGATCACATTTAAACCGCACACCATTAGTTCCAAGTGACAGGTGAGGAAGCTAAAAATTAAGAAAATTGTATCCTGACTAGGTATTACAAAGAACCAGAAAGCACTCCTAAATTGGTTGTTTTTCCCCAAAGAAAATAGTTGTCTGTCTCATGTGGTATGTTGAACAGAGCCTGGGTGCTATCCTTGAGCTTTTTCACTCAAGGCTAGCACTCTACCACTTAGAACTACAGCTCCACTTCCAGTTTTCCAGTAGTTAATTGGAGATCCAAGTCTCGTGGCCTTTCCTGCCTGGAGTGACTTTGATTCTCAGATCTCAGCTTCTTGAGTAGCTAAGATTGCAGACATGAGCCACTAGCGTGTAGGAATTTTTTTTCTTGAAGTGAAAACAAAGGAATTATCAATAGTCGATCACTGGTTACCTAGTAAGCCCAGGAATCAAGCAATCACAAACCTTGTTCCTTTTCTTAAGAAACTTAAGGCCTAGCTGAGATGACTGTGTGTTCATTTAAATAAACTCTGACTCAGTGTCAGAATATCTTGTGATGTGGGAGGTGGCAAACTTTTAAAGTGAGGACCAAGCATGCCTAGGGTGGTTAAAGGAAGAGGATGTGGGGTAGTTTGTAAATGTAGGGAACAATTTGTTAAGGAGATGAGGTGGATAAAAGGAAATATTATGAAGGGTTAGTTGACAAGAATGATGACTAATTAGCTGTGGGAGAAAGGAGGAAGAGTTAATTATGGGTAGAAGCAACATTTCAAAGCTGGATGATTGAGATATGAGCATCAGTGACAAAAATAGCAAGCTGAGGATGAACTGGTTTGGGGGGAAGATGGCACTTGTGTTTCAACCTCCAGATTCTGACATGAGACTTGAAAGCAGGCCACTGTAACATAGCCTGTGGCAGGAGCAAGATAGGAGTCACCAAGGAGACAGACTGCCAATTAAACAGAAATCCCCCTTTTCAAAATTCTGTGAGGTTAAGTGACTCTTTTAAGTCTTTTAACTCAGTGGACTTGAGTTAAAACCAATCATATCAATTACACAGTGACTTTCGGAAGAGTAAGCACAGCAGACCATTTGGCCTGAAATTTGGTAAACAGGAGAATGTTTAGAGTTCGGTGTATTCTGGGTAGAAATAACGATTGAAGCCAAGGGAGGGCAAGGGTTGCCATTTAGGATCAAGTCATAGAAAAGAATAAGTAGAACTATAGAAAAAAGGGGGTGGGCAGCTGCAGTGTCTAAGGGCACAGCATCTATGGTGATGGGAGTTCCCAGAAGAAAAGCAAAAGCTACCAAGTGGTATTCTGGAGAGAGCGGGGGAGGGAGATGAGAGCCAAGAAAAGACAGACCAGTGTATTTGCAGCTGGAAGGTCATTCACAGTTTGGCCGAGGGTGGTGTTGGGAGTCATGGGGTGGAAGCCCCATGTAAGTGGTTGGGAGAGGTTGTGCAAGTTCAAAGAATAGTGATGATTGTGAAGCAGCAGCACATGCAAACCCTTAGGATGAGCAAAATCTGGGGATGTTGGTAGAAAGATGGACAAGGATTCTGGAGAGAGAAGATAATTGATTCAGCAAGAGCTCAGAGAAGGCAGGACAAGATCTAATGTCTTTTCAAAGAGTGGAGAAGAAAAGAGATGGGAGAGACTTTGGGGGAAGGTATGGGAGTGGCAATAGATATGTGTTAAGCTAAAAGTGTCCTGAGCTGCTGGGCACTGGTGGCTCACACCTGTAATCCTAGCTACTCAGGAGGCTGAGATCTGAGATCACAGTTCAAAGCCAGCCCAGGCAGGAATAGTCCATGAGACTCTGATCTCCAATTAGCCACCAGAAAACCAAAAGTGGCACTGTGGCTCAAGTGGCAGAGCACTCACCTTGAGCTGAAGAACTCAAGGATAGCCCTCAGGCCCAGAGATCAAGCCCCCGATCAACAACAACAACAATGTCGCTTGAGCTAAGTTGCCTTGATTTTTCTTTGGAGACTAAGTCCTGAGGTCTTCCTGGGACTGAAATGGTCCGGGGTAGGCAGGAGTTGAAGATAGTAGGAAAAGATGAGGCCTGTGTTGTGCAATACCCTGGTAACAAGTTACAAGAGGCTGCTGAGCACTCAAAGTGGCGTGGTCCCAAATGAGACTTTCTGTGTCAACTACTATATTGGATTTCAAACTTAGTGTAAAAAAAATGTAAAACAGAATATCTCCTTAAATGCTTTTCTTTGTACTAATGAAAAGTGAATATTTCAGATATATTGGATTAAATAAAATACAAAAATCTACCTCTTTTACTATTAAATATGGCAGACATTTTAGTAATATATGTGACTCACATCCTATTTCTATTGCCCAACAGGGATATAGAGAAATAGTAAGGATTCCCAAAAGGATGAATGAAAGAAATGTCAAAAAGTAGGTGTGGCTACAGTCAAGAATTGATAGTGTAGTCAGTAGGGCTGGATTCTGGGTGCTCTGATCAGCAGTAGAAGTAGAGTGTGAGCTCACCCGAGGAGCATAGCCAAAGAAGCACACAATTCAAGAGGACAGAATCAAAATGGACAGGCCTGGGACTCAGGCCGGGAATGACGGTGGAGACAGCTGGAGACTGAGGCGGGTGTGAGTGATAAAGGGCTGTGGGTGGTCAGAGCAAGCCTGTGGTCCAGAGCTTTAACCTCAGAGTGGGAAGGCTGAGAGGTGACAACACTGTGATCAGAGCTGAGAATTTCCCTGTTCCAAATCTTCCAGGACATGCTGATTTTTCACATTTTAACCTTGCATTGGATGTTGTAAACCATTGTGGGAAGCTCTATGCTAGCTGCTGTGGTGTGAATGTGGTTTGCCCACACTGAAAGTCGCTCTGAATTTTAATCCCCTTTGTGAGGTACTGAGAAGGTAGAAACTTAATCTAATCCTGGTGTTTAGAAGTGAGGTCTTTAGGAACGATCCAGATTAGATAAAGTCATCAGGGTAGAGCTTCACAGATGAATACGATAGCTTAGTAAGAACAGACCACAGCTCTTATATACAGAGTGCACAGGGAGGCATATCAAGGGGAAGTGAACCGAGAAAGGACCACTGGATCCAAAGACTGTAAAATCTCCAACCCAGCATCTCTTGCGCCAGATGATGCCGTGTACCACCTTAGGATTCTGCCAGCAAAAGGCTGTCACCAGACGTGGATTTCCAGAATCATGAGCCAAGAAACCTTTCTTTAAAATAGTGACATTGTATTATTAGCCACAGACCACACTGGATCCAGAAAATGAGATATTTGAATAACAGTTTCCTTGGAACCCAAGTAAGAAAAATCGAAGTAACTAACTGCTGCAAATTAACCCCATTAGTTTCTGGGTACAACAAGCAATGTATAACTTTCCTCTCAAGGTCCTCCTCACTTAGAAAAACCAGGTAAGAACTTAAACAGCTGAGCATACATTTGCTATGCCTGCTCTTTAGGGGCAGGTATATTACTGCATCACTCTGACAATTATAAAAATGAAAGCTACCTTGCTAAAAAACCAAGAGGCAATGCATTGGTTTTGAAATGATATATCAGTGAATCCTATCAATTTGATAAATGGGCTTGGTGATGTCCTCTTAGTCCTGATACCACAGATAAAAGAACAGTTTGCAGCCGGCCTGGGACTGACTTAGAGCAGATTCAAAGGTAAACCTGACAGATTGAAGACACTACTCAATGCCAAAACCACTGTTCTCCCCATCCCTGAGATGTAATTAATAACAGAGGAGAAAAATAAGAAACATGATCCTAGGCTGGAATGAATAGCTAACTATGTCAAATTTCTGGATAGAATAGCTCTTTACTGCACTCCAAACTTGTTTTTGATTTGGGAGACTATTTTAGATACATCCAATTACATAACCCAATAGTGACTGCAATATTTAGACTGTTTATTAAAAATGTATGAACTAAAAAGATATTGGTACAGCTACTTACATTTTATTTATGAGATAAAATGTGGTATAATTAAATAATATAAAATGGCAATATATTGTGCAGAGCTATCTGCATTATTGTGCCATTTTCTTAAATGTGTATTTATATCCTATCTTGGTCTAGAAAAGGTTTCAGGCAGCATTGTACAACTTGCTGTATGACAACTTAGTGCTACTTTAAAATAAAAAGGCCAAGTGAATGTCACAGAAATACCATCATTTCACAAAAAGAAGAATTGACAAATGACACACTTGCTTTAAATTCGTCATGTAGTAGAACAAAACAAAGAGAACCATGAAGACAGAGAGCTGATGCTTTTTGTTTATGTTTTTAAGAAAGGGTTTTATTGTGATAATCGCATACATGTGTATAGTTGGATCACCCCTAAGTTATATTTTCATTAACTTTCTCGCCTTTTCAGTGTTTGGTGGGTTTGATTACATGCAATGTATATACTTCAATCCTCTTCACCCCAAATATCCTTTCTTTCCTCCTCCCTCTCTTACTGATTCCTCCCCTTTGGCATGAAAGTTTCATTATTATTGTTATTATCGTCCTCACTATTTTATGTCTAGATTCCACAAATGAACACAAATGGAAGAATAATATCCCACAGTATGTATCTATCATATTTTAAAATGAATTTAAAAGTCAAACTAAGACCATGATGATTCTTTGTATGAAGTGCTCTACCACTTTGAGCCACTCCTCAAGCCCTGAAATTATTTTTTGAACTAAGAAGATATAGAAAAGGAATGAGCTTCAATCATTCCAGTGTTTGCTTATTACAATGTAAATGTGATGCTCTTCCTCGCATCAGTTCCCACTAGATTTCAGATCTGCCACTCTACAATTTGATGAGCAGGCTCTTAAAGAGGAGAGATAAAATATGACCATGACTGAAGTTTGCTTATTGTGAAAGGTAGAGTTGCAGTAAGTTCTAAAAGCTGAAATCTGCTATGTTGGTACTTTTCATTTGTTCAAAATTAACAACGGTATTGACAAAGAACTTGTAAATAATGCAGGAATTACTTCCCCCTTTTCCTTTTGGCAATATAAAAAATAAAGCATTCAATTATTGCACTTCATGAAATTAAAAACGTTGCTCAGATTTTACTTAAAATTATAGTTCAAACATATTTTGGCAACAATCAAACAAAAAATCCTTTAATTCTAAGTTCTAAAATTCATAACATTTTTTGCTAGTATTGGGGTTTGAATTCAAGGTCTCCCATCAGCTAAGCTTGCTGGTGCTCTACCACTTAAGCCATTCATCCAGCCTGGCAGTTTGCTGATTAATTGGAGACAGGATCTCAAGTACATTTCTTTCCCAGACTGGCTGTGTATTTTGATGATCCAGATCTCAGTTTCCTGAGTAACTAGGATTACAGGAATGAGCTATCAGCATATGGCCAATGTTTAAAAAATTTGAAATATATGCTATACATTTATAACGATTATAATTATCAAGGTTTTAAATCATTTTTTATTTGTAACCTAAGCAAAAGTTAGTTTTTTAAATAATCATTAATGACAACTTCTTAGCTTTTCAAATTGTCAGCTTAATAAATAGCTTGGTTAGATTTCGCTGAATGGCTGCATATGTTTTCAAAAGACAGGAAAGGTGTCTATGTATAAATAATGCATGAATCTTAATATTGTAAATATGCACACAATATCAAGAACAGGTTGAGAAGGATGGGAAAGTTTAGAGTCACATACGTTTAATTATTTTCAAAAAGGAATGTGATATTCTGAAGGTCATACACTCCAGGACTAAAATAGATTTTGTTTTACTGGATCCAGTGGATTTTTAGAATTTAAATATATTATAACTAAATATGCAATTTACCTCATAATTGTGTTGCATCTAAAGATGCAAAATAACTGGGTGCAACATATCACTGCAAATATAGAGAGGAAAAAGACAATGAAGAGAGAGATAGAAAAGAGATCTGAAAAATAAAGAAGGAAGTACTTGCTAGCTAGAGTGGAAAATTGCATATACAATCTATTTATATTTATCATAAAATATCAGAATTATATTTTGTTATCAGAACTATTGTTTTAATGAAATTATTATTCATTATGTTAGTTCATGAAATCTGAAAGAAAGGAGAGATTTGAAGGTGTGTGTGTGTGTGTGTGTGTGTGTGTGTGTGTGTGTGTGTGTGTGTGTGTGTGTGTATCCTGAACCTTGAACTTAGGGCCTGGGCACTGTTCCTGAGCTTTTGGAATCAAGGCTGGTGCTCTACCACTTGAGACACAGCTCCATTTCTGGCTTTTTTGTAGTTGAGATACGTCTCTCTCAGGTTGTCTGCTAAGCTAGCTTCTAACTCTCACCCTCAGATCTCAGTCTCCTTGGTAGCTAGGATGACAAATGTGAGCCACTGGTGCCCGCCTTGAAGATGTGATTTTTTTTTTTCTGTGCCTAACAAATTTTTTTGTTCAGATATTGAAATCGAGATTGATAGGTTTTGGAAAAGCTGCAATACCAGTTATGATTTGATGTTACAATCATGCTGTAAAGAAAAATAGGCAGGGAGAAAAAAACTTAAGGAAAGCATAAAATGTTCAAAAGTATTTTATAAAAAATTATAAATGGTAAAAATTATAAATGATTTAAAAATTTTTTTGTTAATTTCTAATTAATGTTCACATGTAACTTTTCAAACACATAAATATATTACCAACACTTCTGTCAATTTTTTTCACTTAGGTCTTCTTCTAAGAAAACTTAAATGCTATAGAATCTTCCTGTGAAGTCTAAAACTAAAGTGCCATTAAAAGCTGATCTAACTTACTAGTTCATATGTCTTTCTCTTAATTTTAAGGAAAGCATAAAGTGTAAAGTAACGTGTGATTAAAAGCTGTTCTAACTTACTAGTTCATACATCTTTCTCTTAGTTTTAAGGAAGGCATAAATTGTAAAGTACCATGTGTCTGAAGTTTCACAGTTCTTTCAGTCTCATGTCAGCAACTTCCATCTGATTATTTTAAACTATCTTGAAGATCTATAAATCTTATTTTATAAACTTGATCTTTCATTGGCTACTCAGCCCACTGGCCTTAATTTTATAGTCTATTTTTTAATGGATACAGCAACATATCAATGTATCTATCTATCTATCTATCTATGTAAATATGTCAAACAGTATTAGGAAATATTGATTAACTCTGGATGGTAGAATTTGAGGTGATTTGTGGCTTTCCTCTGAAATTTTCTTCATAAAAATAAAACTCATGATATGGATACATGATCTGTTTTAGGGAAAAAAAATATATAGTCATTCTTGTCACAGACTGTGAAACATCCCTTTGTAAAGTTTTTCTTGGCAATGATAATAAATTTTGTAAAAGGCCTTCATTTTCCAGTGGAGTAAGTGAAACATCTAAATAATATGCAATTAACAAATTCGCTTTCCCATTGTATCTCACTGGAATCTATACAAAGGGAGATTTCAAATGCAATTTTACACTCATATTCCAAATGCAGCCTTATTTTAGATAAAATTATCAATTTTCTTTTATATGTGTGTGTAAAATTGTCTTTGCTGAATTCCCTTTTCAAATGACCAGCCTTTCTTGCAACAACTGTGGCTCATACAGCATAGTGCTCTGTGTATTCTGGAAGCTCAGCTCTTTAACAGGGATCTCAAAACAGCCTGGAGAGCCTTGATGTGTTTCCACAGAGCACTGTAGGCTAGCATAGAGTTTTCAAATTTTTTATTTTATATAAAAAAATAATAAATGCTTTTAGGTTTGACCTCTGTGGCATGTGTTTCATCCTCCATCAATAGTTTCCATGCTGGGGGAGGCGTAACTTCAGAGCATGCCACCCACAGTAAAAGGGAGCTAAAGCTTATGCTTAGCCAAGCACAGAACAGGTACCCACCCTTCGTATTACTATAGGTCCCACCAGGTGAATTCATACTGTTAAATCTGGAAAGAGTGACATTTTGACTAGAGATGGAATTGTATAGAGGAGGCTCTGATTCTTTCCCCCGGTACAATATTATTTGGACTTAGGTAGTGTGGTGGAATAAAATGTAGGATTTATGATTAGGCTGCTCTATGTTCAGGACCCAGTTTCATCCTGGGCAACTTACCGATCAAAACCCTCCATTCCCTCCTGGATACTGAGTAATTTTATGGAGGCTAAATTAAGATAAGGTTAGTCACAGGAGTTTAGGACAGTAAGTGACACATAGCAACTATTTATAGAAATTTAGGATGGTGATTTGATGATCATGGTGATTATCATAGGAATCAAATGAATTAGATAAGATTGTTGCCTCTCTGCTGGATTTTGTTTTGTCTATAAAGAAGGAATCTATGTGAACATAACTAATTGATGATAAATGGGAGTCCACTTTCTGTCATTCAGCATGAATTACAATGTTGAAATGGCCAAACGCTCTGGATAGGATGCCAAGCAAGTCAGCTTTTACTATTTCAGTCACTATTTAGCACAGAACATTGACCAAGTCGCTTGGTTTCCTTAGGCCTTCTGATAGCTAAGAGTAAACCAGACATCTCAAACGAGATGTGTAGCAAAATCAAAGCTTGTGAACACAAGGGTCATTCAGCTCACACAAGTACCCTTACACAGATCACTCATATCTTTAGAAAAAGTCCTGGAGGGAAAAGCAGTCCACTGCGGAAGCAGATGGCAGAACAGTGAGAAGTGTGGCCTCCAGCAATACTAGCTGAGTGCCTGGATAGAAACCTCAGCCATCACCTGGCACATGAGGATCACCAACCTTATACAGCACAGGACTTGAGAGGATTAGATGCAACAATCCAAGTAAATCACACAGCAAGAATGAGCCCATAATATTAGTATTGTTCACTGTGATTATTATCTATGTGGTGCTTATTAAGTCATTGTTTTATCCCAATTCTTTTTCACTGAATAGAATGTGCTTTGATTTATTATTGATTGAGTGCTAGCAGTATAATTTTTTTTAAATTAGAAGCAGAATCCTGGTACTTACTAGGTAGAAAATGAACTGTTCCCTCCTGTGGGGACAGGAGGGGAAACTGGGAGAGAGCCAGGGAAGGGAAGAGATGGTTCAAAAAGAATTGAGCTCATTACCTGATTCATAAAAGTATAAGCCCCTTGCACATCACTTCTACAATAACAATAACAATAAAATTAAAAATTAAAAAAAGAAACAGAATTTCCACAGGGTACCATAATGTAGACTTTAACTTCTCTTTTAAATATGCTTTTTGTTTGTGTGTTTGGATATTTGGTTTGATTTTGTTGTTTTTGAGACAGGATCTCACTCTGTAGCCCACATTGGCCTTGAAGTCTCTATCTTCCTGCCTTAGCCTCCTGAGTGCTAAGATTACAGACATGCACTGCCATTAAACATTCTTGCCTATAGCCAAGATCATACATATTAATAAGGTTATACATAGTCCTTCTACATGCGCATTATAGGTTTTATGATGCATCGTAATTCATCCTAACTGAATTCTGAATTGGCTATGATTTCCTATTTCCATGAAATATTTTAAAATATGGAGGAAACTTGAAGCATGCATTATTTATCTTTTCCCCCAAGCAAAACCTTCACCTCCTAATACTTCCAGGGGACATTCCTGACAATGCTGTGCTGACTTGTTTTAACTGTATTTACGGCTGACTCAGTCACACTCATGTCATTTGTGTACTGGACTTTTGCTGCCCTATGTGTTCAGCACACTAAAAATTATTACACCAGTGGCTTCAACCCTGGATCCATATTAAACTCACCTGAGGAATGTTAAACAAAAAATACAGATGCTCACTCGGCTCTATTGAATGAGGATCTCTCAGGGCGGGGCCCGGCATCCTTTGTGCGTTTTAAAGCTTCCCAGGGGATGCTAATGTGAAGCCAGGGTTAAGGACAACTGCTTTTAATGAACGTGAGCATAAAATGAAGAAGATGTGCATCTTATTGTAGGTTTAGATAAAAAGTTCTCACACTAGCCTGGAGGGGAGAATAATTCATTTCTTACCACTTTTCTTTTGTGCAGATTAACCCACCCAGTCCGTTTGCACGATAATGGTTTTGTTCTTTCTGAGAAAAGGAAGTAAGTAAACGGAAGACAACCAAAGGTCCATCTGAATGATCCTCTCTTGCAGCTGTGTTTGGAAAGAAACATGATGGACAATTGATGGCATTTTTGTGTTAATGTCTGATTATAAATGTCCATACATTTAAAAAAAGACAGAAAGTCAACTGAGGGAAAACACAAGATTATGATGGAACAATGCCCTGTATCTCACACAAACAAAACAGGAGAGCTGCCATCTTTTGGTATCCACTTTTGTTAAGAAGAGAAGAAACTCATAATCACAGTCTAACAGCCAGTCTTTATGTCCAACTAAACAGTATTATATGAAGCCATAGTTACCAAGTATATTTCTTTCTATCTATCTATCTATCTATCTATCTACTTATCTACCTATCTATCTGATGGTTCTAAACACATAATGAGAATACCACAAAGCCTTTCCCAGCTGCCTTTCTATCATCAGCATATGCTATTGTCATCATTTCCTAAAATGATGCCTCTCAATTGGCATGTATTTCTTATTTATTGGCTTTTAAATTTATTGTCCACCTATTTTCTTTTGACAATCGCATTTCCAACAAACTCAGGCAATTTGAAGCAGCCTACTGTATTTATGTCGTTGACACCCAATGCCACATACAAGAAGCATGCTTTTAATTCGGAGGCTTGTGTTTACTTTTGCTTTAAAAAAATTTCCAAGAAAATCTCCCACAGAAGCATTAAAAAGGCACTCATTCGTCTTATGATATAAAATTACGAGGGAAAAGATACCCAAGTGTTGTGTTTTTTTTCTTTTCATGAACTACTACTCCAGGGTATTCTTGTTCCCCGGAGGGATGCTGCAGGTTACACCAAAAGAGCCTTCTTCAGAGCCGAATTTATTACAGCTCAAAAGACACCTCCTTTACAAACACCCAGGTTACAACACGCATTTCATTCCTGCATGTATCTCTTTCTCCTCCAGCAAGGTAAGGGAGGGAATTTCAATGTAACAAAGGAGAGAGATGGATATATGAAGTATGAGGCTGAATAAAAATGGCTGAAAAGCAATCCAAGCGAGGCTGGAGGGTGGGCCACACCCAGTGCGAATATGGACTGTTTCAAAATAAATCTGTTATACTCCAGGGCTGCCTCCACTGTTTGGTTATTTCCCTCCATTTCCGCCACAGTAACCCGTCATTAATAAATAATATTCCCAGGTGATGGGGATGACAGACAAAAGCATAGGAATATTTCAGAGTGAAGCATTCTAATACGTAGCTACGCCATCATAGTTTCAGGATTTGGAGAGCCAGTCTGTCTTTCCAGTCTCCTTTGTGTGGCCACAAAAAACAACCCTGAGATGGGTGTGTCCCCTTTAGAAAGCTGCACTGGAGTCCTCTCAGTGAATGGTTCTGCCAGGAAAGATTGCGATCTTTGGGCAGAAGTAAATGCACTGAGATGCTTGGAACAATAAGAAAGCGCTTTAACTCTGGGGATGAGGAGAGATTAAACAAGTCCTGAAGGTTAACACCCAAAGAGCTCCCGCAGGAGGCAGAAGATGCACGATCTCCAATACCCGCGTTACACTATGAAAACAAAGGGTACAGGAGGAGGTGTAAAAGAAAAGGGGGGGGGGGGGAGAGGGGTAAGGGGAAAAAAAATCAAACACCACCCACTTTGATTTTGAAATAACAGATTTACTCCCCCCCCTCCCCCCCCCCCCCCGACAGAAAGCTCTTGGGTCTAAAGCATGCATGGGTCCCACAGGTGAAACGCTGCACAATGGACGGACGAGTCAGGTTCCCGGGGTTCGCGGGCGCCGCAGGCATGCACTACGGAAAGAAAGAGAATACCCTGACTTTTCCAGTTGCTCCACACACAGTCCATCTTGGTGGAATCGGCTGTGGCCTGCATGGTGCGGGCTTTGGGGGACTCGCCGCGGCTCTCCTCCGAGGCGCTGAGCTCGCACGCGGGCGTCGCTGGCCCCCGGCTGCAGCGGCTGGGCTCGTGGTAGCCTCGCGGTTGCAGACAGACTGAGGCTGCGGCGGGAGCGCGCGGCGGCGCGGGGCGGTGCGGGGCGGCGCGGGGCGGGCGGCAGGGCGCGGGCGCCGCAGTTCACGCGCCGCCAGCGAATCAGCGCGGCGCGGCTCCGGAGCTGCCTGTGTGCGCGCGCGCGCGCGTGCGTGCGTGCGCGCGCGGGGATGCGGGCAGGGCTCCGTGCGCAGGGACGCGCGGGGGTGGGATGAGGCGCGGGCTGGGTCGCTTTAGCCTTTGAGGATGCTCTGGTCCAGACAGTTGTGCGGAAAAGAGATCTAGGGCAAGAGCGTTAGTTAGAGGGTCCAGGGCTATTCCCGACGAGTATGGTACCGATTCTAGAAATGTCTTACCGACCCAAGAAACCTGTTGGGAGAGGCAGAGTCAGTGGCCTTGGAGTGTCAGGTCTGCAGCACAGTGTCCTCTAGTTGTCCCTTCGGATCGTTCTGTTCCTGATTCTTTTAAAAAAATGCTGGCCACAACGAAATTTGAATTGCTCAAGATCTTTCCAAAGAAAGTGCCAAATTCCCTCCCTCTTTTGGAATATTCCACAGTTATCCAAAAGCTTTATCGGCAAGCAACAGTCATAGGAGAGAGATCCTACAGCGTTGTGCCCTGGGGTGGTGCGATTCTCCCTTTACCCAGATACCGCTGGCTCTGTTGCGGTTGAAAGAATGAATGTCACCATGTAATACCTGTAGTGTCCAGACCCAGGGGATGCTGGCCACTGCAGACCCAGGGGACGCTGGTCACTGCAGACCCAAGGGACGCTGGTCACTGCAGACCCAGGGATACTGGTCACTGCAGACCCAGGGGACACTGGTCACTGCAGTGCCGGGCAGGGGCGATCAGGTGTGGGGACATGCAGACGGAAAACGCAGAAAGCAAAGGGCATTTTGTGTCTAGAACGTCATCTTTGGGACTGGGTGCTGAAGGTGGTGGAGGTGGGTGGTGTGCACAGTTTTGTGTCATCTGAGAGAGGACCCATATTTTCCAAGGTTAATCACAGATTTTAGGGGTCCCCGATGAAAATGAAAATGCCAAAGTAAGGAATGCCAGACTTTAGCATAAAATACTTGGTCTGAGTAAACACTAAGACTTGGGAGCCTGGGCACAGGGCCTACGTGTGTTTTGATGAGGAAAAGGTAGATAAAGGCAAAGAGAAAGAAATGTCACATGGGCATGGTCTGGCTTGGGGTTCCGTGTGTCAGGACAGAGCATGAAGCCAGAAGATGCCTAAGGGGACCACAGAAGCCTATCAGAGGAAGAATTTCTAGGCACCAGAGACAAACTTGCTGCTTCATTTTGCTATGGCGTGGCCTTACCCATGGCACAAGTTCCACGAGCCTCCCCTTTTCCACCCCCCCTCCCCACACCCTCACCCCCAGTGGAGTTTCAAGATTTCTCCCCAGACACAGAGGTGTTCTTTCTTAGACCCAAACCTGCACTTATTTGCACAGGCTGCCTGCGTGGCTTAACGACAGGAATCTCAATGTTATGCTTGTCGACATAATGTATCTTTATTTTTTATTTTTTGTCGGTTGTGGGTCTTGAACTCAGGGCCTACACGCCATCCCTGAGCCTCTTTGTGCTCAAGGTTGGCGCTCTACCAATTGAGCCACAGCTCCACTTCCATTTTTTTTTTTGAGTGGTTAATTGGAGATAAGAGTCTCCAGAGGACTTTCCTGACCTGGCCAGCTTCGAAAAGCGATTCTCAGATCTCAGCCTCCTGAGTAGCTAGGATTACAAGCATGAGCCACCAGAACCCGGCTGTATCATTCATTTTTACGAAGCATATAGACTTTAAAATACAATCTTTGGAATTATGCCTTTTCTTCTTAGGATACAAACTTCAAGAGAAACCAGCTGGGTCTCTCTGCATATCTTTATAATATGTCTGAAATAATTCTTAAGGAAGCTTAATAGATATGACTAGAGGAGGAGGATTTTGGCACTTCTGCTATCTGCAATAAGAGGAGGGTGTCAGCTCCCCCAGAGCCCATGGGGAGGAAAACAGTGACCCACATGATTACAAAGCACTCTTCAGAGCAGCCTCCCATAGAGACATTATTTATTCTATTCATATCTTCTGCCACCACCCCCCCCCCCCCCACACGCTGGTTTTTTTCATTGTCATGGTTAATGTTGGGAATTCAGTCAGCAAGTTACTGAAAATACTGGTGCAGGATGATGAACTCATCATTACTTAATTCTCACATCATGGTAGAAGCTCAGCATGGAAAGGCTTGCCAGGTGAGCTGTTGCTGCTGCCCTGGCCACTTTTCAACTGGGGATCTTTGGAGCCTCGGCCACTAGGAGGCACTGGCAGTCCAATGATAGCTTTAACCTTCAGTTGTAGGTCCAGAAGGGGCCTTCAGTGAGGGAGAGGGTGGGTCACTGAGAAATACAACTCAAGTGCGCGTTGTTAATCCGATACCCTGCATAGTGTGCATGGCTAATCTCGGTAGCAGGCTGAGAGTAACACACTCCCAACCAGACAAGCTCTCCTTCAAGCACAGGATAGATGACACCAGACTGCTTGGGTTGTGCATTTTCATTGACCATAAAGTTTGACTTTAGAATGTCAACTTACCTGACAGACCATATTATTATTGTTGATGTTGTTGTTGTTGTTGGTGGTGGTGGTGGTAGTGATGGTCATAGAGCTTGAACTCTGGGCCTGGGAGTTGTCCCTGAGCTATTTTGCTCAAGGCTAGCACACTACTATCTTGAACCCCAGTGCCACTTCTGGTTTTCTGGTGGTTAATTGGAGATAAGAGTCTCACAGACTTTCCTGCCTCTGCCGGCTTCAGTGATCCTCAGATCTCAGCCTCTTAAATAGCTAGGGTGACATGCATGTGCCACTGGTGCCCGGCTTTTATTTCATTTCTAGTTCTGGGAACAGGATTTGAACTGGGTGCCTGCGTCCGCTTTCGCTCATTGGCTAGCTGTCTATCAACTGATCCCCAACCCCAGGACCACATTATTCATAATCTTGCTAAATCTGGAAAAACATACTTGGTGGCAGGTATATGAAAACCCATAGTTAAAAGTTGGAGAAGTAAAACTACAGATGACACAAACAGGATTCGCATCAGTGAATTGTGGGGCTGTAGATTCATGCACAGAAAGTAAGAGAAACATAACTGAGTTTGTTAAAGGAAAGGGCAGCAGGGAAAGGAGATCACTTGACTGGAAAGCATAAGTCATAGATGTAGTGGATCCACCCACATTAAGGAACTTAGTTATGTGTGGCCTTTTATCTTCTGTGGACCCTCCCTCCTTCCTAAAATTTACAAATAAATTGCCATTTTAGATGTTTGCTTTTATGAAATGATAGGAATTTATTTCTTATAAACATTATAAATGGATGTTCCTTTGTACAAATATTCACACAGATTTTCAAACTGATAAAAAGGGTAGAAAAGATATGTAAATTTTCCTTTGGCAATGAAAGAAAACAGAAAGCAAAAGAAAGCTTGCTAAAAGCAGGCAGGAACTGCCACTATCTTTAAGCCAGCAGAGAACAGACGGGTTTTGTACACAGCCAATTTCAGAACTTGGTTTAGGTGCCTGCCAGGAGAGGAAGTGATTTCTTTAGTTTTCAAGATGAAATCATGCATTAGGCAGTCTGTTTTAAAGGAAAAGCAAAATAGTTGAGTTTGTGATCTCATTCCCACACTGATGAGTGTTGAAGGCTGGCATGCTCAGGGTGGCTGAGTGGCATGTCTCCTAGCATTAGGAGTTTACTCATGAGAATCAATGGAACTCACATTGATGTACTTATTAACAAATATTTACTGAGCTCCTACTGTATGCCAGCCACTCTTCTAGATAAAGATGTTTATATGATAGAAGTTTGTATGATAGACTGTGGATAGAGAGGAAGGAGGGCAAAGAATAACAAATAAAAATAGTTTTATATCTCTAATAAATGTATATATTTCAATAATAAATACACACTATTTCATTCATAGGCATGCACTAGAAAAATAAAGCAGAGAATAGAGACTGGGAGTGGGTGAAAGTCTGCTATCATAAGGAAGATCAGTAAAGACCTACTTCATAAAGTAAAGTTGGCGCAGACATCTAAAGAAAGAACAGGAGAGGAGAAGAACATTCAAAGATATGCCAAGTTTTCATGACAGAATTTAAGAACTATCATGCTATATCAAATATTCTCATAAAATGTCTTTAATTTTGTTATGCTTGGAGAGTTGTAGCAATTGAAGAAAAGGCAAGGAACTAGACTTAATAGTAAACTTCACTGTGATCAAAGAACATTAAGCACCCTGACTTATGCCAATGGAATAAGGAAATGCAAAGAGAGCCAATCGTAACCCAAGGCACTATGATAATGCAGGGATCAAAGAAACTGAAACAATGGATCAGCACTTAGAACTTGCAAAGTTGGTTAAACATAAATTTTGCAAATGATTCATGTGGTATATAACCAATTGTTTTAAGACTCCTATGAAGTAGAGAGTGTTTACTCTCATTTCTAGATTTTGTTTTTTGTCAATGCATTCATGTGATCTACAAACATTTATGGAGCCAATACTAAGACTCCATCTCTGTAAATAAAAATGGAGCTGCCTACTGGGAGTCTAGGTGGGGGAATGTTACATCTAAATAGAGCTAGTCAGTCACCTGATACAGGAACTGGAAAGAGTAGCTACACAAAATAAGATGGTTAGGGAGAAGAAGTTTTGGGCAAGCCTACAAAGAATATGTGGTAATTCAACTCGAGGTCTGCACAGGAAATAGCATCACCAATTTGGTTGACAGAAATTTCTTGGCAAACCGATACTGATTGAGAAACTTAATAATAGGAAGGGACCCAACTGTGACAGGCCTGAGAAGTAATACTGTCAGTAAATGAAGAAGGCACTGAAGGGTTTCTAGAAGTGAAGTTATATGCAAAGATGAATAAATTGTCTAACTTTGGACTTTTCCAGCATTGATAAAAGGCAAAATTCTAAGGTTAGTGACAATTGGTCCTTCCTTAGTAAGACAAAGATGAATTCAGTACCTCAACCCATAACATAGTAAACCAGCAAGGCATCCAATACAAAAACACATATCTTAAAAGCAAGCATAAATAAAAAGGAGAGACTCAGTAGATGAATGGATCAAGAACATGTGGTATATATACACAATGGAACTCTATGCCTCCATCAGAAAGAATGACATTGCCCCATTTGTTAGGAAATGGAAAGGCTTGGAAAAAATTATATTAAGTGAAGTAAGCCAGGCCCAAAGAAACATAGGTCCCATGGTTTCACTTATTTGTAATAACTAGTATATGTCTGAGACAAGCAGAAAAGGTCAGATAAGATGATGTTAAGTGAAATGAACCCCAAGA
Source organism: Dipodomys spectabilis (assembly GCF_019054845.1). Taxonomy (NCBI): domain Eukaryota; kingdom Metazoa; phylum Chordata; class Mammalia; order Rodentia; family Heteromyidae; genus Dipodomys; species Dipodomys spectabilis. The sequence goes on from NW_024870750.1 coordinate 4,573,264, forward strand.
TAAGGACATAAGTGGTTTTTTCTTGCTTGCTATTGTTTCCAATGTATTTATAAGGTACCATGTGATTTTTTTGTTGCTTTGTATGTCCCTCCCCCATGGTATAACCCCTGTTTTCACTGTATTTGATGTTGGTATAATTTGGGGAGTGGAAGGGAAAAAACAGGTTGACCCATTGCAACAATGAAATGTACAAGACCATATGTCGAAAGTGGACTATACAATTTAGGCCGGGGGTGGGGAGTAGGGGGTGGAGGAGTGGGGGGATGTAGTTGTGGAGATGGGAGGGAAGGGATGGTAGGGGAAAAACAAAGGAGGAGGCAACAATGCTTGATGAGAAATGTACTCATTACCTTGCTCATGTGATTGTAACCCCTCTGTACAGTATTTTCACAATAAAAAACTTGTTTCAAAAAATGAAAAGAAAAACAAACTTTACAATTGGGGGGGCAGCGGAAGTGGAGGTGGGAGGGAAGGGAGGGTAGGGGAAAACAAAGGAGGAGGCAACAAGGCTTGAAAGGAAATGTACTCATTACCTTGCTCATGTAACTGTAACCCCTCTATACAGTATTTGTGCAATAAAAAAGGAAAAAAAATAATAAAGGAAGAGAAATTGTTAAATCAGCAGCCGTGTTTAACAGAATGAAAAAATATGTTGAGACAATTATGTCCTCAAAGTAGAAAGGGAAAACAATTGTCATCTAGAGTATTGCTGGATACAAAAATAAATGGCATTTTTATAGTATGGCAAAATCTTTTTTTTTCTTTTTGTAAAATAGGACACTCAAGTTACCTATCATAACAGTAGTAAATCTATAAGGTTGCTATGAATAAACGTAACTGAAAGCATCCAGAAACATGAAGAGATTATAAAAATTTTAAAGGAAATCTGAAAAAGAAAATACCATGTGTCATAATGACTCCTTGTTGTACATTGTTATACTCATTGTTTGGAGATCCTCAAAATATTAAAAATAGAGTGACCACATGATCTAGCTATGCTACTTCTGATTATATTCCCCAAAGGATCAAATTCCACTTACTTTCCTGTGTACCTATACTCATTGCTGTACTGGTCACAAAGCCAGACTATAAAATCAAGTGCCCAACGATGGGTGAATAAAGAAAATGTGGCATGCATACAAAATGGAGAATTACTCAGCCATAAAGAAGAATGAAATGATGCCATTTGCAGGAAAAGTTAATAGCACCGGAGATCATCATATTAAGTAAGATAAACCAGTCTCACAAAGACAGCTAGAATATATTTTCTCTTATTTATGGAATATAGGGTTAAAACAAAAGGGCATAGAAGCAGAAGAGGGACTGTTTAGAATGTGGAAGGAGAAAGGAGAGGAAAAGTGGAGGGGAATAAGAAAGGGCAATCGAGGAAGTATGACTCAAGTGCATTGTGGACATGTATGGAAGTGGCACAATGAAAACCCTTTACCTTACAATTAAATAAAAAACCGCAGCATGCCAGAAATACCCTTGGTTTCAGAGATAATTCCCCCATAAATTATTCTACCCATTCAAATGCTTTCAATAAAAAATTCCAATAAGCTTTTTCATTGTACTTTACAAACTAATCCTAAAATCCCTGTGGGACTGAGAAATGCTGCCAACATTTGTTGCAATTTTGAAAGAGAAAAATAAGTAAGGAAGAAGGGGAAGAAAAAGGAGAGAAAGACGATTCTCATCTTTTAGGTATGAAGACATATAAATTCTCTAATGGAAATAAACATAATGTTGTTGCAGTCGTATGGAACAAACCAGAGAGGTCAGCGATGAACCTGGGAGTATATGGGGTTTGGTTATCACCACCAATGATATCAGTTATCACTGTTTCCAATACTTTACATTTGTTAATATGGTGTCGATATAGTGATATATAAAGCACTAGTCAATAAAAAAGTACTAGAATAATTGTCTATGTATCGGTAAAAAGACAAAATTAACTCACATTATCTATAAAAAATAACAACAAATGACAAAGACTAAGAATAAAAATCAAACTGTAGGAAAAAATGTATTATGTTATATTTATAATACATAAATATATTAGATAGCTTTATATTATATTTATAATATATAAATACATTATATATTTTATATGTATTAAATATTAAAAGAAAACAGTGATCACTGGTATTACATTAAAATTAAAACCTTAAGTTTGATCAAGAAAAGTATAAACAGAATGGAAAAAACCCCACAGACTATATCATGTAACAAGCTTCACACATGAGTAACAAAAAGGAAATTCAACAGAAAAATAGGAAAATACAAAAACTTTCCTATCTCAAGTATTCAGTTGGAAATACCTTGAGCCAATAAACACAATGCAATTCTCCCCCCCATTCCCCCTGCCCCTCCAGGGGGGCACACACACACACTTTCTAAGAGCACTAAACCACTGTGAGTGACATTGCTCAACCTAGGAGAAACTAAATGTTTAGTCTGATGTTATTAAGATGGAAAATGTATAAAGCCATACATGTTGTATGAGCTCTGCCAAGCAGGTTGGCAATTTCTAATACCATTTATATGCATTCCTTATGACATAGCACTTTCAAAAAGTTGCTTACTTAAGAGAATTTCCCAAGGAATTATGAAAAATGTTGCTTATTTTAGTGATGTCTATAATATTTGCAACAGAGAAAGGGATAAACTGTGGGTAATTCATATAATGGAAACCTATATAACAGTTATGAAGAATGAACTAGGGTTTCAACAAAACTGAATGTGAAAATATGATGGTTTACTTGTTTTTATTTTTTGTGATGCTAGGGCTGGAACTCAGGATCTCACACTTGCTAGGAAAGTGCTTTACCACATGAGCCATGCCTCAAACCTGAAAATTCTATGTTAAGCAAAAATATAAGATAACAATTTAATTAAGGAAACTAAATGTAAAGCACTGTAGAAAACAAGATGATAATGACTCAACAAATAGGAAATACCAATAAAGACACAGAAATTCTAAAAATGAACCAAGTGAAAATCCTAGCAATGAAAACATAACTAAGAAGTGAAATTCACCAGATGGGCTCAACAGCAGATTTAATATAACAGAAGACAGAGTAACTAAATTGGAAAATAGATGAATAGAAATGATCTAATGTGTTAAATAGGAAGAAAAAAAGCTTGAAACAAAATGAACAGAGCTTCGCAGAGACTTGAGATATAAAATCAAGTGCACCAACACATGTGCAATTGGTATTCAAGAAAGAAAGAAAATAGGAAGGAACAGAAAAAAACGTTTTAAGATGTCAAGTGAAATGAACCCCAAGATATGGACCCAAGAGGTCTTTCTTTGTTGTTGTAGTTTTTCATGTACTATGTGATTTTTTTATGTTTCCTTTGCGTGTTCTTCCCTCTATTGTCACTGTACTGGATTTTGGTACTCTGCATATTGTATCTATACATTTGTCTATTTAGGGGAAGGGAAGGGGAATAACAAAACTCTGAAACAAGGACCCAGGATGACCCATTGCAACATTGTTACCCACAAGACAGTAATGGACAGTAATGGACATGAACTTTACAACTTCGGTGGGGAGTGAGGGAAGCGGGGAGGGAAGGGCTAGTGGGAGAGCAACAAGGGAGTGGGTAACAGTGCTGGACAAGAAATGTACTCATTGCCTTGTTTATTTAACTGTAACCCCTCTGTACAGCAGCTTTACAATAAAATAAAATAAAGAGAGAATTCTTCAGCTGGACACTAGTGGCTCATACCTGTAATCCTAGCTATTGAGGAGGATGACATCTGAGGATTGCAGTACAAATCCAGCCCATACAGGAAAGTCCATGAGACTTTTACCTCCAATTAATCACCAATAAGCCAGAATTGAGGATGTGACTCATGCGGTAGAGCACCAGCATTATGAAAGCCGAGAAACAAGACCCAGGCTCTAAGTTCAAGCCCCAGTGTGACACACCATAAAAATTTTCCAAGAATCTCAATTAAAATTGGTTAATATATAAGAATCCTAATTAACTTCAAATAGCTTATATACAAATAAATGTACACCTATACACATGTTTATCAAAAAGTTGAAAAAAAAGAAGACAAACACAACTCTATCATTACACTTCCAGATAAGAAATGGGACAAAGGTGATATTAGGTGATATTAAGAGAGATTGAATTAATTATATAAAAACTCCCCACAAAGAAAATGCATAGTCAGCAGAGTATGGTTGTGTATGCCTGTAATCTCAGCACCTGGGAAGATGAGGCAGAAAGAAGAATCAATCAATGAATGGATAAACACAACCAGTATATCCACACCATGGTATATTTTTCAGCCATAAAAGGAAACAAATGATCAATACAAACTACAACAGGGGTCAACTTCGAAACATGCTAAGAGAGAGAGGGCAGATATAAGGTTGTTTACTGCATGATTCCATTTATATGAAATGTCTGGATGAAATTTTGGTTTATAGAGATTGAAAGTAGACTAGGACTGGCAGAAGAATATGGGGAATAACTTCTAATGGGCATAGTTTCTTTTTTTAGGATTACAGTGTTTTGAAATTAGCTGATTGCTCGTCTTTTCAAATATACTAAAAACTACTGATTTGCACTTTTTGTTGTTGTTGTTTTGTGTCAGTACTGGGGCTTGAACGAGTGAAAGGCCCTGATTTTTCTTTTAAGATTAGCACTCTACCACTTGAGTCAATCTCTACTTCTGTTGCTTTGTTTTTGTTGTTTTTTTCTTGCTTGTTGACTAGAGGTAAGAATCTCTCTGTTTGCTTGGGCTGGCTACAAATGATGATCCTCAGATCTTAGCCTCCTGAGTAGCTAGAATTGCTGGCGTGAGTCACTGGTACTGGCTTGATGTGTACTTTTGAAAAGGTATGTGAGGCTCAGTGAACAGAATGTGAGCTACCATCAAGGTTTACTTGCCATCTTACACAACTTGGCACCCTTCCATAGCAGCTTGGAGCTGAGAGCTCCATTTGGATAGGTCTTGTTCTCCATCTTAGCCTCTGACAACAGAACCACTTCTTGGCTCAGGCCAGGATTCCTTTTGGAAACCCGAGGCAACCTGAGTTTATTTCCATCCCTTTCCTGTTTCTCCCTTTCAGCACATGCTCAAAATTTCTCCTGCCCATCTTCCCAAGCTCCTGACTTGGTTGATTTCTCAAGTTTGTAATTTTCACAAACAGGCTTGATTGTATTGGAGTGTTTTTTCCTTATAAGGGTTTTGATTCTTTACACCATTCATGCATGTCATCTGTCAGTCACTGGATGATTTACAAGAATTAGTATAATCCTCTTTTCTTCTTTCAAAAACCATGTAAGACTTCATGCAAAAGCAAAAAAAAGGTACCTAACCTACAACTAACTGGAAAGAAGGAAGGCTGTGAATAGTAAACAAAGCACAAAACAACCATAAGATAGTAAAACTAAATGCAACTAAAGGGACTGACATTAATGTGTATGGTGGTAGAGCCTCAAGAAATAATCTCAGAAAGAAATCAGTCATATAGGATATGAAAACCTTATTTCATGTGTATCAATCATGTTTTCTATTTTCTTTTTTATGATGTTAGATATTGTTTCTGTACTATAGCTTTATGTTTATTGGACATGTGTCCTTTTTATTTTTTAAGCTGATACTAGAGCTTGAACTTGCTTAACTTGTTTTCTTTTACTCAAAGCTGACGTTCTATCACTTGAGTTATACCTCCACTTTTGGGTATTGCTGATTAATTGGATTTGTCTGCCAGAACTGGCCTCAAACTGAGATCCTCAGATCTCAGCCTCCTGAGTAGTGGATATCAGTATTTCTTTCAAAACCAGTATCTGTTTATATCTTTCCTCATTTGTCTCATGAAATTATTTTTGGTTGTTATGTTTAATTGTACTTATATATGTCAATATAGCATACACAGATCTAATCCAGCCTCCCTTTTCCTTCTCCTAATCTCTAGTAAGCACTATTCCACTTTCTTCATTGTAGTTAATGTTCACCTATGAGCGAGAACATTTTGTACCTGCCTTTCTTTGTCTTACTTACTGTAATTAATATAATGTCATCTAGTTCTATCCATTTTGCTGCAAAGGATAGGACTTAATTCCTCTTTGCAGTTGAATAATATTCCATAGTGTATAAAGACCACATTTCTTTATCCGTTTATTTGGTTTTGGACATCTAGGCTAATCCCATATCTTAGCTATTGATCATAATGCTGCAATAAACATAGGTGCCCAGGTATATGTTTAGTGTGCTGATTTCATTTCCTTTGGATATATATATTCAGAAGATGGGTCTGTTAGATGACATGGTAGATCTAATGTTAGGGTATCGTTTTGTTTTGTTGCTGCTTTTTAGAAACTTTTACCCTATTCTCCATAATAGATATACTAATTTATATTTTCTACCATCAGTGTATGATAATTCATTTATCTCAACATCTCCCAAAGCACTTATTATTTTATTATTGTTTATTGGTGATAGCTATTGTAATTAGGGTGAGCCCTCCTAATGAATTGCTAAATCCTTAAGACAATAAACTACTTTTTGGGGAGTATATATGCAAGCCAATTGCCTTCATATATCTCTCCCATTCCAAGCCTATATTTCCTCTGCCCTATGTTGTCCCAGAGCTAGATACCAAGCAACCAGAGATCACTGTTATAGTCCATTGTTTAAACTAGCCAATCTTAAATCACTTATTCTGCCTTGCTTTGACCTTCCAGTAGAACACTGTTCTCTCCACTTCCTAAGGAGCTCTCCCCTTAGGTCTCATAACTAAACCTGGTGCTTTCCCATCATCCTGCGTCATCCTGCTTGGAGGGGTATCCCCTTACTGTGAGAAATGTAAGTACAAGAAATTGACCTTTGTGTGTCAGCACTCAATCATCTTTATAAATTAAATCTATTAAAAAATGAGACATTAGTCCTGATTGAAGTGTTTTTCCAAAGTCATCCATGGGAGCAAAATAATTCCACTCCATCTTTTCTGTGTACTAGAGTCTGTGAAGTTTTTCTTTAAGCAAGCTAATCAATTTCATCTTGTAACATTCCAATAAGTTGTAGCATCTTATTTTTTCAAGATTATAAAAAAATGCTTAGTTTGAAAAGTGTTCTGCTGAGAGCACATTCCCTGCGCTTTTTGCTTTAGCTCTTTAGCACCTTACTTTGTGTCCAGCCCACATGGATTGGTATCCTCCATTTATGTTCCCCTCGTAGCTGGTATGATAGTCTCGTGCCACCGTACCAGCTTTTTACTGGCTGAGATGGAGGAGGGATAATCACTTTTTTTTTTTTTTGCCCAGGCTGGCCTTGAATTATAATCTTCTCAGTCTCATCCTCCAGAGAAGCTAGGATTACAGCTGTAAGGCAGCACATCCAGCTTTGAGGACACATTATTTTTAGTAAGAAAGAGAAACACGACAGCCCATATGGGGTTGGAGGCCTGGCTGAGCTGGTAAAGCGCTAGCCAATGAGCGAAAGTGGCAGGTAACCGAGTTCGAGTCCTTGTCTTGGACAGAAAGAAACAAAGAAAGGAAAGAAAGAAGGGCAGGGAAGGTTCCATATGCTTTTCAGGAATAAAAAGTAGCAATCAGATGAACCTAAAATGACCAAAGGGTTTGCTGTGTGACGCTGCTCTGAAGTGCAGGGTGATAAGAGCTGCCTTCCATCAGAGGAAAACCACCTGACTTTTCAATGAAGACAACCTTACTTCAAACAAGAGTCCAAAACTCCAAATCATTATTATTTGATCAAAAGGAAGAATGAAACCTATTAGGAGAAAATATAACTAATAAAATGAATTGTATTTTCATTAGTAGTGACTCTTAGGTGCTTGGTATATTTTTCATTAATTGCCTCTATTAGCCGGAAGAAAATAGAAGATTCATCTGAAGGTACAAGAAATTAATAGGGTGATCCTGTTTATACTTTACACAGTTTTCTCCAATTGGAATAGTTTACAAAACTCTACTAAAATATCCTAACCAAGATATTGATCTGGATTCGAGAATGGGAATGGAGCTTAATCAGATTTCCTCAGTTTCATCTGCATTTATTTGCATGTGTTTATATGATTTTTATCACCTCTGTAGGTGTGTCTACTGATAGCCACAGTTTAAGTACTGTCAATCTCCAATATTACAAAGCTCTCTCTTGTTGTCCTTTGAAAATTACAGTCACCTTTCTCTTGTCTCTCATCATATTTGAACCTCGGGTTCTGCTAACATTCCCTCTACAACTTGGCCATTTTAAAATGTTATGTCAATAACACTGTCATTATTGAGGATTTTCTTTTTTTCTTTGGTTGTCACTTAATGAAACATTCACAGAAATTTATTCAAGCTGTTGAATGTATCAATAGTCTCCTCTCCTTTATTTATTCATTTTTTCTTATCTCATTCCATGGGATGGATTACAGATAGCTTTATCATTCACCTGTTAAAGGATAGCTTTTGATAATTATAGATAAAAACTGCTGTGTAGCCAAGTTTTTGAAGAAGCACAGGTTTTTGTTTTTCTAGGGTAAATGCCAAAAGACAGCAGTTGCTAGGTCATATGGTAATTGCATGCATATTTGTGCAGAAATCACAGAAGCAGAAATGTCTGAGGAAGCTGGTGTCTCCACATTCTTGCTAGCATTTGCTGTTGCCATGTCCATTATTTTAGCCATTCTGTCAGTACAATGATATTTGTTGAGCTCATTTACATTCCTCCTTTTCTACAGTCCTTGGGCTTAGACCCCAGGTCACACTGCACCAAGAGAGCTATATCCCCAACTCTATTTTTTTTCAGTCGTGGGGCCTGAACTCTGGGCCTGGGCGCTGTCCCTCAGCCCTTCAGCACAAGGCTAGTGCTTTACCACTTTGAGCCACAGCACCACTTCCTGCTTTTTCTGCTTATGTGGTGCTGAGGAATTGAACCCAGGGCTTCATGCATGCAAGGCAAGCACTCTACCACTGAGCCACCTACCCAACCCTCTAGTCATATCTTTTATTGACATTTTAATTGAATTATTTTGTGTTCAGTATTTAAAGAACTTTTTTTTTTTTTTTTTGCCAGTAATGAGGCTTAAACAAAGGTCTTCATGTTTGCTAAGCAAATTACCCTACCTCTTCAGCTCTATCTTCTGCCCCTTTTGCTCTGGTTATGTGTGAGATAGAGTGTTGCTTTTGGCTTAGGCTAGCCTGCCTGGACCATGATCTTCCCACATGGCAGGCATGTACCACCATGTCCAGCCTTTTCTATTGAGATAAGGTCTTGTGAACTCTTTTTGACTGAGCTTGCTTGGAACTGTGTTCCTCCTGACTCCAACCTCCTGCATAGCTAAGATGACAGGGATATGCCACTGTGACAAGTTGTTCTTTGCACAGGGAGGTTATGTTAATTTTTTTGCCTCAGCTGGCCCTGAACCACAACACTCCCAATCTCCTCTTTAGAATCTAGGATTACAGGTGTGAAACACGCCTGGAGAGTTCTCTATGTATTCTAGACACTAATCTATTATCAGATGTATGGTTTACCAATATTTTTCTCCTGGTCTGTAGCTTGTTTTTTTTTTTTTCTTTTTTAGGTGGACTTTTATAAAATAAAAGTTTATTGAAATTATGAAAGGTTAGCCCAACATTCAAAAGTCACTTACTATAATCTATCACATAAATACACTAAAATCATGTAATCATACTAACTGATAAAAAAAAACCCCAAATTGGCAAAATGCAACCCTAATTCATAATACTAAGTCTCTTAGAATACTAGAACACTCGGGAATACTAGAACTCCATCAACATGATAAAGAAGAGATGAAAAATCCTATAGCTGACATTACACTGAGTGTTCAAAGACTTAGTTCACTCCTGAATGTTTTCCCCCAAGCAAGGATTTCAGTCCACAGGGCACAGGAAATCCTAACTAAGTCATGGAGTGCAATTCTTCATTCTTTATTTTATTTTTATAGGAATAGGTAAATTTATTGAGAATGAGAATAGAGACATTTTAAGTACATGATAGGATTTTTGTCATTGTTGGTGATGGTTATGGGGCTTGAACTCAGGGCCGGGAGCTGTCTCTGAGCTCTTTTGCTCAAGGCTAGTGCTCTACCACTTTGAACCACAGATCCAATTCTGGTTTTCTGTAGATAAGAATCTCACAGACTTTCCCATCTGGGCTGGCTTTGAATTACAGTCCTCAGATCAGTTAGGATTACAGGCATGAGCCACCAGTGCCTGGTTGATCATTTTTAAGGGGGAGAAGGGCACAGAATGACTGCCATAATGTGGTTGGGCCATTGTAGCAAATGTCACAATCCTCACAAGTCCTTTTCTCTCATGTCACCATGGAACCTGAAAATACGTGAAAAAATGTGGTATAGATAAGGTCAGCACTGGAGCCAGGTTTTAGAAAAGCAAAAATAAAATATGTTAGAAAAAGACTTCTGAGATCTTTTTTTCTCTCTTTCTGATGCAAAACTTATCTCTCTGGCTGCCCCAGCTCCCTGTAAGGAAGGATGCTTAGAGCTGACGCATCCATTTTGCAATCTTGAGAAGGCCATGATGACTCTATAAAACTATCACTCTAACATTGTGAATCTGTTGGTCCACCAATAGCTCTGGAATCTCCTACTTCTAAACTTCTTATGAAGTAAACAGTGAATGGCTATGGTTCTCTTGGAATTGGTGAGATTTTCTGTCCCTTACTGCCCAAATCACTCATAATGGTAAATTCACTTACTGCGGTTTAGCAGCTGGGTCAACACTGCTACACATTTTACTCTGCTCTCTTCTTCATTATATGATCTGTTCAATACTGTGAGGAGTAACAATATCTTCCATGTTCTGCTCGTTTTTCTTACTTGGGATGTTAGACATTTTCAGTCTTTTTCTTTGTAGGTCATTACTGACCACTCTGATAGGGTACAATGTTGATTAGACTAAGGAAATGAATGAATTGCTATTGCAAGAATGTCCCTAAGTACATCAAAGGAAAAGAAACAGACTCATTAAGTTATCATAGACAAGAAATACTGACTGTGCAGTAGGTAGTCTCGTTAGTACTGTCACCCAAAATTTTAAACATTCTTTTGCTGAACATGCACTGGTGAACAAAGACCAGAAACTGAGATCTAACAAAATGATCTCATTAAACATTAACTGCACAGCAGTAAAGTTTTGCAAACATTGGCAATTTTGTAAACCACTCCTAATTTATCTAGGAAGAAATTTTTCAAAATTATGAATTTGAAAACCCAGGAAAAGCTGCTGAAGCAGCACTGAATTTTTCTTTTTTTCTCAGCAAGAGGCTACCTGAATCCACACAACTGGTCTCACTGTTTAAGGCATGGAATTTGAGAGGAGTGTTTTTATGTTAGGGAAGAGGTAAGTGCACAGAGGATAAAAATAATGAATTGTTGTGGAAGAATGCTCTAAGGCAAACTCCCTTGTGGCACCCAACCTCAGAGTTTCAAAAGAAAGCAAGCAGTTAGAATGAATCAGTGCACTTCCTGGAACACAAATATCTGTTCACCATTAATCCAATTCATTTAAGTTCTTTTTTGCCAGTCCTGGGGCTTGAACTTGGGGCCTGGGCACTGGGCTTCTTTTTTGCTAAAGGCTATCACTCTACCACTTGAGCCATGGTGCCACTTCTGGCTTTTTCTGTTTATGTGGCAGTGAGGAATCCAACCTAGGGCTTCATGCATGCTAGGCAAGCACTCTACCACTAAGCTACATTTCCAGCCTTAAGTTCTTCTTATAGCATGTAGGATGTATCCTCGCTACTGTGAATGTATTAGTTTCAGAGGCCTGCAGGAAGGAATTCACTTTTTCATAATCAATAGCAAGTCCCCGATTAAAACTCATGTGAGATGAGCCCTCAAGTGATGCTTCTACTAATGATGGCTAATAAAAGTTGCTGAGAGCTGGTAGCTCATGTCCATAATCCTAGTTACTCGGGAGGCTGAGATCTGAGGATTGCAGTTCGAAGCCTGCTTGGGCTTCGAGTCCATGAGACTCTTATCTCCAATTAACCACCAAAAAGGGCAGAAGTGGAGCTGTGGCTCAAGTGGTACTGCACTATCCTTGTGCAAAAAAGGTCAGGGACAACTCATAGACCCTGAGTTCAAGCCCAACTATCAGCACACACACACACACACACACACACACACACACACACACACAGTCTTGAAGGAGTTAGAAACATGCATCTAATGATATTCATCCAAGTCACATCTGATAAAATGAAGTCTAGCACATCTGTGGCAATTTTCTCCAAATGGACTATGTGTTAGTACCTCTAAAGACACATGCCTCCATCAGAAAGTATGACATCGCCCCATTTGTTCGGAGATGGAGAGACTTGGAAAACATTATATGAAGTGAAATAAGCCAGGCCCAAAGAAACATAGGTCCCATGGTTTCCCTTATTTGCAATAACTAGTACATGTATAGGATAAGCAGTAAAGGCCAAAAGCTATGTACATATGACCATATAAGATGATGTTAAGCAAAATGAACCCCAAGAGAGGAACACAGCTATCTTTTTTCTTTCTTGCCATTGTTTCTAATGTATTTATAAGGTACCATGTGATTTTTTTTGTTTCTTTGTATGTTCCTCTCCCATGGTATAACCCCTGTTTTCACTGTATTTGATGTCAGAGCCCTGTATCTTTTATATATGCTTCTCTAATTCGGGGAGGGGAAGGGAAAAAACAAAATGCTTAAATAAGGATTCAGGTTGACCCATTGTAACAATGAGATGTACAAAACACTATGTTGAAAATTAACTTTACAACTTTGGTGGGGGGGAGGGAGGTAGTTATGAAGATGGGAGGGAAGGGATGGTAGGGGGAAAACAAAGGAGGATATAACAATGCTCAATAGGAAATGGACTCATTGCCTTGCTCATGTAACTGTAACCCCTCTGTACAGCATTTTTTTTACAATAAAAAACATACAAAAGAAAAAAAGACACAGTAGTCTTTCAGCCTCCCATCCACATGCCAGCATCCCTCCCATGCTCACAGAAGGTAAGGGACGTCCAATTGCTTTAGGGCCTTGAATATATTTGTGTTCATTATGAGCCATTTTTAGGAAGTGTTTTAATATACCCAAGAAGTAGCTTCCTTGGATTGTTTCCCTAATATCAAGGTGATTAGTTACTAGCTAATCTTTCTTAATCATTTCCTATAAAATATAGGGAAATTGGGGAAGTGCTACATGTATCCTATTCTTTTGAGGATTTTCTAACCTAAGCCACCTCACATAGCTGACAGAAAGGACTTCTGGGAACAATGACAACTCTCCACCACCTCATGATCCCAGTGTCTTCCTGGTTCCAGACCTTAGAGGGCACATCCTTGGCCCAGTCTGTGTGGGGGCCCAGGGAAGTGTACATAGGGAGAAGAAGATGTTTGTATTTAAGGTTTTAAAGAGATATTTGGCTTGCAAACACATTGAAAAGTCATATTTGTGAAGACAAAGGAGAAAACATTGAGTCCAAGGTTTGCCTTCTGTCCTTTGGTTCAGTTCTGTCTTATTTGTAGAGGAGGATTACTGCTGGCCTTTTTAAAATGGTTGTTGGGTTTGAGCTCAAGGCTATGCACTGGCTTGGCAAGAATGCTAACACTTGAACCACACCTCCAGCCCTTACATGCCCTTAGGTTCTTTTTCAGATAGACACTCGGTTCCTGTCTGGGGCCAGCCTCAGAGTGTGATCCTCCTACCTATCGCCTCCCACATAGCAGAGGTGGTAGGTGTGAGCCAACACATCTTATTTATTTCCCATTTTTAAACTCAGTTTGGGATTAACCAGCAGGACTTTGTGTGAGAACTCCTGAACTTACTCAGGAGGTTATTTCTAACTCTTACATAAGTCAAAGAGCAGGAAAAAAATAAGAATAAGAGTAATGTGAATAATCTGTCACCACGTGACAGATACCAGGACAAGTGAATCATATTGATTATTTTACAATAAAGTCATAACGAAGGATTGCTAATCCTCCCATTTTATCAAGGGGGAAACTGAGTCTCAGGCTGCTGGATAACCCAACTCATTCCCAAAGACCCTTGGGGTACAGACAGGTTTCAGACCAGGTTTGCCTAGCTTCGGAGCTCCAGCTGACTCTGGGCTCCTGGCTAACTCTGCCTTCTGACATTCATAATAGCCATCCTCTGTCAGTACTGAGGAAGCAAGGGCCTGGGCACCAAGGGTCTAAAATGTTGAAACTGGAAAGGCCGAGGAAAAGTCAAGGAACGATTTTAAACTTCCCCAAGTTCCACTACATGGAGCTGGGATCTGGCTCGGGATGCAAAGCAGAGAAAGGATTAGTGTGTGGTTTAGTGTTTTGTTTGATTTAGTCATTGGCTGCTGCCCACAACATGAAAATAAGAAATCTTACCTATTATGTTCCACATATCTAGTTCCTGCACTTCCCTTTCTTGGATGTTGTGCAACCTACTGCTTCAGCGACTTTTGGATGTGATCATGTCAGAGGCATAGTCTCTGTGAGCTTCTGGCTTGAGGGGGCGGGGGATGTGAATCTGATCCTGTAAATGACAGCAGTCTGCAGGCAAAGGAGTCCTGGCCTTGCTATTTTAGACACTGCTCAGCTTCTCGGAGCGCAAGTTCATTGCCAGGAAGAAGGAGCTGCCACTCACCACACTTACATAACTAGGCCAGCATTGCAGGTGTTTGATGAGTAGCAGCTGCATTAGTGCAGCACAGGGTGATAGACAAAGGGCCTCAAGATGAAAAGCCATTCCATCCTAACCAGGGAAGTGCTAAGGTACCTCCGCTTGAGCATGCAGAATCTCAAACATGTTAACTTTCAACACTGTAAAGCCCCACAGGGAATTCTCTTTCCACTATTATGCTATGAATTTTGTATCATCCATAGAAAGGGCACATTGTGTGGGAAACAACTTCATAGTTAATATTCAAAGAAGGTGCTATTTGTCCTACTGAAAGAAACATGTTTTTAACAGGTAATGATGTTTACTATATTCAGTATTTGTTAAATGAATGGCTTGGTGAACAAATGAATATTAATGTCTTTTTTTGTCATGACATTTTTACTTAACCAGGGAGCTCACAGTCAAATTTCATATCAAATCAGAGGCAACATATATTAGTCATAACACATTTGTTTTACTTCCTTTCTTTATAGGTTTTTGGTTTTCTTCCTTCCTTCCTCCCTTCTTTCCCTTCTGTCTTTCCTTCCTCTGTCCTTTCTTCCCCTCTTCCCTTACTCTCTCCTTTCCTTTTTTCTTCCATCTCCATAGTCTCTATTCCTTCTTTTTATCCTTCTTCCTTCCTTCTTTTCTCTTTTCACCTTTCCCTCCCTCCTTCTCTCCCTCCCTCCTTCTCCCCTTCCTTCTTTCTCTTCTTTCCTTCCTTCCTTTTTTATTCCTTCCTCTCTCCCTCCCTCTCTTTCTTCCTTTTAAACCCTCATACTTTAAATTGAAGCTATCATTGAGTCATGTAATTGTAAGAAGCAGAAATAAAAGCCTTCTCTGTGTACGTTGTGCAGTTTCCTCCAGTGGTAACATTTTGCATAGCTGTAATATAATGTCATAGTATGCACATGGACAGTGAGTCAATGCCCAATCTTATTGGGGTTTTCCTATTTATATTTGTGTTCTTGTGTTTGTTCCTGTGAGTGTTTTGAGTTCTACACAATTCTATCATGTAAGTTCCTGCATCCAGCACCACAGCAAAGCTCCTGAATGGCTCCAACCCCACAGCATCTCTTGTGTCAAATATTTATACCCACACCCATCTCTCCAAACCTCCTCTCTCTGTTTCCATTTCCAATCCCTATTTTCCACATCTTAGAAGTCCAAAGGATATAAGTATAAATTAATCAATGTTTTAAAGACAAGGCCATGCCTTTACCATAGCCTGGCTAGAGGTCTATAACCTGAAGCCTTTCCTAGCAGTGGAAAAGCATATCTGCATTACACACTTTTCTGAATTTTAATGTAAGCAGGAGCTATCAGAGTACCTACTGCTGCACTAATATATGCCAGATGTAGGAGAAACAAGATTGGGAGTTGTTCATGAAACATATGCTCATCAACAACTGCAGGTGTTCATCAACATCTGGGAGGCTGAAACACAAAGAAGAAATAGTAATGTAGATAACACCATTTACTTCAAAGATTCATGTTCTAGTATAGATTGAGGGGCTTATTGTTTGTATATAAGTAGTGTG
The DNA here is from genome assembly GCF_019054845.1 of Dipodomys spectabilis. Classification (NCBI taxonomy): domain Eukaryota; kingdom Metazoa; phylum Chordata; class Mammalia; order Rodentia; family Heteromyidae; genus Dipodomys; species Dipodomys spectabilis. The sequence goes on from NW_024870750.1 coordinate 4,589,457, forward strand.
TAAGCTTCAAGAGAGCACACTCATAATCCTATCATTAAACCTACCTAGCACCATAACTGATACATGGCAGATAATCCGTAAATATCCACTTAATGAAGAGATGAACCTTCTACATTAAGGATGATGGGAGAAATACTGAAGGGAGAATATGTACTTATAACCAATCACCTTCAATTATTAAATTAGAGATTAATTCTATTTAGATTTTTGCACTGAAACCGTAAAGACTGATGAATTGATATCCTCTATATACAGAGTCCTGAGAAGGTTCTATGTACACAGCAAATACTATTGCTTACTTCTTGTGGTCTATAAATGACATTGACACTATCATTAGCACCATTTGTAACTGCACTGGCAGCAATTAGGGAATAGATTCAATTAACTACTGGTTGCTTATGACTTGAAAGATAAGTCAGACTTCGAAACAAAGAAGCATTAATAAAATTCAGAAAGTAGCCCAAGAGAGAAATCAAAGCTTAAATGATGCCTACATAATTGATGCTCAGAAAAGACGTTTGAGATGGAAAGGATGCAAGCAAATCCATGGTGTGCGTGGCAGAATGTCAAGGAAGAGGCAGAGCAATATGGAAAGTGTCAGTGACGTAAGACAATGTAGTTCTGTTGACTTCTTATCCCTAACTAACCAAATCAGAATTGCTGTAATTTGCATTTTTAACAGGGGGCTTTCACAGGTTTAACAGCTTTCACTGAAAAACAGTGAGTCACAGTTCTTAAATCAATAAAATATGATAAAGAACCACAGCATTGAATGTAAGGGTCAGCTCTGCTTGTCTGTCTTCATTTAGGAAAGATGGTACCTAAGGAGATTGTTCTGGAATGGTATTACATACTTAGTCAATAAGAGGATATTCCTTGCTTTCATCTTACCCCACTGAGAATGCAGAATTCACAACCAGGCTACATATCTGTACCTTGGTTCTCCAGTGCTCTAGTTCCCATTTCCTGAGCCAGGCGTCAGGGCTGCCACCTCAAAGCTGTCTTGGGATTTTGCTCTTTCCTCTTTCTGAGGTGATTTGTGATCTCTTTATTCCAGAATCTCAGTCTTTGAGTCTTTCTGTATCCTTGGACCCTGAATTTTTTGCATTTGTGAGACTTGAACTTGGGGCCTGGGCACTGTCCCTGAACTTTTTTACTCAAGCTAAGCCCTCTATCACTTTAAGCCACAGTTCCACTTTCAGTTTTCAGGTGGTTCATTGGAGCTAAGAGTCTCACAGACTTTCCTGCTTGGATTGGCTTGGAACTGTGATCCTCAGATCTCAGCCTCCTGAGTAGCTAGGATTATAGGCCTGAGGCCCCTGCACCAGCTTGGATCCTCCTTTTTAAGTTATGTTAATTCAATACAATCGAAGTGTTATATCTCTGAACATGACTTTGATTTTTCTGAATTGGAGCTTGCCAAGGCAGAGGTTTCCTTTGCTTGATGTTCAACAAGCTTATTCATAACATCTATTTTCCCCCCAAAGATGAAGATACCTCATCCTTCCGGTCAATGAGGAAATAGTGGTTATCCTTTGGGGATGGGAAAGAATAATAAGTGCACAAGAAAAGTCCACTTTTTTTACGAGCATGAGAGAAGAGGAGCAATTTGAAATGTCATACAATTAGTCAGATACTACATTGCATAGATGAAGTATAATGTGAAAGAAGAGAGCAAAATCAAAAGATTGATATTAGTGCTGGAAATTTTAAATTATTAAACAAAATTAGCAACTTAAAAATCTGTCTCTAAAGAGGAAGAGGATGCAAGGAGGAGGCATGGTTACCCTAGGAAAGGAAGCTAGGAGCTTAGAGTCTATAGGAAAATGGGGGGCGGGGGAGGGAGGGAAAGCTTGCTCTTGCAAGTTCGAAGCAATCACCCAACCTTACACATCTAGTTTCTAGAGGTGGTCAGGACTTAGAAATCATGACCTCATTTAAGAAAAAAGAAAAAGAACAAAAACAAAAGAAAGAAAAGAAAAAATGGCCAACTATCTCACTCCTGAAAGGCAACAACATGGATTTTTAGCTTTGCATGGAAATTTCCTAGCAAACCATATGGCCCATTTCTGTCTTTTACTGTTAGAAATGCCCCCCTAAAATAGTATTTCTCACAAAAATAACATTCTTTCCCCACTCTAAGTATCTTGGCATCCAAAATCTATTCTAAGCATTAGAAAGCTAAATTAGTCAATGTTATTTACAACAATGACTACCACATTCTGGACTGTGATAGCTTTCTTTGAATTGCCAAGATGGGAACAAGGGCATGATTAAAAAAAAAACAAACCCTGAAAAAGAAATCAAGGCAACCTGACCTGATTTGGGCTGTTGAGAGGCTGACTGAGAAGGAGAGACTGCCTATCTAGACTGGGTAATGGGCTTTACATTTTGTCTATCACCTGCTACCACACAGTGCGCTCAAATAGCATACAATTGTCTGGAGTGTCCATACGAAGCTGCTTAAAATTACAAGGGAGCTAGACAAAATTTCTTCCTTTCATTTTGGCTCTAATAGAAAGGACTTGTTTTTGTTTTATGCATATATGTGTCTATATGTACGTATATATTATATATAATATGCTGAAATAAAAGCTTTATTCTTATTGTGGGCCCACAAGATTTAAGTAAGGCTTGGTGTGTTGTAAAATGCAACAACAATGAAATTTTACTGCAACTGCTTCGTACCCAGAAGGCTTTACAAAGCATAGACAGAATGTGGCTATTTCCATGGTACCTGTCACCATGGTAGCGGGGCAGACCTCCTGCCAGAACAATTGAGTTAGTAATAAAACTCTTGGCTAATGCCTCCTAAAAGCTTTGCTCTTGAATAAGTGGCATTTTCTGTTGGTTTAAAAAAAGTCATAAAATTCCTCCCCAAAAGACAGTTGTTACTAAATATTGCTTAATTGTACTGAAAACAAAATAATCACCTCTCCTCTCATAGCAGAGAAGAATTCCTTGCTTCTTGTTAGAAGAAGAACATATTCCTGTAAAACTGGAATATGTTGTGCATTGGACTCCATTTTGAAGTTATTCTGGACAAAGTTTAATTAGGAGAAGCGATAGCAGTTATTGTTTATAGTAAGGTCTGTAATTTTAACTGGCCTGTATATTGGTTGATAATAAAATACAAGGCTAGTTCCAAATTCTCAGTTTTTTGATGAATCCAAATTTGTGGTTTATTACATGCTTTGTACTTAATGTTAAAAACATGGAGATAGGTTGGTACCATGGCTTATCCTACAATCTTAGCTATTTAGGAAACTAAGATCCAAAGATGGTGGTTTGAAGCCAGCCTGGGCAGGAAAGTCTATGAGATTCTTCCCAGGGACAGTGCCTAGGCCTTGAGTTCAAGCCCCAGGACTGGCACAACAAACAAATCAGCAAAAATTATGGATAGAAAAAATTCTGGAAAATGTGTTAAAATTATGGCTGTGGCTTCCCAGGTAACGACATTGTGTATTACAGTGATCCTGACCTTTCTACATTTCTGTGTTCAGTGTGTGTGTGTGTGTGTGTGTGTGTGTGTTGCTATCCTCATGTTCTCCTTTTTTTGTTTTTTCAAGTTGTCCTTTTTTGTGATTTTTTTTCATCTCCTCAATTCCATTAACCTCTCTCCCTTCTCTTTTTCTTTAACATGTATATATATATATACATACACACACACACACACAAATTCATATATGTAACAAACCCTTTGTGTATATGTATGATATGTACATACATATCATATATATATATATATATATATATATGATTTTATATATTTTTCATGGATTTTCCAGTTCATTAGAATACAAGTTTCCAAAGTATTCTCTAATTATCCTCTGGATTTTATTGGTATTTTTTAGGATATCCATTTAGGCATTTTCCTCTTTCTTTTGGTAAGTTTGGCTGGGTGTTTAGTTGTTTGTTTTTTTTAATCATGGAAGGTTTTCATTATTCCTTCAATTATGTAGGATAGCAGTGTTGGATGCACTAATCTTAGCTGACAGGTATCTTCTTTCTGAGCTTAGGATATATCATTCTATGTCCTCCTTTCTTTTAGAGTTTCTGTCATGAACATCTATTATTCTAATGAATTTGCCTTTAAGGTGACATGTTACTTCTCTCTTGCAGCTTTCAAAATTCCTTCTTTGTTCTTCATATTCAGTGCTTTAACAATAATATGCTTAGAGGTGTTTCTTTTCTGATCTTCCTGTTTGGTGCTCTGAAACTTTTTTTAAAAAATTTATTTTATTGTAAAAATGCTGTACAGAGTGGTTACAGTTACATTAGTAAGGCAATGGGTACATTACTTGTAGATCATTGTTACCTCTTCCCTCCCCTCCCCACTCCTTTCCCCCATATTTACACATCTGTCTCCTGTCCATTGATTTGCCTTTCCTTATGGTGAGAGATGTTGAGCATTTCTTCTTATATCTATAATTTGATAATACCAAAATTTTAACTAGCCTACTGACCACACAATTCAGAAGGCATTTGGAGTGATGAATCCTGATTATTTTATCTCCACCCTGCCCCAGCTCTCATTCCTGTCCATTATCACCACCAGAGATGGTTATCATCCGTTTTACATTGATTATGGATCTGCTCCTGAGTTGCAGATATACCAAGCATACTTTTTCAAATGTCTCATGGGCACATTCTGTATCACATTCTCCCAGGGCTATGTTCTACCAAGTAGTTCTTACTTTCACTCAGCCAATCAATAAAAACACACGTGTCATCCAGATTCCCTGTTCTTTCCACTGTTCTCTTCACACTCACATTCACTCTTTTATTTCTATTGCTCAAATGTCTCTCAAACTCATCCTTTCAGGTGTCACAACTTTATTTCAAGTTCAATCTCTCATCACAGTTTTTGTTAGGACTTTCCAACTTTCCTCCTGAGGAGAAATCTCTCTAAATGTAAATTTTCACATGGTTTATAAAACCAGAAGACTTTTTCACCAATCTGGCTCCTTCCTATCTCTTGTTGTCTCACACAGTATCCTTCTAGAAAAAAAGAAATGGTCCTCGTTCCTTGAGTCCACATGCTACTTTACCCATTGGGATTTACATTTTTCTCTTCAACTAAGACCCTCATCTGTTCCATGTTTGAGCAAACATTTATATTTTAAGACTTAGCTTAAAGTTCAGCTCATTTTGTCCCTTCTAATTTATGTTATCATTATTTCTTAATCACCTGATAATTTATTCATTCAACCAAATTTACCATATGTCTAATATAATGCTATGTTTTATGCTGGATGGTGTCTCTGTCCCAACAGAGATACTTATCATATTTACTGGCCTCAGTTATTTACACATCTGTCTCCTGTCCATTGTCCACAGAGGGCAGAGACTTGCTAATAATCATCTTCCCTAGCACCAGCTTGTCCAAAGTTGGTGCTAAATAGATGTGATGAGTCAACTCAAACAAATGGAAATGATGCTGGCTAAACGAATAGAGCAATAAAACTTTGGCAGTGTAAAACTAACAAATATTTCAATGAATGTTAGTTTTTCATAGGAGTGAAACACACCATCTATTTTTATATGGGACAAGATTAAATACACTCACTGAGCACATGATTTATCAGTCCTTAGAACCACTTTGGAGAGATTAAGTGGATCATTTCTTAGTTCTGTAATGGTCCTATGACTAAAGCAACTAATCACAGGGAATATACTTATCTCTACTCCAGAAACAAATTTCTAATACACATTGCACTTATTTGCCTACTAGAAGTCTATTTATAGGGTCATTCAGCATTTAAGGAGTAGTAATTTGATTTATAGCCAGAGAAGTGACATTTTGGTGCTTAGTTGACATTACAAAAGGTCAAGTGACACAGAATTCTTGGTGAGACTCACTCTGTGATTGATATTTGAATCTGCAAGCCTGTTCTCCCTCACTAAGAGAGGTTTTGATCTTATTCCAAACTCAATCTTGTGTTCTGTTTTTCTAGGAAATTACTAATTAATAAGTGATTTTTAATGGAATAAATACATTAGTTTACCAGTTTAGATATGTACAAATAAGGCACAAAATTTCATAACTATATGAACTAACAAGTAAGATTTCTTTTCTGGTAAGATTTCTTTTCTGATTTAAACATTTCTGTCATCCTTGAATAGGGATGTGAAAACTAGCACCTTTGTAATATGGTTGACATAGAAAATGTATTGCAGATTTGAAATAATATCTATTCATTATAAATCTTTGTCAATTTATTAAGTACTTGGGACTAGAATTTTTTTTTATTTAAACATTTCTGTCATCCTTGAATAGGAATGTGAAAACTAGCACCTTTGTAATATGGTTGACATGGAAAAATGTATTGCAGATTTGAAGTAATATCTATTCATTATAAATCTTTGTCAATTTATTAAGTACTTGGGACTAGAATTTTTTTTCTTTTTTTTTAACTTTAGAAGATTGAAAGAAGCTTATGTTTCTGGCCATCCCCCAAACACTTCACAATAGGTACACTTTCCTGAGATCTGTTCACTGTAGGATTAAATAGCACCAGGGGTGGCTTTTAACCACAACTTCTGAAAACTTCCTTTGTTCCTCAACCAGGTGAGCCAAGTCACAAATCTGTTTATTCATTTCTATTTCCTGAAAGGTTAGATATTCTAGCTCAATAGCAGGTCCCTGGAAGGATTCCTTTCTCTTACTTTAGAAAAACTCTTTTATTCCTTAACCTCTTTGGTTTCAGGTGCCTTTATTAGTCCAAAAAGTTCTTTTGGCTTTGCCTGCAGTGAAAGAAAACGGATAAACCATCTAATTTGCTTTTATGGTTGCCTGTTCTTGTCCAAGCCAATACCCTTCCCTATGAAGAGTATCTCAGCGTTCTCATCGTCTTCATGTGGTCCTTCATATTGAGGATTGTGCTTTGAGTTCATTTCTTACTAGTAATAATTACAGTGGTCACTGTTCAGAGGCTGCAAAGCCTTCTGCATTTAAAATTTTACAGGGATCAGGCAAAATATGTACAACATGTATTTACTTTGATATTATATAGTCATACAACCAGGAAAGATCTTGTGAATTTCAATTAGTATAATTTTCTTTCTTCTTTCTTTCTTTTCTTCCTCCCTTTCTTCTTTTCTTTTAAAGTCCTCCTCATACTACCCAACTCTTCTTACTCAGCTTGTTTTTTTTTAACTAATGTTAGTACTGTGATCTATTTAAATTATCTATTTTGTAACTATTCCTAGACATATTACTTATCATTAGTATTATTCTTTTTTGTCAGTTGTGGGGTTTGAAATCTGGGCCTGGGCACTGTCCCTTAGCTCTTCAGTTTAAGGCTAGTGCTTTACCACTTGAGTCACAGTGCCACTTCAAGCTTTTTCTGCTTATGTGGTGCTGAGGAATTGAACCCAAGGCCTCATGCATGCAAGGCAAGTATTCTACCACTGAGCCACCTTCCCAGCCTGACATTTACTTAATTAAAAAAAAAAACTAGTGTGTTTCACTGCAACTCATCTTTTTCCTGTTACTGACTTTATTACATTATATTTAATTCCTAGGTTTATAAAAATTTATACTTTCTAATAACAATAGGACTTCTCTCTAAAATTTATAGTATTTAGAGAATGATAGTATGCCAATAATACTCTATAGAATAATTGCTTATACCAATATTATATGTAATATACAGCATACTGTAGTGTTGTATAATAAATATCCTATAGGATTATAACTGTTGAAATAATATTTTATAAAATATGAATTGTGTATTCTATTTATGTATTTTTCTTTCTTCATAGAAATGTAAGAATCTCATATTATCAAATTCCTTTTGCTCAACAGATAAGAGTTTAAACATTAAGGTTCAATCAATTCTCTTCTAATCTCTTCAGCTTTCCTCATTTTAAAATAGGTTAAGTTCATCTAATATTTTTGTTGCATTTTGTTCTATTATTTTCCTCCATAAGATAGTTTTCAGAGTCTGTTTATCAGAAAATATCTATTTTTCCCCTTTTATATAAATAGTAGCTTGGTCAGATACAGAAGTCCAGATTCAAAATCATCTCTCTATATAAATCTGAAATCTTTGCAGCCCTGTCTTCTCAAGTATAGCTGCTAATAGAAATCCATTGTTACCTGACTGATACTTGTTTCTTTATTCATTACTCTCCTAATTCTGGAATCTCTAAGTACATCCTTCTGACAGTCCTGAAATTTCATCAGAACAGGACTGATTATGTGTCCATCTCTGTCCATACTGATAGCTATATTGAGGCCAATGATTCATATCCTTCTAAAACTCAAGAATATTTTCTTGTTCAGGCACTGGTGGCTCACACCTGTAATCCTAGCTACCCAGGAAGCTGATAGCTGAGGATCACAGTTCCAAGTTTAAAGCCAGACTGGGCAGAAAAGTCCATGTGATTTCTATCTCCAAAATAATGAACAAAAGTCAGTGGTAGAGGTATGGCTAGAATGGTAGTTCAACAAGGACTGCAGAAAAGAAAGGGGAAAAAAATCTTTCTTTTGTTATTATGAGTGCTTGAATTACAATTACTATTTCCATCCATTTTTTCCCTGATGTTGGAACTGGTTAGTTGATAAGCTCTAGGGCAGGTTCTATGTCATACATGTTTGTCTTCTAGTAAATGTCTCTGTACCATCATAGGCCAAGGGCCATCTTTAATGATTATTATGCTGCCAGGTTAAGAATATGTATGCAAGGAGGGCTGAAGTTTGCAATGGAGGTGTTGAGAATATTCTTCCCTAGTAACACATTACTAGCTCTATCATTCCTCTATCTGTCAGTTATGGAAGTCAGAGTCTCCACAAACTCTGTTCTGCTTCCTTGAAGCCACACAGTACTCTTCCTAGGTTCCCTCTCAATAGAGAAGACAGGGATGATCCTTTTCTTTCTTTTTGTCACTTATGGGGCTTGAACTCAGGCCCTGGGCCCTGTCCCTGAGTTCTTTTTGCTCAAGGCTAGCATTCTACCACTTTGACCACAGCTCCACTTACGGTTTTTTGGTGGTTTTTGGAGATAAGTGTTTCATGGACTTCTCCTGCCCAGGCTGGCTTTGAACCATGATCCTTAGATCTCCACCTCCTGAGTAAGTTAGGATTATAGGCATGAAGCACCAGCTCCTGGTTTAGGGAAGACACTTCTCTTTATGGGACAGTTCTCTGGAGTCAAAGGTTCAGCCCTTATTAGCGATGTCAATGAGCCTCATTGTCTTGCCTATACCAGGCCCAGCTCACTTTGCCTGCAGCCTTGTCAAGCTCGAGCCTCTCTAGGTCCTCTTGGATGAAGTACACTGATATGGGTCACGATGCATTGTAGCAATAAACTGACAGGTTGAATTGAAACTCTTTTGTACAACTACTGAAAGATAATCAAAAAATTAAGAGAAAAAAATGAGGTGTATTTACTTGCAGATTTATAGGCACATTCTAGTTAGCACAAATGAGGGAAACCATGCAGCCTATGTTTCTTTGGCTCTGGCTTACTTCACTTAATATGATTTTTTTCAAGACTTTCCCTATGAATGGCACAATATCCTTCTTTCTGATGGATGAGTAGAATTCCATCTTGACCCATTTGTCCACTGAGGGACATTTAGGATGATTCCATATCCTGGCTATGGTAAACAATGCTGCAATAAACATGGTTTTGCTGGTGGCTTTAGTGGAATGGTTAGTGGTCCATTGGTTAAATGCCCAGGAGTAGAATTGGGCCTGGGCGCTGTCCCTCAGCTCTTCAGCTCAAGGCTAGCACTCTACCACTTGAGCCACAGCGCCACTTCCGGCTTTTTTTTTTTTTTTTTGTTTATGTGGTGCTGAGGAGTCGAACCCAGGGCCTCAGGCATGCAAGGCAAGCGCTCTACCACTGACCCACCTTCCCAGCCCTTGCCACAGGTCTCTAAGACATATATGGGATATTTATAACATGGGATATTTATAGATGGCAGTGGGGAGCTGAAGTCACTTGAGAAGCTATCGTGAGAACCAATGAATGGGTCAGTGAATTTTGATGTATGTTCAAACAAGTATGATGAACAATTGGAATCAATGTGCTAGAGAAGCATACACACTTAGTGACACAGATGTAGAAAATATAAGACAAAGAGTGAGAACTGTATCACAATACCATCATTTAAAATTGAAAACCCACCAAATATATAGTGTGGAGAAATTCCATGGAGAAATTCCATGATGGCAGATTTCTTTGGAGGGGAGGAGAAGGGGATGAGAAAAGAAAGAGGGGTAAGATAAAGTACCACGAGAGAAGGATATTTCAATGATACAGACCATCCTCGAAAAGGGCATGACTAACGTGGTTCCCTGTATTTGAGTTATGTCTCCTGCTACCCACCACCAGATACATCTCCCATCATCAATTAATGCCCAAATATTTTATCTATGTAACTATGTAGAAACTGATGTAGCTAGATTAACATATTTATCTTCTTCAAAATAAAAGACACAAAATAATCTTATTCATCTTTCCATACCTACAAGCTTATCCTTTACATCATAAAGTATCTCTTGCATCAAGAGCTGATCATCAAATAAATCTCCAACTGGTCATAATGACACAGCAGTGACATATTATAAATGTCATAAATAACATGGAATAGTTTGAGTTAGCCTGAGCTTCACAACAGTATACCTTCTCTGACTTTAAATAAATTCCTTCAATTGTAGTAATTTCATATACAGTAATTTGGAATGTTATTGATGCATTGGTTGGATTTTTTTTTTTTGGTCGTGGGGCTTGAACTCTGGGCTTGGACACTGTCCCTGTGCTCTTCAGCTCAAGGCGAGCGCTCTACCGCTTGAGCCACAGTGTTTTCTAGTGGTTTATTGGAGCTAAGAGTCTCATGGACTTTTCTTCCAGGGCTGGATTCGAACTGCGATCCTCAGATCTCAGCCTCCTGAGTAGCATTGGTTGGAAAGACCAATGATTGACATCTCTGAAAGATCATGACAGAACATGTCTGCTTTTCTAGAAAAATTTTCCATGGTCAAAAAAAGATACTGTAGTTAATGATGACTTACGTTTGTTAAATTTATGTAAACATGTATTTAATGAAAGTAGTCAACCTTAATGTCTACATTGATCATTAATATACATGGTGTTCCAATAATTCTCAAAACACAAATGGAATTTTTATACCTCTCTACTACTAAGCCACATTCTTAGCCTGAAAACGATACTTTTTAAGGCAATGTAGATGAATGCCCCCAAAGCCCCAGGACTGCAGTTCTAACTCTGCAGTTATAAGGGAGAACCTACAATAATTTACTCCTATTATTCCCCTCCTTTCCTTCATCCTTCTTACTTATCCATCAACATATGGATTGGCTGTGTCAGATACTTTAACCAAAGAGATGTGAGGGAACATAGATTTGCCAGGTCTGAGCAGGAACATGAATGTGATCATATGCCATCCTTGGATCAAGAGAACATCATTATCCTGGAGAGGGGTTGCCCTTTTAGCATGCATTCCACAACAGAAACATGTGGAACTGATACAAGCTGAACAGATCCCAAGGGCCTTCAGCACAGCCAAACTCCGATGAAACATGCAGGATACAAACAACAACAAAAACCTACAAAGAAACAGACCCCAACTCTTTCTTCTTGCAAATCCCTAACATCTAGAGATTATTATAAACTAAAACAAAGTGAAAAAATTACTGACTTAATAATAGACAAAAATTGCCATCTAGTCTATCCATGTAAATCGGGAATAATTCTTAGCCTGGCTTGGTGGTACATGTCTGTAATACCAACTACTCTGGAATCGTAGGTAGGAGGATTGCAGTTTGTGGCTCGTCTCAGTAAAACAGCACAAGATCCTATCTAAAAAATAACAAAAGCAAAAAGGTCTCAAGTGATAGAGTATCTTCTTAACAAGTGCAAGTCTTTGAGTTTCAAATCCAATATCTCAAAAAATGTTTTTTATAAAAGAATTTTCAACTAGTCCGTCCCTCAGCTAAGCTCACTGCTCAGTCATCCACCACTGAGGACGCTGTGGTGGCTCCAGGCTCTCTGGGGCTGAGTGCAAGTACAGCAGGACTGGTCTCCGGAGAGGGAGCTGAGTCCCATCTTCCTAGATGCAATGAGGATCCCGGTAGAGCCCCCAGCATTTGGAAGTTCACCATCCTCCAGTACTGAAATGAGACACTGAAAACTTAAGCCTCCAGACTCAGAAAATTAGTTACACAAGAGGTAAAGGTGATCTCAAGGCAATTTACTTCTGCACAGAAGGGTGCATAGCCACTCTACCCAGAGTTAAGCAGGCTCAGTGAGTGGGCCACCTCACTTAATTTTTATTCTAACACAAGGAATAGTGCTCTCCCCATTAGGAGCTGGGCTCACATGCTCTTGACTATCAAGGGGATGATTTAAGTAAGCTAGAAAATGTTCTCTTGATGCAAAAGTTCCCACCCAAAAGTGGCCTGCTTTTCAGCCTTATAATTAAGGACTCAAAGCCTTGATATGGCTGGCTGGTTATAAACAACACTGCTGATAGTTACAGGTTAAAGTCCAGAAGCAAATAATTTCATGAAATAGAAGTACCAGGAAATATCAGTACAAAATGGCAAATGGTTACAAAATGAAGACACTTTAGTTTGACAGAAAAGACTGCTTTTTCTCATAATAGCAACAGAAAGAAGCAGATTAAGAATGCTCTCTAGCTCAAGGAATATGTAACCTCATTTAACAAAGCTTAGGAGATCCTATTCCTGTTAGTCAAACAACCATAAATGATAAAGAAAACCAGGATTAGTGCAATATTATTGTATGCAAAATACTTGCAGATTTTTTATTGTATTTTCTAGTTTACACTCAAAAGTGCACCAAGAACATGCAGATTTAGAATCAGCTATTTAACCATTCTTTTGTTTAATCATCCTTTTATTAGGAGTGAGGAAAACTAATGGGATGTCTAGGCCTGCCCAGAATGTAGTCAGTATACAGGTCTACCGGGGGAAGATGGGTAGGCTGCAGTTGGGTCAGTATAGGAGAAAAGAGAACAAACATACTATTAGAAGCCACCTGGTAACCTTTCAATCCTGATCCAATCCTGGAGTGGAATCCCAAGAGAAAGCCTTGTTGGATGTAATGCCCTCTCTTATGGAAACAGGGTACACTAGGGGCGCAAGAGGAGCAGTAGCTAGGAAATGGATCCTGGATTGGATCCAGGTGGGAGGAGAACAGGTTTACCACCAGGATCAGGAATTTTTCAGGAAGGGTTGGGGAAGTTGTGGAACTGGGAAAGTCAGGAAGACTGGATAGTGAATACATGGGAGGCAACTTCTAACATGAAAACAGGAGACCAAGTTGTAAAATGATGCAGTGATACAGTATCCTTGCTGCCTGTTACTCCACACTTGAGCTCTGCTCCCCAACCCCCCACCCCGAGAGTCTGCAGCAGAAGAGAATCTAGTGATGGAGGTCACGGTCATACAGTCTCCAGTATAACTGTGAAGGCACTGAGCTGGAGCTGGGCCTGCTCTGGCCCCCATGTGGGCAGGATGGATTGCAGAGGGAAAGCAGGGAGCAGCTCTCGACGTGACTCCACCCATTCTGCCTGGATCACAAGGGTCTTGCCACGCCCCCTCTGTTCATGTTTCTCACTGACCAATGGGAGACGAGAATTGGGGCCACACCCACATTCCATGTTGCCTAGTACCACTGGCATTCTGCTCTAACTGGCTCACACCACTACTAGCAGTTGAGGGAGGTGGAGGTGCTGCGTGGTGATTGACAAAAATCAAGCTGATTCTGGCGATCTGGAGATCGGAGATCTTGTTGGAAGTAGATAGTTGGTGGTAAATGCAAAGATAGAGGTAATGTCACAGAGCCTGGGAATGTGCTGGGGGGAGGAGGAGGAAGGCCTCCCCAATCCTGGATGAGGAATGTCCTGGGATGGCTGAGCAAACAAGACAAGAAAAATTAGCTTCAGGGTATGATAGGCCACTCGGAATGGTCCAGGAAGCAGAGTAAAGTTGGATGATGTGGTGGCTGCGGCAGCTTTCACGATGAATTCTTTTGGAGGCATTTTTGATCTCATTAGATGAGTATTGTCCTTAATGATAAGGAAACCGGGAAAATGAAGACCAAGGATGGCAAAGTAGTAAAGCACTCTTCTATGATGGAGACTTTGTTTCAGGAAAGGTCAAGTTAGCCTTTAAGCAACCTGAAAAGAGGCTAGAACACCAAGGAATTAGAGCTGAATTTATAGGTTAAAATGAACTTTTCAATGACAAGAGTAATAGTCACAATTTAAATCTAGTGAACAAACTAGTTCTACCTAGAGAACTGACTCAGAGCAGAAGTTATGATTTTGAATTTATGCAAGTTGAAAAGCCATATGAGTCATACATTGGTGCCAATGTCCACCTGAGGTGGTATTAAGGTGATGATAGAAGACTGACAGACATGGTGAAAAAGTATGGTCTTACTGTTCATCAGCTTGCCACCTATCTGATGTTAACAACTCTATTAAGATGGAAATGGGCGTTTAAACTTGTTTAAATATAGTTTGACTATAAAAATCAAAGTATTATTTAAAAGATGCAATTGTTGGGAAAACTTACTTCTTAGTAGTAGGAATAAAAATACAACACACGGAATTACAACTGATCAAAAAAAGAGAACACAGGAATAAGACCCAGCACCATCATAGAAACAGAAACAATTGCCAAAGTAGAAATAAATGGATGGTGCACCAATTACAGATGAATCTATTCCAATGAGATTGTTTTTTAGCAGGATGACCCAACTTCAACAATGAGAGATGTGAATAGAAAATTTTCAGTAAGATAATTTTTTTAATCTAGTGCTTGTTGATGAGAAAGACAGAAGGTACTTCAAGCAACAGGAAATTTTATGGAGGAAAACTTCTGAAAAACAGAAAACAGAACAAACTTTTCATCAGTGATTTGAATCCCCAGAATTACAGGCATCTGCTGAACAGCCTGAAATGAGAACTGAATAGGAGGAAACAAGAATGACAAACTGTAACTCTTAAGTTCATCAGGTTCAAGACGGTTGCCGCTTGTAGCAGGAAATTCCATGTATGATAATCTCCCTCTTATCTTCCCTGCATTTATTTTATAGTGTAACTAAATGTTCTTCATGTATTTTATACATTTTAAAAAGTGTTTTCTTTGAAACACTAGAGATTTCTTAAGCTTCTTTTTTAAAAAAACACCAATGAACACTCATATATGTAGAAACATGTAGACATATAGTCAGTATAGACATTTAAGAATTTTCATGTGAGTAGATTGGTATTTATATCTTTGCTTTCTTTCTGAATGTGTCTCCTTTTTCCTACTGACTACTTCATTCTCTTTATGCAAAAAATTAATTATTTTGTGTCCAAGTAGAATTAGGAAATCTGAGTGGCCCTTATATCCTACAGTTATGAAAACATGCCTTCTCAATATTTTTTTGAGAATTATATTTTTACATATGCATTCCAGACATGTGTATGGCGTGTTTCACTGTAGGTGTTTTCTGAGCCTACTGCTGCATACTTCTTGTATTTTATCTCTTTTGGATTTTCTGCAGTATGAATATTAATTTTTTGCCAAGGGATTATGTGGTACGTCATTGTGGCATACTTTCCTCCATATTAATGAGCCATTTGCTACTATCCAGCAATACCATATGTGTTGTAATGTGGAGATGACATATGTTAGCATATTAGAACTTATTAAACCTATGTAATTTTTCCATAAATACCTTGAAATGTATATTTTAATTTAAAAATATTTTTGCTATGGGTAAGTAAATACCATTTTCTCAACTTTACAAATTTATTCAGTTTTCCGTAGAAAGCCTGGGAAAACCAGGACTCAGCAAGTCCTGTAATACATATGTAGTTATCTAGACCTGGACAATTTTATGTGCATATCTGGATCTTTGGCTAGTTCAAAGTCACATATAAACTTTGCCCTTGCCTATTTGTCTTTTAGCACTACATTCATTTGTTCAATAAGAGAAGAGTGGGCTAGAAATGTGGCTCAGTGGTAAAGTGCTTGCCTAGCAGGCATGAAGCCCTTGGTTCGATTCCTCAGTACTACAGAAACAGAAAAAGCCAGAAGTGGTGGTAGAGTGCTAGCCTTGAGTAAAAAGAAGCTAAGGGACAGTGCCCGGGCCCTGAGTTCAAGCCCAGGAGAAGATTGCTATCCTCCTCATATGCATGGGGTCTGGTGGCAAATACAATACATGTGGACTGTGGGAGCCCAGACAAGGCTGCTATGTAGAAACTACTTTCAATGAACAAAGTTCATTAGTTTAAATATACTTCAGGGCAAGTTGTCAGTTAAACTTATGAGAAAGCTAAATAACACAAGTAGTTTACTATTCTACTACTATGGAACTTGGATAAAATAAGTCAGTGACCAACTTCTTTACAGGCCCAAGTTTTCACCTGCCATGTGCTGGAGCATCTATGAATGGTAGTGTTATCTATCAAGTAAGTGGCTCTTCAGAGTTTCAGAATTTTATAATGTCAAATATTTTCATGGTCACTTGCACGTAGTAATCTAGAAAATACTCAGAGAGTTTGAAAGCCAATCGTATGTAACCAGCCTTGAATTGCGCCACCATGATGTATAATAAAGAATCTGAAACAGAAAAACAAATCAGCTGCAGACAAGAAACTCCTGCAAGAATTCGTTTCTGCTGAGGAATTGTCCTGGTGGAGCCATCAAAGCCAACAAAAAGAATAAAATTAAAAAGGGAGGTAACCCCAAGACAGACATTGCTGGGGATTGTAAATCAGCCAAGGGTGCGGCCAAAGACCATGTTGACTCTGAGCCTCCCTGCCAGTGTCCTTTCCACTGACATTGGAATCAGTAACAACTGTCACAAGTCTACTTCAATTTTCCAATGGAGCTCTACCCTGATATAGCCACCAGCAAGTTCAAAAGGAAATGGAGGAGTGAGCAGGCACAGCTGGAAAGCTAGAGAACATAAAGGAGTTAGTGACAAAATTCAAGTTGGAGAGAGACAAGTTTGCAGAAGACTTGATGGTGGAGAGCTCCATGTGGAAGGACAAGGTCAAACAGCTCTTGGAGCAGATGAGCCAACTGAGGAGAAAGAACAAAGGGTGAGGCAAGTTTTGGAACTAGAGATCAACCTTGTAGAACTGAGAAGGCAGCTGGTAGAGCTGCTGCCCTGGTAGCTGCCTGTAGGGCCATCTCAGGCTGAGCTGCAGCTACAGAATGAGCCGTAGAACCTGGAGCAACAACTTCCAATCCAGATACAGGAAAACCAGAGCTCAGTCCTTGAGCAGCAGGAGCAGCTGTGGAAATGGAGTCTGAGAAATGGAGTCAGCATGCTGAGGATCTGCACAAGATCCTTAAGACAATAGAAAAAGGGACCTGTGGCCATGAAATGCAAACTTGTACACAACCAAGAGCTGAAAGATCAGCTGCGGGATGGCTTCCATAGATTGAGCAAAAGAGAAGGAAGAGCTTATCAGCATCCTGCACACAGAACAGAAAGTGAAGAAGCATCTGTAGGAGAAGCTGGAGCAGCTAGAGGAAAAGTTAGGAGAAATGAGAGATGGCTGAGTTAAAAAGCCAAGCAGCTCAGAATCTGCAAGAGCAGCATGACCAGAACCTGATCAAGCTGCAGGAGCTAAGAGCTACCTGTGGCCAGCACATGGCCTCCACTGAGCAGCTGACCTCAGAGAAGGAGGCCCTGCAGCAGCACCTGCTAAAGCAGACCCACCTGCTAGACCAGATGAAGTAGGTGGAGAGCAAATTGGAGGCCTATATTTGGTCAGTCAAAAGTTACAGGACACTCTGAAGTGCCTGGAAGCAACCAAACACTAGAACAGCTGCAGGCCCAGCTGAACTTCCTGGATTTCCCTAGGTCAAAGAGTGAGCAAAGAAGAAGAAAAGGGTGAGGAAGTGACTCCTCTTGATGTGACTGTCCCAGAGGACACAGACAATCCACAAACCATGTGAGATTTTTTTTTTAACCTCAAAGTACTATCCATTGCTGAATCAAAGAAGATGAAATGTTGCCAGCAGCTGCAGAAGCTGCAGGCTTGCTGTGGTTTCCTGGCTAATCTGGCAGCCCAATGCCAGATAAAGCTGGAGTGCCAGGCTCTTGTCCCTAAGCACTGGAACCATGGCATGTCTAGGAGAGAAAGCAGGACACAAAAGGTGCCCAAGCTGAAAATCTGCTTCATCCACGACCTGCCTGACAAGGTGGAATACCAGAGTCAAGCAAATGAACTCCAACATTGATGTGTAGCCCACTGTCAGAATGCATGACTCCATTGAGTAGTCTATTGTATTCTGTGCCGAACAGATGACAGTCTTGGGTGAGCTGTATCAGGAGAAAGATGAGCATGTCAGCCAGCGGCCCAGGAGAAGAGGGAGAAGGAAGAGGAGCTGCAGAAGCGCCTGTTGCACCTTGCAGGTAAAGGCACAGAGTGCCAGGACAAGATGCTGGCAGCTGCCTAGACTCTTCCTGCTGAGGCCACCTCAGACCCGTGGGGCCCCATGGAGATAGCAGTTATGGAGAAGGAGCAAGGTTTTGAAGAGGTTAAAGCTTGAACACAACATGGAGGGGGTAGGGTGCCTTGGCCCCTTGAGGGCTCCACTACAGAGCAGATTGTGCCACCACAACCCAATATCCAGTATCTGCAAGAGCTTGAGGGCCTGAGCAAGGACCCCTGCTCGCCATTCTTCTATGAGCTGGAGATAATTATTATGTAAAGACCTGGCCACTTCCACCTGGAGAAGTGGGGCTCCTGTCCTCTAAAATGTACTTTGGGACAGTTGGATAGCATTCTCTCAGGCCTAATTATAATGGGGTGTGGCACAGGGAGGGATCACTGTAGGCCAGACAGAGCAGAGGCTTCTGGGAGGTGGCCCAAACTCTAGGGACATCTAACCTTCCGTTGGCTCCCAGGGAAAAGGCCCAGGTGAAGGTTACTACAGAGAGTAAATTCTTTACCAAAGAAGGTGGGCATAGTTTTATATTACTATTTTATAGTAGGGATAGTAATTCTTTTACAGCCTAATTTAATACTATATCTGTTTCATAGCATAGTTTACTAATACTTAATTTCGTAACATTAATTTTACATAGTACATTTATCTTACTGTATTGTATAAGTTATATTGATCATTTCATGTTATAGGTTGGCACAGTCGTAGTATGGTCATTTGCATTTTTGAAAATGTATTGACCTCTGTACCAGCAATAGTGAATTTTCTTGTTTGCACATTAAAATGATATAATGGGGATGTTGAGATAAGAAAATAATAACTGGAAAACAAGAAAAAATATGAGTAGAACAATTGGAAGTGTACTGAAATTGAACAATATGTACCAAAGAGTACGGAAATGTAATACAAAAATAAGAATATAAAATTATCAAATATCTACAGACTATTATAGATCTCAATAATTTTTCAGTGAAATATACTGAAATGGTATTAGATATTATTTTTATATAATATAAAATAAAAATTAATGCTAAATAAAAATGAACAAATAATATAAAAATGTCAAATAAAATATTAACATTCAAAAAATTAATAAAAAATTAAAAAGACTTTCTTCCCCTAAGAAGTATTATCTGGCTACATTTTTCTCTCAACCTGCTTTTCATTACATCACTATTTTGAGATATCTTAATATATTTATGTATATAGGTACATAATATGATGTGTATATATGCATATTACAAAAATCCTAGTACTTTACAGACTGAACTAAAATTGAAAAATACTCAATGATTTGTTGACATGGTCCCACGTATTATATATACAAACATATATATTTAACTTTTGCAGAGCATCATTTTATTCCTGGCTACTAGAAGATTTGGATAGATTAGGTGACTTTGTAGAAGTCAGAGCAGTTACTTACCTAAGTAAGTCTTATTTTTCTACTGTCCACAGCAATTTAAAGCCTGCATTTACTTGCCTATGGTGAGACAGAGCTATGTACTTTTATGCTGAGGCAGCAGGCAAGAAAACTTTGCTTTGAATGAATACAGGTCACTGCTAAATAGCATGAATGCTCCCCACTAAATGGCTTGGTCCACAGCAGGATTACCTTGGTATCTTCAGTGGCTTACTGCCCAAGATACACTCATCGTTTCTAAGGTGAAGACACCACTTGTAAAGGTCAGAACTCCAGTTTAATAAGCGGACCAGTGCTTTTATAGTCTCAGGTCTTTGTTAGGAAAAGAAAGAGACTCTGGAGTTGTTGGGGTTTTTTTTTCACGTTCTAAAAGATAAAGTATCTTGCAGAATTGATTGCCTTTGTAAAGAGAGGAAATGGGAAATGCCATTCACTACAGCTCAGAAGCTGATCCTCAGGTCCATTTGTTGTCAGTTTGTCTCTAGCAAGTTATGAAACACACAGTGACCCCAATGTCCTAAGACTAGTTTAAGAAGCTGGAGAAGCAAATCTGAACAAGAGTTGTTCTAAGAGACAAGTCTCACAGCACTAAACACAGGTCATCAAGGAACAGATTTTTCAGAATTTCCTGCTTTTGTCCTGAATCCTGAGGAATATTGGTTAAAGCTTTCTAGCTACTCTCAAAGGACAAACAATAGAAACTAGAAAACATAAAGGGTTTAATTTTTTCAGAAGGAGTGTCAATGGAAATTCTCTTTCTGAAAGAATGACAATGTTGTCACATTGTAAAGTAGTCACTGGATACGCAAGTATGGATTTGGTTCTGTTAACCAAATTTGTTGGTTAACTTGTTCTTCAAGGGAAAAACTACCAGGGAAATAATATTTTGTTTATTTATGGATAAATATTAATCAATGAATGACAGACTTTCTTAATAGTTTTTTTCTACAAATACTTCAGGACTTGGTGGAATATCACCTCATTTTGGTATGCATCATTAAACAGTTCAGATAATTAATGGCTTCTCTGTGTTCTTTGTTCATGCCTTTGCATTTGATGTGTATGATTCTCCCTTTGTAGAGACAACAAATATATTGAGTGATAGCATACTCCCAAATCTTTCAAAGAAAAAAGAGCAAGCTTAACCAAATAAAGATTAACACAGATAAGAATGAGATGTAGAAGACACTATGTTGAAAATGAACTTTACAACTTTGGGGCAGGGGAAGGGAGGAGTTGGGGATGTAGGGAGGGAAGGGATGGTAGGGGAAAAACAAAGGAGAGGGTAACAATGCTCAATAGGAAATGTTCTCATTACCTTACTCATGTAACTGTAACCGTTCTGTATAGTATCTTTACAATAAAAATATATTAAAAAGATTAGCATAGATAAATGCAATGTCTCTCACTCCCATCCAAAGGGTCAAACCTAACAATATAAGAAGAAATGTAACATTACTGTCACATGTAAGTAAAGGCTTATACGTACTTTACTTTGTAGGTTAATACAAGTCAACAGTATGATATGCTTACAGATGATATATCCAACAGGTTAAATCAGGACAAATACATATCCAAGAGGAATGTCATGATTTTGCTGTTTTCCAGTTCACATACTTCTCAGGAAGATTATTTTTGTGTTTGGGAATCTAATACTTGGACTGAGGTTGGGAAGCTAGAGAATATAATGAGATAGATAGTACAGGGACAGTAAACCACTCTGTGACAGTTGAAGGCAATGGTAAGCTAGGATCTGGAGAAGTAAAGATTCAAAGATATGAGCCCCCCATATTAGTAGATAAGTAGCATGAATATAGGAAACAAACTTCTTGTAGTTAGACTTGACAAGGAAACTCAGTTTATAAGACAGCGAGTTGCACGCACAGATTTTTTCATAAGGACTTTTAATAGTGGTTATTTCTAACACTGAAATTCTCTTGATTCTGAACTCTCTGATTGGTGAGATTAAAAATAAACCAGCTGCAGGGCTGGGAAGGTGGCTCAGTGGTAGAGCGCTTGCCTTGCATGCCTGAGGCCCTGGGTTCGATTCCTCAGCACCACATAAGCAAAAAGATAAAAGCCGGAGTGGCGCTGTGGCTCAAGTGGTAGAGCGCTAGCCTTGAGCTGAAGAGCTGAGGGACAGCGCCCAGGCCCAGAGTTCAGGCCCCACGACCGGACCCCAATAAATAAATAAATAAACCAGCTGCATTCAGTGGCTCACACCTCTAATCCTAGCTACCTGGGAGGGGGGCATCAAGAGGATCATGGTTTGAGGCCTACTTGGGCAAAAAGTTTGTTAAAATCCCATTTCAAACAATAGCTGAGGTAGTGATATGCACTTGTCATCCAAGTGGTAGAGCCCCAAAACAAAGGGACAGCAAATAGACCCAAAGTTCAAGCTCCAGTACTGACATCAAAACAAAAACAAAAACGAAAAACAAAAATACCATCATCTTTCAATCAGCTTCATGCAAGAGCCTGCTAAAATTCTCCCAGCTTCTTCCTTGTCTACTCACTACCCAGAATTCAAGTATGGTAGACCAGTCCCTCCCCTATTAATGCACTTCTAGGTGTTCTATTACATTCTGAATAAGAGTCCCAGGAGACCCAGGCCGGCCTGCCCTGAACCTAACATCTTTCCTGACTCTTCCCTCCAAATGCCCTGGCCTCCCCCTACCCCCACCCCTAGGCCTCTCCTCTCTGGCTCTCACTCCATGAAAACGTCAGGTAACTGTGGAAGCAGGGCCTCTGGGCAGCTTCACCCTCTGTGGAGACCACTTTTCCAGGTATCTATCCACTTGGCTAAGCTATTCTTCTTAAATTTTCACTCGGCTCTTACCTTCATAATGAGTGCTGTCTCCCAGCAACTTCATTTCATATTGGGACATGTCCCTCCTTTCCATCCCTCTAAACCCTGAACTACTTTTGCTTTTTCTTCTGTGTCTAATTCACTTCCTAGCCTGCAATATCGTTTACAAATACATTATATTTATTGGTTTATGTCTTTCTCCCCGTACAAAAATACAAGTTCCACAAGGGTGAGTATCTGTTTTGCCACTGAAGGATCTCAAGCGCCTCACACAGAGACTGGCCTAGGAGATACAATTAGTATTTGTCAGATAAACCAGCCAGTGACGTACACAGAATGATTTCATTGAAATTTCTACTGCTTACCAAACGCTCCTGATAATTATTAAAATGCCACATTGCTCAGTCAGATATCATCCCATAACCACTGGAGATCCAGGCTGGGTTAGTGTCAGATCTGATTCCACAGATTTGAAGCTCTTGCGAGTAAATAATACTGCAGGATTTTCCAACAGCATGGCATTATGGAGGGACATTCTAGTTCAGTGTTTGTCTCTCTGTGTCTCTGTCTTTGTGTCTCTGTCTCTGTGTCTCTGTCTCTCTCTCTCTCTCTCCCTCTCTCGCCCTCTCTCAACTTTCTTGTATTTGAGTCACAGCCCACTGAGAATATCATAGAGACTATGGATCTTCGCTTAACAAAATGTTTTGCTTAATGAAAGTGTTCAGTGGTCAAGCAAAAAAAAAATCTCCAAGAAGGGTCAGTCCTCTGCCAGGTTCAAAGGTCTACTGTAAATACTAAGCAACATTGCTCCAAAACCCCATGCAATATTTAACACTGTTCCCTCCTACACATTTCTTGGGAGGATGGAGTGAAAAGAGCAATAGACACACATGGCCCACCATCAGAAGGAAGGCAAACAGAGATGTCCTGAGCTTTGGAAACCTGCTGGCACCCTAGAGTGAACTTTCAAAGAAGCTTCAGAGGCCCAACGCCACCAGCACCTGCACACTAGCTGCATTCTCATTGTCAGGCTGTCCCCATTAGAGTGAATGAACGGTTAGTTTCCACTTTTTAAATTCAGTGTTGGTCTATACAGACAGTATAGACATAAAGGATTATGAAGAAACAACCAAACTGCCAGCCACTGAAACACAGAAGAGAAGGCTGTGGATGAGACAGTGAAAGCAGCTGGGGACAGCCAATGCCAGCCCTGGCGTCTGACTTGCTGCAGCTACTGATTTTTCCTCAACACTATGATCTGTAGGAAAATGCACCTCTTATGGGGGCTGTGCCACAGACCATAGACTGGCATCTTGATGCCAGGCAAACATGTTGGGCTGAGGGAAGGGAGATGTGGGTAACAAGAAAGCTGGATCATAGATACAAATGCTCAGCAAGAATCCGTTTTTACAGCTTTTGTTAGCCCAACAAATAATTTTCTGGCTCTGAAAAACAGTGCTCAACTGAATGAGAAAGGCTTATATGCAGTCAGGGGAAAAAGATGGGTTTACACCTCTCCTGTGTGCCCCAAGTTTCCTTATTAAAAAGCTCTCTGAAGAGCAGAAGATAAATAGCACATTCAACAGCCTCTCCCTATTCCCAAACTCAATTTTACTTTTGTGTCCATGCAGACTACCACAGGCTCCTAGGAAGAGAGGAAGGGGAGTCTGGAAGAATATAGGAGAACATTCCCAGCAACCTCCCCTCCCCCAACCCCGCAGCTACACTGTGATCAGCCTCGGTGGATGTAAGGGTTTATATTTCATTGTGCAAAGGGCTAATTGAGGCTCTCGAGTTATGCAGCAACTCCAAGTAGAAGCATGAAAGCAGGGAGAAAATGTATTTTATTTATTTGCTTTTCTCCCACTGGTATACAATCACTGCTTCTGATAATGGTACTGAAGTTATTAAAGCAACAATTCTTTTTATGTGTCTCATTTCCCAATAAGCCAAAGCAAATTCTGTCATTGCTTCAGTATAACTCCACCTTCTCCCTAAAGTAAGATAAGGATAGGAACTCATTATTATGCTAATAATTCTCTCTGTCCTAGCATTTTTGGAAGATGTGGGAAAAGAAGCACAGAAACATCAGAATGTGCATGCACCTACCAATGCAGCATAAATCAGCAGCATAGACTGGGCAGGGATAAGAACTACCTTTGTCATTCCGGTAGTGCTTTTATGGCACCATTTTGCTATATACAAATGCCTTGTCCTACAAATGCCTTGTGGACAAGGATTGAGTCTTGTAACTTCTATAGACACTGCCCAATAACTCCCATGTAAAAACTGCCTAAGACTTGATTCTTGAATACTTGAGCATGTGTACATGTGTGGGCACTCATGTGAGCAAACACAAAAAAAACACAGAGGAAACCACACGGGCTTTTTGTGATTCTCATCACCTGAACTGAGGATCTTCTGAATTTTTTAATGACAGCAATATTAATCAGCTGATGCTGCTCAGTGCTCAGCTCCACTGACAAATGAATTAGTAAGTAAATAGATAGCTGAACACTTCTTCTAAAATCCTATAGCACTTGAGATTGAAGATATTTGAAGAGAGAATCATGATGGTAGCTGGTGGTATTATTTAAGTGTTAAAAATGTGTTTATTCTATCCATGTGGTGAGTTGAGGGTTGGTGAAGCATTCAATTAAAAGTAACTCCTAGCTGGGTGCTGATGGCTCACACCTGTAACCCTAGTTACTCAAGAGGCTAAGATCTGAGGATTTCAGTTTAAAGCCAGCCTAAGCAGAAATGTCCATGAGACTACTTGTATCTCCAATAAATTATTCATGGAAAAAAGCCAGAAGTGGTGCTATGGCTCAAGTGGTAAAGCTCTAGCCTTGAGCACAAAGAGAGAGGCTCAGGGACAGTGAGCAGACCCTGAGTTTAAGCCTCAGGACTGGCAAAAATAAATAAGATGAAGTAACTCCTGCAACACAGGTACTGGAGTTCTAGCGTTCTCCAATGGAACTCATCAAATACTTGGACACATGCAGTGCTCTGACTACGCTGAATTGTACTGACGTGAAGAACTGAAATAGTGAATCAAGCCCACAGTCTGCCTCATTCCAAAGTGACAGCAGAAACTCTGATGGCTTCAAAGACCAAATATGTCACCTGTGTAATGTTTCTGGTTAATGTTGAACTATAACTGTTTGGCTAACAGTGAGATGTCTATCACTAGTAAGAGCCTCAAAGTATAGCCTTTAAAACACATTAACTCATTTTGCAAAACACAGAAACATTGTTCTCAGACATCAAAATAAATATTTCTTTATTTTTTTATTTTATTTTTTGGGGCGTCCAGTCGTGGGCCTGAACTCTGGGCCTAGGCGCTGTCCCTCAGCTCTTCACCTCAAGGCTAGTGCTCTACCACTTGAGCCACAGCGCCACTTCCGGCTTTTTTTTTCTGCTTATGTGGTGCTGAGGAATTGAACCCAGAGCCTCATGCATGCAAGGCATGCTCTACCACTGAGTCACCTTCCCAGCCTTCTTTTCTTTCTTTCTTTTTTGTCTGTTGGTCGTGGGGCCTGAACTCTGGGTGTGGGCACTGTCCCTCAGCTCTTCAGCTCAAGGCAAGCACTCTACCACTGGAGCCACAGTGCCACTTCTGGCATTTTCTGCTTACGTGGTGCTGAGGGATTAAACCCAGGGCATGCATGCAAGGCAAGCAAGCACTCTACCACTGAGCCACCTTCCCAGCCCAATAAATGTTTAAGTAATTAAAAGAAAAGGAAAAATGAAATACATTAGATGTCCTTAACAACCTTAATGTGTTATTGACGTCCATTCCAATGTCTTAATTCTATCATCCATCAAGATTGCTTTGACCAGGGGCTGGGAAGGTGGCTCAGTGGTAGAGCGCTTGCCTTGCAAGCCTGAGGCCCTGGGTTCGATTCCTCAGCACCACATAAGCAAAAAAGAAAAAAGCCGGAAGTGGCACTGTAGCTCAAGTGGTAGAGCGCTAGCCTTAAGCTGAAGAGCTGAGGGACAGCGCCCAAGCCCAGAGTTCAGGCCCCACGACCGGACCCAAAAAAAAAAAAAAAGATTTCTTTGACCAGTCTATTTAAAATACTTCCCCTTAGCTTATTTATCTACTAGCTTACATCGGTTATACAGGACAATTTCATCATTAGATTTCCACCCATATTTACAATATATTCTAATCAATTTCATTCCATCTATCACTCTCCCCCTCTTTTATTTTACTAAGTCACTACACATACCACTACCTAGTACTCTGCTATATGTGTTTTTATTTGTATACTGTCTTCTCCGATGCTGGTTCTCCACTGCCCCACCCCAGTGCTGGGGAAAATTCTGGTGTGTACTCAGTTCTCAATAATTATTTTTACAGTATTGGCAAATATTTGACACTCCCGGGGAATCAGGTTGTTATTTGAGATAGAGAGGTCTAGAATGAGTTAACTGCTTGACAAGCAACACACACACACACACACACACACACACACACACACACACACACACACACGAAACCCGCTCAACTGAAGCAGAATTCTTCAGGAAATGAACAGAGAGCCAAAGGAACATGTTCTTTGGACAAAAGCCTTGTCCAGTCAGTAGGAAGAAACAGGACCAATCCATATGAAAGATTTAGGAAGAGATTTACTGAATTCAGCTAAGGGCCTCCCTCCTGAACTCCGCCCCCCAACTCCCCCCCCCCTCCGAAAAAAAGCAAAGGGAATTGCTGCAAGTAAGCCAGCTGGGGTTGAATGCCATGAAACTTACAGCAGATGGCACTAAAATATTATACTAACATTTCCTTATGCTCCAAGCTGAGCTTTGGGTTAAGGCTGATTACAGGATGTCTATTTAAAAAATGCAGATGAAAAATGAATCCTGTATGGTTAACTTCTTTGGCTAAAAATAACTGTAAGCATTAGCACCTAATGTGCTTTCATACAAAGGATGGGTTAATATTATTCAGACAAGGTTATGTCTAACAAAACCACCCAGAACAGGAGGGAGAGGGAGGAAGCCAAGAGACTCAGGAATCTGTTTAAATCTGGCTCAGTGTGATAAAGCCATGAAAATCTGCTTCTCCAATTTCCATGGCAATGCAGCAACCCTCAAACAAACATTTTACAAACCAGATTTGTTTTTCTCCTTCCTAAATACCTTTGCATGATATTTTTGGATAATGTTGAAATACAACTGACGTTGCATAAGGTGTAAACAACGCTGCCTGTTCCAGCAGCTTCAGCCTTAGACAGAATGGCTTGTCATTTTCACAAGTAACCCACAGTGATGGTTTCAATGGCAACCGCCCAGCACCTGGCTCTCAGGGGATGCCTCCAAAAGCACTGGCAATGGCACGACAGGCTCAATAACATTTATAGGCTGGCAGGAGCCACTCAAGATTTACACCCATGTAAAGTGATCAGCGTGTTCAACACCTACTTTGTAAATATGATTTAAGGATTCTACCTAAAAAGCCACTGAGTATTCATTTACTACCACCTTCTTGTTCTTGTTCTTGTTCTTGTTCTTCTTCTTCTTCTTCTTCTTCTTCCTCCTCCTCCTCCTCCTCCTCCTCCTCTTCCTCCTCCTTCTCCTTTCTTCTATTATCCTTAAGTCATTGTATAGAGGGATTTCAATTCAATGTGTCAGTTTATAAGTATAATGCACTTGGGCCATTCATTTTCTTACTCAATAGGAAGGGTAGAGACTATCAAGCTCTGGTCACCAAGAAGAGCAAGAAGTCAGGAACCATGTAGACAAGTGAGTAATGAAGAATGCTACCAGCTATCATTATGTTTGAAAGCTCTCATAATAAAATATGAATAAAGTGAATGCAATCTGTCTTAACCTGCAGGGAACTTTCCCTTGCTCTGTGTCTTCATTATAGTTACTATAGCTGACAAATAGATGTTTCCCATTGGACACAGGGCTGGGAATGTGGCTTAGTGGTACAGTGCTTGCCTAGCATGCATGAAGCCCTGGGTTCGATTCCCCAGCACCACATAAACAGAAAAACCAGAAGTGGCACTGTGGCTCAAGTGGTAGAGTGTTAGCCTTGAGCAAAAGAAGCTCAAGGACAAAAAAAAAACCCTGAAGGACAAAAAAACGTATTTGGAGGCATGTTGGGGAAATCTGAAAATGAACTGGGCATTAGAGATATCAAGGTATTTGTTAGATGTAATAATAGCCTTGTGGTTACATAAGAGATATAGTTAATTTTAGAGATGTACATTGAAACATTTAGGGCTGAACTATCTTGATTATTGTGAGTTAATTTTAAAATGATTGCTCTAAAAGTAAATAAAACACATGAAAAATGAGAATAACTGCTAAATTTTATTGAACCATGTGAAAGTTCATTATATTAGTCTCTCTACACTATGAATGTTATTTTGATAAAGATCTGTTTTAAATATCTTTAAAGAATAAAATCATGAGGATGCATTTTAAATCATAAGTGAAAGGCTAGTGTTTGAAGGGACATACCATACCTTGCCTTCTTTAATAGAACATTAAAGTTCTTTGCCAGTGCTTATGAAATACTTTGTATTCATTTGTAGCACCATCAGTTCTGAAAACATAAAGTGTTGGACCCAGAAGGTGAAACACCAAACAAGCAAATTGTTATGGAGCTAGCAATTCTGTAGACATCCTTTCTCCTAGCTGGTGCCAATCTGCCTACCTTATGGGGGTCATGGACAAAAGACTTCCCTAAATTGAAGCCACATCAAAGCATATTCCCCATGCAGAAACAGGGAAAATTCACAAGGAAAATGGGGGAGGTTTTGCTCTATTTTGGCTTTTGTTTTTAGCAAAATGGTAGTTATCTAAGGCACTCATGTAAGAAACTTGAAAGGTCTACCTATCCACTTAAAGGGGTGACTGTATTTATCATTGTGAGAACACAACTATCTCTGTCTGCCCCTCAGTATTATTTCAAACATTCCTAAAGAATCGGATTGTTCCAAGAGCAACTTCCCATAGAAAGCATCATAGGGGTGAAACTTTTTTTTCCTGTAGGTAGTGGGGCTTGAACTCTGGGCCTGGGTGCTGTCCCTCAGCTCTTCGACTCAAGGCTAGTACTCTACCACTTGAGCCACAGTGCCACTTCCGGTTTTTTGGTGATTTATTGGAGATAAGAGTTTCACAGACTTTCCTGCTGGAGATGGCTTTAAACCATGATCCTCAGATTTCAGCCTCCTGAGTAGCTAGGATTACAAACATGAGCCACCAGTGAGTGCCCAGTGGGGTGAAACTTTTTGTGTATAATGTTTCGCTTTGCTAAATAGACTCATGTCATTTGTTCCAAATTCAATCCCTTTGAAGGAAGTGGCCCTAAAAATGGATCCTAACCTGGCTATAACTGATAGGCCCAGAGTTGGGGCTTGAGCTAACTGTTAAGTGCAAGAAGAATAATGCCTGGGAGATGGGTTGGGAAAGGTGGGTTCTCTTCAGATGGTGAGGAAGTGGCCCAATCAGGTCTCCCCTTTAAGAGGTATGTTCATATTCAATATACCAAAGAGGGTGGGCAGCTGATTGGCTCTGGTGCAGGAAACAATTGCCGTGGCAATACTCCATAGGCCCACAGAGGCAGCCTTAGAAGGGACTGGGTTACCAAGGATAGTGCATCTTTGCTCTCACATTCCCAGTGTCTTCGAATAACCCATGTTACTGACTGAAACCTGGCTGTAGGTTTCTGCCTTGGCTGGTAGAGAAAGCACAACCCAATTATAATATGTCATATGAGTGCTGTCACCTGATAAGCCAGGTCTTTTATCAACCTAAACCTCTTTTAAAAGCATTATTCAATTTAAATCATATTACAAATGTAGAAAGCAGAACTCATCAGTCACATTTTAGAGAAGAGCCTTGGGAAATTTCAGACCAGAAATGATGGACCTTGGTTACCACCCAAGTCTTTCTTATTCCAGTGCTCATACCTTAATTGCTGCATAATATTTGCCTGTGTAGCAACCTTAATTACAAATCTTATTTTTAATGGAGTCATGCTGTATTCAAAATAACAATAAGCATTCATTCACACATTTTTTCCCCATTTTATAGGGGTTATAAAGTTTCAATAGCCTGGTCTTGTACAAACTCAGTAGGTTTGGCTCAGCAAAGAAAAGGCTAAACACAAGCCTTCTCCTTTGTCAACTCAAATCCATTACTGACTATGTCAGCTGAACCTCAGAAAGCCTATTTCTCTGCTGACTACATTTGCCCTTTCCTGGGCTGATCACTCCAGGAGTGCAACTAAGAGGTAAATGTTCTTCATGAGTAACAGTGGGTGAGCTACACACAACATTTTCTTCTTAATTGGTCTATTATTCTTTACCCTTTCACTGGACTCAATAACTTTTAAATGAGCCTGTGGAAAAGAGCACAGCTATATAACACTCTGACAGAAAATAACATTCTATAGTATATTTCAGCATCCTCACTTGTGCATCTGGAGACACCTTCATTTAGGCATTAAATGTTGATTGAGTTCCCACTATACAACAGACTTGACTGTAGGCACTAGAGATACAACAGTCATGAAAAGGTTACACTCTCAAGAGCTTAAGGGTACAAGCAATAAGCCACCAGAGACTTGTGCATATCATAGGCCAGGCAATAGGTGCTAGGAAGAGCTCAAATAGAGATCATTGTGGGAGAATCAGAACTCAAGGGCTCAACAAATTTCCAATGTGCCCACATGCATCGTGATGGGAATAAATCATGTTATTAATTCTGGCCAACAAGAACCCAAGCAAAAAGTGGTGTTTGTCATCTCCAGAAGTAGGCCTTTAAGAGCTAATGTGTACTTCAAATTCTCTCTCTCTTTCCCTGGTTGATGTTCAGTAGCATGGGTGTGGGGATGGGAGATTGAGCAAAAGCTTGGAGCCCTTTGTAACTAGATGAAGCACAGCCTTCATTAACATGCACAGGATTTTGTGTGAGCTAGAAATAAATGTTTGTTGGACAAAGACATAAAGATTCGGGGGTTTATTACTGAAGGGTAGATTTACTAAGGAGTCCAAATAGTATGGAACTCCTGAGTCTGGGAAGAGACAGCAAATGAGCCAGAAGATAAGAAGAAACTGTATACAGCAGAGATGAACTTAGTGGTTATAAACCCTTGCCAGACATTTTAACACCCTCAGCGTTACTAAAATATGTGACTTGTAGATGTTATACCCAAAGATTATACCTTGGGATATTTAGGTTGGGGTCTATGCATC
The DNA here is from genome assembly GCF_019054845.1 of Dipodomys spectabilis. Classification (NCBI taxonomy): domain Eukaryota; kingdom Metazoa; phylum Chordata; class Mammalia; order Rodentia; family Heteromyidae; genus Dipodomys; species Dipodomys spectabilis. The sequence continues at coordinate 4,621,370 of NW_024870750.1, forward strand.
TATATACAGAAAGCAATGCTCATCAAACTATGATAGATTGGGTCACCTGGCTTTAGGAACCCTCCCAGAAGCAACCTGTCCTACAATATGCTTGACACAGAACACAGTAGATCAACTTCCTATAAACCACTGAGAAGCAAGAAAACAAACTAACTGTGACATTTGAAGTAAACCTTTAAACTTCTTATCCGAATTGTATAAAAAACATGTTGTAGAAACTTCATTAAATGAGTAAGTAGACTAGATTATGATTAAGATAAATATATAGTAATAAAATGAGCATGTAAGCATCTAAGTTATTTTATCTTCATAAGAAGCCTGTAATGTGAATACAATTATCCCCTTAATGTTTAATGATTAAACAAACATAGGTTAACTTGCCCAAAGTCATACAACTAGTAATAAGTAGCAAACATAAGGCCAAAACACAGTTGAACTGTGCTGCAATAGGGAATGGGAAAAGCAATCAGAAGGATGCAGAGTCTAAGGAAAATGACTTTACACAAGACACCATTAGACTTAGGCTCAGGGACCGGTTGTTCTATACTGAGCAGAGGACTCCAGTCCTGCGAGAAGAGGAAATTTCAGGCCACTGAAACATGATAGAAATTTCCAATGAGATATAGCTACACTTCTTGTTCTAATTCCATGCTTACCAGGCAGCCATGGGCTGATCTCTCTTCTTCTTTTTCTTTTCTTTTCTTTTTTTTGTCAGTAGTGGGGCTTGAACTCTGAGCTTGGGCACTGTCCCTGCACTCTTCAGCTCAAGGCAAGCACTCTACCACTTGAGCTATAGCACCACTTCCAGTTTTCTAGTGGTTTATTGGAGATAAGAGTCTCACGGACTTTCTTGCCTAGGCTGGCTTTGAACTGGGATCCTCAGATCTCAGCCTCCTGATTACAAGCTAGGATTACAGGCGTGAGCCACTGGCGCCCAGCCCGATCTCTCTTCTTAGATAAAAGTCCTCTTGTACATACTAGTATAAACTTATAACCAGGTGTTTGGGGTTAGATCAGATTCAGATAATTTCAGAATACTTACTGGCAAGAAGGAGGTCTTCATGGAACGAAGAAGTGCAGGCTAGCCTTACCTACAGGGGTTCACTCCTTCAGGGCCTTCTGAAAATCTGGGCACTTTGCCCAAGCTCAGAGCCTGTTATATGGGAGGAACCACACACTAGCTAACTGATGCACATAAATGAACTCATTTATCCAATGAAACCAGCATGGCACACTCTAAAAAAAAAATGGGGTGCACATAGGGCCCCAAAGAAACAGGATATAAAGAATGTACATTTTGAAAGAAACATAGGGAGAACAAAGAAGGGGCTTTGAGTAGCTAATGGACACCATAGAGACTGGGGATACCTAATGATGAGAAGCACTTCAGATACTGTACCTATTTCCCAATTTTGCCTAGGGTTAGTCTTCAACAGAAGGCCTTTCCAGTCCTCCTAAGGTTCTCTCTCAAGCTTTCTGTTGCTCCTGCTCTCCACAGCGCACCAGCTATTCACATTGTGGTTATTAAACACTGGAGCCATTTTGACAGCAACATCTTCGGAAGTAGCAATCAAATGTTTTGAGAATAGGATTAGCTTAAAAAAAAAATATGACTACATCAGCAATTCTAGCACTTTTGCTGGTTAGCACCAGCAAAAGAGAATACCAAGGAAAAAGGTGGAGTAGAAAAGCAAGGCTTATAAAATTATGCAACTCTAGGACAGATGCTCCAACATATTTTCTAACTATAGATCTTCTTTCTCAACCTTACATTGTATCATAGGTTATCTTATGATTTAAGAAGATTCTGGCTATCATAACAACCCCCAAACTCCTGTAGTTTAACAGAAGAAGAATTCATTTGGGGCTCACTGAAGAGGTCAGTGAGTGCCCATTAGGAGGAAGCTTCACACCATGTTGTCATTCAGGGTCCTCTTTGCCATCTTCTTGAGGGAGGAAAAGTTACAACCACAATATCATAGCAGATGTGACCTTGTCCCAGATGCAACCCATATCACTAACAACATCATATACTATTGATAACTATTAGTCTCACAGCTTCACCAACATACAAGGGTGGTTGAGAAATAAAGTTCTTGTTTGAACAGCCCCTTCTTGGCTATCACTTTATATGGTGAAAAAGCAAATACTGATTTGGTTGGAAACTACTTATCTTTATAGAATGAGCATCATGTAAATTTTAAGGGCAAACAATGATGACATGGGAAGAAATCTTATTGCTCAAGGGAATTATCCCATTTTATTTCATCTTATAGGCAAATTAATGCAGATTTGATAGATGAATTATGAAGCTTGAAACCAAATGGTAGTTCTCTCACAGGGGCTTTGTCCCCACTCTTATCTCCTAAACTGCCCCATCAGCAAGTCCTGGCTCTGAGAGTAAGATGTGTTCCCCATTAGAACTTGACTATAAATCCCCAGAGGTTTTCTAAATCACAGTCAAAATTGAGTTTTGGCTTTGAAGTTATAGCACATCTTAGTGGGATCTATAAAATCTACCCTCAAAATCTATTTGTTAATGTTTTATTTCCAATGTTTGAGAAAACTATGTGACTCTATGTAAACTTGAACAAACTATCAGTTGGCTAAGCTAAGATTTTTTTAAATTAAATGTCTTTCAGGAGATTAGGCTGAATTTGCATCTGACTGATCACTGCATTAGTTGTATATTATGTGAATTAGCTACAGATAGGGTGTTTCATTATAAAACTCCTGTTTAAATTAGTATATTTTCATGACACTAAATTTTAAATCTCCAAACTATAAAGCCAGTTGCTATAGAGAAACACTTAGGTTTACTTAAAGACAAAGCAACTAACTGGAAATGAATTTAGTTGAAAAGAGGGCTCTGGATGAGAGCCAGGCGATCTTATTTCAAATCCTTATTCTTCTATCCTTACAATTTCAGCTAAAACAACTGAATGAAACTTGATTTCAATCTGAAATGGGGATACTGCTCTAAAGATTCTAGTTATTAGAAACTAGGTTCACAAATTCTACATTTCATCATATTTTGTTTTTAAGGAGGCCATAAAGAGCATAGCACAAAATTTATTCTGCTAAAAATTAAGTTCACTTATATTTTTTGAAACTCTTGTTTTTTTGTGCTTATTTCAAGGAAAATATGAGCAGAAATTAAGATTTCATTGGCTTTTCATTCAGATGTTCATTCAGATAACCGGGCTATCCTTACTGAAATGTAATTATATCTACCCATTCAGAGTATGATGTTCAAAACAGGTTGTCCTAGAAGTGCTAGGGAACAGACAAACAGGGCAGAGGGAAAAGTGAAGCATGAAGAAAGAATAAATAGTCTCCATGATAATAACAGCAGAGGTCTCCAAAAGGTGTAGAAAGCTAAAATAGATAGATAGATAGATAGATAGATAGATAGATAGATAGATAGATAGATAGATAGACAGTCAGACAGACAGACAGACAGACAGACAGACAGACTGGTAGAACACATGCAATGGTAAGCCTAGTGCTCCCTGAATGGTATATATGAGGATGCCACTGGGCATCTGCCAAATTCTCCCTTTTAATATTTCCAGATCCTACTGAAATTAAGATCAGCAACAGCCAGGTAGCCTCGGAGTCAGGGGACAGCATACATACTTGCATGCATAAACTTGAACGCACTTATATTTCTGGATGTTTCTGAGTGGACAGAGCTGAAAAACTGCAAGCTGCCTTGACCTCAAGGCTGAGGAAGCCCTGAAAACAAACCTACTGTCCAGTGACAGTAATTACGAATAGCCAGGGGGAGGCCAGGCAGCACTGATCTTTTCTCACCTGCTGGGCTGGAGCTGCTGAGACCAGAAGGGATCTCAGAGCTCAAATAACCTGCTAGTGGAGCTGAGTCATCCGCCCACAGCCCTAGTGCTCAGCTGCCCCAGAAAGGCCCACAGATAGTCTAGCTGAGCACTGACTTTCAGTGGGAGCCTAGATTTCAAAGGACCCCTCAGTGCAGAGGAGAGCAGAGGTTATTTGCCTGGCATAGCTTAATCTTTTGAAAAGACTGCCACTCTAACTTCTAAATTTGCCAGCAGAGGATTCAACCCATATAGGACATGCACAGAGCTAAGAACACCATAAGCAATGCTCTGAAGCCTGGACATGCATTCACAGCTACAGCTTTCCGTTCCCTCAGCCCCTCGGCAGATATGCGGTCAGTCAAGTCCTAGAAGTTGTACTTGTCTCTCAGGTTTACTAAGGACAAAAATAAGCCTGCAAGTTTTCAAATTTTCTCTTCCCGTTCAACCCTCATACTCATTTTTGGAATAAACTCTGTGTAAGTATGTGAGTGTGTGTGTGTGTGTGTGTGTGTGTGTTGGAATAAGGGCTTAAATTCAGGGCCTGGTCACTGTTCCTTAGTGCTTTCACTAAAGACTGGCATTCTACAAATTGAGTCACAGCTTCACTTTCATGTCATTTTTTGGTGCGTGTGTGCATGCGTGTGTGCATGTGTGTATGTAGTTAATTAGAGATAAAGGGTTTCACAGACTTTCCTGCTGGGGTCTGGCATCAAACCTCAATCCTCAGATCTCAGTCTCCTGAGTAGCTAGATCGCTGGCTCCAGGCTAGAACTAGCATATTTGAATAGCATGTTGTGACTATTTCAAGTATATTAGGGACTAAGATGGAGACACATGCCTATTACAGTACAGAGACATGAACATGCAATCATTACAACTCAATATTAACTGATTCAGACCCAAGGGTCTGAAGTTGTTCAACCTAATACTGTTGCCCTGGTTTCTTGAGAGCTGCAGAGTGCTTTACCACTATAGTCAGAGATGGCAAGAAGCCAAATTAGTGTGAAATTTTACCTCACGAACACCATCACTATTAAATATTCTACCTATTGCATGCACTCAGGGAAAGTTATTTAGGAAATCAAGAGTCAGGTGAATACAGATGTAGCTCAGTGGTAGAGCACTTGCCTGGCATGTGCAAATTCCTGCTTTCAATTCCCAGCACAACAAAAGAAGAAGAAGAAAAAAAAAGAGTCAACTCTGTCAGGCTCAACAGCAATTCTACTCACATACAGATTCTCCACCAATCACATAGCAGGGTTTTCTTTTTATTTCATTCCCCTCTCCATGTTAATTTTAAAGAATCTAGATGCTAGATTACAATCTATAATAAGGGAGATTTTTTTCCCTCTGTGTTTATATGAAGCACTTTAATTGCTAGTAACATCACCCAAGTTAGCAAAGTGAGGAAAGAGGGTGTACACTTGAAATCATTTATCTTCAAAAAGCAAAATACTTGTAAAGAAGCAAAATGTAGAAGAGATTGGGTGGGAGGGGACCGGGAAGGAAGTTGCTCATGAGTGCTTGCTTTCAAGTTCTACGGGGAGTTCTCTACTCAAGAACTGGACAGAAGTCCTCTGTCTTCACCCAGCATAGTCCATGAACAAACACAGAAGGAGCCAGACCACATTTACTTATAGGATTCTTGGATTTCATTCCTGACACAAACTGCAACCAACTGCTGTTAGTGATTTGGGGAGCAGGAGGAAAATATCCTAAATACATATACATAGTGTCTGGACACTAATAACTTCCAACTGTCATTCATTTGAAGGTCTCTTATGGGCAGAAATAAAAATGAAATTAATATTAAGATATAAATGATTTTAAAATTTTCATTTAAAGATTTAATAAAAATGAATCAATAATTATATGTTGCTTTGGGGTAGACAGAAAAAATTGTGGGACCAACTTTAGACAGTGTTGTTTTCCTGACTGTTTGAGACAGAGAAATCTTATCATCATCCAGGTGTTTTGTTCTTTAGGTAAGAAGAAGAATGGAGCTGACCTAGTGTGCGGCCTATTTAAGAAAAAAACCCCTTTGGTTGGCAAAATGAAACCTTAGTAATGGGGGGTTTCAGCCTGGAGGGACCTAGCCACTCCCAGGCTTTGAGGAGGTAGGAAACAGGAAGTTAGGCTGGACAGAGAGGAGAAAATCGTCTCTTTCCAGCTCTGGCATGAAAGGAAAGACACAATCCTCCATTGGATGTTCTCAGAGGGTTCACAAAATGGCTTAGTATTAAGGGTGCTTAGGTTCAGTGTGCTATGTCTCAGCTACCAGCGTTTTTCTCTTCTCCTCTACCAGCGCTTGATGGTTCTGGGGTTTCTGTGTGACCAGCATGGGGTCAGCTCCAGGACTCAGCCTGGATGGCCTTCCTGCTGATACCCCAGGGTGGCCAGCCACTCACCGGGCAACCCCGCTGCTTCAAGCAGAGAGCTATGGCTTTACCTTTTTGCTTATTGAGGAGCTGCAGCAGCGAGGGTGCCATGCCAAGACCTGGAGGCGCAGGGACCTGCGGGGCTGCGGGGCTTTGGTTGGAGCTCGCTGCTGTTTCTGCGGGTTTCCACAGCAAGGTGGGCTCCTCCGGCTCGGGGGCTTGGTCTGCAGAAGACGGCTCGGGGCTGGTGTGGGGGTCGGTGGAGGGGAAGTGGAGGAAGGGGTCGGGCTGCGCAGGGCCCTGCGGGCTGGGCGTGCGCTCCTCCGTGCGGGCGCAGGTCTCCTCCCGGATGGCATCCAGGGCAGCTGGCTTCACGGGGGGCGAGTCCTGCTCTCTTTTGGGGCTCTCCTCGGAGGCGGAGGAGGCATCGCAGGATTCGATGATGAGCTCGCTGTCCAGCTCGGCCTCGCGCTCCTCCCGCAGGATGCTGTACTGGATGGACGGGGATGCTGGCGAGGGGGGCGGCCCGGCCACGTGGCCGAAGGTCACATAGCTGGAGGGCAGCGCATCTTCGGCGGCCGTGGGGTCCTCTGACACCAGCTCAATTTCCGAGTCTCCCGACTCAGCGCTGCTCGCCTCCTGGTCCAGAGGGCTGGGGATGGTGGGCAGCCCAGACCTGGCCTTGGGCTCCCCTCTGTCGGCCACCGGCCCCACCGGCCGTGGGCTCTCTGCCGTTTCATAGGATAACCCTTTGGCTTCTTTAATGGCAGTGATCAACTCATCCTCAGAGATGCTGCATTTCCCCTGGGACTCCGCAACAGATGGTTCTGTCATCCCACAGCGCCAAGAAGAGTCAGAGAGGCGCACACACAGACAGACGGACAGATGGACACAGAGAGAGGAAATACAACAAAATTTCATTAGGGGAGATGTCTGGTGGTTGCCTGAGGAATACATATCTCATTAGCACAAAAATAAGTCTGTTTCTAGGACTGTGCTGGAGAGGCAGGCCACCTGAACTAAAAGGCTAATTATCGTGGTGGCCCAGTTAATCAGTGTTATGCGTACCTACCCATCTTCATCTAGCTACCTAAAAAGACCCAGCAATTTCATAGCAACAGAGATTTGTTTTTGTTTTTCTTTTTTCTATTTCAATGCAACAAAGATGGTAGAAGTCATTTTTATGACTTTTATGGGGTGCGGTAGGGGGTTTAGTTTTACAGATTTCATTGGGTGATCTGTGCAATACATCTACAAATATGAGAGTCATTCATCATTCCAAGTCCATGGCTTTACAGGCTTTACCAAGACAAAGATGGGTAATTTGGCGCCTTGGGTACAACTTAACTTCTGAACTTGACTTTATTCCTTTTGAGTAAGAAAAGTGCAGCTAGATGGAGTAAGTAGGAGGTATTGTTTCTTTGCTAATCCCCAAAGCAGGCTGTATAGATTACCATCAGGTACCTTCCTGCAGGGCTTCCAACAGCTCCTGCTGCTCACCATCTCCCTTCCCCTCCTCTTGAGAAGAAAATAGCAGACAGCCACCCCACTCCCCTGGGTGAATGCTTGCCTTCCGCCTGATGTTTATCCAGATGGCCTGAAGGCCATATACTGGCAATCTTGCTGAGCTTTTTCTCTCTTGGATGCAACTAGCCTGAGATCACCATGACAACAGTGTTGGTCTGCCTGGCCATAGAGCAGGGATTTATTTTAGAATATCCTTGACACTGGTCTCCAGGCCTTTTGTGAACAAGAACTAGTTGTTCAATGCTTTCTCAAAGTGCTGAGGCCAGCAGGAGGATCTAGGGAGGTAAGAGGAGTAGATTATCTGTGGCTACATCATGGGCTGCCTTAAGAATGTGGAGGACCCAAGGGATCAAATATTTTAGAGTTTCTAATTCCTTATAAAGAAATCTTTCATTCGTCTATTATTTATGGAGACTCTACTATGTCTTGGGTCCTCTTCAAGGTACTTGGAATGTATTAGTGAATGAGACCGATCACCAAATTCCTGCTTGTACTCTAATAGGAAAGGTATGCAATATATAATGAATATATGTAATAAATAAGGAAAGCATCTAGTGTTTTAGCTAAGTAAAGCAAGGGTAAAGGAATCAGGAGTTAAGAGTAAAGTTGGGTCAGGGAATTGGGATCAGAGACCTGGGACCAGTTGGTCTGAGGTTGTAGCTTTAAAAAGTAGGGAGGCTGGAATAGGCCTCAGGAAGAGGTGAACCAATATTAGCACTCAAAGCAAGTGTGTGAGTGACTCATGAAGACTGTCAGAGAAAAAGCACGCCACGCGAAAGGAACAGATAGATGGAACAAAGGCAGAGTGAGGGGAGTTCCAATGATTTCCGGGCTAGACAGGAGGTTAGTGTGTCCTGAGCAAGGGAATAGGGAGGCAACTGATAAAAAGAAGTGAGGGACACGGCAGTTCAGATCTCAGGGGCTATTATTCTGAGTGAAAAGAGAAATTATTGGCGGGCTCTGAGGAGCTCAACTTCTTAAGTATCTTAAAACAGCATCATTATCTCAGATAATCATAAATTTATTGTATGAACTCAAACTTTACTTTTGTAGCAATTGGCTATTTAATAAGCTGCACACACAGTTCTGTGTTATGATTTCCAGCAGCATAGCAGTGCAAAAGTTAGATCAGCTTCCTTTGGAATGGTTAGCTACAGCAATGAAGAGGAAGACAAGGAGGAGAGGCCATTATCAACTAAGCAGCCATCTGTACTTCTGCAGAGCTGTAAATGACAGCATCCGCAGCTCCATCTGCTAGTCTCTCTTGGGTAACAGGCACTTTACATGTAGAGCTTGAAGTCTAGACAGGGTAGGTGAAACAAGTGTCTAGTGTCACGGACTGGTTTTTCTCTCTTTGCCACCCAGAATCCATTCTCAGTTTTCTTTGCGCTGTTCTGCATATCATACATGCTCCTTTCTCCTCTGGTTTCTATCCACAAAACAAACTTAAACATGAATGTTTCTAACAGCAATATTCATTAGAATCAACCAAAGTAGGAATAACCTCATATCCCTTAAAGAAGGGGTAAATAAAATGTAGTACATTCCTACAACAGAATATTATGGTACCATACAAAGGAATGAAGTACAGATACATGATCAAACAACTAAACACAGTATACTAAGCAAAATAAACCAGTCACAAAGAACTATACATTAAGATATTACAGAGAGCAGGAAGTTGATTAATAATTGTAAGGAAATCGAGAGTAGAGGGTATCCAAATGGGACACAGAATTTCTTCTGTGGTAAAGAAAATGCTATAAAATGTATTGTGATGATAGCTCAGAAGTCTATTAAGACCTCACTAAAGCTGTTGGGTTTTTTTAAAGACAGAAAGACCCTTGGCTCTGATCTTCACTTACAGATTGGCACAGCTTATATCCAAATGAGTGTCCCATGGGTGAGAAGTAACTTTAAATTATCTGAAGCCACCAGAATTGAAGGAATATCTGAATTTGAATAAATACCCCAAATTCTGACCTCTGTGAGTTCTCATCCCCTGTGACCTCTCAACAGTATCTGATATGTTGTCCATTCCTCTGAAGGTTTTGCAACACTATTCTCTTCTGATTAAACGCCTAGCTCTTTTGACTTCAGTCATTGCCTTCCCAAGCCAAGCATCCTCCCAGGAGCTCTGCCCTGGGCTTCTTTTCTCCCCACCTCCTCCATCTCTAGTCTCAGTTCCAATCACTGTGCTGGTGTTCCACAGCTTCCTCTACCCTATAGAGTAAGAAGAAAACAAGACAAACCAGACAGAGTGGTACCAAGTTCCGGAGAAACTTGGAGGGGGTAACTGAAGAAGGTGCATTGAAATTGGTCTCAAAATGTAAACAGAGCCATGAAAGGCAGACATTGTCTCAGAGTGGATCCGCTGGGCAAAGATTCAGATATGAAACAGGAAAGGGTGTGAGTCAAATGGCGGCTATAACAAAAGTTGAGCTGGAGTATTGTGGGGAATGATGCAGGGTATTGAAAGGATGGAAAAGGTAAATAGGGCATGGGAGTTCCCAAACGCTCGTTTTAAAAGTCAGCACTGGTGGGTTCTGCAAGAGCAAGAATAAACCTGACAAAGGAGTGGAGGGGGGTTGACCCATGAAGAGGATATTGCTATCATTGAGAGAATAAAAAATGATAACCTGAGTTTTGGTGCCCAGGGGATTGAAAGGGGACAATTCAAGAAGAATTATTGAAGAAAGAGAAATAAGAGACAAAGGGTCTAATTCATATGGTAGGTGAGAAAAAGAAGAAATGCTAAGCCTAAAATGAGCAAGGGTTCCATAGCTTGAAGCATGGAAGTCAAACAAAGATCTGGTCTGATGGACAGGAGGAGAAAATTCTTATACTGGGTGTGTCTTTCCTTCCTGAGGTATGCATCCTTCTAGGAAGCCTCTCAACATGAATGCTGGGATGGACCCAGCTCCTGCCTCCACAGCATTGGTAGGGAAGTGAAAGAAAAGGGACTGATGAGTTCCATTTTGGACAAGCAAAGATGTGACTTTAAAGTGCTGATTATGAGTCAAAGGAAACTTGGAGCCAGGTGCCAGTGGCTCAGGCCTGTAATCCTAGCTAGTCAGGAGGTTGAGATCTGAGGATCATGCTCTAAGCCAGTCTGGGCAAGAAAGTTTGTGAGCTTCTTCTTTACAATTAGCCACCAAAATGCCAGAAGTGGAGTTGTGGTTCAAGTGGAAGAGTGCCAGCCTTGAGCAAAAAAGCCAAGCATAAGTACAAGACCCTGCATTCAAGACCTAGAACTGGTGGAAGCAAGGAAGGAAGGAAGGGAGGAAGGGAGGGAGGGAATCAAGTAGAATGATGTATCCGTTGTTGCAGGTAATTATGATGCTATAAATGAAAAGGGAAGGCTGTTCCACCCCGTTGCACGTGCTGGTGTCCATCTGTGAATGATGGTATCTTTTAGCTCTCCCTTTGTTTCTGGCTTTTTTTCTACACATCATGCAGAGGGATCACTTGAAACCTTTTCCAGCTTCCCATTCTGGCCACACTGGCATTCCAGGTATTCCCTGAACACACACAACATACTCAGCTTAGGGCCTTTGCATGGCTGTCCCTGTCGATTGATACCTTTTTCCAGTTACTTGTGTGGCTTTTCTCACGCTCCATTCAGGCCTCTAGCTTGAAGAAACTTGTCCTTGCTATTTACCTCTCTACCTCATGTTGCAGGCTGGGACAAGTCACACCTAGTTTCAGTTAGATTCACAGATTACTTGCTATCTCTCGGCATTCAAATCCCAGTAGTATTTTACATGCAGGTCACTGTGCCTTCATACTTCCATCTGTGCACCTCTTCCTACTCCTTTGAGGGCCACCTTCAGTCTCTGTTATCTGGGGAGCTATTGAACTCAGATTTTTTTTTTTGGTCGTGGGGCTTGAATTCTGGTCCTAGGTGCTGTCCCTCAGCTCTTCAGCTCAAGGTGAGCACTCTACCACTTGAGCCACAGCGCCATGTCCATGAACTCAGGTATTCTTGGCACTTTATGTTTCCCTTTCTCAGAACACAAATCACACCAGAGTAGGGCCCTTCTCTTCATTATCTGCCTCACTGAAGGGGAATGGCTAGTTTTTGTTTTAATTTCCATATCACCAGTGCCCCTGGTGATATGACTGACCAAGAAAAATTTGCAGTGTTTGTTGAGTGAATGAATTAATTTGAAAATCAGGGATCTGGGTGCGATGAACCCTGGGAGCTCTACCGTTGTACCTCTGAGGTAACCTCAGAGAAGAGTAAGCCTTGTGCTCATCTTTAGGGAAACAGAAAGAGGAGAGACTTTCATTAAGCCTGCTGTTCTAAAACAAGGCTTTAGAAATGCTGACTTGCACTTGGTAGGGTTATAATCCCAGCCATAGAGGGTTTAGGAAGAGTCCAGGCATTCTTAGTCATTTGTCTAGCCGCTCCATGGGCAGTGATGAGTAGGGTCAATGGTGTGGCGAAAGATGTGTTGTGGAGGTGGATGAAGCTTCTGACACCACCCTGCCCTTTTACAGGGGTCTACATGGTCCCTTTTGTGTTTGAAACAACAATTAGAATCTAGTTTAACATCCTGCCTTGAGTCCGTGCAGGACAATATCAAGTTTTTAAAAGGCCATGCCTAGTGAGGTCAAAAGTTTTTTTTCTTTTCCATTTAATTCTCAACAAATAGATCTTTTTTTTTTTTTTTTTTTTTGTTGGTAGTGGGGCTTGAACTCTGGGCTTGGGCGCTGTCCCTCAGCTCTTCAGCTCAAGGTGAGTGCTCTACTACTTGAGTCACAGCACCACTTCTGGTTTTCTGAGTTGTTTATTGGAGATAAGAATCCCAAGGATTTTCCTGCCTGGGCTGGCTTTGAATTGCCATCCTCAGATCTCAGCCTCCTGAGTAGCTAGGATCAAGGTGTGAGCCACCGGTGCCCAGCTCACCAAATATATCTAATAGTAGAATTTCAACGTAATTAAGCTGATAGGGCTAAGATCGAAGGGAGGAGGAGGAGTACCCTTCGTTGATGTTGCCTGGGATGACAGTTTTACCTTCTCTCTACCTCTTCTGGGAACGGCTCAATGTCCCTGCCAATAAAGTCCAGTCAGAAGTGCTCTCTTCTCCAGTGAGACTTCCAGGAGACTGGGACATTAAGTGGGAAAGCAGAGCTACATGAGGGTGTAGGTGCTTCAGTGTGTAAGCCTTACCTCCCCCATCCAAGGAGAAAGAAACCCTTTACAAAGTAAATCCAACAAGAGTTGAGAGGGAAATCCTGCATCTCAGCCTTTGTACAACAGGCTCAGGCCTGAAAGAAGTTGCACGGTAATTAAATTAGTTACACTGAATAACACTGCAGGAGCCCCCAGTCAAGCATGTTGAATGCCTCCTTCTCTAGGAAGTGCTTTGGGAATTCCATGTCCAAATGCTAGGCTTCCTGGGGTGGGGGGGGGGGGGCGGGGAGGGCGGGGAATACCAGTGCGGTTACCTGTTCCAGAAGATGGAGGAGTGACAGATCCGGGGCTGTCGTCTTCAGGCTCTGAGACGGTGACAGTGGGGACTGTGTCAGGACTTGGCTTCAGGCAGAGATCTTGCTTCTCGGGGCTCTTTTCTTGGATTGCAGTTGCGGTTGCGACAGAAGGTTCGATCTCGGTCAGTGTGATCTTGATGGGGGCACTGATCAGGGGAGCGCTGTGCTGCTCCTGGGAGAGATCATCTATGTAAGGAGCAAAGGTCGACTCTTCAAACAAGTGGTCCTTGACGATCTTTCCCTCCACAGGAGCTGGTTTGTCAGGTTCCCGAATCCCTCCTGGTTTTGTGGAGATGTCACTGTCCTTGTTCTTAAAGTCAAAGTCTTTATTTCCCGGCTCAGGCTGACGATGCTCCTGACATTTCACCTCCTCCGGCCTTGCAATGTCAATGTACTTACAGGCTTCTGCTTTCATCTGGTCCAAGGGCTCTGCTAGAATCTTGTTCACTTCAGTGGACTCAGCGGGAGTCATCTCTATTCCAGAATCGGAACTCAACAAGCCATGAGGCTCCATCCCAGGCACATCTGGTAAGGGGGGTCGAGGAGACCCCAGCTCCTCGGGGCTCTCTGAACTGGTGATGTGGCCATTTTCCTTCTGAAAACTCCCAGTGAAATATGTCGCATCCTCATGGGGCGAGGTGCGCATGTCAGAAATCAGAGATGTGTAACATGCTCCTTCTTCATCCTTTGGCGTCATTGTAAAGGAGTGATCCAGGGAGATCGCAGCCACACCTGTCAATCAAAATGGCAGCAGACTGTGAATGGGTACTTCACTGCAGATCTCTCTCCTCCCCGCCCCACCAACCAGCATGCCCAATGCGGACTTGGAGCACCAGCATGCTGAGTTTCTCTGACCTTCCACAGCTCTAATACTTTCCAGGGGGCAGACGCCGCAGCTCACACAAGCTGCCAGGCCCAGACATGCTGAGGACAGATCCAAGGGGACTAGAAAACTGCTTTTTGATACATACTACCTCACCACAGAGGGTCTTAACTTAACTCAGTGTAATTTAAAAGAACCCTTCTGGACAATAGGGGAGCTCTATGTTTAGTCTTTTGTGGAACCTCCATACAGCTTTCCAGAGTGTTTGAACAAGTTTACACTGCCACCAACACTTTTGGGCATTTACCCAGATGACCACAAACAAGGCCATACTAAAGCTACCTGCACAACTATGTTTATTGCAGCATTATTTACCATAGATAAGATATGGAACCAACCCAGATGCCCTTCAGTAGATGAATGGATCAAGAACATGTGGTATATATACACAATGGAATTCTATGCCTCCATCAGAAAGAATGACACTGTCCCATTTGTAAGGAAATGGAAAGACTTGGAAAAAATCATATTCACTGAAGTAAGCCAGACCCAAATAAACATAGGTCCTATGGTTTCCCTTATTTGCAATAAATACTAAATGTCTAGAATAATCCTAGCAGATGAGTAGAATAGCTCAGTAGCTACACAATACAACCATATAATATGATGCTAAGTGAAATGAATTCCAAGACATGGAGACAAGAGATTTTTCTTTGTTTTTGTTGTTTTTAATGTACTAAGTGATTTCTTGTGTCTTTTGTATGTTCTTCCCTTGATGGTATATCCCCTGTTGTCACTGTATGTCATTTTGGTACCTTGGTTTTGTATACACGTTTATCTGAATTAGGGAAGGGAAGGGAAACAACAGAATGGTGAGACAAAGGACAAGGGTGAACCAATGCAACAGCTACATTCACAAGACACTATGTTGGAACTGATCTTACAATGTGGGGGGGGGGGGCTTTGGGAAGGGAATAACAAGTTTGACAAGAAATGTACTTATTACCTTATGTAAGTGTAACCCCTCTATACGCCACCTTGACAATAAAAAGTTTTTATGAAAAAAAGAACCCTTCTTTGCATCAACAGTCTTAATGGCCCTTGAAGCAGAGGTGGACATGTAGATAAATCCAGGTTTGTAAATGCAGAAGTGGGTAATGGGCTGGGAGAGGGGCTGCTCTTGGAGGCTCATACACCTGAGAAATCTCTCAAGACCTTCTCTGGTCAATCCTTCTACTCTTGGAGTCATCGTTCCTTTGGATTGAGCCCATCCATTTTCACTTTTCAGGTCCTCAGAGAAATGGGCTTGTAGTTTTGAGTCACTCAAGAGGCATCAGCCTAATGGCATGCTTTCCTATTCCCTCACTTTCTCCCTCATTCTGTCCTCCAAAGCCAATTATTTGACTTCCAGGGATAGCTAAACTAATCCATGGGGAATTCTTCCCTTCCACTGGTGGTGCTAACAGCAAAACAGGTTTGTAAGTTTGATTTTACAACATGTTTTCACCTGGTCTTCATTCCAGCCCCTGGGCACAAATGCATTCATTGTGAGCAGAAGAAGAAAACCCTCTGTTTCTTTCTAGGTTATACAACACTGCCAAAAAAACCCCCACTAATATTTGTTGAGAATTTACTGTTTGCTAAGCAGTGATATTTTTACCTAATCATTTTAACAATTTTATAAACCAAGCCTCACACTTATTACTTATCCATATATAAACACATCATGCAGAGTCTCACACACACACACACACACACACACACACACAGCATCCACTATATAAAACTCTAGACACACCCAAAGAACATATCAACTTCTACAAAAATAATCAAAGCAGTAGTTGTAACATAGTATCAAGAACTAACGTTTGACTATTTGCTGTATCACACATATAAAGATTCATTTATTCATGGGGGAAATCCTAAAGGGTTGGTACTATTATTAGGTTCATTTCATAGATGAGAAAACCAAGGGGAAAGAGGTTGAATAACTCTTCTAAGATCTTACCAGCTGTAAGTGGTGGAGCCAGGATTCAAACCCAAATATCCTACAAGCCAGAAAACCTCCCCTATTGCTCTTGGCACCTCTGTAACTTCGTAAGATATTTTCCACCAAGTCATTTTGCTTTAGCATTAGTTCAAATGAACTTAACTTCTGTCTTTACTTAGCTCCCTTTCTAGTTTTCAACAGGCCATGGGGAATGGAAAAGCACAAAGCCCTTCTCCACTCTGGCACTCTCCTTTCTCAGCACTTTGGCACTAGCTGTTTTTCTTTTGGGAATTCTTCCTCCAGACAACTGCATAGCCAGCTCCCTCACTTCCAAGTCTTTACTTCAAATATAAGCTCTGTAAGGAAGAGGACCCTGATCACTCTGCCTCAAATTTCAATCTGCTCTTTCCTCCTACTTCCTGGGAACCCATTCCCTTTTATTCTTCTGTACTTTTTCCTTATCATTTATCTCCTGAGTTTATTGTAGCATTAACTCATTGTTATTACTTGTTGGCTTTTCCTAGCAGGTATGTTAATGAGAGTAGAAATCTTTTGACTGCTTTGCTCACTAAGGTAAACCTACCAAGTAGAGCAAGTCCTGGCCCCATAGTCAGTACTCAATAAATATTTACAAAATGAAAGAAAATAATTATGAAGCTTAGAGTTGAGCATAAGTATCAGGATTATGCAAGAAGACAGGTTGGCAGAGTTCCTCAAATTGCTAATGAGACTGTTCATCAAATGGCCTGATTTATGAATCTACATTTCAGCAGAGCTTCTGTGCATTTCCTTTGCAAATACCAGCTCCTCTTTTCAACTTACACTAAAATAAAACTCAATAGCCAAAGGAATAATAATACTATTATTCCTTTTTGGGCCATATTGGTTAACCATATATATTCCACCAATAAAGCTATGAAATTTAAATCTATGAGTGCACACACACTTTCATCCTAAAGGTTTCTTAAGGCTTCTTGCATTATGGGAATTTAGCCTGCTGGTATACCTCACTAGAGCCAGGGAAATCAACCTCACGTCTTTCACTACAGATATTTATATCCTGAGATTTGTCTACCAGGTTTTGTTGTTGTTTGTTTGTGTTTATTTTACAGTGTCTTGCCCATGTGATTAATGAGTTGTCCCCCAGAAAGCAAGGAGGTGTGTCTCCAGGATATGAGTGGTCTGGAGGAATGGGTGGAAAGGGGTTGATAGACTACAGAAAATACAGCGGCTTCCAGGCCTGTGTCACAGGCCTGATCATCCAGCTACTACTCAATTCTTTCATTGCAAGGGCCACCATAGGGCTCCTGGCCTTATCACCTATACCTGCCACGCTCTATCTCCCCAGCCCACTCCCTCCTGCCCCCAGAATTCTCATACTAAATGCGAGTATCATCTGCTCAGCACCTAGCCCCAAGCCTCTGCCTTGCTTCTCTGGATAATGTTTGAACTCTGCAGCCTAGCATCTAAGACAGTGTGACTCCACATCCCTCCCAGCAGTCTCCATTGCTCCTGACTCACTCCTAACTCTAGGCATCAAAGTCTTTCACAGACATACACTTGTCTATAGCCTTGCCTTCCGCTTTCTAATTCAAACATGAAGTTTCATTTAATACAAACTACCTATCACTAACACTTTATCCATCTCATTTCTACTTCCAAGTCTTTTGACCTCAAGCCATTAGTGATAAGAAGCTTTAAATGACACTTCCTCTATGACAAATTTGCTGACTGATTTACTTGATTAGGGTTGCTATAACAACCCTACAATAAAGTGGGTAGCTTATAAGCAAGAGAAATTTATTCTGGAGTTTGGAATTTCCAAGGTACCAGGAGATTCAGTGTTGGTGAGTACCTGTTCTCTAGCTAGTTTTTTGCTATAACTTTACAAGATAGGAGGAATGAGGGCTCCCTGTGGGAAGTTTTTAACATGGGTATTAATCCTCAGGACCTAATCATTTTCATAGGTCTTCACTCCAAATGACATCCCTTTGGTTAAGATTTCAACATAAAAACTTTTGGAGGAACACACAAATTCAGCCCATAGTAATAACCCTACCTATAGAATCAAACTTCTTCCTATTGTTCTCCATCCTCATTCTTGTATCACTGAATTTATACCATTTATGTGACATCTGTGACATTTGATTTGCATATATCCATACCATCTCATACTAATCTGTCAGCTCCTGGAGTTTGAGACTCCTGTAACATATTGTAGTAGCAAGTCCTAGTAGCCATTCAATAGAAAAATGAGTAAATCATTCAATTAATAAATGGCTGGACATTTTCTATAGAGCTTCAGAGAACAAAGTAAGAATGATGAATATAGCCTGGCATGTGAACAATAGAGTAAGAATGTTATTAAGCAAAGCAGTAGAGCTTCATCAGAGCACAATAGTGCTCTGATCTTGGCAGACATTCAAGAAAAGACCAGCATCTTCCTAGGGAAGAACCACCATTTTGTGGGAAGTTGTGAACACAGAAAGTTCCTTTTACCTTCCTATAATGTTCATGCTGATTGGCTATCACCACAGTTTGACTAAACTTCTTCTTCCTACCCTGAAGACAAATAAAAATAGTCAACCCAGATGCCCCTCAGTAGATGAATGGATCAAGAAAATGTGGTATATATACACAATGGAATTCTATGCCTCCATCAGAAAGAATGACATTACCCCATTTGTTAGGAAATGGAAAGACTTGGAAAAAATTATATTAAGTGAAGTAAGCCAAGCCCAAAGAAACATAGGTCCTATGGCTTCCCTTATTTGCAATTACTAGTATATGTCTGAGACAAGCAGAAAAGGTCAGATAAGTTGATGTTAGGTGAAATGAACCCCAAGATAAGTATTCAAATGTTTTTTCTTGCTATTGTTTCTAACAGATTTATAAGATGATTTCTTTGTTGCTTTGTATGTCCTTCCCCCATGGTATAACCCCTGCTTTCATTGTATTTGATGTTGGTATAATTTGTGGAGGAGAAGGGCAAAAACAAACGGTTTAAATAGGAATACAGGTAGACCCATTGCAACAGTGAGATGTACAAGTCGTAATGTAGAAAAACGAACTTTACAACTTTGGCCTGGCAGGGTGGGGGTAGGGGTGGGGAGATGGGAAGGGATGGGAAGGGGAAACAAAGGAGGAGGCAACAATGCTTGATAAGAAATGTACTCATTACCTTGCCCATGTAATTGTAACCCCTCTGTACAGTATTTTCACAATAAAAAAATAAAAAGAAAAAAAGAAAAGAAAAGAAAAAGAAAAAAATAGTCCATGAACTTTTCCCAAAAGGTGATCCCTCCCCAGATATATGGTAATAACTGAAAACACAGAATCCAGATTGTGTCTACAATGTTTAAGAAAATATGTAAGTAGGATCAAAACTAGGGAGAACTCTTACCCTTGAAATTCTTATCCTACCAGCTTTGTCTTGTTTAAAGAGCTCAGCATGAAACTAGAAGGACCCCTTGCCACACTGCCAGGTCAGCTAGCAGGAAGAAGAGGCACAAAGTGACTTGTGCAACTCCAGTGGATCAGAATACTAAAGGACGTGATCCTGAATGCCAGCAGAGAAATGTCAAAGTCCTAAAGCATCAAAATCTCTACAGTTCACAAAAACCCAAAAATTACAATCCCAAAGGTTAACAATACTAACTATTGAAATTCTAGAAGCAAAAATCCCCAAACCATAATTCATATTGAATAAAAAAAACTATTTGGAAGAAATTGGAAGCTGAATTCTGGGGAAGTGATTAATGTTCTTCTAGTTCTTCCAGTTATTATCTTGAATGATTGCGAGGGAGTTTTGAGAAGAGATACTGTATGTCTCAGGGACTAGAGGGAGAAGACCCATTTCTAATGTGAACACTCTAAAGACAGCTTTACCATAAACAGAAAAGAAAAAAACTTATTTGTCACAAAAGGAGACTTCAAAATAAAGCTAATGACTGCAAACCCAGGCTAGTTCTCATAAACTACCTCCCTGCTTGCCATATCTATCCCTATCTTTTATAGTTTTTGTTTGAGGTTCTTTTTAGTGTTCCTTTCTTTAGTTTTTTTCTCATTATTTAAATCACAGTATACTTTTCCAGTTCATTATGCTGTGCATTTCAAATTTGCATCATTTCCAATATTGGGCGTATAAATTATGCAAAGGAATTTCATAAATTTTAATTCATTTTTATGCATTTTTTTCAAATTCAGTGTAATGAAAATGCACTATCACAAAGTTGGATCTGTGTGTAGACTGTGCATAAATATATGAATATATATATATGATTGAAACTGCCTCTGTAAAGAAAAGTCCTCTTTATATAGCTACATTTGAGAAAGATAAAATTTTTTGAGATCTCAGCTCTTTGGTAGTTGCTGCATGTGAAAGGCAATCCATTGAAGCTTTTAATGAATCTCATCAAAAGACTTGGGTTGTCTGGTCATAGCCTTCCAATGACAGTTACAAACTTGAGTGCACACAATTACCAATCATAGTGTTATACGTTTATATATTTTGTGTTTTGACTATTTATGAATACAACTTGTCTGTCCATAGCAGACATAAAATGGGCTATGAAGCACTTTATCAAGTTTTTATATGGGTTTTAAATAAATCCCTTTTTAAAACTATAAATAAACCAGGTGCCAATGGCTCACACCTGTAATCCTAGCTAGTCGGGAGGCTGGCACCTAAAGATCATGGTTCAAAGCCAGCCCATATGGAAAACCCATAAGACTCACTAACTCCAATTAAACAACAAAAAGCCAGAAGTGGAGCTGTGGCTGAAGTGGTAGAGGTTTAGCCTTCAACAAAATAGGTCAGGAACAGCACTCACATCTTGAGTTCAAGCCCCAGGACCAGCACCCTCCAAAAAAAATTAGATAGTAGATAGATAGATAGATAGATAGATAGATAGATAGATAGATAGATAGACACACACATACATACATATCTCATACATAATTCTAAATTGTAACTTTCCAGAATTATATTTTGGCAATTTGTATCTTTCTCAATTTTAGACTTTAAGAATTTTGATCTTTTGGGGTGTCAACATTTGGATTATGGTGATTGGAAATGTCTGGGTCTTATGGCCAAAACATATATAAACAAGCACATAATTCTTATAATGTCCTTTTACCCATTCTAAGTAAGACCAACTCATTTTCTTATATCAAGATAAATACCCTGCAAGATTCTCAAGATTCTAATTTACTGAAATTGAAAATATATATGCATTCTACGGTGCTCATCCGAGCTCTTGTAAACAGAAGGTCCTTCTGGGCAGTAAATTATACAAGAGCAGAGTCCTATGGGGAAGACTGGAACTGAGAAGCAGAGCTGAGCCTTGAGGCTCAGGGAAGCCAATTAATCCTTGTCAGAGCTTCCTGCAGGGCTGCAGATGTGGGAGCCCAGGCAGACTGCACAAGCAGCTGCCCCAGGAAGGATCCAATATTGTGATGCTGTTAAATACAAATCCACTAAGAAAAAAAATGCTTCTTTATCTAGTCTAAAGATTACATATGCATATTGAAGCATTCTTCTGAACATTTCTTCCCCATTCTCAGCAGCTTCTCCATACATCTAGAAGCCTGGTTTTACAAAGGCATTATGTCAAGAATCAAGTGTAGCCAGGCGAGGATGGCTCACAC
The DNA here is from genome assembly GCF_019054845.1 of Dipodomys spectabilis. Lineage (NCBI taxonomy): Eukaryota > Metazoa > Chordata > Mammalia > Rodentia > Heteromyidae > Dipodomys > Dipodomys spectabilis. The sequence continues at coordinate 4,643,072 of NW_024870750.1, forward strand.
TTGTAATCCTAGTTACTTAGGAGGCTGAGATCTGAGACTCAAAGCTCAAAGCCAGCCTATGCAGAAAAGTTCATGAAACTCTTATCTCCAACTAACCACCAACAAACTGGAAGTGGAGTGGTGGCTCAAGTGGTAGAATGCCAGCCTTGAACAGAAAATCTAAGGGACAGCACCCTGGCCCTGAGTTCAAGCCTCAACACTGGAACACACACACACACACACACAAAGAATCAAGTGTGGACCCACAGATGCCAGCTCAGAAGATGGATGGACTGGGAGACAGAGCAAATGCAGTTATGGGAGTACACTTAAAATGGATTGCTTTGTAAAATTTCAATTTACAAACAAATTTCAGGAACATACTTAGGACACAAGAAGAAAGAATTATTGGTAGATAGTCAAAATCTTTGATTGTCAAAATCTAACTAGAAAAAAGATTAAAATAAACTGAAGCTATCATCACTATTCAGACAACTTGATGGAACCAGCTTTCGTCTCCACTAATGTCAGGGATCAGAAAAAGGATCATGAGGCAGACAAATGCAGTAATTCCATATAGGGCAGGGATTTTATTCATCCTATTCTACTTTATTTTTAATTTTCTGGCAGCAGTGAGTACTGGGATGACAAAGATGGCTTGCTAAAGATGGTTTATTTTTCCCAAGGAAAGCTCCATCCTAAAATCCCATTTCTCAATGCTGACTCATCTGCACAGAATGGAACTCATTAAAATTGGCAGGCTATTGCTTAGTCATTTTTTTTTTTTATTCTGGCACTGCTACTATCAGTTTGGAGGGCCTGGGCCAGTCAGCCTTCTAGAATATCAGTTTATCCATCTTTAAAATAGAAGGGGGGAATAATAGTTCCTACTTTATTGGGCTATTATGAGGCTTAAATGAGATTATACACTCCTTATCTTTGCCTGACACCCTCATTAAACAAGAACTCTTCATTTGATTCTCCTCTCTCTTTGGCCAGTAGAACACTAGTCACTTAAAATACATTATCATCTGACTTTTAGTTTGTTTCCTTATCTCTACTACCATGCTATCATTCCATTGTCATATTAGACTTGGACCAGAAGGAGTCCATACCTGTGTTGCTCTATGAGATGTGCCTTAGGTGCTAAAGCCCCAGAGAGCAAGACTAGAGCTGTCTGTCTACCTGCATGCACAAGTGATTTCATTACACACCATCTAGTGGTGCACTCCCATAGATCCTGTCACGAATAGGACAATGATTGTTTTGAGAATGAAAAGCTGAAATTTACAAAGACAATGGACAGGAAATGAATGAGAATGTTCAGGGCCACAAATATGAATCAGCTACTTTCTTCCTTGTGGCTAGAGCTCACTGTCACTTGTTAGTGTTGAGATGAGGAGCCCAGGGCTTTCACTGACCCTTCCAGAACTAGTACAGTACCTCTGAAATGGAAATGCTGAATGCCAGGGGGAAAAAAGTCTATTTGAGCAAAGAGGTAGAAATGCTCTGTTAGAGAAGCATCTGGCTTATCCTTCCCCTTGAAATTATGAAAAAAAAAAGCCAAGTATTGTCTACGTATAGCCAGTAACGGGTATAAAGGAAGAGAGGAACACAGTGAGACTGAAGACTGAAGAGCCATAATCAGTGAGCAGACATGAATTTATACACATGAATCTAGACTCCTTTGTCTAGGCTGCCCTGGGGATGGATGGACAGAGCCTGCTCAGTGGTCAGGCTGAAGCACTTGATCACTCATCTTTTCCCAGTGTTAGGCAATCAGCAGGCTTAGAGTAAGGAAACTGCCACACAGGTGACAACAGAGACTTCTGTGAGGGATGGATCTGCCAGTGGCACTCAGGGGCCTATATATCATCTAGAAAGCGTTCTCCTGAATTAATTGTCCTGTGGTTTACCCTGACAAATGGGTGTGGCTTGCACACCCATTCTCTGCCAGTGTTATCCAGGTCATGAGTGAATTCATGTAAAAAATTAAAAATTAAAAAAAAACCTGAATTCTTTCGCAAAAGACGGTAAGCCAAAGCTGACGACATACTGTAAGAATATGAGTAACTACTTTTTCTCTCCCTGACTCACTGCTTTATTTAAAGTTTGTCTGCAAGAATAATAGATTTTGCTTTGAGGAATGCAAAATTCATGTTTAATAAAAAATGATTTTGCAAGAGGTTTTTTTTAAAAAAAATTTATTTCTCCTTCTAAAAAGAAGCAGGGTTTGTACTACACAGGGAGATTTCACTTCAGTAAAAACTTCCATGAGAGAAAAACCTGGTCTAGCAGACAGCCCATGCACTAGGTCTCTGAGAGTTCTCAGAGCAGCAGGATAAGATGGCAGCAGAGGGCTCCCATGAGTTTGGAGGAATGTATTTTTGATGTTGCGGGATTTTTTTTCCTTGTGTCTGAACATGACAATGTGATTCTATGACATTCATTAGAAAATTATTTTAATGGGAGAGGGTGAAGGTGTTTATAATTTACTTAGATGTTAAGAAAACCTGGAAACCCAATACATAATCCTTTTTTTGTGTATGGGTCGTGGGGATTGAACTCAGGGCCTGGGTACTGTCCTTGAGCTGTTTTGCTCAAGGCTAGTACTCTAGCACTTTGAGTCACAGCACCACTTATAGGTTTTGAGTGGTTAATTGGATATTAGAAGCTCACAGGGACTTTTCTGCCTGGGCTGGCTTCGAACAATGATTTCTAGATCTCAGCCCCCTAAGTACCTAGGATTACAGGTGTGAGCCACTGGTGCCCAGCTCATACTTTTTTTTTAAGTAACAATTTTGGTGATTCACGATTCACACAGGATAAATTCTGAATTTTTGTACAGTTTCAGTTATGCAGCCATTGTATCTATCTTCTAAGTCATCCACCCAACATAAATGCATTCATCTCCTAATACATTCAGTACAAAGAAGGCTCTAAGCGACCTCTACTATGTCAAGACCTTCTTTTGAAACAAAAGCAAGGGCTATCCTTAACCATCTTTCCATATAGCATCTGTTCATAGAATGTTGATCTCTGATTTCAAGAGAGAAAACTGACATTGCTCTCTTGGTCACTTCTCAAGACGTGAATTTCTTGGTCCTTCAATGGTTTTGTTCCTCGCCACCACAAGAGAAATATCTAGAACAGAGTTAATGATTTAGGTTTGCAGCAAAATTGAGAAGAAAGCAGAGATTTCCCACATACCCCCTGCCTTGCACAGATCTGTTTGCCTTCCTACAATCTCAAATTCATATGTTGAAATCCTAATCCCAAGTATTAAGATGTGGTGGATCCAACAACATTTAAATCATGAGGCAAAAGCCTCAGGGATGGGATTAGTGTCTTTACAACAGAGACTCAAAGAGCTACTCGTACTCATCTCTTCAGCTTTGGAAGCACACAAAGAGAAGGTAACCTCACTGGACACTGAATATACCAGTGCCTTGGTTTTTAGATTTCTCAGCTTCCAGGGCTGTGAGAAATGTATATTGATAAGAAGCTACCCAGCTCATGCTCTTTGTTACAACAACCTGATATGATCTGACGTACAAACAGCCTTCTCCAATACCAATATCTAGAGCAGTACACCTATTACAACTGGAAACCTTCACAGAGGCATCATTAGCACCAAAAGTCCATGGTTTCCATAAGGCTTCTCTCCTGGCACCGTAGTTATAGCAGTTTGAACAAATGTGTAAGAACTATTAGAGCATCACATGGAGTAATTACACTGCCCTGAACTTTTCTGTGCCTTAAACTATTCACTGTCTCCATAATTTTGCCTTTTTCATAATGTCATATAGTTTCAGTCACCTGTAAATCTTTATATATGACCATTTCCCCTTCCTTCCTTCCCATGGCCACCTCCCTACCTAGAGCCTTATTTCCTTTGATTGGGATTATCATGAGTTTCCAATGTATCCTCTGGCTTCCAGCCTGACCTTCTCAGACTTTGTACCATCTACATTCAGTTGACATAGTCACCTTTCCAAATGCCACTTTCACCAGGTCACCATGACCAAGGGACATCTTTCCCTATCCCATGACTTATACTGCAGGATCCTCAGTGTCCTAGACTGTCCTCATGGCTTTGCTTATTTACTTAGTGCCAATCCTAGGGCTTGAATATAGGGCCTGGGCACTGTCCCTGAGCTCCTTTTGCTCATGGCTAGTGCTCTACCACTTGAGCTACAGCTCAGCTCCACTTCTGGCTTTTTGTTAGTTTAGTGGAGATAAGAGTCTCACAGACTTTCCTGCACAGGCTGGCTTCGAACCACAATCCTCAGATCTCATCCTCCTCAGTAAACTAGGATTACATGTATGAGCCACCACTGCTCGACCCCTGGCTTTATGTTTGAGGCCGCTCAAGAAACACAACTAATCAAGCCCATACACATGCCAGATTTTCTACTTCTGTGCCTTTGCCTCAGACCCTTTCCCTCAAGTGAAGGTGTTTTGTTTCTCCTCAAAACCAAATAAAATCTCTGGTTCAACCTTACCTCTTCTAGGAAGTTTTTTCCTCCTATTCCCTTCTTCAGTGATTTCTTCCTCAATTCTATCCCGTCTTTCACATGGTACTTCTTGGCTTTCCTATCTTTGTTGTTAGTTATCTTTTTCTGGGTAATTATTGAGAAACCTCTTTTAAATGTATTTATATCACTGTATCCCTAACACTGTGCTTTAATTGCTGAGCATGGGCAGTGCTCAGCAGTTACTGACTGGATGATTGCCTATGTGTTACCATTTGATTTTAGAATAAACTTTATTATCAAACATATAGTAATTCAATAGAAAAACAAAGAGGTTTATTGGATATTTATTTCTACAAAATACCAAGATAAATGATAAGTAGATGCTTACTTACCTAGTGTGCCACAAAAATCTATTACAGATACTGTAGAGACACTTACACACTCATATTCATTGCTGCACTATTCACAATAGCCAAGTTATGAAAACAACCCAGATGCCCTACAATAGATGAATGGATCCTAAAAATGTGGTACCTATACACAATGGAATTTTACACAATGATTAGAAAGAACATGATGTCATTTATAGTCAAATGGATGGACCTAGAACACATCATGTTAAGTGAGGTAAGCCGAGCTCAGAGAGTGCATATTTTCTCTCATATGTGGAAGCTAGATCTAAAATACAGTGAGACATGATAAATTATACAAGACTCTAGGCATTCACACACAGTGAGAACAAAGGACAATACTCTTAGGGGAGGAACAGAAAGTCACAATGCCTATGTGCCTCTGGTCATATAAAATAATATTTTAAAAATATTTTTATTGTAAAGATACTGTACAGAGGGGTTACAGTTACATGAGTAAGGTAATGAGTACGTTTCCTATTGAGCATTGTTACCCCTTCCTTTGTTTTTCCCCTACCATTCCTTCCCTCCAGCGAAGTTTGTTTTCAACATAGTGCCTTGTACGTCTCATTGTTATAATGGGTCAACCTGTATCCTTGTTTCAGTATTTTGTTATTTCCCTTTCCCTCCCCAAATTAGAAAAATGTATATACAAGATGCAGGGCACCGGAATCAAATACAGTGACAATGGGGTTATTCCATAGGGGGAATAAAATAATATTTATATAAATGAACATTAGGAAATGGAAATAAGAAGTTTTATTCTTTGTTGTTGTTTTTGTTTTCTTTTTGTCTTGTTTGTCTATTTATCTATCTTTGGGAGGGTAAATGAGGGGCACAGAAATAGAGGGACAAAGTGTGAACAAATGCAAAAGTGGTATTCACTGGATACTATGTTGAAAATGAACTATACAACTTATGGGTGGAGATGGAGGCAAAAATTGGGAAAGAGTGAGGGAAGGGGTGACATTATTCAAAAAGACTTATATAACTGTAACCCTTTTGTACATCACCTTTATAATAACAATTAAAATTAAAAATAAATCTATTGCTTGAACCTGAAAGTTAGATAATCCTGCTGCTACCAACCCTGATTCTGGGTTGGTAGCAGCATCTGTCAGAAAATCCCCATAGGATGAAAGGCCCATATGACATATCATATATCCTAATTCAGCCTTCTGGTTAGGCATAGCATTACCAGGAAAAAAAATAGCGAAAAACTAGAGGAGTTCTTTGAGATATCTAATGCACCCTCCTCTTAACTCCAGGATTTCATCCACAAGATTCAGGATGAGCAACTCTTAACCTCAGTTTGAAGATCACCATTGATGGGACCTCATTGCTTGCCCTGCTCTCCTAATTGCAAATGTTGTAGTTAACAGTGTAGGTCCTAAAGTCAGCTCTGAACACTGACTCAAGCATTTACTAGTTGTGTGCGGTTGGTAGACTACTCAATATCTTTGGACATCATTTTGAAAATGTAATCACTTTGAAATGCCTCATAGAATACTGTGAAAACTAAACAGGAGAGAGTACTAAGGTTCATACATGTCTGGCTAGGCACCAGTGGCCCATGCCTGTAATCCTAGTTACTTAGAAGCTGAGATCTAGGATTGTGGTTCAAAGCCATCCCAAGGAGGAAAGCCCATGAACTCTTATTTCCGATAAAAAAAAAAAGCCAGAAGCAGAGTTGTAACTCAAGTGGTAGCCTTGAGAAAAAGAGCTCAGAGACAGTACTCAGGCCCTGAGTTCAAGCCCCAGGACTAGCACAAAAGAAAAAAAAAAAAGAATCCTGTTGATACATATTAAGGGCTCATTATTATTTTTTAAGTTGAACTTAAATATATTATACTATTGTTTCTATACCTGAGTCCATGTTTTGTCTTTACGATTAGTGGAAATAGACCTATTAATTGGAAATCTCAATAAATAATTAGGAAATAATAGTGTATATAAAAATAATCTCCATAATAAAGAGCTATTAGAGAAAGACAATGAGTCTACTTAGAAAGCAATATAAATGATCTTGAACACATAAACAACGCAAATTTAAAAGCCCCTCATATGGTATTTCTCCCTGGCATATATTCTTCAGTGGAAAACAGGCATTGTCACACTGGGAGTGCAATATGGTGCCATGCCCATAGGGGTCATTCTGGCCATTCCTGTCCAAATCACAAACGCGTTTGCTTTGGGAAGCTGCAACCTTCTTTACAGGGATTATTCTACAAACACGCATGCACACCAACAGTAAGTCTGAGCAAAGTTGCTCACTACGGCATAATTTGAAATGATAAAATTGGAAATTAACTTGAATGTTCATCATCAAAGCTTGTCTAGAGACACTATGCATTCCTACACACAGAATACCGTGTAACTGTAAGAATGAAGACATCTCCATGTGCTTATAATAGAAAGCTCTCCAGATAAATATAAAGTGAAAGAGTAAGACATAGAATACATGTATAGAGACAGAAATATGATTATAGATACACTACAATAGATAAACTAAGGTACACAAAAAGAGAATAACAGTGTTTGCATTGGTTTGTATCTGCATGAAAAACTAATGAGTACACAGAAAACAATTCATTAGCCATGGGAGTTGGGTAGGATAAAGAGTAACATAAACAGAAGGGAGATATTTCATTGATTTTTAGATGACTTTTCCTTTCAACAAATATATACATTACTCTTCAATTTGACTTCATTTAAAAGCAAATAAAATGTTGGGTGCCAGTGGCTCACACATATAATACTAAGCTACTCAGGAGGTTGAGATCTGTAGGGCCTCTTTTTTCTTTTTAATAGTTCTATCTGAACTGAAGTCATTTAGGTAGCTTTCTTTTATTCTCCCTCTCTCCCTCCTTCCCTCCCTCCCTCTCTTCTTTCTTTCTTTCTTTCTTTCTTTCTTTTTTCTTTCATTCTTTCTTTCTTCTCTTTCTTCTTTCTTTCCTTCCTTCCTTTCCTTCCTTCCTTCCTTTCTTTCCTTCCTTCTTTCTTTCTTTCTTCCTTCCTTCCTTCCTCTCTCCCTCCCTCTCTCTCTCTCTCTCTCTTTCTTTCTTTCTTTCTTTCGCCAGTCCTGGGGCTTGAACCCAGGGCCTGGGCACTGTCCCTCAGCTTCTTTTTGCTCAAGGCTAGTACTCTACCACTTGAGCCACAGCACCACTTCTGGCTTTTTTCTGTTTATGTAGTACTGAGCAATCGAACCCAGGGCTTCATGCTGGGCAAGCACTCTAACACTAAGCCACATTCCCAGCCCATATACGGTCTTGATTTGAAGCTAACCCAGATAGAAAAGTATTGAAGTCTCTATCTCCAATTAAGCAGCAACAAAGCAGGCTGTAAGTGTGGTTCAAGTGGTAGAGCACCAGTTATGAGCAAGAAAGAACACAAGCCACAGATCTGCTACAAAAAAAAGGGCAAAGAAAATAAGAAATGAACTGAAATTCCAGCACTAATGTTGCAGGAACTGTAAGGGAATCTCCAGCATTCTTCCATAGGCCAGACACTCAAAGCATCTGAAGACAGGCACGTCCCCTTTGAGCTTCTCATGGCTGAAGTTAGACTTTCTCCCCTCTCTTTCTTTTTTGGGGGGTGGGGGTTCCGGTCATGGGGCCTGAACTCTGGGCCTGGGCGCTGTCCCTCAGCTCTTCAGCTCAAGGCTAGCACTCTACCATTTGAGCCACAGCACCACTTCAGCTTTTTTTTTCTTTTTGCTTATGTGGTGCTGAGGAATCGAACCCAGGGCCTCAGGCATGCAAGGCAAGCGCTCTACCACTGAGCCACCTTCTCAGCCCTCCCCTCTCTTTCTTATATACTGTTTTCCTTACCCTGTGAGCACCTAGTTTATACTGACTGTGTTTGCTCTGCACTCTTCCCTGCTTCTAAACACTCGCCCTAGCATGTAGGTTTTGTTAAGTGACCACGTAAATGTAGCCTTGAATATATTCCCAGACAGGGCAGACTGCTCACACCCAGGAAATGCACTCTAGCTGTGGTATTTCCCCTAAGCTCTCATCTGGACCTATGTGCTAAAAATAACATGGAGGCATAGTGAGACGATTTCTCCCTCCGTTTTGAATCCTGTGATGTATTTTTGTTTGCTGTTGTTTTTTTTTAACCTGTCATCCTGTAGTAAATAGCTCATGGGTAATGAAGTTTTTTTAAATGATGTATGATTTCAAAACATACTCTTAGCCACTACACTGGGTATACTGCATCAGTCTGAAAGACCTTAAAGTCAGAAACAAAGACTTTTCACGATAATTTTCTAAGACCTTCATGTGTTTTTTTAGGACAGATTGAAAGTGGATTTATCTCAATCTGGAATAACCCAAAGCACCAAATTGTAGCTGGAGTTAAGAGTCTCTCAATAGAACATGTTTTTATAAAGGAAACTCAGTGCCCATGCAGCCCATACCATGTCTTAACAGCAACAAAAACAAAACAAACAACAGCCAAAAAAAGTGGCCTTTTTCTAGTGGACTTGGAGCTGCACAAAAGGCATGCATCTTTTAATGGTTGTCTTGGATTTCATGCCAGTGGTGAGATTGAAAATGGGTATGCTTTAGAAGGTGCGTACAAAATGAGGATGATGACAGAGATAACATGGCCAGGATGTGGCATGCAATGTATTATGACCTGCTCTGTTGTGGCTGGCATGAGAGACACACAGTATTATAGTATGATAGTATGGCCAGCAGGGGACATGGCAGAATGTGTTGCATGGTGTGTCTGGGTTGTGTTATCTTTTTTTTTTTTTTAATCATTCATGGGGCTTGAACTCAGGACCTGGGCACTGGTCCCTGAGCTCTTTTGCTCAAGCTAGTGTTCTACCACTTTAAGCCACAGCTCCACTTCTGGTTTTGTGAATGGTTAGTTGGAGATAAGAGTCTCATGGGACATTTTCTTTTTTTTGTCCAGGCTGGCTTCAAACCACGATCCTCAGATCTCAGCCTCCTGAGTCTAAGCTAGGATTACAGGTGTGAGCTACCAGCACCAGGCTAGGGTTGTGACCCACAAGTCACTAAACTCTCAGGAAACCCCTTGGTCTCAATGTATTTTCAATACATTCTTACTGTGTGCTCACAGGGACAATTCAATGGATTGTCTTACCCCACCTTTAAACAGTCTAGGAAACGTATTTTTCAGATCACTTCCATCTTGTTTATGAAGAAACTAGACCTTAGAGGGTTAAGGAACTTTCTGTTAGGAACACAGACAGACATGGCAGAACAACCCTTGTATTTGAAGTGACGATTCAAAAACTGATGTTTTCAATTATGTTCTTTGAAATCGCCATGAAGATTAAAGAAGACTGCCTGGCTTGCAGCAAGCTTCTTAAAAGTAAAGCTAAATACCTCTGCATTTTGAGTCACACACCAGCTAATAAGACAGTGAAGAAAAAAGAAATCATCACCACACAAAGCTGACTCTGTAGCTGGTCAGTGTCCATTTCTCATAAAAAAAATGTTAAGTGGTTATGATAAGAAAACATGTGTTCAGGATTTGATTTGTCTGACAGTATATCAAAGTGGATTTCAAATTCTCACAGGCTGAAGTACCTGAGCAAGGAGATTGCTGTTATTTTTAAATGTAATTATCATTAGCTACCACTTTGCCTTTATATAGTATGTACTGTCTCTTCCAGTTTTCAAAATCTACCTCACACGTTCTGCTAGTCCTGAAATATATTTAATACATTTAGTTTGGGATTTTGAAGACTAACCTCATGTTATAGGTGGATGACAAACTTGGCATATCCTATCATAGAGATGAAATTTAGGACACATCAATTGATTCAAATGTAAAATATTTGCTCTAACACGCATGTTTACATGCACTCAACATAAAAATATAGACTAGGTTGCTCAGATCTGTAATCCTAGCTACTCAAGAGAATCATGGTTCAGAGCCAGCACAGGCCGACAAATCTGAGAGACTCTTAACTCTAACCTGCAAAAATGGAGACATGGAGGTATGACGTAAGTAGTAGAGTGTCAGCTGTGAATGAAACAGCCTGGAGAGAGTGCATGTCTATGAATTCACTGACATACATATACATATACACACATACACATACATACATACAGACAGACAGATAGACAGACAGACAGACAGACGTGGGTTAGTGGTATAGCTCAGTGGCAGAGGATTTGCCAGCATATGCAAGGCCCTAGGTTCAATCCCCAGTTCAATCCCTGACACTACAATAAAAAAAAAAATAAAACATATGTTTATATGATCAGTGTACATTATGTAAAAATGGAACCACATAAGGAGGGTAGAAATGGGAGGGGGAAATGGGGGAGAATGATGGAAGGTGACACTGATTAAGAAGCATTGTACTCAGATCCTGACTTACGGAATTGTAACCTCTTTGTACAACTACTTAATAACAATAAAGAGATTTTTAAAAATCAGAAATTATACCCAATAAATAGCTATGTTGAAAATTTATTCTGCTTTTTATATAGAAAATAGGCCCTAGAGTCAGCCATGCTCAACAAGAAAGAGATGAGAAAGATGAATACCCTTTGCTAATATCACGATTCTGTAAGTCTACGGCAGGGCAATAACTCAACCACTGAAGTGCCAGAGTTTGGAATATTGATCCAAGTGGTTTTTGGCTCTCTGCCAGGATACCACGTCAACATTTCTTTCCTTCCATTTTCTTTTCCTTAATTACCAGAGAGAAAAGGGGCAGTAAATTACAAGCAATAAGTTTAAAACATGTGCAATTTTGATAATAATGCAAAATTTCAGTCAAATGCGCACTTATGGTGATACTTAAAATATTAAGGCAACCTAGTGCAACCTGCATGATAACCCATTAAAATACAATGCATTTTCTGGGATGTGGAGAAAGGTTGCAACTGTGGGGGGAGCAAAACTGAAGCTGTCCAAATGGGTATGATGATAGGCAGGGGGAAGCAGCAGGCACTGCTGTGAGGGACAGAACTGACAGCAAAGACAAAGGTGAAGCGATGAGTATAGAGCATCCAGAGTAGCACAGGAGACCTTGGGAAGTGATGGGAACTCAGGCCAGGAGGGTCAGCTAGGAGTATGGAACTGTATTACCAAAGCATAGGAAGCAAGGACAGTAGGATCATTCTAGAGTAAAAAAGTGACCCGAGGGGAGAGCAAACAGGGCGTGAGGGAAGCGGTGACACTGTCCAAAAAGAAATATAGTCCTTACCTGACTTATGTAACTTTAACCCCTCTGTACATCACCTTTATAATAACAGTAAAAAATAAAAATAAATAATGTTTTACACTCTTAAAAAAAGCGACTCAAATGACTAGTCCAAAAATAACTTTCTGTATATTGGGAACATTCTGGTTTGGGTCACGTTGAGTAAATTTATGGGCATGAATTTGTCAGGTCATGAAAGGTATGTTCAGGTCAAAACATGAAAGGCATGTTCTAACATTCATTCAACTATTCTCTTTCAGTTGGGCATTCGTGCTGTTTTGCTAATATCAACAACTCAATGACTGTCCTGGGAGTACATGAATTGTTTTTTCCCCTTCAGCACTGCGCCAAACAAACCCAAGGGACTGAGGCTAGAAAGAGTCTATCACTAAGCTACATCCCAGCCCAGCTGTAAGTATATCATTCTTTGATGAGACTATGAAGCGCTGAGACGTAAATACATTCAAATGTTTCTTTTTAACTTTACTATGAAGCATGTTAAAATACCTTAGGAAAACATTCTTTGTGTTAAACTGCTATTTTCAAACTTAAATAACTAAATAAACACGTGGCAAAGAAGGAGAAGGATTCAACAATACAGAGGTAATAGGAAATACCAAAGATAAATATAGAAACAAAAAATTATAAAACAGAGTGAGACAGAGAAAGAGAGAAGTTGAAGTAGATGGTAACAAGTAATAGTCATTCATTAAGACTTGCATTTTAGCAAGTCTAGGCTCTTTGGACATGGGAAATCACAAAGACACTGGAGAAGAACTCAATAGAATGTCTTTTTACTGTAGAAGTTCCTGGTGAGAGAAGTTTCAGAGAAGTGAAGATATTTGAGCTCTATTTTTTTTATTATTGTTGTTTGTGGGTTTATTGTCATTTGTTTTTGTTTTTGTTTTTGAATTTTGGCTGGTTTTTTGTTTGGGGATTTTTTTGTTTTGTTTTGTTTTTGAGACAGGATTTCACTATATAGTCCAGATTGGCCTCAAACTCAGAAACTTTCTACCTTAGCTTCCCAGTGCTGATATTATGCATGTGCACCTCCAAGTGTGGGTGGAGTTCAATCTTGAAGAATACAAAAAAAACTTCCCTGTACCGAAGAAGAGGTAACGAACATCCAATGAGACAACACATTCAGAGAATGATTTGAATTTCTATATGTTACATTTAAACTTCGGACATCATCTCACAGGCAATCTTTCCTGAGTAGTCTGAAATAAGCCTATCATGTTTAATAGCAAAATAGAAATTATAAACACAGTGGTCTAGGTAAAAACCTCGACTAAACAAAAGACTGAAAAGGATATTCTATTCCTTTGTTCTGTAAGACTTCATAAGACACAAGCAGAAGGCAAAACCAAATGTGTCCTGGAAAGGAGCCAGCAATGAATTACTATGTCAATAATTCAATACAGCATTAAATTCTCATGGTTTTAAAAAAACTCTTAAAAAATCTGCAGAACATTATCATATCTGATGTGTGGTGTCCTCTACTACTAAAAATTGTGCTTCAGCCTTCTGAAGGACCACATGAACAAAATGAGCCATAAACAGAAATCAATTCCATGTAAATATTGTTTTTTTTATATAATTTGGTCAGCAATTAGCTGCAATTTAATCTGTTCCTCAACACAAAATAGTTTTCAAAATAAATACTTCCTCACCAAAACAGTTGGAAAGATAACAGGGAATCCATTTTTCCCTACATGTCCAGAAACAGGCCAGAGTACACATATAATTTCTTTCTTTTTTGGTTATTTTACCCCCAAATTCACATATAATATTTAATATGTTATTTTTGTTTACCTGGAAGTTGGTAAAGTAAATGTCCTTATATTTGGAGAAGAAAGAAATAGAATAAGAGCTATCCAATTGCCTGTTAGCTACTGATCATTGTTGGATGATCTCAGAGAGATCATTTTTTTTAATGATACTGTTTGAGAAAATTATAAACTGAAATGCTTTAGATTTATTCTCTTAATTGTAAAGTCATAGTTCCAAAATTGTTTCCTAACACATTTGAATACTACATATGAATCTTACTTTTCCTAACTAGGAAAAATAGAACTCAACACTTTTGTTTGAGTACATGCAATAGGCAGTCATGAGCCAGTGCAAAAATGGAAATTCTAAAGAAGATTCTTAGTAACACCTTAAGAGAAAGGAAGATAAATCTAACCTAATAATGAGATAACAAACTTGACAGCTTTCTACATTTTGGTTTTAACTTTATTCATCCAATTTATCAGTAGGCCTTGAGTTCAAAACAACTAGGTCCTCAGTATATTTGGGGGGGAAAACATCTTCCAGTTTCTGGAGATAGAGTAGTGAATCACATAAATAGTCTCTGGACCAATCAAGGATGGAAACAAACAGCAAACAAAACCACAATTGTGCAGGCCTGGTGGAGATTGCTAATGGACCTCCAGTGCCAGGACCGCCCACCCTGCTTCCACCAAGGAATTTAAGCATATGACCATCTAGCTTAGGACATGTCCCCACTTTCCCCTACATATGGACATGTAACTGAGACATGAACAGAAGTGATGTGTGTTGCTTCTAGATGAAATCCTTGGAGAAATAAGTGTTGTCCTTTCCAAGAGCTAGATCCTGAATCTGGTCTTGTTACACCACTTTGACAACGTGAATGAAGGCTACACCTGAGGTAGTAATGGTCAACAAGACCAAAGGAATCTGGATCTCCAGTTGACTTCATGGTGCAGACCCTTAACCAAGCTACTCACCTACCTCTGAACTGACAAATGAGCAAGTTTTAACTTGCTTCAACCATTCTATTGTTATACTCTTTATTATAATAGCTTAGCCTGTAACCTGACTTATACAACAGATGCTTGACAAATCCAAGTGCTGGGAAAGATTAGAAAGGTTATCAGTAAGAAGGAGTGGATTGCTTTAGATAATGCTCAGGCCTCTATAAAGAGACACAATTTAACCTAAGGTGCAAAGGCTGGGAAGAAGCAATACACATCTTTTAAACAGCAGGCACGCCTGTCATTCTCACTTTATAGAGAAAGTAAATGATGTGAATGAAGATGATGCTATATTTTAGGATAATCAAGTATCTGTCTTTGCACAGGAAATTTGGGGGGAAATAAAATTTCCATTGCTAAAATCATGAGTGTCGAGACAAACTGGGGTGAGTTAGTCCTGTAACCTAGCTAGAGAAGAATTTGAGACTTGCTTGTTGAATTTCAAAGCAATTGCTCTTGACCATTATGTTACAGTACTTGATTTTCTTTAAGGGTTCATTACTGAAAGAAAGGCAAGTTATCTCCTAGGTACCTAGAAGCATTAAATGAACACATTGTTAGCTAGAGCCTTGTCCACAAGGTCAAGTCCTTGTGCACTGCCATCTGTTAGGGTGTTTTCCAAAGCACTCTCAGCATATGCACATTGAGGAGATGCTTTTTGATTTGGTGCCTGGATAAAGTAAGCAGCAATGCACAGCAAGCATTTTTGAGGCTTAGAGCATTTGCAGTATAATAGGATTGTGAAAATGAATAAATGCACTATTAAACCTCCTTAGAAATGAAATACCTCTTTTATAGATGCTTTCTCCAGCTTTGCCTTTAGTATTCCAGAGTGACTGATGGGACCTGGGCTTGGGACCCTGAAGGGGCAAGCCTTGCTTCTTGCAGGAGAGTTCCAACCATGCAAGACACTGACAAAGTTGAACACGGAGGCACAGTTTTTGTAAGATCTGTTAAGATTAAACTTAAACGGAAGATTTCAAAAGAGCTATTTCTTTTTCCCTTTTCGACATAAATCTGCACAATCCCTGACAACAACATCTAAGGCCGAAGCCAAGGTCCCGCTTAGCTGATTCAGTAGGAAAAGCCACATTGATTTACTGATGGTCACAGAGTCCATCCATAAAGGGGCCTGCCTTAATAAGCACTCGTAACTCCAAGGTGAGTACGAGTCAGCTTGCTGCCCTCCAGGAGTTCACAGTACTCAGGTGACAGCTGTCATGGGAAACATGAACAGAAGATACAGAACAGAGGAAGTGCTGTGGAGAAGCAGGAGAAAGAAAGGAACACTAGGGTGTCTCACAGAGGAGCTGGTGTTTCAGTGAGTGGACAGAACGGTAAGAGGAGGAGACAAGAACTCCCCATCCCCAGCACACACAATCAGGAATAAGCAAAACCACAGGAAAGTCTGACTTTTATGGAAAAAAAAGGTCTGTACAAGGTCATTGTACAACATACAGGAATATAATTAAATCTACAAACAAAAATTTTAAAAAATATATAGAACTTATGATTTCAATAAGGAATGTATACTTTCATTCATTTAGAAGTTTGAGCTTTGGAAAGCATCAGGTTTGAAATAAGGCTATTTGAGTACTCTTGAACTCTTACCAATTTCTATGGTTCTTTCTCAGAGTTCGTCATTTAGCTGGGTACCAGTGGCTCATACCTGTCAGGAAGCTTAGAAGCTAAGATCTGAGGATCCTGATTCAAAGCCAATCCAAAAGCTAAGTCCTTATATCCAATTAACCAGCAAAAAGCCTGGAGTGGAGCTATGGCCTAAGGGGCAGAACACCAGCTTTGAGTGAACAAGCTAGGGACAGTGTGCAAAGTGTGCAGGCTCTGAGCCAATCCCCAGTGCTAGCACAGAGAGAGAAAGAGAGAGAGATAATTCACCACTTATCAAGAGACTTAATGTTATGATCAAGCTGTGTGTTTATATATATGCTATATATATTCATGCTTGTATGTATATGTACATATATTTTTGCATAGCTTGTTTTCATAACCTATTAAAATTAAAATTAATATTGATTAGACCAACTTCAAATATTCAAAAAAAGAAAATAAAAGCCTAAATGTTTCAACCAGGCTCATTTCCCTGAAGGCCTTGCCCAGCTTAACTACTGAATCTAAGAATTATGTAACAATTCGACTTCCTTTCCTATATCAAAGTTACCCAACACCAATCTTTAGGTTGAACCATCTCTCTTATAGCAATGATGGATTCATTCACCTCCTCATTCCTCAGCTGACATTTTCATCCCATATTTGCAAAATGGTTGGATTAGAGCAGGGACCATCTGTGGGTGTAAATGGGTTGATAAAGAATAAACAAGCCCATTAGTCTGAACTTTTTAGAAGAGAAGCAAGCATTGCTTTTTCCTTTTTTTTTTCTTTTTGTCAGTGGTGGGGCCTGAGCATTGTCCCTGAACTTTTTCACTCAAGGCTAGCACTCTACCACTTTGACCCACAGCTCCATTCTGGTTTTCTGGTGGTTAATTGGAGATGAGGCTGGTTTCAAACTGTGATCCTCAGCAACCAGCCACCTGGGTAACTAGGATTTCTGGCGTGAACCACTGTCACTTAGCCTGGCGATGCTTTTTAAAGTTTGCTCCCTAACTTTTACAAAATCCAAATCCAAGTGCATCTTTGAGCACCATGGAGGTAGGTGAATCATAAGCATTCAGAAAATGTCATGGCTAAATTAAGTCTTCTAGTCAAATAGTATTTATTAGACACCCACATCTTGCATACACATGGCAACAAGTGCAGTGCATTAGAAGCAGAATACTGTATCTTCAGCTGTGAAAACATTTCATGATAAAATACCAAACAGCTGCTGGAGATCATAAAGATATTCTTTTCCTGCAAATGTGCCCACCATAAATTTCAAATAAACCATAGAAGAAGAGAAACAGTGGAGGGAGAGATTCTCCCCATATGGTTAAGTCTTCACTGAAGTGTTTCATGTTCAGTTATCCTTATCAGTAGATAAAAGGCTTACATAAAATTTAAATTGTGTGTGTTTCTATGGGTAAGACTAGACAGTCCCAGAAGAGTTACCTCATGTATGTATTCACGTCATTTTGCACTGTGCTTTTTAAATTATGAGACAATTAGAGGCACAGGAAGAAGCAATGTCTTCATTTCAATTATCCAAGCACATTTTATTTAAACTCCAGATCCCAGTATACTATTTAATATTTACTACTATTGCCCTTTGTAATTACTTCTGAGAACATAAGCACTAAAAAAATCAAAAAGGCTGAACAAATTGAACATTTGAAAATAACAGCACTAAATTACTTTTTATATCTGAAGACTAAAAGTTCACATGACTAACTGAAAAACTAAATTTTAGTCAACTGGTATGTTGTCTACAAAACATTAGAAAAATCTGTTTTTGTCTCATGCAATTAACTTAGCTTAAATGTAGAAATCAAGTGGTTTTAAAACATGTTGTGAAAAGATCCTAAAATGATTTTAAATTTAAATGGTTTATGTTGTTCCAAGATTTTAAATTAAGTCCCATGATAACTACATTCCTTCTTCTTCCTAAAGTTTATTCTAAAAAAGAGGAAATACAGTAAGAGAAAATCTTTACTACTAAAATGATTTATCTTCTACTTCTAAAATCTGATTTCTGCACACCTGTAATCCCAGCTACTCAGGAGGCTGCAATCTGAGGGTTGTGGTCAGAGCCAGCCCAGCCAGCCCAAACAGGAAAATATGTGAGACTTTCATTTCCAATAAACTACCAAAAAGCCAGAAGTAGAGCTAAGGGACAGTGTTCAAGCCCAGTACCAGCATGTGCGCGCGTGCGCACACACACACACACACACACACACACACACACACACACACACACACACACACACACACAGCTAATTTCTGACATATAAAAAAGGAAAAATCTCAAACCAACAACAGTTCATTTGTAAAAAGATAAAAGAGGCTTATTTGGAATTCATTCTTCAACTATCACATGACAGACAAATCACCTAGGTTACCAATTCATATCTTTATGTTTCAGATTCAATGAGGTCTAGATTATGAAGCTAAAAGTGTGGGTGCACTGTCATTTCTCAGTTGTTCAAGGGCAAATTTATCCTGGATTTTCCCTTATCTTTCTTCTTACTACCCTGCATTGGACCATTTCAGTAATTAGCCAAGAGAAGACAAAAGAAAACTACAAGAAACAAGAAAAACCAATATTCAGCCCATTCTCTGGTACTCATTTCTGATACTTTCTGGATGATGAAATATAGAAACTCAACTGAGGATTTTTAGATTATCTGAGACCTGCATTCATGCAGGCCTTTCTCTCTTTAGTGTAAGAAAAATTACTATTAGTTCTCTATTATTCAATGATTAAGATAAACTTGCTTCAATGTTCGCTAAATGGAATGTCAGATTTATAGAGCAACCACACTATAGCAAAAGGTTATCTACACTGATTTATTGACTCCATTAAATGAGCTCTAAATGCTATAAGTAGCAGAATAAAAACAATGCTAGTTAGTGAAGACACAGCAGCTCTTTATTTTACTTTGGCAAAGAATATGAGATTATTATTAACCTGACTTTAATCATTGCTACCTTTTCCCCAGAGCCATTCTGCATCCTACCTGGCAGAAGGTGAAATCAACTCTGAATCTAAAAGTGTGTAAAAGTGATTTATACTCTATAAAACACTGTATGGATTATTACAGTTGGCTCTGAAAGGCTGGTTTCTTTCTACCTCCGCAGTTTTTTTTTCCAGTTGTGGCCCTGCTGTTTTATCTGTGTTGACATGGATAAAGTGAGAGCGGAAGTAATTAGGAAAATAATTCAAGCCAAAAAATATGGCTGAGAAAGAAGCTATTTGGCAGTCTTGCTGTACATTGATCAAAGTCAGTTCATAGTCTGATTCTTTGTTTGTTTGGATTTTTCTCTCCAAAGGCCTCAAACAAAAGCATATAAAGCCCATGAAATTCAAGTAGTGTTCTTTAGGAATTTTGTACTTACATATGCACTCTTAATTTTTTTCTGAATAAATTGCTATCAACATGGATAAACCTGATTATAAAAGTTCACTACAACCATGGTTGAGATTTTAAAAAATAGTATGGTAAAATCAGCAAAGAAGTGACTCACAAAACATCCACAAACATCTCCATAAGGAGATCACAAGAATAGATGTCCACCACAAAATATTGTTTTGATAATTAAGTACTGTCTTTTTCTCATTCTTTGAAGGGGCAATAACAGTCAAATAACCACTTCAATATTGTTTACTGAATTAAAATTTCAAGATAAAGTTGTTGTGACCAATAGAAACATTTTCCAAAGCCATGGCAAAGAGACTTGGCTGTCCACCCGTCAACACACTCTTCCATCATACAAGCTGTGGCAGATGTGGTTACTCAAACACGGTTGATGGTGCTGAGCTATTGTTCTTTTTCTGTTCAGCTCTGACAAGGTCCATAAGTTAGCAATGCTCTTTCAACTGGAAGTAGAGGGGAGGGTTTTAGCCCTTCTGTGGTTTCATTCATTCTTGCCCAGAAGAGTCTGAGCCTTCCTTGGCTGGGTGTGGCTAAGGAGACTTCCCTAGGGCCTGCTTCTCACTCCCTCTAATTGTCCATTAGAGCTGCACATCACTCCTCTCCTTCATCCAAGAGGAGGTTATGATGGGGATTGGAAGGAACCTTCATTTTGGAAGAAGGGTTAAGAAGCTCATTTTACCATCTCCAATTCAGCCTGTACCCCTCCGTTGACCCCTCCCCTGGCCCAACCAGGGGTTCCAGAAATAAAACACCAGAAGAGGCTCAAATATGACTGGGTTGATGAGAAACTCAGAGGGAAAGAAGTGAGATTAATGTGCACTCTGGAACTCCCATAGATTGCTAAATTATTTATTGAGTCATAGCCCCGAAATTAAAAAGTAATCCACATTCCATCACTGATTGCTCCAAGGAGCAAGTGTTCATTATGGTGTGGCACACTCTGTACCCAGGAAGCCTGGATAAACCCACAGGAGCATGGGAACCTCAGTAATGGAATTTGACCACATTGCAGCAGTCTTCAGACTTTCTGCCTTGCCCTGCCCTCTGCTGTGACATTTCTGGAGGATGGCAAATAGTGTGTGTTATCATAAGCATGATGGTTCCTCTTCTCTTTGCTTAGAAGCATACTCTAAGATCCTTGGGACTCTGCTTGATTTTTTTTTGTTTTTACTTCATACTAACCTATAGACATTTTCCTGCTCTGTGTTTTCCTGTAGCCCCAGTAATAGTTTCTTACCAATGAAAAACAGATGTCATTATACTGATTAACACTTTCCTCTACTTCCAGTAGGAAGAAAGTTGCTAACGTATGGACCTTGTCAGAACTGAGCAGAGAAAAGACCAATAGCTCAGCAGCATCACAGTGTGTGGGTAACTACATCCCTGCCACAGCTTGTCTGATGGGTGGACAGCCAAGCCAGGTATCTTTGCCATGGATTTGGAAAATGTTTCTATTGATTGCAGCAACAATATTGAAGTGGTTACTTGGCTATCATTACCCTTTCAATGAATGAGAAAAAGATGGTATTTAATTATCAAAACAATATTTCATGATGGACATCCATTCTTGTGATCTCCATTTGTGGATGTTTTGTGAGACGCCTCTTTAATGATTTACCATATTATTTTTCAAATCTTAGTTATTAACTATTAATTATAATGGTTTCTTCAGTTCTGCTGAAGGAAGTTTCAAAGCTGGACCCTGAATCCCAGCCCTTTTACCCCCTTCTTTTAGGAGTACTCAGGATCAAAAGGACTTGTCCTTTTTGGTCAAAATTTTTGAGGAAAAGGACTGGCACTTAATTTCCAACAAAATACAATAATTTTTACAATTTATATATAATACAATTATACATTTTATAATTTTTATTAATAATTTTCCCCAGTTTTGCTTTTTTCTCTAGGTTTTTTTCCTCAATCTTGGGAAATAAAAAATGAGGTAAGTTAAGGCCAGGAAAATTGACATTGCGTTTTCTCTGTGCTAAGCCAGGGCTGCAAGAGACACTTACACTTGGCTTTTGAGCGTCTTCTTGTTCCTCATTCACTCTTGCCCTCTGCTCCTAAATTGTTTTCCTTTGGGTTCTTGTAAGTGCTGTCCTTTGACTGGCCTTTGCTCATGCAGCTCCCTGTCTAAGAAAACACTTTCCTCCTCTTCACCTACCAGCTCCTCCTCAACCATCATCATCATTTACTCTAGAAAGGCTTCCTTGACTTTCCTGATCATTCCATCATAGACCTTTCCTGGTACCAGTTGTGACTTTGCATTTTATTTTGTGGTTCATTTATTTTTTTCTCTCTAAGTAGACTATGGTTTCATGGCATCAGAGCACCATATATGCTTTTGCTCAGCATGGTACTATGAGCCCCATGTTGAGTTAGTAAATTATCTTCTTTGACTTTCAGAAAACCCTACGCTGGAGTTTTTGAAGACCATAAGCTCTGTATGCTGGGCTATGTAAGTGCTTTGTGTAAACCACAGTAAGTGGCGGACGGAGCCTGCAACAATACTAACTCGTGTATTCATTCAGTATTTCTGAGAGCTCATTGCATGCTTTGCACCAAGCCAAGCCCTAGAATGGCAAATAAATCACTTTTTCTTTCTTTCTTTTTTTTTGGTCAGGAACTCCTGATGTACTTGGGCAGGAAAGATACGTAAGTAAATACATCAAACAAAATATTGTTCAGCTTATGCTGTTTGTCCACCATGCAGCACACATACAGAGGAGAGGGTGGGCAATGGAAAGGTTGTGAATCTTGAAAATAAGCAAGTGCTTCATATGCTCGGAAAGGACCATTGGAGTCACAATGATAGACATGAAAATAAACACTTGTCTCAGCAAGGCAAAATTTACTTCTGCAGGAGGGCGCTATCAGCCAAAAATACAGCAAGCAAGCACACAGAGCAGGAAGGCCGCTCCCATATTTATCCCTACTGCAGCAGGCCCCGCTCCTCTGCTCAGATTGGTTGAGCTCATGTTCACAATCTTCTTATGATTGGCTAGTTTGAATATGGTAAAATGTATTTACATAAGGTTGACTTTGATTAACAGAACACAAGGAATCTCAAGATACACCAGCACCCTCTGCAATTTCTTACACAATCTGAGGTTGTCTTAATTCCATCTTGGAAAAAAAACAGTTAAGATGAAATCTTACATTTCAAAAATCTTTCCTTATCCCCAATCAAAGCAGAAATTTTTAAACAACACACTTTGATAGACAAGACATTCTTTCATACAGATCAGGGATGAGCCCTGGGAGCGAAGGCGTGAAGAGTGAAGTAGGAAGCATTCTTGTCTTCATGAATGGAGTGAGGCCCAGAAGGTAGAGCAGAGGTTAACGGATGGGATCGAGTAGGAAGAATCATGGTGGGGAGGGCCTCATAAGCCACATGAGGTATGTAAGCAGTATGCCACAGCAATGGAGACTCATAGAAGGGTTTTAAGCCAGGGAAATCTTACCAGATTTAAGAATCACCACTCTGGAAGTAGCGAGTCATAGCCAGATTAGAGGCAAGTGAATCTCAAAAGCAACAGATCAGTGAAGGATATAGCTATGGAGCAGAGATGCAGGAATGAGGACCAGAACTAAGGTAGGAGGAGTGGGGATAGGGAAGAATGAGCAAAGAAGTTGGTAGAGGAAGAGAATGGCTAGGATTTGCTAACAATTGGGCATGGAAGCTGAGAACGAAAAGACACTCGGTGATTCCCACCTTCCTAGCACAACCATGTGGATAACAACCTCTTCTCATAGGAAGGACAGACAGAGAAGGTTTGGAAGACATAATAAATTCCCAAGTGGGACCCATTGAGTTCTGAGTGTCTGAGGAACATACCACTGGAGCTGCCCACTGGAAGAGCTCAGCGAGGCATTGCAAGGTGGGGCTGAGGTTGTGAGTGAGATCCTGAGTTGCTGCTGCAGAGCGGGAAAGAGAAATCCCAAGGAACGAGTGTACATTTCAGATGCAGGGCGAGGAATCCTAAGGAATGAGTATACATTTCAGATGTAGGGCTAGGGCAAAGGAGATAAAGTTTCCCAACATTTTAAATGTAAACAGTAGGAAATAGAAAAATGATGCCTAACATAGAAGGAAAACTCATATCATCCTGATAAATGATATTTCAAAGGCACTTTAATGATGTTCCGGCACATTCTTTCTTGGCTGCTCAGTGATTATGAGAATTTTCCTGACCTCTTTTAGCAAACCTAGCCCAGCTCTGTGCAGCCACATTTAAATTGTCTACATGATGCTAAGTTCTTTAATGACTAAACATGACTAACCTCAACGCTTTCCTTCCTCTCCCTACCTCTTCCCTGCAGTCTCAGAGGAGAACATTAAAGCAGAGATGTTAAATGATTTAGCAAGGATTACGTCAATAGTCAATAGCAGGGCAGGAATTGAAACCCAGACTCATCGAGTTTCACTTCCTACACTCATGTTCTCCCAGGACTTGAAAGAAGCATTTAGAGATAGGTCTGCAGTAATTGGTATTCACTGCATATTCTGGCTTTTATCCTTCGTTCACTGCTCTGTGCCAGGCACTGCATGAGCTCTGAGGATGAAAGATGATGAAAGGCATGGTGGTTGGGCCCAAGGAAGGCTAGAATGGTAGATACTTGGGAGACAGCATGATTTGCAACACTTATCACAAAGGGGTGGGCTGAGACATTGTTTTCCTAAAACTTAGTGTTCTTAGAGTATACACATAGCCATAAAGGCAATGAAATGCAAAGTAATGAGATATTGCCAATGGACAAATTAGCAAACCTTAACATCATCTTAGGCTTGTGTGCAATTATTACCAAACAGAGAGGAAGTTAGAGGGAAGGAAAGCGATTCAAAGAAGAATGCATTACCTAATGGGTGCCAGCCATCCAGGAGGAAATGAAAGCTGTGGTTATGAAACTTGAGAGAGGACATGGAGCAGGACGTTAAATGAATGAAGATGCTCAGAAAAGAGTCAGTATCTACAGCAGGTGTCAGATCCCACGCACTAACTGGTGGCCATTTGATTCTCTCCTAACTTTCTTCTCTTTCTCTGTTTAAGGGCACCTCCACTTCTATTTGTTTGTTCTCATTGCTTCTCACAGTTAAAAGGCCTGTGGGACTGTGGATGACCCCAACATAAGCTCATTCTGACAGAAGTGAGTCATTTGATCATAGAGCCAGGTGAATGTAGGAAGTTGCTATGATAGCATTAGTGCCACAAATACTTATTCACTGTGCCTTCATCTTATAACCATGATAAATGCACTGTTAGAGAGGGGGGTACTTGCTAGGGTGTAGACCATAAGCCTCTCCTATTCTGATTCCATACCCTGCTCCCTACAGTGTTATGACTGGATACTGCTCCAGCATGCGTTACCTGTGTGGAACACTGCTCCCTACAGTGGTATGACTGGATACTGCTCCAAAGTGTGTTACCTGTGTGGAAGACACTTCTTAGTATATAATAATGTATTCTGATTGCACTCTAATAGTGAGCAGCCTTTTTCCTACCATCTCAGTGTCCTGACTCTCAATGGAATTGGTGTCTTATCCACATTACACAGATAATGAGAAAGAAGTGTTTATGCAAGATCACTAGGACAGAATGGGAATGTTGTATTTTAAACCTTGGTTTCCCTGATGCCAGAGTCAATGCTTCCTATTTTGTGTCACTATAAAAAGAATACTATAGCCAGATATGCTGGTATATACCTGTAATCCCAGCGTTTGTGAGGATGAAGAAAAAAGATCACAGCTTGGAATCCTGCCTGGGCTATATAGCAAGTTCAAGGCCATCATAGGAAACAGAAAAAAAATGTCTTAAAGAAAACTAAAAGGTCGGGTGCCAATGGCTCACGCCTGTAATCCTAGCTACTCAGGAGGCTGAGATCTGAGGATTGCAGTTCAAAGCCAGCTCAGGCAGGACTCCTCCTCGAGACTCTTATCTCCAATAAACCACTCAGAAAACCTGAAGTGGTGCTGTGGCTCAAGTGGTAGAGCACTAGCCTTGAGCTGAAGAGCTGAAGGACAGTGTCCAGGCCCAGAGTTCAAGCCCCATGATCAACAAGAAGAAGGAGAAGGAGGGGGGATGGGGAGGAGGAGAAAGAAGAAGATTAAGTCATGTATAAAGAAAAGAAGTTCATTTCCTATAGTTCTGAAGGATGGAAGTCCAAGATTGAAAGTGGTATGGCATGCAAGAGAGAGGGAGCATGCAAGCTCTAATCTGTCTTCTCTTCTCATAGAGCCACTAATACCATCACAGATGCCAATCCTCATGACTACATCTAACCCTATCATTTCCCAAAGGTCCTGGCACCAAATACCATCAACATATGAACTTGGGGATTAAGTCTCCAACATAGAAACTGTAGTGGATGATTTAAACCAGGTCAGTTTAGCATTTGGCCACCTTCCCTCTACTGTTCACCAGAAACATCAAAGCACATCTCTTGGGCCATTTCATTTCCATTTAAATAATTTTATTGTATACTTTTATATCTCACAGAAGTGAGCATTTCTAAAGTGTCAGTCATCAAATTTTTAGATTCCTATTACTGTTCACATTTTGTTGTTTACAATGATGATTTTTTACTTGGTTCAAATTGATAGAATAATTCTGAGTCCTTGCTTTCTATATTTCTTGTTCAAAATGTATACTATGTTTCAAAATACATTTTCCTGTCCTGACATGATTCATACCACTTGACATTTTAGGGTTATAAAATATTCCATACTATTCTTCTGAAGTTTCTATTATTATGATGACATTGAGGTGTTCATAAGTATAATAACTTCAAAGGTATCTATAGTTTAAAATTTACTTTTCTTGTACACCAAGTCCATCAGTTATATGACTTGATGAAAATTGAAAAAAGTATTGAGGTTATTAGCTTATCATTGTTTTACAGTACTGGGGTTTAAATTTAGAGCCTTGTACTTGCTTAAGTAGTCAGTCTCACTTTAGCCACTCTGCCAATCCTGATAATAACTATTTTCAAATGTATTAACAGGTAAACTTCTAAGTACTCCTGGAATTAAAGATAAGCATTTAGTGAAAATAAGATGCTATGGTTCTGCATGCTTTGGATATTCATAAGGATATTCATAAAGGCTTTGGGAGGTGAATTTATAGTGAAAGCCAAGGCTTCATGAATGGTATCAATGTCATTATAAAAAGAGACCCCACAGAGCAAGCCAGTCCTGCCCACCATCAGGACATAGCTAGATCGGCACTGGTTTGTTAGAGGACTGGGCATTGGATCTACCTTGCTGTAGGACTGTATACCCAGTGTAAAATAAATCTGTATTGTTTGTAAGCAACCCACTTACGATGGTCTATTACAAAAGTCCAAACAAAGTAATGCACCTAATAAAATAGTCCATAGACATAATAAAAATAAAAAGGGGAAAGTGATCACAAAGGTATTGTTATCAAAAGACAGCCATCAGTAACAATACTCAACAAAGATCTCTGTCTGGAAAGCAGGAAGTAGATTTACATTTTTTTATTTTGTATTTTTTATTTTATTTTATTTTTGTCGGTCATGGAGCTTGAACTCTGGGGCTGGGCACTGTCCCTCAGCTCTTCAGCTCAAGGCTAGCACTCTACCACTTGAGCTACAATGCCACTTCTGGTTTTCTGGTGGTTTATTGGAGGTAAGAGTTTCATGGACTTTCCTGCCTGGGCTAGCTTTGAACTGCAATCCTCAGATCTGAGCTTCCTGAGTAGCTATTGATTACAGGCATGAGCCACTGGCACCCGGCTTTACATTTACATTTTAATCCTCTAAGTTTTATTTTCTTTTTTCCTAGGTCCAAGACTGGGACTCGAACTCAGTCCCTGTTTGGCTAGTGCTCTATCAACTGGGCCATGCCTCTAGCCCCTTAATCCTCTGGTATTTACAGCCAAAAACATGTAGTTGGGAGTATGAATCTGAAGTTGAGAGGTTAAGTAACTTTCTATCAATCTACACAGTATACTTTTCCCCTGGGTTGACAGAGTTAGAAACATTTTAAGGCCTCAATAAAACATAACTACACACAGTTGCTGAGATGGAAAAAAGTTATGTCAGCCTTTTCCTCTATGTCTCTTACTTATATTAATTATTAAGGACCAACGAAGAGCCCAAATGTAACCAAATGGACAGAACAGAGCACTTGATAATGATTTTCTAACAGGCTGTAATGTTTTGTTTTTCTGGTTTGGGCCCTGATTTATAGCTGTTCTCTTACAGCAAGAAAATGTAAAAAAGTTGCTTCAACAGAGACTTCCATTGGCTGCCCAGTTTCATAACGTTCCTACTCCGTTCACATGTTCTCACATTGCCCTGCTTTATTTCTTCTTAGGATTTACCTGTTGGCAATGATCATGTTAACTGAGTTGTTCACTCCTTGATTATACCTTTCTCCTCTCCCCCACTGAGCAAACTCTATGACAACAGGATTGAGCCTTTCTCACCAAAATCTATTTCATCAATGCTAAACTATGCTCTGCACATAGCAGGCACCCGTAAGTATTTCTCCTCTCAAAACCTGAAATCCTGTTATTTAAAATAAAAGAGTTGGACTAAGCTGGTGATCAGTGGTTTATGCCTGTAATCCTAGCTACTCAGGAGACTGAGATCTGAGGATCAAGGTTCAAAGCCAACTCAAGAATGGAAGTCCATGAGACTCTTATCTCCAAATAACCAAGAAAATTCAGGACAAGGAAAGGAATAAAAAGGAAGAAAGGAAGGGAATAAGAGAAGGAAAATGAAGCAAGGGAGGAAAGAGAGGGGAAGGGGAAGGAAGGAAGGAGGGAAGGAAGGAAGGAAGAACGGAAGGAAGGAAGGAAGGAAGGGAGGGAGGGAGGGCTAAACTAAACCCATGATTCTCACATTCAGATCCCTGTATAAGTAGCTTTAACCATTCCCTGAAGACATGTCAAAATGCAGACGATCAGGCTTCTCCCCATTCTTGCTGCCTCAGGTCTGCACTGTACTTTGAAGAGTATTGAATAAAATCAACATCTTAGCATGTAATTATAATGATTTTTCCTGTGTAGACATGAGAATAGAAAAGAGCACCACAGCACAACTAAGCCCAAAGTTTCAGTTGAGCAAATCTAAATATTGCACCATATTTATTTCCAATATTAAAAATGTATTTCAAATATAAAAAAAGAAAAGGGACCTCTATCATCATGCCCTTCTTAGGCAGCTGCTATTGGATGCTACTGAGTTGTAGGAGTTATGTGTTGCTGTAGCTTTTTGCTTTCTGGTCCCAGTGCTGTGTCCCTTTTCTTGATGAGAATGACTATTTGAAGAGATGCATGTGAGAAGTAGTGGGGATGGTGAAAATACAGCCTATGAACAGAATATATGGAGTGATCCTTCTGTGGAGGGATGTGTGAGGCTCTGCTCTCCGCCAAGCGGTAGGTATACTTCATATGGGTCAACTCATTGACTCTCCACAACAGCTTCTGTCAAAGGGAAAGCTCTGTCAACCTGCCCTTACACATAAATATAGGAAGTGGTGAAGAAACTTGGGGATGGGAATGTGGCTTAGTGATAGCATGCTTGCCTTACATGCATGAAGCCCTGGGTTCCATTTCTCAGTACCATTTAAATAGAAAATGCCAGTAGTGCTGTGACTCAAGTGCTAGAGTGCTAGCCTTGAGTAAAAGAAGCTCGGGGACAGTGCCCAGGCCCTGAGTTCAAGCCCCAGGACTAGTAAAAAAAAAAAAAAGTGGCGAAGAAAAGTTGTCCAAAGGACACACAGAGGCTGAGCTGTTGCCAACTGCCACCTCCCTTCATGGATCCCTCCATCTCTGAGTTCTTAGTCAATCACTAATATCTCCAATTATCCACTGTATATAAAATAACGAATCCACTAAAGTTATGGTTGAAGTGAGGCATAGGAAGGTTTACCATGAACGAAGCTGTCCTGAAGGAGCCATACTCCAGAGAAGTGATTGGACTAGGGTCTGGGTGGCCTTCCCTGACAAGCTAGGTGCAAGGGGAAAACATATCACCTGAATTTCGGAGGTTTGGAGGATGAAATGGCTGGGAATGTGCAAAAGGAGGAAAGAGGAAGAGAAAGTGAGATGGCCAAAGCTGTGAGGTAGGGTAAGATTCTTCCTTGACAGATCCTCTAATTTTTCGTGGAGACCAAGGCTAACATTCTGTTGGATTTCTTCCTGAAAGTAGTGAAGACTCAGACTTTGGACTTGGAGATCATACGTTCAGGGAGACCAAAGCCTCCTCTTGTCCTTAAAGAAGAAAAGGAAGGACGTAGGGTCTGGAACACGAAAATAACAACAGTGACATGGGCAGTGAGGGCCACTCTTCCCCAAAGGACGTCCAAGACATTGTTCTTGCCTTAGACTAGGGACTCATAAGAGAGAAACGTGGAGGGATGCTTTCCTCATCTTCTGGCAAAATGCACTATAAACTCTTGGAATTAATCATGTGGTACAGACAAATGAAAAGAGATAGGTAAGGGAATCTTACAATCTTACCACGCTTTCATTCTTCATGCCAGAAAAGTGGTAGCTTGTGATTGTGGGTGCATTTTTCTGATTTCTACATGGGATGGGTCTTTACAATGATCCTTGACTGTTGGTCATCCTCTTGCTCTTGCATTGACTCTTCATATCCTTTACACATTTGCTAGCATGTCATTTATCCTTTTTGCATTACTTTACGTGATTATTATCATTTCTCTTTATAAATTTAAAAAGTCATCTCTATTACTTTTTGCAACTGCACTGTATGTTTTACTGTACAGAAGTTTTAATCTGTATTGATGAACTGTGCAGATCTTTATTGTATGTTGCTTGAGTTTTGCATACTGTGGGGTATTATAACTCAATTCTGTTGATGTAGACTTTGAAATACACTGCAAGAGAAACCTTTGGGAGACCAATTAGACATTACTTCGTGTTCTTTATTATATTTAAGGTGTTGCACAAAGTGCTTTCAATTCAATATGTAAATTTGTGAGTATAATGCACCTGGATCAATGTCACAATGTTTCATTGTGACAAGTTATGCTCTTTTCAGTCTTTCCTTAGTTGAAAATTTTGATAGAAGGAAACTGTAGCCCATACACAAATTCTTGCTATAATTAAGTGAATGGGAAAGGGGCAATAATTAATGATAATTTTTCTTCTCCAAGTGCCCAATGTTTATTGGAAGGAAGATGGGTGGAAATAAGAGAAGAGAATGATAAAATTCCTAGGCTAACTTGGCAAGCTATATTTAGTTCCAGTTTTGAGTTGATACATTTTTTTTTATATCAGAAAGGCTTTTTGAACCCCCAAAGCACCTTAAGTCTATTTGAATGTACTGTGGGAAGTTGTTTTCTCTTTTCTTTTTTTTCCCTTTGGTTTATCACCCCTTCATTTCTAATTTGATCACTTTTCAAAGATTGACCCAGAGTTTGCCACAGCCCTTTCTGTGGAACCTCTTCCCTTCACAAAATCTTATGTTTTCTAATCACTTAACCCATTCCATGATACCCATCAACATGCAAGCTGTTTTATTTGAATTCTTCCTGCAACATAGATTACATTTTTTCTTCTTGAAAAGTTTCATTTCATATTATGTGAGTTAATTTTAGTGCCTAATGATATAAGCTAACACACACACACACAAATTATAACAAAAGTGAAACTCTTCAGATCTGAATGCCAAGATAAATTCTGTCATCTGGTGCTTTGTCTCTACCTAAATACATTTGTTTCTTTCCCATCTGTTTGGAAACTTATTTAAGCAAATTAACATTTCTCTAAAAATTAATCTGGTTTGCATATCAAGTGGCAAATATTTTTATTTGAGGACATTTTTAATGCTTCATCTATGCCACAACAATTGCTATTGCAACATACAGGTATAGCAACTGAGACAGAAAAAATGTAACCTGCTTAACATACAGAACCTTGGCGATATAGCTGGAATTATGCTCTCTGAAAGGCTGAATGCGCTGTTTGTCTGTCTCCACATTCCTATTCATAACTATTTTACTTTTTCATTCATCCATGAGGGCCAAATGGTGTTGCATGTTTCTGACTCCCAGATGAAGGACCTGTATTATATAATAGGAAGGAATATATCTCTGTATACTTTTTACAGGTTGACATTCCAGCAGTCATAGAAAACATGGACCATCCGTGAGACATTTCTGCCCACTTTTATAGCAGGTAGTTCTCTACCTTACCACTTAGAATTGACCACCAATAGCTCCCAGAAGTTACTGTCCCAGTGAGGAACCCAGACACGTATAGGGTAGAAAACAAGACCAGCTTCTTGTTAGATGTTATTAAACCTACCTGACTAACCTGATCCAGTTGGAATACTATCTCAAGAAGTCCATGACAAGAAGAGAAATTTTACAATCAGATGGATCTTTGCTTCAATTCAAGAGACATTATTCACTATTATGTGACTTCGGAGCATTTTTGAGAGCATTTATTCACCTATGAAATAGAGTGACTGAAACTGCCTCACAGAATTCAGCCCAGTGCTGTAGGCCTGGGCTATCTTTCTAATAGGCAAAGAAATAAAAGTACTAAATGTAAAGTGCCCATAACAATGTGAGCATGGCCCATGGACAGCCAACAAATAAAGATAGCTATTATTGCAATTGTTAGCCAAGAACCTTTAAAATCGGTAATGTCTTCCACTTTGGATTTCATGGAAGAGCAATAAACAGTGAAGAAAAGAGTTAGGCTACAGGAAAAAGACAAGAGAAGAGAGAAGAAGGAAAAAGCAAAGACTTGTGACAAACAAAAACTCACTTTTAATTTCTGTTCAGAGGGTCTGATAAATATATCAATTAAAACCCATCAACAGTATCAGTTTTGAACATTGATTCTACCTTCGCTTTCTGAACAGCAGCTATTATAAAAGGGAAAAAATAAAACAGTGGTTTGCCTGGATCTTTGTTTAGTGGTAAGAGTTACTATGTCAGAACTTAGTAACCAAACTGAAACAAAGTTAGTAATAACAAAAATATACCTTTGAAGTACCAATAATGAATACAATAATTTAAAAATTAGCTAGGCGCCCATAGCTCACACCTGTAATCCTAGCTACTCAGGAGGCTGAGATCTGAGGACTGTGGTTCAAAGCCAGAAACTACCAAAAAACCAGAAATGGCATTGTGGCTCAAGTGGTAGAGCTCTAGACTTGAGCTGAAGAGATAAGGGACAGCGCTCAAGCCCAGAGTTCAAGCCCCATGACCAATGGCCCCCCCAAAATTAATTGAGGACAGCAATTGAGAGACATAACTGTATCTAAGAAGTAGCTTCTGTATACATATTATTGAAGAAGAATGAACGGTAAGTTCAGCTGGCCCTCAGCTGATATAGGGGTTGCATCCCCAAAGATCACTTTTGAATCTGCTTCTGGGAACCAGGAACACCTATCTCCATCAAGAAAAGAAGATATAAACTGAGTGTTAGTGGCTCATGCCTGTTATCCTAAATAATCAGAAGGCTGAGCTCTAAGGATCAAAGTTCAAAGCCAGCTCAGGCAGGAAAGTCCATGAGACTCATCACCAATAAACCACCAGAAAACCAGAAATGGAGCTGTGGCTCAAAGTGGTAGAGTGCTAGTCTTGAGTAAAAGAGTTCAGGGATAGCACCCAGGCCCTGAGTTTAAGCCCCATGCCCACCAAATAATAATAAGAAGAAGAAGAAGAACAACAACAACAAGAAGAAGAACAAGAAATAAGAAGAAGAAGAAGAAGAAGAAGAAGAAGAAGAACAAGAACAAGAACAAGAACAAGAACAAGAACAAGAACAAGAACAAGAACAAGAACAAGAACAAGAAGAAGAAGAAGAATAGAAGATACAAGCAAGGTATTCGTGGCTCACACCTGTAATCCTAGCTATTCAGGATGGGGAGATCTAGAGGCTGAGATTATGGTTACAAACCAGCCAAGCCAGAAAATTCCTGTCTCCAAAAGAGTCCTGTCTTCAAAAGATTCTATTAACAATGAACCAGCAAAATGCTGGATTAGAGGCACGGCTCAAGTGGTAGAGTACCAGTCATGAGTAAGATAGCTAAGGGAACACAAGGCTTTAAAATACTTGCAAAAAAAGAAAATACATAAATGACAACTTTTCTTCGCTGAGAAAACCCTACTTGACTCACCATGGAGCTGAGAGGTGTCCTATGAGAATGTGAAGAAGTATAAACATAGCTAGCAACTCTGCTGCTGGAGTCAGGAGCTCCAGAGTTTGAGTTCTTAACCTTGTGTTATTTTACAGATTACCATCTTGCCTTTGCTTTCCCTCCTTCATACATTTTTACTTCTTGATAGCAAAAGTAACCATTAAGGTAACATATCTTCATTTTATCATTAGTTTTCTTCCAGAAACTGTTTTTGTCATCATTTTCCTCCCCTTTGTTTTCTTTCTAGCTCTTACTCTTTCCCAAGCTCCATGTGTTATCTCTTCTTTGCTTATGGTTAGCTCTACCAACACCATCTAATTGCCCTTAGGCTCTCCGCTGAGTTATCTGACACCTCTTAGTTTTTCCTTTTCAGTCTCATAGCTGAGGATTTCAGGTTTGACCCAGGCCCAGCTGAGACTACAGGCAGCCACAGCTACTGGACAGGCTGCTTCTATCCCATGCATGCTCCTGAAAAATAAAACTCCTTCCCCGAGCTGCACATCACCTAAGTCACCCTATGCCCCATTGTCCTAACTCTGGGTAAAACCAAGGAAGCCATTCACAAAGACAAGTTATTTTCTCTCTGTGTCTCACTTTCCTATCTCTGGCAGTGAACTCCAGTACATTACTTTGATAAAAAAAAAAAAAGAGTGCACTTGGCCTCATCAACATCTTACTGACAATTAACAGTAACTACTTAACAATGGAACCCTCAATAGACCTGTTGCACCTGTTCCTCGTGGACTTTAACTTCATCCTTTGTCCTCCTGTCAGCTCCGTCACTGATTGTGCTTGGGATAATTTGCTCTGGGTCATTACTATCTCACCCTGTCCTCTATACTTTCTTGCTAGCTGGTCAGTTATATGAAGGTTAGTCCAGGGTGCTTTTCCTTCCTTTGGTGAGACACTGGGGTGTAGGGAAAGCTTTGTAAGGCCTTCATAACCAATAGTTTGTTTCTGTCTAAACTGAGAAATAACACAGAATCTTCTTAGGATTTTGTCCACATATAAGCCGAGGAGAAAAGTGACCATATTCAACTGGGAAAGCTTAAGTTGTTTATAAAAGTAACTAAATAACTACTGCTTCGGCATCATCAGAAATTTAAACCAGAACCAACAGTACTCTTTATGGCTTAGTTCTGAGAAGAGGGTCAGAATCCTCCCGCCGGTCCCAGCTCATGCTTTCTTTATATTTACTGTCAACTCAACTTCATCAGAAATACCAACTTATAGTCATATATGTTTAACACAGTCACACTTAATAGAAACTATATAACCTCAAAAACCTCAAAGGAAGCAAGAATTAGTTAATAATCATTTCCAGATTTCCTGGGAGTTCCAGTAAATATTTTTTTCCACCCGTGGAGAGTATTGTTACGGAAAGATTTTCTTTTGCAGACCTATCCCCAAAATGAAAACTAAAGCTTCTTTTTCATTTTGTGTCACACTGAATTGAAATGACCTATGTTATTTTGTGTGCCAATTTCAAGGGGAAAAAACAACAGCAACAAAAAAACTTTCCTGAAATTGTATGCCAAACAGCCTGATATCTAAAACTACTGCTGTGAACAATTAATTCCGTCTGGTCTCAACATGAAATCATAACCACCCTATGGCAAGAAAAATCTGAAGCACAGATATTCTACAGAGAAACAAGGACTTGGCATTTACACTGCTGCCTTCCTAATTCACATGGTGTGCACATTTGAAACCCAATGTGCAGCGCTTTACTTTACTCTGGACAAAGTCATTTTTCTATGGAAACTGATTACCTAGTTCTATTCATCCTATTCTATACTAAGCTCAGGCAGAGGGCTCAGGACAGGTAAGTCAAGATGTCCACCTTTAACTCTCAGATGTCCTTAGGATCAGAGACAGAACTAAAGGTAAAATGCAATTCGATTTCTTAACTAAAGAAGCACCAGGTTCTATCCCCAGGAAAAACCCAAGAAAGAGCAATAAGGACAACAAAAAATACCCAATTAATAATCCTAGCCATGTAATAAAATACTAATTACTGTATGTAAGTGTGTGCATTCATGTAGAGGGAAGTCCTTTCAATGATATGCATACTTTGGTTCCTATGCCCAGGGCCTTTTATTGGAGAATTTATGAAAATTCTGTTACTGTCTCAATATCAGAGAGAGAGAGACAGAGACAGAGAAAGACACAGGAAGAGAGAGAGGAGACAGAGGGGGAGGAGAGGGAGAGAGAGAAACACCTTCATAGAGACTCTCATTCGGACCCTCAGCCCAGATTCCTAGACAATATACACCAGGTTCTGATCTGATCATGACTTTCAAACTTCAGCAGTAGTCCCACCCAATTCTGTACACACTGCTGCTGTCCAGAAGTGTATGTAGCACACGATAGTGTTTCATAACCCCACTGTTCTCTCCTTAGGTCCACTTATCATTGGCAGATGACTAGATGCCAGTTTTCAACTCACTCCTCTTCCAGGAATCTTGAGTTAGACTAATCCTCATGCCCAATCCTAGGGTTGCTGGCTGACTGAAGCCAATCAAAGTGATACCATCCCCTTTGCTATCAATATTGACAGCCAAAGCA
This sequence comes from Dipodomys spectabilis, assembly GCF_019054845.1. Taxonomy (NCBI): domain Eukaryota; kingdom Metazoa; phylum Chordata; class Mammalia; order Rodentia; family Heteromyidae; genus Dipodomys; species Dipodomys spectabilis. The sequence goes on from NW_024870750.1 coordinate 4,679,681, forward strand.
CCAATCAGTAAGTATACAGCATTATTTTGGCATTGGTAATTAATTTAAGAATGAGCTTATGTGACCAAAATTGTTCTAATCAAAATAAAACTCAATGCTTTGCTCAATGACCAAAGAACAAGTAGATTAACCAAATATAATGGCACATACCTATCACCCAACTATGGGGGAAAGCAGGCCGAAGGACTGAGTGTTAGAGGGCACCCTGGCAACGTTAGCAAGACTCTATCTTGAAAACAAAAACAAGAAAGGGCTGGGGACAGTTTAAGTGGTAGAGTGCTTACCAAGCAAGATGAAAGACCTGTATTCAATCTCCAGCCCAGAAAGGAAAAAAAGAGGAGGAAGAGAAAGAGGAAGATGAGAAGAGAAGAAAGCAAGCCTTTCTGAACTGAGTGTAGAAATAATTACTCAACTTCTTCTAGCACCAATATGCTAGCTCAAGGTGACACCTTTTGATTTTGTCTTAGGATGTGTTATCATCTATACAGTTGAAGGTAGTTCATCACCAAGTCTCTGCTATTACTATTGAGGGGATGAAGAAAGGAAAAGAAAGAAAAGGACTTACATTTTCCTTTATAAGACTACTATTGAGAAGTACCATGCATCACTTGTAGTCTACTGACCAGAGGATAGCTGTTTGGCCACACATAGCTGTCAGGAAGGCTGAAGCTGTGGTATGTTTGCTTATCTATGCATCCAAACATCTAGTTTAAATATCTAGTATAGGAGAAGACAAAAGTGGATATTGAGGAAACCTAGCAGTTTCTGTGCCCTGACCTTTACAGATTGTTCCAAGTCTGAACTGTGATCTATCTCCTATGGTCTACCAAATCATTTCCATTTGTTCTTTTAAACCTATTTAATATCCAACCCAATTTAGCAGAATCTCAGTACCATCTGCTGAGTTCTACAGGAAAATAGTTCCATATTGTGTGTATATTTGTGTGCATACCAGTGAAAGTTCAAACTCTGGCTAATTTCAATATTCTGTGACAAATTTTAATCTTTGATAGGACAAATTGAAATTAGTGCAAGTGGGTTTCACTTGATAACCTTGAAGGTTAAAAAAATAACAAAACAAGTGTAAGCAATGACTCTCTAAGCGTGCTTTGATTTCTTGAACCACTTCAAAATTACTAGATTAAGGTTAAATGTTGTGGAAAAGTGGCAATGCTAGCCACAACTTTAAACTTTTTCTAAGAGACAAAAACCTATCTGTAATTATCTGCTAGTGTTCAAGGATAGCTTTGGTAAATACATTTCCAGTGCTTAGAAAGCTGAATGCACTTTTAGAGTTTTAAAAACAGCCTTATTCAGAAGTTCACTAAAAGACAAAAGGTTAAACCTTGCTATTCATATTTGTTACTTTTGTAGCATCTAGGAATCTGGGTCAGCATGTTTAAATGCAATGCATTTAAATGTGTACATAAATGTGATGGCTGCTGATTCATCTCACTAAAATAAATTAATTCTCATCTCTAAGCTCCAGAGGGAACTCTCTTCAGGAATGAAACATGTCTTAGGAATAAAGACCAGAACTGAGATTTATAGTAAAAGTTATCATTAAAATAATCCATTTCTAAAAGTGATATATTAATCACCAAATACGTATCAAGTGGAAGTTCCTGGAACAGATCAAAAGCATGAGACAGGATCTCATGATATATAATCTAGAAGCAATGCTACTACCTGTGCTGTGCAATCTATAAGCAATGCTATGTATCAGTATAACATTTTTCATTTGTTATTTTTAACTTGTTACTTAAAACTCAGTTGCTAGCAGGGAAATACCCCCATTTCCTGGAAAAGTATATAAGACTTTATGTTCTTGCTCTTATTCAGTTAGTATTTGGTTACATGAACAGCCTATGCTGTCTTGCATCTTTGGGGCTTTCCATTAAACTTCTACGTTGGCCTACTTCAAAACTTAACACAGTGGGGAGGCTGAGGGAAGAAAGTCCCTTTGTAGAATATGCAGAGCCTGCCAGAAGCTGACAGTGATGCAGGGAGACAGAAAATGACACTAGATGACATTAAGCAGAGGTAACAGTAATCCTCCCTGAGAAGAATTTGAAGTTATAAGTCAATGGTGGCAACTGTAGAAACAACAAAATCCATTACTAATTTGACCAGTAAACGGATTGACTCCATCCTCCTAAGAGTTCACAGAAGAAGGAGCATGCTCATTCCTGGGCATAAATTCTACTCATGTCTTTGTTTTTCTTTTGTGTAGTTATTTTTTTATTTTTATTTTGTTGGGGTCCCGTCGTGGGGCCTGAACTCTGGGCCTGGGCGCTGTCCCTCAGCTCTTCAGCTCAAGGCTAGCGCTCTACCACTTGAGCCACAGCGCCATTTCCGGCTTTTTTCTTTTTGCTTATGTAATGCTGAGGAATCGAACCCAGGGCCTCAGGCATGCAAGGCAAATGCTCTACCACTGAGCCACCTTCCCAGACCCTTGTGTACTTACTCAAACCTTAGAGGAGACAAAAATACAATTTTAAATAATTAGAAAAATAAACAGCAATCAATAGACTCAATGTCAACACAAACACCAATATTACTATACAGAATTTGAAAATAATTAAAGGATCCAGCAGCAAAAAATTTAAAAAATGGATAAAGAGAATTCTTAAAATGTTTGAATGTAAATTTTAGAAATAAACTAAAAGATGTTTAAGAAAAAAAGCTGTGTCAAGCTCATCAGCTTACTAAACACAGCTGAAGAAAGAAGTGGTGAACTGGCAGGTAAGTGAATAGATATCCAATCCGAAATGTCTATACAAATCAGGGCATTCAAGATCTATGTAATAACATCAAAAAATTGACAAACATGCAATTATAATCTCAGAAGAAGAGAGGTCAGTAATTTTCCAAAATTAATATGAGCAACAATTCAGACATTTGAGAATTTGAGGGAACTCCAAGCAAGTAACAAAAATAACACCTAACTACACAATAGTCAAATGCCTGAGAACTAAAGAGAAGGAGGTAACTGAGAAACAGGGAAAAAATTTTTACAGTGGAGGACCAAAGATAGGAACTACAGTCACTTCTTGTCAGAAATTTTAAACATGAAACTGGGGAATGGTGGCTCACCCTTGTAACCTTAGTTACTCAAGAGGCTGACATCTGAGGATCATGGTTTGAAGAGATGCTTATCTCCAAATAACCAGTAAAAAGCCAGAAGTGGAGTTGTGGTCCAAGTGACAGAACACCAGACTTGAGCATAAAAGCCAGACGAGAATGCAAGATCATGAATTCAAGCCTTGTACTGACACTAGAAAACAAAATTATGAAAGGTAGACGACAATGGAACAGCAGCCTTAAGAACTAAAAGAGGAGGATAAAATTTCAAAATACCACACTCAGCAATGAAAGCCTTTTTCAGATAAGCTACAGTTAGGAGATTTCATTACTATCAGAAAAGCAATGAAAGACTTGTGACAGGAAGTTCTTTCAGGAAAAAGATAAATTATGGAGGCTCAGGCAGGCACAAATTTAGATGTACAAAATAAAGACCACTAGAAATAATTTAAAACTGAGTCTAAATGAGTCTATCCTTTAAAAACATTTTAAAGGATAATTGGGTAAAGCAACAGTAGCAAGACTATTCTTAGTTATATAAAGCACAAAAGATGGAAGGGAAGAACGGATGCAAATGCTTGCAAGTTTATGACTCCATATGCCTGAAGAAATGCAATGTGTGAGAGCAGGCTGCGACCATATAAAGTCTTGTACACTGATAGTAGAGAAAATTCTACACTTTTCATTTCTTCCCATACTGTCTCATGAAAAAACAATCATTCATGGGAAATGAAGGATAGAAGTATCCCCAAGCCAAATATATTTGGGTCACAACAGAATTTTGCAAACTCCTCAAACATATTAACACACTAGCCCATCTTGTACAGCATTTCCCAAGTGCATTTGAGTAAGGGAATGGCTCATACTCACTTGTATACTAAGTAAGGTAGCTTGGGGAATGGAGCGTGAACACAATGTGGATAACTGAGGTTTTGGAAACAACTGATAAATTTACTGGTGCTGAATTAAATCTGCAGAAGATGAGCTAATTTTTCTCTTCACTTCCATATACTAACTAGTAAAATCACATTGAAAACCTTTTGAGGATTGATTAAAACCTACGTGAATAGAACCATGATTGTTGTTGCTTCTTTGTTTTTTCAGAAGGAGTTAGTACACCATTATTTAAACTGTGGTCTGTGGCCAATGGCAGGGTTAAGTACCAAATTTTAGGTAAAGCCAAGACCCTCCTAAACTGTGATTACGTAACACTAAGCTACTGTTCTACAGAGTGGAATAGGCCTCTTTGTAAATTATTAGATATTAAATCATGGTACCTTTAAATATATCATGTTCCCGAATCTAAGCTACGAGTATATCTAAGTTTATATTTGTTTTTAAAGATTATTAGACAAGAAATACAGCCCTACAATTTGGTTATTAATGCATGCTTTTATGTTTATACATGCTTACATATTTAATGTCTATATGTGAGTTCATATAAAGCAGCATTTAGAATTTAGTAATACATTTAGGATTTATATATGTTTTGCATTCAAGGACTTCTTTAGTTACCCTTTTCCATGAGGCCTCTGGGTTGCTCCAAAACTTTCCTCACTGGAGAAGCTTCACAGGCTTTACCCTCCCCATATCCAACCACAACCGAACTAAAATGTCACCTCCTAGAGTGGCAACCAATTTTAAGAGTATGAACACTCTAGTCTTCCTTTAATCAGACTGACGTCAACATTCCAGCTAAAGTCAGGTCAGGTGCCAGTTTCACCGGTATAAAAAGATCAATTAAATACAAATAGCTCTGTGTAAAAGAGCAGTTTCACAAAGAGGACAAACACAATGGAGAATTTACAATTTTCACTTCTTTTTTTTTAATTTGCTCTCAGATAAACACACAGGCCAGGCAGAAAAAAAAAAAAAAAAAAAAGCTGGCTATCTAAATGAAATCACGAGGACAGGATGTCTCCTGCTCTCTCGTGACTCGGACACCTGTAAGCCGAGCTGTGATTGGGATGGCGGATGGCCTGCTGACCTGATAGAAAGGGCTGCTTCTGTGTCTGACTGTGAGCTATCTGTGTGACTGGCTGCTCCCTGCAAGGAGTTTTCCATTGAGTAACTGCCCTTACAAGTCAAGAGTTCAGTCCAGATGTGGAAACTTTCCAGACCTTTAAGTAAACTTTTATCCTTCAGGAAGGGAGCTAATATCTCAGGGAATGAATGGCCTACTTCCCTCAGAGGCCAGGTCTCTACAGTCAAAGTAAAGAATTAGGGCAACTATCCAGATAATTCAGGCCACCCACATCTGCTTTGGCCTGAATCATTCAAATTAAAAAGTGATGTCTGTGGCAGAATTTGATCTCAGTATAATTCAAGGGGGCCAAGAACTCCCAGCATTTTCATATGTTGGAAATCAGGATAGCTTATTGCCTCAGACAAGCCAAGAGGTGAAAGTACTGATGTGACCTGTTTATTTCCATCTTCTAGTACTTTCTGTCTGGATACATTACACTTTGTCCTGTCCTGAGCTGAGATCTGAGAGAGAAACAGTAGTAAACAGCAACTAAGGCAATGAGTATCTGCTTTACACTTCTTGACTTGTAGATTCAAAGACCTGAGGTTCTGGCATCCTATACAGACTTTTTTTTATGGGATTGAGATTCCTTTTTTTAATGTTGAAGATTTATTTATTTTTTAACTTATATGCTTGTATTTAAGCCTTCTATCTTTAGGATATTTTGGGGACTTACACAAAAGTTGTCAAGAGAATACATAGTTCTCATACACATCATCCAGTTTCTTCTAGCTGTTAATGTCTTCCATTGACACTTTTGCTACAATTAGCAAATTGATATAGACACATTATCACAAACTAGAGTCCATGCTTTATTCGTGTTTCCTTCTCTTCTACCTAGTGCCCTCTTTCAGCATCCTATAATAATTAAATCAGGCTACCTGGTAGCCTGATTATATTTAATGATCATATCTCCTTAGGCAGCTCTTAGCCATGGGTTTCTCAGACTTCGTGTCTGTGTGTGTGTGTGTTGTCAGTCATGGGGCTCAAACTCTGGGCCTGGGCACTGTCCCTCAGCTCTTCAGCTCAAGGTGAGTGCTCTACCACTTGAGCCACAGCACCACAGCTTTTTCTATTTATGTGCTGAGGAATCAAACCCAGGGCCTCATGCATGCAAGGCAAGCACTCTACTACTGAGCCATCTTTCCAGCCCAACTTTTATATTTTTCACAAGCTTCACAGTTTTAAGTCATACTGATCAAATAGATGGTAGACTTGGCCCTTGATTAGTGTTTATCTTATGTCTTCTTCATGATAAAGCAGGAGTTGAAGATTTAGGGATAGATAGCCCAGTGCTGTTCTCTTCATGCTCAGCAAGCATCTAGAATTCTGACAGACTTAGTGGTGTCAGCCTTAGTCACTGGAACTTCCTCCCTATAAAGTTACTGACAGAAACCCTTTAGGCCACAAAGACTGTAAATGCGGATTTGTGTTTCTATCATTGTATATAAAGTATATAAAATACATGTTTGCAATACTATCTCCCCTTAAAGTGATTTGATTTTAAAAGAATTCTAGAACATTCACCCTCTCTAGCGACCCCTGCCTCCTGAAGAGTTCACTGAGGCATGAAACATGTATCCTGGACTCACAAGTGTGTTGATAAAAATTCAGTAGGAACAGAGGCCATCAGAAACATTTTCCTGAATGGTAATTCCTTTGAGGAACTGCTTAAAGACAATGTAAAAAAATTAAATCCGAAGACTCTTCTAAAGCATAAAAAAATGTAAATGTCTCAAATCAATTTGTTGGGGTTTTTTTTAGCCAGCTCCCCCTACCCAAAAAAAGTATTCTAAAATGCAACTAGTGATAGGAAAGCCAGCCCCTGACAAAACTGGATAACAGATTCATTTAATTCTAAAATTCAGCAATTTTTTTTCTAGGTACCAAGGACATGCCAGGTGTTTTAACGGCCCCGATCATGAAGGAAGGTGAATTTAATAAGTGACTAGTATTTTGCCACAAGCTACACTCTGTGGTTTAGTGCTTCACACTGAAGTTAAAGATGGTATGAGTAAAGATTTTGCAAATAGTGACTTGCTCAGTGATGGATTCCCTGACCCCAATCAGCTTGTTATAGATCGTAAGCAACACCTTCACAAAGGTAGGAATTATTTGAGTGGGGTTAGTCCTCAAACATGCCAAGAACATTTTTGTCTTAAAGATTTTGGACTTCTTCTCACTCCCTGGAAAGTTCTTTAACAAAATATTGGTGCATCTCACTATCTTCTCTTCACCAATCCCTTCCATAGGGAGGCTTTCCTAAATAAACCCATCCAAAAGAGCCCCAAGCTACGCCCTCTCTTCTTACTCATGGTTTTTCCTTTTGACATTTATTACATTTGGAGTAGCGTTTGGTTTTTGTATCCACACCCAACCTCCACCAGAATGTAAGCTTCAAAAGACAACGAAGACTTTTCTTCCCTGACTTCTATGTGGCTGAATTCCAGTGTTGTTTCTAACACTGAATTTGGGAAGGTAGGAAAGAGATGGCATGACTAGCGCAGAGATCTCAGGAGCTAGCTACCTCTGGTCAGATGTCTGCCTCTGACCATCCAGAAGGGATGAACCATGAACAGGCAGCCCACCTGCCAAATCCCCAAGACCTGAGGTTATATCAAAGAGTGAATATTAGGGACATGCGACAACTTAGAACTGAAACACTGATGTTTATGTTAGCCATGCACACAAACACATCCTTTCCTGAAAGGCTAATATGGTATTATAAACCTGGGTTGTCCTGCAGGTGTTAAATTAAAAATTAATATCAAAACCATAGTTCATAAAAGTCTTCACCTTTTACCAGTTGCTTTTCTTAATAACTCGTGATTTTTACAGTTAAAGGAAAAAAATCACAGATTCTACATTATTGAGTACTATCCTAAATTACATCTAAAAAGACTCAATAAGGAAGAAAAGCACAAGACAAAGATAAAGAATGACTTTTGTTTAGTATATTGAATTCAATCCTGCTGGAAAGACTTTCATAATTGAGACCAAAAGATATGTTCTACGGATGATATGCATTGCAAACGTAATTACACATGCTTGGTTTAATAAAGTTATGCCTCAAAACCCACAAAAATATATTTCTTTCTCTCCTCATTATAGATCTTCCTACTCAACCCAGATCAGTAGAGACATCATGGCTTGTTTGCTTGAATTTAGCTATAATTCAGCAAAAAAAAAGAGACATAAATCGCAATATATTTTTGTGTTTTATCTTTCAATGCTCATTTTGTTAAATGAGAGTCTACATGTCAGACTTGCCTGAGGCCCCAAAAGGCAGAGAACAAAAGAATAGGTAATAAGTACTGCCAAATTTCAGAGGAAGAGGGAAATCAGATTTGTAACTGTTTGCTTCAAGCTCATTCAGTGTGAAAAGAAAGCTTATATACACAAACTAATTAAAGTACAGTATATGCAAGTGAAGATCCCAATGGGATAATCCTTTGAACACCTACTGGACTTACAGTTCAACAAAATGAAAGGTGAAACATGTTGTTGGAAGAAAGTCAAGGGGAGGTGGGGCAGACAAATGGAGAAAGGAAACATGGGTGAATACAGTCATGATACTCGCATGCATATGTCAAAGTGGAGCCAGGTGACTTGAGGGGATGGAAGGGGTTGAGAGATGGAGGAGAACAATGGAAGGAGTGACATTGACTCAGATACATAGTACAGACTGTAATCCTAGCTACTCAAGAAGCTGAGATCTGATGATCATGGTTCAAAGCCAGCCCAGGAAAGAAAGTTCACAAGACTATCTCCAATTAATCAGCAAAAAAAGCCAGAAATGAAGTTGTGGTTCAAGTGATAGAGCACTAACCTTGAAAGAAACTCGGGAACAACACTTAGGCCCTGCGTTTAAGGTCCAGAACCAGCACCAAAAAAAAAAAAGAAAGAAAAAAGATATATTGTATATACTTTTAAACTGATATGTGGAAGTGTATCCTTAAGTACAATTTAAGGATAATGGGAAAAAAAACAATGTTAAGTATTAGAGCTGAAGAGATTGAGGGAGTTGGAAAGGAATTTTTTTCAGTGAAGGAAGGTATCCCTGTGACTTCAGGCCAATCTAGGGGCTTTCCAGGAGAGCCTGGTGGCCAGTGGATTTCTAGGTGCAGAAAGGTCTGACTTTGGGCAGCAAGTATATTCTGATTGCGATGGCTAACAGAAAGTTCATCCAGGGTATCATAGACTTAGTCTCAAATATCAGTCTACCACTACTAAGAGATTTCAGCAAAATGACTGTAGATTTGATCTGCAAGACATGAAAATCCACTAGTGATGCAAAAGACTGCAGATTAGAGAGCTTTAGGAAAGGGAGAGATGAACAGAGACTCCCTAATACCTCATAGAAGCCTTAAACATACGCCCTACTCATTGGAAGACATCAGCCTTTTCCATCGGAGTCACTGGAGGGAACTTTTGGGGAACCCCCCCCCCATTATCTCCCCACCCTTCCTCTCCACTGTGGAAGGTCAGAAGCCTCCATGAGGAGCGGGTAGAAGTGACACACTTGTGATCATCTTTCTGACCATATTTTCTACTGAAGTCTCCCCCATGGTGTGGCCCTGGGTTGTAGTAGGGAGCAACTTCAACTTTAAATGAAACTGGGAGTTTACAAGGGTGTGACCTTTGAATTGTAAAATGTGCCTATTCTTTCCCCATTTGAGGTAGCTAAAGGGTATTTTGTCTTCCTAGAGGGACCAGACAAGTTGTAGAACCTGCTGCATCATTCATTCCAAAAAGAAGGAAGAAACAGCCCCATCAAACAGGTCTGAAAGGGCAGGCAGAACCAAGGGCTGGTATAAGAGGAACGTTGCTTGTATTTGAACTCTATGATTCCTATTTCTTCAGTACACTTCACTGTGCTCCTAAAGTATGCTATTTGTTAGTTCTTACTTACAGTGAATAAAGTGTCCTTTCATCTCTGGAAGTCTATTGAACTTTCCAAACTTCACACCAGGGCGTCAGGTTTAGTAAAAATTTTCTGAAGCTAGTATCACTGCACCAAAAGCCAAAGGCTGTAATTATGCAAATAAAGGACTTCGTGGGATAGGAAGAGAACCAGAAGCTTAATTAAGGAATCTGCTACTTGTCCTTCGTTGTAAGAATCAGCATTCAGTATTTAGCATTAACATACTCACTGGACAGGCATAGCAGAGGGCCCTGCCTGACAGTCTGCACACTATGAGCATCTCCTACCTGCCAATGTCCTTAGGGTAGCTGACTTCATGATTGAGGGCACAGACACTCAAATAAAGAAGTAATCGTGTTTCAGGATAATAGTCAGGCTAAAATGGTTTCTATTCAATCATTTTCAGGGAAAATTTCTGAAATTGCTCTTCACTTTTAAAAGTGTAAGCTGCATTCTTTTTTTTTTAAATAGGTATTGAGTTTCTACTATATCCCTAGCCCTGTGCTAACTTCCAGAGAGGTAAAAAAGACTAATGTTGGAGCGTGATATTTCATGTGCCGCTTCCCATCTTCTTTTATGGTATGAAGGTTTGAACTCAAGGCTTTGTGTTTGCTGGGCAATCACTGCGCTGCTTGAAGTAACTCCAGCCCAATTAATTCAGGTTATTCTTTGAGATAGAAGGCTTATGCTTTTTGCCTAAGCTGGCCTTGACCACAATCGTATTTATGCTTCCTGCAATAGCTGAGATGAGAGGTGTAGCTACCATGCCCAGTTTTGTTCTGTTCAGATGGGATCTCAAAAACTTCTTTTTAAAACCTAAGCTGACCTCAAACCTCTTGAATAACTAGAATTACAGGCATGAGCCACCAGTGCCCAGCCTTCCCCCGTGTCTTATCAGGGAATATTTTTGTGATACTGGGGATTGGTCTCAGGGCCTTGTGCTTGATGGAAAAACAAATGAGCCTTGACCACATCTACTTCCAATCCTTCTGTTTTTAGTTTCACAGATAAAACTTTGCCTGGGCTGTCCTCAGACCTTGAGCCTCCTGATTTGTGCCTCCCAAGTATCTGGAAATATAGATGTGCACCACTACACCTGGCTTATATCCGAGATAGGGGCACTCTAATTTTTTTAAATATTTATTTATTTTTCTTTCTTTCTTTCTTTCTTTCTTTATTTTTGTAGGTCGTGGGGCCTGAACTCTGGGCCTGGGCACTCTCCCTCAGCTCTTCAGCTCAAGGCTAGCACTCTACCACTTGAGCTACAGTACCACTTCCGGTTTTTTCTGCTTATATGGTGCTGAGGAATCGAACCCAGGGCCTCATGCATGCAAGGCAAGCACTTTACCACTGAGCCACCTTCCCAGCCCAGGCACTCTAATTTTTGTCCCATACTAGCCTCAAACTCATGATCCTCTTGTCTTTTTCTACAGAGCAGCTAGGATTACAGGTGTGCAGCACCATACTCAATCTTCCTACAAGTATTGGCTGCTTTGTTCTCAAGAATGTTTGTACAGCAAACAGCCTTGGAAGACAAAAGTATCTCCTTTCGAGGCAGAAGGCAGGTGTGTTCCTCAACTGCGCTATGATTATATTCCCATCTGGGGTACAGATTGGTCAGGTCTGCCAGCAGCTCTTAGCAGTTTTCCTAAGCTCCGAGTTCCTTGGCTATTACATAAACCCAGTACGCATGCAGCACCTGGGCTTCTCCTTATTGCCCCTTCAGGATGTGGGAGTCAGGACTGAAGACAGAAGTTCATGTTCCTGCTGTGCTGCACTCAGTAAGAATTCTCTCTCTGGCCCAGATGTAACCTGTCTTCAGTGAACCTCCATGAAACTCTGAGGAGCTAGTGAGTTAGCTTGCCAGCAGGTGAAAACCTCAAACTTGACGGTGCTTGGCATTCCTTTACCCACATGCTAAAGCTCATGGTCTTCTAGAGAAATAAAAGCACATCAAAATTATTAAAAGATGGGGTACTCAGAATAATAAAAATATACGTAAGGCATCTGGGAACAGAAACACAGGCATCTGCAGGTTATTGGGAGGTGATATTTGAACAGAACCTTCTAGTCTTCCAAGAAATCAGCCAGGTTAACAAAAGGCCAAGAACCCACACAGCCATGGTAGCAAAATAACATGGCCTATGCAGAGAACTGAGTGAGTCACCTGCTGGAGCAGACAACCTGAACCCGGATTGACCCCGAACACGGCTGGGACTGCAGTGGAAGCGCCATCAGAAACCCTTATCTCACTCCATGGGCCTGGGCTCTCCTGTAGTCCAGGGACCTCCAGAGATACACTCAAATTAACCCATTGTGGTGTGGAAGAAATACACTGAAATGACTACGTATGTGTATATTTTCTTTCAAAAAAACCAACTCAACTTTATTAATAGCTAACACATGGACTGGCACAGACTCCCTCCTGTGGTATTTATTTCGCACCTGTGTGTCACAGCCTGTGTGGGAATCCCTTGGGCATGGCTTAGTCACTGGTGAACTTTGAGCACCCCATGACATTGCAGCATATGCGTTCTTGGTTACGATATCTGCAGATTATATTAGCTAGTTGTATTAACCCAGCCCTCACAAAGTGGGCAATTGGCTTAAAATGGTTGCAGTACAGAAACCACAGACTGATGGTAGCCGTAATAATACAAACACAGGGCTGAGAAGGTGGCTCAGTGGTAAATGCTTACCTCACATGCATGAGGCCCTGGGTTCGATTCCTCAGCACCACATAAGCAGAAAAGCAGAAGTGGTGCTGTGGCTCAAGTGGTAGAGCACTAGCCTTGAGCTGAAGAGCTGAGGGACAGTGCCTAGGCCCAGAGTTCAGGCTCTATGACGGACAAAATAATAATAATAATAATACAAACACAAACAAATGATTGGACAATGGTGGCACAATGACTCAGGTTGTAGAATGTCTGGCTAGAACAGCCCCTCCAAAATAAAAAGTATATAGGGAAAATGGATTGATATTTCTGGTTTGCTATCTTCATAAACCATGTACAAGCTAAAGCCAATGACAATTTAATCAGATGTAGCCATGGGAAGTAGAGTTTGTTTTTCTTAATAATTATAATATGATGTATATCTACCATTGATAAGATGAACTATATTACAAGTACATGTTGATTCTGGAAATACTAGCCAAAATTGTTGTCAAGTGATCACAACTGACAAGACACTTAAAACCTGAACAAAAACACTGGAGACGTTCTGTGATTTTATTTGGTTATTGTTACTTAAAGATGTACATGCTTCAACACAGTAAATATTGTTGGAACATATACTAAAAATACTACTGAATATTTGAAAATTAGTCCAAATAATGAGTGAGAGATCTAATACACAATGAAATGTAGGCACTGGGTTTCAGCATGTCTCAGCTTATAGTAGTTGCTGGAATCTGTTTCAGTAGTGAAATCCTTCACTTTGGGTGAAGGATTCTGTAGCTTAACTACGTGTTAGAATTAACTGACTATGCTTTAAAAAGTGCTCACTGTCAGTTCTTTCCCAGACCCATTCAATCAGAATCATTGTAAATACATCTTTATTTAGGAAGGAAAAACAAAAGGAAGGATGCAGCAACAGCATCTCACCCTGGCAGTCATTCCCTGAGTCATTCACCAGCAAATCAGTTTAGCCCAGAAGCTACAGCCAGGATGGCATTGCACAAACTGCCATAGGAAGTCATCAGTGTGCAATCAGTTCTGCTCTATGGGAAAAACACACTCCTAAATGTCACCACACCGAAGTATATAAAATTGTGATGAAAACTGCAAAGTCTATGGACAACACAGGGGAACAGGGCACAGCAATCAAAAACTTTATCTTTGACACATTTCGTTTCAGAAACATCACAAAAATTTAATGAACACAAAAGTATCATTTCTCTTGTGTTAAACAGTTTAAGAAAAACACAAATATATAACCGTCATGGCACCATACCTTGGCAAAGGCCCAAAGGTTTGTGGAAATGGAGGTTGGAAGGGTTCCCAGTTCCGGGTTCTAGTGAAGTAGGAAGGAAAGGTTATCTTTAACTTGGCAGTACTACAGCTTCAACATGAAATGTCTCTCAAAGACTCAGGTGTTGAGCATTTGAGTCTCAGCTGGTGGTCCTATTTGGAAGGTCTGAAAGCTTCACAAGGTAGACCTAAGTTGGAGGAAATGGGTCACTGAGGGGTGCCTATGAGGTAATTGCTGGCCCCGGGTCCCTCCTTCTGTCTCTTTATACTTCCTGTCTTCCATGAAGTGAAGAAACTCCTTGACAACATGTTTCTACTGCCATTATGTTCTTTCCAAGTACTGTACTGAGTGAGCAACCATGGATGGAACCCTTTGAAACTGTTAGCCATCCTTTTAAGTTATTTTTCTCAGATATCTGTCACAGTGATGAGAAAACTAACACAGATGAAAGGTTTAGCTATGAAAAAGCATGATTCAAAACACACACCAAGAGACCAAAGGAGGATATTCTTAGGAAAAGATTTTAAATAAAAGGTGCAATAGCTATGTGCAAGGATCATATAAAATAATATCTGTCAAAATGAACTCCAAAAAAATAGAAACAAGATCATTTTTTATTTTGTTGTGGTTTTTCTTTTCCTTTTGTCTTGTTTGTTAGTTTATCTGTTTTCCAGAGGGCAAGGGGGGAGGGGGCAAAAAAAGATGGGACCAAGGGTAAACAGATGTAGCAGTGATACTCACTAGACACTATGTTGAAAATAAACTACACAATTTGTGGGTGGGGATGGGAGGGAAAAACTGGGAGAGAACAAGGGCAGGGATGACATTTTTCACAAAGAAATGTGCTTATTACCTGACATATAACTATAACTCCTCTGTATATCACCTTTAATATAATATTTTTTAGAAAAATTAAAAACACAAACACCGTGTGATAAACTGAGGTAGACATTAGATGCCTGAGGGGTGTGTGTGTGTGTGTGTGTGTGTGTGTGTGTGTGTGTGTTATAGTTCCTATATGGTTTGATTACACTATTATCTTTTTGTTGTTGTTTGTTTTAAGATAAGAACTTTCAAGCTTCCTGCCTTAGCCTCCTACATGCTGGGATTATAAGCACACACCATCTATCTGGATGATTCAGCTATTTTCTGCATTTACCTAAGTTTACTTAGTGTTTCCCATGAATGAAATTGTGCATAAGGAGCCATGCATTGGTGGCTCATGATTGTAATCCTAGCTACATGAAAGTCTGGGAACAGGATGATTGTAATTTCAGGCCAGCTAGGACAGAAAAGTCTCTGAGATTCCATCTCCATGAAAGAAGTTGTACACAAAGGCTTCCTAATATATCAATTACATTAGACGACACACATATTTTCAAACAAGCTTTATAGCCGTACTGTAATTAACTAAACTTTTTTTTAAAACATAGAAATACAGATCAACTTTGAACAAATTACAATGAATTGAAAGGTGGATTAAAAAGATCTTTTATATTACATAAAGTTTGCTAGTCATGATCCTGCAAAAAGACAAATAAAGAATTTTTGAACTTTAAATTGCATTACCCATTTGTCTTATACAAAAAAGAAAAGTAGCCGGGCACTAGTGGCTCATGCTTGTAATCCTAGCTACTCAGGAGGCTGAGATCTGAGGATCATGGTTCAAAGCCAGCCCCAGCAGGAAAGTCCATGAAACTCTTATCTCCAATAAATCACCAGAAAACTGGAAGTGGTGCTGTAACTCAAGTGGTAGAGCGCTGAAGAGCTGAGGGACAGTGCTCGGGCTCAGAGTTCAAGCCCCATAACCGACAAAAAAAAAATCTAAATTTTTAAATCTAAATTTGCTGGTCTCGTCTGAAATAACAACTATAACTAATACCTTTGGTAGTGCATCACCAAACAAAATAAACATGCAAATCCTCCTTTCTTCATAATGTTGAAAATTTAACCAAAAGGCACAAAGTAAACATTTCTGAAAAGAGACATAAGCAATGGAAAGAACATTTTGAAAATGAATAATTGGAAATGAACAATTAGATTCTACTATTGCATAATTTTCTGAAAATGTGTCACATACAAAAACTCTTATTTGCACATATTAAACTGTAGACTGAATTTTCCAGTGCATCTAAAAATCATCCACATTATGAGAAACCAATTGTTAAAAATATAAAAAAGCATCTTTCCCAATTAGTCTGCTGGGAAATCATCAAAAGATCACAACTTACTGGTTACATTTAACAAATTTTTTTTAAAAACTTCACATTATTCATGATGGTGACTGAAAAATGAACATCTACATTTAATAAGTTCAGCCAATAATCTACTTATTATTTGAATGTATGCATCTTTGTGAGACAGTTTCCAGATTGTATTGAGAACAAAGTATAAAGTTAACTAATCCTGAAGACAAACCTTCCTATTGTATCCTCACCAAGGGTTATGCTAAGATTTTCCCCCCAAAATTAAAATATATTAAATTGTAGTCACATTGCTCTATTTTATTTGGTGTGGAGAGTAAAAAGGACTCTAAATCATTTGTAAGCAGAGTAAAATACAAAATTATTTAAAACCTTTTTTATATTTAATGTATTGATTTTTCCTTTTCTAATATAATACTGACACATGTGACTATAAAGCAAATAAAATATAAATGAATATTTATGTTTAAATATAATGTGGTTATGTATTTTTACTAATAGACATCATGATCAAAGAATGTTTCGGAGCCAGGCACTAGTGGCTCACATTTGTAATCCTTGCTTTTCAGGAGGCTGAGATCTGAGGGTTGCAGTTTGAAGACAGTCCAGGCAGGAAAGTCCATGAGACTGTTATCGCCAATAACTACCAAAAAGCCAAAAGTGAGGCTATGGTTCAAGTGGTAGAGTGCTAGCCTTAACTGAAAAAACTCAGGGATAGTATACAGGCCCTGAGTTCAAGCTCCAGTATTGGCATGCACACAAGCATGCGCACATGTGCGTGTGTACACACACACACACACACACACACACACACACAGAATGTTTTGGATACCACTGTTAGAATTAATAGGGAAATGAAATGGGGTGTGCAAACTATTAGAAATGCTAGGGATACAGGTGGACCCATTGCAACAATGAGATGTACAAGTCGTTATGTCGAAAACAAACTTTACAATTTTGGTGGGGTGGGGGAGTATTGGGGGGGCGAGGGGAGGATGGGAAAGGATGGGAAGGGGAAACAAAGGAGGAGGCTACAATGCTTGATAAGAAATGTACTCATTATCTTGCCCATGTAATTGTAATCCCTCTGTACAGTATTTTCACAATAAAAAAAGAGAAATGCTTTAAAGGGTTTAACATGCTTGTGTAAAAGATGTCCAGTTGAGTGTAGGAGCCCACACCTATAATCCCAACCCTAGGAATGTAGACACAGGAAGGTTATAAATTTGAGGCCAGACTGGGTGATATATCATGCCTATTTCAAAAACAGACTAATAAACAGAAGCCTAGACATAGGTAGTGCCAAGCTGAGATTAATGTACATCCTATTTGCCTTCTATTTTAGATTTATTTAACATGCATACAGAATGGCTGCTGTATCTTAGAAAGCATATCCAGGTCCCAGGTAAGAAATGGAAGTGGGAAAAAAGCATGACACACACATTAGTTCAAGGTTTATACAGGTATCCCAGGGTTAGGTATCCAAAGGAAAAAAATCCAGGGAGGTCAATTACTATATATGTAACCAGAGAAGATAGAAGAGAGGCAGAGGCTGAAAGCTGGACGTTGAGAATTACTGTAGTGAAGTTGAGCAGAGAGCTTGAATGCTAGCTGGCTGCAAGTTACCAGTGAAGGGCTGGGATACGCTTAAATCTCAGACGGAGGGCCAGACCAGAGCCCTGCATCCTCACTACAAAGCTGGAACCTAAAAGCACAGACTCTGAAGAGATCAGGTCAGGAAAACAAGTCTCACTGACTCTCATATTTTTAACCCATTAACTCATTTTTGCAAACAATAATATATCTGATCATGTATGCCTTTTTTTCTTTTTTCCTTGTACTTTTGAGGTTTGAACTCAGAGACTTTACTTGCTACAGCTAGAACTTGACTACTTGAGCCACAGCTCGAGTCCTGTTTTTGCTGGTTATTTTGTATAGTCTTACATACTATTCTGTTCCAGCTGGCCTTGAACCATGATCCCCCGCCTCTTGGCCTCCTGAGGAGCTGGAATTACATGTGTGAGCCACCAGCACCCAGCTTATATATGACTTTAAAGGGGCAGATTGGTACCTACTTTGAGATATTCTTTGGGAAAACCCTGATTGGGAATCCTGAAAACTAAACTCTAAAGATCTCATCACATAAAGCAACTTGAGTGATTTCATGCTTCTATGGGCAACCCAAACAAAAAAAATAAAGAAAGAATGTTCACAGACTAGAAGGATTGCCAAGTTCTTCCTAGGATAAAGAGAAGTTCTCCATATATATACTCTGTCTGATTTTTCTCATATTCAGGAGACCTTCTCTCTGAAATAGCTACTTTATTAAAACAGGAGAAATAATCAAACTCAAGGCCAAGATTATATATTGTTCACTGTGTGTGTGTGTTCAAGCTTTTTTGTATCGCTCAATACTCAGCCTTTGTGCATTATTCATATATTCCAAACAGGGCTTGTAATAAATTACTGCTGAGATGCACTCACTTGGAAAAAAAAAAAAAGACAGCTCCTATTTGCTCTAAAATATGATTTCTTCTCAGAGAACGATTTTCTATGAGATCACTGTCACGGGCACTGACAGCCCTCCAAATAATATTTATCCTTTACCCTCCTGTATACTGCAACTTGAAACAGAAATTGAAATTTCCCTCGTGGATTTCACACTCTGAAGGCGACAGCCCTGAAAGAGCCAGAGTAGTGTTTGAGGCCCTGCAAATAATTCAGGGTTTAAACCTTCCCCCAGCACACAGGAGACCACCCTCTGTCACCTTCTCATGAGCCATTGCTTATCCCTTCCTTCCCATACTTACAACCCTCCCTGACTTAAAAACCCCCTCCTCAGTCCCAGGTAACCCATATTTTTGCCACGGTCTTTCTATGGCATTTTTCTCATCAAGATTCTCCATGGGGGGGTTATACTGTCTTTACTTCCTCAATTCCTGTTCTCTTAGCTCTGGCCACCAGCTCCCTGCCCATCAACCAATGCCTGCTGAGCCGGGCTCGTCTGCAGGAGGTCTCCATGGAAACCTAACTTCTCTGTGGCCTCACAGGCCCAGGAAGGTGCACCGTGGCAGGCTCTCCTTCCTCATTCCAGTTCTCTTTCAGCCCTTCTCCCGTTCATTGCCAATTTCACACTGCTTCCTTCCTTGTCCCAATCTTGGGCTCTGCCTTTTAAATACCTAATCTTCCATCTAAGAGTCTTAAAAACAAATCAAATCCATATTGCTGATTCCCAGCCCTTGAATACCCTTGCATGTGCAACTCACAGTTGCCTGCATTGTTTACTACCTCCGACCTGCAGGCTTTGCACTACTCTGCTGGCAGTACCTCTCATCCTAGCACAGTGCCAATTACTGTGACCACCTGTCCTCAGACGGAGATAGGAAGTAGCTCCATGCAGCCTTCCCTGATTAATCTAACATCCCCCAATACACAGAAGCACATACAGGAATGTATGATCCCCGTCTCTTATTTCGTTATGATTACCTCTCCATTTCCCACGCCTCAAACACAAACATAAACACATATAAACAATAGTTATTCAGATGATTGAAAATGAATGATTCTGGTACAGATCTTTTGGGAAAATAAAATACCATTTCCTGGAAGCCACTGTCCATTTTCACCCATCTCCACTAGCACCTTATCCTTTTCTCTATTGCTATAGATCTGACCTGACCTTATGGTCACCCAACTAGTTATCTGCCTTCCTCCATCCCCAGGAAGCTTGGAACACAAGAAAGAAATCCAGTTCAGCTCTGTATCTCCAGCATCTCACAGGGTGCCTAAGACAGATCAGGGGGCTTGATAGACATGTATTATATCTAGAAATGGATTCTAGAGGTGGAGGATTCAAACCAGAAAAACAGATTGTAATCAATAGCCAAGATAAAATTAGGGATAAAATAGGGATGCAGGATCAAATTACGAAATATCCAGTATCAATAAGAGTTGTTTTAAAGTTGGGCAAACCTCAACACCAACTACACAGTGAACTTAAAACACTTACGAAAGAGACATAAATCTCAGTTCTAATAGAAATGCACTTCACTGTATTCAGAAGTTGGTTATTGAGTGCCTGTATGCGATGCAGAAACCTAGGAATGGAGTTACAAGTGTAATGGTCCCTATTCTCACAGGACCTCTCATAAGCCAATAAGGAAACCGATGTTCACAGTAGTAGGGAAGATGGAAATGCAATTGAAAACTGTGGTAAATACTACAGGGAAAATAAAGGAGCTATGAGCCTACTCACAGGAGGATCTAAGCAATATGATGCTCAATGGGGCGATTAGCTTCCAACCACTGTCCAAATAGCCTTGCACTCTGCAAGGAGGGATTCAGACCTTGACAAAGGAGTGTTACAAAGAAGAAGGTATTTGTGTTCTATGTCTATAAAGACTATCATAAAGTCCTCTTCATAAACACATCTCTACCTACGCCCTCTTCCTTTGATTTTTTTTTTGTCTTGAGAAAGATTCTGAAGAGTGGCATGTTGGGTGAATAGCATAACACTTTCACGACGCCGGGATCCTACGAGCCCTGCACCTGCCATGCACAGTGTAGCAGCATGGGTGCCCTATGACTAGCAGCAGCACATTTAATTCTTCTTTTTAGTTGAATAGTTTAAAAGCCAGTGTCTACTTCTTTATTGTATGTTTAAACAGTTTTCAAAAGCTAATTTACTGGGGCAGGGGGAGGGGAGAGGATTTCAGTATGTTACATAGAACAAATTAGTCACCTTCTCTAAGCTGAAGATATATCAAATGTCAGGTAGACATAAGCACACTGTCCATCTCTGAGATTAGATTAAATGTTGTTTGTCTATTGTTTCATTTTCACTTTTATGTTACTTTAGATTTGAAAGTACTGTCTTTTTTGGCACTGTAGGCTTTATGCTTGCTAGGCTGACACTTTACCATGTGACCCATGCCTGCAGCTTTTCTTTGTACTGTTTATTTTGGAAATAGTGATCTTTTCTGCCCAGGATGGCATTGAATGACATCCAACAGATCTCAGCCTCTTGAGTAGCTAGCAAGGATGATAGGAATGAGTCACAGCCTCAGCTTGCAAGTACTCTTCATTTGCATTATTTGCTTGATGTGTAAGTAAGCTACGAGTAGAGTGATGGCTGCCAGGGACTGGAAGATAGATCAAATGAAAGGTTGGTCAAAGGGTGTAAGCCTTCAGTTATAAGAAGTGTAAGTTCAAGAGAGCAAAAACTTCATTGTCAACCTGAGTTTTCTTTTCCTTCTTTTTTCTTTTTTAGAAGTACTGAGGTTTGACTTGGAGCTTCACACTTGCTAGGCAGGTGCTCCACGTGAGCAATGCCTCCAATGCTTTTTGCTCTGGTTATTTTTGAGAAAAATAAAACACCTCAATATTACCTTATGACGGAGATGAAAGACTTTTACAGAGAAAACTATAAGCAGTGAAGGCTGGAACTGAAGAACACACAAGATGGAAATACCTTTTTCATAAAATCAGTAGAATATTGTGAAAAATGCCCAAAGCGCTCTACAAATGCATTGAAATCTCTATCACAGTTCCAATGGAAATCTTCACAGTAATGGAAAAAAATGAGATTGTTTTAAAATTTGGGGAGCAGAAAAATCCCCAGCCAAAGAAATACTGAAGAAAAAGAGCCATACTGAAGAGATCCTATTTCCTGATTTCACCTTATACTACAGAGCCATAATAACAGAAACAGTATACAAAGGCAGACATGTGGAAGAATGGAATAAATAGAGGACCCCAAAATAATCCCATGAAAGTACATACCTGACTCTCCACAAAACTGCCAAAACTACACATTAGGAACAGAAACCTCTTCAACAAATGGCACTGGGAAAATTCAATACCCACAGGTAGCAGATTGAAACTAGATCCCTATCTCTCACCTTGTACAAAACAAAAAAATCAAAATAGGTCAAATACCTTAATTTGAAACTCAAGAGCTTGAAATTTCTAAAAAACAAAGACAAAAAAACAACAAAAAAACCCACTCCAGATATAGTCATAGAAAACTCCAATACCTCAAAGCAATGGATAAAGGGGATTTTAGTAAATTAAGAAATTACCACATAGTGAAGGGTACTATAAGATAGACAGCCTACAGACTGGGAAGAATATCTGCCAACTATTCATCTGAGTTAATATATAAAATATATAAAGAATTCAAAATATTAAACATCAAAGAACAAGTAATTTGCCAGGCATGGTGATCCATGCTTGTAATCCAAGCTACTAGCAGGAAAATCAAAAGTTCAAATTCATCTTGAACAAAGGTGATGAGATCATATCTCAAAAATAAACCAAAGGAATTATGTGTAGCTGGAGTAGAAGACTACTTGTCCAGCATGTATGAAGCAAGACAACCAACCAAGTCATCCAATCAATATGTGGGCAAATGCAATGAACAGACAGTTCTCAAAAGAAGAAATACAAATGATCAAAAAATACACACAAAAATAGTCAACATCCTTAGCCAGAAAGGAAATTTAAATCAAAAGTACACTGAAATTCCCTCTTACCCTAGTGAGAATGACTAAAATCAAGAAAACAAACAAAGCTGGGCACCAGTGGCTCTCGCCTGTAATCCTAGCTACTCAGGAGGCTAAGATCTGAGGGTCACAGTTCAAAGCCAGGCCAGGCAGGAAAATCCATGAGACTCTTATCTCCAGTAAACCACTAGAAAACTGGAAATGGCGCTGTGGCTCAAGCAGTAGAGCACTCGCCTTAAGCTGAAGAGCTAGGCCCAGAGTTCAAGCCCACGACCGACAAAGAAAGGAAGGAAGGAAGGAAGGAACAAACGAACGAACAAACAAGTGCTAGTGAAAAATAGAGAAAAAACAAGAATATTTTTATATTAGTTTTAAAATAGAAATCAGCATAGTAGTTCCTCAAAATGAACTCAAAATAGAACTATCTATGATACTGATATGCCATCTTAGTTATATAGAGAAATGGAAATAAGTAACCATATAATAAATGTAATTGCAAGGCTAGCCACAAGTGGCTCATGCCTATAATCCTAGCTACTCAGGAGGCTGAGATCTGAGGATCGTGGTTCAAAGCCAGCCGAGGCAAGAAAAAGTCCATGAGATTCTTATCTCCAATCAACCATAAGAAAATTGGAAGTGGCGCTGTGGTTCAAAGTGTCAGAGGGCTAGTCTCGAGTGAAAAAGCTCAGAAGTAGTGGCCCAGGCCCTGAGTTCAAGTCCCACAACTGACACACAAAAAAGGTAATTGCACACCTAAGTTTATTTCACTACTTTTCACAATAGCCAAGTTATGGAATCAGCCTAAGTGTTTACTGATATGAATGAATAAAGAAAATAATATAAGTTGGCTGGGAAGGTGGCTCAGTGGTAGAGCGCTTGCCTTGCATGCCTGAGGCCCTGGGTTCGATTCCTCAGTACCACATAAGCAAAAAGAAAAAAAAGCCGGAAGTGGCGCTGTGGCTCAAGTGGTAGAGCGCTAGCCTTGAGCTGAAGAGCTGAGGGACAGCGCCCAGGCCCAGAGTTCAGGCCCCACAACCGGACCCAAAAAAAAAAAAAAAAAAAAAAGAAAATAATATAAGCATACACACATGCGCACATACATACATATGAATACATGGAAGTATTATTCAGCCGTAAAGAAAAATTAAGTCTCATCATTTCCAGTAGAATGGATGGAGGTAGAAATCCTTATGTTAAAATAAAATAAGCCTGATTTGGAATGACAAATATTCCATGTTTCTTCTTATATGTGCAGCTTACATGAAAGTAAAAGGGAAAGGATTTGGGAGTGGTGGAAATAGGAAGGAAGAGAGACAAAGGAAGATGATTGATACGATGGGAGTACATTTTATACATGTATGAAGGCATCTTAAATAAACCCTTTTTTTCAGTTCATATATGAAGTGAAAAAATTTGAGTCCACCAAAGAGTTACCCAGGACGTAATCATTTGCCTGCCAGCACACCTTTCTTGGGCTTAGTTTAGAGAAGACAATGTGGGCCTTGTAGATGCTAACTGGCAAAGCCAAAACCTCACTGTTATTTTGAACTCAGACCAGATGTCTATAACCTCCTCACCCACCATTCAGAACAGCATGGCAGAAGCCAGTGTCTCAAAATCACAGTATCTTTTCTTAGAATCTTAGTTCCCATAGGTCATTCTTTAGCATTGCTTTTCTATTTCCACCTGCGTGGTTTTTATTATTAAACATATCGTGAAATGCTCATAATTCTTCAACAGATAAATTAAGAAAGAACAGTTTCTGGGAAAACAGGAAACTGATACCGAGTTCAAAAAGACACCAATAAGAAGAAGGAGAAAGAATACTTATCAAGCACAAACTTACTGAGCATAAACGTTGCCAAACTAATGATTTCAGTTCTCAACATGGGCCTATGAAGTAGATATGAATGCCAGCTTCTCCATTAGACAATTTGGGAATCCTCACTACTCTCACTGTAAAATGGGTATGATGACAGAACTTGCTTCACTGCATAACTGTGGATTAAAAATGACGGAATATAAAAGCATTTAGCCCAGGAGCTAGCCCATACTATTTTATAACCGATAGTAATTATTGTTCTGTATTCCAATGGGCTGTGTCTGTTTCATCTCTGCACTCAGACCACCATATTTCCAGTCCCAGCCTGGCTAGCCCATCATCATTTTGAGGCCTCTCAAATGCCCCCAACATTCCCTCCTATGGATTTTCATTGGCTGCAGGCTCCTGAGAACCATCCCTGGGAAAGAGTTTCCAGAGACTTTAGGCTCCATGTTTTATCTTGGACCCCTTTCACTTAGTAAATGTGTTCGGGCTAGAAATTCAAAATTCCAAGATGAGTAAACCATCACACACACTGGCATGCCACACATCCTTTTTCATCTCTCAAATGTTTATTGGCTGCCTATTCTGTGCTAGGCTCCATAACGGGCTCTGGGGAGAGGTAGCATGGGCAAAGGGATGTACCTGTTTTTACAAATATGACCTCATATAGGGAAGGAAGAAAACAAGTATAAACTAGCACATAATATTAACAGTGCTGAGTGCAAGGAAAATAAAATAGCTGTAGCTAACTGAGAGAGAGAGAGGGTGAGATGGGGGTGGAGGAACAGTGTTTAGCAGGTAACCAGGGAAGAACACAGGTGGAGGCAGCATTGGAAGACAAGCTGTGACCAGCCAGGTGAAGGTCAGGGGACAGTAGATGAGTCTACATCTGACAGAGACGAGCATCACTTGGCTTCGAATCACTTTTTTGCATCACTTGGCTTCGAATTCTCGCTGGACTTGCCCTCCTGGTAGTTGCCATAGCAACCTGGGCAGACCATTTTATTTTGCCCACCCAGTCACTCATCAGCCCACACTCGGCATGTACACAATCCTAGCAACCAGTCATGGAAACATTATTTAGAAAAACAATGCACTCCATAACCCTTTGCATTGTCCCCAAAGACTATTTAGTCACAATTGAAAATAAATCAGGCTGCCACTTTCCCCCAGAGAAACCCTCCATCACTGCTGACCCTTCACAGATAAGAAGCTCGGCCTTCTCAAGACGACTCCTCCCTTACTTTCTACAAAAGGTGTGGTCCAGGCAGCCCTGATGACCTTAATGGCCACATTCTGTGATACCCATCTCTTCCTCTTCTGGGCAAGTTTTCCTATCTTCATTCTGCTTTGGAAACTTCTTTGGATTTCAAATACTTCTGGAAGACAGACTCTCAGAAGCTCCAGCCTAAGTGTAGTTTGTTTGTACTGGTCTGTTGTATCTTGTTTAAATTCTTCTATCCAAGAAGAGGAACAGGATTCTTCCCTGTTAAATGAGCTGTGAAGGACCAAAATAAGTTCCCATTCTATTTCTCCACTGGGAAAAAGAGTTCAAGAGAGGATGGTTTTCTTTATTCACTCCAAGCTGGAATGGAGTTTAGTCAATGTTCTCTGACATCTTTAGCAATCATTCAGCATCATCTCTCTTGACAAGGATACTTTTCCTGTGTTGTCTTGGAAAACATTTTCTGAAGACTTGAAAATATTTTTTGTTTTCAGTCTCAAAGGAAAGCTAAATAATTAAAACAATGTGATTATACAGGGCTCATGATCTAATCATTCTTTCATGATTGAAGTGTTGGAACAAGTATATACCATTAGCATGGAAGAAGAGAGAGGCAAGCCACTTCCTATATCTAGACAGAAGCCAGGGGTCCCTTTTAGACTGGCCTGGGCTCTCCCCAAGGTGCTGTGCTCATTTCTGGTCAAAGCCCAGCTTAAGAGGATTGTAGAAAACACTGGCTAGAACTCAGAAGGAAGATGGTAACAGAGGTCTGAAAAATGAGAATGAGCTGAGGGAAGGCTGCACAATATCTATTTGCATACTAGCAGGACAGTGGTGACTAATAGCCTTCAAATCTTGTGTCTAAGGGCCAGTGATTCTCCAGTGTCAATCACAGGGGTCCACATCATGAAGCATCTGGGCACTGCTGGCTGCTAAGTATGAATTTTCCCTACCTTTCTCCATCTCTTTCCCTCCTTCCTTTCTCCATTTCTTTTGCCCTCTCTTTCTTCATTTCTGTCCCTCTTTCCATTCCCTCTTTTCTTTCTCCTTGTACAAGCCTTTTATTTACTAGGGAGGCATGCTACCAACTAAACCATGCTCCAGCTCTTTTTGCTTAGCTGTTTTGTTTTTTTTTTCAGATAGGTTCTTGGCATTTTTCCCTGGGCTATCCTCAGACTATGAACCTCCTATTTATGCTATCTCAGTCCTCTGCAGCTGGGGATTACTGGTATGTACCATCACGATCTAACTTGTTTGTTGAGATGAAGTCATGCTAACTTTCAGTCCAGTCTGGCCTCAAGCTGTGATCCTCCCAGTCAGTACCCTTCTCCCTAAATTGTTCTTATAAAACTGAAAAATCTACTGATATGTGTCAAATAAGGAGGCACGGCAGCCTATAAATGATGCAAGGGAGAATCCTATCTCTACTGGAATAAAAATCCTACAATAAATGTCTTTCTCTGCCTGTCTCATTTCTACCAATATTTCCTCATTCAGCCTCCCAAGCTTTCACTGTTGCTCTGGTATTGATCTATAAGATCGTAGATTAGTTGATGCCATAGATCAATGCCATAGCAGCTGGGCAATAATGAACTTTTGGATATAGAACAACACCTTGAATTCCCTGGACAAACTTTTTTTTTTTTGGTCATGGGGCTTGAAGTCTGTCCCTGAGCTCTTCAGCTCAAGGTTAGCACTCTACCACTTGAGCCACAGCACCACTTCCAGTTTTCTGGTGGTTTTTATTGGAGATAAGAGTCTCGCCGACTTTCCTGCCCGGGCTGGCTTTGAACTGTGATCCTCAGATCTCAGCCTCCTGAGTAGCTAGGATTACAGGGGTGAGCCACTGGCACCCAGCTTAGACAAACTTTTTATTTCATATTTTCCCCTATAAGAGACTAGCAACTACACAGTAACTCAACATTCATTCATTGACAAACACTTTAGAGTATCTTCTACAACAATTGGTTGGAAGGTATTTAGAAATGAATATGACATACTCCTTTCTGTATGTGGTAGTCTGCCAGCAGGGAAAGAAAAATACATTATGAGCTAAGGGAGAAATGGAGGGACAAAGAATAAACAAATTCAGCAGTGATACTCACTAGACACTGTGTTGAAAATGAACTGTAGAAATTGTGGGGGAAGGAGATCATGAGGAAAAAATTGGGAGAAAACAAAGGAAGAGGTAACACTGTTTAAAACATGTACTCATTATCTGACTTACACAACCATAATCCCTCTGGTATATCACCACTGCAATACTTTTTTACATACATTATGTAGCCGTTAAGATAAAATGTGTTATTGGCTAAAAGAATAGCCAATCAAAATGTGATGGAGTTTTAGAAAGTTTCACATCTCTGTAATTAAAGTGTTCACTTTTTAATCATATGGAATAGTTAATGGAATTAATGGAACTATTCATCTGAGGCAATCTCAAAATCTTAGTGACTTAAATAAACATGTTATAGCTGGACCAACTCTGCAGAATTCGTTGGGAAAACACCGAAGTACATGAGGCTTCTGTTAGTTTTGCAACTTCCTATGAATTGAGAGCTATTACAACAGAAAAAGCACTGATGATTGGTAGGCAGCCGTGACTGAGCTAAAGGAGGCTCAGACACAGGAAATAGGTGAAGCACACATCCAGTCTTAAAACTCCTACTTTATAGATGACGCTTCTTTCATGGTCACTTAGCCAAGCCAAACCACATAGCTATTAATGTAACTTCCAGGGGACGGGTAGGTACTCAGAAAAAAAGTAAAAATATTTATCAAAGAACACTAATGACTATTGTGCAGAGGGGTAAAACACAGGCATTGATTTTTTGAAGAGTTCACTATGACAAATATTCACAGGTATTTGGGGCATATCTTTTGTCTTGTGTTACCTTCCTATAACAACGGAGTAAAATCTGAAAAGAATTCAACTAGCATACTGTCTCCCAGACTGCTTAGCTGGGAAGTAACAGTGTAGTCTTCTCTCTATGGTTTAGGCCTCTGCATACTAGCAGCACACTACTCTACAATACTTTCAGGAGAGGCATTACATAAAACACAGAGCACAAGATGTAGACAATGTGGGTAATGTAGATAATGCAGGCTGGAAAGCAGCCCTTCCTACTGGCAAATATCCCCAGTACCAACATTCAGTATGCTTTGTGCTGGTTCCTCAGTACGTGCTGAGTGAGCTACAATGAACCTGGTCTACATTCTCAGCCACCCACAATGTCTGTAACACCAGCATCCTTTCACAAAGTCTAGGTAGTTTAGTGAGTTCTTCATCGAAGGCTTCACAGGAGAAAGGCACGTCCATTCAAAATGGCATCTTTGGGAAGAATCCAGGATTGAGTGGCAGGTGCCTAAGAACAAATCCCAAATTTGATCTGGAATATGAGGGCAGTACTGGGCCCAGAGTGGTTGCAATAAGCATCAGTGCACATATGTAAGACCTTTAGGACAATGCTTGGCATGTGTTAACGCCCAAAACTCATGACCCACTATTTTTGTCATTACTACTAATAAATTAAACAAGCACACAAAAGCAACTGGAGAATTCTCCATTTTGTGTCTGACTGAGACAAGGAGGCACAAAACAATAACATATTTTGAATCAGTTTCCTAATAAGTATGACTCTAAAGATAAAAAAATTAAAGGTTACCAGTTATAAAGCAAAAAAGAAAGACCAACTAAATTATTATTTTAGCTTTTGGTTATCAGAAAGAAATCAATTTGTTTTACCCAAGAAAGGAAGGCTACAATGCCCCAACCTACCTGTGAAAGTTCATTTTATATATCAACATGATTAGATTTCAAGATGTCCAGATGCTACTCAGCCTTGTTCTAGGTTCTTCTTTGGGGAAGATTACCATCTGAATCTGTCAACTAGGTAATGCAGATTGCCCTTCCTAAAGTGGGTGAGACTAGTCTAATTTGAAGGCCTACCTCTCAAATAAGCAATTTCTCCTGCCTGACTGCCTTTGATCTGAGCCCTTAGCCTTTTCCTGCTTGTAGACTTCAACTGAAACATCAGTTCCTCTTAGGTCTCAAGCCTTTCAGTCTTCAGACTAGAAATAGGCCATCAGCCACCTCCACCCCCAGCCCCTGTACTCCTATTGTTTACTTTTCTGCAAATCTTGTCAACCTCCATAACTGTGAGAATTCCTTATAATAAATCTCTCTATATAATTATGTGTGCCTTATTTATTTATGAATTCCCAATCATAAATGATCATTGAATCCACTTCCTCACTTTTCTCATTTCCCTTGGAGCACAGGAAGTCAATTAAAAGCATATGCAGAATAAATCGACTGAACTCCAAAACTATGACTCATCAGGAAGTAGTCCTACAAGTGAGGTTCTCAGTATGTTGGAAGAAAAATATGACAAGCATCTCAGGAGAAAACTAATGATAACATTCATCTGAGTAACTACCCTAACTGAAGCTTGAGCAAATATTTCCCAAGAATCATACCTTGCAAATCTTGAGAAATGGATTGAGAGCTAAATCTATTATAACTCAGCGATTAATCTGAAAATGACACATTTATTACCCCATGGGTTTGTTTGGGAACCATAAATCTAAAAGGTAAAGAATGAATGAAAAAAATATAATAAGCATTGACTATCTTCTGGTAATTATAAATATCCAAGCTAAAGGAAAACAGTAAATAATAGTGAAAAGGTTAGTGATGTGATTAATACATTAATTTTACTCAGAACACACATAATAAGAAAGGTCACATCAGCAAACAGATTGCTCTCCAAAACAAATGCTACCTCAGAGATGTTGTCATACTCTTCTGTGTAATCAGATACTTAAAATGTCCCCAACTTAAAGAAGAACCAAGAGCTAAGAACTTACAAAGCTAACAATTACCAAGAAAGTATATTGGCTTAAGAGAAACAAGCAGATCAAAGGAACAGACTAGAGTTTCCATAATTGGATGCACACATAAATGCAACACAGACAATTCAGGGGAGAAAGGATAATCTTTAATGAAATGGTGCTATAAAAATGGATCCCACAAGAAAATAAAACAGAACAATAAAACCTAGGATGAACATCTATCCACATTTCACATCACATACCAAAGTTAACTAAACATAAACTAAGTGTAAAATCTGAAACTATAACATTTCTAGGAGAAAATCTTTGTCACCATGAGTTAGGTAAGGTTTCTGGAGACACAGCAGAGAAAATACAATCTATTTAAAAATTTGATAAATTGGACTTGATCAGAAATAAAAACTCTTTCTTGCTCTTCAAAAGACTGTTAAAAGAATGAAAAGATAGACCATGGACTGAGAAAAATATCTGCAAAACATATCTCAGAAAGAACTTGTGTGAAGAATATAGGAAGAAGGACTCTCAAAAAAAGCTAATAACAAAATAGACTTGAACAGTTACTTCATGAAGGAAAATATATGATAGGCATATAAACACAGAAATGACCTCACATTCCCAGAATCACAGGAAAATAATGAATGAAATGAAACAACAGTAAAACTCCACTGTGAAATATCACCACCTGCCTATTAGCATAGTCAAAATTAAGATGAAAACGGGCAGTTTCTTCTTGAAAATGTATATGCATAACTACCTTAGGATCTATCCAAATGTAAGAAACGGAATGCACATGACTATAAAACATCTGCTCATAACAACTTTATTAGAAACAACTCAAATTGCTATCAACAGTGAGTTTAAATAATACTATATCTACACAGTGAAATACTACTTAGCAATAAAAAATATTGGCATACACAATACAACTGAATATTAAAATACACCAAATGAACAAAGCTAAACAAAAAGAGAACACTATGATTCCTTTTATATAAAAATCAAGAAAATATGAACTAATTAGTACTGACCAAAAAAAGATGAGGCCAAGCCAGTAGAAGTGGGTTACAACAGAATTCAGTGAGCCAGATGCTGGTGGCTCAAACTCTTGATCCTAGCTACTCAGAAGGCTGAGATTTGAGGACTGTGTTTCGAAGGCAGCACAAGCAGGAAAATCCATGAGACATTTCATCTCCAATTAATCAGTCAAAAACCAGAAGTAAAGGTATGGCTCAAATGGTGGAGCACCAGCCTTGAAGGAAAAAAAGCAATTTCAACCCCAATACTTTCACATACATACACACCCACAAAATAACTCAGTGAAACTTTTGGAGATGGGTATACCTATTTCTCCATTCCTTGATCATGGCGATAGTTTCATGCTTCTGTACACTTGTACACCTTAGGGAATTCTATAAGTTTGAGTTTAATATAACTCAATTTTGTCTCAATAAAACTTTTTTTTGTTGTTACTGTTGATCGTGGGGCTTGAACTCCAGGCCTGGGTATTGTCCCTGGGGCTTGAACTCCAGGCCTGGGTATTGTCCCTGAGCTCTTTTGCTCTACCACTTTGAGCCACAGATCCACTGCCAGTTTTCTGGTGAATAACTGGAGATAAGAGTCTCATGAATTTTCCTTCCCAGGCTGGCATTAAACCATGATCCTCAGATATCAGCCTCCTGAGTAGCTAGGATTACAGGCTTGAGCCACCAGTACCCAGCACTCTTTTTAAATAATAATAATTTCGGTTAGTCAAAAAATTTTGTGCTGGGCACAGCACGCCTGTAATCCCAGCTACCCAGGAGTTTGAGATCTGAGGATCGCAGTTCAAAGCCAGCCCGGACAGGAAAGTCCGTGAGATTCTTATCTCCAATTAACCATTAGAAAACCAGAAGAGGTGCTATGGCTCAAGTGGTAAAGCACTTGCCTTGAGCTGAAGAGCTCAGGGACAGTGCCCAGGCCCAGAGTTCAAGCCCCATGACCAACAACAACAAAATAAATTGTTGAGCATGTACTCTGTGTCAGGCACTGTTACTGGCACTAGGTTCCAATAGGGCCCAAACCAGATAAAAATCCTTTCTCTAGTCAAATAAAATACCCATTCTTACACCTAAAATCGTGACTTTAAAGACAAGCAAATTTCTTAAAAAGAAAAAATAATGAAGAAACTTCTCGAGTCAGAGGGACTAGTATAGTGCTGTAACACTGCAGAGTCCACCTCAGTTCATCTACAAATCAAAGTTTTGTGCATCTATAACTGCACGAGCCTTCCACCACAGAAGCCTTGTTTGTCTTCTGAAAATGTCCAAAACACATATTAGTTTCTGCTCAACTCATAATTCTTTATCGTTTTCATTGATTATTACTATAATCATTGTTATTTCAAAGTAAAGTCTGCTTATAACCTGCCAAGCAACTCAGAGAAATATGAAGAAAAGATTGAGAGTCCTTCACTTACCCAAATATCATTCATGTTGAGGGACTGCGGTTACTGGCTGTTTCCATTGGCATACGCAAGTAAAATACTTACTTTACACTGAATTACTCAGAAAAGCAAAAGTTCAGGCTACTATTATGTTGCAAAATATTGATTGATGATTGATTGATTGATAACTTGACTGTACTTAAGGCCCGGTGCTTGCTATGCAGGTACTCTGCCACTGAACCCATATGCTCAGCCCAGTTATTGACATACGTAAGAAATCAGTAGATCAAAAGGGATTCTAAAATCTTTTCCAAAATTAAGGCTAAAGATTTAACAAACTTAACCCATAGGAAAAAAATCACCATTTTTTTATTCTCATGTTGCAGAAAAGAAACAGCCTTGTACAATTATTCTCCATGCAATGAATTATGAAGAATCTAGAGTTGGTGCTAAATGTGCAGAAAGAAAAATACATTTGCCATTAGTTCTTTTCTGTCTTGCAAATTTAACATTTCTTCTTTGTTCTAAGATTAATTCAATTCTTCATGTTATATAATTAAATTTTCTTTCGAACTTTTCTTTTTTTCCATCTACTTCCAAGATCTAGTTCTTATGCTAGTTGCTGTTGGTTGGTGGTACTGGGGTTTGACCATCAGGGCCTTGTGTTTCTGGGTGCTCTACCACTTGATACTTATAGCTCTTCGTTCCAAATTGTGTGTGTGTGTGTGTGTGTGTGTGTGTGTGTGTGTGTGTGTGTGTGTGTGTGTGTGTGTGTGCATGCACACATTCATACTTGGACTTGAATTCAGAGCCTTGGCTTTTTCCATCCAGGCTGACACTCTACCACTTGAGCCACATCTCTACTTCCTGATTCTTGCTGGTTAACTGGAAATAAGGGTCTCATGAACTTTACTGCCTAAGCTGGCTTCGAACCCTGATTCTCAGATCTCAGACTCCTGAGTAACTTGAATTATAGGTGTGAGCCGCTGGCATCCATAGTTCCAAACTTTTGCAACTAGAATTCCAGACTTTTTTTTTTTTTGGTCAGTTGTGGGGCTTGAACTCTGGGCCTGGGTGATGTCCCTCAGCTCTTCAGCTCAAGGCTAGCTCTCTACCACTTGAGCCACAGTACCATTGCCAGCTTTTTCTGTGTATGTGATGCTCAGGAATCGAACCCAGGGCCTCATGCGTGCGAGGTAAGCACTCTACCATTAAGCCACCTTCCCAGCCCCTCCAGAATCATTTTTAAACACTTAGAACTTCAGTCTTTGGAGCCCATTGGCTTCTCTGCACTTCATTCTGCACAGTCCTGCAGTTCTGTTCTACTTCAGGATGCACTGCTCACTGAAGGAAGCAGGCTGTTGCTGGCGGCAACACTGGAGCTGGTGAACTCACCAACAGCTGTCTCTGTTCCTACCAGCAAACGATGCAATTTCTATGCAGCTACTCAGGAAGTTGTTATAGTCCAGAAAAGCTGTAAACTTGAAAAGCACACTCTTTTCTCCCTCATCCATTTGCATAGTTCTGTGCCTCCATCTCCTTATCTGTTCGTTGGAGAACTGCCACATATATTTGTTGCAGAATTTAATGCAATAATATTTGAAAAGTACTTGGTAACTTCCTTAATTTTATAAAACCTCATACTTTCATAAAAAAACATCAAACTAAAATCTACTTATATCCTCTTTCATGGATTTTCTTTTGGGAATGAACATAATATTTCTTCATGAAAAAATAATGTTTTCAATGAAAAAAGTAGCCAAATTTGTAGCCTGAAAGAATGTCAATTTCTTTTAATCAAAGTGGCTGGTGATGGATTACATAGAAATTCCACTGAGCTTTTCACAACAATATAGGAGAATCATTAAATATCCTTGGGGCCATTTAAGTATTTAGCATTTTTTGTTTGTTTCATTTTGTTTGGTTTTTGAGAAAGGGTCTTTTTATGTACACCATGCTGGTTTCATACTCATGATTCTCTTAACTCAGCTTCCACTGTGCTAGGATTATAGGTGTCGTGAGTACACCCACTGAACAGTGCAGATGAAATTGGTTTGCTTTCCTGTACGTAAATTGAATCTCAGTGTTTTAAAGAAGATTAAATGGTATAACTGAAGTTCAATCACAGACTCATCCTGTCAGGTCATTGATGTTTACTAAATTATAACTATCATTGTTATTCGATTTTAAAACACAAATAACAAGCAAAGTAAGGGTAAGTGCAAACACTTGCAGAGATAAGCTAGAACAAGTGGGAAGAAGGCATGTGTGATTTTTTTGAGAAAGACATTTGCGAAAGAGGGAGAAAATGTGAGTGCAATTCCAATAAAAATAAAACACTGGAATAGGAAACTACAAAACCCATGTCCTCCAAATGATTAGATCCACTTCATAAGATGACCATAAATCACATAGCCATTGAAGTTTTTTTCACCAGTGTCATTTGTTTTCAAAGCCTTCCATTTCAAAAGCAATAATTATACTATTGTTCTTTTTTTAAGTAAACACGTTTAAATCATTAGGGGAAAAAAAAGAGATTTATTTTAAGAAAATAAATGGGTTAAGATTTAGGTCAAACTATCCCCAAATGATTTGTGTTTGTCCTTAATTTGCTCCACAAAAGAGGCTGCTTTGAGAATCTCTTGGGGTTCCCTGCCTCTCTGCACTAATGCAGGCTGGCTGAGTGGTGGAAGTCCTTACTCAACAAAGAGAAAGAAAGACCCGTGGGTGTTCTAATGGGCACAGCAACACAGGTCTTACAAGCACAATTTTAGAGGTGGAAAGGAGACAAAAACAAATCATAATAGTTGTCTTACTACTCATATGTAAAGAAAAAAAGAAGCTGCATGGGTGAAAAATCAAAGAACTCTGTCGAGCACTTGGAAAATTAACGGCTTACATTTTTCTGTTTCTGGTTATCTTCCCACAGTCTCCCCAGTACTCCTTTAAAGAAAATGAGCCATTCATGTATCCATTCAATCATTCAATTAGAATGCTTTGAGTATGTTTTATGGCTGCCATGTATTGTTCTAGGCAGCAGCCATTCCGGAGTGAGAGTCATCAGTGAACATGAAGTTTCCAAACAGGAAAAAGGAAGCAGGTTGTTATAGGTCAGTTGTGAACTCAGGTTTCTGAATATAGAATTGCTGATAAAAAAAAGTTCTTCTGTGCCTTACTATGTCAACAGAAAAGAAGAGGAATACGTGGGGACCAAAATATCTGTTCTCAACCAGACATTGTAGACCACACCTCTCATCTTAACTATTCCAGAGGTTGAGATCAGCAGGATTGTAGAAAAGAACAAGAGACCACTCTCCACCAGTAAAAAGCTGAGCTCGATGGTACGCACCTGTCATTCCAGCTATGTGGGATATATATAAATAGGAGGGCTGCAGTCCAAGCTTTCCTTGGGCAAAAATCAAGACAGGATTTCAAAAATAAATACAGCAAAAGGACAGGATGGGTGGGAGTTCTTGAGCATATAAGGGTGGCATGAAAGAGGAGAAATCCCTAAGCCAGAGTCCCCCTCCACCTCTGTGGTGCTGTGGAAGGACCTGAGGGCTCCTCCCACTGTGTGATCCTTCCATTCACAGCCCTTTCAGATAGCATATGGTGGGCAGGGCTTCGTGTCATAGCCCACAGTGAGCAGGGCTTGGTGTCACTCTTCTCAGGCCACAAGAATGTTCACACTTCACATTTCCATTATCAAAATTAAGAAAACAGGGCTGGGAAGTTGGCTCAGCGGTAGAGCACTTGCCTTGCATGTCTGAGGCCCTGGGTTCGATTCCTCAGCACCACATAAGCAAAAAGAAAAAAAAAAAGCCTGAAGTGGTGCTGTGGCTCAAGTGGTAGAGCGCTAGCCTTGAGCTGAAGAGCTGAGGGACAGCGTTCAGGCCCAGAGTTCAGGCCCCACGACCAACCCCTCTCCCCAAAATTAAGAAAACACGTGGGGCCAAAGCAGAACCCTAGAAATTACTAACCATCAAAGCATTTTACATTCCAATTCTAGCTGATGTGTGTGTCTGTGTGTGTGTGTGTGTGTGTGTGTGTATCTGTGCACACACAAGAGTGCCAATTATGGAATTTGAACTCAGAGCCTGAGCATTGTCCCTGAGTTTTCATGACCAATGCTAGTACTCTACAACTTGGGTTACTTCTCCACTTCGGGCTTTTGGGCAGATAGTTGGAGATAAGAGTCTTGCAGACTTCCTGCCTGGGTTGCCTTCCACCCATTTTCAGCCTTCTGAGTAGCTAGGAGCACAGGCATGAGCCATCCACTTCTAGCTGATTTAAAAAACAAAAACAAAAATAAACCCCACTGTAGCAAGTTCTCAAAACAATCTATAGCCACAGTCTAATCACACTTTCTGCTCCCTGCTCTGTTCAGACTGGCATAGAGAATATAAGAATCATAAAACTCTCCTGAGGAACAGCAGTCCTTAATATTAACACAGACGAAACAGTCATGGTATGCCAGGAGCTTTTTCCAATACTTTCCCATTTAACGATTCACTAAAACTTCCTAAACACTATAAGGCAGTTTCTTTGGCTTTCAGATGAGGAAACTGAAACTCTACAACTTACACAATTTGCACAAGTGGAAAGTGGTGGCCCAGGATTCCAAGTCAGACAAAGCTACTGGAGATGCTGTGCTCTCAAACACTGCCTTCATTTACCAGCTCTGCCCGGAGGCTGCTGTTTGCTACTTAACTCTGGCTATCGTCTGAGCAGCATGGTCATGCCCAAGTTCACCAGCATACTAACTTCCCATCACCCCTAAAGCACCATGCTGCTTTCAACCCTTTGAACAGTTACCACGACAGCACAATTACATGGCTATATGGATGTCAACATGAAGAAACACATTGTTTCTACACAAAATATATTATGTTCTTTTTCTTTAAAGCCAATGAGCTTTTGAGGAAAAAAAAAAAAAGACAAGCAGGAGCTTGAGGCCCTGAGTTCAATCCCCAGTACCATCCCAAAAGAAAATATAAAAGAGATTCTCAACTTCAAGGCTGTGCACAGCACAGACTGGCTTACTGGCTCCTGTGTACAAAGTAGCTAGTTGTACATCAGAAAATAGGAAGCACTGGAGAAATGAGTACTATGAAAGACCCAATGTTCCTCAACTCTAAGTGACCTAAAGAAGGAAGTCTCAATACCACCGAGAATATGGTTTTGAGACATAAAGAAAGAACGCATTGTGCCCCTTCCATCTCTATGAGGTTTGCCATGTTAAATTTACTTCATTCCTCTCTTGCCTTAGCTATAAAATGGAAGTAGTATTACCTACATTACATGTGAGCTACATAGAGAGCTGGGAATGCACAAAACCCCACACTGCTATTTGTTCCACCCTCTCGCATCCCTCCTTTCTCCCCTGTCTTCAGGATCACAAGGTCATTTTCCATTTTGGCCTCAGTAGTTTGAATGACCTGTAAATTCTTAAAAGATGCATCCACTTTTTTTAAAAAATCCTATAGTTTTGAATTCATTATGTGTGAATCTTTATCTTGCTCACTGAAAGAATATCCTTTTGCTTCTTTTTTGATCATAAAATGGCTCTCTGTTCAGGGCCGGATGGTTTTAATAAAAGTCTCTCAAAGAGAAAAAAGAAACTAACTAATGAGTTTTCCTCCAATAGTCAAGTTCATAGAGACAGAAAGTAGAGTAGAATTTGGGTTGCCAGGGATTGGGGGGAGATGGAAATGGGGAGCTAGTGTTTAATGGTTACAGAGTAGGTGCTGGGATTAATGGTGGCAAGGATGCACAATCCTGGTGACAATGCTGTAGTGTAAATGTAATTTACACAGCAAACTATACACTAAACAATATTTAAGGTAGTAAATATTATGTGCATTTCATTAAAAGTTAAAGAGTTCTTGGGGAAGATAAGTAAACAAGAAATCCTTCTACTATTTTATCTAATAACTTTACCAAATGAGTAAACATATACATATACATATATCTTTCTGATATATCATATTGGCACCTAGGTAACTTTATTTTCTTCTGTAGTGAAGATTTACAATAGTTCATATTTATAGGAATAAATGAGATTATAAGAATGCAATTATATCAACTTTCACTGGGTAGAATTAATGTGTCTATATCAGAAAGTAAAAAAATCTATAATTAAAGTAAAATTTCATCAACTTACAAATGAACTTGACATTGTAGATCTCCTGTATCAATTAAAAATTTGAAATTGAAAAGGCTCATAGTTTATATCTTTTACACACTGATATTAAATCACTGGCCCTTGTGATTCCTGGTAATGTCTCTAACGACCATGTCTTAAAGGTCAGTGAAATGTGATCTTAATATTAATACATTACATTTGCAATAGAGCACCACTATCTTTAGAAGCATTTTTACATTGATTTTCTCTCCCTGTATTTGCACCTCACTCAAAAGCTTTGTCATCCACCCACATGTCTGAGCCAGAAACTTAAATAATTCTTCTCTTTTCATCTCCAAATTCTACCCACTATGTTTCATAAAACCCCAATCCTTCTTGCTCAGCCTCACGGGGCCTCATTTGAAGAAGCCTCATTAGCCCTCAGACAAGTACCATGTTCCATCCCAGCCTGGGCACTTTCCTAACGCACATTCTAGATTTGTATAGATGAGAACAAATCAGATACCTCTTAAAGTCCACAGGGAAAATAAAGCTGAAGTCATTAGGATAGTCTGTCCATCATCCTATTCACATGCTCTGTTCCCACACAGAACTTGTATGTATGTGTGTGTGCACGCACGCATGTACACACACATGTGCACCAGTGCTAGGGTTTCAAATCAAGGCCTAGGCATTGTCCCTCAGCTTTTTTGTTCAAGGCTAACACTCTACCACTGGAGCACATCTCCACTTCCGGTTTTTGGTAGTTAACTGGAGATAAGAGTCTTGTGGACTCATATGCAGTATGGCTTCGAACCACAAAGCTCAGCATCCTGAGTAACTAGGATCACAGGCATGAACCACAAATAGCTGGCTCCACATAGAACTTCTTGTCAGCATCTGAGAATGGCCAATTGATAACGCTACTCATTTATTTCACAGAACCCTCTCCATGGAAGTTTCTACCATCATCTCAAATTTTCCAGCATGGAACATTATTCAAGGCTCAGAAGAATTTATTTCAGGCAGCTGCCATGGACAATTCTGTAGAGGATATACTAAAAGAATGAAGAAAACCCCTAAGTTCTACTATTACACATATCTGTACTATGTAGATGAAGAATGCTCATAGCTAGAACTATAAACATACAATGTTTCTCAGTAGTTTCCCACTAAATAAGCATGAAGGGGAAGAAAAGGTAATGAATCTTTTAAGCTTGTGGATGTAACCTAGGCCCATGCTTAATAAAAACAATCTCACATTTTAAAACTATCTATGATTTAGTCCCTTAATGTGTCCATTTATATACAATTTTTAAAAAAACAGTGTTTTGAACAACTTACTGCTAGAGAAAATTGACTTTGTCTGGTCTGGCTCTAAGTGCCCTTGGCCCTTTACCAGGTGTCTGAAAACCTGTCTGAGCTACACAGTCTGCCAAATTCTGAAAACCATATGCATGCTCAGAGAAGAGCTACTTCGGGAAGACTGGCTTTGCTTACAAAGAGGGAACAATCTACAGATGTATATCCAAGTACTCATTCATCCAAGAGGAATACAAAGAGCTCTGTAATCCTTCATTGCCATTCTAGAAACCTAGAGAGTCTGAGAGGCAAGACAAGTAAAAAGAGGAATAAGGGAAGGAGAGAAGAAGAAAGGGAAGGACGCAGGCTTGGAGGCAAGCCAAGACGGGGGAAACATGATTTGAACATTGTTTGAGGCCATTCTGCTGTCTCTGATTAGTGTTCCCCATGCTTTGCCTTGCTAATTTCTCATCCATGAAAACTCAGCTAACAGAAACCACTCCAGTAAAAAGCTTTTCCAACTGTCTCTGCAGCTCCAGTGCTTGACAAAGCATCTTACATAAACCCCTTTCATGTTTCTCCTTCAGGTTAAAACACAATTGTTGCTTTATCTATCTCCTTTATTCCACTACAAGTTTCTTGGGGAAAGAGTTTTTTAAAACTTTGTATTCCTAGGGCTTGCTTAGCATATTACTGGGCACGTGAGTATATAATAATAAATAAGTAGTCCCAACATTTTCAGTATTTTCCTCTAGTTATATCACTTTATAAAATATTTGCTGTCTACCACTTTAAATAAAGTATATGATGACTCATCACGTGCCTATTTTATTAAGCAAAGTTATTTATTTTAGCATGCCCATAAATACAGCAAATGAAAAATGTTTAAAGTGCTAAAATTACTTGCCATTATATTCTTTCTATGATGGCCATATGGAGATATAAATTATAGCAAAAAGTATAAAACCCCAACACAAGGTGAGCATCCCTAATCTGAAAATCCAAAATCTAAAATGCTTCAAAATCTGAAACCTTTGGAACATAACATGACATAACCCAAGTGGAAAATTCTATACCTGAAGCCTTGTTTTATGCACATAATTATATAAAACATCATATACATACATTCTTGTTTTGTTAAGATATATATGAAATATACTTCAACCTAGGCCCAAGATATCTCATGTGCATGCAAATGTTTTTAAATCTAAAAATAAATATAAATAAAAATTTTTAAAAATCTAAAACTATTTTTTATCCCAAGCATTTCAGGTAAGAGATATCAAATCCATATTAAAAGTGCACAAGTATCATTTCAAAGCCACTTCCACAAAGTAGTGAGTAGCAATTCCTTGTTTAATCAGAAAACCGTGGAATCCTGACAGTAGGAATATAAAGAGTATTTGAATTAATCAAGTTCAACTTTCCACGTTAAAAATAAGCACCCTTGAAACGTCCCTGAGAGGTGATTGTGTCGTTTCTGCTTGTACCCTAGAGTGATGGGGAATGCCTTCTTCATGATCCACTCTTCCCTATTGGCACAAGTAATTGCTAAACCCACAGTTTACTTCTGTTATATTAACAGAACAGTAACATTGCTGTGTACGTTCAGCAATGTTCACTTAAAACACATTCTTTCTGAAGGGCCTATCAAAAATATTTAGGTAAGATTTGGAGATCTTACCACCTTTTACAGATGATGATTTGGGTAATATGAAGTTGTTAAAATTATATCAAATGTTTCTTCTTGTCTAGACAGACAATCCCTTGAGATAGAGGTTATGTCTCCTGTCATGTCTACGATCCTTAGCAGAGGTTCAAGTGTGTGAGTGTCAGAATTTGATCATTTGATGATTTATTTTATCTTTTCCTTTGCCTACATAAAATGCTTTTAATAGTACTTGGGATCATAGCACATTTTCAAAAGCTTTCTACACTTAGAGAATCAATGGCTTTTTAGATTTTAGAAGTAGGATTTCTATCTTCTATTTTTAAGACCACCCCCCATATTTTTATTAGCGTCAACTACTTGCAAAAGAAAGCTGCATTTTGACATGTCCATACATGCATACCATGTACTTACCCCTTCACTCCGGCCCCTCATGCCTCTCTTTTCCCTTCCCCACAAGATTTTATTTTAATTAATCAATTAATTTAATTTAGGTGGTCATGATGTCTCTGAATCATAACTCTAGTTCTTTGATCCTTTTTTTTCTTTTTGTGCTGGCACTGAGGTTAGGTGTCTTTCCTCCTCCTCCTCCTCCTCCTCCTCCTCCTCCTCTTCCTCCTCCTCCTCCCCCTCCTCCCCCTCTCCCCCTCCCCCCCCTCCCCCTCCTCCCCCTCCTCCTTCTCCTCCTCCTCCTCGAACTCTGGGCTTTGATGCTGTCTCTGAGCTCTTCAGCTCAAGGCTTGAATTCTACCACTTGACACAGCACCACTTCTAGTTTTCTGGTGAGTAATTAGAGTTAAGAGTCTCATGAATGTACCCAGGCTGGCTTTGAACCACCATCCTCAAATCTCAGCCTCTCGAGTAGCTAGGATTACAGGTGTGAGCCTGCTTCATTTTGCTTTTTGCACTCATGACTAGCACTCTACCATTTGAGCCATACCTTCAGTTCTGACCTTTTGCTAGTTAATTGGAGCTAAGAGTCTCAAATTTTTCTGCCTGGGCTGGCTTCAAACCTTGATCCTCAGATCTCCTGAGTCATTAGGATTATAGGATTATAGGATTATATGAACCACCAGTGCCCGACTTACAGTTCTTAGATTTTTTTTTTTGTATATAACTTACATGGCATTCCTAAATCAATTACAATGTAACTTCTCCTATTTATAATAATAAACATCCTGTTAATGTAAGTATTAAAACAAATCTTGACAGATGTGATTAAAACCATTTGAGTTGTTAACATTTTTTCAACAATTAATTGAATGGCTGTCCTTGATACAGCATTCAGTTCCCCTGAGAGTTTGTATAATAAAATGCAGTGGTTTGTGCTGACATTAGCTTGACATAATGCCATTAACTGTCCCTCCTTCTTAGCACCTTGCAGCTGTGACCTCAAAAGGGAGATGCTGGGTGGAGGTGAAAGTCTTGCAAGTGAGGTTCTTGTCTTCTATACATAATAGGGGCAAGCATAGGAAATTCAGTTTTCATTACTTTGTGGAGAACAAGACAGTTATGCCAATTCAATTCTAACCCTTTGAAATCTGAACAGTTACTAACTAAACATGAAATGCCTCCAGCCAGACACCAGTGGCTCACACCTGTAATCCTACCTACTCAGAAGGTAGGTCCAAGCCATACTGGGCAGGAAAGTCCATAAGACTCTTATCACTAGTCAGCCAGCAAAAAGTCAGAAATAGTAAAGTCAAGTAGTAAAGCACCTGCCTTGAGTGAAAAAGCTAAGGAATAGTGCCCAGGCTCTGAGTTCAAGACCCAGTATCAGCACATTAAAAAAAAAAGCTAGGCGCTGGTAGCTCACATCCATAATCTTAGCTACTCAGGAGACTAAAATCTGAGGATCATTGCTCAAAGCTAGCCTGGGCTAGTCCATGAAACTCCTATCTCCAATTAAGCACCAGAAAAGCTGGAAGTAGAGCTGTGGCTCAAGTGGTAGAGCACTAGCCTTGAACACAAAAACTCAGGGACTGAGTTCAGGCCCTGAATTCAAGTCCCAGGACATCCACCCTCTCCACACACAGCACAAAGAAAAAAAGAAGAAGAAAGAAAAAAGAAAGCAGCTCTAAGAAAGTAAGAAATGTTCCAGCAAAGGTGAGCGGGCTAAAAAAATCTTCATATAGCTTTGTAAACAAGTTCAGAACCTAGTCTACTTTTTGACTGTTGGCTACAAAATCTGTGCCAGCTGCCTCCATTTCTACTTGGGGTAACATGAACCCCAATTTCTAGTTTAGAGGCATCTTAACCAGCCCAGTAAGACAGACCTCACTGGAAGCCTCCTTCTTTATATGTAATTCATAGCTTTGTTGGAAATAATTAAATTGTACAAATTAGTTTATCAC
This sequence comes from Dipodomys spectabilis, assembly GCF_019054845.1. Lineage (NCBI taxonomy): Eukaryota > Metazoa > Chordata > Mammalia > Rodentia > Heteromyidae > Dipodomys > Dipodomys spectabilis. Next base: position 4,724,169 of record NW_024870750.1, read on the forward strand.
CCCTACTCAGATTAGCCAGGTGATCCTTTAACCCTCTGCTATGTATTCAACAAACCACGGGACCTTAAAGCTAATCTAAGAAGGTGCATAAAGCCTCCATGTTTATTGCAGCACTGTTTGCAATAGCTAGGATATGGAAACAACCTAGGTGCCCCACCACAGATGAATGGATCCAAAAATTGTGGTATCTATACACAATGGAATATTATGCAGCCATTAGAAATGACAAAATAATGGCATTTGCAGGGAAATGGATGGAGCTAGAAGGAATCATGTTGAGCGAGGTAAGCCAAGAACGAAGAGACAAACGGTACATGGTCTCCCTCATAAGTGGATGCTAAATCCAAAAGGTTAGGTGATACGACAAAACTAACAGGACTTAAGAAACAAAGAACTCCCGCTCATCTGGTTGAACCACTACTAAATATCCTCATGCTGCTGATCACAAATATGGTATATAACATGTGAACACTGTTATATATTACAGACTGTGGTAGACAATTTGCTCCAGGGAAGTTAGAATGAACTTGTGACTTTGAAATTATGTAATCATTTAATCACAATCAAAAAAAAAAAAAAAAAAGAACCTCGGGGAAGGGAGGGAGGGAGGGGATGGTAGGGGGAAAACAATGGAGGGGGTAACAATGTTCAAGAGGAAGTGTACTCATAACCTCACTCATGTAACTGTAACCCTCTGTATAGTAGCTTTACAATAAAAAAAAAAAAAAAGAAGGTGCATAAAGTATCACCGTGCCTGCACCCTAGCAGTAGGGGCTGCATACGTGTTTCTTTCTTTCTTTCTTTCTTTTTTCTACTTCTGTTTTCTTTAACTATTCCTGTTCTCCAGTCAAGAGGAGAACATCTTTAGATTTAAACATGGTAAAAGAAAAAACAATTAAGCTCTGACATTGCTAGCTGAACACTGTATTTGCAAGTCTCAGGGCTAGTTATGCAGAAGGGTAAGGTATATAAATAGTCACTTTATATGTGAGGGAAAACCCTGAGCTAAATTCTTCTTCATTTAGATAGTTTCTGTGAGTCCTTTGGAAAATCCCCAGGGTGAGGAAGGAACAGTTCAGCCCACAGAACTAACACAGCTGACTGCCTGATCTCATCCAGCACAGGGATGAGAATGCTCTGGGTAACCCACTAAAGATCTTCAGCCACAGTTTCTGCCCTGACACCAGGGGCCTGATGGGGTTACCCCACTTACGAGCGTTTCATCTGGTTTTCTGTAAAGTCAAGAGTTTCCACTCTTCACCTACTCTAGATTCTGGAACTCAGATTTCTCTGCCTACTTGTCTTTTTCTCTTCTTTATAAATCTATTTGTTTTGTTTTCTTTGCTTCCTCATAGGCTTTTCTTCCCTCTGTGCCCTTCTCTCTTCCGTAACCCTCCATTGTTCTGGTTTCCTGCCGCAACTTCTGTTTGGTCTACTCTGTCCATTCTCAGGATCAAGTCAACACCATTTCTGTGTCCTTTGGACACTGTCTCTTCTCTCCCCTCCCCCACTTCCCCCACTTCCCCCACTTCCCTCTCTTACCTGTCTTTCGTCTTGTCTCTAGGATGGTGACTCCTCCTATGACTTCATTACCTCCTCCTGAGATTCCATCACCTAGCTTTGTTGTTCTGGTCTGAATATGAAATCCCCTACCCTACCCATACATAGGCCCTAGTGAAGAGGCTCTAGCTGCATTTAACATGTTAGAGAAGCAGGAAGGGAACTGGCCACATGCAAAAGTGACCAAGACAGAAGACAGCTTCACTTTATAACAACCTGCCCTTGTGGGAATCAACCAATTTAGAGAGGCCTCATCCACTCCTTCAACATCTTAATTTATGTTCATAAGGGTGGAGGACCCATGACACAAAGGTTCTATCAACATCATCAACCAACTTCTGCACTTGAACCCTAGGGAGATAAACTATATCCAAACCATGGTGCAATACTAGGTTTTGCAAACACTTTTCAAACACCATGAATTGAACTAAAGAAATAAATTCACTTATGTTCAATTCTGGTAATTCAAGCATGCTGGATGGCAATTCACTACTGTATTATGTACAATAAAAGCTTTGTTAAATAAACTAATGGTGTGATAAGTAGTGGCAACTGAAATTTCTATAAATATGGTACTTAGTGGCCACATTCTGGTTGGAGGCAAAAATCAGTTCACTCATTTTGAAGCTAAATGTGAATAGAACATATCTCATTATTATAGTTAAAATGTATCTTTGTCCGGTGCTGATGACTCATGCCTGTAATTCTAGCTATGGTGAGGACTGAAATCTGAGGATCAAGGTTGAAAGCCAAGGCAAATTAACCAGCAAAAAGCATGAAATGGATATGTGGATCAACTAAGAGAGCTAGCTAACCTTGAGGGAAAAAAGCTAAAGGACAGTGCTCAGGCCCTGAATTTAAATGCTAGTTTGTCACACACACACACACACACACACACACACACACACACACACACAAACACACACACACAAATGAAAAAGCAAGAGGAGGAGGAGGAGGAGGAGGAGAAAGACTCCTCCTCTAAGTATATTTGTGAGGGCATTTCCAGAAGCAATTAGATCATTCATGATCTAATTAGGCTCTGACCTAAAGAATGCATTCAAACTTTGAAAAGATTACTGGGAAGTAGTAGAAATGTGGGAAGTGGACATGGCTAGATGAAGTACTTCACTGTGAAGGCCTGTACTTAGAAACTGTATCCTCCCCACATCCTCTTCTATTACAGTTTCATTCTGCTTCCTGTCTACCATGAAGTGAAGAAGCTCCTTCACCACAGAGTCTCATCACAAAGGATATTCTGTCCAAGAGGAGGAAGAGGAGGAGGAGGGGGAGGAAGAAGAAAAGCCAGGCACCAGTGATTCACACCTGTAATGCTAGGTGCTCAGGCGGCTAAGATCTGAGGATCGCAGTTCAAAGCCAACCCTGGGCAGGAAATTCCATGAGACTCTTACCTCCAATTAACCAGCAGAGAACAGGAAGTGGTGCTGTGGTTCAAGTGGTAGATCGCTCACCTTGAGCTGAAGTGCTTAGGAACAGCACCCAGGCCCAGAGTTCAAGCCCCATAGCCAACAAAAAAAAAAAGAGGAAAGAAAGAAGGAAGAAAGAAAGGAAGGAAGGAACGAAGGAACGAAGGAAGGAATGAAGGAGAAAATTCCCTAAAACTATGTGTATGTAATAGCAACTTTTTGCTCATTTACATGGTTCTCCTCAGATCTCTCATATTTTACTTCATTTTTATTATTGTAAATTAATTGTACAAATTTATATATTCTTATTGTACATATAAGTGTCATCAACCCAACTTCATATGCCGTGTGTGAACAGTAACTGGATAATAAATATTCCTTGAACAAATGAATGCATAATTTAGTATGATTTTATTTAACTGCGAAATGGCTGCTCTCATAAAAACAGGGATCTATATGCAAATATCTGATGTCACTGAACTCTAAGAGTTAGAAAGTTATTTTCTTTAATGCATATAAAAGCCCTCTTTCAAATGGGGAATGCATAAATGAAGGGAGGAAAGGTGAAAAATGCAACCATGGTATTCAGTATACTGAATGTGGAAAATGAACTGTGGGACTTGTGGATAAGGACAGGAGTGGGAAATTGGGAGAAAGCAAAAGAAAAGGTGTCATTGTCCAATTATACTTATCACCTGGTTTATCCAACAGTAACCCTCTATACAACACCATCATAATAATAATAAAATCATACTTTAAAACAAAATCCCAGAACTGGCATGCAAAATAGTGAAGTGTATTTTCCTGGGTAGGAATTTCTGGGATTCCAAGCATATGCCAACATGTCCAGGTTTGTTATGGTTTTATTTCTTCAGTGAGACTATTTCTTTACTGTGGTTTTCTATTTTGTTATTCATTTTAAGTGTACTTTCAATTGCTTCTTGAAATATTTTAAAATCTTAGGTAATTCTGATACCTGTGCTATTTTGATGATAACTGTCTTCTGTCACTCTAGTTCAATCCTCCTATTATTTACTATAACTATTGATTTTTTTTTGGAGCCTGGACATTTGGGTGTTCAAGGAAATGGATCTTATCTACATGCCACTCTATTTGCCTTGTTAGTGGTGGGTAAAGATGAAAGTCGGTCTCTCTATTTAGTCTATTACCACTGAGCAGCAATGAAACGCCTGAGTCTTCACTCAGCTGCTTCTGATACTGCCAGATGACCTGCAAGCTAGATTTGCTGCTGCTCTGATAGCCTTGGAAGATCTCAGCATTGCAGTAGTAATGGGGCCTTAGTGTATTTCATGGTATTTGGCTGGTGTGATGATCCATCTTGGTTGTTCGCTATAATGGATTGATAAATGCTTAGGATATTAGTAAATCAGACCTCTAAGTATATCTGTGAGGGGATTTCCAGAAGCAATTAGATCATGAAGGCTCTGACCTAAAGAATGCATTCAAACTTTGAAAAGATTATTGGGAAGTAGTAGAAATGTGGAAAGTGGGCATGGCTAGATGAAGGCCTGTACTTAGAAGCTGTACCCTCCCCACACCCTCTTCTATTACAGTTCCATTCTGCTTCCTGTCTACCATGATGTGAAGAAGCTCCTTCACTACACAGACTCATCACAAAGGATATTCTGTCTAAGAATATATAGAAGTATCCCTCTGAAACCATGGGCTAAAATAAGTCCTTCCTCCTTCTAATTTGTTCTCTTGAATATTTTGGTCATAGTGATGACAGCACTGACTAATAGACCTAGAGTTTTCTGTTTTTCTAGGCTGCCCCTTTTTTGGTCTTTTTTAAATTTTTATTTTATTGTAAAGATGCTGTACGGAGGGGTTACAGTCCCTTTTGGTCTTGTTTGATGAAAAGCAAGGGGGTTTCGGAGGGGAGGGAAGGGGTTGTGTCTTCCAGCATTTGCTGGCTTCTCTACTATGAGACACATTTTAAAGAAAGAAAGAAAATCTAGATTACTTGCTCCTGTGCACTTCCTCAGGCCCAAGATTCCTAGAAAGCCTGCCTTCTTCTCTTTACATTTCAGTCTTTTTTCACATGTGTTTTAAATATAAACCCAGGTTTTGGAGGTGTTTTTTAGCAAGAAGGGTAATGCAAAGCATAAGAGTATTAGCTGGGTGCTGGTGGCTCACGCCTGTAATCCTAGCTACACAGGAGGCTGAGATCTGAGGATCGAGGTTCAAAGCCAGCCTAGACAGGAAAGTCTGTGAGACTCTTATCTCCAATTAACCACCAGAAAAATGGAAGCAGGACTGTGGCTCAAGTGGTAGAACTCTCACCTCGGGCTGAAGAGCTCAGGAACAGCGCTCAGGCCCAGAGTTCAAGACCCACAACCAAAAAAAAAAAAAAGAATATGAGTACTCCATCTTTCTAGAGCCTTCGTGAATTTTAGTGAACTGTAAAGCTGCCTACAGACTGTCACAAACACACAGAGACAGTTAATTGAAGCCTGCCTTGCAGGTAGCCTTGTGCTGGTTTTTTAGTGTGAACTCTGATAAGTGTGGCTTCCTCATCTAGACCACACATACCTGAGACAGCTTTCTTCACTTATTACCCTTGCACTGAGCAGGAGAATCAGAACAGATGCCATCTGCCATCCTCCTTCACTCCAGCTGGCCTTATGGGCACACCTCAACCCTGCCCCAGTCACTAAGCATTCATGAGAATGTGGCAAGTACAGCAGCTCTGCACTTCTACTGCTCCTCTCCTAGGCAAAACATCTTTGCTATTGCTTGCCAGTACTGCCTTCTCCCACCCTCATTCTTCTCTGTTCTCCTATCATTCCTTGTTGCTGTTTGGTTGAGGTCCAGCCAAGCAAGACAAGCATTTTAAATACCTAAGACATTTCTGTCTTTGTTCTGAATTTCTTCTGCTGACCAGGCTTCCTATTAACAGTACCTTAAAGATGTAACATCGTCTTCCTCATATTATCTCATTTTATCTTTACAAGAGCCTTTTTATTTTAAGTCAGAGAAATAGTATTATGCCCAGGATAGTTATGAAGAAACCAAGACTCAAAAGCAGTAAGGTGAGTTATTTACACTGACACAATATTTCATCCCAAGGCCCAGTCAGAACTTATTCTATACCGTGACATCTTGGCTTCTATAATTCTATAATAATGAGATTTTGCCAGGCATGCTAACACCATATATACATATATATTATCTAAAGCTCTTATTTTAAATCACTCAGTAGTAGCCTCCAAAGAGCTCTCACTTTGTCCTTGGCCTTCTGTTTTCATTTTATTTATCTTTAAGTAGTTGTACAAAGGAGTTGCCATTTAACAAAGCAGTTTATGAAATATATATATACATGTGTGTATGTATATATCATATGATGAAACATATATGTATCATATGAAACATATATGTATGATACACACATGATATCCCTACCCTCTAGAGCACCAATATTTTCCCAACCATAAAGCAAAGAACTTTAATGTCATCTTTGATTCATCCTCCTCCCATCATCCCCCCCCCATGTCCAATGTATCAGTTACAAAGTCCTACAAAGTTCCTGTGAAGATGTGCATCTTTCTTCTCCTGTACCCACCTCTTTAGCAGTTCCATGGTTACCTATTCAGGGCCCTAAATTTGATGGTATTGGATTATTCTTCTTTCAGTAAAATTCACATATTTCAGGATCATCCCCTGTTCAAATTCATCTTCTCTGTTACTATCACGTTAATCCTCCTTATCACAATATTTAAGCTATTACTTCTCCTGTATGACAAACTGCAGAGAGCTCAGAATTCACATAAAAGGAACCTAGTCAAGCCCTGCCCCCAAAGAATCAGACATTTCTGCCACCTATCTGGGCAGGTAAAATACATTATTACTGCTCATCTCCATACCTACTCACTTCCGTCTCCTATCTTCTCACTTCTGTTCTTCTATCTGTCCATTAGCTATAAGCTGCATCCCATCCCTTTCAAGTGACCAGGTACTTTGGGACTCATATAGTCATAAAATTATTGCTAGACATAGAGGTTCTACTACCTATCTGAACATCTGGCTATGCTCTGACCTGGGTTTTTATCTTTGTTTGGAAGGAGTCAGCCATAGCTCAACTAGACAGTAATAAGCTCAGAAGGAAATGGGGATCAAGGACATCACTCATCCTCTGTTCTCCACAACTGCTAGCAAGCGTAAGGAGGCAGTTTAATGAGTCTAGTACATCTTAGAGCTTTCACTTACATTTGGTAGGCTTGCTTTCCTGAGCAGAGGTCTGTGGATTACCCCATGAAATTTTGGAACAGGTAATCTACAGACCACATTTTGAGCCCTGTTTTGTTTTGTTTTGCTTTTTTCCCTGTTGAAAAACTGGTGCCAAAATAGGCATGACCTTGGTTTTTCTTTTTATTAAGGTCAACAAGATTAGCAATCACTCAAATATACATGATATTCAGTTTTCCATGAGTTGCTTTTGTTGTTGTTGCTTTGTTTTTTTGTTGGTCGTGGGGCTTGAACTCTGGGCCTGGGTGCTATCCCTCAGCTCTTGAGCTCAAGGTAAGTACTCTACCACTTGAGCCACAGCGCTACTTCCAAGTTTCTGGTGGTTAATTGGAGATAAGAATCTCACAGACTTTCCTGTCTGGGCTGGCTTTGAACCTTGATCCTCAGATCTCAGCCTCCTGTGTAGCCAGGATTACAGGCGTGAGCCACCAGCACTCAGCTCCAAGAATTGCTTTTTAAAATATAAAACAAAATTACAGGCATTTTCCAAGATATAAAATATTCAACAAATTCTCTATACTGAAGAAAGAATCTGGTTTATGACTAGTCTTAGAACAATCTGATGTAAATTGGAAAATTCATGAGTGGGTAAAAGATGAAAATTAGCAGAATTGCCTCAGCTGAAAATGTAATTCATAAAAGAATCAGCAAATATGGTCTTGCCATGAGTAATATACCCTAAATATACAGAGAGTAAGACAGAGAAATAAGAACAGAGCAAATTGGAAGGTGCTTTTAGCATTGCACAACTACTTAGTGAACTCTCAAAATATTTTAAAATGCTTTATGCTGAGTAGTTATAGCATTTAACCCAATGGTAGGTAATGAAGATGGCTCCAGAAAAGGAATATCGTAGATAATGTGTATCACATTTAGGTCAATAACTCAAAATTAAATAAAATAGTTAAGTTCTTAGGAGACAAAATATTACATTATGAGGTTTAAAAAAAAGACAATGGAGAAGTAGAAGGTGAGTTTAAAGATAGCCACCGTTTCATGGAGAATGACCATTAAGTCCCTTTGAAGTATTTGTGATGGACACTGCTCCTGACTTCATTAGTGTGACATTCACTTTTGAATGTCACACGTGAAATATGTGAAACCATCATAAACAAAATGTAAAGTAATAAGAATGATGTAAAGGTATGGGCACTGTTCCCATCTAGGAAGTATGAAACTCTTGGCACAAATAATACTATCTTTTTGAAATTTCATCCATCAAAACCAACAACCTCACTGTTGCAAGAATGTGGCTGCAAAGAAGCAAACCTATACTATATAGGATGACTAATCTCCTTCTAAGTACATAACCATCAACATCAAGTGAGTCCCAAGTGCTGTTTAGAATTCCTGTACATTCCCCTTACCCTTTCACTGTTTTGCCTTTATCACCCCTAGATGCTAATGTTTTGCCTTCACGCCTCTTCTCACACTTTCAAGAACCCTCCTCCTGCTTTCACTCTGGGGTGACCTTGTTTTCCATTTATTAATAAAATAGAAGCTCCCACCCACACGTCCACCCACTCCCTGCACATGCGCTCTCTCCTCCCTCTTTCCTGTAGTCATATTCATGAACTGTCCTCATGTCTGACATCAACCCTCCACTATTCTGTGGATCCATTTCCCCTCATCTCCTCAGAGACATGGTTGTAGGAAATGCCCCTGCTTTTCCGTATCACTGGTGTTTCCCTATCTATTCAGTCACTGGATGGCTTTATGTTATTATAACAAATGCTTGGTATAATCAGACTGCAATGAGAGAAGGTTTACTTTAGCTCACAGATTTGAACCTGATCAATTAGCCTCATTGTTTGGGACTCATAAAAGCAAATTATAGCGACAAGCACAGACATGCTTTAATACCTCCCCCAATAAAAATAAATAAATTTAAGTGAAAGAAAATTTTCTTTTCTTTCCAATCCCTCAGTTACTTCGTTAATATTTTTGTTTCCGCTATAGTACATTTCTCAAACAAATTATCTTTAAGTCGTTGTACAAAGGAGTTACCATTTATCTTCTTCCCTTCCATTTTTTTCCAAGACACAGTCTAGCCAAGTTTTATCTCAAACATTTCACCAAATAAAACAATCTCAGCAAATTTATAATAATTTCCTGTCAAACTCTATGGCTGATTCTCAGTCCTCACTTTACCCAACCTACAAGTAGCATTTGGCTGAGTTAAGTCATTTAATTTACTTTGACACACAGCACTCTTGACTTGTGGGGTCTCATACTTTCAGTTCTCCTACTTTTCTAATCATGTTTCCTTTTCCAGCCTTCTGAATATATGACTATTCCTGGATTCCATATCCCCCCCTTCCCTGTCAACATTATCTCCCTTTGTAATCTCATTATTATCTCCCTTTGTAAGCTCATTTCTCTATGAACAACTCCCAAACATACATGTCTACTTCAGATCATGCTTCAGCCCTCCTCCACACCACCAGCTTCAATCTCTATCTGGATATCTAATAAGCATTTCAAAATTAGCATTTGCATAAACAAACTCCTCCCTAAAGTCTGGCCTTCCTAAAATCTTCATATTCTTAACTAATAGTCACAACATTATTGCATTTGCATTCTTATATTTTCTTAGACCCCAAATCAATGCATGATCTTTGAGTCCTTTCTCTCATATACCATCCACAACCCATTAGGATACACTGTTAGGTTCAGAATACTTATTCAGAATGTATTAAGAATCCAACCACATTCATCTCCTCCAATGCTATCATTATGGGGTAAGCCATTCTGATTTGTTCCTCATATTATTTCAATAGCCTACTATTTATTCATTCTTGCTCCAAAGCGACCACCATCATTCCCAAGTTACTTCTTGATATATTGACCAGAGTATTCCATGAAATTTAGCTTAAACTTTACCTTAATTATGCTCTATGCTCAAAAGCAAGCAAGCAAGCAAACAAACATTCTCTCCAGGGCCCCATTTCATGCCTAGAGGATCTGACATGCCCATTGCCCTTCACCCTTTGATCGTGTCCTACCACTTTTCCTTCTTTCACTTACCACACACACTTCACTGTCCTTCCTGATGCTTCTGTACAAGGCACCAGCTACTCTCATACCAGAACCATACTCTCTGCCTAAAATGATCATCTTCTCCCAGGCATCCGAATGACTTTTTTCTCATTTTCTTTAAGTCTTTGATTCAATGCCACCTTATGAGAAGGGCCTTCTTTGACTACCCCTTTTGCTCCCACTACTCTATTTTGACAAGTCGTTTCTGTCCTCTGTATCCCTGTCTTCTTGTTTGCCGGACTTCTGAATATGTGAGGGGCCCAAGGCTTCTTGACCTCTTCCCTGGCAACACTGACTCTCTACCAAAAATACACATTTTGTGGGAGCCAGGATTTTTAGCTGGTTTTTCTTTACATTATAATCTCAGTGCTTCGAACAATGCCTAGCAAATAACAACCATTCCGTAAATAACAGTATAATCACGAATGAATGAGTTGAATGATTCCAGCTTGCTAAAAGGTAAGGTGTGAATAAGATTTACTTTTCTATATATAGTCATTTGTACTTTAAAAAATTTAAAACCATGCATATTTATTTCTTAGTCCCTATACTTTTTTAAGTTAGGCTAAAAATTAATGAGAAGAGTTTATATTGTTGCTTTTAAGTAAGCATTAAAATCTAGGATTTTTTCATATCATTGCTATCCTGTTGTATATCAACTATCCTTTGAAACTTTATATGTTATTTGTTAAATTAGAGAGCCTACTGCCCATATCTTTTATAAATTGAATGCATTCTAAAGTTCTTTAGGCATAGTAAGTACTATATTACAATAGTAATTCAGAATCATTGAAAATGGGTGGATGAGTTTTTTGACATTTTTAGTGAAACCATTGGGATTTTCTGGTGATTCATATATTCCTTTTTTAGTAAAGATTTTTACATGTGTTATAATATTGCATTTTTAGATACTACTGACAACACCAAATACATTGGCTTGTAAGTTGTTTTGTTTTGATGGTGTCATTTTATGGCTATTATTAAGGTGTTGTACAGAGGGGCTATCATGCATAAGTCAGATAATGAGTACAATTCTCTTTGGACAATGTCACCCTTTCCTTCATTTTCCCCATTTCTCCCCCCCCATCTCTGGCTACAAGTTACATAATTCATATTCCACATAGTATATATTGAATACTATGACTGCATTTGTTCATCCTTTGTTCCCCCCGCATTTCTGTGACTCCTCTGTTGCCTCCTAAAATGACCCAAAAAAGCAAAATCAAACAAACAACAAAAATCCCATGTTTCTGTTTCCTGGAATTTGTTTCAATAAATAATATTTTAAATGGTCAGAGGACTTTGGGTTCCTCCTAAGAGTACCCTCATTTAGTCTGTCTGTATGGAATGCTTAGAATCCTATGTAAATTATCATGACCAGTTGTATTTTATACCTAGCTTCTGTATATGAGAGAAAACTTGTACTACTTATCTCTCTGAGCTTGCTCTCCCTTATTATTTATTCCAGGTCCATCCAGTTCCCTGCAAATGACATCACTTCATTCTTTCTAATGGATGAGTAAAATTACATTGTGTATAGGTACCACAATTTTTTGATCCACTCATCTATTATTGGGCATCCAGGCTGTTTCCATAACTTGGCTATTCTAAATAACGCAGCAATGAACCTGAATATACAAGTGTCTTTACCATATCCTGACTTGTGATGTTCTGGATAGATGCCCAAGAGTAGTCTGGTTGCGTTATAAGGAAGTTCTATGTTTAGTGTTTTGAGGAACCTTCAAACCACCATAGTGTCTAAGTTTTAAGAATCAACCCTGTTCATCTGTTTCATTTACCCATTTTAACTTTCCTAGCATTTGTCTTATTCTCAAAACATACTAGGAATGACTTGGAAACTTCCCAGCACACTCATTCAATACCATGAGAAGTAAAGAGCTGAAGAACCGATCTCACTAAAGTAGTCATCTAGAACATGATCTTCTGTTTACTTCTCCTGGCCTTCCAGTCACTCCTGAATGTTTTAGTTTTTCCAACCTGTCCATTTGAAATTATAATGGTCAAATATAAATGGAGCAGCTTTTCCCTCTCTTTTCTCATTTGCTCTCAGCCCAGCATCTTCTACACAATGGGCTCTGGCTCATGCTCTCCCCATTCTCCTGCCCTCCAACAGTAGCCCAACACATCAAACCAATTGGTTGTCTTTCTTTTCAAACCAGTTGGTTGTCTTTCTTTTTTTCCCCTTGATCATGTTCTTTACAATGACTTTAATGGAATGCATTCATGTGTAGATATCTTAGTCTCTTGAAATACATCTTTTCATTGTCTCTAAAGTTTCCATTCCCTTTTTTAAATCTCCCTTAGTCATTGATGGCATAACTTACTTGAATTGTAAAATTAAATCATAATTTACAAAGATCTTAGAGTAATGGCCAGCTAGTTATTTCGCTGAAGAAGCAAAGAATCACATAGATGATAGAAAAACACAATAAGAAACAGGAGGGTTCATTTTCCGCAGGCATGTAGTCTGAACAAGCTAATAATTTTTTTCTCCTGTGCTGACCTCAGAAAACTAATTCATGCCCTTGTACCCATAGGCTTGGATAATTATAAATCTCCCCTTAGTCAAGTTTCCAGCAATGACTTGTGAATGAGGAAAATAAAAAGCTGACACAAAAGAAAATGTTTGGCTATACGTATTTAGTATTTATAATGTGAACAAGATGGTACACATATTGCAGGAGCCCATGATCTGTGCTTAGCAAAGATCATTACACAATGGAGATATTCAATAAGTGTTTACTAACTTGAACCACCATGCTTTCTCAATGTATAGATAATAAAAACTTTCTGTAACCCATACTTCCAGGGATAGGTAGCATTATGAGCAAAATAGTAACAACTTGCCCTAAATCTCTCAGAAACGAAGTCCATAGAGAAGACATAAGGTGGGGGGCAGTAAAACCTATGGGTGGTATTGGAGCACAATGAGTTTCCTGGAACAGACAGTTGAGAATAGAAAGTTAGGCTGGGAACCTTAATAATATCTATATTTCAATGTCTTTTAAAAGCATGTAAGTGTTTCTAAATTTTAATCTAAATTGAATATTCTATGTTAAGGGTCAGATGCTATACTTACTGCCAGAAATGTTACTGCGTATATAGGTTATATCCAGAGAAAGAAATTGTATTAGGCTTCCAAACTCTTTTATTCCCTTTTGTTCTTTAGTAGATTATAAAAGCAAAATAGAGTAGCCCTTCTCATTTCAATAACACTGTAGCTCTTTTAAAAGATGGATGAAAACAGATGATTGAGATTTATACTTTCTAAGGATTACTGGAAATAATCCCAAATTAAAAAGTTTCTATCAAACACATCGCAAAGTGAAGAAAGCCAAGCCAGTATCTGGATGAAAATAATGACTAGTAATCAATCTCTAGATTGATTATATGAAACAGAATAAATATAAGACAAATCCAACATTTTAAGGTTATTCAAATCCTGATAGATCAAGAATAAGTTTTCTGTTTGATTATGACATTTAGCATTTGAAAAATACAAATTTATTAGTTCATTGGTTCAACTAATATAAATTAGAAAAATCTCTTCTTTTTCTGCAACTCTTCATATATAAGTTAAAGTCAAATGATCTAAAATTCAATATTATTACGATTTCTCCTGACCCTTCTCCATTCTGTTCCTTTGCCTTTCGTGCATGAAGTAGTCAATGAGTTAACTTCCAAGGCAGATAATGAGTTAACTTCTCACCATTTCATTTTGTTCAAATGCTCTGTTTTAAATTCTCTCTTTAAACAAAGGGCCATTCTTCTATCCTTCTGTTATTGTATGCTTGTGTTGAGTAGTTTCCAGCAATAAAATAATGATCATGAAAAAAAAAAAAACACCAAAGCAGTTACTGTTAACCTCTTTTGTCTAATATTATTAGATGATGGCACAGTTTCATGATTAACAGCTCTAACCTACACATAGCAATTCAATGATTCTTGGCCATAGAAATCAGCTTCAGTCATGAAAACTGTAGCTCAAGAAGACAGTGTTACTTCTGTTCAAAATATGTTTCTGTGCCACAAAAGGGACAAGAACAATGACCATAACTGAAAAGACAGTACAGAGAGGCTATGACAGTGTAGTTTTAATGACACGGAAACATATATTCATTCCAGGATATGGCTGAGAAATATTTTTGGAAATATTTCTTCGGTAACTTTAATTATCATCCATGTATAAAAATAACAGAATTTCTGTCCAGATGGCATAATTGGTGGTATTTCTTTCAGGAAAAAAAAAGGTTTGGAGACATCAATATCTGTCTTCCATTTTAATATTCATCTGAGAAAGAAACAAAATCTGTTTACAGCACTTCACACTCAGTGTACTTCTTAGTCATCACGGAGTCTCACAATGGCTTTCTGCCACGTGAGGACACAGCAAAAAGGCAGAAAACTGTGCATCAGAAAGCAGACCACACCAGATATTGAACTGCTGCCACCTTGATCTTAGCCTTCTCAGTCTCTAGAACTGAGAATTAATTTCTAGTTATAAATCAGTAATAAAGTGACTTTTTGAAAAGCCAAGAAAGGCAATGTGCTTCGTTGGCTTTCTTTGACTTTGTCTCTGATACAGTTGTGGATTCACCGGCTGATTTGTTTTCTGTCATAATACTACCAAGATAGCAGTTAAGGAAGCTGGCCCAGATTTGATTTGGAGTTTTCAATTTGTGGTAATTTATTTATTCATGTAACAGGCCAGCCGGTCTATCAGTAGAGAATTTACCAAGTGAAAGCCTTAACCTATGGACAGCTATTACTGTTTCAAGCAGCAATCATAAATGAAAACATTTCCATGTAAATATGCGAAATATATGTTCTTTCTACTTTCCTTGTTTTCTTCCCACCAAAGCTTAGAATCATGTTTGATTTTATTAGTGTATGTGTGGCCTAAGCAACCCCTAATGTATTCAACAAAACAAAATATTTTTATAGTAAAGATGTCAAAAGTGGAAAATGCACTCTTAGATTTTCTAGTCACTCTTTCATAAATTGTACAGTAGAGTCTAGATAGTTCACCAAAAATATAATTAGCAATGTTTATTACCTTGATTTAATGATTCCTACAATGTAGACTATATTAAAACATCACATTGTATCATATATATGTCCTTAGCATTTTCTATGGAATGAGTATGTTACTGACCACAGGACACTTAGTTTCCATTCTTTTCCTTTCCTTGGTTTACCTACCTTTGGTGACACTGCTGGGGGGTGGGGGGGCAGATAAGGTTGATGAGGAAATTATTTGAATATGGTGAATAAATGTTCTGAATTGTGAACTACTCTTAACAAAGAAGGCTAAAGACATAAACTACTTTCAGTTGTTAATTATCACTTTCCACTGCTTTGACAGTTATTTTTATTTTGCCTTTATCCCGACCCTCACACACTCTCCCCTCCTAATAATGTATGTCACGTGAGGTTTTCAGCTATAAGGTCTTTGCCTTCTTTTTCCCTTTGTGTGTGTGTGTGTGTGTGTGTGTGTGTGTGTGTGTGTGTGTGTGTGCGTGTGTGTGTTTTACTTTTCTCCTCCTCCTTCGTCATCCTACTTTTTCCCTTCAGGATATTAAACAAGTTTTAATTCACCGAAATCTCTAACCCTCTTTCCCTCGTGTCAAATCTTTTGTGCTGGAGCAGGGTTAGGACAACCTAAGGCACTCCACAGAATCCTTCACAGAGGGGGTGGCTTTAGAAAGGGGTTTCCCTAATTCGGCTGCCAAGCTCACATATGCCAGTCCCGCCCCCCTCCCCCTGGAGCACCCACCTCCCAGGCCTTCTAGCGCTGCATTGCCAAAACTACACAACTCCCACTCCACCAAAGCAAAGCTTTCTCGGAGAACAGCGCAACACACCACCCTCTCCATCTCTGGAGGGGAAAGGGCGCTGATCAGGCTGGCAGCCCCTCGGCCCACAAGCGCAGGGTCCCCAGGGTCAAGCTAGGCACCAGTGTGCTCTGGATGCCAAGAAGGGTATCAGGCAAATGGGGGTGTGGGCCTGAATCCAGGACCATTTCTGGGTTTATTTTACTGCCATCAGATGTGCCTCCTCCACTGGCCACCATCCAAGTCCTCCAATTCGCGGCCAGGACTGCCGCATTTCGGGGTTCCAAGTTTCAATGCTCCCAGCACCATGGAGGCCACGGGCTAGCTAGGGGAAAATAAGAGGTTCGGAACGCAGGCAGCCACAACAACCCACAACAACTTGCTGGCAACAATCAGTCTCCCACTCCGATGGACTTGCGTTCTAGGCGGGAGAGGGGGAAGGGAGCTGGAGGGGGGGACTGGCAGGGAGCCCTATGGGGCGCTGTCTGGAGGGAAGGGAGCTAAAGTCACAGGGCTGCCCGGGACCTAGATCCCCGGGTGCCGGGGCCGCTGGCCGCCCGCCGCTGGGTCACCGTGTCCCGTCGCCGGCGCGCGCGCGCGCGCGCACAAGCACGTTCCAGAAAACCATCACAACCTGTCACCCCGGCCCTCCAGCTCCGAGTCTCCCCGACAGCCAAGAGAAACTTGTACGCGGGCGCCCCAGCGGCCAGGAGGCTGCGGTTTGCCCACGGGGGACAATTCTTAGGGCCGAAATAAGAGTGGTAAAGAAATCAGAAGGATCAAGAGCCTGCGGTGCCTCTTCTGAGTTTTCGGGGATGAAAAAGAGAACGGAAAATTGCTGTTTTCGACCGGTCCGCTCACATTCCCAGGCTGGGGCCCGGGGAGGGTGCCGGGGCGAGCTGCCGCCACGGGGGCCCGCGAGGGGGTGGGCGGGGGGCAGCGGCGCCCGCAGACCCGCCTTACCTGTGGATGCAGTTTCCATGGCAACGGGCGGCGGCCGGGCGGGGCCCGCGCCCTGCTCCCGCGGCGCCCCGGTGCCCGAGCCCCAGCCGGGGTCCCCCTCCGGCGGCTCGGGCCTGGCCCCTCGCAGCATCTCCGCCGGGTCCTCCCCTTCCTCCCGATCCCCGAACCACTGGGACCCGGGGCTGGCCCGAGGCAGCAGCTCGTCTGGCAGCTCCCGCGGCGCGGCCATGGCTGCTCGGCGGGGCCGGCAGGCGGTGGCGGGCGTGCGGGCGGGCGGGCGTGGGGACGGACGGGCGGGCGCTCCGGGCTAGGTCCGCTCCGGGAACTCCGGGCTCCGGGGAGGCTGCGGAGCGTCGGAGCCGCGGCCGCCGCTGCTGCAAGTCAGGCCGAGCCGCTGCTCGCCTCTCCCCGCCGATCCCCGGCGCCCGAGCTCCGCCTCCTCTCCCTCCTCCCCGCCCGCCGAGGCCGCGGCCCGCGCTCCTCCCCTATCCCGGTCCCCCGCGGCTGCCTCGCTTCTCCCAAGCCCGCGACTACGCAGGTGAAAATGGCCTGCTGCGTCCTGCTCAGCGCAGGTCCGTCCCCGACCGGTTAATAACGGCAGGCTCCGACTAAGGAAGGTGCCAGATCCCGGGCATCTTCCCTTCCCTTGGGGGAGGAGGACACAAGTGGGGATCCGCAGGTAGAAGCCCCCCTCCCGCCCCCAGCTGCGGGGGGGTCACCGGGGAAGCCAGCTGCCCTCCCGACTCAAGACCTGACACCCCGGCTGGGCTTCCGGGGGAGGAAGCCGGAGACCCCGGGGCAACAGTCCGCTAGGGAGCGGGAAGCGGTGGAGATGGGTGTTGATAGCCAATGGAGACAGGAAATCGGCAATCTCCAGTTTAAATGCTGTATTTTCAAGCTGTTTCTAGAACGGGAGCTGAAAAATAGTGGAAGGAGTTGTCCGGAAAAAGAAAAAAATAAAAATAAAATGTTTCCAGACATCCCATCAGCCCTGAAGGCAAGTAGGATTATCAACAGGCAGGCCCAAAGCACCTAAGGTTTCCTTCCAGAAACAGAAAAAGGGAATAGAAACAAACAAAAGCCAGCTATTACAAGTAGACTGGGTAATGAATTTTTATTGGAGAAGTTAGATGTTCCAAGATGCCTACGGCTGCTTTTTCCTTTGCTGCAGAAGATATTTACCAAAGAGGGAAGTGATTTGCCTTAGGCCCATCTTTTCAAACAAGTGTGCGCTTGATTGGCTCCTAAATTGAAATCTAAGGTTACTGTTCCCACCTGTAGTAGAGGAAATTGGTTTACCTGCTCTGCTCTGTCTTGTGTAGCAAAGGTGAGCATGGGAGGTACTGAGGATTTCCTACCTGCCCAGGTATAGATTAGAAGACCAACTTCAGCACCATTCAGGTGCTCCTGATAAATGCTAAAATGAAATATCTCAGGTTCAGCCTAATCTTTTGTTCTACTAGTACATTGATATTCCAAAGATGACAGTAAGTTAGATAAAATGGGTCTGCTAAATGCACAATAAAAATTTCTTAATCCATACTTAAGAAACCACTAAAATGGATATTACACTACTATCTCTCCTGGAGTTTAATCCAGTCACATAATAATCATGAGTATTGCTGAATTTTCCCCAGATCTATTGTTTAGAGCATGCTAAAGCATCAAAAACACCAGATGGAAATTTCTTAGTGTTATTATCAATGAACCAAGATCCTATGATCTTGACGTTAATCATATAAGTTTAACTGGCTATTAAGATACTGAATATTTGAGAAATACGGTAAGAGTTGCATACAGGATAATTTGCAGTGTGTTAATTTGTTTCTCTGAGAAACACTAATGAAAGTTTTTCTTAAAAACCTGGAATACCTAAGCAAGCTTCTTACAATTAAGTAAATACTAGGTGTGAAGGCTTGATCGTAATTATTTTCCATATTTCATCAGATATTGATGGATACTGTCATTTGAGACTATGTACAGGAAATGGCCAGTAAAATATATTTAGAAAATCTATTTTTCTCATTAGAGGAAATTGACAGTTTTATTTTAATAAAAGTGTATTATTTTGGTCAGCTGGAAAGAAGCATAATGGCATGAAAATGTAGTGGTAGAGCACTTGCCTAACATATGTAAAGCCTAAGCACAGTAAGAAGAGGAAGGGAAGAACAGAAAGAAGAAGAAGAAGGAAAGGACATATACAAATTATTTGGGAGAAGAAATATTTTATGATTTTAAATAAATGATTTAATACTTGTATTATTTTACACTTGAATGTCTTTCAGCTGCCAAAGCTCCGCTAACTGGGAGGTTTATGGCATAACACATAGTCAGAAATAGACTTCCAAGGTTTGAATACTTTTGAGATAAAATAGAGTTGGCATTTCTAAGAAATTCTCATAGAAAAGATTTGAGACAAAAGAACTGCCAGGTTTTGTTTTCAGCTTTATTTTTCTTTATTTTGGTGAAGTAATGTTCACCAAAAAAAAAAAGTTTTAAAAAATCTGCTGAGAAGCATTTATTTAGGATTAGCTTCTTCAATCAACCTGTATCACTGGGAAAATGTGGGTGGAGGCATGTGGGGAAAGTACCATGAGTAACAAACTTTAAACTAGGTGAATCCTTTCTAGACTCAATATTACAGTTTCTTTCCATCTCTAGTTCCTTGCCTATAATCTGAAGGTTTTTGTTGTGCCTTTGTGTAGACCTTAAGGGAACACTAAATGGCTCAAACATGTAAACTATATTATGAGGATAATAGCACATATCAAATTACTTCCAGGTAATGACATAATAATGACATAATGTTCAAAGCTCTATCTTGGTGTTTATATTTGTATAGACTGAGGAGTCATTGGTATTTCAGTTACTTAAAGAGAAATATTCTGTGATTATCAGATACATCATGATACATATATTGAATAACTATTGGATGTTTCCACTTCTAACTTCTGTATTCTATATTCTGAAAGGGAGACTTTATGTAAATAACTAAAAGTTCTTTTAAGTACTTAAGGCACATGCACACATATATGCACACTGTTTCAACTTAGAATTTTAGAAATGGTAAATAGTATGTACTGTGTGATAACCAATAAATGCTTAGAGCGTTGAGCAATTGTTATTGGCCACATTCCACAGGAAAGAGGACTTAGCCATTTTTCCTACATTTAAGCTTACCAACACCCACATCAAGGTCCTACTTTTGAGCCTTCTTAGAAGAAAGGTGAGTGTTTGGCTAAGCTGGGAGTCTATGCTTCAAGTTTCTCAAAACTTACTGCCTGTGGAATTGGTTCACCCAATTTCTAGGTAACACTGAGATCATGTTGCCACATGATTTTCACTTTTCCACAATGTGTGGAATCTCTTGAATTAAATATGAAAGACTATTCCATTTCCTTCTGAAGCACAAGAATTTAGATTAAAATGAATTTATAGAGGCTGTAGGCTGGTGTCTAAGACAGCAACCACAGCACTCAAAAGCATCATACAACTTGGTCAGACCACACTACACTCCTTCCATCCATGGAGAGTGATTGTTGTATAAAAAACATTGTCATTTGATTTGACTGCACAAATTTAGGCAAAGCTAAGTTCATTGGAAAGCAGTAAGCTCTCTTCTTCCCATTCCTTCTGGAGGACATTAAAAGCATCTATTTTTTTTGTCCCTAGACAATAGAGTTATGGAACTAGAACCACGAGCAATCTAAACTATTTTCAAAATTTCAAAAAGGAACTCCAAGTCCAGGAGCAATCACGTCCTACCTTACTCCCACCCCAAAGACCAGATCTCAGCAATCACTCATACCTGTATGCATAAACTCACCTATTCTGAATTTCATATAAATGAAATCCAACAACATGTGGTCTTTTGTGACTATTTCTTTTACTTATCATAACAAATAACTCTGCTATTTTTCTCAGCATCTTTTCATTTCTCTTAGATGTAAAACAAGGACTAGTTTCTGGGTCATGTGAGAACTCTGGGCTTAACTGACAAAAATGTCAGACTGTTTTCCAAACCAACTGAACTATCTTAAAAAAAAAAAAAAGGTCTCACTGCTAGACTCCTGCTACTTCATCCGTCCAGCAGCTGGGGCAGCCTAGGTCTCAGCTGCAGTGTACTCTGTGGATGTCTGAATGGCCCATGGGTGGCAGCAAGGACCTGATGACAAATTACAGCGAAGAGCAGCACAAATGAGCTGGAAGCTCCGGAGTCGTCAACCCTGACTCAGCCATGCTTGACTGCCCATTATCCATTATCCAATCTTTCTGAGAATGAGCGTTCCTAAACATAAAGGGACTCTCCTGATTTCTCATTCTTCTTCATTAATGCTTCACTTAATCAAGCTCTGATAATATGATGGGATGTCCAGACTGCTCTCAACTTTATGTACAGTGGAGAAATAGCCATAGAAAGCCTCTCTTTATAAAAATAAAATTTTGGGCTAGGAAGGTGGCTCAATGGTAGAGCGTTTGCCTTGCATGCCTGAGGCCCTGGGTTCGATTCCTCAGCACCACATAAGCAAAAAGAAAAAAGCCGAAGTGGCGCTGTGGCTCAAGTGGTAAAGCGCTAGCCTTGAGCTGAAGCACAGCACCCAAGTCCAGAGTTCAGGCCCCATGACCGGATCCCCCAAAAAATATCTCAAAAAGAACCCTACAAGATAGAATAAATTTAAAAAAGAATAAGAAGATACAAAAAAAAAAATCAATTGTTTCGTAGCACAGCTGTTGTGATAGAGTTTCTTAAACTGGAATGCCAAGTTTCTTACAGAACTCTTAGAAATTAAAAAGGTGGATGAAAGAAAAAAAAATCACTAAAGTAAGTTGGAAATAGTCCAGTAGTGGAAAATACGACATATATCATAATCTTGACAAATCTAGTTCTTAGAGGATGAAGAAAATGAGCAGGTAGATAAATCTTTGCTCCAGAAAATAGATAACTGGGAGCTAAAGGGGACTGAGGAAAATCCAAAGTTCATTCTTGCTGATCTAAGGTGTGATTCAACAGATGGTCTATCACTTCTGCTGAGAGATTTGACTGTTACAACATTGTTGCTGTGCTGAGAGGACTTTGATTTTTCTTTCCTTTTTTTCCCCTAAAGGGGGAAAATATTTCAGGAGAGTATTCTTCTAAAATCTTTCATTGTTAAACT
This sequence comes from Dipodomys spectabilis, assembly GCF_019054845.1. Taxonomy (NCBI): domain Eukaryota; kingdom Metazoa; phylum Chordata; class Mammalia; order Rodentia; family Heteromyidae; genus Dipodomys; species Dipodomys spectabilis. The sequence continues at coordinate 4,746,435 of NW_024870750.1, forward strand.
TAATACATTGACCTTGTTAAAGGAAAATATGCTTACCATGTACAAGGGACCCAATTTCCCCACATGCTAATTATCTGTCTTTTAAAAGTTACAACCATCTTAATGGGCGTGAAATGTAGCATATTGACTTACATTTTCCTGACAGTTAATGATATTGAACATCTTTTTGTATGCTTTTTATCCATTTGTATATTATCTTTAGTAAAATGTCTATTTACACTTTGTCCCCATTTTTAAATTGGGTTGTATGCTCACTATTACATTATAAGCATTTTTGTACATTCTGGAAGATACATTATTTTTTCTCTTATTATGTGAATTTGCCTTTTTATGATGCTCTTTGTAGCACAAAAGTGTTTTTTTTATGAAATTCAGTGTTCTATTTTCTCTTTTGTTGCTTATACATTTGGGGTCATATCTAAGCAACCATTACATAACCCCAGACCACAAGAATATATGTTTTTACAAGAGTGTTCTTACAAGAGTGTCATGATTTTAGATCTTACATTTAGGTCTTTGATCTATTTTGAGTTCATTTGTACATAACATATGGGTAATTTTTATTTTGTCAATTACCTTTGTGTTTGGTGCTTACTTTTCTAATCAGGTTTCCCCCTTATATATTTTAATAGGTTTTGTATTGTATTTTTGTCATCTATGCTGCAAATATTTTTCACATTTTATTTGCCTAAGAATACTCAGAAAATTAAGGTTCTTAAAAATTCAGAGATTTCTTCAGAGTCGCATGCCTAAGTCATCTGACTTTGCCTCGGGGTCCCCAATTTAAAAGTTTGAAAAAGAATAATGACTTTTTCAGTTTGCATACAGTAGGTCATTCATAGGAGCCTGGCTCAACAAATCTGAGAGTAAATTACAAGGGTACTCAAGATTAAGTGATCACAGACTATAGTCAGAATATCAGGAATTCAATGCAAAACATTAATGTGAACACCAGGACAGGAAGGATACTGGTATGCAGACGTCAGAACCTTGGACAGCTCAGCTAGAGCATTTCATTTTCTTCTAACTTCAAACTGCAATCACAGAAGAAGAAAATGCAACAAAACAAAACAAACAACCCAGATCATGGTTTAAGGGTTTGTGCTACCCAGGGTTCCATGCATGCTAGGCAAGCACTCTACCACTAAGCCACATTCAGAGGCCCGGAGTTAATTACAATAGAAAGGTCTCTACCTTTTCATATAGCTCAAACTCTACTAAGAAAAAGTAGCAAACTGTCTTCTAAGAGTCTGTAGCCTGCATCAAATGCATGGCTTCCTCTTCAGGATGGACAATTAGGAAAGCCTCTTTAGATTTAGACTGGACCAAAAGAAATTTTGTTTTCTTCCTCTTCTTTTTGTAGCTCCACTGGCCTAGAAACCACTGACAGTCAATATTTAGACCCAGGTACAGTGATAGCTACTTGATTTCGCCAAATATCTGTCATCCTGATGTAGCACTTCATTTTTTTCCCCTATAAGTGTTAGAATTTGTAGTCTCTCTTATAGCTGGCATTCAGGTCATGTGGAAAGGCCTACAAGTTTCTTGGACTTTGTCTGGAAACTGCAGTCAAGCAAGTATGAAATATGTTGGAAATACTGAGATTTCTGATACACCTTTAGTACTAGCGGTAGGAATCCCACTTCTGCTGTAGTGCGCCCATCATTCAGGTCCTCTGAGACCCCTCTCCACTCAATCTGTGACAATGCCCCAATTGAGGAATGCACCTTTTGGCACATCTTGGATTGGGGTGCAATTATATTCTGGATAATTGTTTTGTAATTTTAGGGACTTGTCCCACTCTAAGTTGTTGATAGCAATAATGGCTTTTATGAACTGAATCACTCCAAATATAAGACAAATGTGAATTCTCCAGAATAATCTCCCTTCCAGACATTCCATTATATGCACGATCGAGGCAGTTGAAAGATCTGTCTCTTGAATTTGGGGTGAAGGGTTATGTAATATTATCAGACAGACAGACAGACAGATAGATAGTTTCTCTATACGGACTGCCAAGATGATCAAATTACTTAAGGAAAACAGCCAAGCCAAGCATCATTACAAGCCCCAGAGGAATATTCAACATAAAGATGATCTACTTTACATTTGTTTTAGTACAACAGCATTCAGAGTCTTCCCTCTTCTAGCGTATGTTCCGAACACACAATGGAAAAATGTTTTCCCCATATGGAGTCCACATATATCAGAATATCTTGAAGCACTTGCTTAACATGGAGATTCTTGCACCCCACTCTACTGAATAAGATTCACTGGAAGTAGGCTCTGAAATTATGCAATTTAAATGGGCACCCAAAGTTATTCTCATACACAGTGACATTTGAAAACTATCGCATTGGTAGCATCCTTCCTAACTCAGTCCTGATTCAGAACTTCTATAAACTTGTTTCACAAACTCACCCCCCACTCCTCCCCTAAATACCCTGTCAAAGTTATACAACATGGAGAGGACTTTTTTTTGATCACTAAAACAGCACAAAACCTGAAAAAGTACTCAAAAGAGCTGTGTGTCCTATAATGACAAAATCCAAATGTTATAATCAACTACAACATCTAGTCACCCAAAGATTAAGCCGAGGTTACCATTAATGGGTTCTCATTGCCTCCTGAGCCAAAGTTGAGACAAGCTAGGCCAAGTAGGAATAGCAGCAAGCAGATGACCTTGAACAAGTTGAAGTCAGGCAGGGCAAAGGCAACTGTTAGTAGCCTAGAAACACAGAAATGTTAAGCATGACATCTGCTAATATCTCATATTAGCAGATGGTTGGTGTCAATATGGTTGGAGATTTAGAGAAAGGCATTGAGCTAGAGGAGTTGAGACAGGATGCTGAGAATCCAATGGGGACAGCTTGTACATCAAGAAGGACAACACCTAGCAGAAGAGTTCAAGGAAAAGCCAAGTAAGCTACCAAAAGCTCATTTAAGCTGAGCCATCATGTGACATTGGTCCGAGCAATGGAAGTACTTAGACTTGGACTTAGGTCCAAGTACTTAGCCTTTAAGTACTCCGATGTGCTTTGAATGTCTCCAACATCAGCTCTAACATTTCATGAAGTGAGAGGGGATTCTGGTAGCTAAAGTTCCTGCATATATATATATATATATATATATATATATATCTTGATTTATATATCTTTTATCTGAAGTACCAAATCCAAGCTTACACAGGGGAATTTAAAAGCTCATGTCACTAAAAGTTTCCTGGGTAATTCTTGTCCCTGGCTTAGCTGGTTCAGGATGTTTATCAGGGATTGGGATTTCTCTTTGTCTTTCAGATACTTTTCCTGTAATGGGGCAATGATCATTGGTAGAATACAATATCCATATTATAGGCTTACTCTAGCCTAAAGTAATATATTAATCTTTATTAACAGCTTTGAGAAGAATGTCCTGGGAAAGACATCTGCCAGATCTTTATGTCAACTTGATGTGAGTTTAATATGTGCTCTTCTGGGTTGATGGCAAGGGGTTATCATGTCCATTTGCCTGAGATCCTTCCAGTTTTAAAACTAAAGATCCAATGTCCCAGAGAACCCCTTAATTCTGTCAGGCCAGGATGACTGGTCACCCCAGGTGAGGACAGTTTTTACTTTTTCTGCATAGGAGTGAAGTTGTCTATGGGAAAGAGAACTTCTGCGAGAAGATGAAGAGATAAGAGAAGCTAAAGGAGGGAAAACATTTGCTTTACCAAGGCCAGATCTATCTGGTGTGGAAGAACACCAGATGGGAGGGGGAAGAATACATTCTTCCCCTGTCTACAGTCACACTAGGGCAAAGTGTCTTCTAGATCAGACTTGGCCTACATTGCCAGCCCAGGCTACCACTTTGTAGTGTTTTCATCCCCATCAACAGGGCCTGAGGCTTTTCCTGGGAGACCATTCCTTGGCACCATCTCCAGACCTAAACTGATTGTACTTCCTGGCCATGAATCTGTATCCTGGCAGCTTGCTCTTGGGCTTTCATCACTGAGTTCACATCTATTTCTGGCTTCTGTCTTTTTTACCCTGCAGTTGTTCTGATCCTCTGATACACTGCTGCACCTAGCTAGATTGGATGTTTCCTAGGGTCTTCAATGCAGCCATCCAATGCTGAGATTTGGCCAAGCTTTGCTGCTCATGCAGCTCACTACTGCCCCCTCCTGTTTCTTGGTAGAATTAATGAAAAGTGCAGGCCATCACTAGGCTCAACTTTTTTGAGGGCTTATCAAAACAAGACCACCATATCCTAACTTGTGTGAGAAATAAAGATCTATCTTTATAAAACCATTATTATGGCTGGGAATAGGGCTTCGTGGTAGAGTGCTTGTCTAGCATACCTGAAGCTCTGGGTTCGATTCCTCAGTACCACATAAACAGAAAAAGTGGTGCTGTGGCTCAACTGGTAGAACACTAGCCTTGAGCAGGGACAGTATCCAGGCCCTGAGTTCAAGCCCCGGGACTGACAAAAAATAAATAAAATAAGTAAATAAACATTATTTTTTATTTTCTGCTCTTGAAGCCAAATCTAAGTCTAATGCCCGTCTACATGCTAAATGGAAAAAAAATCATTCAAAATTGCAAAATTAAAGATGGTGCAAGTATTTATAGGTGCCTGTTTGAGATCTGACTAGTCTTGAGTTTAGATGTGCTATATGTATGTAATATGTACTGAGATTTTGAAGATAGTACAAGAGAAAGAATGTAAATTAAGCTGGATATGGTGATGCATGCCTGTAATTCCAGCGCTTGGGAGCCTGAGGCAGGAGAATAAACAGTTGAGAGACATTTTGGTCTGCATAGCAAGTTTGAGACAAGTCTGGACTACATAGAAAGACCCTGTCTCCAAAAAACAATTAAACTAGCTCATCAATAACTTTTCACTTTCAAGTTAAAGTGATGGTATGTTTGTGTTGCGTTAAATGCTTTATGTTTCCCTTGTTTCTTTTTGACCAATAGAAAGAACACTTAAACTTACATATAACATATGTCCTACATTTTATTTTTACTTAATAGTACTGATCTAGCCTATAGATATCAGAAATGCTATTTTCACTGAAGGTTTGAAAAGGTAAAGAAAACAAAGACTGCACCATTTCAGCTTAGGTCAGGCATAGGGTGAACGTGCTGCCAGAGGGGATTTTTTTAAATAATGGGGGATTGTTAATGCATCTTTCAAAGAAAATATATCTTACATAAATTTAGAGGTCGTTCAGGTTCAATGCAAAAAGTCACATACATGAATCTTCAAGGTCTCTGAGGCACATAGCTTTAAAACTCTTGTTACTCTGTGATAGAACTCACTCTCTTAAGTGAAATCCTTCTATGCACATATGAATACATACATTCAAATATAGATACCTATGAGACATTCACCATTGCAGGTGTTAGATTTTATTTTTGTTTTGTTTTGTGGGGTTTTTTTGGAGACAGGAATCCAGACTAGCTTCAAGCCTGGTGCTGGGATTACAAGCATGAACCTCTTCCCCCACCCCCCCCCCCCCAGCCCCACTCGCCCGCCATGCACGACTCATATATGTTAGGCTTTTTTTGTGTGTTGCTAAAGTTTTCAAGAGTTTGAATGGCTTCATGTTTCTGGTATCATGGGCCTAAAGTTAATTATAAGCATAGTGGAGCTCATCTTGTACCTGTACAATTAAATTCTGCTTCTTCTCAGGTGCTAGATGATCAGTTGGTTCATGTGATGACTGCTCTGGTATAAATAGCACAATGGGACTGACCACAACCAGCACTTGTCTCAGAGTTCTCTGTTTAATAACAGTGCTGCATCATTTTCCCAAGACCTCTTGTCAAGGGTGCATATGTACATAATTAGCCACTGCATGCAAAGTAAGTGAATCTATATGAACTGGCTCTAATTTCTATAGTTACTATCATCTTTGTGTACATGCTAGTAAGATGTAAGTATGTAATAACAATCCAGTAAGCTTACTTTCCCAAAAATTCAGAGACTTCTTCATTCTAACTAATGGAATATTCTGGGTTTTTTCAGTAGTATTTATTTATTTTTCAAATTTCACCATCTAGATTAATACACATATATTAGGTATATCCAAAATTTTAAAGTCAGGATTTAGAAGGTGAATACTATGCCTTTCCCCTACCATCCAAGCCTGGAGCCAACTGAGAAGAGGACACAAAGTATTTTTCTAGAGATGAAAACAACAGATACAGGCTTTCCCTACTATAGGCTGGTGCCAGATCAAAGGGGAATCTCTAATGTTAGATTCTTTCTCTCCAAATTTATAGTCCTATTTTCCCAATGGCCCCCAAGAGGAAAGGCCTGTGTCTATCTGTGCAGGGGCTTCACTCAAACAACAGTGCTACCTTCTACACATATGAGGCCCAAACATGAATAGAAATAAATCCACAATGATTTGGGTCGTGTTGTAAATTAGCTTCACCATATCAAGAAAAAAAACGTGGATCAATGAGATATCATATTTACTTTAACTTTCCAGTTATTTTATTGTAGGTAAGAAATAAATTAGATGAATCTCTATAGATCACTGGTTTGAGTGCCTAAAAGCACTCTACACATCGTGAGGAAAGATCATGAGTGGATAGCTGCTGTTTTTGCCTTCCTGGCATTCAGCAGGAATGAGTTTTCCTCATGGAATCTACCCTCTTCTTCTTCTGGCATTCATGGAATTCTGGTAGATCCATGCTACCTCTCAGTGCTGGCCAATCAGAGCATTCTGCTAAGCATTTAGCCCACCTTAGAACAACCAGCTGGAATCTTAGAACTTGCATTGAAACTGCTAGGGGAAGAAAATCCTCTTCCCTTAGAGTCTACAAGCTGGGAGGTTGCAGGCCTGCACTCTCTAGAGATTCATCTCTTCAAAAATGAATCACATGGACCAAACTAAGGAAGGAACACGAAGATGCAATGCCCATGTGCCTCTAACCATATAAAATAATATATATCAAAATGAACTCTAGGCATTGGAAACAATAGGTTTTTTTCTTTGTAAAAAAAATGAGACCAATGACAATAGGTCAGAAAAATGAGAGAGATTTCTGAGTCTTCATATTTGTTTGAATGAACATTGGCTGTTCAGTTTTGCCTAAAGAAAGTCCTATCTCTCCTGGAAATTGAGCTGTTCTTAGGAAAGCCAACTGATTAAGAATTTGTTTCTTGGGGCTGGGAAGGTGGCTCAGTGGTAGAGGGCTTGCCTTGCATGCCTGAGGCCCTGGGTTTGATTCCTCAGCACCACATTAAGCAAAAAGAAAAAAAGCCGGAAGTGGCGCTGTGGCTCAAGTGGTAGAGCGCTAGCCTTGAGCTGAAGAGCTGAGGGACAGCGCCCAGGCCCAGAGTTCAGGCCCCACGACCGGACCCAAAAAAAAAAAAAAAAAAAAAAAGAACTTGTTTCTTAAGAAACTGTTTAAAATTTTCATCATTTGACACCACAATGATTCCTGATTAATAAACTGGCTGACCAATATACAAAATTACCTTTCCCAAAGCCAGGTCCTGGTGGCTCACACTTGTAATCCTAGCTACTCTGGAGTCTGAGATCTGAGGATCAAGGTTCAAAGCCAGCCCAGGCAGGAAAGTCTATGAGACTCTTATCTCCAATTAGTCACCAGAAAACTGGAAGTGGTGCTGTAGCTTAAGTGGTAGAAGGCTTGCGTTGAGCTAAAATGCTGAGGGACAGCATCCAGGCAGAGTTCAAGCCCCACAATCGGGGGGGGGGGGGGGGGGGGGGGGGACACTTATCCAGAAATTTGTTACATACTCTAAAATTATCTGAGGATTGTGGTTTAAAGCCACCCCAGGCAGGAAAGTGCATGACTCTTATCTCCAATTAACTATACCAGAAAACCAGAAGTAGGGCTATGACTCAGAGTGGTAAAATGCTAACCGTGAGCACAACGAGGCTCAGGAACAGTGCCCAGGCCCTGACCCCAAGCCCCAAGACCAACAAAACAAACAAAAATAAAAAAACAAAACAAAACAAAAACCTTATAAACTGACCACTGGTATACATTTTGTGTTACTCAAGATCTGATCTAGTGTCACAAACATTCTGTAAAGGCTCAAATAGTAAATATTAGACTTTGCAGGTGGTATGACTTCTGTTCTATAATTACTCAACTTTGCCATTGTAATAGACAAACAAATGGATGTGGCTATATTCCAATAAAAACATACATTACAAAAATGGGTGGCAGGCTGGATTTGGCTCAAAGGGCCATAGTTTGCCAATGCTTGTTCTAGATAAATAATATTCTTTATACTTCCTTCCCTATTATTTCCTATCCTTATTCCCCTATGCACCCCTAGCTACTAGAACCTCAGTAAAAACACCACTTTAACAGAGGTGCACAAAATCACTATCTATACTCAGAATAAAATTTGGCACTTGCTGATTAGATATGTTTTATCTTAATGTCTATAGACGATGAGTCTCCAAAAATACACAGAGCCCCACCAGTGCAACAACAGCCAGAGGAGATACAAGGTAACACAACTTGAAGAGCCACCAACATGTAACACTGGGCTAAGAGAGACAAGCATTCAATCCCAACCCATGCGAGCCATGGCACAGATTGTGTTCAGCCAGATCCTGAAAGCTGCGTCACCCGGAATCCTGAGATTCTGACTCAGTGACCCAGGAGGCAGAGTACTAAAACACAGATTATTCTTGAATCAGAAAACATTTTTCTCCGTGGATCTGGACCTTAACTGGTACATATTACCTTTCCTTCTTTCCCATTTCTCCCTTTCCAAAGTGGAATATCTACACTGTGTTCATCCTACGAGTTTATTTTGGAAGAATATGACTTGCCTGGTTTCACAGAGAAGAATTTCCCTCAAGAATTGAGTTTCTACCCGGAGTTCAAGCCCCACGACTGACCAAAAAACAAAAATTTACAGCAAACTTTTGGGGCTGGGAAGGTGGCTCAGTGGTAGAGTGCTTGCCTTGCATGCATGAAGCCCTGGGTTCGATTCCTCAACACCACATAAATGGAAAAAGCCAGAAGTGGTGCTGTGGTTCAAGTGGTAGAGCGCTAGCCTTGAGCTGAAGAGCTGAGGGACAGCGCCCAGGCTCAGAGTTCAGGCCCCACGACTGGAAAAAAAAAATTGAGTTTCCCTAATGTCTAAAAATAGATGAGACTCTATAGATTTGAATTGATAGTGTTGAAAGATAAGAAAACAGAGAAGCCACATTTTGAGAGGTTGAATCTTGGATTCTTTATTAAAAGGCCGGCGACTGGAGGGTAGACTTTTGTCTCAAAGACCAGCAGCCAGCAAATACTCTTAACACTGTTAGAAAACTGAGCCATAAAAGCCAGAAAGGAAAGAAAGAACAAAAACAATACCAACAAACGAATTCAGTTCCAATGGAGAGTTGAATTGGGACACCATGGTGACCTGAGAAGAGACAGGAGACAAGCCACAAACATGGAGACACACAAGGCATGGAATAAAGGCAAGGATCAGGGGGCAGGGTCACAGAAAACTCCGAGACTCAGGCACCGGACTGATAGGTTTAGTAACCTATCAGCCAAGTGCCCACCCCTGCCTCCAGGCATTCAGGCACACCTATCACCTGGGAGGCAGATACTTCACTTTCCCCCACTAAGAAAGCAATGATCCACATTGTGGTCAAGATAGCACAGGCCAGACCCAAACTCCCTATTTCAATAGTAGTCTGGTTTGAGAATATGGGAGCTTCTGGGATGAAATGAATATCTTATATATGAGAATGACATGGATTGGGGAGGACCATTCAGACTGCAATAATCTGAATGTGTGTGTCTCCTTGCTGTCTGCTGTTACAAAGTATGAGTTTATGTCTCCTTTGAGTAAAACCATTGAGCTATAATGAATGCTCAGCAGGTAAATTCAAGTTGAACTTGAACTTAAGGTTCACCCTAAAAGAGTGACAAATAGTGCTGCTGAGTCCTCTTATTTTTTTACATGTTTGAGAACATGTATGCCACCGGTTGTGTCTGCTCAGCTACATGAAGGTATATAATTCATTTCTACAACTGCAGTTCCTTTAAGGGCTTATATGTGGTATGCATTAAATTCTGGTTCAATGCTTATTCAATAATAGAATTATGGTTTTTTACTTTTATGGAAAGGTTTTTGGGGTTGGCAGACTATCTTATTGTAAATAATACTTCTCTAACAAGGGGAAAGAGAATTCTCAAGTACCCTTGGTAGGAGAGAAATCCAGGACAATCATTCTGGAAAGTTATCAGAAAGTATTTCTTGAAATTTATGGTGGCTTTGTCCAATAATTCTACTCTTGCTACATATCCCAGAGAAACTTTCCTTTTAAGAGCAATTATAAGGCTGTTCATCTCCCTGTTGTTCACTGAAGTCAACCTAAGTGCTCATCCCTAGGGAAACATCAACATAAACATAATGTTGACAGATATTATGAAACTAGTGTGTGGGATGTGAAGAAGCATTGATATATCTTAAAAGTGAATGAAATTAAAACGAGAATAAAATTTATATCATGATACCAACTTATGTAAGCTGAACATACTGACAAGTTATGTAAATTAAAAGTAGACAAGATAAATGTACATAGCCAGGTGCTGGTTGCTCAAGAGGCTGAAACATGAAGGAAACTCTTTGAAACTCCAGGTCCAAAATTACAGCAAAAAGCCAGGCTAGAGGTGTGGCTCAAGTGGTAGAGCACCACATGAGCAAGCAAGTGGGGAGTGTGAAGCCCTCAGTTCAAGCCCTAGACCAGCAAAAATAAAAAATAAACAAGTAAACAAAAACATAAATAGTAACTACAGGTTTTATAAGAAACTGGGGGCATGGCTCAAGTGGTAAAGCCTCTACCTAGTAAGCTTGAGAAAATGTCCAAACTATAAAACATAAAGGAAGGAAGGAAGGAAGGAAGGAAGGAAGGAAGGAAGGAAGGAAGGAAGGAAGGAAGGGAGGGAGGGAGGGAGGGAGGGAGGGAGGGAGGGAGGGAGGGAGGGAGGGAGGGAAAGAGGGAGGGAAAGAGGGAGGAGGGGGAGGGAGGGAGGGAGAAAAGAGGAGAGGGAGGGAAGAAAGGAAAAAAGGATGGAAGGAAAGATCTGATAGAACTGTATCAAATTTAAAATCTTCTGCACAGAAAAGAGAAAGAGTAAAGAGATGGCCATAGTATTAAAGAAAATCTTTGCCAGTTATAATTTCTACAGAAAATTAATATCCAGAATGCTTTTAAAACTTAAAAAAGAATAAGCAATCCAATCAACAACTGAGCAAATGAATCAAACACACACTTCACTAAAGAAGTACAAATGGCCAATAAGTATTTTTAAAAAATTCTAAATCTTTATCATGGAAATAAAAAAACACCCTTTAGATTATATCTCACTCCAGTCAGAATGGTTATCATCAAGAATTTTAAAAATAATAAATGCTGGCAAGAATCTGCAGGTAGTGTTAATTGGTACAGATACAGAAATCACTATGGAAGTTTCTCAAAAGGTTCAAATAGAACTACCATATGATTGGGCTATACCACTTTTAGGTAGCTACCCAACTGACTCATACAATAGAGAAACTTTTATAATCATATTCATCAAGACACTATTCATAATAGCCAAGTTATAGAATCAACCTGTCAACCAATTAGTGTATAAAGAAAATTTTATATATATATAGTATTGTAGAGTTACAAAGAATGAAATCATGCCATCTTCAGGAAAACAGATGGAACTGGCTATCATTATGTTAAGAAAAATAAGGCAGACCCAGAAAGACAAGTATGTTTTCTTTAACACGTAGAATTAGGAGAATGGAAAAAAAGAGAGAGAGGCAACATGAAAAGTAGAAGGTACAGTATTTAAGAAGACCAGAAAGGCAGGTGCTGGTGGCTCATGCCTGTAATCCTAGCTACTCAGGAGGCTGAAATCGGAGGATCATGGTTCAGAGTCAACTCTGGGCAGGAAAGTCCTTGAAACTCTTATCTCTAATTAACCTCTAAAAAACCAGAAGTGGCACTGTGGCTCAAGTAATAGAGTGCTCAGCTGAAGAGCTGAGGGAAGGCACCCAGGGTTAAAGCCTCATGACCAACAATAACAAAGTAGGAGGAGGGGGAGGGGAAAGGGGAGGGGGAGGGGGAGGGGGGGAGGAGGAGGAGGAGGAGGAGGTAATGACCACTACCACGACAACAACAACGGAGAAGGGGAGACTAAGGGAGAGTAATAGGGATTATATAATATCAAAGTATGCTATGTTCACATATGAAAGTGTCACAATGAAATCCACTATTCTGTATAATTAACATGCACTTCTAAAAACAAGATTTATGTGTATGGTTGGGAAACAGGTAGAAAATAGAAAAGGTTGGAGATAGAACTGAACAAGAAAGGGGTATTAAATGATCGATGTTTACACAGTGGTTGGACAATCTAAATCTTCTAAGATCTAAATAAAAAGACATTAAAAAGGGAAGAATGAGTTTTCTTACACAAAGAACAGTCATTTTTAATCTGTTACTGGCAGATGGCAACAAATTTCTGTGAAATAAAAAGAGGGAAAATTAGTTTACCTTTCCTATGAGTTTGTGCTTAGTCCCCATAACAAAGTAAATTGAATCTATCAAAGATGTGCAATTCTTAGAAGAGTGAAAATAGTTCTAAAATTTGAAACTTTTTCATGAAAAAGTAGTTCAGGATAATCAATTAAAGTAACTAGTGATGGAAATGAGGGATACAGACTCAGTGGGAACTGAACATCATAAATATTCTACACAAACACTGAATTGCCGAGAAACAGCAGTGCTGTCTAAAAGAAACCTAATGCAAGTAACAGGAGCAGCTTAAATTTTTTACCGACAGCATATTCCAAATTGGAAACAACAATCTTAATATATTCTCCCTTAATCTCATTTGTCAGAAAAGTTATCATTTCCACCTGTATTGATACAAAATTGATACAAAAGTATTGGCGAGTTTACTATTTTCCCCCTACTCTTTGCCTTCAAAGCACACAGAACTGCTGCTGCGCTCCAACATCGCACATGGTTGTTTGTGGTCTGATTGTAGTGGACTGTAGATGCAGAAGACAGGAGAGCTGGCTGCATGACTTTGGTTGGTCTTAAATTCATTCCTTTCTCAGTTTGAAAAGTTCTCCCTTTTCCCCTTTACATTCTACTTTATCCTTTGTCTCCTAAACATTTTGGTAAACTGAAAATGTACTCAATGAAGGCCGGTCAGACAACCTGAGATGGGTGGGTGGGGTTGGGAAGGATGTGGGGGAGAAAGATGGAAGGGATCACATTATGAAGCATGCTGCTAGCCGGGGACCCGGTGGCTCACGCCTGTAATCCTAGCTTCTCATGGGGCTGAGATCTGAGAATCGCGGTTCAAAGCCAGTGTGGGCAGGAAAGTCCATGAGACTCATCTCCAATTAACCACCAGAAAACCATAGGTGGCGCTGTGGCTCAAGCGGTAGAACGTTAGCCTTGAGCTGAAGAGCTGAGCGACAGTGCTCAGGCCCAGAGTTCAAGCCCCACGACCGACCCCCTTCCCCACCCCAAACACACACAAAAAACATGTTGCTGTCAAAATGAAACCCATGCGACACTTACTGAGGTTCTCAAGTGACTGCTTCCCTTTTAAGCAACGTCAGCTGGAAGACAGCTTAGATCATAATTTACAATTAGGCCGCCCCAAGCCCACTTTCTTTGTAGGGGCTCGCGAGGTCTTTTCTCCCAGGCTTCAAGGCCCCCACGAGGTGGTTGGTGCTCTGACCCCCCGGGTGCTGCCCAGCACTCGGCCAGGGAGGAAGACCCACCCTTCAATGGGGACAGGCCCGCTCCACCCTGGGCTCCAAGCAAACTGCTGAGCTGTGTGGATGGAGGATGCGCTTTCACCTCCTGATTTATCGCCTACCCTGGCCATCAATCTTCTAAACCAGGAAACAGTTTTACTTGTAAAGGGCAAGCATTGCTGGCCGCTCTTGGCTGTTCGGAACTCCAAGCGCTTCTATATGTTTGCCTTCAGAAAAAGTCTGACATCCCATCTTGCCAGGGGATGGAATGTTCCGACAAGTGAATGCCTGCTAACGTGTCGGGAGCCATAGGTTCCTGAACACTGGAATCTTTCTGTGGTCTTTTAGATCAGACTAAAACGAGTCATTACACACACACACGAAGCATACTGCACCATAATCTGACATATCGAACTGAAACCCCTCTGTACAACGACTTTAATAACAACCACCACCATAACAATAACAGTAACAGTAAAGGCCTGCCAGGGGACCGGGAAGATCCCGGCGGGCGGGCTCTCTCGGGAGGGAGGGCGCCGGCACTCCCGGCCCCGGCCTCGCACTCTCCGGGCTGCACGCGGGCCAGGCGCTGCTTTCCAGTCCCGGGGGCGGCGGGAGGCAGACGGCGCTCAAACCTCTGGGCTGGGCCCGGCTCGCAGGCCGCCTATGACATCACCGCTCCGTGCCTCGGCGGCTCAACTCCAGAAAGAGCCCGGCCTGCCAGACCCCATGGGTTAAATATGCTCAGGGTCAAAACCGCCGAGTGCGTGGCGCCGGCGGAAAGATGCAGGGACGGAAGGAGACAGGCGAGCGCTGGGCTCTCATCCTCTCCCAGAAGCGTTAGCGGGGTCTTCCGGTTGGACCCTCGTCTCTGCTGATTGGTTGGAGGCTTCTACCACGTGATGCGGACTCGGGACGGCCTGGGCTTTTCCCGCCCTTATATTCCCCTCCCTGCTCCTAGGTGGGCGGGGGAGGGGGGGAAACGCGCGCGCCTGCGTTTCCTAGGCAACCGGGGAGGGCTGTCGGTACACATCAGGCCAGGGACGAGAGAGGGCGCCGAGTCTGCTGCTGCTGCAAGAAAGAGACTGCTAGCCGGGAGTGCACTCTGACCTGTCTCGAATTGCCCCAGAATCCATCTTCTCTCAGGGATAAGGTGAGTAACCATCACCTGGCGGACTTGAGGACCTTTAGGACCTTCAGTACCTTTAGGCAGGTCTCCCAGGAGTCTTTGCTACACCTGAAGGAAGGCGCAAACCAACAATGTTGAGATCTTGGGACCCCCCCTAACAGTGCAGTGGCCATGATACTAATGGTAATATTGGCTTTAGATAAGGCCATCGGGGGAACCAGCCACATTGAAGAAGAGGAAGAAAGGAGGCGTGGCCCCCCACACGAGCTTAGGTAATGGACTGGGAGAACCAAATGTTAGTGGGCCCACCTGTTACTGATCATCTAGATCTGGAAGGGCCTTTATTGGAACTGGTAATGATAACTGGATTCCGATCTCTTCATAACCAAAAGAGGAAAGAATTCAGCCAAATAGGGCTTCTACTTTGCAGAAAGGAAATGTGGTTTTCCCAGAATGAATCCTTTATCTAATTTTATGAACAGAAACATGGTTCTTTATAGTCTGATTATAATGCTCCAAATGGTTATGTAGAACAATTCTATTTTAAAGTCATTTAAAACCTCCATTGAACACCTATTATGTGCCAGGCATTGTGAAAGAGTCATAGTTTCTGTCCTTAATGAACATGTAACCTGATAGAGAGGGAAGGTCCAAAAACATCATAATACAGTATGACAGGGCATGTATGTGCTAACCTAAATCAGGGTCTTAAATGGACAATGCTTATAGTATGACCAAAGAGTCTTAAAGTCTTCAGACAAGACCCTATTTAAATCATGTGTGTATGTGTGCTTCCTGGGGTTTGAACTCAGAGCCTCATACTCTTGCTTGGCTTTTTGGCCCTTCACAGACACTCTACCACTTGAGCCATGCTCCATTTCTAGCTTTTGGCTGCTTAATAGGATATGTGTCTCTTGAATTTGTCTGCTAAAGATGGCTTTAAACCACCGTTGAGTAGCTAGGGTTATACTCAGCATAACACTCTGCAGCCCAAACTCCTAGACTCCAGTGATCTTCCAGGCTCAGCCTCCCAAGTAGCTAGGATTACAAAAGTGCATGCCTCGTGCCTGGCCTATTACTTATTTTAGGAAAAACTCAATACTGTAAAAGTGGACATCCTATTATATTCATTTTTATAATGCAATTGTTATCAATCCTACCTGAATTTTTAAAAACTAAATACAAAATGAAATGAATACGGAAAGAATATCTGTGAGATGGGCATTTACATTGCAAATATCAGTACTAAAACGGAATGATACAGGTATAGGATTAAAGAGAATTAATAGTACAATTTAGAAAGTCCAAAATTGTGTCCGTGTGTGTGGGGGGGGCGGGGAGCATTCAGTAAGTAACAAGACTTGAGCAAGACTGGAATAAAGATTCAATTGCCAATGGGAAGTAGAGGCGTAATGGCAACATTTTATCCAGTTATACCCATCATCTAATCAGTGCCATCTTACTGCAACCACCATTCTCTCCGTGTCTGTCTCTCTCTTTGTCCGTCTGTCTCTCTCTTTGTCTGTCTCTGTCTGTCTCTGTGTGTCTCTCTCTTGATTACAACTGCTCTTTAACTTGCTTCTGCTTCTTACCCATAGCCATTGTTAATAGAGTAGCTAGAGGGATTCTCTGTAATACTTAACATAGCTCTTTCACTCAGAATCTTCACACAGCTTTCTTTCTTAGAAGAAAATCTGAAATTATCACAAGGGCTTACAAGATAACATGCAATCTGATCACACCATACTTCTCTGCCTTCATACCTAAATGGTTTCTACTTCTTTACTGTGTTCCATTTACATCCTTTCCCTTGTTATAATATAAATATGCCAAGTATACTCTTGTATCTCCCCTTGCCTTTGTTTTAATTTTTACATTTGCTGTTCTCTCTACCTGGAAGAATTTTTCCAGTATTTCCATATGGCTCACATTCCCTTATTTCCTTCAGAGTTCTGTTAAGATTCCACCTGATCAGGGAAATTTTCTCTTTTCTCCCATTCCTATCATTCTCTTAACTCGTATTTATTGTACCCTTGATACATGCATTGATGAACAGAGAGTATAGTATATTTGGATAATTTTCTTGTTTGTATTTTTTCTTGGTGGCCCTAGATTAGGGCCTCTCTTCAACTTCCTGATCCAGTGTCTTAGTCCATTCTGTTCTACAGAATGAAATACTTAAGATTAGATAGTTTTAAAGCAGTAGAAATTTATTTCCTACAGTTCTGAAAGTTTGGAAGTTGAAAATAAAGATCTTTCATCTGTGTCCAGTGATATCCTCATATAGCAGAAGGTAGAAGGGGGAAATATGACAATTCTCCCCCCATCAGGCTTGTTACAAAAAGCATAATTCCATTCATGAAGGAAGGGGGCCTTATAACCTCTTAAAGGGCCTACCTCTTAATACTTATCACATTGGTGCACCTGAACTTTCAAATTGTCCCTAGTTTACCAATACAGGCTGTGCAGCGCAGTAGTCCTTTGTGCATTTTTGAAAGTCTGTTGTTTTGCTCCCTAATGATTTTTCATAGGTGTCCCTTCCCCAACCATTGCTTCTTTAAATTTAAGGATTTTATTAAACATTTAGCAAAACTTCTTTCCCTGGTACCTTTGATTTCACTCTCTGTAATACTAAGCATACTTTCTAAAAAGGATTATTATTTTCTTTCTATTTTTGCATAGATCTATCCTACTCTTACTATTTTTTTCTATTCTAGACCCATCAGCTTTAACCTGCATCAAAGGCAACTCATGCCAGCAACTTAGCATGCTTATTTCCTTATTTATATAGTCATATACACATAAGTACATACATCAATGGGGGAGTTATTGTAATAAAAGGAATTATGTAGTGTTTAGCACATCTTGCCATGTCATTATATTAAAAACAAGATTTCTATATTTTAGATAGTATGATTGAAATTATATAATGAAAATATTTAAAATTATTAAAATTGGGTTAAATTTTATTGAAGCTATTTAGGTATTAATTGGTTCATAGCCTCAGTATTGAAAAAGGAGTTGGTAAGTTCATTTAAATAGTTATCATCTTGCCAGGTAAGGTGATAATGGTATTTTTTTTTCCTCTGCTGTCCAACGACAGTTAAGAATACTGTATTCAGGACTGGGAATATGGCTTAGTGGTAGACTGCTTGCCTAGCATGCATGGAGCCCTGGGTTCTATTCCTCTATACCAAATGAATAGAAAAAGTTGGAAGTGGTGCTGTGGATCAAGTGGTAGAGTACTAGCCTTGAGCAAAAGAAGTCAGTTCCCAAGCCCTGAGTTCAAGCCCTAGGACTGGCAAAAAAAAAAAAGAAAAAGAAAAGAAAAAAAAAAACAGAGTACTGTGTTCAGGTTCAACCAGAGTTGAATAACAAGATAAAATGGATCTTGTTCACATGAGGAAAACAGGAATATTTAGTAAGAGTAAGGAAAACATTGAACTAGGGGCAAGCTAAGGAAATGGGTGATTTAACATACTGTCTGAAGTTCGTTTTTCTTTCTTTTTTGTTCCCCCTTTGGTTTATCACCTGTTGTCACTGTTTTTGATTGTCTTGTATATGCCTTTATCTGCTTAGGGGAAGGGAAGGGGAATAACAAAATGGTGAAACAAAGGACAAAGGGTGAGCCAATGCAACAGCGATGCTCACAAGACACAAGACTCTTGGAAATGAACTTTACAGTTTACCAGGACCAGGCAGAGGGAGTTAGGAGAAGGGAAAGTGAGAGAAAAATGAGGGACGGGGTAATACTGTTGGACAATAAATGTACTCATTACCTTATATAACTGTAACCCCTCTGTACATCACCTTTACAACAATAAAATTTTTAAAATAGGTGAGAGACGACTATTTTCTTGAAATATTAAAGATTTCTCATACAAGGGAAAATGGACTTGTTTCATTAGAGCCAAGGAGGTAGAATGAGAACCAAAAGGAGGAGATTTAATAACATAATTAAATTTAGAATGTAAGAAAACATTAAATTCAGAATGCAGAAAACTGTAAAGCTAGAATGGACTGTCAACAGATGCCAACAGATACCCACCATTTGTGCTATGTGGTGTTCAAAACTTGTAGCTTCAAGTTTCACTTCAACTTGGAATGATATGATGCTAATACTTATTTCACTTTTTAAATTTTCTTTAATAGACATATTATGACCATTATTTTAATGGAAGATGATTGAAAGTGAAAATCTAAACCAAGACGAATTTATTAAAGAACTGGTGAGTCAACGCCTAATTTCTTTTCAATAATATTTGCAAGAGTATTAAATGGAATATTTCTGTATTCCTTGCTGGAGCTGGAAGGCTAAGCTGGAAGGGCATTCTTTCTACTCCATGACTTTTTTTTTGGGGGGGGGGGGGGGAGGTCCGGTCATGGGGCCTGAACTCTGGGCCAGGGCGCTGTCCCTCAGCTCTTCAGCTCAAGGCTAGCGCTCTACCACTTGAGCCACAGAGCCACTTCTGTTTTTGTTCTTTTTGCTTATGTGGTGCTGAGGAATCGAACCTAGGGCCTCATGCATGCAAGGCAAGCGCTCTACCACTGAGCCACCTTCCCAGTCCTACTCCCTAACCAAAAGTTTCCAAAAGAAACAGCGAAAAATCATGCATGTGGCATAGCTTTCTCTTTTGTGGGAATATCAAAATGGCATAGTACAAAGGACAATTCATAATGTCTAATCACAAATATCATCTTCTCATTTAAAATAAATAACTTGATCTCTTTCTTTTTTTCTTTGTTTTATGTTTAATGAGGAAATATAAGTTAAAATTGGATAAAAATACTGCAGGCACTGAATAAACACTAGTTTGGATTCAAATGGAGTCCGTACATAAATATGAATATAACAATACAATAATATATTTTCAAAGCAGTAACAGATTTTAGAACTCAGATGTTTTTTGTTTGTTTGTTTGTTTGTTTTTTTGCCAGTCCTGGGGCTTGAAGTCAGAGCCTGGGCACTGTCCCTGAGGTTCTTTTGCTCAAGATTAGCACTCTACCACTTGAGCCACAGAGCCACTTCCACTTTTTCTGTTTATGTGGTACTGAGGAAGGAATCAAACCCAGGGCTTCATGCATGTTAGGCAATCCCTCTACCACTAAGCTACCTTCTCAGCCCCGTAACAGATTTTAGAGACTCTTACTTAGACTGCATAAGGGCCTGAGTTTAATTACCTATTTTCCTGTCACCTTTCCTCACCAAAAAAAATAAAAGAAAAAGAAAAAAGAAGAAGAAGGAAAGAGAAGGAGGGTGAGAGGGAGGGCAGAAGGGAGAGAAGGAGGAAGGGAGGCAAGAAATATACTTGTGTTTCAAACTAATGGAGAAATCTTTAATAGTCAATTAAAACTTGATATAAATGACTTGATCTCTTTCTTTTAAAACAGTGTTTTTGCAATGGTCTGTCTTATGAGATGATTAGACAAGAAGGATCAGACACTTCAAAACTGGAGATGTTTTTCTCAGGGTATCCCTGTATAGTTGGATTAACATTGTTTCCTAACTTAACAAGTCTTACGATTGTCGCGCAAGATATTAAAGAAATTTCAGGGTTAGAGACTTGTTCACAGCTTAAAGAACTTTGGATTGCTGAGTGCTGCATAGAGGTAAGCTTGAACATAGATTTTTTTTTTACATGGAGTTTCTTACCCTGAATTCTTGGCTTTGGAAAAAAAATATATTGAAATATATGCACGAGGCTGGGATCAAAACAGACACATCAGCAAAAGACAAATTTATTTGTAAAAAAAAAAAGTGAGACACAAATTATACAAGAAAAAAGTAAGAAAGAAGAATCAAATCATAAACACACTCAATTTTTCAGTACTCAAATTATCAAATTATAACCATTCCTTATTAGTGGAAATGGTTCAGTTAGACACTGTTGGTTAAATGTCTATTTTGAAAAGCAATATTGTAAAATGTGTCAAGAGCCACAAAAAAGTATATGCCTTTTGATTCAAAAGTTCATATTCTCGATTTATCCTAAGGAAGAAATTCAAAAGCAAAAGCAAATATATGCATGAATTGTTGCAGTATTATTAACAAGAGCTAAAAATTTGACATTTAAATAATGCACAATTAGTTTTTCGAACTTTTCATAATTAGAGTAATTTTTATAAGCCTCATAAAATATTTTGTAGTTATTACATATTTTACCTGAGCAACTAGGAAACATTTCAGCTGATTTAAATTAAAAAAAAAAAAAAACATATAAAGGCCAGGCCAGTGGCTCACACCTGTAATCCTAGCTACTCAGGAGGCCGAGATCTGAGGATCGAGGTTCAAAGCCAGCCCAGGCAAGAAAGTCCGTGAGACTCTTATCTCCAATAAGCCACTAGAAAACCAGAAGTGTCACTGTGGCTCAAGTGGTAGAGCGTTCGCCTTAGCTGAAGAGTGTAGGGACAGTGCCCGGCAAAAAACAAACAAACAAACAAAAAACTATATATATATACATATATATATATATATATATACAAAATTGAGAATATATATTATAGCCCTACAAAATAAGAGTAGAGGGGCTGAAAAGTTGGCTCAGTGGTAGAGTGCTTGCCTTGCATGCATGAGGCCCTGGGTTCAATTCCTCAGCACCACATAAGCAGAAAAAAGCCGGAACTGGTGCTGTGGTTCAAGTGGTAGGGCACTAGCCTTGAGCTGAAGAGCTGAGGGACAGCGCCCAGGCCCAGAGCTCAGGCCCCACAAACATAAAAAATAATAATAAGAGTAGATTAAAAAAATTAAAGCCAGTCATCAGTGGCTTATGCTTATAATCCTAGCTACTCAAGGCAGGAAAGTCTGTGAGACTCTTATCTCCAATTAACTACCCAAAATCTGAAGATGGAGCTGTGGTTGAAGTGATAGAGAATTAGCCTTAAACACAAAATCTCAGAGACGGTGTCCAAGCCCTGAGTTCAAGCCCCAGGACTGGCAATTGTAACTAATAATAATAATAATGAAAACACACTAAATTAAACATATTCTATTCAGGTGGAGAATTTATACTTTTTTCTTTTTGCAAACATTTTTCTGCATATTGATTGTACAATAAAATGATATCGTTTAAATGTACTTTGTAACCAACTTTATTATAAAGACTAGTGACAAACACTATTCAATCTTCTTTGTAACAGAAAATTGAAGGTCTTCAAGAATGTAAAAATTTGGAAAAACTATATTTATATTATAATAAAATCTCCAAAATAGAAAACTTAGAAAGATTAATCAAATTGGAAATTCTTTGGCTGAACCATAATACAATAAAAAATATTGAGGTAAGATCATTTCAATAATTTGTATATAAAGCCAATTATTCCTGTGGAGTTTAACCCACAATTCTAAGATCATCTAATGTTAAGGGCCAAAATAATTACAAATAATGTAATTATAAAGGGAACTAAAATGTGTGCAGCATTTTATAACATATAGAAAACTTTATATATATATCATCATCTACTCCTCACAACACCATGAAAGGTAAGCTGTTATTTCTTCCTTGAAGGATTTTATTTTCTGTTTGAACTTTGGGCCTGGACGCTGTCCCTCAGCTCTTCAGCTCAAGGCGAGCACTCTGCCACTTGAGCCACAGAGCCACTTCTGGTTTTCCGGTGGTTTATTGGAGATGAGAGTCTCAAAGTCTCCCCTGGCTGGCTTTGAGCTGGCATCCTCAGTTCTCAGCCTCCTGAGTAGCTAGGATTATAGGCGTGAGCCACTGGTGCCAGAGTCCTTAAAGGATTTTTTTCAAAGAAGTTTAGAGAAGTTGTGTAACTTGCCTGAGATTATAAACACACTGTGAGATGTGTTCTTTTTCCACCCCACTCCTATCTTTCTGTCCTCCCTTGTCCTCCCTCTTCCAATGAGTTCTTTTCTACTAGAGGCCAAGATGGCTTCGTTTTACCCATTTTCATCTCTGCTCATGAGCCAGCTCCCAGA
Organism: Dipodomys spectabilis; assembly: GCF_019054845.1. Classification (NCBI taxonomy): domain Eukaryota; kingdom Metazoa; phylum Chordata; class Mammalia; order Rodentia; family Heteromyidae; genus Dipodomys; species Dipodomys spectabilis. Next base: position 4,769,258 of record NW_024870750.1, read on the forward strand.
GCACCAAGAAAAATAATCAGATTGATCAGAGACAGCTTATAAATTTAGATTTTAATGATTTTTATTCCTAAATCTCATGTTGTCTAAATTTTAGGGCCTGTACTCTTTGAAGAATTTAAGTGATCTCAACCTTGCTGGAAATCTAATAAGCATCATTGGTATGTACTGTTCATTTGAATCTGAAGCAATGTGTCAATGATTTTTGTCAGCATGAAAAAAGAACACACCTGTTTCTTTCTTTTAGACCTTCTTTGATTGATATCTTTGCAACTCCTTTCTAAACCTATGATTAAGATGTGAAAATGTTGATTAATCACTAATTATGCAGTGTTCCATTAATCTTCTTAATATGAAAAAAATAGTGGTCATTATTAATATGATAGGAGATTAAAAGAAGATGAATACAAATTTCAATTTTTCTTTTATGTTGTTTTTAAATTAAAGGTCGATGTCTTGATCCCAATGAGAAACTAGAAAAACTAAACCTTTCTGGTAACCAGATAAGTTCTTTTAAGGTATGTTTACGTAGAATAATTTGCTTTTAATAACCTGGATTATGAGCCTTCTTATTGCAGAAAATGGACTAAACAATCCCTTTTAAGGAATAATGTCATTCTTTTTGGTTCAGGGAACTTGAGAGTAATCTTACTAAATTTGCCTTAATGATCTGACACTGTTGTAAACAAATAACTTTTTACTTGGTTCTCGAGATCATGTTTTCCCTTAGTTTTCTTCCAAACTTTTTGCCTTCTTGCTTCACTTTCTGGGATTCCATTGTCTCTTAGTGTCTAACAGCTCCTGGTCAGTCCCAAAACTATTTCTCACTTCTCATTTCTGACTATGTTCATTCCCTAAAAAAAATTCTCAACATGTCTTATGGCTTTAAATGCCTTTTATTTATTCATTACTCCTACAACTGCTTTCCCTGACAACTCCCCAGAACAACTCTGCGGAGCTCTGGTCTCTCCTTTCCTACTCAAGCAGTTTTCCTCCATCAGGCCTTCTGTTCCTCATCTCTCTATACGACATTTCTATTTTCCCAGTTAATTGTGCCAAAGTCCTTGTCATATCTGACTCCTCTTGTACTTTCATACCTCATACTCAACCCATCAGCAAATTCTGTTGCCTCCTGCTGAGGACATACTTCATCTGCATCACTATCAACCTGGTTCAAGATACCATCACCTCTCATCTATATTATTGAAGGGAAGGGTTAGGAGATCTTTGGAACAATTTTTCCTGTTTTTTTCCCTTTTCTCCATTACAATCTGTTTACACAGCAGCCTGAATAAGCTTTTAAAAATATGCCACATCAAATCATACTTCTGTTGAGAACCCTCCCTTGGCTTCTCATCACGTTCACAGTAAAGGACAATTCTTACAATGTCTCATGAAACTACATAAGCTAGTCCTCCCACCTTCCCTCCTAAAGCCTATCTGATCATGCACAATCATGTCTAGCAGGTTCTAATGAAAAAAATGCCTTCAGGTGATGGCTCCACCATCAGAGATACACGGTCCAATACATTTATAAAATGCATAGTTGTATAGAGTCAGCATTAAGTTGTTCTCATTTCTGACTTAAGTTTTTCAAGACTTTAAGTTTTTCACAAAGAGAAATATTTTAGCCAACTGAATTATTTCACGCATTTAAGTATGTGATTGAATGCATTTATTATAGTTGATTGTGAGTGATTTTAAGTGTTGAAATATCTCTTCTAGAAATAGACATTCACGGTTAAGTAACTGAATATTATCATTGCTGTTGTTTCAGGACCTTACTAACTTGAGCAGGCTTCCTTACTTGAAGGATTTATGTCTGAATGATCCTCAGTATAAAACCAATCCAGTGTGCCAGCTGTGTAATTATTCCACACATGTATTGTATCACTTGCCCAGTCTTCAAAGACTTGACACCTTTGATGTGTCAGCAAAGCAAATCAAGGAATTGGCTGATGTAAGTAAATTTCTGATCAGGTATCTGTGACTTAACTTTGTATTAGTTAACTGCATCATTCTGGCTATATCCGCATATAGCAGGCAGAATTATCTAGTCAGTTCTTGTCTGCAGTTCTACTTTTGCTCAGTGAGCAGGAAGTTTCATATAGAAGCATACTAATGATAACCTTCATACTAGAATTTGGTAGTAATCTCAGAGGCAAAATACTTTAAAATATTTTTTATAATCTCTACATACCTAAAAGAAAGAGATGTTAGCTAGGCACTGGTGGCTTATGCCTATAATCCTACCTACTCAGGAGTCTGAGATCTGAGGATCATGTTGGAAGCCAGCCCAGGCAAGAAAGTCCATTAGACTCTCATCTCTAGTAAACTACAGAGATAAAGCCAGAAGTGGTGCTATGGCTCAAGTGGTAGAATGCTAGCCTTAAGAAAAAGAATCTCAGGGATAGCATCCAGGCCTTAGGTTTAAGCTCCAGGACAAGAAAGAAAGAAAGAGAGAGAGAGAAATAGAGAGAGAGAGGAGAGAAAGAAAGAAAGAAAGAAAGAAAGAAAGAAAGAAAGAAAGGAAGGAAGAAAGGATGGAAGGAAGGAAGGAGAGGAAGAAAGAGAGGAAGGAAGGAAGGAAGGAAGGAAGGAAGGAAGGAAGGAAGGAAGGAAAAGAAGGAAAAGAAAGAAAGGAAATGAAAGAAGAAAAAGAGAGAGGAAGGAAGAAGAAAGGGAGGAAGGAAAGAAGAAAGAAAAAGACAAAAAGAAAGAAAGGAAGAAAGAAAAGAAAGGAAAGAAGGAAGGAAAGAAAGAAGGAAGGAAAGAGGAAGAAGGAAGGAGGAACAAAGGAAGGAAGAAAGGTTTTTAAAAATGATCAGTGTTGACTAGTTGGTCTAGTGCTATCCAACATCCAAAGCTTTTAATCCAAGCTACTCAGGAGACAGTGATAAGAAGGATTGTAGCTTAATGCCAGCCTAGGCAAGACTTCATCCCATCTAATAATGTGATTATGTTGGTGCATGCCTGAATCCCAGCTACTCAGTAGGCTTAGTTTGGAGGATCTGCTCCAAGACCAGCCCCAGGCAAAAATGTGAAACTTTATCTGAAAAATATCTAAAGAAAAAGGGCTGGACTCAAACTGGGCCTTGAGTTCAATCCCCAATAATAGCCAAAAATAAATAAGCTTAAATAAATTAGTAATGTAGCAGGTAATCAGTCACCTCTTACCTGGGACATGGTATATCAATTATAAAATGTCTATGGTTGGTGGTAGTATACCAAAGAATATACTGACCTTCTTAAAGACGTTCTGAGATTCTTTGAGGTGTGAGTGTATCTTCATACACTGCCTTCTGAAATCCTGAAGGGACTAGTTCCCAAGTTGCTGCTGACAGTGTATTTCCCCATAAGGAGTCAGTAATTTCTTAATGGAACTCTTAATGTTTTTTAATAATCATCCCCTAGTCTATGTCTAACTCTCTTGCAGTCCAGTGCCATTCCCCATACTCCATTTGTTTATGCAGTTAGTCATCCAATCCAGTTTTTAGTGACTAGAATGTGCCAAGAATAGGGACACTCGGCCCTTTTCATGTGGCTCATCTTCATATCAGTATTGCTAAGGAATGTCTTTTCTCCATTTAGCTTAATTTGTTTCTTTTCTCTTGCTACCCAGGGATTTATTCTCAAACTCCATTCTCTTCACTGTTGTTATAAGATTGACAGTGTTTGCTTCATCCTCAAATCTAAAATATCTACTGTCTTGGAATACTGAGCAAAGTGTTAGTGTTTATGTCCGTTAGAAAATGTTTGGTCATTTGCTGGGAAGGTGGCTCAGTGGTAGAGCACTTACCTTGCATGCCTGAGGCCCTGGGTTTGATTCCTCAGCACCACATAAGCAAAAAGAAAAAAAAAGCTGGAAGTGGCGCTGTGGCTCAAGTGGTAGAGCGCTAGCCTTGAGCTGAAGAGCTGAGGGACAGCGCCCAGGCCCAGAGTTCAGGCCCCACGATCAGACCCCCCACCCCTGCAAAAAAAAGAAAAAGAAAAAAAGAAAGAAAGAAAATGTTTGGTCATTGGGATGAATGTCTTCTCAAAGTGTTAATTTAGCAGGAACAAAACTTCACAGAATCAACCATATTTTTGGAACTTGCACTGTTTTCTCTGTAGTTTAACATCAGGCAAAGACTCTACAAAAGGGAAGAGAAACCCGCTAGCAAAATAGATATAGTGTTCATTTATCTAACAAGTATTTAATGCTTATTATATTCCAGGCACAGTTCAGAACAGACTGACCAAACCAAACTAGTGAGAGAAGACAGACAATCAACAGCTAGCATGTCAGGTGATAACAGATGCTAGGAGCAAAATAAAATGAGTAAATACAAAGGGATTCTTGGCAAGAAGTAGAAGAAAGGCTGCTGGATGTTTTTTTGTAGAATGATCAGGAAAAGATTTTCTGATAAGGCAATATTTGAGCAGAAGCCTGAAGAGAGTGAGGGAGCAAGCCTTGTGCATACCTAAAAAAGATCTTTTCAACATCAGCAAGGGAAGCACGCCTCTCTCATTTGAACAACAGAGGGCACTAAGGCTCTCTCAGTGCTTGAGGAAGAGAGACAAGGCCGCATTAGTGAGAGTAGCAGGTTGTAAATACTTTAGCTTTTACTTTGAGGAGACAGAAACCACGGAAAGATTTTGGGCCTAGGATGAACAAGCTTACTTATGTTTAAAAGGGATCCTTTTGGATAATCTATTAAGAATTTCAGGTTAGAAAATTGTTATGGCAAATTTTAGCTGAGAGAGATGGGTATTTTGATATACAATATTAATAGAGAAAACAGTACAAAGTAGTCAGATTCTGGATTCTGGTTGTAGTTAAAAGGTGGAACCCAGATGGATTTGCTGATCAGAGGAAAGAAGTAGAGAATAATCTAAGTTATTCATCTGAACAATAAAAAGAATGAACCGTTACTTGATGAGAAGAGGAAGGCTATGGTAGAAGTGAACTTAAAAGGAAAACTCAATTTAATTTTAGGCATGCAAAGTTTAAACAGTCTTTGAACATCCAAGGAGGTATGTGCAATATGTGGTTGAATAGATATCTGCTGTTTTCAGAGGGTTTCTCGGGTTGATGATATAAATAGGAGAAGTACAAGCAGGAAGATGGCTCTTAGAGCCATGGGCTCATGAATCACAGGAAATGGTGTGGGTGGGTTGCATATACTTGAGTGCTAAAGGTTGTGGGGATGAGGAGGAAGAAATTGCGGAGGAAGCTGTGAGAAAAACTAAGAGATGGTTCTGCTGATAGTCTCACATGTTTGATTCTACCTTGTAAATGTCAGAAGTGCTATAGTTTGAAGAACAATGTAAGATTTTTTTAATAGTCTCTTATAATGGTATTCTACCGCTTGAGCTATCTCCCATCTCAATTTGTTTTTCTTATTTTTTCAAATAGAATCTCATTTTTTTTCTTTTGCCCCAACTGGCTTGGAAAATCATCCTCCTATTTAGATTTCCTGCACAGCAAGAATGTCAGGCATATACCCCTGGGCATAGCCTTTTTTAATTTTAATTTTTTGACTTTTTGCCCAGGATGGCATTGAATCACGATCTTTCTGATGTCTACCTCTTGAGTAGCTGGGATTACAGCTGTAAATCACCGTGCCCAGTTAGTTTCCTAACTACCACTCAGAAACAAGTTGTAGCTGTTCTGTGTGATGAGCTTCAACACTATGATTGGTTCTACATATTTTTACCCGTGACTTTGAAATAGTTTGTATAACTTGTAAGTGGCAAACAAAGTCAAAACCAAAAGTCAAGCCCACTAGAGAGCCATCATGAAGAGAAAGCTGAACATGAGGACTCAAATAAAAGAGATCTGGATTTAAGCCGTAGCTGAATTTATTATTTGGGCAAACAAGCCCTTTTACCTCATCAAACTTAAGTTTTCTGAGCTATTTAAATGATGGTGATGACAGTAATATCTTTTGTTTGCCACAGATTATTGTAGGACCTAAGGAATTAATACATATGTAAGCCCATGTAAATTGTTAAATGCTATTTTAAAAAACACTATGAAACTGTCATTAAGCATACTTCTATATGACTTTTAGTTCTTTTTTTGGTCTTCAAGGAAACCAAGGGATCAAATTTTGTCTTAGTAAAAACATACAACAAATTGAGGATTTAGGTTGAACATCATAAACTAAATAAATCAAGTAGAAAGAGCCTGCAACATAGAAAAATACATGTCTTAAACAATACACATCTTCTAATGTATTTAGGATATATATTTCTTGATAAAGAGAAATGCCTTTATCATTTCTAGATAAAGTTGGGTTGCATTTCATAGCGTACTTAGTTAACATTTTATTCATATAGCTCCTTTAAAAAAAAAAAAAGCAGAGTGAGTTTATCTGAAAGTTAAAAAAGGGCATGAAAGTAGAAAGACTTTGTATGAGAGGTACCCAAAGAGGAGATCCTTAATATAGCTTTAAAAAACAAACACCATTTAGCTATTGTATATGGTGTATTCAGTTGACATCTCATTGTTAACATTAGTTACTCTTATTAAGAAATTAGAAATAATTACATTAGATTGACAATTTTATATATGCCCCGTCTAAACCAATTCTTCTAGAACTTCCTTTTATATATTTGGAAGGGAAAAATTAAATCCTATTCTTAGCTGGGCTCTAAAAAATGAGTTAATGTTTGCTTTTAATTCTCTTTAATTTCTTTATTTCTTCCTGGGTAAATAAAATACGAATAATGTAGTTTTATATATATCTTATGTCATTAGTTGAATGATAGTATTTTACAAATTAAATTCGTGTCTGCAATACCTCTTTGTGTCATCATCCTGGAAATGATGTGAATAGTACCACATTAAATATTATCCATAAATAGGCTCTTTGGAATTTTGTATTTTGCATATTAAATTGAAATGTACAGCAGTGAACTATTGTCACTCCAGCTTTCATTATTGTTGATCTAATAAAACTTGCAAATTCTTATGTCATACTTTTATTTATGATTACTTGTAATTTGTATTTATGTAATCTTGTATTGTTTTCTTTCCTTCTTTTAGACTACAGCAATGAAAAAAATAATGTATTACAATATGAGAATAAAAACTGTTCAGAGGCACCTTACTGAAGACCTTGAAAAACTGAATGATAGAAAATGCAAATTACAGAAGTTGCCAGAAGAAAGAATAAAGTTATTCAGCTTTGCAAAAAAAACGGTAAGATTTAATCAAGTAAAATTTCAATAGCTATCTCTTAAGAAAACTACCAAACAATAGCAAATCTTTTATAGTTGTATTTATTAGCACATATATTTATATTGTGCATGTTATAATACATTATGTTTTACATATAGATAATTTCAAGTCAAATTTGCCCCCAGAAGCTTTTGATTTTTAGGTAGTTAACTTACTTCCTTTCTGTGCCTGAGAACCTGCAATTTAAAAAAGATACACAATAATGTAGTTGTGAAACTTTTTAAAGCTGTGTGAGACAACTTTAAATTCAAAAGATGCAGCTTTAATTCAAAAGAATTAGAGACCCATTAGACATTTCGGCTGCATTTTTATTATATACCAGCAGATCATGCTCAAAATTTACTTTCTTATGTTAGGTGCTAAAATACCACTTTTCCAGTAATATTGTTAAGATATAAACAAAGTAGGAACTTTAAATCAAGTTGTACTTTATATAGTATATGTGTTTTTTTATTTAAAGTAAGTTGGGCTAATTTAAATTTTTTATTTTAGATTTCCTGTTTTAAAAGTAAGAGTCTGACAAGGTATCAATGGCTTACACCTGTAATCCTAGCTATGCAGGAAGCTGAGATCTAAGGATCAAAGCCCAAAGAGCCTGGGCAGGAAGGTCCATGAGACTCTGATCTACAGCTAATCACCAAAAAGCCAGAAATGGAGCTATGGCTCAAGTGGTAGCACACTACTGTCTGGCACTGAGCAACAAACTCAGGGACAATGTCCAGACACTGAGTTCAAATCCCAGGGCTGGGACCAAAAGAAAGAGAGAGAAGGAGAAGAAACAGATTGAAAAATTAATATTTACTATTCCATTTAAAATAGAACCATATATATTCATATATACATAACGTTTACTGTATTTTTAAGTATGAAGAAATAATGAGTTATTAAGGTAAAGGCATAGAGAAACAGTCAAACTATTTGAAAATAGAGGAGTTGGATCCTCAGTTTATATTTTGCCAAAAATAAATGCCAACTGGGGAAAAAGGAACTAAATGAAAAAACAAAAGCACAAAAGCTTTTGTTTATTTTACTATGATTAACTTCTTCCTCAAAAGACCATAGTTGAAAAATCAGTGAAAAACTGGAAAACAAGTGAGTTAAAAATGGCAAAATTATTCAGGTTTTTGGTCTCTTTTTGTCCCCCTGAAATACTAGGAACCTTGCTAGGTAAGCATGCTGCCACTTTAGCTACACCCCTAGCCCTAAATATTTATTTACACCAAAGCTAGCATTTTAATTTTATTTTGGCTTGAATATAAGCAAATGGAACAATATTTCATTTACTGTATTTCTTTGCTTCATTTATATTCAATTGAGAGACATGTTTCAAGTACCCTTATACTGGTTCTGGGGCTTGAACTCAAGACCTGGGCAATGTCCCTGAGCTTTTTTGCTCAATGTTAGTACTCTATCACTTGAGCCATGGTTCCACTTCTGCCTTGTTGGTGATTAATTGGAAATACGAGTTTCCTGGAATTTTATGCCCCAGCTGGCTAGAAACTGTGATCCTCAGATCTTAGCCTCCTTACTAGCTGGGATTACAGGTGTGAGCCACCAGCACTTGGCTCTTTGTATTCTGTAATATTTTATTTATTTCTTTTAAATTATCTTTAGGTACTTATATAAAGAGGTTTCAATTCATCATATCTGTTAAGTATTGTAGGTCATCATTTTAATAATTAAAATGAATAAAAAGACAGGATAAAGAAAATAAACAATGGGGAAAACAGAGGTAAAAATGCTTGAGAAATTTTCCTTCATTTTATTCTTATGTCATTTATAAATTCAATTGTGCTCGCATAACTAAAAGTAAGATAAAAGGTCTTTATTTGATCAAGATCAAATTAGCTGCAGGAACTTGCACCAAAGTCGAAGTCAGACATTTGATGTGATATGAAGCTTAGCTATTTATTACCTAGATTTCTGTAAGGTATATTGAATAGGTAGGTTTAATTAGGTGGCTGATGCAGAATACCACATGGTATGCAGGCAGCAAAAGAAGTTTATTTACTGAACTGCTGCCTGCAAAGGGGTGACCTACTCCCAGGCCAGGAGTTATCTAGGCCAGGGACCTGGAAGAGATGTGGCCACACTGGATCTGGAAATCACCTCAGGGCCTGGGACCTCTCTGTGGTCCTTAGGGAGGTGTGCCCAGAGATACCCCAGGAAGTGACCTAGCAGAAGTGGGAGGTGACTGCTTCTAGGTGTGCCAGTTACCTTGGGGCAGAAACTTAGCCAAGAGGTAGGAAGGTATCTGCACTAGGCCTGCATGGCCTGAGGCAGACCTTACAATTTCCACTTTACTCATTTAAATTAACTTGTAGATCTCACTCCAAATTTACTACTCGAACTTAGACTTTGCCTTTACCATATTTCATTTTTATTTTGTTATCTGGTACATTCTTTTAAACAGCTGGAACGGGAACTGGCTGAGCTCCGGGGGTTTGGCAAACGCTCTAGTGATAAATCCTTTAACAGTAAAGCAGCTGAACCTGAAGCACTGAAGGAAAATGAGCCTGCCACAGAAAACACAAGCCTTCATCAGAAGTTATTGACCAAATTAAATGCCTTGAATGAAAGGGTAACATTCTGGAACAAAAAACTAGATGAGTATGTTTAATGAATTGTCTAGTTATTCAGATTTGAAACATGAGAGAATAAGAATATTTGAGACCATCGGTTGAGTTGAGTTGCCTTATTGGGGACTGGAAAGGATTACTGTTTGAAGTAAAACAGGAAATGCATTCCCAGCCCCAGTTCTAGTTCCAGTTCCTAGGACATAAAAGTATCACTTGTTCAGAGCTGGCATAGAATTCTGCAGTTCTTAAGAACAGTGAGATTCCTCAGAGTGGCTTTGGGTCACATTGTTGCTCTTCTGACCTCAAACTAAAAGCACCACTGGAGTCCAAACTCACCAGCTAGGTGACATCATAATGTGGTCAGTTTATAGTATCTTTTAAAAATATACTAAGGTATTAAAACTTGCCTATAACAATATTAACAATAACTGCCAACTAAGGTCAACTGTTAAGACATGTGGATATTTCTGTTTTACTGAGAAAACTGGAAAGATGGTGGCCATGTTAAACTTGAATAGTCTTCTCACCTTCACATACTCTGAATGAGGCTAACAAAGTTCAAGGTGATTTTGATCACCAGTAATAGGGCATCTTTTATTTGGCTCAACTCAATACCAGTCTTGCTTTACTTATGGAAAAAAAAAACTAATATATTTAACGTAAGTTAAAAAAAAGATAATAAATTTCAGTGGCATGAGTTTTAGATTATACTGATACTTGTATTTTTTTTCTTTCATAGAATTGAAACAATTTATCGTAATGAAGTAAAACAAAAGAAGAGAAGTCATGGGTTACTGATCCCATTTTTGTTAATTGAATTGGAGACTGTGGGAAACATACATTTTGAAGAAGGCACTCGAGCTAATGATTGGTAAATCTATTTGATTTATAAGTATAGCTTTAAAAAATAATTTTTTTCATCAGGCACCAATGGCTCACACCAAAGATTGCCTAGAACCATAATGGTTACCTAGGTATGTGGAGATGATCCAGAAAGCTTATGAAGCTGGAATGTACTCGTGTACATTGCCTTGGAACTTAAGTAAATTATGTGATAAAAACACATTCCTATTTTTATGGAGTAGAATGTCAAGTTTATATGAACAATTTAGGGGAAAAAAAAGGATATCATTGTTAAGAATTATTTTATGTGCCTGCTTTTAATTAGGGGTGGATTTTTACTCCTTTGTGAATAAAATCTTCCCCAGGGTCTGAGGACACCTAAGTAGAAAGATGTATGATGCTCTCCCAGAGAGAAAGGGACCTTTTAAATACTTTCTTTCATATCACTGTGTCTATATCTCCAGTAGTTAACATGTTTCCTTAACCACAAACACTTAGATAATAGGTACCCATGCCAGGTCCCACATAAAGGTGGCCTTGACTTTTTATTAGTATATATTTTTTATTACAAAGATACTGTATAGAGTGGTTACAGTTACATGAGTAAGGTAATGAGTACATTTCCTATGGAGCATTGTTACCTCCTCCTTTGTTTTTCTCCTAACATCCCCCCCACCCCCAAGTTGTAAAGTTCATTTTTAACATAGTGTCTTGTACATCTCATTATTACAATGGGTCAACCTGTATCCTTATTTCAGCATTTTGTTATTTCCCTTCTCCTCCCCAAATTAGAAAAATGTATAAACAAGATGCAGGGCACTGGAATCAAATACAGTGAAAACAGGGGTTATACCATGGGGGAAGAACATACAAAAGAAACAAGAAAAAAATCACATAGTACATTATAAATACATTAAAAAAACAACAGCAAGAAAGATAAAACCACTTGTGTCCCTATCTTGGGGTTCATTTCACTTATGTACATATGGTCATATGTACATACCTTTTGACCTTTTCTGCTTGTCCTAGATATAACTAGTTATTGCAAATAAGGGAAACTATGGGGCCTATGTTTCTTTGGGCAAAGCCTTGATTTTTAAAGTAAAAAACTGAATCATGTATGGCACATAAATAAGTTTTCAATTTTTTTTGTTTGTTTATTTAAATGTGGCCGGGTGCCGGTAGCTCACACCTGGCTACTCAGGAGGCTGAGATCTGAGGATCGTGGTTCAAAGCCAGCCCGGACAGCAAAGTCTATGAGACTCTTAGCTCCAGTAAACCACCAGAAAACCGAAGTAGCACTGTAGTTCAAGTGATAGAGTGCTAGCCTTGAGCTGAAATGCTGAGGGAAAGCACCCAGGCCCATAGTTCAAGCCCCACGATCTACCAAAAAAAAAAGTGTTTACCTAACTTAAGCAGAATTAACTAAATAGTAGATGTGATTTTTAGAAATAGTAATAAGCTGGGCATTGGTGGTTGACACCTGTAATCCTAACTACTCAGGAGGCTAAGATCTAAGGACTGCAGTTCAAAGCCAGTCCAGGCAGGAAAATCCATAAGAATCTTAACTCCAATTAACCATGCAAAAACCATAAGTGGAGCTGTGCCCTGAGTTGAAGTCCCCTGACTGAAAAAAAGAGAGGAAAAAAAGGAATAATAATAATAATATATTCTGTTTCTTTTTAGCATCATGCAAGGTAAGCCCTTGATGAAACATTGTTTTTAAAAAATGTAAAAGCAAAATGACTAAAAAAACTAATTCTAAAATTTTGTTAGGCTAACAGTTAGGTAGGATTGACAATTGCTTACTTGGTTTTAATATGAATAACCTTGATTAATTTTAGGGAGATAATAAAATAGATGTTGGCAGAATTTCAAGGACTATTTTTTTTTACTTTAGATATTGTACAGCTTGGTCACCTTGAATCTTATCTTTTATGTATGTTGAGAAATAACAACTGAAGTACTTTAATTGCTATGTACTTTATCTCCAGTTGTTTTATTTAAATATTGATTTCTCTTTTAGTAAATTTAAGGCCAAGGATTTTCAAAAAGTTTTTGAGTATAACTCTGACTTTAATAAAAAGGATTTCTATTAAAATTACTTTAGGGAAAAAAAGGCATCGATGATTTCTAACTATCATTATTCCTTAGCATCATTTTTTAATAAAATACAATTACATATTTTTAAATTAAAAATACTTATTTTACTGTGACTTGCTGACTGAGTGAGTTGTTGTTGCTCCTGTAGTTTAATCAAGATCATGTTATTTACCTGTATCTTAACAATTTTGTTAAGTGTTGATACCAGACAACATCCATCAAGTGGGGACCCTAAAACACAGAGGATCCTGTACTTGGGTTTCAGAAGCTTTCAGTCTAGTTATAGATCCTGTGTCATTACAGTAAAATAACTGTAATGCACCACCAATCTATCTATGTGACTATAAGTTGCTTGTGTGTCAAAAAAGTCAAAACATCTAGCACAGGGCTGAATTTACAGTGCAATATATAACCCTAGTTCATATTTTTATATCACTTTATAGTCATTTAACAATTTCTTTAATTCAGCTATGTGAAAGATTTTGTGTTGTGCTATTTTAAGAGTATAGCAGTGCCACTTTTTTGGTTTACACTGAGAACATACTGGTTTAAGTGAGTCAGTTAATTTTTATGGAACTATTGTCTAGGAGTATAAAATGCATTTAAAAGATGAAATTGAGCTCCAACCATCTAAAAACATGTGTATTCTACATTTATTAAAAAGAGTGGATGGCTTCGATATGATTATCTTAGTCAGTGATGTACATCAGTGTGTATACTTACACATTCACGCCTCATTGAATGAGTGAGGACACGCAAATGTGAGGTGCCCTTACTTTCCTGACAATTATTTGCTATTGTTAACCATTCCTTCCTCATAATTCTATTTCTCTGGGTTTTGGAACTTAGGCATTTTCTGCTTTCATTGCCTTCCCTTGCCAATCACAGGGAGCTAAAACCTAAAGCCTTGGATTCCTGTCAGTTGGACACTTCTATATGAATGTCCAAGTGGCAAGGCAAGCTAAGCGCATTTACAATGTATAAAGGAGTTAAACACAGAAGACTGAGGTTCAGACTCTGCATGATCTTGGAACACCATTTAATCCATCTGAACCTCATCTTTCAAGTGAGGGAAAGAATCTACTGCAAAAGATACTGATAGCAATGAACAAGATAATGTGAAAATCATTTTTGACTTGTTTGTGTTGTTTCTGATTTCGATATCCACTTGGTTATGCAGGCTCAACAGACAGTGAAGCCAGTCTCAATTGCATTCTCTCCCTCAGTTTCCCTGTTGATAAGGTGCCAAGAGCCACAGGCTCTCTTCCATGTCACTGCTATCCATCCATAACCAAAATGGTCTTGCTAAGTTCTTGTCTAGACTATTTTACTACTCATAGCATAATACCCTCATGCTGTAGATGTTAACCAATCAGTAGAGACCCCTTCATGGTCTTTCTGATAATCCTTGATGCCACAGCTTACACAAGAAAGAATTCTGTTAAAAAACAAAAACAAATGAAAGCTTTTGTAGGGAAACTACAAAAGGATCTCACTTCATAAAGCTCTCTATGCCCCTGGTTCTTCCATTCCCGGGAGAATAGACTAGAAGCTAGTGTCAGCTGATCACTTCTACCAATTCTTTTGGGAACCTTCAAGCCTTAATGAGACATTCACAGAATTCCACACTGGTTTCTATCAGAGTATAAGGAAATATAATACAGAGATCTTTGGTGATTCCAGGACTTGCTGATTAAGAAAGATCTGAATGATTTAGGCCCAGCAATCTACCGGAGGGGCAGTGTGTTTCCTCAGTTAATGATATGGCTGTTTAGCATTACCTTTGAACTGGTTAGCAGGCATTGGGACACTACTTATATTTGTCTCTCTCACCAGCCTGTGTCCTCCTGGATTAGTTTGGTTTAGGCAGTTTATTTTTTAGCTGTAGGATGAGTGATCTGTCAGCTCTTATCTGCACTAATTAAGCCTTTGATGGAAATAAAGTGAGATGCTTTAATCAGGAACTCAGATAATAGGCTCAGGGATAGACACTGGGAAATTTAACTTTGTGATTTTAACTCACAAGTTCAGATCCTAATTGTTTATATGATTAAGTCATGGAAGGCAAAAATAACCCATCGAAGATCACTTACTCCCTTGTCAAAATGATCTAATTATCAATTTTATCTTAATCTTGATTCAGTGTAGTTTTAATACATATACTAATTTTATGAGAGTGGCCAGGGGAGAGCAGCAGAGAGTCAACTAGCACTTCTGTATCTATTTCATTCTTAAGCTCTTTACAATCTTATCCAGTTCTCAGATCATGTTCTGAATGATCTTACCAAAGGCTTTATCTTAAGTAGGCCCCCCCCCCCCCCCCCCCCCCCCCCCCCCCCCGCTCATTACTTACCCAAAGCTTCCCTTTCTTTAAGGCCTGTATCCGTTAAGAAATTATTTTATTTATGGCTTTACTTGTTTATCTTCTATCTATTTTGGAATGTAGGCTTCAGTGGAACAGGTACACTCGCTTTTTTACTTCTGTATCCTAACTTAGGAAGTCTTTACAAGTAGTCCAATAAGAGGCAGTGGTGATTTAGACTATAGCGATTATGCTGAAACAATATTTAGCATGCATTTCAGATTACAGCCAGTCATGCAGATGACCTAGATTCTGATAAGGAAAAGAGGAAGGTCCATTGCAGTAGTTTTAATCTGAGCTTCCAGGTAGATGTTTATGCCACTGAGTTGAAAAACATTCAGGAGGAGCAAGTGTGTGCTGAATTAAGTTAGACTGTACAGAAATATCAAGGAGGTAGGTCAAGTCTGGGTATATTTTGCTACATTGGGTAGAGAGAAAGGCTATAAATGAAATAAAATGATTTATTAATGTGTGCGTGTGAGATAAAGACAGACAGAAACAGGGACAAAGAAGACAGGAAGGGAAAAAATGATAGCAACCCAGGAAAAGTTTGTGGATACAAGAAAATGAAATAATGATCACTGGGGAAAAACAAATTTTGTGGGGTTGTTTTTGTTTTTGTTTTTTGTGGCCAGTCCTGGGGCTTGAACTCAGGGCCTGGACACTGTTCCTCAGCTTTTCTTGCTCAAGGCTAACACTACCACTTGAGCCACTTCCCACTTTTTCTGTGTATGTGGTACTGAGGAATTTTGGAACCCAGGGCTTCTTCATGAATGCTAGGCAAGCACTCTACCACTAAGCCACACTTCCAGCCAAAATCCAGCATTTTGAAGTCTGTCACAGGGCTATGAGTATAGCACAGTGGTAAATCACTTGCCTGCATGGACAAGGCCCTTGGTTCAATCCCCAGCAACACAAAAAGAAAAAAAAAAAAAAGAGAAGAATCAGCAAAGAAAACTATGAAGGTACTGTCAATTAATAGGGAAGTCAAGGCTAGGAATGTGGCTTAGTGGCAGAGTTCTTACCTAGCATGCATGAAGCCCTGGGTTCAATTTCTCAGTACCATATAAACAGAAAAATCCAGAAGTGGCACTGTGGCTCAAGTGGTAGAGTGTTAGCCTTGAACAAAAGAAGCTCAGGGACAGTGCCCAGGCCCCAAGTTGAAGCCCCAGGACTGGCAAAAAAAAAAAAAAATATATATATATATATGCATGCCAAGAATACATAGTTTCACTGACTCCCCCAAAAATATGTTTCAGGAAGGAACATCTCAGCCAACATAGCTTTTACACATAACAAATGTAATAATTAGAGAGGAAAAAAGGAAGAGGTGACACTACAAAAAGAAATGTACTCATTACCTGACTTATACAACTGTAACCCCTCTAGATTACCTTCACAATAAAAATAAATAAATAGATATAATAAAGAAGAGAGCTATCTGTACCATATCTTAAAATTCAGCATCTCTTTTGAGTTATGTATAGTTTCAAATATGATGTATCTTTAGCAAAAAAAAAAAACCCACATAGTATGAGCCATAACATTTATCATATGTACCTTTGTGTTTTTAAATATTAAGGAAAATCTGTTCTTTTGGTTTTTTACATTCCTACTTAGGTTTAATTCTTGCTATGAATTGATTTTGTCACGTTTCTGCACGTGGGACTTCAAAGCATATGGTATTACAGGAGTGAAAGTAAAACGGGTGATTAAAGTTAACAACCGTATTCTGAGACTGAAATTTGAAGAGAAGTTTCAAAGTTTTATCGACCGTGAAGATTTACATAACTCAAAGTAAGAAGTTAAATTCTGCTGCGAACAATGTTTTATTTTATTTTACTTTATTTTTATTATTAAACATTATTTACTTTTTCTTACAAAAAGTCTTCCTGTTTAAAGTTAGCTAAATTGAAAATATACCCTGTTCCTACACCTCGCACAGCTGAGACAACCTCCTAATTTATCCACATTGGATTTCTTTTGGAAAAGTAGGGTTGGGAATAGAAGTATTAATAAGGACACTGGATTGTTCAATTAGCAGAAAATATTCATGACAATTCATGTAGTTATCTGAAGTTTTTATGAAATTCTCAACCTTTTTCTGTTTCAATTGCTCTCAAGGAACTATCAAAAGATGCTGGAATGCCTTTTTTATGTTTTTGATCCAGAAGTTACAGTGAAGAAAAAGCAACTGCTCCAAATACTCGAAAAAGGATTTAAAGACAGTGCTGCAAGCGAGGTAGCGTAACATGTCACTTAGAGTAATGCTTTCTTCCTAATGCATGAACTTCTGCCACCATTCAAGCTTCTGTCCAGGTTCATGGCAAATTCTACTGCTAATTCCCAAGACCTTTGGGACATCACAGAAAGGCTGACATCGTCCCTCTTTGGCTTATCATCCTTTCATTGCTTTATCTGCTTGGCTCTCTACTTGATCCCATTTTTATGTTGTCATCTCTTTATTGATAACTTTGGAATCTGTTTTGACTGGACATAAGTCTATTAATAATCTTTTTTTGTATTTTATTGTAAAAATGATGTACAGAGGACTTACAGTTACACGAGCAAGGTAATGAGTACATTTCCTATTGAGCATTGTTGCCTCCTCCTTCGTTTTCCCCCTACCATCCTTTCTCTCCCACCTCCACAGCTACTCCCCCAGTCCCGCCAAAGTTGTAACGTTCATTTTCAACATAGTGTTTTTTACATCTCATTGGTACAATGGGTCAGCCTGTATCCTTATTTAAGCATTTTGTTTTTTCCCTTTCCCTCCCTGAATTAGAGAAGTATATATACAAGACGCAGGGTACGGACATCGAATACAGTGAAAACAGGGGTTATACTGTCGGGGAGGAACATACAAAGAAACAAAAAAAAAAATCACATAGTACATTATAAATATGTTAGAAACAATAGCAAGAACGAAAAAAGATATTTGTGTCCCTATCTTGGGGTTCATTTCACGTAACAACATCTTTTATGGTCATATGTAGCTTTTGGCCTTTTCTGCTTGTCCTACGCATGTACTAGTTATTGCAAATAAGGGAAACCATGGGACCTATGTTTCTTTGGGCCTGGCTTACTTCACTTAATATAATTTTTTCCAAGTCTTTCCATTTCCTAACAAATGGGGCAATGTCATTCTTTCTGATGCAGGCATAGAATTCTACCACATTTTCTTGATCCATTCATCTACTGAGGGGCATCTGGGTTGGTTCTATATCTTAGCTATGGTAAATAATGCTGCAATAAACATATTGTGCTGGTAGCTTTAGTATGGTCTTGTTTGTGAATATTTGGGTAAATGCCCAAAAGTGGGATTGCTGGGTCATAGGGGAGCTCTATGTGGAGTCTTTTGAGGAACCTCCATACTGCTTTCCAAAGTGGTTGAACAAGTTTACACTCCCACCAACAATGCAGTCGAGTTCCCTTTTGGCCACATCCCCTCCAGCATCTGTTGTTATTAGATTTCTTGATTATATCCATTCTAACTGGGGTAAGGTGGAATCTCAATGTTGTTTTGATTTGCATTTCTTTTATGGCTACAGAGGTTGAGCATTTCTTCATGTGTCTATTGGCCATTCTTATTTCCTCTTCAAGTTTTTATTTCCTCTTTTTTAGCCCACTTATTTATCGGGCAGTTGTTTCTTTGAGGATTTGTTGTTGGGGTATTTACTCTTTCGAGTTCCAAGTATATTTTAGATATGAGACCCTTGTTTGTTGTATGGTTAGTGAAGGCCTTCTCCCAATCCGTGGGCTTTCTAATGATCTTGCTAGCTATGTCCTTTGCCATGCAGAAGCTCTGCAGCTTCATTCAGTCCCATTTGTCCAACCTTTCTTTGATTTGTTGTGTTTCTGGGTCTCTGTTAAGAAAATTTCGACTGTGTTATTAGTAATCTTCAATCTTTTGTTCACTCTCCAAAATCATCTTCATTTTGAAAAAATATTACTGTTTAATTCTTAACTTTTTTTCCCTGTCATCATTTCTTTTCTACGTCACTGTCTATACCTTTGCCACTGGTGGCTGCTGAGTTCCCAGACGTCCATCAGCTTTTCTCAAATCTCCAGGCACACAGCTAAGGAGTGCCTCCCAGTGCTTTTCATATAGATAAAATGGTAACCTTGCTGAATTTGGATCCTAGTGATTCTCCTCCCTGGCTGTTTCACCTCACCTCTTTGTGCTCATTTCTTCCTATTTGTAAAGTGAAGAAAAGAGGGGGTATCTATTTGGAGAAACATTGGTAGGATTTCATGAGATAATGAATTAAAAAGGTTTTGGGTATCAACACATCAATATTCATATATCGCTATTTAAATAGCCAAAAGTAAGAAACAACCTAGATGTGTGCCACAAAATAAATGGTAAAGCAAAAGGCATTAATATGCACAGCTACAAAGCAAAATGAAATCTTGATACATCTGACAACACAGAATAACTGAAAGCATGCTAAATGGGGAAAAAAAGGGTTAGAGATAACAGCCATTAGCGGAGAAAATTACAGGGCTGACATGCTACCCAACATTCTACTCTAGCTAAACAAAGAGAAAAGAAGATATTGAATGATCCTGTGTATATGAACTACTTAAGACAGACAAACCTAGAAACAGAGAGTAGAACAAAAGTCACCAGAGGTAGGGATGAGGACTTACTGTTTAACAGGTACAGATTTTCAGCTGAGGATAATGAAATAGGGAAGATAGATAGTGGTGATAATTAAGGTTTCAATATAGTGTGAAAATATCTGATATCACCGAATTGTGTGCTTAAAAAATAGTTAAAATAGTAAATTTGATCTTGTGTGTATTTTACCACAATTTTTTAAAAAATCACCAAAACTAGCATCTGGGTTCTCTGGAAAATGAATTGGAATAAGTAGGAGCAAATGGCAGGTACTATGTGAGGGAGTTACGGCAGTAGCCCAGGCCTGAGTTGGGGGCACGGGGTGCGGTCTAACAGAAAGTTGGTGGTAAGATTTCCCTTACTGTCTTTTCTGGAAGGGTACTAAGGAGGTGAGGCGCTCAATGTTTTAGAAGGTAGAATGAATCTCACATTTAATCCAGATAACCACAAACCATCATAGGCATAGAGGGTGGAATAAAAATGGAGTAATACTTCATTTATGTTTTCTACCACCAGCTACTGTTGTAGCTAACTGTACTTTCTTCTTTAATTCTCCTAATAGCTTTCTGTGTGGTTCTATCCACGAGGGTGTCTGCCTCTTACACATAACTATTAAACATAAGAAGTGAGGCCAGTGTGCTAAACGTTTAAATAACAGTATTTCAAAACTTAGGATGAAAAAGACTATACTTTCTTATGTTGATCATACATTGAAATAATCATATTTTGGTTCTATCCACGAGGGTGTCTGCCTCTTACACATAACTATTAAGCATAAGAAGCGAGGCCAGTGTGCTAAACGTTTAAATAACAGTATTTCAAAACTTAGGATGAAAAAGACTATACTTTCTTATGTTGATCATACATTGAAATAATCATATTTTGTTTGTCTAACTAAATAAAATATTATCAAGATATACCAGAAATAACCAGTGGTTAGTATATCAAAATTTTTTGATGTTGTACCACTATTGACTAAAATATTAGGGACTACTAATTGCTTATTCTCCTCTGATGTCCATAATATTATACTGTTTCTCTCCTATTTTCTGATTGTCATGTCATTTCTGTTCCTCATCTTACCTCTAGCCATGAAAATAACATGAAGATAAAGGTTATTTATCTCTTTTTTCTCCAAATGCCATCAATTACAGTCCTAGAAATAGGGTGTATAGCATGTAAGAAGATCACATGAATTAGATTTCTATGCTATTGTGAACACTAACAAGATAGATAAATGTATCATCTTCATGGCCTCTAATGTAATAGATAGCTGTGTAAGTAGTTGAAATGAGAGAACTGGCTTAGGTTGTCTGTGTCTTTTAAGGCAGAAGGGTGGCTGGAGTAGAGATGAAGAAACCACCTTCAACCTAACGCCTTATTACCAGATATACCAAATATCCAGATTAAGAATGTACTGCCCTTGTGATTCTCCTAAATGCAACTTAGAGCTATGTTTCCCTTTGATAACATGTATTTCCTGCTTGTTTTTTCTTGTGATAAACTTACTCAACCTTCAAAGGTCAGTTTAAGGGCATTCTCTGTGAAGCCTTTTCTGATTTCTGCAATAGTGGGAGCCTTTGTCCCTAGTCTATTAATAAATCAGTTAATTAACTTAGTCAGGTTAATCAGAGAAGGTCACTAAAATGGAAAGCTGCTAAGAAATTATTTACTTAACAACTCTTTTAATTAACTTGAAACACAATTTACATTGTCATCTTCTAGGGAAGGCCAAAGCCTTTGACCATGAAATTGAAACTCTGAGTAGTCTTTCTTGTGACAGATACAACCATATTTCCTGTTAATTTTAGTTTCCTTCTATTTGAACACACACAAGATTCTTGCAAAACAACTGGAGTACAAAATCCATAGAGTTTGTATGTTTCACCTGCCTTGGCCAAACTTTATTATTACCTTCACCCACATGTTTTGGCAGACATTTTAAATAGTTATGCTCTTGAAATTTACCCAGTTTTCCACTTAATTTTCAACACAACAGCTTTTCTTCTTTGTGTTTCATTGCTTTATGTAATCTCCATCTTCAAAAACAAGTACGTGGCATAGCAACTTTGAGAACAAAATTAACATCATAACATGACAGGATAAGAGTGAAGCACATCAGTGTATAATAAAAAGTGCCATGTAGCGAGGCACTGGTGGCTTAAGCCTGTAATCCTGGCTACTCAAGAGTGTGAGATATGAGGATCGTGGTTCAAAGCCAGCTCAAGTAGAAAAGTCCCTGAGAGACTCTTATCTCCAATTAACCACTCAAAATCAGAAGTGGCACTGTGCCTCAAGTTGGTAAAGCACTAGCCTTGAGCACAAAGAGGCTCAGGGACAGCGCCTAGGCCCTGAGTTCAAGCCTCACACTGACCAAAAAAAAAAAAAAAGAAGCATCATTTTATCTTTGAACTGTATCTATACTTTGGGTTAAAAGAGCAGAAAATGCCAGTTAATCCTAAATTGTTAAGCATGTGCTGATTAAGTGACAAGTAGTTGAGAATTGTAACTCTAGAATATTTTTGTATTGAAATGTAATCATTTATGTCCATTTATCTACTAGTCTTTAATTAAGGACCAGGGCTTTATTTAGTAAATGCTTAATAGAAATCTAGGCGAGCAAATGATTTATGTCCATAGCACCTATTTCTATACCTTCTTATGTTTTTCTCATTTTTAAAAAATAATTTTCTCTTAAAGCTCTAGTTATTTAGATTATATCCTATTTTGAGGCTTAGCCATAATCCCATTTCCTCGTCAAATTAATTCCTAACCATTTCATTTAAAAGGGTTATGCTACCAAACATATTGTGTTGTCTTATGTTTTTAATTATTAGGTATCTATCCTATCTCTCCCTCCATTAAATTAGGGCCATAGTCACGTTCTGTTCCAACAATGACATTCATATGGCTACTGATGTTCACTGCAATCTGAAAAGATTACTTATCTTACCAGGAGTATATAATTTGTGATCATATGAGTCACAGTTAAGCATTTATTTTTTTAACAACTTTTTTGGATAGTATGTTCCATAGAAAAAAAATAAATAGGTCACATTTTAGAAATAATACAATTCTTAATGATTTGGCTATGAATATAAAACTAGTGGTAAATTCAAAACTCTGAGATTGTGCCAAGAACCAAATTGGCCTGAGTTCAAATCATGCCTTTGCCAGTTTCTACTTCTATCCTTAGACTTCATAAATTCCTTTAGCTCTAGTCTTCTGAAGAGGTGGGGGAGAGTCAGAGAGAGGGGAGAGGGAGAGGAAGAGAAAGATTTTTGTTTCCTTTTTAGAGTTAGATATAAGGCAAATACTATTGATATAACACTCTGAAGAAAGTATGTTGCAATGAAAAGTTAGATTTCCAGGGCTGGGAAAGTGGCTTAGTGGTAGAGTGCTTGCCTAGCATGCATGAAACTCTGGGTTTGATTCTTCAGCTCTACATAAACAGAAAAATCTGGAAGGGGTGCTGTGGCTCAAGTGGTAGAGTGCTAACCTTGAGCAAAGCAACACAGGTACAGTGCCCAGGTCCTGAGTTCCCCCCAGGACCAGCACAAAAAATTACTAGATTTCCATGCACTAGAACAATAAAAACATTTGCTTCTAGAAAACAATGTAGATTATTAGATAAGAATTATGATATCAATAAGAACCTTCACTGATGTAAGACTTTTGTTGTGTGTGCTGGTGCTAGGATTTGAACTCAGGGTCTCGCACTCTCATTTGCTTGGCTTAGTGGACCTTTTCACTCACTCTACCAGTGAGCCACTCCTCCAGTTTCAGAACTTTCTTTTTGAAGTTAACAAGAATGTTAGTGGAATGTTCATCGAACACTTCTGTTTCTGTACCACACAGTGTTGTAATTCTTGATTTGGGCTGCTTTTCCAGGGACCAATTTTGTTCTTTGTCATTGAAAAATATTATTGTTATCTCTAAGTAGTTGTACAATGGAGTGGCCATTCAACAAAGCAGTTTATGAATACAGTGTGTCTTGATCACTGTCTATCTCCATATGAATTTAAGATGTTTCCATGGCTTTACATGATGAAGTTATGCACCTGGAGTTATCTCTTTCTTTTCAGAGAGTCTGGCCCACAGACTTCTTTGCCCAGACACAGAAGCATAAAATAATAAACCATCTGTATTGAAAGTCATTTTCATGAAACACAAATACAAAGATTGTTTTTCTTTGCAGCTGCTTCCCACAAAAGAAGCTGTTATTCTTGCTAACAGCCTAAGTGTATGTGAATGTCCCCGATTTGAGTTGCTACAGCAAAAGCACAAGGATGACAGGAAAAACTCAGTTGAACACGAGCTCTTCAGACACGGTAATACAAATGGATGGTGTTTCTAAGCTTTAAGTCATCCAATTTGCTAATTATTTTCTTGTTTTTCAGTTTCTCACTTTATTGGTGGTACTGGAGTTTAAACTCAGGGTCTGTCATTAGGCACATTCTCACCTTTCCCCATTTTCAACCCTTATTAACTATTTTCATATCATTTTAATACTTATTATTTTTATCAACACAGGAGATTTGCTTCAAGCCATTATGTTTCATACTTACCAGTGTAGTAATACACCACAACCTTGTTATATATTGATT
The DNA here is from genome assembly GCF_019054845.1 of Dipodomys spectabilis. NCBI lineage: Eukaryota > Metazoa > Chordata > Mammalia > Rodentia > Heteromyidae > Dipodomys > Dipodomys spectabilis. The sequence goes on from NW_024870750.1 coordinate 4,793,601, forward strand.
TACCCACACTGTCAACTAATGCGTTAGCATTAATAGGAGGAGACTTACCTGTTACTAAGATGTTTACTTAGAATGTTTAGTCCAGCTTACATACACTTCACAGCCTGCTTTTGTTCATTATGGCATGTCAAAAATAAACTCAACATGTGTATGTATATGTTTAGATACATATGAGTACATATATTAGTTAGAGACAACTATAAGAAAAAGACAAGAGAATTTGGCCCATATATGCAATAGGCAGATAAAACATTCTGAAGATAGGATTTTTATTGAGTCTTCTTAATGTAAAATGATAAAGAAACCAAGGTAAACTTTAAAACCAGCAAGATAAATTGTGAAGTGTATGGATTTTTTCAATAAGTTTTCTTCTAGAAAATAAACTTGGGGCATTTTAATTTATGCATTCATCAGTGGTTTGAATCCATGCAATGGCTTGAATACACGTAAATATAAATATAAGAAACAATTTGTGGAACAACTCTAGGAAAGTTTACCCACAGCCTAGGGTAAAAGACTAGTTCACCATGTCTGTTGTCTCTTACCTCCAACATTTCTGCTGTTCATTCTTCAGTTCTTCAAGCTTTTATTGAATGTTTACCATATGTTTAGGTATCGGTAGGTGATAGGAATATAGTTCATGTAAATTCAACAGTTTTTCCTTATGGTGTTTACAAATATTAATGATCACATATAAGTGTGAAATTATAATTATCATAAGGGCTGTAACCTGAAGTCAATGCACAGTATCAAAAAAGATATAATGGAGAAAACGGATCAGGTCAGACATTAAGGATCACCTAGTCTTTGATCTCAGCCATCAAACCTATTGAGAATTGGAGGGATACACATTTGGGGTATACCTATCTAGAGGGTTCCCACTGTCGTGGGAGATATGGCACTCAATGGTAGAATACTCATTCTAGCATATGTGAAGTCCTGGGTTTGAGACCTACCATCGCCAAAAAAAATAGTGACTTAATTTTAAAAGATGACATTCTAGGATCCAGATTATAGTTCTGCTAGGATGATTTATAGTGAACTATAAATTATGTGTGTCATGCAGTCCTTCAGTTAATAACGATCAGAAAATTAAGCTAATTAAGAACTCCTTACTTGGAAAAACTATCTGCTGCTTTTAAAGTCATTCTTCCTCAGTCTCATTTTTACTTGATCTTACTCAAAGGCAAGAAGTGATTCCATTCCCATCTTAAAAAGTTATATTCTCCTATAACATGCTTTCTAAGACAATTAGGTTCCCCTAATTTATATTTCATCTTATATGTAGTAAAAAAATAATCACTTATATTATTAAATACAAGAAGCATTTTTATTAACTGAGTGAAAATTAATCTGTCTCATTAGTGCCTATCATGTAATTTAAATGATAGGTGGCACTAAAATGCTTATCTACTAAATAGATGAGCATTTCTTTTTTCCTTTAGAGTCTTTAAATCTTCAGAATTCACTAAATCTTGGTATCTCTCCAAGCAATGGATCTAAAAGCATCATTTCTAATCATTTTCTCTTCCTTCATATTTAGGGATCCTCCTCATTACGAAAGTTTTTCTTGGCCAGACTGTTCAGGCTCATGAACAAGACTCCATCACTCAAGCCAACTATCCTCTGGTTAATTCAGTTTACATCCCTCAGAAGTATATACTAAGTATGTCTGTCAGAAAATGAATGAACTCTCATCTCTCTGAATACAGAACATGTATATTTAAGCTAATACTAGCTTATAACTTAAACATCTGCCTCAAAAAAGGTTTTTAAACTTTTCTATAAAAATCTGTTTGTGGCTGTTAATATTTTTTTGTTCCCTACTGCAATGATCCTTATTTGTATGTGTACGTAGTTCACAATTATAAGGTTGTAATTAAGTGTATTCCCACACATAATCATCCGTAGGTATTTGTGGGAAATCGGTCCTAGGGCCACGCCTCAGCCATGAAAATCTAAATCTGTGGATACTCCTGTCCTTCGTATAAAATGGCAAAGCATTTGCACATGGCATATATACTTTTCCTGTATACCATAAATACTTTCTATACTACTGATCACACATGAACACATTATAAATCCTATGCTAATATATTGTTTAGAAAATAATGACAAAAATTCTGTGTATTCCGTATACTTTTTAAAATATTTTACCTTCATTTCGATCTTGATTACACATGAATAGGCATATGCTAATTTTCAAAAGTTAAAAAAATGACAAAGATTTTAGAGTACTACATTTGTTTAAAAACCATATGGCCTTCTAAAGTATTTCACTGGCAGCTGGCCATGTCTGTAATCCTAGCAACTTTGTAGTCTGAGAGCAGAAGGATCACAGTTAAGCCCAGCCCAGGAAGAAAATTTTCAGAGATTTTTATCATGAAAATAACCAGCAAAACACAGGGCTAGAGGTGTGCGGTTCAAGTAGTAGAGTACCACCGTAGCAAGCTTAAGGCAGGTCCTAAGTTCAAACCCAAGTTTAACTATGACTACCACCCCATAAAAATAAAGCACATCCTTTATTCAGAAACAAAGTGAAAAACTATAAAAAGAACATGAGTAAAATTAAACCCAATAGTCTATGTAGTAAAATTAAAGAATTCTTTTTAAAGGAGTGAAAAGTTTTTCTCATTTATAAACTCAGTAATCGGAAGTTATTGAGAACCAACTTACTATAACATATTTAATCTCTGCAAGAGTGAAAAGCTGTATTTTATTTTGAGTGTTTTGCTCGTTTTTGTGTTTACTCCAGATTCTGTCTCAGAACAAAGAAATTGTGATTGTGGCTTTCGACAGTGCAAGTGGTTTGTCTTTGATCATGAACTCGTTTTGCCAGAATACATTGTTGAATATGAGTATATTACAATGGTATGAATTGTTGTAAAGTTTTAAAAACACGCATTTCTTAAGTGGGAACAGAATAGCAATTTGAAGTCTAATCATGATGTCTAGTCTATATTTTATCTGTGAATGAGTGAGAGCCTGCTCTGTGTCTGCGTGTGCATGTATAATGGCTGGTCAGTGTATAATGGCTGGTCAGTGATGGTCTTAGTTTTCAAAACAAGTCATTATAACACTTAAGTATTTTTATTCTGCAGTTATATATGGGAGTAATATACAGCTGTAGTCTCACTGGAAAAGGTCCAACCATATTGAAGATTATAGAGTAAACATGAAAATTTGTCTTTCACTTTAGGCCCCCACCACACCTTCTCACCAAGGTATCAACTGTTAGCAGGTTGCTTTCAATCATTTTTCTATTCATTTACATATGTAACAACACCATTTTACACACTCATTTCTCGGCTCTTTCTTCTAGAATATTTTCACTCACCATTGCCTTCTAGACAGTTAATTTGATCTGCTACTACATATTTGGTTTCTCAGCATTTATTAAATATTCTTATTTAATGAAGTGTCTACCCTATTTTTTTCTTTTATCATAAATGCCTATTCTACTAGATTAAAAAAAATTCTCTGATAAACTATTTGGGTTCCTTTAACTTTTACAGCTATTTCTCCCTGTATCTCTTGCTCATCCATCACAATTCTTACTGCAGTTACTTATTTTCCTGATAATTAGCTAGAATATCTTTCTGCTCTTTCATTTATCCACTCTAAGCATCAAGTTTCTTTGCATTTGTCATCGGAGTGGCTATCTCCTGAATATGTTTTGGCTAGAGATTACCTTTTTTGCTCCTAGTTCAATTCCTCTGGTTTATGTGTCACCATTTCCAGCCTTTGTTGGGGCACTCTCCTCTGTGGAAATATTGCTAACTTATCTCAAGAAATTTTCACTAAATGGAAGTAGATACCTCCATGCCTAGTCTACAATCGTAATCTGCTCTCACAGACTTTCTATTTTTATTTTGTTCATCATAGATATTACTGTATAATTGAAAAATTTACCCATCTTTTCCATATAGCCCATTTGTTTTTCAAAATGATAAATCAACTGGATTTTCAATATTTTTAATAATCTTTTTTAGGCCAAGGCTCACTCTTTATTTTCTTCACTCAACAATGCCATTCTAGAAGAAAGCAAGAAATTTTCAGAAGGATCAGTATTATCCCAAGATTTGAAGTTTGATGATGAAGTTATGAAAATGGAACCCAGGATTAAGCCCCGAACAAAACTTATGGCTTTAGATGATAAAACAATAGTTTCTCTTGCAAAGACCAACATTTACAGTCATATTGTGGTAAGTAATAGGAGGAAAGAAATTTGGAGAAAGGAAATTTATATTTTAAATTTGAATGTAGCACTAGATATGAAGTCTAAAGATAGATACAAGGCCAGCTACCTAATAATACCAGCTGCACTGGACATTGATCAAACGAACTAAGCAAATCAATGGCAGCGATAGGAGGGAGGGAACGAGTGGGAAAGAGGGAACAGCTGATGCTATGCAAAATGAAAGAAATATGCATATCCACCCGATGTGGAAGAAATAACTGTATTGTCAAAGCTCGTAGAACTCATAAATGTTATAGACCACGATAGACAATTTGCCCCATGAAAGTTAGAATGTGTTTGTGACTTTAACTAAGCATCACTATCCCGCAATACTGTGAAATTTAGGAAATTATGTAACCACTTAATCACAATAAATTATTTGGAAAAAATTTTAAAAATAAATAACATTAAGAGAATACCAATAAGAAAATCAAATCCAATGTGTGATGTTAAAAGATAAATATAGTTTATAATGGCATCCCTGACTCTGATTCTTGATTGCTATGAATTCTCCGATAAATACCTTCACCCATCAAACTATTTCCTATTAAAGAATTTCGTGCCAATTACTAATAAACTGACCAAGTGAGGATAGGGATAGTTTAACTTCTTCCTTCCCTATGTGGATCCCTTTAATGTCTTTTTATTGCCTTATTGCCCTGGCTAAGGGTTCCAGGACTGTATTGAAGAGGAGTGGAGACAGTGGGCATCATTGCCTTGTTCCTGATTTTAGGAGAATTGGTTGTATTTTTTCCCCATTAAATATCATATTAGCTATTGGTTTGTCAAATATAGCTTTTATTGTTTTAAGGAATGTTCCTTCTATTACTATTTTCTCCAGAGCTTTTAACATGAATGAATGTTGTATCTTATCAAAAGCCTTTTCTGCTTCAATGGAGACAATCATGTGATTCTTGACCTTGGATCTGTTGGTGTATTGGATTACATTTATTGATTTACGTGTGTTAAACCATCCCTGCATCTCTGGGATGAAGCCCACCTGGTCGTAGTGTATGATTTTTTTAATGTGTTTCTGGATTCTATTAACTAGAATTTTGTTAAGGATCTTTGCATCTGTGTTCATCAAGGAGATTGGTCTGTAGTTCTCTTTTTTTGTTGGGTCTTTGCCTGGTTTGGAGATGAGTGTGATATTGGCATCATAGAATGAGTTTGGGATAGCTCCCTCTTTTTCTATTTCTCTGAAGAGCTTGAGGAGTATAGGTATTAGTTCTTCTTTAAAGGTTTTATAGAATTCTGTTGTGAATCCATCTGGACCTGGGCTTTTCCTTGTTGGAAGACTTCTGATTGCTTCCTGTATCTGGTTATGATATTGGCTTATTTAATTGATTTATTTCTTTGCTCAGTTTGGGCAACTTGCAGTTTTCTAAAAATGCATCCATTTCTGCTAGGTTTTCTTTCTTTAGAGAGTATAACTTTTGAAAATAGTCCCTTATAATTGTTTGGATATCTTGGGTACTTGTTGTGATTTTTCCCGTGGCATCCTTGATCTTGTTAATTTGGGTTTTCTCTCTTCTTTTTTAAATTAATCTTGCCAAAGGTCCATCAATTTTATTTATTTTTTCAGAGAACCAGCTTTTTGTTTTATTAATTTTATTTATAATTTTCCTATTCTCTATCTTGTTAATTTCCGCTCTTAATTTGATTATCCGGCTCCATCTAGTAACTTTAGGTTCCATTTTTTTTCATGTTTTTCTAGCAGTTTTAATTGCAACATGAGATTACTTACTTTGTCTGTCTCTATTTTCTTGATGTGGGTGATAAATTTGCCCCTCAGGAATGCTTTTGCTGTGTCCTACAAGTTTCTTTGTGATGTGTCTTCATTTTCACTGAATAATTTCTTCTTTATATTATTTATTTTATTTATTTATATTATATTATTTCACTTTATAATTTCTTCTTTAATTTTTTCTGTTATGCAGGTGTTGCTTAGAAGTATGCTGTTCAATTTCCATGTATTTGAGTAATTTCTGCAATATGCTTTGTTATTGAGAACTAGCTTGATTCTACTGTGGTCGGATAGGATACAAGGGATTATGTCAATCCCCTAGTATTTGTTGCACGAACTATGATATGGTCTATTTTGGAGAAAGTTCAATGAGCTGCTGAGAAGAACATGTACTGTGTCATTTTAGGGTGAAGGGGTCTCTGTGCAGGTTATGAGCGCTGAGGTTTGTCTCTGTTTGCACTCTCCGGATCAGCACCAGTACCTTGCAGGTCTTCTGCACTGGCATTCTGTGTAGTTCTGGGGTTCCCAGTTCTGTGTAGTTTGTAGGGCCAAGTAGCTTTGGTGGGATGGAGCCCATCTGCTCACGGAGGAAGGGTCTTTGTGTAGGCTCTGGGCTTCGAGGTTTCTCTGTTCACCTGGATCAGCAGGTCAAACACTGGTACCTCAGGCCTCTTCTGCGTGGGTGATCTGCAGACAACCCCCTGTGTCTCTGGGACTCCGGCAGCCCCCTGCCCGGCGGGGTTGGCCAGGGCCTGGTACGTTGCCCACAGCCAGTAAAGGTTGGGGGAGGGTCTTTGTGCTTCTCTGTTCTGAAATTCTTCCTTGTCTTTCTTTCTTGTTTTTATCCACCACCTGTTTCTCTCTGGTTCTTTTGTTGTTGTTGTCAGTCTTTTGGGGAAATTAAGCGTTAGAACTCGAACTCTCTTTTTGGTTGGAGAGAGCTGTCATGTTTTCCTACTGTCCCGTCGCCATCTTGGCCTCCCTTCCATCTTAATGTTATTTAAAATGACTACTTTCTCATTCTGTGTCAAATCAGCTTGTGCAATTATTTGAAACATTTTAGATATTCATACTTCAGTATGATGTAGAATGTAATATTAATTTGCATTTATTTCAGAGCCTAAATCTACATGGAAACAGTCTGAGTAAACTGAGAGATCTCGCCAAGTTAACATGGCTTCGAAAACTGAACATTAGCTTTAATGAATTTACTTGTTTAGATGATGTATACCACTTGGTAAGCACTAGCTTTTGAAACCTAAAAAAAGGTGAACTTATAGAAGCAGAGTAAAAATGCTGGTTGTCAGGGCCTGAGAGGAGGGAACTATGGGAAGATGTTAGTCAAAAGAGCAAAACTTTCAAGCTGGGTGTCAGTAGCTCAGGCTTATAATCCTAGCTACTCAGAAGACTGGATGAGGATCGAAGTTCAAAGCCAGCCCAGGCAGGAAAGTCCAAGACTCTTTATCTCCAGTTAACCACCCAGAAATGGAGCTTTGGCTGAAGTGGCAGAGCACTAGTCTTGAGTGTAAAAAGCCCAAAGAAAGCACCCAAGCCCTGAATCCAAGTCCCTGGACTGGCACCAAAAGAAAAAAAAGGAAAAAAAAAGGACAAACTTTAAAGTTCTGCGTATCTGATGCACAACATGGGTGATAGTGATTGTGTTCATTAACTTGATTGTAGTTATACAATTCCATAGCATAATCTTACCAAATCATCCCATTTATATAACTTAAATATACTCAAACTAATCTATCAATTTAATTTAAAAAAGATTTGCAAAAAGGACAGCAAAAACTAAATCATAAAACCAAAAGACAAATGATAAATTGGGTTACATATTTTCAAATAACTTCCTTTTAAACATTTCTATTAGCATATATTTGTTTTACATGGAAATGACATCATGATGTTCCTATACATGTCTATAAGTACTCTTATCAAATTTACCCCCTCAGGCTGGGAATGTGGCTCAGTGTAGATGCTGGCCTAGCATACATGAAGCCCCAGGTTCTATTTCTCAGTACCACCACTGTACCAGAAAAAGCCAGAAGTGGTTAAAAAAGTGGTAAAAAAGTGGGTCAAGTGGTAAAAGCACTAGCCTTGAACCCATAGAGACTCAAGGACAGGCCTCAGCCCTGAGTTCAAGCCTCAGGCCAAAAAAAAATACAACACACAGAAACACTACCTACATCATGCTGTTTTCTTTAAAACAGGTCTTAAGTTTAGATCTTTATGCCATCTTCATACACAGATGTAATGTATTTTGGTGTTATTCATCTCCATCGTCCTCTTCCCCTTTGCCCCTCCTGATTGACTCCCCAGTCACACAATTACAGTCATGTTCTCTCTCTCTCCCTCACTTTCGCTCTCTCTATATATATGATATATTACATACATGATACATATATAATAGGTAATGCATATCTGTGTGTATCTCTTAGGTCTAGATTCTACATTTAAGAGGAAATGTGGCATTTGTCCTTCAGAACCTGACTTGCTTTTCTTAATCTTTTTTTTTTTTTTTTTTTTTGTCCGTCCTGGGGCTTGAACTCTGGCCCTGAGCGCTGTCCCTCAGCTCTTCAGCTCAAGGTGAGTGCTCTACCACTTGAGCTAGAGCACCACTTCCAGTTTTCTGGTGGTTTATTGGAGATAAGAGTTTCATGGACTTTCTTGCCTGGGCTGGCTTTGAACCATGATCCTCAGATCTCAGCCTCATGAGTAGCTAGGATTATAGGCGTAAGCTACTGGCCCCAGCATTCTTAATCCATTTTGAACTGTTTTTCTGAAAGGATAACTTTTGTCTTTTTGAGAATACTTAGCTATGTACCAGTGGCTCATGCCTGTAATCCTAGCTACTCATGAGGCTGAGATCTGAGGATCATGGTTCAAAGCCAGCCCAGGTAGAAAAGTCCCCGTGAGACTTTTATCTCCAATTCAACTTTTATCTCCACTCAAAAACCAGAAGTGGTACTGTAGCTCAAGAGGTAGAGCGCTAGCCTTGAGCACAAAAAGGGTCAGTGATAGTGCCTAGGACCTGTGTTCAAGCCCCATGACTGACAAAAAAAAAAAATACAGCACATAGAAACACTACCTACATCATGCTGTTTTCTTTAAAACAAGCCTTAAATTTAGATTTCATTTGCTTAACAAACATATTCCTGGAATATGACTCCTTTGAAATAATACTGTAAAATAATTTCTCAGATGTGGTTTTGAAATGTTCTTTGTTTAATGTCATTTCCATCTCCTTTTGCTTTTGTTTTCCCAGGGTGCTTGTTCTGCACGAGGTGTGGGGTCCCTGTTTACCCTTTATTTTCTAGTTTCCTTCTTCACATGCAATGTTAATCTTTCCCATCTGTTTATCACCCAAGTTGTTTCTCTTTCTGCTTTGGCCTTTCTACCTGACTGTGACATTCATAAATGTTATTTGCCTTACATTTGCTTTCTTACACATCCGACACCAAATATAGTAATGATATGCATAGGCCATGAATTTTGTCCAACTTTTAGTGTCTCTTGTTATATATCATATAAAAGAATAACTACATATGTGGTTCCAGGAGTACAATCTAGCATTCTCTGTTTACATAGGCCCTGGGTCATTCACACTGGTACTCTATGTTACAAGAATACAAATGAGTTAAGAACTACAAAGATGAAATACCTGAAACTCCTTAGGAGGTTTTTTGTGATGTTGACCATTTTTGTGATGTAACTGCTGTATAGGCTTTCTGTGATTATAAGCAAGCTTGTGACATATTTTAAAAACTCTATAAATTCAAGGCATGATCATCAGCTTCAGTTCTGATTGTGTGTGTTACAGTCTAACCTTGAATATTTGGATGCAAGCCACAATCATGTGATAACCCTTGAGGGATTTAGAGGTCTGATGAAACTGAAGCACTTAGACTTGAGCTGGAACCAACTGAAAAAATCTGGTGATGAAATTAATGTGTTGTGCAAACACACCACAAGCCTTCTCACTCTTAATATTCAACACAATCCATGGCAAAAGGTATGCAACAGACATGTTTTTTAAAAAGCAAACACTCAAAGCCATTTTCTCACTACTTTTCTATTTAATAATAGCCAGGAATAGGCAAACTATATTTTTCTACACTTCCTTTAAGCCCTTCCTACATTGAATTCAGTGTACTGATGGAGTGAATTGAAATACTGCTGCAAGAAAATGCTATACTTGCATGTCATTAGAGATTTTATAATCTCTAATAGTTTGAAAGCATTATTGCTTTCAGAGTAATGTCACTATCATTATCATTATCAAGACCTCTAGAGAGTTGATAGATCTGTGTGCCAGAACTTTTTACTGTAATGGGTAATGGCACACAAGAACCAAGAATAACGTGGTTACAGTAATACTACTCAGGAGGAAACATTTTTATTTATGATATATTGAACTTGTTATACTTTGCATTTTGCATTGTTTGTTCTCTATTTTAAGTCCAGAAATCACTTGTCCTCATAAACCTGCATTTTAACACTTACATCATCTTACAAAAGAAGTGTGGTTAAATATTTTTATCCTCATAAAGTATGAGGATAAAACCTTTAATGATATGTTTAGGACTAGCTTCAAAGTTTTTTTCTTTGTGCCAGTCCAGGGGCTTGAACTCAGGGCCTGGGAAAACTGTTTCTGAGCTGTTTTGCTCAAGGCTAGCGCTGTACTATTTGAGCCACAGCACCACTTTCCACTTTTATTTTATTGATGGCTAACTGAACATGAGTCTCATGGACTTTCCTGCCCAGGTGGGCTTTGAACTATGATCCTCAGATAGATCTCAGCCTCTTGAGTAGCTAGGATTACAGGTATCAGTCACCAGAGCCCAGCTTCCAAGTTTTTATATAAGCTTCATTTGTAATTTAAGAGTCTTTTCTGCTAAATTTATGTTTCTTCTTTTATGTTCAGGAAAACTGAATGATGTTTTCTTTTGCCAAAGCAGAATTCTTGGGTGACCACAGAACAATTGTCTCCCTGCTGCCAAATTATATGTGCGGGGCTGGAGATCCGTGCTGAGTTATATATGAAGCTTGTTGGCTTACTGCCGATCTAGACACACAGGAGTTGCTACAGTTGTTCTTTTAATTCTTTTCTCCCGTGGTCACTTTCCAACAGCGCATGTGATCTCCCCTCTTCATACCACAAAATATGAATTCTGTTATAATTTCAACAATTGTTTATTAGCTAACCACTCAGGAGGCTCAGATAGGAAGATGAGTTCAAAGCCAGCCCAGTCTGAAAAATCTGAGTTATCTCCCAACTAGCAAGTAGTAATGACAGAAGGGGAGAAGTGGCTCAAGTGGTAGAACACTAGCTTTGAGCAAAAAAGGGCAAAGCCATGAATTCAAGCCCCAGTACTAGCACACGAGTGCGTGCATGCACGAGCTCACACACACACACACACACACACACACACACACACACACACACACACACGAATAAACAACCAGCCAGTGGCTCATGCCTGTAATCCTAGCTACTCAGGAGGTTAAGATCTGAGGATCAAGGTTTGAAGTTAGCCCAGGCAGGAAAGTCTATGATATTCTTACCTATAATTAACCACCAAAATTCCAGATGTAGAGCTATGGTTCAGGTGGTAGAGCATGAACTTTCAGCAAAAGAAGCTCAGGGACCCGTGCCTAGTTCCTGAGTTTAAGCCCCAGTGCTGGCACAGAAAAAGAAAGAAGGAAGGAAAGAAAGAAAGAAAATAGAAGGAAGGAATGAAGGAAGGAACGAAGGAAGGAACGAAGGAAGGAATAAGGGAGGGAATTAAGCCAAGTCTTTATTTTTAGCCATTCATAGTAAACAAGAAGCTCAGTCTTAATCTACATGGAAAGGAATGAAGAAACACTCCTTTCCATGCCACATGTAATATTTTGTGAAAATTAATTTGTTGCTCTTTTTCCCAAGCCAGCCACATTGAGGCTGAGTGTTATTGGCAGATTAAAAACTCTTAAACATTTAGATGGACTCCCCATTTCTGAAGAAGAAACAACAGCAGCTATGAAATTTATCGCTGGATCAAAGATTAGTCAGGTTAGAGTTTACTCTTTAATGTTTCTTGTGTTATTTGGAACATATAACTAGTATTTCCCATATTGTTTGTTTTGAAAATTTTGTGTTTCCTCCTACCATGTAGTGACATGCCAGGGACTGTTTTTCTGTTTAAATATACTGTACCCCCATTTAATACCAACTGGTGGTATAGATTCTTTTACTTTCTACAGTCTGAATACTACCCCCAAAATGCCTTTAAGGTAACTTTTTTTTCCTAGTCACTTGAACTCACCAGAGTCCTTTATAGAACCCAAGAGAAAATAAGCAACTTTCTGAGGGCAAGATAAGTTTAGAGGCATTGACAATGCATTTAGTAAATTACTTAATATTGACATTAAATGTGTCTGGCAGAAAAGAACAAAATCTATTAGCCTGTGATGAGAGGAAATGCTTTTATTATCCAGATTTAGAATGTTGTTAGGGCTGAGACACCAGTGGCTCATGTTCGTAATTCTACCTATTACTCAGAGGGCTGAATGAAAGTATTCCAGTTTAAAGTCAGCCCAAGAAGACCTTATCTAGAAATGAAGCTGTGGCTCAAATGGTAGACTGCCAGCCTTGAGTGAAAAAACTTAGGGAAAATGCCCAGTCCTTGTGTTCAAACCCTATTACCAGCATTAAAACATTTTTTTAAGAATCCTGTTTGAGTTTGGAGCTGCCATACTTTATTTAGCTCTGAGGTAAAATGCTTGCCCAGGTATATGAGGCCTTGGAGTTTGATCCCTAGAGCTGTGAGGAAAAGGAAAGCTATACTTTAATCAAAGACTCCTATCTCTACTATCAAACTATTTATTTTTTATGGAATACTTGTATATTAATTCCTGAAAAAGCATAACATATCATTTGGGATATATTTTTAAAAAGAGGAAATTTTTTGTTGATAAAAATATAATAAAAGGGGCTGGGAAGGTGGCTCAGTGGTAGAGCGCTTGCCTTGCATGCCTAAGGCCCTGGGTTCGATTCCTCAGCACCACATAAGCAAAAAGAAAAAAGCCAGAAGTGGCACTGTGGCTCAAGAGGTAGAGCGCTAGCCTTGAGCTGAAGAGCTGAGGGACAGCGCCCAGGCCCATAGTTCAGGCCCCACGACTGGACCCAAAAAAGAAAAAGAAAAAAATATATATAATAAACCTGAAGAAGACTTGAAGATTTACTCTACCAGAAATCAAAACCTACTAAAATATTTTAAGACAGTGTGATAGGAATACTGAGTCAAGAAAGTAGACCAACAGAGCTGAATAAAGATATAATATAGACCTGAACATTTGTGGAATCTTGATAAATAACAGAACTAGCCTTTTCTGACCAGAGAGGCTACTTAATGAAAGACATGGGGACATGTATGTTAAGACCTTCACTGCAAAACCCAAAACCAAAACTCCTTTAGAAAATCACCACAGATTATCATTATGCCCTTGAATTAAGGAATAATTTATTAGGCCAGATGCAAAGAGCATAAACCATAAAAGATTGATTTTGTATACATTAAAGCTGATATATCTTCTTCTAAAAAGACATTATAAGGAAAGTAAAAAAACAAAACAAAACAAGATATGTACTAGAAAAAGAAATTTGAAAACAAGTGTCAAAATACAATCTTTGTATATTTAGAATTTATAAGGAAAAAGACAACCAGCTGAAAAACATTGAGGCAAATTATTTGAACAGATAGCTTAATGAAGGAGAAATTGTAACAGCCAGTTAACTTAGGAAAATATTTTTTACCAGTTATTTCCAGTTTTACTTACCGCCAAAAAACTTGTCTTGATATTTAAACAATAGGGCTAGGAAGGTGGCTCAGTGGTAGAGCGCTTGCCTTGCATGCTTGAGGCCCTGGGTTTGATTCCTCAGCACCACATAAGCAAAAAGAAAAAAGCCGGAAGTGGCGCTGTGACTCAAGTGGTAGAGTGTTAGCCTTGAGCTGGAGAGCTGAGGGACATCTCCCAGGCCCAGAGTTCAGGCCCCATGACCGGACCCTAAAAAAAAAAAAATTAACAATATCATATTTCAGCAGGAATATAAAGTAACAATTGTAGTTGTTACGATTAGTTAGTAAAAATAAGTTGGCATTATTATACACATATATACAAACCTCAAGACCTCATACATTGGGCTGGGAAGGTGGCTCAGTGGTAGAGCGCTTGCCTTGCAATTCCTCAGCACCACATAAGCCAGAAGTGGCGTTGTGGTTCAAATGGTAGAGCACTAGCCTTGAGCTGAAGAGCTGAGAGACAGTGCCCAGGCCCAGAGTTCAGGCCCCACGACCGGACCCAAAAAAAAAAGACCTCATACATTGTAAAGAAATTCTCACATATATGGTCCATAATACTATAAATAAAAAAGCAAACCAAACAAACTCAATCAACACCAGTGTTCATGGTCAGGAACTTAAGAATAGTATACAGCAATGACATATGAATAAGCTACAACTACAAACAGAAGCCTAAATGAAGTTTATAAATAAGCTGTTAAGCTATAAAAGCCTATTACATAAAAGTACATTTATTTGGTTATGTACAGCTCAAATATGTGCAAGAGTAAATGATAAATGGCTTATCGATATAAACATGGAACTTCAGAGAAACTAAATGAAAAATTGATATGGGGATTATATCTAAGGGAAAGGCTCAGGATGGGGGCCTGCAGAGAGATTAAGGATATTAGTACTATTTCAGGTGGTAAATAGTTTATGAGTGGATTTATAGGGTGTCTATACTGCAGTAATTCCTTTGAAGTTGTATAAATGTTATCTTATAATAGTTCAATATTTTCAAAAGCAATTAGAAAGAGTGATTAAAATATATGTGGATATTGAATATATTTTAAGGCAAATATTCTATTTATTGGGCTATTTATCTTTGGGAAGCAAAACTTTTTTAACTGTGAACATCTGTATGATCTTTTATTCATCATATGTTTATTATTTTATTAGTTATCTCTCTTGCAGCATTCTAGTTCTAAAGAAGAGAGACCACGAGTACTTAGTATACTGCCTACTGCCAAAATTCTGACACAGATTTCAAGGTTAGGACCATATTTACATCTAAGTGGAAACTGGCACCTAAAGGTAAAGTCTAATGCTATTAAAATTAATGAAAAGGCTAAATTTAAATTGATTTTCTTATTTAGCTTTGATTTGTGTTCATAGTTGAGTCAGAAAATTGAAAAAGATTAAAATAAATACAGTAAGAAAGGAACACTTAAGGTCAATTTTCTTTTTTGGAGGGGTGGGTGGGTCCAGTCTTAAGGCCTGAACTCTGGGCCTGGGCACTGTCCCTCAGCTCTTCAGCTCAAGGCTAGTACTCTACCCCTTGAGCCACAGCACCACTTCCGGCTTTTTTTTTTCTGCTTATGTGATGCTGAGGAATCGAACCCAGGGCATCATGCATGCAAGGCAAGTGCTCTTACTACTGAGCCACCTTCCCAGCCCTTATGGTCAATTTTCTTAGAAAATTTCCAGTATGAAATATAGTATTTTTAATTTTAGTTATAATAATTCAGAATTTATTACCCTTTTTTTTTTTCCAGTCTTGGGGCTTGAACTTAGGGCCTGGGCACTTTCCCTGACCTGCTTTTGCTCAAGACTAACACTCTACCACTTGAGCCACAGCACCGCTTCTGGCTTTTTCTGTTTATGTGGTACTGAGGAATTGAACCCAGGACTTTATGAGTCCTAGGCAAGCACTCTACCACTAAGCTACTTTCCCAATTTATTAACTTTTGTACTTGAAACTTTGTACTCCTTTACCAACAACATCTCTACATATAATGGAGATCATGTAGTGTTTAATTTACAATATAGCCATACCAAGTTGTAAAATTTTATGTAAAATTTTAATGTGTCGATCTTGTTTTGATAATGTTGGAAAGAATTTACAAGATAATGTATTAGAAAAAAATTACATAAGAAATGTACCATATTTCAAAAACTAAAATTGGAAGGTTAAGTGATGGATTGATGTCATAGGAGCTAGTCCTCAACGATAATTGCCATACTATCAGAAATTTGGGATAAAGGTACTCAGTAAACCAAAGGGTAGATTCCAGCAACATGGCAAAATAGGCCAGTCAATTTTAAAGGCTCAAAGCCAGAGAAATAGTTGAAATTCATTTGGCAGGGACAAAGCACTGTAGTCCACACATTTGCCTGAATATACCAAAGTCTTTTCTAGAACCAGTGTGGAAAAATAGAACCTGGGGAAAAGAGAATATAGAAACTTGATAGGAGCTAGCCTAAAAGAAGCTCTTGAAAAATGGGTATTTTATTATGGGATATATTTTGATAGTAAGCTCCAATGCGTCATTGGATGACCCCATGGAGAGTTCTGGAATTAGGGTAGCCTTTAAATTGGTCCCAAGATGGGATGAGAAGCTGAGCCCTTGGTATCTCTCCAGTGTTGGCTATGAGCCAGCCTGAAAAGGAAGGTGACCTTGGGCAAGGTGGCTCTCTGCAGCTGAGTCCATTCCTGAAGGGGCTGTAACAGTAGCAAGTTCTGCCAGCGCAGAACCAACTGCAACAAGCCCTTGGCACAAACAGGAATCTGAATAACACTGTATCCAGACTACAGTAATAGTCCTGTGCAGTTACACTCTTGGCAAATAGTTAAATTTTTTGTAAACTAAGCCATACCTTTAGTTCTTGAAAGAATTATTTTAGTATTTGTTTATCATGTTGGAATTATTTTGTTAGCTTTTTAAATCTAATAACATTGAATTTGCTTACAAGATACAGAAGTAACATACAATGTGAATTATTGTATAGATAACTGCCTTAAATTTAGATGGACAACATCTCTTTGAAATCACCAATTTAGAAAAATTGGAAAATTTGAAATGGGCATCCTTCAGCAATAATAATCTCACTAAAATAGAGGGCTTGGAATCCTGTGTTAATTTGGAAGAGCTCACATTAGACGGGAACTGCATCTCAAAGATAGAAGGTAAGGTACATGGACACACTTAAGTCTTTCAATATGGATGTCTGAATAAGAGCAAAAGATAGAACTTCCAAGAAGATTTGCAGCAGAGAATTCTAAGTAGACACTGATGGGATTTGGGACGAGCTCCCAAATTTAGTGAGCCCAGCAAACTGACTTTTACCTCCTCTGTCTCTCCTCTCCTCTGTAACAAAATGCGTAGAGAATATAACTGGCATGTTCACACTGGAAGGCAAAGCTAAATGAGTGGATCAGTGAGGTATATTTGGAAAAAGACCTAACAATTCTGTTTATTTCACAAAATATGGACTGAAAGTTCTATTTGGAAATTTTAAGACTTTTGCTGAAAATGAAAAGTATATGTCACTAGAGACTGAACATCACATACATTAACACAACCTTTTCTATGTATCCACATAAATTAAGCACACTAACCATGCCCCAATAATGAGAGTACTATATTTTGACTACTTAAAGTTCAGTAGTAACACCTACCTTTCTGAGGCAGAGTGTATAAGAGACCTTTTTCTCCCTTATCTCACCAAGTTTTCAAGATTCTTCATTTCATTTTGGCTTATGCTTATCTGCAGACTAAAAATGTAGCATTTAAAGGAAATGTACTAAATACTTTCTGACTCCTCTTAGCTTTCATTCTTATCATTGTTTAATGTTTTGAATCTGACAAGAAGTTGAATGTGATTTTTAAATTCCATTTAATTATATAGCCTCTTAGAAGTAGATTTCAGCATGTCCTTTGTATGGATAAAGAAATCAAGGCTCAGGAGTTACATAGTTTATCTGTGGTTCCAAATCTAGTAGTGTTACATTTGAAATCCACTATGATTTCAAAGTTCTTATCTTCAGCAAGGTAGTGGTATACCCCTATTATCCCATCATTCAGGAGGCTGAGGTAGGAAGATCACAAGTTCAAGAAAGATAGAGGGAGGGGGAAATGGAGAGGAAAAGGGAAGAAAAGAAAGTTCTGCATTATCCTGCAATTATGAAGTGCATATATTATATAAAGATAATTCAGATTCTGATAATATGGATATTCTAAACTTCTGTCTTAAAAGTACTTTTAGGTGTACAGCAGGATAACTGGGCTAAATTCTTTTTCTATTTTCTAAATTCTCTAATGCAGTTGATTCTGTGAGTAATGCATTTCAGAGTGTCATAATCTAGTTTCTTATTATTAATGCTTTCAAATGAAGACTGGCAATTATTTTGAACTTTGTAGAGTATGGTATTGTAAGTGTAAAAAGAATGTTAATTATATCATATTAATGTTCTTTGAAAGAAAAACTTTCACCCATTTTTTTTTTAGCATCTAGGGACTTTTTGTTAACACCTAAAAAGAATGAATCTACTTGGAAATCCAAAATTCCAAAATTAGAGTTTGATGCATGGAATGAGACTTTATACATATGATTTAAGTCTATCATTTTGAAAAAAGAAAAGGAAAGCAATAATAGTTGGTATTACATAAGCCTTGAAGCCATGTGAACTTAGAAAAAAAAGAAACAAGTAAAAATGACCAGCCGGTTAATTTTTAAATTAACTTCTCAGTTCTGTCTGAATCTTTTCTTGAATCTGCTTATTTTTCTAGGCATTTCCAAACTAACTAAATTAACCCGTCTCAGCCTAAATAATAATCTTCTCACTGGCCTGGAAAAGCATATATTTGAAAACATGCTTCATCTCCACTTCCTTTCTCTTGAGAACAACAGGATCACTTCACTGAGTGGTTTACAAAAAATGTATACGCTGCTTGAATTATACATAAGCAATAACTATATTGCTGTCAATCAAGAGATCTACAATTTAAAGGTAACTTTTTGGGGTAGTAACTTTTTGCTTTTAAAAACATTTATTGCTTATTATCATTATGAAATAATGTAATGTATGTTCACCAAACAGAATTTTGAAAGTGTGAAAAAAATAAGGAATTATTAATCATATTTTGTATGTCATATTCTAATATATATTGTATTATGTGCTTAATATTTTATATTATGTTACATATTTATACATTATTATATTAACATATATTATATAATATATAGTTTAATAAGTTAGTGAAATATATTTTAGTAAATATATTCCATATATTTACTAATATATATGTTATATATTACTAATATATTTACTAAAATATATACCTATATGTGTATGTGTGTTTGTGTATAATTATAATGACACCAATCTTCACTCTGATAACTTCTGGCTTAATTTTATTAGTGCTCATTAATTGCACAAAGGAGTTTCATAGTGATATTTCCTTATAGTCATATGATATAATTTGATTATATTCATCTCCATTATCATCTTTTATCTCCCATTCAGAACTTTACTTTCATATTCTTTTTTCCTCTCTAAACTCTATATGAGAGAAAACGTGATAGTTGTCTAGCATTTTACTTATTTCACTAATTTCACATTTTCCTAAAATGACATAATTACATTTTGGTCCAACATTCATATATACCACATTTTAATTATTTATTTATGAGCATCTAGACTGATTTCCTATTGTCAATAGTTCTACAATAAACATAAAGTTAGCTGGTTTAAATTCTTTAGGTTTATACCCAGAAGTGGTATAGCTGGATCAAACAGTATGGTTAGCCAATGTTATTCACAGATTTTATTGCATGCAATTTTCACCAAGGTTGGTCAAACCTTCCTATGCATATTTCACAACTCAGTTGATACAGAGCTGTCAGTCCTCCATTACCCTAACTGTGCTTAAACTATATGCATCCTGAGCATTCCAGGTTTTCCTCAGCCAAGGTTCTTCTTGGAGCCACATGCCTGTGATTACCCTGGGTCTATTTTTATTCTTTTGAAGATTCTTTATATTGATTTCCACAGTGCGTGCACGAATTGGATTTACATTCCTACCTACAGTGTATATGTAAAGGTTTCTTTCCCCCTGAAACCCTGCCAACATTTGCTGTTGCTTTCTCGATGATAGCCTTTCTAACTGGAGTGAGACAGGATCTCAGTGAAGTTTTTATGTGCACTGCGCTGATGGCTGAAGATATTGAACATTTTTTCATGTGTTTCTTGACCGTTCATTCAGACCTTACATTTGAACAGTGCCTGTTCAATTCATCTGTCCATTCATTTTATATATTACATGTTCTTTTTGGTATTTAACTTTTCAACTGTTTATAAAATGTTCTGGGTATTCATTCCCAGCAAAGATCTTCCTTTTTGTAAGATGCCATGCAATCCCATCTGTCAATTTCTGCTATTTCCTGAGCTATTGAAGTCATTTTTGGAAAGCCATTGCTTATGCCTAGATCCCTTACATCTTCCTCCAGTCATTTCAGAATTTCAGGTCTCATTTGTCATTAAGGTCTTTGATCCATTTTGAGTTGATTTTTGTACAAGATGAGAGAAAGAAATCATTTTGGTTTACATATAGATTTCCGGTTTTACCAATACCAGTTGTTTGAGAGCTGTCTTCTGCAACTTATGTGTTTGGCTTCTTTGTCAAAAATCATATAAGCTGTTGCTGTGTGGGTTTATTTTGGAGTCTTCTACTTAATTGACTTACATGTCTGATTTTGTATCAGTACCATGCTATTTTTATTTCTGTGGCTCTATAGTGAACTCCCATTTTTATCTGTGATTCCAACTCTTCCTGCTCACTTTCACGCAGATTTTCTCTCTTTAAAGAAACCACTAAGCTGGGCTGAGGATTTCTATTCAAAGCCAGCCTAGACAGGAAAATCCATGAGACACTATTATCTTCACTGAATCACCAAAAAACCAGAAATGGTGCTGTGGACCAAAGTGGTAGAGCAATAGCCTTGCATGTAAAAGCTCAGGGACAGCTCCCAGGCCGTGAGATTAAGGCCAAAAAGAAAGAAAGAAAAGAAACCACTAACTCAAATTTGTTACAAGCTTTATCAAATGTTGGAACAAAATGGACTGTTTATACAATGCAGAATAGGAATTTGCTTCAAATGCAATGTGTGAGTCATTGTTTCTTAAAGTCAGTGGTCACTTTCTCACACTGAGAGTCTCATATTGACCGCTGTTCCCCGCCCCCCCCGCCCCCCTCCCCCCCCCCCCCCCCCCCCCCCCCCCGGCCCCCAACCAGGACTTTAGCTCCTTACCAAAAGCTTGCCTTCATTTCCTGTCTTTACATAGCCTTCAGCCTCCTCTCCATCCTGTTCCCTCAATATCATTTCTAAAGCCAAAGAGGCAACCTCATCATCCATATCAGCAACAGAATGAACCTTTTTACTTGTACATTACTCCCTTTGATTTAATCTTTCTTATCCACATGTACTCAGGGATTTCTTTTTAAAGAAGTATATCAAATTGTCTGGCCTAACAAGAAAACACATTTCTCCTATATAATTCTTCTATTCTCTCAGAAGCCAAAAAGCATATCTGCTTTATCTCTTTTCAAACGACAGCATCTTCCATTCCAATTTAATCTGTTTACATACAGCATACAAACATACCATTTAAATAAGTCAATATTCCATAAACAAAGTATATTGTCTTAAACATATCCAAGCTCCCACTAAGTCTTTACTACTGATATATAAAGCATTTAATACCAGGGGATTCTGATCATATAACACAGTCCAGAGAAATACTACCCAGAATCACACCTTAGTGATTGAAAAGGATAACCCTCCCACTTAATATATAATCTATGTATCTTATTACCTAGACATTATGCAACTTGGTCATCCTAGATCTGTATGGAAACATTATTATATGGAATCAAGAAAATTACCGGTTGTTTGTAATATTTCATCTTCCAGAACTGAAAGCTTTAGATGGCATCGCAATTGTAAGTAGTTTTATGACTCATCTCATTTGTTGGTTCACTTTACTTATTATGCTTATTAAAACCTCGGTATCCCAAGCTCATTTTAGACCTGGACTTTATATATTTTTTTTTAATCTGGCAAATTTGTTGAGATGGAAAGGGAGAAAAGATACTGTTTTACATTTGCACCCACCAAATGCAATGCTTTAAAAATAAAGAACAAGGCCTGGGACATAGCTCTGTGGCAGAGTGCTTGCCTAATATATGTGAAGCCCTGGGTTTGATCCCAGCACTGCAAACAAAACATAAATGGCACAATTTTATGGAATGCCATAGAAAAACTGTGCTCAGCAATCCTTTCATCTTTATGAGCCTAAAAACATTTTCTATTTCCTGGGAAAATATAGTTGTTAATATTTAAGGATAATAGATTGAAACCAACAAATTTACTGTATGATGATAATATTGCTAAAAGTGGTAATGAAAGGCACAGAACTTAGGACTCAATACAAAAACAACATATGGAGACACGGGTTTGTAACAAATGCATACAGAGATTCTTGTAACATGTAACAAGGTGAGTGCAGATGTATAAAGAATAAAAGTTTCCCTGTACAATATTCCCTACCTCCAATTAAACAACAAAACTCATCAGATTGTATAGAAAACTGAAATCATTCTGGATTATTTAGTACGCTGAGATGCTCTAAAAAGATTACTAATCTTAGCTTCCTTCTTTTCAGGACCTTCTTTTTTTCAGGGCCTTCCCCTAAATGGAGAGTCTAAAACATTGTGTAATAAATACAAATTCTCTAGAATATTGTCTGGTAGGTTTTGTTTAGGTAGCTTTCATTGAGAGATGTTCCAAAAATCATCTTTTGAGCATCATTTGGAAGGCCTCATAACACGAAATAAGTGTAGGGGAAACAAATTTCAGAGCTAAGTGTAGGAAACGAATATTGGTTCTGCTCCCTGAGCATGGATTTAACACCTAGAAACTCAGGATCAAATTTATGATTTTTAAAAATGTTTTTATTGTAAAGGTGATGTATAGCAGAGTTACAGTATAGAAGCTGGGTAATGAGTACATTTCTTTTTGAACAATGTCACCTCTTTCCTCATTTAAATTTAGATTTAATAATAGAAACTCAATGGGATCTTAGTCTCTCCATTACTATATCCCTATTTTTTACCTCATATCTTATATTGTTCTAGATATTAATCTGCCTTATTTAAATGACTTATACTTTTGTTATATGTGCTTCTGGTAAGCTGCTAGAAATTCTTTGTGCCATGAGGTATAACATGAATTAGTAAAAGTGCTTGAAGAGTAGACCAACCATATGGGAGGCAATGGAAATGCATTGAAGACTTTTCAATTAGTGTAATGATATATTCAAAACTACATAGTAAGAAAGTTTATCCCATGCAGTATTTACTGTGTCCAAGAGAAGCACAGTAAAAACTACTAGAATAGTCTAGGGGTAAAGTGTTAAGAACCTGAAACAGGAGGAGGTGACTTTTAAAACAGCTGAAAAATAAGAAAAATACTAGGGAAAACTGACAGAATTTGCCAGCCCAAGAGCAAGGATAAGGAAGAATTAAGAGATGTCTACAAGGTTTGAGTCTATGCCAACAAAATACTAACTGGTCATAAGTAGAGAAAGAAAAGCTGTTTTCAGGAATACAGTGAATAATATTAGATACACCAGGTTTTATATAGAGACATCAGGCGGTTGAAATCACAAGACTAAATATGAATATGGAAATTTACATTATGTTAAACTTAGAAGGAATTTGAAAAAAGTTAGCCATTTAAAATACAGGAGTAGAGAAAGCAAGGAAATCCGAGACTCATAATTTTACTTAGGATACATAAATAGGAAAGAAGCCATGGAAGGGATGCAGAGTAGGTAAAGGAACAACATAATTCTAGAATTTTTGAGATACAAATGGGCTTTGAAAATGACATAGGGTCACACCATTTCTAGATAAGCACAAGGAACTATAGAGAAGTTAATTGAAGTTATGTGACTCAATCCAAATTATATGACTCCTTAATAGTAAATCATGGACAGCTGTGCCTCATTGTCAATCTGTCCAAAACTTTGTAGAAAGGTAATCACAGTGCTTTCTTTGGAGTTAAGGGAAGACATGGACATCAAAGCGCTGAAGAGTGATTTGGGTAGCATGCTTTCATTATATGCCTTCTTCCTCAGTGCTTCTGTTTTAAAGAGACTAACTTTGCATTAGCAATGTGTATTCAAATACGAAGTCTTGTGAGATGTGGCATGAGGAAGGGAATTTGAGTAAATGTAGATCAAATGACTACTCAGTTTTATGGAGGTCAAGCTCAACCACTTGTCTAAAATAAGGCTGGCAAACTATGGCCCCTGGGCCAAATGTGTCCAGCCACCTGTTTTGTAATAAAATTTTATTGGAATACATTTATACCTAGTTGTTTATATATAGCCCATGACTCTTTTCACGCTACAAAAACAAAAGTAAATACTCATCACAGAGAATCTACAATATTGACCTACTCTCCACAAGAAAAATGCAGAAGTTTTCCACCTCCTGATTTAAAAGAACAGCAATCAAATATTGTTTGCATGATTGTCGAAAATGCAAAACATTTCTAAATATTCCTAAGGCTGAATAAATATGGTTTTTATAACTTATTTTTTAGTAGGTTTCTGATGGCAAATGCCTGTATCCTAGCTAATCAGGAGATCTGTTTCTTTTTTTTTTTTTGGGTCCTGTCGTGAGGCCTGAACTCTGGGCCTGGGCGCTGTCCTTCAGCTCTTCAGCTCAAGGCTAGCGCTCTACCACTTGAGCCAAAGCGCCACTTCCGGGTTTTTTCTTTTTGCTTATGTGGTGCTGAGGAATCGAACCCAGGGCCTCAGGCATGCAAGGCAAGCGCTCTACCACTGAGCCAACTTCCCAGCCCTAATCAGGAGATCTGAAGACTGAGGTTTGAAGCCAGCCTAGGCTAGTTAAATGGAGACTAACTCCATTTAACTAGCAAAAATCCAGAAGTAGAGGTATGGCTCAAATGGTAGAGTACCAGCCTTGAGCAGAAAAGCCAAGTACAAAGACTTCAGTTCAAGCCCCAGTACCACCACAACAACAACAAAAACTACTTTAAGACTGTTATTTAGGATTCAACCAGAAAATAAAAACTAGTAAAATAGGGATGATAGATAGATAGATAGATAGAGATAGACAGACAGACCGATAGACAACTATGTACTGCCTAAGCAATCCATAGGTAGGCCTTCATGAACAGAAGGTTATAGGAAGGTTAAAATTCCCATCATGGACCAAACCTGCTCTCCATAGATAGATTTTCTTATCTGCTGCAGGAAGCCTCAGCTTGGCCTTGCAGTTCTTTGAATCAGATCCATGTAGATTATCCAAGATTATCACCTTATTGAAGACAACTGTTTAAGAACTTAATATCTTCCAAGTACCTCAAAGGAAAAGCATGTTAGTTTACTATATAAATGTTAGTTTACCATATAAAATGAGTACAATAGCTTCACATTTTTGTGGCACTGTTGGTTAGGATTATTATGTCTTGGTAGATTGACCCATTTATCATTAGATAATATGCTTTTCTCTTCTCTGGTAATGTTCTTTGCTTTGAAATATAATTTGTAATGTTAATATAGTCAGTTCTCATATTTTTGATTGATGTTAATGGTATATCTTGTGCTTTTTTAAAACAGCTTTTCATCTGCATCATTTATTTGTGGTTTCTTGACAAGAGCTTATAGTTGGGTTATTATATATATATCTATATATATATATCTATGTGTGTGTGTGTTTATATATAATTGGTGAATATAGGTCATTTACATTTAATGTAGCTACTAATATATTAAAGCCCAAGTCTGTCATTTTATTGTCAGGGAAGGGGAATATTTCCTCTGTTTATCTCTTTTGCTTTTCTATAAGCTTCTTAGAATTTTGTTGTTGGTGGTGGTGGTTGTGGAGCTTGAACTCAGGGCCTGGGTGCTGTCCCTAAGCCTCTTTGTGCTCAAGGCTTGTGCTCTACCACTTGAGCCTACAGCAAGACTTCCAGTTTTTCAATGGTTAATTGGAGGTAAGAGTCTCATGGGACTTTTCTGCCTGGCTGGCTTCAAACTATGATCCTCAGATCTCAGCCTCCTGGGTAGTTAGGATTACACGCATGAGGCACTGGCACCCTACTTCTTGGAAAGTTTTATAACTTACCTGAAAAATAAAAAAGAAAAGAAAGAGCCAAGTACTGGAGGCTCATGCCTGTAACCCCAGCTACTCAGGAGGCTGAGATCTGAGAAACATGATTCTAAGCCAACCAGGCAGAAAAGTCCCATGAGACTCCTATCTCCAATAAACTACTCGAAAAAACTGGAAGTGGCTCTGTGGCTCAAGTGGTAGACCACTATCCTTGAACACAAAGAGGCTCAAGGATAACATGCACTCCCTGAGTTCAAGCCCCAGGACTGGGAGAAAAAAAAATAACTAAAAAAATTAAAAACTTAAAAGGAAATAAAGAAACTGGGTTCATGACTGAAGTGGCCAAGTGCCTGCCTAGCAAGCACAAGACCCCAAGTTAAAGCTTCAGTGCTGTCAAAAGAAATTTAAGAGCCATGTAAGACTGTTGTGAAACTCAGTCACAAGAAGCAGAGAAGCCACCACTTAAGAGGCCAAATTATGACGGGACTGCTGGTGGACCCATGTTGCAAAGACCAGCAGCCCCTAATGCTCTTAGCACAAAGCTTATATAGGCCAATACCACATAAGGTGTGCGGAATTAAACCTAACAAAAATGTTATACATAAGCAAAGAAAACCAGATGAGGATGTTTAAACCTGATAGAAAAGCAAACCATCTAAGGAAATAATCAGGGGAAATCAAGGGCCAATTATCTAGGGGAAGCATAGACCCAATCTCCTTACTTCAAGACAGTACTATATGTTTTTACTTCAACCTTACCAAAGATGAACTAGAAGGAAAGTTGTTGTTGATGCATAGTAAAACTATTGTATTTTCTTCTTTCCTAAATTCCAAATTTTACTTTATTTATTTGCTTTAAGAATTTTCTTGAGGCTTGTTGTAGTGGCAAATGTCTGTTATCCCAGAATTCCAAGGGCTGAGGTAGGAAGTTTGTAGATAGCCTGGGCTACATCGTGAGACCCTGTCTCCAGAAAAAGAAAATCCAAAACCAAAACAAAACTTTCCTTGAGCCATCTTTTAGGATGGGTTTCTGATGACATTTGGCTTGGTTTTTCTGTCATCAGATAATGTCATGATTTCCCTTTTCATTTTGGAATGCTATTTTCTCTTGATATAGGATTCGAGGTTGACATTTTCATCACTTGAAAAATGTGCCACATCTTTTAGTTTCATTGATGAGGAAAATTGTGCTGTCATTCAAATAATTTTTTTCCTTTTATGTGTATGATGTGAAGGGGGGTTAGCTGTGTTTAATAGCGGAACAGGAAGAAATGAGCCTACCCCATTTTTACCTAGAACCATAGAATTCATGTGATATGATCATCTGTAAGAGAGGGCATCACTCTGTGTGTGTGTGTGTGTGTGTGTATGTGTGTGTGTGTGTGTGTATGCATACCCATTCTGGGACTTAAACTGCGGGCCTAGGCACAGTCCTCGAGCTTTGTTTTTGCTCCAGGCTAGTGCTCTACCCACTTGAACCACAGCTCCCACTTCTGGCTTTTTCCAGTTTAATTGGAGAAGAATCCCGTCCACTTTCTTGCCTGAGCTGACCTCAAACTGCAATCCTCAGATATCAGCCTTTTCTGACTAGCTAGAATTACAGGTGTGAACTACCAGTTCCAAGAGAGGATATCATTTTTAAATGTTCTCATGTAGGAACCACCAGAGACTGAAAGTGCCAAGGATTTGTTTGGCGGCAGACTTACGTCAGACATGATTGCCGAACGACAAGGACATTCAAACTTCATCCAGATGCAAGAACTAAACTGGACTTCATCATCTATCAGGTACATTTCACTATATGCTATTTGATAGTATAATTATATATGTAATTATTATTACTTTTACTATTTTAAATATTTATAGATTTTCTCCAAAGATCCCCATTAATTCGTCCTTCCTACTTCTAATTTCATGCTACAACCCTTTGAAATGTGATAACAATTTTTTATTATTGGAGGCTATGGTTTTTTAACGGTATTTTTAAAATCTTTTCTTTTTCAGTGCTAGAGATTGAACCCAGGACTTTGCACTTGCTAGGCAAGCACTTTGCCACTAAGCTACATCCTAGCACAAGGCTATGATTTTAAATGTTACCAATTTCTTGCTCAGATTTTGTTCCTCTTTCTCTTTTGCAACCAAACATACTAGATTTACTTCTTGTGTTTTGTTCAGTTATTTAGCAAAAATTTGATTACATTTTTACTAAGAAAATTATGAAGATGAAAGTTAATATAAATTAGGCTGGGAATGTGCCTTAGTGGTAGAATGCTTGCCTAGCATGCATGAGGCCCTGGGTTCGATTCCTCAGTACCACATAAACAGAAGAAGCTGGAAGTGCCACTGTGGCTCAAGTGGTAGAACAGTAGGCTTGAGCAAAAGAAGCTCGGGGACAGTACCCAGGCCCTGAGCTCAAGCCTTAGGACTGGCAAAAAAATAAAATAAAAATTACCTAACACTTTTAATCACACCTTATTCATTACAATAGCATCCTCAAACACAGATACTGTTAATGTGAATATGGTGTTATATTCAGGATCCAAACTAGTAACTAAAGCAAAAAGGACTGAGGGTGTGGCTCAATGTGCCTACCAAGTGCAAGGCCCTGAGTTCAAACCTCAGAACTGCAAAAAAATACATTTAGTTGAACATTTATCTCTTAACATTTTAAGTGTTTCCTTTTTATTGAATTTGTTAGGTGAGGGCTTTTTAAAATGCCTTTGGGAGTTTTATAAATGGT
Organism: Dipodomys spectabilis; assembly: GCF_019054845.1. NCBI lineage: Eukaryota > Metazoa > Chordata > Mammalia > Rodentia > Heteromyidae > Dipodomys > Dipodomys spectabilis. Next base: position 4,822,360 of record NW_024870750.1, read on the forward strand.
AGAAGTCATCTTTTCCAATATTTTTTTTCTGTCCTGTTAAAATAATAATTATTGCCAGGTGCCGGTGGCTCACACCTGTAATTCTAGCTACTCAGGAGGCGGAGATCTGAGGATTGAGGTTCGAAGCCAGCCCAGGCAGAAAAGTCCCCGTGAGAATCTTCAATAAACTACTCAGAAAAGCTGGAAGTGGTGTCGTGGTTCAAGTGGTAGAATGCTAGTCTTGAGCACAAAGAGGCTCAAGGACAGTGCCCAAGCCCTAAGTTCAAGCCGCAGGACCAGTAAAAAATAAAAAATAAAAAAAATAAAATAAATAATAACTATTTACTTTGTCTAAATTCAGAACTGTAGATTTGATTCCAGTTGACCAGTTTATAAATGTGTTTAATGTGAATCTACAGAACAATCATCTGACCTCATTTAGTGGGCTCATCTATCTTCCTAATATACAGGTGAGTCACACACAAATCCATCTTTTCTTTCAAAGTTTTCAGTACAAATTCTAATCTTTGCTTTGGATTAAAATGGATTCCAATGTTACTAAGTTAAAGAAAGCCTTAGGAAAACAGTGCCTAAGCCCTGAGTTCAAGTGCCAAGACCAGCACACACACACACACACAAATAATTCAAGTCTAAATCATTTGGGATATAAATTTTTACTTTATTTTCAGAACTAATATGTAATTAAAGTATGTTGCATTCCAAGTTTTATACATACCATTTTACTTTAATAAGCTTCCAGAAAGTATTGACTTCCAAGGTTATTTTTATTTGGCCTCAGTTTTATATGATTGTCCTTCATGCATCTTAACTCAGGGCAGGCTACATGTTCAGTGAACAGGCATCAAATGAATTTGAGAACAGTAAGGTTCTAAAACAGCCTCATTGCTTCTTCCCTATTGACTCAACTCAGCCATCTACCAAATTCTTTTAAATGTAGGGAAACAAGTTTCTCACCAAGGAGCTATTTTATCCATCTCTAGTTTAGAGAAAGCAGGAGTTGCAGTATCATAATTTCCCATCATTTAGGATCATTAAAAACACATTTAAGTCTGTAATCCCAGAAGGCCAATATTTGAAGATCAAGGTTTTAAGCCATCCCGGGCAGGCAAGTCCATGAGACTTATCTCCAATTGACCACTAAAAGTCAGAAGTGGAACTGTGGCTCAAGTGGTAAGTGCTAGCCTTAGGCAAAGCAGTGCCTAAGCCCAAGTTCAAGTGCCAGGACAAGCACACACACACACACACACACACACACACACACACACACACACACGTACAAATTCAAATCTAAGTTATTTGAAATATAAATTTTTTATCTGCAAAAACTAATATTTAACTAATATGTGTTGTGTATTCTAAGTATTATCTATACTTTTGACTTCATAGATTATAGTTGGTTAATAAGTGATTATTTCTGTAGGTCTTATGCCTCAACTATAACCATATTGAATCAATCATACCTAGAGCAAAGCCACAGGCTCACTTAACCAACAGACAACTGCTCTACCAGAAAGTACCTTCAAGTGGCTATGGGCAGCAAGGACCTTCAAAAATAAATAGGTACTATTCTTTTACTTTTATACAATTACAAATAACATTGGTTGGGAATTTAAAAAGAAGTAGCATATTCTAGTGTATACCTTGTACTTATCTTAATAATTACTTCATAGCTAATATGCCAGAAAGACTTCACAAAGAAAAAAATACTCAGACTCATCTTTTATTTTCGCCTGCTTCCTCTATTTCATACTTATACTGTGTAGAAAGGGAAACTTAGACTTGTAGATTTACTGATCCTTAGGTTTCTTTATTTTCAACTCACAACTATATAACTCACCCTTTGTGTACAACATAGTGATGTTTAGTGTGCTCACAAATTGTATGACCCATTGCCACAACTTTATTCTAGAACATTTTCATGCCACAAAGGAACCCCTTACTTGGTATGGACTCATTTTTTCCAACATTACTTTTTTAATTTCTAAATTAGATTTTAGGACACTGAATATCCTCAGCACCAACACAAAATCACAAAGATCCTTTATGAAATGAGGGTACACACTTTACTATACACATAAATATGTATATATAGATATACACATAAATACATATATTTCTACACAGATAAATACATACACAAACATACAGACACTAGAATCATCAAGTCAGAATACTTTTCAGGGTTTTCCAGCAAATAACAGTCCTTTTGTTCTCACTTTTATTGAGGTACAGTGTGCATATAGTGAAATCCACCAGTTTAAGTTGTACAATCTAATGCACTTTGGAAATGTATTATCATACAACCCTTACCATGATCCAGATATAAAATATTCCCATCACAAAAAGTTCCCTCATGGAAGTGGAGCCGTGGCTCAAGTGGCAGAGTGCTAGCCTTGAGCTTAAGAGCCGAAGGACAGCACCCAAGCCCAGAGTTTAAGCCCCATGACCAACCAAAAAAAAAAGTTCCCTCATTTCTAAGCTCAGTCCCCTTCTCCCACATTTTTGTTCTATCTCTATAATTCTAGAATTTCTTAAGATTGAAATTGTATAGTAAGTGCTGTTTTATGTCTGGTCCTTTCACTTAACATAATCTTCTGGGATTATCTATATTGTTGCAAGTGTCAGCAATTAATTTCATTTGACTGCTGAATGGTATTACATTGATCACAAGACAAACTGTTTATTATTGAAGGACATTTGAGTTGTTTCTTCTTTCAGGCTAACATTTCACTTATACTTATCCTTACTCCCTGACTTCAAATTTTATTATTAAAATATAGTGATGAATGCCTGTAAGCCTAGCTACTCAGGAGACTGAGATCTGAGGATCATGGTTCAAAGCCAGCCCAGGCAGGAAACTCTTATCTCCAAGTAACTACCATAAAACTGGAAGTAGTGCTGTGGCACAAGTGGTAGAGTGCTCACCTTGAGCTGAAGACTTCAGGGACAGTGTCCAGGCCTAGAGTTCAAGCCTCATGACCTTCAGAAAAATAAATAAATAAATAAATTTATATACATGAGTGTGTGTGTGTGTGTGTGTATGTGTGTGTGTGTGTGTGTGTATAGTGATGAAATAAGTCTGGTGCTGGAAAAGATGGTTGGTTGAAATAGTGCAAATTCAGAAACACATTTATGGCTAATTGATTTTTAGCAAAAGTGCCAAGGTAATTCAATGGGGGAAAGAATAAGGTTCCAAACAAATGGATTTCCACATGTGAGTACATGGATTTAGACCTCACGCCTTACCCCACAATATATGCAAACATTAACTTAAAATGGTTCATAAATCTTTAATGTCTTTATTAATAAGATATTATTTCTAAACTAAATTTTGTTTCTTTCTGTGTGCAAAATTTATACTTCAGTTGAATTTATTCTGAACTATTTGATCCTGTTTTGTACTATTGTACATTTATTTTCTTCATTTTACTTTTAGATTGTTTGCTGTTGGTTTAGAAATTCAATAGACTTTTGTAACTATTTTGTGTTGTAACTTTGCTTTGTTATTTTCAAGTAGGTTTTGGTGGATTTGTTAGGATTCACTAAGCATGATATCATGTCATCTAAGAGTAATGACAATTCTTATCTTTTCAAATGTAAGAATTTTTTTCTTTTTCTTAATTGATTGCATTAGTTACCATTTTTCATTTTGACTTTTTCCATTTTATTTACTTTTTATTCACTTTTCTTTACCATATAAAGCAGTCAGTGTGTGTGTGTGTGTGTGTGTGTGTGTGTGTGTGTGTGTGTGTGTGTGTGTGTGTGTGTGTGGTGTGTGTGTGTGTGAGTGTTTGGGTATGAACTCCAGCCTGGATGCTGTCCTTTAGCTATTTTTGCTCAACGCTAGTACTCAACCACTTGAGCTTCAGCTTTTGGGTGGTTAATGGAAGATGAGAGCCTCATGAACTTCCTCCTTCACCTGAATTCAAACTATAATTCTCAGATCTCTGCTTCTTGAATAGCTAGGCTTACAGGCAGAACCTACTGGTACCTAACACATGAAAGAATTTTTAAAGATAAAGAATATTACATAAAATATAAAAGCATTATACCTTATAGCTCAATTCTGATATATTAACAAGTTCATTTTTTTATTTTTCTTAACTTCAATATATAAAACTGTCTTTATACAATTATAGCTGATTTGAAATTAAGTTCATGGTCCCAACCTTTGTGTTTCAGAGATACAGTGAGCAGTGAAAATCTGCCTCCCATAATGCAAACTTTAGAGGTTCTTCATTTGGGATACAATGGAATTTGTAATTTAATCCAGCTACAACTTAACAGATTAATAAACTTAAGATTCCTCTTTTTACAGGGTGAGTAGAAGCACTGCTATTGAGTAAATATTTTATGTTTTTTAATTGTAAAAATACTGTGCAGAGGGGTTACAGTTACATTAGTAAGATAATGAGTACATTTCCTGCCAAGCATTGTTACCTCCTCCTTTGTTTTTTCCCTACCATCCCTTTGAGTAAATATTTTAAACTGACAATTGATGTCTTGTTTTGGTAAATAAATACAAGCATTACCATTTACTCATTTGTTTACAAAATAGCTCATAATCAAAATGCATTTTTCTTTGGTTATCTGCGTGTTTTCAAAAGCCATTTTTGAAGGAAAATAAAATACAGTGGAGCTACATGGAGCATTACATCATAATCTAATTTTATATCATATTTAACTGAAAAAGCAATAAATGTTACAACTGAGTAATTCTCAAGTATTTATGAAAACCAGAATTGTGCTAAGTACTATGAGAGATATGAAGTCCTATATTATTGTGGTTATACATGACTGAGATCCTGGTCCTAAAGTAGTTGTAACTCCACCTATGGATATACACGTAGACAAAGTTAATTTGTATGACTGTGTGTTACTAATTTAAGTGTAATAAAAACTGAAAGAAAGAGAAATCAAAGCATTAGTCCTTGACATCTCTAGGACTCTGAAGGATTGATAGAATGTAGTGAAAGTGAGAATAACAGATCTTTGTAAGCAGGGGAAGGAAGGAAGGAGTTCCCATCTGTGACTGTTGTCTGTAGGCCAACAAGGACAATCAAAGACTATAAAGTGCTTTGGGAAAGTCTCTAAAAAATAATCCGATTCAAGAGTCAATATAGAAAGGACTTTATTTAGTTTGGTAGAAAGTTTAATTTTTGGAAATTTGTGGAATAGTGAAGAACTGAAGGTAAAAATGCCCAGCAGGACCAAATTATAGAGAGTCAGACAAAGAAATTTAGACAGAATATAGTCCACAAGAGGATAGGATCTTATATTCTTAAAAAAATATCTAAAACATAGCATGAGGAAACATGAGTATTGAAAACATTAATTATTAAATGAAGTAAGATCAAGGTTGGGAAATCTGTTGGTAAGATTGTTGCGAAATTTGGATATCTGATCTTAGTAATTTTTTTCTAAGAGACATTCATTTTTTTACTTGTCAAAATTTTGGAATTTCGGTTGATAACCAAAAAGAAAAAGAAGGAGGAGGAGGAGCAGGAGGAGAAAGAGGAGGAGGAAGAGGAACAGGAGTAAGAAAAGAAGAAGGAGAAGGAGGAAGAGTAAGAAGAAAAGAAGAAGGAGGAGGAGGAGGAGGGAAGAAGAAAGAAGGAGAAGAAGAAGGAGAAGAAGAAGAAGGAGGAGGAGGAGGAAGAGGAGGAAGAGGAAGGAGAAAGGAGGAAGGAGGAGGAAGAAATCAGGCATACTAATGGCAGATCTTTTTTAAAGCACATATATGAATCCCCCCAACAAATAACCTAACTCTGGAATGTCTGTGTTAATCTAACAAGGCAGTATGTGCAGTTGCCATGGTGACATTGGCAAATCCGAGCCAAGCATTGTTCCACAGGGAGTGAGGCCGCCGTCTATATTGACTATTATCACTGCCATTTATGGAGCCATTGCACAAGCCTTATAGCCTCCTCATAGCATGGCTCAACACACTGAGAAAGGGAGACAAAGGGAAGGAGTGAGGAAGTAAAGGAAAGGGAAGGGAAGGGAAGACAAGGGGAAAGGGAAAGGAAAGGAAAAGGAAAGGAAAGGGAAAAGTTAAGGATAAGGGAAAGCAAAAGACAGCCAAGTGTGGTAGCACACACTTATAATTCTAATAAGGATAGAGGCAAAAATCTCAAGTTCAAGGCCAGCCTGGCTATATAAAAAAAAAAAAGAGAGAGCAAGACAGAGACAGAGACACAGAGAAAGACAGAGACGGGGAGAAAAGAAGGGAGAAAGGAAGGAGGGAGGGAGGAAGGAAGGAAGAGAGGGAAGGAAGGGAAAAAAGAAAAAAGAAAGGAAGGAAGGAGGGAGAGAGGGAAGGAAGGAAAAAAGAAGAAAGGAAGGAAGGAGGGAAGAAAAATAGAGGTTCAGTGAGGCAAAATAATTTGCACTAGTACATGTTGTGGTAGTCAACTCCATCCATCCAACTCCAAAGAACATACATTTTCTATACCATATGAATGACATAATACTAAGAGTCTGAATTGCAAAGGTGCTGACAGGACTACTAAATCTAAAAAGCAGTTAAAAAAGAAGAAATATTAGGATTGTGACTAACTAGATAGCAGATGGAGAGAAAAAGAATCCAATTTTTTTTTCAATTGCATTAAGAGATTGGCAATAGGAAATACTAAAGCTAGATAAACTCATTTTGGGAAAGGTGGTTTATTTGGGGTAGGAAAAGATTCATTTGTATAGTAACATTTTGAGACATAATGTACTTAAAAATCATTTGACAAAAAGTATTTACATGAATATAGATGATCTTTAATTCCAGAAACTGGGGCTCACTCACTATATGATGACTTATCTTGTTTTAGGGAATGAAATCTGTCAGCTTGAAGGGCTGGACAGCCTAGTGCTCCTTCAAGAGTTGGTAGTAGACCACAACCGCATCAGAACATTTAATGAAACTGCTTTCGCCAAGCCAAGTGCTCTGCTAGCACTTCACCTAGAGGAAAACCGGATCCGAGAGCTGAGCAAACTGCAGTCTTTAGAAAAACTAGAGAAACTCTTCCTAGCATATAATAAAATCCAGGTAACATTATTTGGGGATTGTTTTGTTCTTGTTATGCTATTCACATGCTTTCATTCCCCTATACTCTGAACATAAAGCTTCCAAATACATCTATGAAATTTGTGACAAGTAGGTTATTTATCCCTAATATAGCATGTATGTTGGAGGCATATAAACAACTCTGTGATATGGAGAAGTCCACTGCTTGAGATTTATAAGCTGGATAAACCTCCATGCACTCATTCATTGGTAAATGTTAGCTTCAGTAGGTTAAGGCTTGTCCCATCAATCTTCTACCAGGGTTTGTATTTGTTTATTGTTCTTGGTCCAAGCTGTTTCTGAATCTCAATTCCAGCCTTCCATGGGCCCTTTAAGTTTGGCATGTATACTTGGTCCACTGGGTACTTGAATCAACCTCCCAATAATGGTTGAGTCAACTTGGCTTTTATAACTCTTCCCACTTTTTTACATAGGATCCCACCTTAGTTTCACCTACTCAGAAGTCAAGCTATACAGGCCATTGCCTCAAACTGAACCTACTTAAACTGTTTCCTCAGGTAGTACACAAATAAAAGTTTCAGACCCTATATAGCCCTCATATATGTCTTGGCATTTTGGTCTGTTCACTCCTTTTACCAACTTCACTACTTCTGCCTGTCCTTCTAAGATAACCTTAAAGACACAGTGGACTGTGGACTATTCCCCAAGGGCAGAGAGTGAGTCTATCTTGTCCATGTTTCTTTTTTTTCTTTTTTTTTTTTTTGGGAGGTGGGGTTCCGGTCGTGGGGCCTGAACTCTGAGCCTGGGCGCTGTCCCTCAGCTCTTCAGCTCAAGGCTAGCACTCTACCACTTGAGCCACAGAGCCACTTCCGGCTTTTTTCTTTTTTTGCTTATGTGGTGCTGAGGAATCGAACCCAGGGCCTCAGGCATGCAAGGCAAGCGCTCTACCACTGAGCCACCTTCCCAGGCCTTGTCCATGTTTATTAGCAGTACCTTTCACAGTACCTGGCACTTAGTAGATACGTGATAAGTACCTTGTGGCCTATTTGCAACAGTTTAAGAAGATTTTTTTACTGGGGTGATATAAAAGTTCTCTCTAAGGTTAGTAGGGAAACATGAGCAATTCCCTTTTCTACAAAGTAACTAATATAACTAATTTATCCAGATTCAGATATCCCTCTCTAAAAAGTCTATCAAAACTGGCAGTGAGGGCTAGGAAGGTGGCTCAGTGGTAGAGCACTTGCTTCGCATGCATGAGGCCCTGGGTTTGATTCTTCAACACTACATAAGCAGAAAAAGAAAGCTGGAAGTGGTGCTGTGGCTCAAGTGGCAGAGTGCTAGCTTTTAGCTGAAGAGCTGAGGGACAGCACCCAGGCTCAGAGTTCAGGCCCCACAACCAGACCCCCCAAAAAAACAAAAACTGGCAGTGATGACTCCACACCCTTATTCAATGGAAAATTGCTATTCTAAAGGAACCATTTCCAGAGGTAGCAACTGAACTAATGCAATGAAAGGATTTTCAAGTTAGATGTATAATTTGGATTGTAGCTCAGTAGTAAAGCAGGTACTTAGCACCTTAGCATGCATAAAGTCCCTGGGTTCAATCTCCAGCACCAAAAATTGAACAATTAGATATCTACTTTTATACCAGATCTTATCTGGTATCAAGCTTCACTAATAATTTCAGTAACACTCCAGGAGCTCTGATATTCCATTAGTTGCTCAGGTCCTATCTTCCCAAGTCACACAAATGGTCCAATTTGAAGTAATGAACCAGTTACAGTGGTTTACATCTGCAATCCTAGCTAGTTGCAATGCAGAAATCAGAAGGATCACCATTTAGGGAAAGCTCATGAGACCTCCCTCTCATTTAATAAGTAGCAATGTGGAGGCAGGCAACTCTCAGCCCGGCTATGCAAACACAAGAATCCAGCCCAACCTGGAACATAAACATGAGATGCTATCTCCAAAATGACTAAAGCAGAAAGGACTAGGAGGGATACTTACTTGCTTAGGAAGTTCAAGGCCCTGAATTCAAATCCTAGTACCACTTAAACACTAAACAATAGTTCACCAAGTGAGATCTAGTAGGAGGAAAGTGTTTTATTTATGATGAGAACATGTAAATATGTTTTTAATTGTATGGATTCCAAGTTTATTTGCTGTAAGTAGGCCTTAACCAGGGAAATCAGCTAAAATAAGCCACAAATACACCTTCTTCCTAAAATTCTCATTGTTCTGCTTGAAAGGCTGTCAATTACCAGCATACTTACAAGGAGAAAACACCAGCCAGTCAATTTTTCCCCAGCAGTGTCCTTACCCACCTTCCCACCCTCTACTGTTTTTAAAGTACTGAATAGATGGCAAATAGCTGGAATGAGGAAGTTGACATCTCCTCCTCAACAACATAAGCAGAATAACACTGTCAAAATACTATAGATCTAAATGATAATCTTTATGACAAATCATGGGAAAGTATAACATATCTTTGAATGAATATTTATTGTTTAATAACTTCAGCCCTTTTTAGCCTTGAAATTATAGTTCTCATTTATTTAAATTGATCATTTTTGCTATCAAACTTATTCTAACACATAACCTTATAGTACCTTTAACATGAGCACACATGTAGCTAGAGGAAAAATGAACTCAGAGGAATAAAAGATGAGTTAGGTATTCAATTGTATTATCTTGAAAATATGTTCTCGAACATCCTTGACTCTCAGGCCTAGAGATGTAGCTCAGTTCTGAGGCACTTGCTTAGCGTGCATAAGGCCCTGAATTTAATCATCAGCACTGCAAGAAAGAAGTCTTTAACTCCCAATTCAAACTTTTTTAAGGGAAAGATTTGTGTGTGTGTGTGTGTGTGTGTGTGTCTTGAACTCAGGGCCTGGGGCTCTGTCCCTGAGCTGCTTTTTTACTCAAGGGTACTGCTATACCACTTGAGCCACAGCTCTACTTCCAGCTTTTTGTTTTGTTTTATTTTTGTAATTTAATGGAGTTAAAAGTCTCACATACATTCTCACCCTGGCTGGCTGCAAACTGCGATCCATACATCTCAGCCTCTTGAGTAGCTAGGATTGCAGACACAGGCCACCAGCACCCTGCCTAGGGGAAAGATCTATACTGACTTGGGAAGACTGAAACCATCATTCTCAAATTACAACCATTGGGCTGATAAAAATTGGTAGGCTAAGAAAGTAAAAGCCCCTAAATTTTTGCAAATTGATAATACTTTAAACAAAGGTATAGGTCATCCTTCATTGATTCTGGTGTGACTTAGTCCAATATTGTAGAAGATTTGGAAAACTTCTCCTAAGACCCACAGATACACAAATGAAGATGAGTTCAGCCTTACAGTTCCATTTGTTATTCTGCCTGGCACCCAGCTACATTTACTTCCATAGATCCAGATAATCACCTGAAGCTAGAAATAGCACCAGCAAATTGCCTGTTGGTATTTCTTATCCTAAATGAAGACCTCAGTCCCTACTTAAGTTTGACCATGACTATTTTAAGTATATAAACAATATGCCAAAGATAATAGTCATCGGTGTAATAATGGGATTGATGAGGCCGGGCACAGGTGGCTCATGCCTGTAATCCTAGCTACTCAGGAGGCTGAGATCTGAGGATGGTGGTTCAAAGCCAGCCCAGGCAGGAAAGTCTATGAAATTCTTAACTCCAATAAACTACCAGAAAACTGGAAGTGGCATTGTAGCTCAAGTGGTAGAGTGCTAGCCTTGAGCTGAAGAACTGAGGGATAGCACCCAGGCCCAGATAAATAAATAAATTAAATAAGCAAATAAATAAATAAAATAATGGGATTGATGTTTAACAACTATTTATCAAGAGGAAAAATTAGCAGAATGTACTAATTTCAATCATATAATTTCTTCTAGCATAGCAAATTTCAAGCCAAAATACAGAAAATTGTCACTCTACCTCACTTCACAAGATTCAATCATGAGCTACCTGACATCTAAAACACTTACATAAAATTACTTCAAATTAATATGTATTGGAAGATGTTGGTTCTAACCAAATAATTTATCAATTTTTAAATAGGATATTGCAGAACTGGAAAAACTTGACGTTATCTCTTCTCTCAGAGAGCTTACTGTTTATGGCAATCCAGTGAGTATGTTACTTTTCTAATTTGTTTATTGACAATTGTATATCACGTGTTTTATACCATATGACACATTTATCTATTTCTATGTGCATAGACAGTTAACCCAAGAGTTTACTGACCAGTGTCTTCTTCCATCTGATTGTAATGCAGCATCTTTTGTATTACATTTCTATTCAGAGAAGCCCATTCAAAACATAGAATTTAAAATTTTTGTTTGGAACTGGTCACACAGATATCATCTCCCATTTATGTACTGAACTTCCAAAGAAAACAGGTTGAATATAAATCATATCATTTGTATTAATAGTCTAAGTAAAGTCAAATACCAAATATCCTTAGATCCTCCCAACGTTAGCACCATTAGGCCTATTATGTTTAACTCTTTCTACATGTCTTCTTATGCACATATGTGAATATTTTCAAGAGTAAATTGATATCAAGATGGGCTAGATCAGATGGATCAGTAGATATGTATTGAATTAAATTGGATAGTACTTTCTGACATGTCGTGTAAGTTTCTAACTAATTGCTTAAAAACAAATCTTCATAATATAATACTATCCATGAGTTGAGATTGCTTGGAGTTAATGAATAACACTATGGGAGATGAGGGCATGCATGATGGCCCAGACTTATAATCCCAGCACTCAGGAGGATGAGGTAAAAAGATCATACATTCCATATCAGAGATCTTGTCTCAGATAAAAGAAAAGGAGATTAAATCTTTAAATGGTAACCTTAGTTTATTTAGTAAAATTTTATCCTCATTGGCATAAAAAATTAAGAAGCTTTACAAATGAAGCTCATATTTGCAGCATCTAACACTGTAAAGTAACTGTTAGCTCTCATCTTTTTCTTCACTAAATTGCGCTCTATTATGACTTAATCTTTAAAGTAAAAGTGATTTTTAGGAATAAATTATTATTTTAACTTTCTTTAGATTTGTAGAAAAGTGCTACACCGCCACGTGCTCATATTTCGACTGCCTAACTTACAGATGTTAGATGGAATTCCTATAACCTCAGAGGATAGGGCAAAAGCTGAATTCCACTTCACTGAATTCCAGGCAAGAAAAAACTCGGTAACTATTTATTTTTACTTCTGGCTTCAAAACACAAAGATTAATAGTAAATGAACCTTTTATCTTAGACATCTTGCCATAAATGTAAGGATTGTATTATTTTTATAGGTTGCATTAGTATTTATTTAGTGATTACTACCAAAGTACTTAGGTACTTTGACATAAGGCTAATTGTTTAATGTCTGTGCTCAATCTGTTAGATGATACTACAAGACATAAACTATAATGTAATACTTTCATAAATAGGAACTAACAAAATTACTTTCACTTAGATAAGAGGAAATGAAGGAAGGAATTCTTCCCTCACATCTCTGAACTATGTAGGATATCTAACAACAACAACCACAAAAAGTGGTATGTTCTGCTTTTCCTGTATATTAGCAGGACTTGGGGATCTTCTACCTCTGAGCTCCAGGACAATAAGCGGAACAAAATTAGAGAAGAAACCACAGAAAACCCCGCAAATTTATTGTCTTGTAGTTCTGTTGGCTAGAAGTCTGAAAATGGGTCTTAGAGAGGTAAAATAAGATCTTTGTGCTGAATTGCTTCTGGGAGCTCTAGCAGAGAGAGCTCCTCTGTGCCCTCACCAGCTACTGGAGGCTATCAGCAGTCACTTGGCTTTTGGCCTTCTCCCAGCATAGCATCACTGTTTCTGCCAACATATCTCCATCCCCCATTCTGCCCTTCTGTATCCCTCTTCTAGGATAATCCACAGTCATCTTCCCCATCCCCAATGCCTTAACTCAGCCACACCCACAAACTTCTTTGTCATTCAGGTAAAGTATCCACAGGTTTAAGAAGTTAGAAGAGTGGACATCTTTGGGGGATGGGAATCATTCTACCACAATGCATATGAAGGGCCCCACTGATAGAACATTAAAATGTATAAACTGAATACAGTGCAATCTGAAAGAACACAGCAGAAGGTTCTCAGGGCTGTGGGCAGGGCTCAAATGGTCAAGCACCTGCCTACCAAGCACAAAACCCTGAGCTCACCCCCCACGACTGCCAGAAAAATAAAAAAAAGAAGAAGATGATTCAGAGGGGAGGCTTTTTACTTAGTGCAAGAGGTAACTAGTTATGGCAGAGGTAACTAATAATGAAAAGAACTTTGTCAAGTAGAGCTTGTGATAAATATGAAAGCTATTTATCTGAGCTTTAGAGCTAAGATGTACTTACCTGTTTTATTTTGTCATGCAGATAATTCCACTTGCCAGCTCTCCTATAGATGGGTCATTTTGCCAAGTTAAAGCATCTCCCATTAAAATAACAAATGTAATATTACCTGAAGGATTTAGCCATTACTTGGGACATGATTTCACCTTAACTCCTGAAGTTGAAGGTATTTTGCAAAGAGTTTCAGAGAATATAAAAACAAACCCAAAACAACAACAAAACACTCCAACAAAAATCTCACTTGGATTTCTAATATTACTTAAATTGCATGTTTGTCATCCACATTTCTTAACATTGCATGTTTGTTCAGTTTTTCTGTGGGCATTCTGATTTCAGAGAATAGTATTTCCTTTCTAGTCTGCGGCTAATATGTGTAGCTAAATATTTGTTCTCTTTGTAATACTTGCACAATTATTTCCTAACTTCTTTCCAAACATTTTCTGTTCTTTTCAGTGTGTGGTGTTATACAACTTAACTAGTTCATTAGTAAATTCTGCTAAAAGTAGAAACCAGAAAATGTTAAAACAAACTAACTGGGCTGCAAAGGTGCTCAGTGATAGAGCGCTTGCCTTGCATGCATGAGGCCCTGGGTTCAATTCCTCAGCATCACATAAGCAGAAAAAGCAGGAAGTGACACTGTGGCTCAAGTGGTAAAGCACTAGCCTTGAGCTGAAGAGCTGAGGGACAGCACCCAGGCTCAGAGTTCAGGGCCCACAACCAGCAAAGAACAACAACAACAAAAAAAAAAACTAACTAACTATTGAGGGCACAGAGGGTCTCAGACAAATAAATCAAGACTTTTTTTTTAAACATTGGTAAATTTATAAGGCTAATACCAGGGGTAATTTTTAATAGATAAAACTCTAGAAGAGGACATGGAAATAGTTTATTCTATTATATACATTTTAATTCTGATTAGCATAAAACTTTTATCTGGCCATCTTGTTTTGGAAAAATTCTTTGAGGGCTCATTTTGTTCAGTCCTTTTACTTTTCACCTTTGTCCTTAGACCACTGTTAGATAATAAAGTAAAACATAATTGTAATTTTTTTTTTGCTAGTACTGGAGATTGAACTCAGCGTCTCATGTTTCCTAACCCAACATTATACTATGTGAGCCACAATTCCATCCCCTTTTTACTTTGTTATATTTGAGATAGGGTATGGTCCTCCTGCTTGTACTTCCCTGCTGGTGATGATAGATGGGTACCATTATACCTGGTCATTTTGTTTCCCCTGTGGCTAGATTAACAGGTGCACACCACCATAGCCAGCCATTAGTAGAAATAGCATCTATCCAACTTATATGATCTGGCTGGCCTGCAACCATGATTCCCCCAATCTCCAAATAACTATGATCATAGGCTTGAGTGATTGTACTTGGCTAAACATCATAACATATAACAAAATGTATCTAAGAGCCAACTGAAAGTGGGAGATTGTTCTATATGATAACCATTTTTATTTTATTTATTTTTATTTATTTTTGTCAATCATGGGGCCTGAACTCTGGGCCTGGGCACTGTCCCTCAGCTCTTCAGCTCAAGGCTAGCACTCTATCACTTGCGCCACAGAGCTACTTCTGGCTTTTTCTGCTTATGTGATGCTGAGGAATCGAACCCAGAGCCTCATGCATGCAAGGCAAGCACTCTACCACTGAGCCACCCTCCCTGCCCATACTATTTTTTAAAAGTATACCTGTTCAAAGAAACCTAGCATCCTCTATTCTGTTAAAATGTTTTAATTACCTAACTTATTTCTTACATTTGTACATTTTTATGGCTTTAATGTTTTAATCATGAGAATTAGTATATTTTTACCCAAAAAGAATTATACACACATCAAAATTGGATATACCAGAATGTTATTGTTATTAGTGTCCATTATAATGTTGTCATAAGGAATGTCAGATTTTTTTAAATTCATTTGTCAATTCATCTTCACATATTTTTCTCATACATAGTCAAGATTTGTTATGCAACAATTTCATAGTATCATTCTGGAAAAGTCCTTAAATTTATTTTTTATTTGTGGATATGCTGCCACATTTTAATTTTGAAAAGTATAATCATGTTATTTGTGTTTTATTACAGCCTGAAAACTGGAAGACATATTTTTTTTAATTACCTATATAGGATTGATTACCTCAAAAAAACCTAAGCCATATTAACAGTGTGTTACAATTTTTAATAGGCTTTGCTTTATTTTGTTTTTTGGTCTTTGTAATCCAAGCTGGTCTCAAAACTCTTAATCTCCCTGCCTATATTTCCCAAATGCTGGGATTACAGGCATGTACCCAGGTCATTCCCCATTTATATTTTTATTTGAAATTATAATTCATATGATGAACCTGTACAGCATACATTCACTCTACTTAAAAGCCCAGCCACACTTTATTATTTAATGGTCCTCGTTGTGTTATAATTTTAACTATTTGAATTTCACTCCTGATTTTAGACAACAAAAACAAGAATACAGGGATTATGACAAGTAATCGAAACATCCATGCAGAAATCGCTTTCCAACAACTCAGAGGAGTGACCCTGTCTCCATCCCTTTTAGCACATCAGAATGTTGCGCCACCAACTACACAAATATACCAGAGCAACCAAGATGAAGGAAGGTAAAACTGTTTTGATTTTAGTGTCATTCATGACTTTAAAAAAAAACTTCCACGGTTTCTCATCATGTATAAATACAGGAAATTTTGTTATATACCATTATGAATTTTTTCTAAGCATAAACTATTAAGAAGACATACTTCCTATTCTCCCACATTCACGAAACCTTTGTCCAAGTCTAGTAGATTTACATCAAATTCAAAACGCTTGAAATCAGCATCAAGATGGAATAGTGCTTGGGGAAGCTCAGCTCTACTGGTGAAATAATCACATGGGAACTACTTTTCATTGTAGTTCCTCCTACTCACTGTACTCACTGTATGCATAATAGGCTGAGTCATATTTGACCAGCAGATAGATCCTACACTGTGAAATTGCGAAGGCCAAGAATTTTAGCAGTTCTTCAAAGCCCTCAGAGTTCATCTTGCCTTCAGTTCTGCATCAGCCCTAGAGCTGAGTTCAATCCTTAAAACCCTGTTCTCATTAAACATCCATGCTGCTGCCCAGAGCTTCCCTGCCTGGATTCCCAAACATTACCTGCTCTCAGCATCTTTGCAGTTATGTTGTTGCTCATGTCTGAGGGAGGCCTACCCAGCAGATCTGAGGCCTGGACTACAAGAAACTGTCTCACATTGCTTTCTATAATCAGTTGTGTTTCAAAGAGTTCCCAGAATAGCCTAATCTTTAAATAGCCACAATAAGATTATTTTCTCCTTCACATTACCTTTTTGCAATTGAATTTATGTAAAATACAGAAACTATTTACTGCAGATTGACCTGAAGTTAACTGATACATTCAGAAGTTGTCAGTCACCATTTTTTGACTCAAATGTCTTATTTCTTACAGAGTTCCAGGGAGCAACTTTTCAAGATCAAATCGAATGTAACTGCCTCAAGAGAAATAACCATACCAGGAAATCTCTTTCTTGTAGTGGTTGTAGAAAAACTAGCAGACAGTGGCCAGTGGGGGAAAAAGCTAATAATCATGTTACTTATGTTACTGAGGCACTTCAGTTCCATATGAAGATAATCTATCACCCTTGAGAATTTAAGATCACCTCTCTTAAACTTTCCTTATGGTTACCTTAATTATTTGCTTCAATTTCTATATTCTAAAAAAAATCATGAACTACTTTTTAAAAAATACGCCAACAATTTTAAAAGGTTAAAGTGGCATGAAAAAAGGCCAGGGATTCAAGTGCTTAGTTCTGGTATTAGAAGCAATAGGGTCTGTCATATAAAAGATATTAAGGAAGGTAATTTTAGGAAACGAATGTACTTTCATTTGTAGAATATCTATTCATTTGGAGTTACATGAAACTAAAGTATACATTTCTTGCTAAATACAACCATTACTAAAACAAGATGAGTTTTGCTAGTTGAGTTTGCTACAGGTTAGTTTTTAGGATTATACTTCAAAAAAATAACAATTTCAAACCAGGCTTATCCTCAAAATTGTTTAGAGATACAAATATTGAGTATCAAAACTAGTTTCAAAATATTTCTAACCATGAGTGTAACCAGTTATACTTCTCTTAAGAATAAGAGAAAAGAGTGAATTTCATATGCAAATCGTTAACCAAGCCTACAGCAATATTTTTTTAAAAGTAGTTTCAGTGTAAAAAAAAACTGTTCGAATTCAGTTTTGGCTTTTAAAATCATATTTCAGTGGAAACACTTTTTCTAAATTATTACATTGCCTGGAATATCACAAATCAATCAAATGTGGTTTGAATTTACTTATTTGGTAAATACAATTCTTTCAATAGATGACTAAATTGCCAATCACATTTTGACATGAATTGGCTCCATGATTCAGGAAGTGTTCCATGTTTAAAGTATTGGTTCCATACTGCATATAATTTTCATAGTATTTATAGTTTTTGCATTAAAATGTATTGTTTTTACCCAAATATTTATACATAATAATCTATCTTGAAATAGTTTTAAAGGTATTTTGGAAATGATATAATTCCAATGTATATGCAACAATTTTAGATTTTTTTTTCTTTTAAGCACTGTATGTTTGTAATTTAATCATGTAATATTTTTAATGTCAAACCTAATTATAGATTGATTTGAACATCTTACTGTGTGGTCTTTTTATAACTATTACATTCGTGTGGAAATGCTGTCCTTTGTTTGTGAAACAACTTTGCAATTCTTAACATGTCCAGAAGATGTCTTTGTTGCACTTCAGTTGTGACAACTGACTTCATCACAATGTGTGGCCAGGTCTGCTAAATCGGCATCATCTGCTTTTATTTTAAATCTTTTATGATTATGTACACATGAAATGAATATTTCTATAATCATGTCATTTTTTAAAACTAAAATAGACTAAACAAACGTTTTTCAGTGGAGAAAAATATTCAAGAATAAAAAAATACATAAGGCATGGGCTGGGAAGGTGGCTCACTGGTAGAGTGCTTGCCTTGAACACATGAGGCCCTGGGTTCGATTCCTCAGCACCAGGTAAGAAGAAAAAGCTGCTGTAATCCTTGCTACTCAGAAAGCTGAGATCTGAGGATCGCTGTTCAAAGCCAGCCCAGACAGGAAAGGCCTTGAGATTCCAATAAAAAAAACTATCAGAAAACTGGAAGTGGTGCTGTGGCTCAGGTGGTAGAATGCTAACCTTGAGCTGAAGAGCCGAGGGTCAGTGCCCAGGCCCAGAGTTCAGGCCCCACAACCGACCAAAAAAAAAAAAAAAGTAATGTTAAAAAAAATACGTAAGGCAAAAAAAACCATAACTTTACCATATGCACTTAACATTATGGCATATTTTCTTTTAGCCACTTTTCCTATGGATTTTTATATAGTCCTTTGATTTTTATGCTCACGTTAAATTTTGAGAGTTACTTTACAATTCTTACTATAAATTTTAAACTTAATTACATCTGAATCTCTTCTGGAAAGTATAACTTCAAAACATTTGATAGTGATAATAAACATGAATTTATACATCACTAGGTTCTATACACACTACAGACACAAAACTACCTTGGAAGAACCTTCCAATGTAGTACACATAATGACTTCATAAAGAAGTGACAAGGAGGAAGATTAACATGGTTGTGAATTATTTTTTCTGCCATGACAGCTGATGCCACTGACATGGACAACTCCTCTGAGAACACCTAGATAATATGCAATTCATAAGGCAACAGCTTAACTACATTCTTTTCCTACTTAAGGAAAGAAATGAAAATGTCATTGAATATATATTTTGTAGCAGTGATTTTAGGTGTATTTTAAGTTATGTTTAAGTAAACAATATATAAGCTGAATTTTCAAAGTGATCTTTATAAATTCTTTGTGACATACTAGAAAACTGTAACAAAATAGACAAGTACTATTTTAACATATTTACAAAACACTGGCACACATTTTAAATTACTCATACTAATATTCCTACAACATAGGCACGACATGGCTGTCTCCATTTTTATCGAAGAAACTAAAAAGCAGTAGATATTATACCTAATCCAAGAGTTTTTACCTCCAAATTCACTACTTTTTCAATGACAAGTAAATGCCATTTATTACTAATGTGCTGTTTAATAAGCTGTTGTGGAATCCTAATGTATGCAAAAACTCTTAGTTCTCTTTCAGTGTTTAAGGAAAACATGTAACTTCTACAGTAAAAGTATTATTTCTTTGCTTCCAGAAAACATCTTGAAAGATTTATTTTGCATGCAGTCAGTCATATGCATAACTGGTTATATAAGTTATTTTAATTTTTACTTTGACAAGCAACTTTTACTTTCACAAACAACTTGAGAAGCTACAAACTAGAGTACATTATAGATTAGGAACCAACTAATCTGAACTGAAATATAAATTGACTTATTTATATACATGAAGATTAACTAATTGTTCAATAAGAATTTTATTATTCCAGTTTTTATAGCTCTTTTCTCTTGCTACAAAATTAGCTCTGGTTGGGAACATATTCTTGCTTTAAATGCACATTATACATTGTGTACTAAGTGAATACTACAAGTGTATATGTAGGCCCTACTGACTAAATTTAAAATCAAATTTCTCATATGTAAATAACCATAAGCTATCAAACATTATGAGACATGTTTAATGTTTTAAAACATTACATTTTAACTGTTTTTAGCACTTAGCTTCAATTATAAAAGAAAGTACATTATTTATAGTTTTACATGAGTAGAAGTGAGTACTTATGGCAATGTCATATTGGTTTTTCAGCGACTCTAACCAAGTCTCTTAATGGAGTAGAAACAGGCTGGTTTTAGCTGATGATTTTGCTATAAAACCTAGAGAGATTCCAGACAAGTTCCAAGCACTACACTGTCTTATTCATCTTTCCTCCATTATTGAAACATTTTTAAAGAAATCCAATACTAAAATGCAATTTAACTTTATTAGCTTCCTTTTAGAAGTAGGCAATCAAGAAATGGTTTTATTAGAAATATTCTGCTTCTATCTGCTTTTACTTTATAAAAAACATCAATTACAGCATTCTACTATTATCCTTTTAAAAATAAAGTTGTTTTTCAAATTATTCAAAACACATTTGGCAAACTGTCAGCATTTTAATGTTATTTTTGTTTTGATGAGATTTTTCCTTACAATTAATATAAAATTGATTTAATGGAAAAAATAATGGACTTATGTACCCTAGAAACAGAATATGCAAAACATTCAAAAGTATCTTTGAAAGTATTATGAAATTTTATCTTTATATTTTATTAAACCTTTCCCTAACTATAGGCTATTTTCAGTTAAAAATATATCAAACATTTTCACATTTGACTTAAGTTGCCAGTGACTACAAAGTGTGAAATACAAAGTTAGAATGGATTTTCCTTTATATCGTATTAGTAAATGCAATAGTATTTCCATAGGCTCTAGTTTTTTAATGCATCAGGATAACATTTTAGTAAGTTTTTCTAATAAATTGTGATCGAATATGACAACAGAAATACATACGAAATATTTTTCACAAAATAGTAAGGTATATAATTTCACATTTAGGTAAATAGAAATATGTAGATCCACATTTTCTTCTGATCTATAATATATCTTATAATTTTAATTTCTAAATGTTTTAATGTTTTAAAACATTTCATACCCAGTTATTTTTAAAGATTACAAATAGAAAATAACATTCGTAACGATCTTACTCTTTCACATACCATAAAAATAGCTATTTTAATTGCACAAAATTAAGGTGATATTTAAAAGCTATAGATGATATCTGTAGTCTGTGTTTTATACTTCATTATAGAGTAAAATTAATTTCTCTAGAAAATGTTGATAATTTTAGTGGTTTGGTTTGATTATTTTTTTCCTGTCTTTGATTATAACAAAGTATAACTTGTCTCTCCTATCCTAGAATGTTTTACAACTGTTATTTCTCACAGAACAGCCGAGAAAACCTGTATTATATATAATTTATGTATATAATATATTTCAATAGCATTTTTAAGTTTCCCATTACTTGTTATTTCTTCTTGGTTTAAAACAGATATTTACAAACACTGGTAGTCTACTTTCATATGGCCTTTCGTTTTTGATGAAGTGCTTTTAAAGAGTTCAATCAACCTTAATGATGCATTTTTAGTCAAGGAGATAGAATGGGGAGAAGTCAATTTGAGCTCTGAGATGAACAAGTGTCTTTAGGAAGAATAGGCATAAATGGGTTTAGAAAACAGAGTATGTGTAAAATGCAGCGAGCAGAGCACTTGGGGAAGCCAGATACAATGGAAAGAGTAAAATACTGCAGAGCTTTTTAAGCTACATACAATTGGAACAATGGACTTGATCCAACCATCTATGTTAAACTGTTAAAAGATAAGTGAAAAGCAAGTTGGAATTTTATAAAGAGTGTTGAGGCACTGTAAATGAAGAGCTGAATCCAAAGAAAATGAATGCATTCAACAGAATGAAAATGAAGTCAAAATTGGCCTATTTCCCTGGTTAATTTACCTTGTGAAGGACTCTGGTCTGTTTTAGGTATTAATCCATTAATAGCAACAAAACAATCTTTAAACTACCACCACTGGAGTTTTTAAATGTAGTACACATCTGTGAATTTTATGAACACACACACATATATATATACATTTATTTATACATCCAGGTAAAAATATAACAAATCTCATGATTATAGGAAAGTAATATTAGAGCCTATAATGATCATACTATGCTGAACTACTTGCACTCCATTGAAAAAGAAAGAGACTAGTTTAGATTTAGGGACCATCATAAAACTTGAAATAGAAAACTAAACAGAGAACGTACTACTTGATTCAAGAGGGAATTTTTTTAATGTTTTGACTTTTTCATTAGGTGAGAGTTGTACTTGGCCTGCCCACTAAAGCTCTGATAATGGCAAATTTCATACAGGAAAGGGATTCAAATGTAGGGAAGCCAACAAGAGACAGATATGCAGTATTTTAAATTATTTAAAATATAGTGTATTAAACAGAAGCACTGGTGTTTAATGTAGCTGGAAAAAATATCCATTATAAAACAAGAAAATAAGAATGTTTTGTTTCTGCCTAACTTTCCCATCCCCTTTTCAGATTCCTTTGGGAAATTTCTTCCCAATTCTATGAGTCATTGAAACTACTGATCATAAAACAGTAGTCACTTTGAGCCTCAAATTGAGAAAGAAACATTAGGAAAGATTTCTCTGGTTCATTTCCACCATTGCAATCAAGTCTCTGGCAGCCACTTGCCAGCTACTAAGTCTAGTTGAAGAATAGGGCAACACAAAGAGATATAGTTTTGACAGTAGTATTTGAGTCTCCTGGAGCAGCCTTTCCGTAAGCCGAACCCTTTGACTTTTCAATTATATGAGGCAATAAATCCTTTGGAGAGAGGGTGGAATGAATTTCTGTCACTCATAACCAAGAGTTTCTTAGTATAATGCATAATCTCTGGAAGATATGGCCATTTTCACTTCTGTTTTGAATTTCACAATTACAGTAATTTAAGGAAATATGGTTCAAGGTAAAAGTAGGGTAGGAAGAAAGTAAAATGAAATTATAAAATAATTTTTTTTCTTTTCTCTTTTTTTTTGCTGGTCATGGGGCTTGAACTTAAGGCCTAGGCCCTATCCTTGGGCTTCTCTGTGCTCAAGGTAAACACTCTACCATTTGAACCACAGAGCCACTACCCACCTTTTCTGTTTATGTGATACTGAGAAATCAAACCTAGGGCTTCATGCATTAAGCCACATTCCCAGCCCCAAGAAATTATTCTTTAAACAAGCCAATTTCTTGGCATCAAAGGTACTATGGATTGGGGAAAGAGAAAGATGGAAAGTTAGCAATTCCTTAGGACAGCAATCCAAAGGCAGGAATATAATACATAAAAGCTATTGCATAGGAAATTTATGTTTGATAGAAGAATTTTCTGGTAGAAAAGAATTTATTTTATGTTTTATAGCATGTTTCCACAGGGTAGAATCTGAAGGTAAAAACATGTATTATAAGTCAAAGGACTGGTTCTAGACTGATCTATTATTACCTATCAATACAATCTTAACTGCTCTGGATCTCTGACTTCTTGCCTCTACAGCAAGCAATTCTCTCACCTCTAAAATTGTGAATGAACAAAGTTCATTTTGATCAGACATGCCTTTTTTGTTGTTGTTACTGCCTACAAACTTGGGCTAAGCATGAAAAATAATCAGGTAGAAGAGATTTCTGGTCAGTTTAACAAATACAATTTGGTGATATTTATCTTTAGAATTCTTTTGCAAATAGCTTTAGAAATTTTATCTTTTCATTGTACTATACTCTTCTCCATAAACTAGCTCTCTTACCAACTTCTGATATGTATTTAGAAATATACTGTAAAGTTTCCAGAACATTTTACATTTTAATCTTTTTTGTAAACTGTGATTAAATTCACATAAAATTTACCATCGTTTTAAGTGTAAAGTTCAATAATACTACATTCTCAATGCTGTACAACTATCACTATTATCCATTTCCAGAACTTTTATCTTAAAAAAAAAAGTCAAACTTTGTACCTATTAAATAATTCCCCATTCCCAATCTCTGGCAAACTACCATTTTTATGTTTTTATAAATTTACAATTTTAAGTATTTCATATAAATGAAATGTAAATAAGTATTTAAGTTAGAATGTATCATGCTTAATGTTTATTTTTGTTTGAGCTAATTGAGAATTTTTCAGACTCAGACTAGAAATTAAATTGTGTATGCATTAAAATACATATCAAAAGTATTCCTCTTTATGTTAAAATCACAGAATAAAATTTGCAGATAAAAAGAAAGCTTTGAACTACACTGATAGTGTGGTATTCAATTCTTTACAGATTGTAAATTATAGTGGGACTGTTATGACAACTGTCAAATTTTTCCCAAAGCAATCTTCAAGCCTAATCAACATAGACAAATCACTCTTTTCATTTCTGTAGCAATAAAAATTTAAGCAATATCTTTTGATTGGAGTTGTCTTGAAAATTGCTTAGTCGGAGGCCTTATTTTAAAAATGCAACAAGCCTGAAATATTAAATGTAATCTGCCATGCGTCCTTACAGAAAGAATGAGGCATTTTGGAACATTTTTCCTAATTGTTTCTGATTGCTGCCTGGGCAGCTCCAGTACTTCTTGTCTTCAAAATCACCTTTGAGGGCTTCAACATCTTTGATCACTACTTTTAATCAAAAAGAGACTAAAAGTAAAAATAATTTGGCTATTACAAGGGAGAAATCTTTACAATGCTTTAACATTTGTGTGTGTGTATGTGTGTGTATGTATGTGTGTGTTTTACTTGACCTTAAAGGAAGGCTCCTCAGAAGATAAATATTGATTAAGGTGACACATTACCTGATGTTAATATTGACAGAATCACTGTGCCAGGAAAAGTGGTCAATACTGAAGGTAATGCTTTAGTTTTCCAATGATAATTATGTTCAAATCTACTTATACTACAGCTCACTTTTAAGTGGCAGTATGTTATTTAGAAATTTTATGCACCTAAAATTTTAATTGCACAAAAAATTAAATGTTAGACTATCTTTGTTTCTATCCACAATATAAAAAATTAAACACAGAAAGAATACAAGAGCAGAAATATAGTTAGAAATTTAGAAGCATGGCCCGGTTTCTTAATATTTCCAAGGAAAGGCACTAGAATCTGGAAACTTTGACTTGTCCAATATCAAATTGACAAGTCTCATAGCATACACATTTAAGTTATAATTTAAAGTCATGTACACTTATTAAATATGTTTTCCATAGCTCCATAAAAGTTATATTTTCCTTTTATAGTAAAACACTTAAAATCCCACTTTTAATCTGGAGCAAAATTCTCATGTTTGTTTATCAAACAAGGAAGAAATACTTTGCTAAGGCCTGAGGAAAATGTTTGATAAATTCACACCATACAACAAAGGTAAAATATTTTCAGAGTGCTCTCAGATGCTTATGTGCTTGAATGAAAGGAACCATTCTCTTTGGGAGGGCAGTAATGGATAAAATGGATAAAATGAAAAGACAGAGGAAATTGATTTAAGGCCCTTTTCATTATACTTGAAGATAATTCAAGGATTCATAAGGAAAATTTTATTCATTCTGTGCATTGGAAGAATAAAAAGAAACATTGCCTCTGGAAGAGTTCAGATGTTTAACAGGTTAGGATTTTTATAATTTTATTATAAAGAATGTATATATTGGAGAAAGGAGGCATAGAAAAATGACTTATCAAAATTAGAAATGTAATTTAGGTTTTATATAGCCCACTCTTCTACTCTAGAGTACACTTGGGTATATCAACAACAACAAAAGAAACAGGTTTTCCAAAGATAGTGAATTGTGGAATTGAGACTACATGCCTCTAAACTTATAGAGATATATAAATGTTATTAATATTTGCTATTTGTAACAGAACTAATTATTTGTTTGGCTTTATCACATGTATTAGGCAGAATACATCTGCCCTTAAAAGAAATCTTGCCTCTGAAATATTTTTAGTATTGGGAAGCCAGAAGAGAAGGTTCACAAGGAAATAATCTGTAGACTAGTTTTATATAAAAGCCATTTACACATTCTATTCTTTACTGTATAGGAAAGTTGTATATAAAACTATCCAATATTGTGTTAAAATTTTGAAATAAAAGAACTTTTAAATTTCAGTAAGATTAATATTTATTCTATTTATTTTTATACATTGGTATAAAATAACTGATTAAAATAAGTAAAAAACCAAATCATTAATTTTAAGATGATTACTTTAAAATTACATTGTCAGAGTCAAACCACATATGAAAATCTCTTCCAATAATGTTTAGCCACTGCTGGGTCCACAAAATAAGATCCACAAGCATTTTTTGCATATTATATGTTATTTTACATATGTACACCTATACAAATACACTACTACATGTAGTTTACGTGTACACTAAAATCTGAGTTTTATATGCAACATTAGAAAGCAATCTTGAAAATTTATTCATGAATCAAGAAAATGTTCTCACTATAAAACCAATTTGACCAGAAAGTATAGTTGAAAAACTAGCATGTGCAAGGCTCTGGGTTCAATCTCAAACACTATTTCAAAAACAAACAAACAAAAGATAATCTATTGAAACAACACTGCTTTGGTCCAGAACCTAAGCAGGCTCTGATTATCAGAGCTTTTAATTTACCAGTATACCAAATAACCTACAGTAATTTTCAGCAATATAACACTAAAAATATAGCAGTTTTCTATGAAAGCATTGATACAATAATTCTTTATTCGGAGAAACTATTTTTTGAATTATCCTCTGTATAAACGTACTCTTAAGAAAACAAAACTCTATCATGCCTTTTCATTGATTGCACACTGGCCAAATTATTTAGCAGCAGCTAGGTAGAGCTGGGAAGAGGAGTGTTTTTGCCAATATTTTTGTTTTAAACATTGATTTAAAGATTATAAAAATAATATAGGAAATATTCTACCAATAATCTTGCATTTTTTTTTCATGTGTGTGTGAATTCAGGATCTAGGCATTGTCCCTGAGCATTTTTTTTTTTTTTTGGTCGGTCGTGGAGCTTGAACTCTGGGCTTGGGCGTTGTTCCTGCACTCTTCAGCTCAAGGCGAGTGCTCTACCACTTGAGCCACAGCGCCACTTCTGGTTTTCTAGTGGTTTTTATTGGAGATAAGAGTCTCACGGACTTTCCTGCCCCGGCTAGCTTTGAACCATGATCCTCAGATCTCAGCCTCCTGTGTCGTCAGGATTACAGGCCTGAACCACTGGCACCCGGCTCCCTGAGCATTTTTGCTCTGGCTAGTGTTCTACCACTTAAGCCACAGCTCCACTACTGGTCTTTTGATGAAGATAAGAGTCTCACAGACTTTCCTGCCCAGGCTGGCTTCAAAATACAATCCTAAGATCTCAGCCTCCTGAGTAGCTAGGATTGCAGGCATGAGCCACCAACATTTGATTAGTACTCTCTTTTTATACAGCTGTGATCTCTTTCAGAATATATGAAATAATTTTTCAGTAATGGCAATATTCTAAAATAATATTAAATATCAATAAAATTTTAAAATGTATCTGAAATCACTGATCCAAGATGACAAAAATGTAAGAGCTACCCAAAACAATTCATAATTTTTGATCATAACCAAAACCTGGAAAAAAATTTTCCTCATCTATTCATCAGGAATTATTCCATTTTTTTCAGAACTGTAATTCAAAACATACAATAAAGTCTCAAACCAACTAATGGCAAAGCTATGATCATGTTACTGTTTTATACTCTCATTTAAAATGAACTTTTCTATATTAAAGCATGTTTCAACATGGAACTTTATAATTAGTTATTGGTCACTCCTTAATATCTTCATACCTGGTTTCACCCAACCCACATGTTGAGACATTCTAAACTTTTTACTCACTACATGCTCATTCATATGTTTGAGAGAGATACATGTCATGATTTTTGATATGAATTTAAAAACAATCCATGGAAGAAATCAGTCATAAAATAGGTTAGTCCTAAGTATGTGTGTGTCTTCCAAGTTCCACCCTGTATTTCTAAGTGGTCTTGGTTTTCTTTTAATATTTACATGGGAATTGAATGCCATTATGACCTGAAAACCCAAATGCGTAACAACTAAGCCATCTCTAGTACAACTAGGAAAAGAAGAAACATAATTTACATTAATAATTTTCAGGTAAGGAGACCCAAATGCGACAGTCTCACACTACTTAAGAATCCCAAGTATGCAGAAGTTGTAGAGATTCGGTCACATAAGGAATCGTGCATACCTTGACATAGACAAACTGGCTTCAATGTACTCTTTTTTTTTTGGGGGGGGGTCCGGTCGTGGGGCCTGAACTCTGGGCCTGGGCGCTGTCCCTCAGCTCTTCATCTCAAGGCTAGCACTCTACCACTTGAGCCACAGCACCACTTCCGGCTTTTTTCTTTTTGCTTATGTGGTGCTAGGAATCGAACCCAGGGCCTCGAGCATGCAAGGCAAGCGCTCTACCACTGAGCCACCTTCCCAGCCCCTTCAATGTACTCTTAAATGAGCTTCTAAAGCAGTTGAGACCAGTCATTGTTAAAGCTCTGATAAGCATTTTGAGGACTCCAATCTGGCAAGCTGGTGTCCAGAACTTGAGAGGAAAATCAAATTTCATAAAAAATGGGCAAGGTGGGCATTGAGTATATGGGTATGTTTTCAACTAGATGTCTTTGTGGACACCTTAAGATTCCTAGATCTAAAATAAATGCCACAGTAATACCCCAGTTTGAATAACAATTAAAAGGAACATAGTAACTTTGCCTTGCTTTACTAATAAATAGGTATCTTAGTAACATTTCAACAAGGGACATTTTCCTTCCTTGTTAAAAAGCACAGCTATAAGTCCACTTACATTAACAACAAAAAAAGGAGTGATAGTTACATTAATGCGTGCCAGGTCTAATCCTCAGGTCTAATATTCTATACCACTTCAATAAAGCAAATATTGAAAAAAAATCGATTCATACAAACTTCTCAGTTTCCCAATACCAATATAAGTTTTATCTGAGGGCCAATGGCTCATGCCTGTCATTTTAGCTACTCAGGAAGCTGAGACCTGAGGATTACAATTCAAAGTCTGACAGGGCAGAAAAGTATTCTACCTCCAATTAACCAGCAAAATGACGTTGGAAGTATGACTCAAGTGGTTGAGCACCAACCATGAGCAAATCAATTATCTCAGGTAGATATTCTTTATAATTTGCCACACCTTTTACATTAGGCATTTGCTCCTTTACCCTACCTACCCTTTAATGTTTTTTAAATGGCTTCTTAAACATCATTAGCCAGCTTCTGTTTGCTTCAGTTTTCTTCTTCAGCTTCTTTACCTCTCTTACCCTTCATAAAATTGAAATTAGGGCCTTGGGCTTAGAAGGATGTAGTAGTTCGTTTGATCTACCATCCAAACTACTAAATTTTTTCCCATATCAACAATAAGGCTGTTTCATTTTCAGATTATCTATATGCTCCCTGAGAACCACATTTAATTACCTTCAAGAAATCTGCAGTCAAACTTGGCTATTTGGCTCAGGAGGCCTAGTTTATGGCCAATTTTGGCTTTTCATTGAACTTAACATCTAGTTTGTTTAAAATAAGGAATATTCAACTCTTCCTTTTGCACGAATGAGTCCATTGCAGCTTTATTAGCTAATTTCAATAGTGTCCTTTTTTTCCAGGCAGAATAATGAGCCAGGACAGGGGCAAGAAAAATGAGAGCAAGAGTTTGGAAGAACACACTTTAGTGGATTCCCCCCCCACACACATTAAGTTCACTGTGTTATAAGTGTGGGATTTGTAATGGCCCCAAAACAACTAGATAGTGGTAAAGCAGGCAGTCAGGGAATTGAAGGTCTACACAACTTGCAGGTTAAACTGATAAACCAAAAGAGCAACAAAATAGGAATATGCAGCTAAAAGGAAACCAGGAAGTGGAAAGGTATGTTGAGTAAGGGCAAAAGAACAAGGAAATGAAGACATCCCCCTGAGTCTTTGGTATCACGGTGGCCTCATATGGAAAGAAAAGGAAACCCACTAATCCTAGGACTGTTTTTGAAGAGTGTAAGAAATGAGAGGTGAGTGACTGACCAATACGAGCTCAAGGCTTTATTGGGGGGACAGACCTGCCGGACTGCTCCAAGAATTTAAACAAAATTTTAGGGGGCAGTCACTTGGGTCACATCGGCAGTCACTTGGGTTACATTACATGGATTATGGGAATTTGGGAGTAAGGTCAGTTCCAAGAAGTGTTATGAAGGTGTTACTTGGACTACAGGAATTGGGTGGGGGGGAGTCACTTTCCAAGGTGTAAGAAGACTTGCAACTGGGGCAGGAATGCATGGCACACCGGGAAAATAATAAAGCAAAAGCATCCGGGAAATAGAAACCTCACAAGGCAGGGACTTAGTGGGCAAGCTGACTCTGAGACCTTAGAGAGGGCTTGAAATTTGGCTAGAGGAAATAACATAAATACATCAAATCCCCTAACAATGCCATCACGGTAGCTCAGTCTTTCTCTTGTTTGGGAGTTCCTTCTCTCCTTTTCAATACAACTTTCCGCTTACTACTTCTCCCTTCTTCCACTGTCCTGGACACGAACTCGGCTCACTTTGGATATCAATTTAGCCTACGTTTCTGTTAACAGTAATGGTGTGTAGACATAAAAACAACGGGGGAAAAGGTTGAAATGTGAGAATTGTCATAGTAGGACCCCCCCAAAAAAGTGAGCAAATGTCGGAAAGATGGCACCAGTTAGGACTTGCTCAAGAATCTCTCACAGATCTTCAGGTTAGGGGAAAAGAAACATCAGCATTTGTCAAGAGCAATAAGGTAATCCTACAGGCAGTTCCAACACCTCGCGGCTGAAGCACTGGTCACGGGGGGGGGGGGGGGGGGCGTTGGGGTAGTTATGGCCTGAGGGTCTTTAACAGAGGTCGCTGGATCCGGAGAAACCGAGCTCCCCCGACGCTCCGGTCAGCCTACCAGGCCCAAACCAGGTAGCTGGATGCTCCCCTTCCAGCCAGCAGAAGAAAAGCGTCCCGTCACCCGGGCAACGACGCCCTGGCGTGGGGGCGTGGCCTAAGTGAATGCTCGGAGCCACCGCGGCCTCCCCTTCTCGGCTAAAGGCCGTGCCAGTACCGAGTAGGAATCGGAGTCCGCATTGCTGCCTCGGACTCAGGCTGGGCGAGTGTGGGTCTAGGCCCAGCGCGAAAAAAGCGCGCTTCTGCGCAACTCCCCTTTAGACCGGCAGCCCGACCCGCCTGGGGTGCGCGCGCAGGCGGGGAACGAGGCGAGCCGGCGTCGGCCCCGCCTCCCGAGCGCGAGCGCGCGCGCGCGCCCGGCGCCTCTCGCGAGGCTCTGGCGGGAGTTGACGTTAACCATGGCAACGGGGAGCGGCCCGGGAGGCTTGGCGTTTAGCTCGTTTGGGGGCCGCGGCGGCTTCTCGGCTTCCGCGTTCCGGAGCCTCCAGCGTCCCAGAGGGAGCGCCGGACTCAGTTTACCGACAGACATGCAGTGCCTCCCGGTCTCCTCTCCGCTCGGGTGACGCGAGGTACGTGCCCCCTCCCCGACACTCGCCTCGGCTTCCCAGCCCGGCCTGGCTTCGACGACCACCGGAACGGACTCGGCGGGCTCTGCCGTGGGGCCCTGCCAGCGCGGGGCCGTCGCGCCGAGCCCAGGCGGTGAGGGGTCGGGGTCGGGCGAAGCCCTCCGGAGCCCCGTCCCGGGAAAGGCCCGTGGGTCCCTGGGGGAGAGGGGCCGTGCTTTCCCGTCGGTGCGCCCCCCACGCCCCTTAGCTGACCGCCCGGCCCGCTAGCCCCGTGGGTCGAAGGAAAGCCCCCTCGCCGGGACTAGGTCGTTCCGCTGGGGGCTCGGCTCCCTGTACCCCAGTGCACGCCGCTGACCGCCGCACGTCGCTCATCCTGCCTCCGAGCTACCTGCTCTGCACCCATCTGTGCCCTCTGAACGCACGGCTGGTTTAGCGTGTGCTGGTGCCCAGGGGTCTTGAACTCAGGGCCCCCGGGATCGATCTGTCCGTCTCCCTGAGCATTTTTCCCTCCAGGCTGGCCCTCAAAACCACGTGAGCCCCAGCTTCCCTGCTGGCGGTGAATTGGTTGCACCCGTGATCCTCAGGTCTCAGCCTCCCGAGTAGCCAGGGTTCCATTCCTCAGCCCCCTTTTCGCTACGGTCAACTGTTTTGGTGGTTTCCTTTCTTTTCATTAAGTCATTCTTGTAATTAGGACATTTTTTTTCGCGATAGCTACTGCTGCTTCCCTCCCCCTCCCCCTGCCCCCCAATCCCTCAATGCCCCAAACTGTCTCACAGCCTCCAGCTCACCTGTTAAAATTTTTAGCAGTTTAACTGTTTGGAGCACTTGCGGATTACTTGTATTTTTCCGATTGAAAGGGTTGCTTCTGTTATTAGTTGCTGCAGGAAACACAAACGATCGTTTCTTTCTTAGTGGTACGAGCTGTATTGAAACGTAATTCACATTCCTTACATTTGTCACATTTAAAATGGACACATTTTAGTTTAGTCACAGAGCCTTTACTATCGTTTTAGAACATTTATCCTTCAAATCTCCCTTGGTCCACTGTCACTATCTCTGCCCGCTCTGGGCCACCACTAATCTATTTACTATCTCACAGATTTGCCTATACTAATAGGACATTTTATGTAAATGTGGGTTGTGACTGACTTCTTCCACAGGGCCAGAGAACCTTGTTTCTGCCAAGGGCCATATTGAAGGCCATATAAAATTATCAGGCGAGAAACATGTGTACCTGCCTCAGTACGTACCATATCATTCACAGGCTCTCTATTGTCACAAGTCATCATTCCTCACCACTAGTAGAATAATGTTTTCAGTTTACCCATATTGTGTATATATTTACTTCATTACTTTCCATTATGTTGATGTGCCCTCCTTCAGCCATTCAGCTATTGATGAATATTTGCGTTGTTTCCATTTTTTGACAGTAACAATATTTTTGGTGTAAAGATTTGTGTAGATGTGTTTTCATTTCTCTTGAGTATAATACCTATGATTGGAATTGCTTCTCCCAAATTAACTGCACCATTTTCCATTCTTACTAGGTGTGTTTGAGGGTTTTTACTTTCTCCATAACCTTGTCAATAGTTATTCTAGTTATTTTAAGCAATCTAGGGAATTTGAAGTGGTATCTCATTATGATTTTGATGTGCATTTCTCTAATGAATAATGTTGCTGATCTTCATACCCTGGCTTGTTGGCTACCTGAATATCATCTTTGGGGAAATAACAATTTAGAATTATAGTGATAGCTGTCTTTGTATCTCTGCATTCTGACTGGCACATTCAACAGTTATCACCAGACTATTTTTTAAAAAATCCATGTCTACATACTTTTTAGAACTACTTTGGTGGTCACAAATGTTTTTCTGTCCATCACAGTTCAGTGTTGATTTGTTTTAATTTATATCATGCTTTTTTGTGTACTGAAAAACAGGCTGGCTAGCTTATTTCTTTTCCAGACACAACATTTTCTCCTTCCAAAATTAGTATATGTAGGGATTGTTGGGATAATTAAAACTTTAATAGATTTCCTTTTCAGTTTTGTAAAATACATTTAGTGCACACTGTTCATGTAAATATGAAATTCTTTTTGGAGGTACTGGATTTTGAACTCAGGGCCTTCCACTTGGCTAGGCATGCACTGTCTCACTTGAGCAACCCCCAGTCCTTTTTGCTTTATTTTTGAAAAATAGAATTTGGCATTTATTCTCTGGTTGGCTGGGACCCTGATCCTCCTATTTATAGTTCCCACATAACTGGGAACAGCATAGTTGCAATGATAGGTTTACACCACAGTGTCTAGCTTTTTTATTGATTGACATAGGATCTTGCAAACTTTTTTTCCTGGTCGACCTAGAACATGATTTTACCAGTCTCTGCCACCTAGGATTGCAGCTAGGATTGCAGTCAGGACACACCACACTCTAATACAAGGGAAAAAATTAAGGTAAACATAAATAAAACAATGAAGACAATTGCTAAAAGTTCTATGTATATAAATTTATTTACTTATTTTTGCTAACCTTAGAAAACTACATATTTGGTATAATCCAAACTGCTATATTTTGTTACTTTCTTGTTTCAAGGTTTTTTTAGTCAGGTGTCATGTTGGAGTAAACTTTGGATAACCAAGAATTCCCTCCCAGTAGATTGCCAACTTCTTGTCCTTCTGGTAATTCATAAGAAATATGAGTCAGATCCTAAATAAAGCAACATTTCTGTCTTGATTTTGTTGGCCTACATTCAGAGTAGCATATGAAGAAAGCATATGGCCTAAGTCAGTGTTGTGATGCCATCTTTATCCCTTAAGCTCCTTTTTTCACAGCTTTTGTTTCCTCAGTCTTGAGCCATTTTCATTCAACTGTGCTAGAGATAGCAACATTAAGTACATCCAAATTCTTCCAAGAATTCAGCCTCTCAGAAGCATATACCAAATTATTACTCTGTGACTTTATTTTCAGTGCAAATAATCCAGGTTAACATTTATATAAATTTATATAAATTATACTATTGCTTCCTGCAAAGAAAATATTTTTTTTTCTTTTTATTTATTTATTTTTTTATTTTTTTATTTTTTTATTTTTTTGGGTCCGGTCGTGGGGCCTGAACTCTGGGCCTGGGCGCTGTCCCTCAGCTCTTCAGCTCAAGGCTAGCGCTCTACCACTTGAGCCACAGCGCCACTTCCGGCTTTTTTCTTTTTGCTTATGTGGTGCTGGGGAATCGAACTCAGGGCCTCAGGCATGCAAGGCAAGCGCTCTACCACTGAGCCACCTTCTCAGCCCCAAAGAAAATATTTTTAAATTCTTTTTTAAAAATTGGGACATGTTGATGGTTTTAAACTCAGGGCTTTAGGGTGCTTTTACCTTTGTTCCTGCCTAGTTTTTCCTCTGTCTTTTTGTCATTTTTGCTGGTTTGTTTGTTTCTATTTTTATTTTGCTGTAAAGAATAGGTTGTTGTTTCCTACCAGGGAGCATTCCTGAGCCACAAACTCACCTATTTTAGGTTTAGCATTATTTCTAAGATCACAAGTATGTACCACTGTCCAGCTTCCCTCCATGGAGGTAAAGTTTCACCAGTTTTCCAATCTGAGCTTCCCACACAACTTGAATGACAGATGTGCACCACTCTGCTTAGCCATGAGCTTATTAGAAAGGGTCTCATGCATATTTCACTCTATATTAACCTTGAAGCATGAACCTCCTGTTCTCAGCTTCCTAAGGACCTAAAATTATTTAGGTGACACATAGTTTTAGTTCTTAAATAACTTCTTAAACGTCCCAGATTTGTAATTTAATTTTTAATGTGTGTGAGCACACACACATTTAAATAGAGAATCATGATTCTATGGGACTGTTTAAGGAGAGGGGGAGGAGAGAGTGCATACTTTCAAAATATATTACAGCTATGGATGAAGATGACATAAAGAACTTCAGTGAAAGTTTTTGATCAACATGGGGGTTGAAGGGATGCAGAAAGAGAAAGAAGTTTGATTTGGTTAAAATATAGTATATATATGTGTCTTAACATGCCATAGTAAAACCCTTGGTGCAATTAATATACATTAAAAAATAAAATAACTAACAGTAAAGTGAAACAGTCTCTGTTAGGGGCACAAGTATCAGCAAGAAGTGGGAAGGCTTACAGAAAGGATGATGGGGATGAATATGTTTATTTACATGTATGAAACTTACTGAAATTATTTTAAAAAGGAGGAAGGGAGATGGGAAATATGATTGACAGGGATAAGTTTGATAGTGATACATTGTACCTATGTATGAAAATGTCATAATGAACACCCTTTTGTTTTTTTGTCCCCTTTCCTTCTAATGAATTGCTAGAAAAAAATATGTATCCATTTTCTTAGTATTCTTAATGTTTTAAAATATCCATAGTTTAAATCAGTCTTTAAGTCTAATTTGGTGTCAAATTTCCCTCATTTTTTTTCCTTGTGTACCACATTCCTCCATCACTAATATACTCTTAACTTTTCCTTGTCATAGCACTGTGTGCATATCTTGAACTCAGGGCATGGACACTGTCTCTTGGCTTATTAGCACTTTACCACTTGAGCGACAGCTCCACTTCTGCCTTTTTTCGTGGTTAATTGGATACAAGAATCTCAGAGTTTTCTGCCTGGGCTGGCTTTGAACCTTCATCCTCAGATCTCAGCTTCATGAGTAGCTAGGATTATAGGTGTGAGCCACCAGCATCTGGCCTGCAGCCTTTTTAAAAAGTACCCCATTAAAATAACTCAAATCTCAAATAAAATAAAATAAAATTAAAAAAAATAAAAAAAATAAATAAATAAAATAAAATAACTCAAATCCCCACCAAATTTTCTCTTCCATGTTTCTAAGGCTTCTTCATGAACTTATATTTATATTCTCTTTTACTTCTTGGTGTTCTCACTTAATTCTTAATTATTCCTCCCTTATTTTGTGGCTTTTGACTCCTGCTCTACATTTTCCCTTCTCTCGGTGTGAACTCCATACCTTAGTGTAGGAAAATGACCAAATTAAAAATGGGCCTCCAGATCTTTAAATTCTCCACCGTTTTGTTTTATGTGGGTAAAAAGAAGTTCTATACCTCAGCCAGGGCCATCTTTATCATTTGTTGCTTTGGCTGTCCTACTTTAGAAAAAATCTTTCCTGAGCCAGTAATATCAACTGACACCATGCCCAGTCCTATAACAGAAAAATAAATGAAGAAACTTTGAGCTTGCTTTTAAACAGGATGTACAGTTTTTGCATTTACTGTTTTGTGTGGGGCAAGGTATTGTGCAAGAAGTTTCAAAAATGGAAAATTCTCACATCTTTCCTTTGAAACAGGAAAATAGGTTTTCTAACTTTAATCATTAATATTCTACTAAATGTGTGAGACTCAATCTCAGCATTTGTTCCTTTCCACAAATATCTTACTACTAGTAGAGAAAAGAAATGTGTATGAAAAGAGGTTTACCATACAAGAAATCACTACTCATCTCATATGTACTTCAGTAAGTACACTTACAATATAGAGCAAGCAGTCTCTTTTAAATAAGCAATGTCTATATGTATGTAAGAGAGAAGAGACAGTTGAACCCAAGTACTTTACAACTTTTTCTAAAATGATTAGATGGAGTAATTTTTTAAGAGGCCTGAACTCAAGGACTCTCACTGTTACTCAGTGTCCATGCTCTCAGTTGGCACTCTGCCACTTGAGGCACACCTCTAGACTAGCATTTAGCTCCTTAATTGGAGAAATCTCCTAGACATTTCTGTCCAGATTGAAGGATTATAGGTAGGAGTGACTAGTGCCTAAATTGGATCTTTTTGTTGTTGTTGTTGTTAATAGATGGGCTTGAATTCAGGGCCTAGGTACTGTCCCTTAGCTTTTTCACTCAAGAATGGCACTCTGCTACTTGTGCCACACCTCCACGCTGGCTCTTTGATGGTTAATTGGAGATAAGTCTTCTGGGCTTTCTTGCCTGGGCTGGCTTGGAACATACATCCTCAGATTTCAGCTAGTAGCTGGATCACAGGTGTGAGCCACCAGAGCCTGACTAGACTGAGCCTTGAAGTTCAATAAAATTACTAATTAGAGAAGGGAAGAGAATATATCTTAGGCAAAGAGAAGACATAAGCAATAGATACACAGGAGGAAAAGCACAGGGTATGTTTGTAGGACATGGAGTTGTCTGGAGGGCATCTAGAAATTTGAATAGGTTTCAGATGTTACATATTAAATGCACACAGTGTACATAGTACCCTTTTTGAAACTTGTAATACATATACAAACTACATAACCACACATTTGTGGTATATTCTTTGTTTTTAATGCAAATAGAATCAGCAGTTTTTATTTTATTTTTCAGTATATCATAGGCAGCTATATTTGTAGATGTCTATCTCAAAACAGAACATCAGAATATTCCATTGTTTGGGATGTGATCATAGGGTAGTCCACCAGATGGATGGAAACAAAATAAACTTTACAAGAGATCAGAACTATTAAAAGGAAAATAGATTTGTTAGTTGATTTTCTAACATGGAGCTAGAAAATACAGTTATATAATACCACTTTCTGGCTCCCTTTTCTAGCTAGCCACCTCATCGTAATTCTTGATTTCCCTCAATACTGTAGAAATGGTCAGTTTTTTTCTTAACTCTCTGAGAAAAAATTCACATACATCAGACCTAGTGACAGTATGGATTTCTATTGTAAGTCCTACTTATTCTTAAATTACAGGGATATCTTTAATTCACTGTAGTGAAGTGTGGTATTAATAGTATTGCCTTCTGCTTTTTCCTCCAAGGAAATTATGGAGGAATATATTTGATACAGTGGGAGTGGTCATAGATACACTATGACCCTGTCTGAGTCTAGCCCATTTGGGTAAATTGTAAAGTTTAGTTGGAAAACACATTTGTTTATGTATGGTTTTTTCTGTGATTTTTTTTTTTTTTTTTTGTCAGTCGTGGGGCTTGAACTCAGGGCCTGGGCTCTATCCCTGGTTTCTTTTGCTTAGGACTAGCACTCTACCACTTCAAGCCACAGTTCTACCTCTGGTTTTTGAGTGGTTAATTGGAGATAAGAGTCTCACGGTCTGGGCGCCTGTGGCTCATGCCTGTAATCCTAGCTACTCAGGAGGCTGAGATCTGAGGATCCAGGTTCAAAGCCAGCCCTGGCAAGAAAGTCATGAAACTCATATCTCCAATAAACCACCAGAAACTGGAAGTGGCGCTGTAGCTCAAGTGGTAGAGCGCTAGCCTTGAGCTGAAGAGCTGAGGGACAGCACTCATGCCCAGAGTTCAAGGCCCACGACCGACCAAAAAAAAAAAGAGAAAAGATTCTCACGGGGACTTTTCTGCCTGGCTGGCTTCAAACTGTGATGCTCAGATCTCAGACTCCTGAGTAACTAGGATTATAGGCATGAGCCACCAGCGCCTGGCTCTATGATTGATTTTTACAGCAACACAGTAGAGTTATAATAACAGAGCCTGAACTAAAGCTGAAAATATTTGCTCAGTCATTTGGACACAAAGTTTGTAGACCCTTGTAATAGAATAAAAAGTTAAACAGCAAAAACAATGGGGAATGATGAAACTAGTGGCAGATTTAAATTGAGTATTAGTTTATGGATGTGTGTGCACACACCAGCCCTCAAGGCCTAGGTGCAGTCCCTGGGGTTTTTTTTTCTTGCTGAAGGCTAACATTCTACCACTTGAGCCTCAGCTCCACTTTTGGCTTTTTTTAAAAGTAGTTTATTGGAGGTAAGAGTCTCATGGACTTTCCTGCCCAGACTGTCTTTGAGCTGTAGTCCTCATGAGTAGTTAGGATT
Organism: Dipodomys spectabilis; assembly: GCF_019054845.1. Taxonomy (NCBI): domain Eukaryota; kingdom Metazoa; phylum Chordata; class Mammalia; order Rodentia; family Heteromyidae; genus Dipodomys; species Dipodomys spectabilis. The sequence continues at coordinate 4,861,787 of NW_024870750.1, forward strand.
ACAGGTACAAGCTGCTGGCATCTGGTGAGAGTACTAGTTTTTTGGGACTGTGACCTCAGAAAAAGTTAGATCCAAATTTAAATATTATGTTCTGTGTAATAAAGATTATGATCTCATTAAAAACTTGAAATATAACTTTAGTATATCTATTTTGTGTTTTTTTTAAAAAAATTTAGTGCCTAGTATGTGTCAGGCAGTGGAGCCCTGATAAGAGGGCTCTCCTTAGAGTTTAAAAATAATAAATCTATTATCTACAAATGAAATTATAAATCCTTCCCTGAAAGGAATTAAGGAGATAAAATAGAATTAGTGTCTCCCACCCTCTACTCCAGATTTTAAATGTGACATTTTCAAATAGCATTTTTTTTCTTTTTCATAGAGCCTGCTGATTATGAAAAAGGATGTGGCTTTCAGACTAATCCTGAATGAGAAGCATGAGTCCAAATGTTCCTCTGCTGAATGATTACAAACAGGACTTCCTTCTGAAGCGCTTCCCACAGACTGTTCTCGGAGGCCCTCGACTCAAATTAGGCTATTGTGCCCCTCCTTATATATACGTCAATCAGATTATCCTCTTTCTGATGCCATGGGTTTTGGGTGGACTTGGGACACTTTTGTATCAACTAGGTGTCCTGAAAGACTACTCTACAGCAGCTTTTTCAGGTGGACTAATGCTTTTCACTGCATTTGTTATCCAGTTAACAAGTTTATATGCCAAAACAAAATCGGCAACAGTAGAACGAATACTAACCACAGATATTTTAGCAGAGGAAGATGACCATGAATTTACAAGCTGTACTGGGGCTGAGACTGTCAAATTTCTGATTCCTGGCAAGAAATATGTAGTCAATACAGTGTTCCATTCTGTTCTTGCTGGGTTGATGTGCGGTCTTGGAACATGGTATTTGCTCCCAAATAGAATAACCTTGCTGTATGGTAGTACCGGAGGCACTGTTCTACTCTTTGTCTTTGGATGGATGACACTATGTATAGGAGAATATTCATTAATTGTAAACACAGCTACAGAGACTGCAACTTTCCAAACCCAGGATACTTATGAAATCATTCCTCTCATGAGACCACTTTATATTTTTTTCTTTGTTTCTGTGGATCTTGCACACAGGTAAAAGCCTATCATATTCTTTATAACTTGCTTTGTTTTTAAGTATACCTGATAAGAGAGCTCTTTTTTTGTGTTTAAAAATAGTAAATCTATTATTAAAAATCATGAAGACTGTGCCACTGGGTGGTAAGTTGTTTTGATTAATTTTCAGACTAGTCTCTAAAATTTCATATTTTAAAACACTTGTTAAATCTTATTGAAGAAACAAAATGTCCATTTAGAGGTTTTAAGCAAGTTTTCAATCCTGTACTTCACTATAGATAATCAACATTAAAACAAAAAAGCCTGGTTGAAACCAGGGACAAGAAACAGAACTTTCTGGGGCAGGGGTAAATTAAAATTTATACACATAAATATTAAGATTGAGTAAATGTAACATGAATAGAAAATATATTTCTAATTTTCTTATAAGAACGATATAGAGAGAAATTTTGATTTTTAATTTATAGAGTAAAAATTTTAAAAAGAATTTGCAAAATTGCTTGATAATATCATTTTCTTACCTTTTCTAAATCTGACTTTTCTTTCTCTGTTTCTGTAGATTGCAGCTTTCTCTTTCCCAGGTTAGTGTCCAGGTAGAAATGTACAAAAATGTTATGCATTGAATGTTTATTCCCTGGAAAAGCCATATAGTGAAGTCCAAAATCCCAATGTAATGTTTATTTGGAGATGGAGCTTTTGAGAAATAATTAGGTCTGAAGGTGGGACCCTAGTCTAATGGGATTAGTATCCTCCTAAGAGACAGCAAGAAGGCAGCCATCCTAAGCCAGAAAGGAAGCCCTCACCAGAACTTGAACATACTGACAGCCTGATCCTGGACTTCTAACCTCCAGAACTGTGAGAAAATAAATTTCTGTTGTTTAAATCATCCTCTTTTATTTTGTTATAGTAGCCAAAACTTAAGATTTTAGTACTGAGAAGTAAGATGCTGCTATAACAAATTCTTTATAACTGGGTAATGGGTAGAAGGTGGAAGTGTTTTGACATACCTACTAGAAATTGAGTCATTAAGGGTAATTATGTCTCAGATGGAAATGATGAATGTGTCATTGGAAACTGGAAGAAGAGTAATCCTTGTTCTAAAGTAGAAACAACTTCATTAAAGTATGTGCTGGTGTTTTGTGCAAGTGTGTGCTCGTGTTTTGTACAAGTCAGATTTTGTAGGAGATTAAATTGGATTTTTATGTAAGGAGAATGTGAAGGAAAGTGAAGAAATAGCTTGATTCTTCCTGTTTAAAGTAAAAGACAAAACAAAAAAGATGGAGGAGTTAAGAAAAATGATGATTTGGAAATTTACCATCTATACATATCGTAAAAAAGTGATGAGAGTATCAAAGATGTGACTAAATTATCACATAAAGCACATATGGGATTATTTGAATAGAAACACTGCCAGTTTAAATTGAAAGAGATGGAGACAGGTAGAAATAAATAAACTTCTTGGATTTGACCAGATGAGCTGTTAGTACTAGTCAGCCGTGAATGTGTGCTATTCTTCAAGAAAAGGAAAGAAAAACTATGCCCAACGTGACTCCAAGATTTTCAAGACCATTGTCTCAGTTTCAACAGGCCAGATGCCCTCCACCTAAAGCTTTAGTGGCAGGACTACTAAGTACAGAACTCTTGGATTTTAAGGCTTATTGTCAAGCCTTAACATCTAAGAATTTTTCTTACTACATTAGGGACTTCCACATGATCCATCATCCTTTTTTTCTTACATCTCCTTTTTGGGGGGAGTATGTTTTTCCCATGTGAGTGCCACTATTGTATTTTGGAAATACTTAACTTACCTAGTTTTACAGGTTTTCAGTTGGAAAGGGATTTTGTTGTACCAAGGATAGATTGTACCTCAGTTTAATTTAGGTGATATTTAAAGTTAATGTGACTTTAGAGTTATTATTGCTGGACAAGTTAAGACTTTGGGCTCTATTGGAATAAAATGAATGTATTCTCCATGTGAAAAGACATGAATTTGAAGGTAAGGTAGAGATAGAATGTTATAGACTGAACAGTCTCTCCAACCACCCCACCTCAAATTCTTGTATAGAAGCCACAACCCTCAATGTGATGTTATTTGGAAATAGGGCTTTTGAAAGGTTATGATATGAAAGGCACCTCAGTCGAAGGAATTGGTCCATCAGACCAATAAGAAGAGACACATGATGGCTTGCTTTCTCTGCAATGAGAATAGCGATAAGGTAGCTGCCATGAGCCAGGGAAAAAGCTCTTAACAGAACTTGATCATACTGGCATTGTGATCTTTTTTTTTTTTTGCATTATTTTCTTTTTTTTTTTATTGTGAAAATACTGTACAGAGGGGTTACAATGACATGGGCAAGATAATGAGTACATTTCTTATCAAGCATTGTAGCCTCCTCCTTTGTTTCCCCTTCCCATCCCTTCCCATCCTCTCCCTGCCCCCCCAATCCTCCCCCCCCCCCCCCCCCCCCCCGCACCAAAGTTGTAAAGTTCGTTTTCGACATAACGACTTGTACATCTCATTGTTGTAATGGGTCCACCTGCATCCCCATTTAAACGATTTGTTTTTCCCCGTCCCCTCCACAAATTATACTGACATCAAATACAGTGAAAGCAGGGGTTATACTGTGGGGGAGGGACATACAAAGCAACAAAGAAATAATCTTATAAATGTGTTAAAAACAATCACATGAAAGAAAAAAACATTTGAGTACATATCTTAGGGTTCATTTCCCTAACATCACCTTATCTGACCTTTTCTGCTTGACTCAGACATATACTAGATATTGCAAATAAGGGAAACCATGGGACCTATGTTTCTTTGGGCCTGGCTTACTTCACTTAATTTTTTTTTTTTTTTGGTGGGGGGGGTCCGGTCGTGGGGCCTGAACTCTGGGCCTGGGCGCTGTCCCTCAGCTCTTCAGCTCAAGGCTAGTGCTCTACCACTTAAGCCACAGTGCCACTTCCGGCTTTTTTCTTTTTGCTTATGTGGTGCTGAGGAATCGAGCCAAGGCAAGTGCTCTACCACTGAGCCACCTTCCCAGCCCTGGCATTGTGATCTTCACTTCCAACCTCCACAAATGTGAGAAAATAAATTTCTGTTGTTTTAACCATGCCACCTGCCTTTTGTATTTTGTTATGGAAGCCCAAACTAAAAAAACATTTAAAAATACTTGATACTTTATATGCTGAAACTGACCTCCAGCTTCTGTTCCTATTTCTTCATACCTAATTGAACTACATTGTGGTTGATAGGGCAATGTAATACCAATATATAATTCTCTACCTAATCCAGTCCAGCATGCTGCTCATTAATTGGAATAGGCTCTTGGATTTTTCTGCCTGAACTGGCTTCAAACCAAGATCCTCAAGTCTCAGCCTCCTGACTAGCAAGTATTATAGGCATGAATCAGCAGTTCCTGGCTTATAATTGGTTTATTAATATTACCACCATTTACTAACTATAAGATATACTACAAATAAATGCTTGATTTTTTTTAAATTAGCAGTAAAAAAATGAGGTCAGGTGTGTGTACATTTTCTTCTTTGTAAAATTCAAGTTGCTAACATTATTTTCAGAACATAAATTCTTAAGTTGCTATCTCATTATACTACATTTGAAATTAGGAATTATATACCCATTGACAATATATCTTTGTATTTAGAGCCCTAAGCTCTTTAATTTTAAGAAATCAGTTAATTTTTTATTTTGTTACTTTAGATTTTCACATTACTCCTCTGTAATGAAAGAACATAAAATATTTCTAATTCTAAATTGTTCAATTTAATATACTGTTTTAATGGTTAATGTTTGATAGTTATGGTGATTATTTTTACAATATCTAAAAGACCAAGGCAGCCCCATATTTTTTTTTGTGCCAGTCTTAGGCTTGAATTCAAAGCCTGGGCACTATTTTTGAGCTTCTTTTTCTAAAGGCTAGTGCTCTATCACTTGAGCTACGGCACCACTTCTAGCTTTTTCTGAATAGTTTACTGGTGATAATAGTCTCACAGACTTTCTTGCCCACGCTGGCTTTGAACCACAGTCTTCAGATCTCAGCCTCCTGAGTAGCTAGAATTACAGGTGTGAGCCTCCAGCACCTGGCACCCATACCTATTCTAAAGAATAAAATGATCATTTTACCTCTTATTTCATTTTCAGAAAAATACACCTAAATAAAAAAAATTGAGATGACACAATGTAGTTAAACCATATATAAAATCCACCCACTCTTCAATTATGGAGAGTGGGCAGAAATATCAAATTGTTCCTTGGGTTTATTTAAGAAGATTTAAGAGAAAACTAGAGAGCTGCATCCCATAGTTTATGAATTTTCTCTCTCCCCTTACTTTAAAAGTATACAGAGAGAGACTGCATATAGTTTTAAATGATTTTGTACATTTTGTATTGTAAACACAAGCATGAATTAAATTTAGATGCTTAGCTCAGAGACTCTCAGCAATTATTTGGCTAATGATATACATTTACATTCTTTTAGGCACTATACAGACTAATGGCATATGAATCTTAATGTTCAGAATTTGAAATACTTTTATAGTTGTTAAGTTCAAAACTTTTTTCAGGGTAACAAGTTTGACAAGAAATGTACTTATTACCTTACTTATGTAACTAACTCCTCTGTACCTCACCTTGACAATAAAATAATAATAGAAACTTTTTTCTTAAGGACTTTTTTTTTTTTTTTTTGGTTATGGGGCTTGAACTCTGGGCCTGAGCACTGTCCCTCAGTTCTTCAGCTTAAGGCTAGCAGTCTACCACTTGAGCTACAGCACCACTTCCAGTTTATTCTGGTGGTTTATTGGAGAAGAGTCTCACAGACTTTCCTGACTGGGGTGACTTTGAACCATGATCTTCAGATCTCAGCCTCTTGACTAGGTAGGATTACAGGCGTGAGCCACCGGCGCCCTTCAGGACTGACATTTTTTTACTCTAGAAAATTCCTATTATGTCATCAGAAACATTAGTTTTAAACATTTTCTCCATAAAAAACTACAGTAATCATCTAATTGAGACTATGTTATATATGCAAGAAACAAATATGTTTTACTTGGTATACTTAAATTTACTTGTAAATTGATGTCCAATATCCTTATAATTGTTTATAAAGATACTGTGTTTGTATTGTGCTTTTCCTTATTTAAGAACAAAAAGATTAAGGATAGATCTAATTTTGGTAAATTTCCTGAATTTGCATTATTTTTATAAAAATCCTATGAGTGTGTAAGAGGAGTGTTGTCTTTTAAAAACAACAACAACTGTACAAATCTGCATGTTTTCCTTGACTTTCTTGTGGCTTGATGTGTGGCTTGATTTTTGTTGTTGTTGTTACTTGAGTGTTTTCTTCTTAGAATGAAATGAACTCTAAAATTACAGAAAATATTGTCCTCTAATTTAGTATCACATTATTTACTTTGTGCTCATTAATTCTCCACTATAACAATTTGAAGGTACTCTAACTTGCTACAGCCTTGGTATTTCTGGATAGACACATGTCTGTATCATTATTATGTTCATAATTGTTAAACATTTGCTTCAACAAACCTTTAACTGGGTAAATATTACAGAAGTTGTCTTTCTCTTTGAAGCTTGGGTATCCAAGTGCAATTATGCTATCAATTTTGGACTTTTCTTTTTGAAAGTCTTTAGTAATCCATACTTACTCTGACCCTATTGGTCTCTGGACACAGTGTTTAATTAACCTTAGTCCATAATATTGACAACATATTGATTCAGCTTTTTTTCCTATGCTTTAATTTTTTATTAAATTATTTGAAGCAATTTTAATAATTTTACATTTAACTATAAAGTTCAGTACTGAGAGTCAGTGTCTCTATTTACTATAGAGACAGCTAGTCCTCCTCTATAAGGAGATTATAATTGTAAAAGTCTATGTTCTGAACACCACACCCTTGCTTGTACAAAATGGTAAGATTGCCTTTTGTTACATCAGATCTGAGAAGAGGGCAGAATAATACAGAGAATAGGAAGAAGGCAAGACCTTTATTTCTTTGCCACCTAGTAATGTATGAATGCTTGTTGGCTTTTCCCGAAGTTACTTGCAGTTTTAAATTCTTAAAATTCACAGATGTTTTCCAAATCCCTCTGTTCAGTTTTATCACAATGCAATGATGGCTTTTAAAAAATGTTTTTTGCACACTTACATCCATATGTCCTCTGCAGTTTGCACATAATCGAGGTAGTGTCAAATATGTCTAGATTGTTTGAAAGTTAGGACGAGGACCTTTCTCTAATGGTTTTTTTTTCCCCTCTCTCTCTGTCTTTTGTGCATTTTTATATGACTTAAATGTTTTCCCTTTTCTTGTAGATTTGTTGTAAATTTTCCAGCTCTAGAACAAATGAATCAGATTTTACACATCTTGTTTATATTTTTGCCCTTTCTGTGGGCACTCGGGACTCTGCCTCCGCCTGACGCACTTTTCTTATGGGCAGTGGAACAAGTTTTACAGTTTGGCCTTGGAGGCTCACCTATGTCAACCCGCTTGAGGTAAACTTTTTTTTAATACTGAAATTTTATATAAATTTCCTAAAGAATATGTTTCTTTTCTAGTAAATCCCTTCTTTCTTTCTCTAGGTTATTGGTAATGTTTACCATTTCTGCTGGAACAGCTGTAACATCATATTTCATTCCCAGCACTGTTGGTGTGGTTCTTTTCATGACTGGACTTGGATTCTTACTGAGCCTTAACCTGAGTGACATGAGTATTGTCTTCAAACACAGTGTGACCAGACACAGAGTAGAAAACAAATCTCAGCCTTTCCCTGGGGATTCAGAAAAACAGTTTACATGGAAGCAGTGCCTCATGTACATCATTATTTTAGTCGTGGCTCTTTTAGAAACAAGTTTGCTACATCATTTTGCTGGTTTCTCACAGATTTCCAAAAACAGCTTCCAAGCTACTATTGGCTATATTTTGGTGGTAATACTTATAATACTATGGATACTTAGGGAAATTCAGAGTGTCTATATCTTTGGAATTTTCCGAAACCCTTTCTATCCAAAGGATGTGCATACAACTGTGACTATATTCTTAGAGAAGCAAACAAACCTTCTGAAGATTGGTGTTGTCAGACGGATTTTGCTAACCCTAGGTAGGGAGATAAAAGCACCTAATCTTGTGTTATAAACTATCTTGGAAATATTTTTTTAAGTATGATTAAATTCTCATTTGTGTAGTAGTATACTGCATACAAGTGATTTTTCTTTTTATGTTTGTATCAGTCACTTGCATAAGGGTATTTCATTTTTAACATGTCTATTTATGTATACAAGACAGTGCATCTTGATCACAATCCCTCCATCATTTTCCCTCCTCTCACCTCCCTCTTTTTAAAGCAGTCTACATGTTTCCTTGTTCCTTTTTCACACATGTACCTAGATATACTATATATATATATACTATATTCACCATCCCACTAGTACTTATATCCCAGGACATGTTTCTGCTTTCTGATACTTACTTTTGTTAAATGCATGTTGGTTGTTCATAAGGGCTTATACATGGCTAAACCATGTATACTGGTTAGTCAGTTTGATCATATATATATATGTATAATATGTATGATATATAGATATTTTATATATATAGAGCAAATATATGTATACATACACATGTAATACTGCTGCAATGAATGTGGGTGTACAAGTGCCTTGATTATATCATGACTTAGATTCCTTCTGATAAATGCCCAAGTGGTATTGCTGGGTTGTAGGGTACTTCTGTTTTCAAGTCTCAATGAGGTGCTTCTATATTCATTTCCATAGTAGTTACACTGGTTTACATTCCCATCAGCAGTATCTTAGGGTTCCTTTTTCCCATATCCTTGCCAACATTTTTGCTTATGTTCTTGACATGGCCATTCTGACTGGAGTAAGATTGAATCTCAATGTCATTTTGATTGTGTTTCCTTTAGGGTCAGAGATGTTGAGCATTTCTTCATGTATTCATTGGCCATTTGTACTTCTGAGAAGAATCTGTTGAGCTTATCCAGTTTATCAATTAGATTACTGATTTGGGAGTTCAGTATTTTAAACTCCTTATATTCTGGTTATGCATCTTTTCAGATGTATATATTTGGTAACACACCTTGTCAGATGTACAAATCTGGTAATACAGCCTCTCCTGGAGCTGTCTTTGCAGTCTAATGGCTATCCTTTGCTGTGCACTAACTTTTAAGCTTGATGCAGTCCCATTTGTCAATCTTCACTCCCATTTGCTGAGCTACTGGAGTTAATATTTTTGTTAAAGTTCTTTAGTTAATTGCTTAATATGATTGTGACAACTTAAAATATGGTAGAAGAAAGTGCCTTACATTAAACTCACCTCTTTTGTTTGTTTTTAGTATCACCTTTTGCTATGATAGCATTTCTTTCACTGGATAGTTCCTTACAAGGATTACACTCTGTGTCTATTTCCATTGGATTCACAAGAGCTTTTAGAATGGTAATCCTAATTGCATTTAATAGTGCTTTCCAGTTTTTAAGTTTTCTTTAAGTTTGCTTATATTAGCAGACTCTAGCCAATAACAGGATAATTTGCATATGGCAGGTCTGGCAGAATACAGAACATGCTTTATTGGAGACCGTCATTGTATCAGCAGTGCGCTTGTTCTCCAGTGCAGACTCATGGTGGAACAGAAGTCTGAATACAGGAATCAGACTCTTGTTGGTAACTGTATTTTTTAACAAGTGTTAGCTTTGTTGAAACATATTTCACATTATAAAATTATCCATTTAATGTATACTGTAAAGTTGTATATAGTCATCATTTTTCTACCATTTCAATTTAATTTTAGAACATTTTTATTTTTTACTGTTATTGTAAAGGTGATGTACAGAGGGGTTACAGTTACTAGAATAATTTTTAAATCCTCAGAAGAGACATATATTAAGAGTTAATCCTCATTCCCACTCTCTATTCATACCTACTCCAGATCCAACAACCACTTACCTGCATTTCACCTGAATGAAATATTATGTAATATGTAGTCTTCTGCATCTACTGGGTTTCATTTATATATTCCAAACATCCGTTCCTATAAGATGTATCATTATTTAATTATTTTAACTTCCAAATAATATTCCATTGCATAGATATGCCACATTTGGTTGACTTAATCATCAGATGATAGCAGATATTTAGGTTTTGTTTTTACATTTTATAGTTAAGACTATTGCTATGAATATGTCAATATATGTTTTTAGATGAACATGTATTTATTTCTTTTGAATATACATTACCATGGATGGAATTTTTGGTCATGTAGTAATTCCATATTTAACAGTCCAGGGTACTGCATAGTCTTATACAAAGACTGTAGCTTTTTTTAGTGCCCGTTCTGGGGCTTGAATTCAGGGCCTACCCAACCCTGAGCTGCTTTTTTTTCTTTTTTCTTTTTTTTTTTTTTGGTCTGTCATGGGGCTTGAACTCTGGGCTTGGGCACTGTCCCTGTGCTCTTCAAGGAGAGCTCTACTACTTGAGCCACAGCACCACTTCCAATTTTCTAGTGGTTTATTGGAGATAAGAGCCTCACGGACTTACCTGCCCAGGCTGGCTTTGAACCGCAATCCTCAGATCTCAGCCTCCTAAGTAGCTAGGATTATAGGCTTGAGCCAGGGGCACCCAGCTAACCTGAACTTCTTTTGCTTGAGGCTAGCACTATATCACTTGCACACTACTACATCCAGCTTTTTCTGAGTGGATTATTGGAATTAAGAATCTCAGGGACTTCCCTGCCTGGGCTGGCTTCCAATTACAATCCTCAGATCTCAGCCTCCTGAGTAGCTAGGATTACAGGCATGAGACTGTACCTTTATTTTTGTTTGTTTGTTTGTCAGTCGGGCCTGAACTCTGGGCCTGGGCACTGTCCCTCAGCTCTTCAGTTCAAGGCTAGTGCTCTACCACTTAAGCCACAGCACCACTTCTGGCTTTTTCTGCTTAAGTGGTGCTGAGGAATCGAACCCAGGGCCTCATGCATGCAAGGCAAGCACTCTACCACTGCACCACCCTCCCAGCCCCAGACTGTACCTTTTTATAGTCCTGTTAGCAGTGTATGAGGATTCCTTTTTCTCCAAATCCTAACCAGCACTATTCATTGCCTCACTTTTTCATTGTAGCCATACTCAGTGGTATAAACTAACTATTCCTGTTATGATTTTCATTTACATTTCTCTGATTGCTAGTGATGCATCTTTTTAATATACTCATTGTCATTTGTCTTTGTGGGGTTTTTTTGTTGTTATTTATGTTTCATTATGGGGTTTTTTGGTGCCAGTATTGGGACTTGAGCTCAGAGCCTTGTGCTTTCACTTTTTTTTTTTTAACTGAAAGTGTTGCTTTAACACTTGAACCACACCTCCATTTCTTGCTTTTTGCTGGTTAATTGTAGATAAGAGCCTCATGGACTTTTCTGCATTAGCTCTCTTCAAGCCTTGGTTCTTAGATCTCAGCCTCCTCATGAGCTAGACATGAGCTTACCAGCACCCAACTTAGATTTTTGGTTATTAAACCAATCTTAAGTGCCTGACATAAATCCTATTGATCATACATTACAATTCTTTCCATGTTATAGAATTCAGTGGCTGTTTATCTTTTTTGTTTTGTTTGTTTTGTGCCAATCCTAGGTCTTGAACTCGAGGCCTGAGCTCTGTCTGAGCTTTTTTTTTTCAAGGCAAACATTCTACCACTTGAGCCACAGTTCCACTTCTGGCCTTTTGGTAGTTAATTAGAGATAAGTTTCATGGATTTTCTGGCCAGATTGGCTTACTCAGCTTCCTGAGTAGCTAGGATTACATGGCTAGTATTTTATGTCATCTCTATTTGTAAGATACACATGCATGCATGGATACATGGATTTGTTGATGTATATTTTTCACCTTTAAAGTATAGGTAGTAAGTACTATATCAATTTTCTTTAATGTTACTTACTTTTTTTTGGGGGGGGGGTGCTTAGTAGGGTTTGAACTTGGGAATATGTGCTTGTTAGACAGGTGCTCTATCCCCAAGCCACACATCCATCCTTCTTTTCACTAGTTATTTTTGAGATAGTCTGTTGTTGTTGTTGTTTTGTTTTCTGTGGCATACACCAAGAACACAATCTGCATATTTAGGCTTCCCATGAAAAGTGAGATGACAGGCATGTGCCACTACAGCCAGCTTTCAATGTTGAGATGAAGTCTCGGGGGTTTTCTAAATAGGCTGGCCTGGAACCACAATCCTCCCAATCCTAGCTTCCTACATAAGTAGTATAACAGGTACATGCTACTGCATCCAGCCATCAGTTAAGAAAGGGTCTCACGTGTGTGCCTGGGCTTGCATAGAACCACACTCAAGTCTCCCAAGGTAGCTAAGATTATAGGCTCTAGCTACCAGTACCCAGCTTACATTTCTTACTTTCTTACCTATAGTCATTTATGTTAAATTTATGGTTGTAGAAAGTTTTAATAAAGAATACATTTAAGGGCTATTTCCCACAAAATATTTGGGGAAATAATAAAATTATATATTTTTAATGCAGTCTTGAAAATTCATGAAAATCATGAAAAATTTTAAAAAGAAATAACTTTTCTGTTTCTACAGGTTGGTATCTTTCGTGATCGCTTGATTCAGTTTATCTCTAAATTGCAGTTTGCTGTGACTGTACTTTGGGCATCATGGACAGAAAAAAAACATCGAAAATCAGCTACCACTTTGTGTTTACTCAACACAATCTTCTCTCCATTTATGTTGGTCATCATAGCTTTTTCCGCATTACTCTCTTCTCCCTTACTCCCCCTCTTCACCCTGCCTGTGTTCTTGGTGGGGTTTCCCCGACCTATTCAGAGTTGGCCAGGAGCAGTAGGCACTGCTGCATGTGTGTGTACAGACACAGTGTATTACTGCCAGATGGTCCCCAGGCTGGCCGCTGCATTGCAAACTGCAATGGCAGCTGGGAGTTTAGGTGAGTAAATGAGCTTACTTACTGATGTATATTTAAGTATATAAAAAAAGAGATAAACTGATCCAACCATATAGTACATTCCAATACTTGTACACATATGTACAAGTATTGTACATGTATGTGTACCACATAAATGAAGTACAAAATTGAATTTTATTGCTTGCTTCTTAATTTAAGCTGAAGTTATAAAGTAATCCTTAGGGAAATGTTTCATTCAGGTGATTTGACTATTTTTGGTAGTACTAGGGTTTAAACTCAGGGCCTCACACTTGCTAGGCAGGTGCTGTACCACTCTGCCAGGCAGCCCCTCCCCCCCCTTTTTTTTTTGGTTGTGGGTCTTGAACTGAGGGCCTGGGCACTGTCCTTGAGCCTCTTTGTGCTCAAGGTTTGGTGCTCTACCACTTGAGCTACAGAGCCGCTTCGGTTTTGGAGTGGTTAATTGGAGATAAGAGTCTCATCGGTACTTTTCTGCCTGGGCTGGCTCTGTACCACGATATTACAGGTATGAGTCACCAGCGCTCGACATCTACCAGCCCCTTTTTGTGTTGGTTATTTTATTTAGTCAGTCTCACCTTATACCCAGGCCAGCCTAGGCATACTAATTCATACAGTGAATTATCAACAGCAGTTGTAATGCTCTTATATTTGTTCTTCCTTGTGTCACTTAGAAAATGGGCTCACAGCACCTCACCCAGCTAAATAGTCCAGCAGACATTATTTTGCCAAGACTTCATCTCTCCATCTCCCATGTAGCTAGGATTACAGACTTAAGCCATTGTGGTTGGCCTGATTTAACAGTTAAAAAACAAACATTTTCTTTCATAAATTAAGTTTACAGGACCTCCAGTGAAACATAAAAACACCTTTACACTCACAATTTATAATGAGTTCATGTCAATTAGATATAGTAGCATAAAGAGTAAAAACTAGCTGGCTTATAGACACTCTCTATAATATTCCAGTACTAGGCTCTTAAAAAATAAAGCAGATGTTCAGTATATCTCTATTGTTTGCTCAGTCAAGCACAGTGGAAGATTCTTAGCAGGTTTGGTGGTTCCAAAATACCAGCCAAGGTCCAGCCTGTAGGCAGAGCTTTGGAAGGATAGCAGACAGACCTCTTCTGTTAAATATGCTAACTATGTGAAAGGAGTAGGCTTGCACAAAGATTATTTCTGTAGCATTATTTCAAGTAGCAAAAAATGGAAGCCTCTAAAGTATATATCAACAAGTAGATAAAGGTTCAACTATATTCATATAATGAATTATCAACAGCAGTTACAATGAATGAACTTGAACTGTTTGCAGCTTACCTGAATAAATCACAGAAATAGGATGTTGAAAAAAAACTAATTTCAAAAAATGCTTTACAAGCTGTGGCTCATGCCTGTAATCTTAGCTACTCAGGAGGCTGAGATCTAAGGATCCTGGTTCTAAGCCAGCCTGGGCAGGAAAGTCTGTGACACTCGTATCTCCAATAAACTATTCAGAAAAAGTTGGAAGTGGTGCTTGGGCTCAAGTGATAGAGCACTAGCCTTGAGCACAAAGAAGCTCAGGGACAGCACCCAGGCCCTAAGTTCAAGCCCCAGGACTGGCCACAAAAAGTGCTTTACATTGCAAAATATAAAAAGTGTATGTAAAAATTTTAAACCACAAAACAATGTTATTTATATACATGTATACTAAAAAGATCCAAACTGTTTCAAATCAGCCTTAAATTGACTTATACTTCGTTTCCTACTATACTTCACATGTACTTACCATTTTATTCAAGTTCTAATTTTTGTTTATCTGGAAAAGCTATATATATTTTATATATGATAATATGTACATATATTTATAAATATATATGTAAGCTGTTCCTACTGCTTATACAACGCTTACTTAATGCCTCCTGATAGGCAATTAATGGTTGTTTTTGTTACTAACCTAATTAGAGAATCAAAGATAGGAGTCAGTTCTAGATGTGTCATCAGTTTTGAAGATTCATATGGCAAAACCACTTTTTTTCATATTTTTCTATTTTGTTTTAGGTATCCTCTTACCTGGATCTCATTACATGGGCCGTTTTCAGGATCGTCTGATATGGATAATGATTCTTGAATGTGGCTATACTTATTGCTGTATTAACATTAAGGTCAATGTACATTTGAAACTTCTTTCCTATTTTATAATATATATGTAAATTTTTATTTGTTATATACACATATTTACACATCAGATAATCCCATAAGAAATTCTTTCACTTTCTTGTGAAAACACCTATTGGCTTTTAAAGGTCTATTTCAGTAAACATATATTGGTAGCTGACTAGTACTGATTACATAATTGAGCATGATAACAAAACATACCTTTTTTCCTTTTCTTTCAGTCCTATTCTTGTTAGCCATCTCCAGCAGAACATCTCAAAAACATGAATCAATAATGGTTAGCTCATATCATAAAGGCATTTTCAGCTTAATAAAATCGTCTTCCCACCCTATTATCTGTACCTGTTTTTCTCCTTTAAGAGTAAAATGCCTTACTATGTTACCTCTTATTTCATTTTCCTGTTCCTTACTCCAGGATTTTAACCCTATTACTCCAATGATACTGTTCTTGTCAAGGTCATCACTGACTGTCACCTTGCTAAATCCAAATATCTACTCTTAGATTCATCTTTCTTCAACTGTCACCAGCATTTGACACAGTTGTTCTTCTCTCTTGCTTCATAGATTACTCTTTACTCTCCTTTCCTGGTTCTCTTTTTCCTTGACTTCATTACATCAGTGTTCTCATTCCTAGAAGTCCTTGCAGAAAGTTATGCTTGACTCTTTCTTTTACTTCTACACTCTACATTGAGACAAGAAATCTGTTGACTATTCCTTTGAATTATATTCTTTATTCTGTCACTTTTTGGCACAATCTATACAGTAGAATAATTTGTTCTCATATAAGTGAGGTAGAAAGGCAAACCTATAATTTAATTGTGCTTTTAAAAATAAAGCAATTTTGGGGCTGGGAAGGTGGCTCAGTGGTAGAGCGCTTGCCTTGCATGCATGAGGCCCTGGGCCCGATTCCTCAGCACCACATAAGCAAAAAGAAAAAAGCCAGAAGTGGCGCTGTGGCTCAAGTGGTAGAGCGCTAGCCTTGAGCTGAAGAGCTGAGGGACAGCGCCCAGGCCCAGAGTTCAGGCCCCACAACCGGACCCAAAATAAATAAATAAATAAAAAATAAAGCAATTTTTATTTAGGAGGGTTTTGTTGTTGTTTGGTTTTGTGTGTGTGTGTATGTGTGTGTGTGAGAGAGAGAGAGAGTGGGGGCTTGAACTCAGTGCCTTAGCACTATGCCTGAGCTTTTTTTTTTTTTTTTGTTAGTTATGGGGCTTGAACTCTGGGCCTGAGTGCTGTCCCTCAGCTCTTCAGCTCAATGCAACTTCCACTTTTGTGGTTGTTTATTTGCGATAACAGTCTCACGGACTTTGCTGCCCGGGCTGGCTTTGAACCCCAATCCTCATATCTCAGCCTCCTGAGTAGCTAGGATTACAGGCATGAGCCACCAGCGCCTAGCTTCCTGAGTTGTTGGGGTTTTTTCCAAAGCTTTTTTTGCTCTACCACTTGAACCATGGCTCCACTTATTTTTTTGGTGAAGAATCTCATGGACTTTCCTGCCTGGGTGGCATCAAACTGCAGTCCACAGATCTCAGCTTCCTGAGTAGCTAGGACTACAGGCATCAGCCACCAGCACCTGGCTTAAAAGTTTTTAATGTATGATTCAATTTTGACAATATAGTCTTATAAAATTATATTTATATTCCATTAAGTTTTTTGTTCAATTTCAAATATAATTTCCATAATTTCTTTTGAATAGTGATAGTATTTTCTTGTTTTTATTAGCTTTACATTAGTTATACAGAGGAGGATTTCATTGTTATACTGCCTATATTTATGATATATTCTAATTGATCTTACCCCTCTGTCACTCTCCCAACATTATTTTTAATCTCTCTATCCAACATCAAATGTGTTAGCTAGGTGCTGGTGGCTTATGCGTATATTCCTTGCCACTCAGTAGTCTGAGATCTGGAGTCACAGTTCAAAACCTTTCCAGGCAGAAAAGTACAAGAATTACTAGCAAAAAGTATGGCTCAAGTGATAGCCATGCAAGCAATCTGAGTAAGTACAATATTTGGAGTTCAAATCCTAGTATTGCCAAAAAAAAAAAAAAAAGAAAAACATTCAGAAGTGTAACTTCATACATTTTTAAAGTGCATAAAGTTTAAGTATAGGTCTTAGGGGGAGAAGGCACTCAACTCATGGAGTATACCACAAAATTAAGGAAAGTAAGGGGAGGGGTGGGTCAAAGAAGAATGAGAATGATGAATGGAATGACACTGTGTTCATAAACTGCTTTGTTAAATAGTACCTCCTTTGTACTTAAAAAATTAAGTATAGCTCTTAAAGAAATTTTGTCATTTTCTGTGTTTTTTGATGAAAATCTATGACATTTACCAAACTAATAATGTTCTCAATATAATAAATAATTATAAAACTCAAGTACTTTTTATTTCTTCTTTAGGGGTTAGAATTGCAAGAAACAACCTGTCATACTATAGAAGCCCGAAGAGTTGATGAGGTATTTGAAGGTGCTTTTGAGCAAGAAGAATACACAAAAATATGCTCCTTTAATGAACACTTTGGAAATATCTTGACACCTTGTACTGTTTTGCCAGTGAAAGTATATTCTGATGCCAAGAATGTCCTATCTGGAATCATTGATTCTCATGACAACTTAAAAGAATTTAAAGATGACCTTCTCAAAGTGCTTGTGTGGATACTTATTCAGTACTGTTCCAAAAGGCCCAAGATGCAGGAGAATATTCCTAAAACTGAAAGTAAAAAGGAAACACCTCTAATAACCTTGCCTGCTTTAAACAGTGAACCTCATCCCAAATCCCTGGAAGAACCAGATAGTTCAAGTTCTGAAACTTTCAATGACTGGTCTGATGATGGTAATATTTTTGATGATGAGCCTACCATCACAAAAGGAGGAAAAGATCAATTCAAATTTGTACCCGGTACTAATTTGCCTATTCCAGGATCAGTGGACTCAAAGAGAGTTGGCGATCATCCCTCAGGCACAGTTCCTGAAAATGATCTTTTCAAAATAATTATGTTAGGATACCCTGCTGTAGACAAAGGAAAACAAGGAAATACGACATATATCCCACTGATAGAGTTCTCTTGTTCCCATTCTCACTTATTGAGCTTACCTCAAGAATGGATGTCTAGTTGTTTGCCCAGTTCTAAAGTGAAGGAAATGAGCTCAGTGTTTCCAGAAGACTGGTACCAATTTGTTATAAGGCAATTGGAATGTTTCTACTCAAAAGAAAATGCCTCAAGTTTACTAGAAGAAATTGCAAAGGATAAAGTTTTAAAAGACTTGTATGTTCGTACAGTAATGACTTGTTATTTTAGTTTATTTGGAATAGACAATATGGCTCCAACTCCTGGTCATATATTAAGAGTTTACAATGGTGTTCTGCCCTGGTCTAGTGCCTTGGATTGGCTCACAGAAAAGCCAGAATTGTTCCAACTCTCTCTGAAAGCATTCAGGTAACCCATTTTGATTATATGCAAATTGTATAATTGGCCCCAAAAATCATTTTTAATTAGCTAAAAGACTCATTTCTAATGTTTTAAATCACTTTCTTAAAAAGGAAAAACATGTTTATTTATTGTGATGTATCTATAGCTTGGTTAATTTCTGCTTCCTTTGTTTCTTTTTGTTGTTGTTGTTGTCATCAGTACTGTGACTTGAACTCAGGGCCTAGGCCCTGTCATATCCCTTAGCTGTTTCTCCCAAGGCTAGGACCCTACCTCTTGAGCCACTTCTGCCACTTACTTCTTGCTCTTTGGTGGTTAAACTAAATATTAGAGTCTCATAGACTTTCCTGCCTGGGCTAGCTTCTGTGATCCTCAGATCTCAGCCTCCTGAATAGCTAGGAGTACAGGTGTGAGTCATGGACACCCAGCTGCTTCCTTTGCTTTTTATGTGGAGTACTCTGGCTTACTGGATTTCTTCACTTCAGCTGCTTCATTTCTCCCTCAACCTTTTGTATCTGAAATATAGACTATTTCAATCCAAAGTCTTAAAAATATAGATTGAAAAAATATTTTATCATGAGTTGATTTTAAAATATCCTAAAATTGTTTGGGTCTTCATTGTTTTAGGTATACTCTGAAACTAATGGTTGACAAAGCAAGTTTAGGTCCCATAGAAGACTTTAAAGAACTAGCCAACTGCCTTGAAGAATATGACAGTGACTGGTGCATTGGTTTAATATCTGATGAAAAATGGAAGGAAGCAGTTTTACAAGAAAAGCCATGCTTGTTTTCTCTGGGGTATGATCCTAATATGGTAAGGTTAAAAATATTTGTTAAATTTTCATATGTTAACCCTAAAGCTTAGAAATCAGTTCTAAAATATTTGAACTAACTGATAGATGATATAACATTATAGCTGTTAATTCTATAGCAGTTACAATGTCAGGAAATTTGTAATCATGACTTTAAAATCGTAAGTTTATGGTCAAGCTGGCCATGGTGGCACACACTGGAGGATCACAAATTCAAGACCAGCCTGGGCTACACCTTTGTTGGGTGCTGGTGGCTCATGCTTGTATCCTAGCTACTCAAGAGGCTGAGATCTGAGGATCACAGTTTGAAGCCAGTCCAGACAGGCAAGCCCATGAGACTCTCATCTCCAATTAACCACCAGAGAATTGGAAGTGGAGCTGTGAATCAAAGTGATAGAGCACCAGCCTTGAGCGAAAGAGCTCAGGGACAGCAGCTAGCCCATGAGTTGTTATGTACAACAGCTAATCCGTAAGTCAAGTACAAGTAACTTGCTATAAAGTCTTTAACAAGATGGATTGTATTCTGATGCCCAGTTCAAGTATAAGAATGATGTCTTTGCTTTTAATTCCCTGGAAGGAAATTAATTTGTAAATAGAGGATTCTTTGTTTTCTATTTTATTCCCAAAAGCACCAGGGTTTGAGTTCAAGGTTTTACCTCTTGAATCACACCTCTAGCTCCAATTTTTTTTTTTTGCTTTAGGTGATTTTCCAGATAGGGCCTCAGTTTTTGCTTGAGACCGGCCTCTAGTATGAGATCCTCCTGCCTATAGCATGAAGCCTACCTCCAAAACTGACTTATTGAGATAGAACTTGCTACCTCTTTTGTCTAGCCTGGTCTCCAACTGCCATCCTCTCTATTTCTGCCTCTTGTGTAGCTGTGATTGCAGGTGTGAGCCAGGATGTCTTGCTAATAAACTGTTTCACTTACTGACATCTCTACTGTATTTGAAACAAAGCTAATCAGCAAGTATTCAGAGACTCCAAATAGAAGGTGTTAAGATTAAATGCTTGTTCTTATTATACTTAAAGATTTAATTCTTGAAGATTAAATTAAGATGAAATACTTGTTCTTATTATAGTTAAAAGGTCATTTTTACACAATGTGAAAGATTCAACCCTGCCGTGAGTTCTGAGTCTATCTAGCATTACAGGGTTAGGAGCTCTACAAATGCTCTCCCAAAGAAAAACTAATGGAAAAAAATTAAGAACTAAAGTACCAAAAATTATCCTAAAGGCATGAAGCAAGTGAGGAAACATTAACTCTGGAAGATTAAATTCCTTTTTGGAAAATCCCAAAAAGGACATCAAGAAAGCAGTAGTTGGGCCAAGTCTCACTGCCTCCTCCCTCATCAAGGGAGAAACTCCATTCAGACTAAAACAACCAAAGTCACAGGATTCTCTCTCCCTTCTGCTCCCTACTGGAGGACTGTTTTCTCAAGAGAACCATTTTCTCATCCAGTTTCTAGCTACATGTTGCTAAAGTCAACAAGTAGACTCCCTTCTAGCCACCCCTTTGCACAAGGTAGAAGCTTTGTCTTGGGCATGCTATCACTGAGAATACTGATTGCCTACTCATAAGGCAGAAGTTCTGCATGGTAAGAGGCAAGATAAAAGTCATGTGGTTCCTGTTCCACTCTACTAAGTGCTCCTCTTCTAAACCAGGAGTGTCCAGATCCAGAACATGTAATTATATGAATAATTATAACTATATTATTGTGTCTGTAGCATTTATAAATGTAATATGTCTAACAATATCACAAAAAGAAAAGAGAATAAAGCAATGTAAAGGTAACATTTCTATATTTCACTCAAGTTAGTTGTAAATTAAAAATTGAGTTAATAAGTTAAAACATGATAAACACCTAAGACTATTGCTGGAGAAGTGGAAAAAACATTAAAAGGAAATTTCAGTTACAAAATATTTACTTAAGGTAAAAGAAAGTCATAATGGAATAAATAAAGGTGAGACAGAAGACAAGGAAATAACAGATAAAATCTAACTATAGCAATTATAATATTAAATGAGACTAAATCAGAAGAAAGATTGTTCGGAAAAGTTAAATATGTAAATAAGAACATTAAATGGGAATGGATTAAAGAATCTAAATATATGGCAAAGATAGACAAACACAATCCAACTATATGCTGCCTACATCAGACACACTCTATATCCAAAAACAAAGTTTAAAATAAAAAGATTTGTCTTGAAAATAGCAACCTCAAGGCAATTGGAATACTTTAATAACAAAAAAGGTAGACTTTAAGAGAAAAACTATTAATAAAAGAATCAGCCCATTCTAAATACAATAATTATTGAAACATATATACAACTAGCACCAAGATACATGAAGAAACAAACTGACAGAAATGTAGAGGAAAAAAAACTGTAGACTTCCATACCCCACTTTGCATCATATAGAGAAATATACAAATCAACAAAAAATTATTAACCGATCTGAGCAGCACTCTAACCCAATGATGCCAACAGACATCTGTGGAGTACCCCACCTTACACATTCAGTGCGCATAGAACATTCTCCAGGGTAATCCATGATCAATCCACATTCAGTAAACCAAAAAGGATCAGTGTAATCCTTCATATATCTTCTCACCACAATTAAACAAAATAAAAGAAATGTAGCAAAGTTACAGCTATGTGGAAATTAACATATTCCTAAGTAATAAGTGGCTCAAAGAAGAGATCTAAAGAGAAATTGGAAAAGATATGATGCGTTAGATAAAGATGAAGACCCCCATATATCAAAACATTGGGAATGGACTTAAGGTACTGCTGTTCTGTTGATTAAATGTTTTTAAGGTAATACAAATTAATTTTATCGTAAAGATAACCCCCGCTTTCACTATATTTGATGTCAGTATAACACGTGGAGGAGATGGGAACAAACAAGTCGTTTAAGGATTCAGGTGGACCTGTTGCAACAATGAGAAGTACAAAATGTCATGTCAAAACCAGCTTTACAATGTCAGTGTGTGGGAGGGGGAGGGGGGGTATGAGTGGGTGGGGGGAGGGGGGAGGCTGGGAAGGGAGGTGAAGGGTAAACAAAGGAGGAAGCTGCAATGCTTGGTAAGAAATGTATGCATTATCCTGCCCATGTAATTGTAACCCCTCTGTACAGTATGTTCTCAAATAAAATAAAATTAAAAAAAAAAAGATAAGTAGCTTGTTTTTATCCTAAAGATAAGCTAATTTCGTGTGTGTCAGTCCTGGGGGCTTGAACTCAGAGCCTGGGCGCTGTCTCTAAGCTTTTGTTCTCAAGGCTAGCACTCTGTACCACTTGAGCCCCAGCTCTACTTCCTGCTTTTGTGTGGTTAGTTGGGAGATAAGAGTCTCATGGATTGCATTGTGTGTACATTGTGTGCATATTGAAAGCCTTGAAAGAAGGCTTACCTATGATGGGGTTTTTTGCCCAAAGTCTAAAAATAAAATCTAAATGTCATCTCCTTTCTCTTTCTCCTCCCTCTCCTATTACATTTTAAAGAGAGGTTACACTGGCAGAGTGCTTACCCTTCAAGAATTATTGGTCCAAGTTGGGAAGTTAAATTCTGAAGCTGTTAGAGGACAGTGGGCCAATCTCTCATGGGAATTGCTTTACGCCACCAATGATGACGAGGAGCGCTACAGCATCCAGGCTCATCAACTACTTCTAAGAAATCTCACAGTGCAAGCAGCTGATCCTCCCCTGGGATATCCAGTGTTTTCATCAAAACCTCTCCCTATACATTTGTGTTAGAGAGCCCCTTTTCACCTGTAACATCATCAGAGGAGGTGATACATGCAAAGCGGCAATGTCCTTTTTGTCATCTCACTAACATCCTGGTTGCCCCAAGGATGCCTGAGAAAGCAGAGCTCATTAAAATTGGTTCCTTTGACCATCTTAATGGTTAAAAACCAGTAAGAATAATCTTATGTCCAACATAAAAGCTAGAATTAATTGGCCAATATTTGTGCTCTGTAGATTATCTTAGGCTTTGACAGTTAAGAAACATTTAAGATTAGTTACTAAATTTTTTATTGCTTTGTTAGATGTTTGATAGGTGATTTGCCGTAAGTCAGCAGCTAGGTAATTATATAAAAAGCATGCTTATCAGTGTTTTTAATGATAATGGATCCTTTTGAAGCTTAGCATAATGTATACATGTATTTATTTGAAATATAATTTTGTAGTATTTTCAAATGTTGTACTGTTTTATTTTTACATTTAGTATGATCTAAATGTTTCCATACAATATATTACTTTTATCATAATACAATTCAGAAACCTTAAAGACTTTTAATAAAATATCTCCAATAAAATGTTTCCTCTGTGTTCATTTTAGTTTTTATATTTCACGTTAAACAAGCCATTTAAAATGATGGATGAGCAACAGTTCAGCTGGAATGGCCCTATATGTTGAAGTCTTGTTCCCCAGAGTGGCACTTTTGGGAGACGGGAGAACCCTTTAGATTTGAGATCCTAGTGGAGATTCTAGGTCATTGGAAGCATGACCTCAAAGGAGATAAGAGGGACGCTAGCACTTCTCTGTCCCCTTGAGACAAAATGCTTTGCTCTGCCATAAGCCAAGATCAATGAGGTCACTTGGTCATGAACTGAAACCTTCAAAACTGAACCAAAAGTAAAACTTTTCTAATTTGATTGTGTCTGGTATTTGTTTCAGTAATGGGAAGTTAACAGCAAGAGACAAAACAACCTGATCCAAAGACAAAAGGAAAACAGACCCAAAGGGGACTAAATAATAGTGTTATTAAATATAGTCTCTAGAATTGGTATTGTATGTTCGACTATACAAAACAAGATTGAAAATTTGAACAAAGAATTAGTCATTATTAAGAAGAATCAATTGTCAAATCCAAGAGTGTTTTTAAAAAATCAAAGCTGTTCACTGGTGGCACACCCCTATAATCCTAGCTACTCAGGAGGCTGAGATGTGAGGATCACAATTCAAAGCCAGCCCAGGCAGAAAAGTCTGTGAGACTCATCTCCAATAAACTAAAAATATCAAGCTTAAAATTCAGTGAATGGGTTTCTCTTCAGTTCTCAGGATTGAACCTTGGGCCTTGTACATTCTAAGAGGTGTTCTACCACTGATACACACTCCAAGTTTCAGATTTTTAAGGAATATCAAATTACACAAGATACATACATGACAAAAAAGCCAAACTATAATACATCATAAGAAAAAAGTACACAAAAAGTTGGTGTATGCCTATAATTCCAGAACTCATGAGATGAGGGAGTTGACAGCAGGAGGATTCAAATTCATGACCAACCATGGCCACACAGTTATGTTTGATGCGAGTCTGAGCTGCATAGTAAAACCCTGTCTCAAAAGAAAACCTAAAGAAAATCGTAAAGGATATTCTTCAGAGGAAAATGACCCTCCAAAAGCCCAGAGTAAAAGAATGCAAACAAAAATAAAATATTGTTAAGTATAAATAATTATTGACTACACAGAGTGACTTTGAAAATTTGAATAAATTTAATGTTAAAAACCTCAAAATAATAGTACTTATGAGGTGCAGGAGTTCTAAGGTCCTTGCGTTACCCAGAAATTAAAGGTTTTTAGACTTGTAGTGTGATCTATAGAGTTAAAAAAAAAAAGTAGCAAAAATAAGTAAGTAGATACCTCAAAGCAAATAGAGGGAACATGTAGAATAACAATTAGTCAAAAAAGATTTAAAAACCAAGAACGGTATTTCAAGCCTGTAATCCTAGCTACTGAAGAGGCTGAGATCTGAGGATTGCAATTTGAAGCCAGCTTGGGCAGAAAAGTCCATGAGACTCTTTTATCTCCAATAAACCAGTGAAAAGCTAGAAGTGGAGCTGTGGTTCAAGTAGCAGAGTGCCAGCTGTGAGTGAAAAAGCTAAGGGATAGCACCCAGACTCTGAGTTCAAGCCCCCCAACTGGCACAACAAACGAATAAAAGAGGACAACTAGAAAATGAATAGATAAGGCTAATTAAACCTGAGTATCAGTTACTAATTAACTGTATACATGACACACAGTCATACACCAGAAAAGCTGAAGATTGTAAGCATTATGCCCACCTTTGGTCCTCAGCTCCACCTAGATATGAGCTCCTCCCAGACCTGGAGTTCCCGCCCTACAGCTGGCCACTTCCTCTCTCTACCCAGACCTACCTGAGCATCTACCTACCTCACTTCCTGCCCCCAGACCCTCCTGTTAACTGGATAGTGAAAGGTGCCATGTGCTCCCTCTTGGGGGAAATATGACTCCTCTAATAAACCTTATAATAATCTTTCTCCTGTGCCTGACTGCCTCCGCATGGTCACCTGGGATGGATATGAAGGATCCTTTCATTGGTGGCCCAACAGGAATAGGTTCCTTGGTGGATTTGCTCCCCACCTCCACTTCAGATGGGGGTCCAACCAGCTGCCCCAGGACCTAGCCTGAGGTCCTACACTCCTGTTGCCAGAGGACCACCAAGGTAACTTTCTCCTGACCAAGCACTCTACCTGCTGCCCATCCAACACCAGCTAATTAAGTCCTATCCCCAGGTATGTGACTAGTTGGCTAGAGATCCGGGTTTCTCTCCATTATAAGGCTGCCTGGACCTTGGTGGGATGCCAAGCCCCAATCCGAAGAAATCTTGGCCAAATGCCTGGATCTCACTGCGTGGCTTCCCGTGGTTGGGGACCACCATGGAGAGGGATGACGATCCTTCCCACTGGTGAGTCCTTTATTGAGCTAAGTTGCATTGACAAAGATGCGCCACTTCTGTGAGCGCTCAGGCAGGTAAAAATCTTTCTCTTAACCTCTCCCTTCCTCCGCCTAAAGGTATTCAGAAAGGTCAATTGATAGGTAAAATGCTCTATGTAAAATGCTCTAGATAATTGGCACAAAACTAAAGTTGAGTACCAAGTTAAATTTGGGCTCCAGGGAATCCTCACCCAGCATTCTCCAATAGAAGTGTTTGTTTGTTTGGGTCGGGTCATGGGGCCTGAACTCTGGGCCTGGGCGCTGTCCCTCAGCTCTTCAGCTCAAGGCTAGTGCTTTACCACTTGAGCCACAACACCACTTCCGGCTTTTTTTTTTTTTGCTTATGTGGTGCTGAGGAATCGAACCCAAGACCTCATGCATGCAAGGCAAGCGCTCTACCACTGAGCCACCTTCCCAGCCCTCCAATAGAAGTGTTTGATGTGCTAAATCCCTTCATAGAATAAACAAGCCCTGGGAAAATGCAGCCCAGCAAAATAATTTGTTTAAAAGTTTGTCTTAAATTTTAGTCATCTGTGAGAATAAGATTGGCAAAAATATCTCTTGCCACTAAACAATTCAGAAAGCTGTAGGCTGGTATTCATTTTTCATGTTTTAAGATCTTTGGGCATAATATGTATGTAAACTTATTGAGATAAAACTGTCATCATTATGTAAAAAAAAAAAAAAAAAAAAAAAAGAATAAGTTTAAACTCCCAAGAAAGGTCAACGAGTTTGGATATTATGAGTTTAAACTCCCAAACAAGATTGGATATCATCAAACGTGTAAAACATTGTTGCATTGTTTTAAAGAAAAACTTTAGCTAAAAGGTTTTCTGTTCTTAAGCATGGAGTTTGCTAAATTCTGTTAGCTCTTCAGCTCTCTCTAGCATTGGCCATGTAGTGGAGCGCCATCTTGGCACTGTGGTAGCTCAGCTGCTCTTTCAGACCAACTCAGTTTTGCGCCAACTCGACTTGCTTCTGTGGCACTCCCCCTGACCTGACCAGCCCAGGCACCATGATGCCATGCCACATGTCTGTTCGTGTCTTGTCTCTTGTTTACTGAAAGTTTCTTGTTGTTGGAAAAGTTTTGTGTTTTAAACTGACCACATGGTTCTATCATAATTA
This sequence comes from Dipodomys spectabilis, assembly GCF_019054845.1. Lineage (NCBI taxonomy): Eukaryota > Metazoa > Chordata > Mammalia > Rodentia > Heteromyidae > Dipodomys > Dipodomys spectabilis. The sequence goes on from NW_024870750.1 coordinate 4,889,130, forward strand.
GGCAAAGTAATACCACTGAAATTCAAAAAAAAACTCCAACAGCCGATTTTAAAATCCAAGCACACTCTATAATCTGAGCACAAACATATCTATCAATATGTAAAATATGTAAAGTTATGGTTCCAAAGTTACCAAGTATTCTGCTTGCTAAAAATCTCTGTCAATGAAAGCTGTGATTTAATCTAAGTTGATTTAAGAATTTTGAGACCTGACTACAAGCCAACGGAAAAAACAGGCAGTTTTAAAGGGCCTTGGGAAAGAAAACAAGATGGTTTCCGTTGCAAAGTAGATGAAGTTCGTAATTAAGTTGGCTGTGATTTATGTCATCCTTAGGTCCATCTATGCTAAAAGTTAAATATTGTACTTCTGACCATGGCTGGTAAACTAAGGCTAAAGTTTTGTTTCTCCATTCTCTCCCCTGTGTGCCATTTAAGATCAAGGGACCAGAGTAACTCAAGATGCAGTTTCCTCCTGTGCATGGGAAATGCCCAGGAAACAGAACAAAGTTGTCACAGCTGCCTAAACCATTGGCACCAGCCTGCAAAAGCCAGTGTGAAACAGGTCTTTATCCAGTATATGTAGAAATTTTGCAGAAAACTAGCGGGAGGTGCGATAGTCCATCCACACTGAGAGATGCCACAGCCTTGCCCAGATCCCTGGCCTCCATCACACATGACCAAAGCCTGCTGATTTGGGGTAAAAAGAAGAAGAAAAAAAAGCCAATTCAGATATTTGTGTCTGTAATGTTAATCCCCACAAGTTAGACCATAAGAGGTGTATGAGCAAAGGATATAAGTTAACTTCTATGCTATTTTGTAATTGGATGTATTTCTAAAGGAAAAGAGATGCTAAGTCTAGATTCTTGGTACAGTGCTAGTGCATTAAGAAAAACTGCTAATTTCCTAAAGGTAACTCAGACTGCAGGAAAAAAAAGTGTCCAGTTTAAACCTTTGGCCAAGAGGTAATGGGTATGGCCCAGTGTTTAAATGGGGCATTTAAATGCAAATTAAAGTAATGTTAGAAAAAGGGATTTAAAATGATGTCTCCTTTGTAAAAAAAACTTTTGGAGAAGTAGTGGGGAATGGCTGGCCTCCCAGACAAAAGTTGAAAAGGTAAAATTGTCCTAATGTTTATTTCAAAGTAAAAAAAAAAACAACATAAATTAGGAATTTATTCCAGTTTGCCATTATAGGTTTCTTGTAAGTTTCCAGCAGGCCCACAGTAAAGGATGGAGGACAAGTTTGTCCGATTAACTTTGGCCCTTAGTAAGTTCCAGGTAAGACCATGCTTATAAAACTACTTCCAATGACCATCTTTGTTATTTTTGATTGAAGTGGCTGTTTGTAAAATCTCATTATCTGAGAAGTGTAGTTCAAAGCCAGCCTGGGCAGAGATAGGTCCCTGTGAGATTGTCATCTCTAATCTTCCAGCAGAGTGTGCAAAAGCAGAGTTGCTTTGGAGCTCAGTGGCAGAGAGCTAGCCTTGAGCTGAAGAGCTGAAGGACAGTGCTCAAACCCTGAGCTCAAGTCCAGCAACTGACCAAGGAAAATGCCATTTTATCCCAGCATTTATCCCAACATGGGAAAAGGCACTCCAGGGACCCTGGCAATGTTGGAACATGCAGAGGCAGTTACAAGCAACTGCTTGGATAGCAAAAAATGGTGTCAGATCCTGGAGTCACTTGAGTGTGGACCTTCAAAAGTTGATCAGAGCCAAGAGGTCATGGCAAGATAGTTTGTAAGCATATAATTATGTCCATATATGTCCAACTGGGCAGGAACTTGCCAGTCATCTGTGGTAGTGGGTAGTAAAAGCTAAGGTTGTAAAATGTGAGGGATAATTTAAATCTCAACCCCCCCTGTACCTGCTCAAAGTCCTAATTGGCAGTGACTTTTGAGCTGGCACGGCCACATAAATTCATCTGCTAAGGAAAGAAAGTTTGTAGACCTGAAATTATGTCCCTATTGAGATCTGTCCAAAGCCCTACACAGGTAGGCATTGTTAGGGCCACTAGAGATCAGGTTCCTTAGCCAGACAGAAAAATGGTTTTACAAACCAGAGTGTTAAACAGGTTATGCTGCTATAGCCCAAGAAAAGGTCTCTACATTTGTTAAAAGTTAAATGTTGTATATAAGCCACTTTAAACAGGCTGCCCAGAGACAATGAACAGCACTTAGAGTGCCAATCAGCTGGGTTTTGTTATTACAAAACTCTGGCAAATAATTGTTAACAAGTTATAGATAAATTCTATCTCCATTGACCCTCTTGTTGCTTTAATTGGAAATAAAAAGGGCTTTGGTGACAAAGACTCCTTTTGCCACAGTTCAAAGCCATCCAGGGCACAAAGACTCCCTCTAAAACTCCATTTCTCCACTAGTCAGCAAAGAGCCAGGCTGGAGGCATGGCTCCAAACTTTCACCTCTTAAATATCCAGCTGAAGACTGAAAGTGGCATTGTGACTCTAAGTGATAGAGCACTAGGCTCGAGCAGAAGTGCTCAGGGACAGTGCCCAGGCCTTGAATCCAAACATGGTAAATGCCAACTGGGACAAGCTATCCCAGCAATGGACACTGAGACACACACACACACACACACACACACACACACACACACACACACACACTCACACACACACACACACACTCACACACACACCAGGACAAAGTCAGTCCTGACATTGGAAAACTGCGGAGAGGAGTAAGAGGAGATAACATCTTAAATGGAGTCACCCTTTCAAAATTAATCAGAGCCAGGAGATCAAGAGAAATAGTTGCTTGCCCACCTACTGTCCATACCTGTCAACCTTCTAACTGGACAGAAAGCTACAGTCTTGCCTTTGTTACCTGCTATTTGTATTTATAGTAGCCTCTGACTGGTACTCCCAACCAGTCCATTATGCTCTCCCCTACCCAGTTGCCAAAAGACCCTAGACACCCCCTTCCTGCCCTGAGTCCAGTTATTCCTCCTTCCCTGTACTGGGCCACAACTGGGCTTATACTCCAAATGGAACTTTTCTGACCCATGGCCAGTGTGTGTTCTTCTATGTCATTCATGTTAACTGACCTTGTCAGCCTGTCAGCTTCTTGCCTGACCTTTCCAAAAGTCTCTTTTAACAGGTTAACATCCCCCGCCCAGGACACCACCTGGGAACAAGTCAAGGCCATCCTGTTCCTACAGGCAACTAGGGACATCACTTGCACTGCACTGCCTTGCCCAGCGCAGACCCAGACCCTAAAGACCTCAGCTCCAGGGATTCCTTGATGCCCCCAGGCCAGCAGGAAGTAGCAAAAAGAGCCCATGACACCTGTTGGCTCTGGTACCGTTAAATATCTCTGCTACCTCCTCCTCAGGTTACTGTGATCCTAAAGTGGGAAAAATCTTACTCAGAATGCCAGGAGTCAGGTACCAATCCAAAACAGAAAAGCCAATTTTAGGTCTTTAATAACCCCTTCTGAGAATCAATCCTTCCATGGCTTATTCCTCTCTTGGGCTACTAACAGCAATTTTGCCTTTTATTAATTGTCTCTTGCATTTTAGATATCTACTGTCATGGAAAAAGGAGGACCTTTACCAACCAGTCAAGCAGATGCTGCTTAGACAGAACCCAACCAAGCAACAAAGCAGGAACCCAACTACTTTGTCCCTTTATAGCAGGAAGTAGCTCCAGATGAAATGACCTCTGCCCATACCCCCCCCCCACACTCACACCTGGTACCCCTATTTTTGTTCAACAACAAAGGGGGGAATGTAAGCATTATGCCCACCTTTGGTCCTCAGCTCCACACAGACTTGAGCTCCTCCCAGACCTGGAGTTCCCACCCTACAGCTGGCCACTTCCTCTCTCCACCCAGACCTACTTGAGCACCTACCTACCTCACTTCCTGCCCCCAGACCTTCCTGTTACCTGGATAGTGAAGGGTGCCATGAGCTCCCTCTTGGGGGAAATATGACTCCTCTAATAAACCTTATAATAATCTTTCTCCTGTGCCTGACTGCCTCCGCATGGTCCCCTGGGATGGATGTGAAAGATACTTTCAAAGATAGTGAAAGAAATAATACAGATGAGTACAAGAAATAATGACATAAAGAATGAAAATAAATCAAGTACACCAGTTGCTTCTAAAATTGTTTATAGAAATTTTGAAAAACAGCATGAAGGTTCCTCAAAAGTGCTACAATAGTATTGTTATAAAACATTCCACAATTCCACTTATAGGTATGTATTAAGTGTACTTTCCATTGTTGCTACAAAATACCTGCGGCTGGTGCTGTATAAAGAAAAGAACACTCCAAGATCAGTGCCTCATCCATTTACCCTGTAGACAGACCTCTCTTGGCTTTAATAACAGGACAGAGAACATTGGATTCTTAGGATAATCTTCATCTATTAAAGTAGAAAATACCACCCACCTTAAGTAAACTAATACTAAAGCATTCCAACAGAGCAAATTACATACCACATGTAATAAGTTATGGCTGCTGTGAGTTCTGCTTAGTACTTCAAATGACTATTTCTATCGGTGCACTCTTCTAAAAGAGTAGAAGTATCTTGGAGGTAGAAATATCCTAAATGCAGCTTTACATTTTCTCAATGCCCAGCCATTTGTTTGTGAACTTTGCAATACAGTTTTGTTGCTATGGTTTAAAGCTTTCTGTTCCTCCAGGAAGTAATGTTGCAATTTAATTCCCAAAGCTACAGTAGTAACAGGCATGGCCTTTGAGAGGTGAATGAGGATTAGATATCCTTAAAAGGGGGCTTCAGATGGGAGGTTTTCCTCTTGCCCCTTCCCTACTTCCTTTCCCCACAGAGGACTGAGTGCACCCATTTGGAGGGCACAGCAACAAGGTATCTTAGAGGTACAGATGAGCCGGCCAGACCCCAATCCTGTTGGTGCCTTGATCTTGGACTTCCTCGCTTTTAGAACTGTAAGAAACAAACTCCTATTGTATCTAACATTCAATCTGCTATTTTATTCTGGAAGCACACATGAACACATATATGTTAAGTACATGAGTATAATTCTTGGTTATACTTTGATAACTTAGGTTAAAGCCTATATGTGAAAGCATAATTAAATGTTCTGTTGTTCAAGGATGTAACGAGTGTTAATAGCTTTTTGCAAGATTCATGACAATATTTTATTCATTGTATGTTTAAAGTTGTATCAAAATTTAAAATCAAGCTGAACATGGAATCACATGCCTACAATCCCAGCACTTAGGAGGCTGAGACAGGACTGGAGGTTAGCTTGGTGTACAAAGTAAGATCCTACGTCCAAAAAAAAAATCATAAATTAGTCTTATATTGGTCTTCTGTAAAATAAGCTGTAGTTCTCCAATTGCAAACTTCCAAATACTTCTTTTAATCATGTTTTCTCTTCCAGACTTTAAAATAAGAGGAATCTGCATCCTGTAAAAGAATGACAGTAAGATGCATGAGTTTTATTTTTAACAATTAAAGCCTTCTAGGTCTTTGCTTTTTGTTTTTGTTCTGCCAGTTGTGGAGCTTGACCTCAGGGCCTGGGCTAACACTCTACCACTTGAGCCACAGTTGAACTTCAGCTTTTGGTAGTTAATTGAAAATAACAGTCTCTGTATAAATTATATAGGACTCTGGGCATTCACACACAGTGAGACCAAAGGAGGATAATCTTAGAAAAGATGCAATGCCTATGTGTATCTGATCAAACAAAATAATATTTATTGAAATGAACTCCAGGAAATGGAAAAAAGAGGTTTTTTTTTTCTTTGTTGCTGTTTTTATTTTCTTTTTGTCTTCTTTGTTCTTTTATTTGTCCTTGGGAGGGTACAGGGGCACAGAAATGGTGGGATAAAAGGTAAAAAATGCAGCCACAGTACTCGCTAGAGACTATGTTGAAAGGATATATACAACTTGTGCGTGGGGACAGGAGGGAAAAACTGGGAGAGAAGGAAGGCATGACATTGTCCAAAAAGAAATGTACTCAGTACCTGACTTGTGTAACTGTAACGCTCGATACATCACCTTTGTAATAACAATAAAAAAATTGTTTTAAATGTCTTTTCCAAGTAATGGGGAGTCTTCTAACAAGGAAAAGCCCAGGTCCCAATGGATTCATGGCTGAATTCTAGGTCTTTTAAAATTGAACTAACACTGGTACTCCTCAAACTTTCCATGAACTACAAACAGAAAGATCAATTCCAAACACCTTTTACTAAGCCAGCATTACACACATTCCAAAACCAGGTAGGGATTGAGAAAAGAGAACTATAGACCAATCTCTCTGATGAACACAGATGCAAAGCTCTTCAATAAAACACTAGCCAACAGGAATCAGCAACTAATTTTTAAAAAATCATACATTATGATCAAGTGGGTTTTATCCCAGAGATACAAGGCTGGTTTAAAAAAAAGGAAAGACAGAAAAAATAAGGGTATCACAGACTTTTCCTGCCCAGGCTGGCTTTGAACAGTGATCCTCTGATCTCAGCTTTCTAAGTAGCTAAGTGTCAGACACCAGTGCCTAGCTAATCCTTCTGTTTTAAGGCACTATCTATATCATTATTACTCACTGTGAAGAATTCTTTCAAACCTTGGACAAATGCTTAGAAGAGCTTTAAAAATTGTAGCAAAATTCTAGAGCTACACGCAAAAAAAGGCCTTATGATTATCACCATTACAATTTCTACGTGACATGAATATCATTGGTCAGATTCTATTCACACCATTTGTTAATACTAATTTTTCTTATTATTATTCTGTACAGATAAGCCCTAATAATTGCCCTAGTAATTATAGATGATAAGTAATAGTATTAGAATTACACTATTTAGGAAATAACTATTAAATTTTGTATAAACATATAGTATGTTTCAGGAATAAAAGCATTCTACAACCTCCAATATATATTACTTTCACTTGGGAAGATAGACATTTATCTCTTTCAACAATTTTCATTAGGGGGCTAGGAAAGTGGCTCAGTAATACAGTGCTTGCCTTGCATGCATGAGGCCCTGGGTTTAATTCCTCAGCACTACATAAGCAGAAAAAGCTGGAAGTAGCCAGGCACAGGTGGTTCACTCCTGTAATCCTAGCTACTCAGGAGGCTGAGATCTGAGGATCATGGTTCAAAGCCAGCCCGGGCAAGAAAGTCTGTGAAACTCTTATCTCCAATAAACCACTAGAAAACTGGAAGTGGTGCTGTGGCTCAAGCAGTAGAGCGCTCACCTTGAGCTGAATTGCTGAGGGACAGCGCCCAGGCCCAGAGTTCAAGCCCCACGACCGACAAAAAAAAAAAAAAAGCTGTAAGTGATGCTGTGGCTCAGGTAAAGCATTAGCCTTGAGCAGAAGAGCTCAGGGACAGCGCTCAGACCAGAGTTCATGCCCCACAACCAACAACAACAAAAAAGAATCTTCACTAGAAAAAACAAAATAATGATTAACAAAATTCAGTGTGACTTTGTTCTTTGGTTTCGTAAGAAAGTGAGTATCATGTCCCAGAAATGGTACTGGGAAATAAGAGGACATTCAGTTCACCATTTAAAAAAGAGTGACAAAGCAATAAAACCATGCAAAAACAACTCAATAAAGAGAGTATCAGGAAGAGCCACTGCCTTTATAAAGACTAAATGTAATCAAAGTATGATGTCTGGTGGTGTTAATATTCTACAGTTAGATATTCTGTAAGCAAAATGAAATAACCTTCATGTGGAAATTTCTGAAAGAACAATTACTGCTGTGATATGGAAGCTCTCTAGTCTCTGCCTCTCTTTCCCTCTAAAATTATTATTTTTGTAATACACTCTTTCTCTGAATTATTGTTAAATTCAGAATGTAAATTGGTAACAAGATTATGACAGTCTGGAGAGCCTTTTAGGAAGTTTTAAGAAATGGAATTATTATATGACCCTCAGTAATGTCATTTATTGGTCATTACTCTAATTTCTGTCATTCTGACAAACAGCTGAGACTTGTCTGGAGGCTGAAAGTCTCAGATAAGGAGGTATCACCTGTCTGTCAGCTTCTGATGAGGAATCCCTCAGCTAGGTTTTAACTTGGAGGAGCAATGGAAACAACCAGCCACATGCAGAAGGGGACATATTTGTTGGGTGGTCTTGCTTTATGACAATCCACTCTCTTAAGAAGTAACCTTGGTCCTGTGAGAAGTATAGTAGCCCTTTGGAGGCTAAAACCTCGAAGACTGAGATTGGAAGCCAGCCTGGGCTGAAAAGTCTGTGAGACTCTATCTCTAAATTAAACTCCCGAGCTGGGTACTGGTGGCTCATGCCTGTAATCCTAGCTACTCAGGAGGCTGAGATCTCAGGTTCATGGTTCAAAGCCAGCCCTGGCAGGAAAGGCTGTGGGACTCATCTCCAATTAACCACCAGAAAACCAGAAATGGTGCTGTGGCTCAAGTAGTAGAACACTTGCCTTGAGCTGAAGAGCTGAGGGACAGCGCCCATGTCCAGAGTTCAAGCCCCATGGCTGACAAAAATTTAAACTCCTGGATTAAGGTATGGTTCCAGTGGTAGAGTAACAGCCATGAGCAACAAGCCATGTAACAGTGACAGGCCCTTCACTCGATTGAGGCTCATTACATTTGTTATATTTATACAGTCAACACTTCTGAGGATCACAACAGACATTAGCTGTCTCAGGAACAGTTACTCATGTTCCCCAATCACTGCTATAGGAATAATGATGAGGGAAGGAGCAATCAATCCTTGTTCTCAGACATGGACATAAAGCATCTTTTTTGGGGGGGTCCGGTCGTGGGGCCTGAACTCTGGGCCTGGGCGCTGTCCCTCAGCTCTTCAGCTCAAGGCTAGCGCTCTACCACTTGAGCCACAGCGCCACTTCTGGCTTTTTTCTTTCTGCTTATGTGGTGCTAAGGAATCGAACTCAGGGCCTCATGCATGCAAGGCAAGCACTCTACCACTGAGCCACCTTCCCAGCCCCAGACATAAAGCATCTTACGGAGCAGAGTGACTTAGGAGCAAGGCAAAAGGCACAAAGGCTATACAGTATGCACCCATCTAAACAGTGTAGCAGGTGATTTGCCGGGAACAAACACGGCCTGGGAGGACAATCAGACCTGGGGAGAGGTGGGAGGGAAGGCCAGGTATCAGTTCAAGGAAGTGACACCTGAGCTAAAACCTCAGGTAGGCAGAAGATGGTGGGGAGAAATAGTGAGGAAAGAATATTTAGGCACTGTCATATAATAAGTGTAAAAGGAAAAATTTGGCAAATTTTTCCTTGATTTTACCTCTTAGAAACCTTAAATCTCCAGGCTAGTAATAATTTATAACAAATCATTAGCTATAGAGACTATTTTTATATTTTTGTTTACATCATAAGATCCATGGAAAGTTAGCAAAAATTAATCAAAGTACTTTTCTGCAAGATTGATATGTACTGTTAAGAAATACATAAATTCTTCTTACCACACCCTTCTTGAAGTTTTCAATCCTTTGCTTCGAAAATTTGTTGACTAACCACCAGCCAAAGGTTGGCATATACTGACATATATATGCTACCAACAAGTAGGGGTGATCGCCGATCCAAACTTCTTTCAGATCATTGGCCATGGAGATCAACATCAGCTGCACACAGCGACTAGTTGCCATCTTATGCGACTGGTCTCCTTCATTTCCTACCATCTAAAAACAGTTGTAAATAAAGTGAACTTTGAGTTTTTATCCAAGTAATATGACAGAACTCTTAAGAAAGAACAAAAGACCACCTAGGCATGCTCATTAGGAGTCCCCAGAGGAACTAATAGGGTTATAAATTCAACAATATTTCCAAAGCCTAACAGAAAGAATAATTACCAGATAAGACTATGCAGGCTAATTAAAGGTTGAAGGATTTTTACTTTGTACATGTGTGGGGAGGGAGAGGAGTATTTGTGTGTGTCAATACTAGGGCTTGAACTCGGGCCCTCATGCTCTTGCTTAGTTTTTTTGTTCAAGGGGGAAAAAAGCAAGCAATTCAGGTGCTCTTCCACTTGAACCATGGCTCCAGGTCTTGCTTTTTGATGATTAACTGGAAATAAGAGTTCTTATAGACTTTTCTGTCAGGCTGGCTTTGAAGCTTGATCCTTAGATCACAGCCTCCAGAGTAATTAGGGTTACAAGCATGAGCCATCTGTAGCCCAGCTGGATTTGTTACTTTTAATCAGAATTGCTTCATCTTAGAGTGCTAGAAAACTTCATTATCAGTTTAGTTTAAAATTTTCAAATTACTAAGAGTTAACATCTGGTAAATAAAAGCCTATAAATGTGCCCAGGGAAATGAAAAAGAAGATTAAAGGAGTATCTTAGTGGTGAACAAAATGGTAGACCACTTGTGTTACTTTAGTGATTACATTAACCTTTATTAAAACTAGCTGCTGAAAGTAACTTTTAATACTTTTCACCATGTTGTGAGTTAGGTTGTGTGAATAATTCCTAAGCACTTCTGACATTTTAAAAATAGCAGATATAACGTGCCAGGCACTAATGACTTACTCCTGTAATCTTACCAACTCAGGAGGCTGAGATCTGAGGACTGCAGTACAAAGCCAGTCTGGGTAAGAAAGTCCATGAGACTCAAAAAAATCTGGAAATAGCCGGGCACTGGTGGCTCACGCCTATAATCCTAGCTACTCAGGAGGCTGAGATCTGAGGATCGCGGTTCAAAGCCAGCCCGGGCAGGAGAGACCGTGAGACTCCTATCTCCAATAAACCACCAGAAAACCAGAAGTGGCGCTGTAGCTCAAGTGGTAGAGCGCTCGCCTTGAGCTGAAGAGCTGAGGGACAGCACCCAGGCCCAGAGTTCAAGCCCCACGACCGACAAAAAAAAAAACAAAAAAACCTGGAAATAGAGCAGTAGCTCAACTGGTAGAGTGCCAGCCTTGAGTGAGAAAGCCATAGGAGTTCAAGCCCAATCCTGGCACAAAAGGAAAGATGTAAGTAGTAAATCATTAAAATTATTCCCAACAGGAATTTTTACCTTTGTGACTTCCTCAGTTAGTGCATTCTTCACAATATCTGACTGCACAGGTCCAGGGCACACAGTAGAAATCGATATGCCCGGATAGTCGCTAAGTTCTGTTCGGAGAGCATTAAAAAAACCCTAACCGAAAAAAGGAAGAAGTAACAAAAACAAGAAAAAGATAAATGAATCTCAATACAGACACATGACATCAAAACATGTTCTGCATTGCCTCAGGAAAAAAGGAGAGGAAATCACAGAAAGAGTGTATAGAAGAGAGCCAGTATTTCATGAGGCTGTGGTACAGACAGAGATAAAAAGGGGCCAGGTTGACCAGCCTCGGTTCCAAAGGGCAGAAACTGTAGATACTCTTTGTATGTCAGCTTCTGTTGTACTGTGTGGCACAATACAAGGGCTCTATACTCACCTGTTAGATAAATACAATCAGTGTGGCTGAAGACATTTTTATTATCCACTGAGAATGTCCTCTATGAAAATTCTCTTCTTTCTCTATCTTTACATTTCACCCCAGCTCCAACAACCTCCCTCCCGTAATGGCTGTATCCCCCATATGCACTGCAATTCTATTGAACTTGAACTTGAGCAACCTTACCCGAAGAGCATGCTTGCTGGCGCAATAGCCACTCGAAAGGGGTACAGACAAAATTCCCGCAAAGCTGTTCACAGTCACAATCTTCCCCTGCTTCCTCTCCATCATATGAGGTAGGACACACTTAGTCAAGGACACTGTTCCTAAGTAGTTAAGGTCCATTAGCTCCTTGAAGACATCTACGCTGGTTTCCATAAACAAAGAACGCTGAGATCTCCCACCATTGTTGACCAGAATGTCGATCTAATTTAAAAAATAAATAAGTTTTTCAAAGTGAGCACTTTGAGAATGTCCTAAATAGGTGGTTGGTTTTATTGTTAATGTTAGAATCAATTTGTCAATGGAGTGTCTCTAGAAATAAGCAATAAGAAGATAATACAACTGGAATTCATCTATAGAAGCCTCATTTTTGCCAGGCACCAACGCTCACACTTGTAATTGTAGCTTCTCTGAGGATCACAGTTCAAAGCCAGCCTGGGCAAGAAAGTCTTTGAGACTCCTTACCTCCAATTAACCACACACACACACACACACACACACACACACACACACACACACACACACACACACACACACACACACACACACACACACACACACACACACGGCACTGTGGTTCAAATGATAGAGAATTAGCCTTGAGCAAAAGAAGCTCAGGAACAGTGTCCAGGCCTTGAGGTCAAGTTCCAGAACCAGCATTGTTCTACATAGAAGAATCAGTTATTGTAAGGATGTGAAAAAGCAATTATCTAAAGCCAAAAGTACAGAGATTAGAAAGCCCACCTGATAGGCCTGATCTTGCTATGTAGAGCCCATCTATCAAGCTCTCTGTGAATGAGAGACCCCAGAAGGGAATCTTATCAGCAATCACTTCAAAGCCAGGCAAAGCAACACAATGAATATTCTAGCAATACAGAAATGCTACTTACTTTACCAAACTCCTGGAGGACAGTTTTGGTTGCGACCTCATGGGAGTTTCTATCAGTCAAGTCAAGAGGCAAAACCAGAATATCCTTTTCTTTTAAATTGCCATTCTCTAAATAAAGACACATAAATATTACCGTGATATTATGTTATTAGTCATTGGAGATCCTTGTTTTTCTCATGTTAGCATTAACCACCTTCTACCTTACAACAAGACTTAGCCATCATATCATCTCTGGGTGGCTTTGTGTTTCTCATTTATCAAGGAATAGACAGTGGTAATATGGAAATATCTTAAGGAAAAATGCTAACTTGCCTATCAAGAAGGAAGGCATGCTGCACTCTGGCAAAAGTCGATTATAAAAAAGGCACAAGAAAATGAGTCAAGGGAAATAGCCCACATCTGTAATTCCAGAACTTAGAAGTTAGAATCAAGATAATGATAAGTTCAAGGCCAGCCTGGGCTACATTGTAAGATCACATCTCAAAAACAAAAAAAAATTTTTAAATTAAAATGTAGATTACAACAAAACATGCAAAAGTAATACAATACCTTAAAAATTCAGAGCCATATTATGTTTACAATAGAGTCACAAAGTTTACTTGTTGTCCTGAAAAATACTTTTTTTTTTTTTTTTTGCCAGTTGTGGGGCTTGAACTCAAGGTCTGGTCACTGTTCCTGAGCTTCTTTTGCTCAAGGCTAGCACTCTACCACTTGAGCTACAGAGCCACTTCCAGTTTTTTTTTTTTGTTTATGTGGTACTGAGGAATCGAACCCAGGGCTTCATGCATGCTAGGCAAGCACTCTAGCCACCTTCCCAGCCCCTTAAAAAATTCCTTCTAATTTACAGTTTACATTGTAATTCAATAAGAAGCTTAGAGGTCTTGGAATAATGGCTTCTTTTTAGAGGGCTACAGAAAGCAGATAAGGAAGAGAACACAATTCACTATCAGTTTCCCACCTAGAAACAGCATGGAGGACTAGCCACTGGCCCTTCTTCCTTGTATTCAGCAAAAGCACAATTGAAAGTAATTTTCCTGAACCCTGCCTTAAAATATAAGAAGTGCCAATAAGAGCATAGGCGCATGGTCCAAGTGATAAGGGCATTGTCAGGCAAGCACCGGACTCTGAGTTCCAACCTCAATACCATGAACAGAACCAGAGTGAGGCAGCGAGGGTGAGAGGTGCCAGCAAGAGCAAGCAAGACTAAGAAGTATTAAAGGTACGATATTAAAGGTTTGGTAGTTAAAATAGGAAATGGTGAAACACTGAATGTATTAAAAGCAACCAGAAGGCTTGTGTCAATGATCTAACAGGAAAAAGGAAAGCTAACATCACTGCCAGAGCAAGCCTGGCAAGTCACAGCCAGAGAAGACCAAAAACCATAGAAGCAGTACACTGTAGCCAAGTGCCAGTGGCTCATGAATGTAATTCTAGTGATTGAGGGGGCTAAGATCTAGAGGACTGCAGTTCCAGCCCAGCACAGGTAGAACAGTTTGCTAAACTCCATTTGCAAAGTAACCAGCAAAAAGCAAGGATGGGGGTGGTATGGCTCAAGCTGTAGAGAACCAATCTAGCAAGTATGAGGCCCTACGTTCAAATCCTAATATTACCTTGAAAAAAAAAAGGATGATGAACATAAGCACAAAAGGCTTCTAAACTAGAAGAAGAAGTAACTCTTATGTTCTTTCTGAGTGTGTATGGGGATGAATTCTCACATTGCTATGTGGTTAGCTCAATCATCAAAGTAAAAGAATGATTTTTGAAAGAATGATAGATGAACAAAATATGATCTGGTAGAAAATTCAAAAATATCTCAGTTTAAATACTGAATACCTATGATATAATAAATATTTTACTGGAGGCTGTTTTCAAAGCATCCAAAACCCAAGCCAACAAAATTATAAATACTATCTAAGGGTAGTGGCACACACATATCTGAAATCCCAGCAGACAGGTCTCTGAAGTGCCTGATTTCAAAGCCAGCCTATTCTGTATACTATCGTGCATTCAAGGCCAGCCTGACCTACCAAGTGAGACCTTGTCTCAAAAAAATAAAAAATTTGGGCTGGGAAGGTGGCTCAGTGGTAGAGCGCTTGCCTTGCATGCATGAGGCCCTGGGTTCGATTCCTCAGCACCACATAAGCAAAAAGAAAAAAGCCGGAAGTGGTGCTGTGGCTCAAGTGGTAGAGTGCTAGCCTTGAGCTGAAAAAAAAATAAATAAAAAAAATAAAAAATTTGGGGCTGGGAAGGTGGCTCAGTGTAGAGTGCTTGCCTTGCATGCATGAGGCCCTGGGTTCAAGTTCTCAGCACCACATAAGCAGAAAAAGCCAGAAGTGGCGCTGTGGCTCAAGTGGTAGAGCAGTAGCCTTTATCACAAGCAGCTCAGGGACAGCACCCAAGCCCAGAGTTCAGCCCCACGACCGACTAAATAAATAAATAAATAGACACTGCCACTTAGTATACAAATATGAAAGATGAACTCCAGAGTACATGTTTAAACCTAATGTCATTCATTTTCTTATATCCTATATAACAAGTTCTACAACATCCTACATTGACTTTAATATCTGACATTAAGCAAAAATGAATAAGGCTCTAACTGTTTCAGTGTCATTGGTAAAACAAAAAAAATCAAACTGTACTTCCTCAACTATAAAGCTATGAGTCACTTAATGATTAAAAATCCTCTAGGTCACTCCCTAACACTAAGGATCAGTGAAAAATCTGGGTAGATGCACTTTAGTATCTATGGGTTCTGGTTGTTTTGAAGTATAAGAAGGAGAAGGCAAGGGCAGACACTTAGGAGATGACAAAAGAGCACTTAGAATTCTGGGAGCATCGCCTCTTCCCTCAAAAGTTCCAAAGTTACAAGTAAATTGGATTCTAACTCATTTCTAGCAAGTTTGGCTGCTGTTTTAGGTTTACTTACCCAGGCATCTCCTTTTCACTCTCTCCAGCTCATGCACTCTTCTGGCTGACAGCACAAGAGAAACTCCTAGTTTAGACAACTGGTAAACCAGCTCCTCACCAATGCCACTTGATGCTCCAGTCACCCACACCACCATGTCGGTCAGTTCCCATTCTATGGAGGAAGAAGAAAGGCCAGGGAGCAAAGAAGCCATGGATTAGATCCTACCCACGTGTAGAAAACTTTCAATAGTTCCAATAAACATGTAGACCTGCTGTGTAAATCTATTTAAAATGAAAACATCTATCTAAAGGCTTAAAAAAAGTACGAGGTCTTGAACTTGAGGTTTCACATGTTTGGCTTTTTCGCTCGTGGCTAGTACTCTACCATTTGAACCACATCTCCATTTTCAGATTTTTGTGGGGTAATTGGATATAAGTGACCCATAAATTTGTCTCTTCCAGCTGGTTCCAAACTGCTATTCTCAGAATTCAGTATCCGAGTAGCTAAAATTATAAGTGTTAGCCACAGGCACAAGCCATATTATTAATTGTAAACTCTGTGTGTGTGTGTGTGTGTGTGTGTGTGTGGTGTGTGTGTGTGTGTGTGTGTGTGTGTGTGTGTGTGTGTGTGTGTGTGTGTGTGTGTGTGTGTGTGTGTGTATGTATGTACTGATCCTAGGGCTTAAACTCAGGGTCCTGGCACTGTATTCTACCACTTGAGTCACAGCTCTACTTCTGGCTTTTCAGTGGATAAGAGTCTCATAGACTTTTGTGCCCTGGCTGGCTTTGAGCCACGATCCTCAGACTTCAGCTTCTTGAGAGCTGAGATTACAGAAGGGAGCCACTGGCACCCAGCATAGAATTTGATACATTCCAGAATCTTGCTTAAATCTCCAGATTTTACTCCTAGTTAAGGCTTCTAAATCCTCAGTTGTGCTCTAAGGCTCTATTAATCTGTGTAAATAAATCTTAGTGGATAGAAAATCAGTGCCTGGATTTAATTACCTTATCTATTAAATAAGGAATTCAGATGAGATGATTACTACGGGTCCCACCAATTTTTTTGTTCTTTTTCATATTTTTTGCAGTTGAAATATAGTTAAATAAGCCAAATATACCAACTTATGCTCCATGCTATGATCTAATTTAAAGTAATATTATCTCCATTTAGTGTTTTGTTAATGTTAGTTGTTAATGTTTTGTTAATTATTAATGTTTTGTTAATTATTAATGTTTTGTTAATGTTAATTTGTTAATTGTTAATGTTTTATGTTTTTATTCCATCCTATGAACTTAACACATTACCTTATTAGAACCCTACTAGGGACCTTATAAAAAAGATATTATTACCTCCATTTCACAGATGTAGAAACTGAAAAAGAGATTCATGTATCCCTCTAGTCTATAAACTCCGTCAAAGCTGGGACCCTATCTGCCTTCTTCAGGGCTGTGACCTAAGTGCTTAGCAAGACCCAAGGATAGAGAGGACTCCATAAACAAATACCTACTGATTAAATACCTATGAGCACCAGCAGAACTGTGATAGGAGCCCAGACATATCAAGCTGCAAAGCCCACACTGCCCACTGTCCTATGCTACACACATTTAAAAGTAGTCAGTTTTCCCTCCAGTGCCTTTCCACAGTGCCTTACCCACATGAGACAAGTGCTCCACCACAGAATACAGTCCCAGCTCTAAGTACTATCAATACTTTTAAATGTTCCTCAGACATTCAAGGAAATACAACTCGCTGAGTGATAATGGCTCAGACCTATAATCCTAGCTACTCAAGAGACTGAAATTGAAAGATTTAAGTTCAAAGCCAGCCCAGGAGGAAAGTCCATGAGACTCTTATCTCCAATTAACCAAAAAAAAGCCAGAAGTTGAGCTGTGGTAGAGTGCCAGCCAGCCTTGAGTGGAAAAAGCTAAGAAACAGCACCTAGGCACTGATTTCAAACCCCAGTTCCAGCACTCACAAGGAAGGAAGGAAGGAAAGAAGGAAGGAAGGGAGGGAGGGAGGGAGGGAGGGAGGGAGGGAGGGGAAATAAATATCCTTTTAAAAAGTCGGCTGTAAGTATTTCCACTCAATGTCTGAGCTACAGTGTTTGCTGTTCATGAAATACAATTGCATGGAAAGGCATAATTGACTAAGAAGGATTTTAAGAATAGCAAGCATATTCAGATGATTATCTATCAACCCTTATTCCAAAGTTTTGCAATATTCAGATTCTACAATCAATGTAGTTTTCTTAGGAAGTATTTACTAACCATCTTAGAGATAATGATGACTTTATTTTTACACCAGTAAGAAACATTATATAAAACCAATACTGTTAAGCCTTAATGCTTACTTCAGTACAATCTCAGATCTCACTCCTGTTTTTTCACCCTGAACAATCTATTTTTAATCTAGTACTGACTTTTACTTACCAATTCTACAGGCTCTGCCACACAAAATGATCTCCTATAAAGAGCCACTGCAAGCACATTCTTAGAGTCAAAAGAAAGGTAGAGCTCAAGCCCAGGACCAAAAAGAAAAGAAAAGAAAGCTAGAGTTGATGCCCAATCCAGTTTAAGGATTCTCTCTTCTGGCCTTGACAGCTCTATTTTTCTCATTCCTCTCAGGATGTGAAAGCTGGTGTCTCTGAACTGAGTGCCCATTGCTGCCTGCTCTTGTCCCTGCTGAGTCCTCTTCTCTCCTACCAGTCCTTACATGACAGGGCCTCTGATTTTCCCCCACCCTGCTCATCTACTATGCACTACTCAAATAAGTCAAGGCTCCATTGGCTCATTTGCAGTTGCTGTTTTAGACAGCGAACATCTACAGCCACACTTGCCTAATCTTTTCTGGTAGCCACTTGGAAGCTGGCTCACTTTGTGGCTATTGTTAACTAAATCCAATGTTTTCCTCACAGGTGCTGCTGTTAGCTTTCCATGTCTGGATTTGTGCCATGGATTTTTCAGAACAAAATTGCAATGTCTCAAATTGGTCACCCTCTATGGGACATGGAGATACAGAAAGTTTCTCTCGAAGATACAGAACAGGCCAGGGACTAGGGGAAGGCGAGTGATAAGGGCAGGAAAGAGCTGCATTTGGGGTTTTTTGCCATGCATCGTTTGGATTTTTATGTTTTATATTACATGATTGTGTTGCCCAATCAAAAATAATAAGCTTACAGAGAACCCAAAGGAATTTTTTTTTTCTTTTTCTTCCTTTATTAACCTTGATAGTCTGCCAATCTCACTGTTTTGGGAATCTGGGTCTATTTCCATGTTTATTTTTTTTCTTTTATCTGAAAACTCCATCTCTTTTTAGACTTTTCCCCCCCAAAACTCCCTGCAATTAAATGTTAATTCTACAGACCTACTATATTTTCAATTCATGTTCTCTACATAAACATGTACTGTATACACAAAAGGCCTTCTGTGAAGCTTACTCTTCAGTCAATGAAGGTTTAAGAATGACTAAATTTTAAAATTATGCTAAATTAAAATGCTAGTAGCATTTGCAATCGTCAGCTCTCTGTTGCTTTGGCAAAATACCTAAGAAAATCAGATTAAAAGTATAAATTATTTATTTCCAAGTTTCTGAAGTTTCAGCTCCTGTGGTTTGGCCCTGTATATTTTGGGCCTGATGTAAACAGTATATCTTGTGAACATACTATATAAGGCAGGTAATGGGTACATTCCTTTTTGAACAGTGTCACCCCTTCCGACTCCCTTTCCCAGGTTTTCCTTCCCACCTCCCCCTTGTATAATTTATCAGTTCATAGGTATTTACCAAGCTAATATTAGAACCATGTTCCAAGCCATCTCAAAGGTTAACATTCCTGATTTTCAACAGAGTTTTGCAGAAATACACTCTTTAAAAACAAACTCTCTAAAGGTAAGGACTAAACTTGTATTATAAGGTAACTTCTTGGATCTATAATTATTTTTAAATAAAAGAATTTAAAACATTTTGTGGAGAAAAAAACAGAACCTATTTTACAGTGACTTTAATTAACTACTATGATTTCAGCTATGTCAAACATACAAATACAAAAGCAAAGTAACTCTACACAGAAAAAATAACCAGCTATGGCAAAATAGTGATAAATTATTTTAAATGATTTAAAACTAAATGTTACTATGTATAATCCATGAAAAATGATCATGTACTGATGAATTTGACTGTCAGGTTAATCTTCTCATAGCATTACTTTGCCTTGTATTAAAATCCACTTTTATTTTTTTATGTGACTAAGTAGGAAAAGCTCCTAAGGCAGAAGTAGGTACCAAGAGAAGCTATTTAGCAGTTAACAAATAATGAAGTGATATAAAGGAATATAGTAAATTCTCATTTGATTAATAACACTGACTCCCAAGCAGTACATTAAGGAATCTGTTCAGTGTATTGTAAGTATGTTAAATGAATAAGAATAAATCATTGACTCAGTATAAAAAAAAAATCTTGTGAACATACAAAGCAGAGGAAAGTTGTTCTCATGGTAGTTCAGAAGCAAAGAGTGAAGAAGGCCCAGGATCCCAATTCACCCTTCAAGAGCACATCAAAAATGACCTGCTTTTCCAAATAGGCCCTACCTCTTTATGCATCCACTACTTCAACACAAATGTATCTAGGGCCACTGCAGTGCCTAATTATAACATTTTGATAACTATATTTGCCAAACAAACACAATTATAAACAAATAACTTACTTAGATAATTCATAAGGTACCAAATTATATATGCAACTCAGTGAATTGTGTAATCACTATATCATAGTGATGTAACTGAAAACGCTTCAGAATTTATTTTCCCAGAGAAAGTAAATGGATTGAAAATGAATTACTTAAAAAGAATTTTAAAGGACCTTGATTGTAACTTCTCCTTTTTGTGATATGAGAAAGTCACTTTTAACTTATTAACTGCTGGGTATTCATTCAAATATGGTCAGTAGTTTTCCATTTCACACATGATCTGATGAGTTGACTAATTTTTGTAATTATGTGATTAAAAACAGAAAATTAATTTTAATTCTCTAAGTCCAAGTTACTATGAAAATACTGAGGATCAAACACACCACACACACACACACACACAACTCACAATGCGGCAGATGGGTCCATGCTGTCCACCTGCTTAAGTTGAGCAATCAACAAAAAGTCCTACCATTAATAAAAGAATGGTATACTTGGGGTTCTTGCTTTCAAAGCAAGAAAAAGTCCACCCAGTCACAACTTTCTCTTTGCCATAGTTGGTGACCTTTGCAGTACAAAATATGTAACTATTAAATAGATTTTTTTCAGTCCCCAAAGAACAATGTTTCACCCTCTGACCCACACCACGATCACCCACCCACCATTTAGAAAAATGGTCTATCTACTGAACTACCAGCACTTAGTTTCAAGCAAAGTTCATCACATATGTTAGGGATTTTCGTACTGAAACTTAGGTCAGGAAAAATCACTTAGCAGTCCTAAGCGACCCAAAGTTCACCTTTGGGAAGGTGTTTTCACTTCTCTGATCATCACATCACTAAAAACAATACTGATAACACCAGTTTGTCAGAGCTGTTCTGAGGTCAAGGGTCATCGAGGCAGCACACATTACCCACTCACCACAGCGCCTGGGTTTACTAAATGAACCCATTTCCTATGAAGCAAGGCACAAGGTGGAAGCCAACTCTGACCCTGCTCCTGAAGAGAAAATAGAACCCCATTACCAGTCCTGTGGAGCGTCACACGTTTATGCCCAGTGGGTGCGTGACTTCGACCCCCCCGGGTTGTATTTCCAGACTGCAGGAGGGCAGACAGCGGAGGAGTCACGACTTCAGGAAGAAACTGGAGTCCCCCTGGCAGTTTAGCAAGGTTCCTTTGTAGTTTGGCAAGCCCTGGAAAGGTTTCCTAAGATAGAACCTGAGCCCGGGCCATTTTCCGGACAGGAAACCCCCAACAACCGGGCAGAACTGCCTCCTTCGCCCCCGGACTTCTTCTTCCCCCATCTGGAGCCCCTAAAAGGGCTGTGCCCGGGGAGGGGGGGTGGGGGAGCCGGCCGCGGGGCTCCCACGGCCCGTCCCCTCTCGGGGGCGGGGACCCCTCTGGGGATGCTCACCTGGGCGTCGCCCCTGCCACTCGGCCCACATCAACGTCAGGTCGCAATCCGCCCGCAGGAAGCGCAGCAGCAACAGCAGCGCCAGGAGCACCGCGCACAGCTCCAGCAGCCAGAGGACCAGGGCCCAGCTCATCGCGACGGCTCCGGGGCTCCGCGGCCCAAGCAGAAGCTCAGAGCCACTCCGCAAGAGTCCAGCCTCCCCTGCCCAGCTCCTCCGGGAGAGCGAGCCGTGGGGCGTGGCCCCGGGGGCTCTGGCTCCGCCTCGCCCCGCCCAGTTCCGCCCAGAAAGAGGGCCAAAGGGCGTGGCTCAAGGCCTCCGGCTCCGCCTTACCCGCCCATCTTAGCCCAGAAAGAGGGCAGGGAGGGGTGGGGGGTAGGGTGGCTCCGGGCCTCCAGTTCCGCCTCACCCCATCCAGCTCCGCCCACAAAGGGGGGAGGGGCGTGGCCCAGGAACTCTGGCTCCGCCCCTCACCGCCTAACTGCCCAGTGAAGGGGTGGGAGGGCGTGGTTCCGGCTCTCCAGCTCCGCCCCTCCGTCCCAGGCTGCCCTGCGAGGAGAGTGGGGACACTCCTGGGGCGGAGCTGGACTGGTACAGCGGGTTTCACTTGCTCAGCGCACCGAAAAGTGTTGGTGAAGTAAGAGTTTTGGATGTCCTAATTGCCTGGCAAGACTGTATTACTTGGTGATACCATTGTTGGTGCAGCAGTTATCAGGATCTGTGACGGGCATGAATTAATTTTTAAATGACAAGAAACGGTTAGAGAAAAACATTTGTTATCCAAAATAGAGTAATCTGTACAACTTTCCCACAATCAGTATTTATGCACTGTACAAATTGACACTGATTCATAATTTGCCAAATGAAACAAGACCAACTTCACAAAGTAGAGGGTAGTTTGTAGAAGGGGACTTGGTTAAGTACTATGAAGTTACAAGCCAAATCTCTACTTTCTAAAAGTAAGTTTACTCAGGCCTAGAAAACTATAAGGTAGCAAATGTGCAGAAAGCAGTCTGGTGCTAACACCACAGTTGAGAGACGCTCCACCCCCCTTCCCATTTTCATTAGTATACATCAGAGGTACAAAGGGGTTTCGTTGTGTCGTTTCCACAGGAATATGAAGACATACCAATCATTTGCATCCCCTCTATCTCCTCTATCCCACTCTCCCTTCTTAAAACAATTTCAACTGGTTTTATTGTTCTATGAAAATAGAACAATAAACAACTTACATCCCCATTCATCCTCCAAGGAACTTTACAAAAATCTTTTTCATGGTAGTACTATACATGAACTCAGGACCTGGGCATTGTCCCTTAGCTTTTCCCCTCGAATCTGACTCCCTACCACTTGAGCCATAGCTCCACTTCTGGCTCTTTGGTTGTTAATTGGAGATAAGACTTCCTGACCATTGTATCTTTGAACTGCTATCCTCAGATCTCAGCCTCTTGAGTAGTTAGGATTACAGGCATGAGCTCTGGGAACCTGGTTGAAGCACCTTTGAATAGCCTGTTGCCATGAGAAACTCCTGTCACTACTTACTTTCAAAACCAAAATCATAGTACAAGGTCTGACCATTTCCCCACATCATTCTTACTAATTCGCCTTTATATACATTTACACATACTTAGGTGCTAGGTCTTGTCATAAAATTTCAAGTTTCTACAATGTCTTAAACATTGAATTTTCCTACTGAGCTATTGAAAAAGTCACTGATAACAATTTTAAAATGTAACAGGAAAAGTTCTATAGGACCTGTTGCAGACAAGAGTTCTATAAAGTGTAGATTGCCCTTAAAGGGATTAATTTTTTAAAAATATGGGTATAATGTTTGGGAGAAATTGAAACCATTCCAGGACTTTGCTTCTCAGTAAATAAAGTGATTTTTACCTGGACTCTCAGGCAATTTGGTCATTGAAAGATACTGTCCAAACTGTGACAGTGTGCCTTTAAAAAAAAACTAGACAAAACACTCTGTCTTGTGCCAAATCATCACAGCTGTGGTATAAATAATAATATAATCCATACCAAGAGGAGCCCAACAGGCACCTTGGTGGTACACAACTGTAATCCCAGCACTCTGGAGGCTAAGGCAGGATCAAGGGGAGTTTGCAGCCAGCCTGTGCTACATTGTGAACTTCAGTTCAGGCTGGGCTACTTGGTCAGAACATGTCTCAGGGGCAAAAGTGTGGGGAGTGGGAAGGAAGAAATAGGGGATGGGACAGTAGACACAGGGCTGAGAGTTCTATCTGGAAGACAATGAGTTCTGCCTTGTCTACCTCCAGGATAAGAAGTTTGTGTAGGTTCTGAATGTCTCTCTTTTAATCTAATTTGGTCCAGTAAGAATGTCTCATTTGGATTAGTATGTGTACTAATTATAAACTTGGATTCATAATTAAGTAACTCATTTATTCATTCACAGAGTTAATAGCTTATCACTTTGATTTTATGTGTTATTTGTCTAGGACATGGTAATCTAGTTTTTGGTAAAACATTAGTTTAGATACTGCTGTGAATATATTTTTTAATATGTGGTGAACATTTAAATAAATAGACTCAGTAAAGCAGATTACTTCATCCAATCAATTGAGGTCTTTAAGAGGGAAAAAAACTGAGGTTCCTAGAGAAATAATTCTGTCTCCAGACTACCTTGAGAATTCATCTACAACATAAATTCTTCCTTGAACTTTCAGCCTGCTATTCTGCCCTGCGAACTCCAGAATTGTAGGATTGAACAATCCTATGAGCCAATTTCTTAAGTAAGTCAAGCTAGGTAACCCGTGCCTCAGGTCTGTAAACTTAGCTGCTCTGGAGTCTGAGATCTGAGGACTCAAATTCAAAGCCAACCCGGAGCAGACAAATCCAAGAGACTCTGATCTCCAATTAACCAGCAAAACGCTGGAAGCAGAGGTATGGCCCAAAAAGATGAGTGCCAGCCTTGAGTGAAAAATCTGAGCAAGATCTCAAGGTCCTAAATTCAAGGTTCAAGCCCTAGTGCTGGCAAATACACACACGAAGGCCAGCCCTAACCAGTATAGCTCTAATCAGTGCAGTTAGTGAAATGAGCTCCCTTCCCATAGCTTAGTCCACTCTTTCCCTTCTCCACAGCTTAGCAAGCTCCCTTCCTAGGCAACACTAGGAAGAAAGGCAGTAAATAATCAGCCTCCAACCCCCTTTACTTTGGGATGGCACTTCTCTGGGGCAGCTACCACCATATAAGGCAACAAGAACCCCTTAGAGTGACCTTCAGCTCTGGGCAGCTGCAGGACCCTTATCTACTATTTGGACAGCAGCCATAAATCCTAGTCCACTGTGATGAAGCGCCTGGCCCACTTGTCCACACCAGGGTCTCTGTCTCCGAGCCCCTTCTAGCCCCTCCTAAGCCTCCTAGGTTATCTAGGTCACCTCAGACAATAGCCGGTGCTTCTCACTTCTCTACTGTTAGGAGATGATTTGGTTCCATCTCCCTCCCCTCAACATACACACACACATTCACATGTTGACATCCTACTCCTAAGTATTTATTCCCATGTAGATCTCTTACTCATACTCATGAGAGTATTGTTCGCACAACTTGGAGGTAAGCTAATGTCTGGCGCGTAGCAAAGAACACAAGTTGGGTTGTTATGCAGTTTGGTTGTAGGACACAGGTGACAGGCTATGTACCTCCCAGGTGCTTCCCAGTCTCCCCCACCCCCCCTCAGCTAGGCAAGATGTCTCCCTCTCCATTAGGATTCTTTACCCGTGGAGTGGCCAATAAACAATGGGCAGCTAGCTAAGACATTATTGTAAGAGAACCACAAGCCAACCACAAATGGTACAATGTCTGAACACACAGTCCCTCACTGAGTCCAACTGTGCAGAGAAGAGAAGAAAGCCCCTCATGTTTTTGTTCCTCCAAGTCAACAAACTGTAAAGGAACTAGGTTGGCAATTTATGGTTGCTTTTCTCTGTGCAACAGCTCATAACATATGCCACTGTCAATAGAAGGTTTAGCCAGTCACCGGTCATGCCTGCAACTCTTCAGGTTGCAGTTTGAAGCTAGCTGGGACAGAAAAGTTCCCGTGAGACTCCTATCTCCCATTAACCACTTAAAAAACAGAAGTGGAGCTGTGGCTCAAAGAGGCGCAGCATTAACTGTGAGCAAAAAAGCTCAGGGACAGTGCTCAGGCCCTCAGTTCAAAACCCACAACCAACAAAGAATAATAAAGGTTTTACAGTAGGTGCTCTGCACTGGATACTGTGTATGTTGGAGGTCTTTAAGTTTATTATTTAATGTATTTAAACATATTTGGAGCATAACTAGACCAAAGGGAATAACATATCACCAAGAGGTTTTGGTCCTAAAGGTAGATACCAGTCACTTTGGATTGTCTGTGTGAGTTGTGAATAGGAGAGTTGTATTTTTGTTTGTTTTTCAGTCAACAACATTCTAAAAGAAAAAAATACATGTGGCTAGGCATGAGGAGAATGCCTGCACTTAGCCATGGAGACAAGAAAAACAAGAGTTAAAGGCCAACAATGGCCTAC
This sequence comes from Dipodomys spectabilis, assembly GCF_019054845.1. Classification (NCBI taxonomy): domain Eukaryota; kingdom Metazoa; phylum Chordata; class Mammalia; order Rodentia; family Heteromyidae; genus Dipodomys; species Dipodomys spectabilis. Next base: position 4,915,156 of record NW_024870750.1, read on the forward strand.
ATAGCCTCAAAACAAAACAAATGAATGAAAAAAAAAAACAACCATTAGCCTATATTGAGTATTAAAGTTCAACAGAGAAAGTGACATTTAAATCAGAAACCTAAATGATGCATAAGAATAACTAGATGAAGGTAGAGGGCAACTACATAAAAATTGAAGATTGTTTTACTTAATTTGTTTAACACGTGTTTTCTCTTCTTTCTCAGAATGTAAGTAAATTGAATCTATTTGGGGGGGGGGGGTTGGGTTGTGGGGCCTGATCTCTGGGTCTGGGTGCTGTCCCTCAGCTCTTCAGCTCAAGGCTAGCGCTCCACCACTTGAGCCACAGCGCCACTTCCAGCTTTTTTCATTTTGCTTATGTGGTGTTGAGGAATCGAACCCAGGGCCTCAGGCATGCAAGGCAAGCGCTCTACCACTGAGCCACCTTCCCAGCCCCTGAATCTATTTTTTTAAAATAGAGCCATGTATAAGATGCATACGAAGAAGAGAACATGTGACTAGTACTCAGCCAATCGGCAGCATGTGACAAAGATTTGGCCAAAGACTGTCTTCCCGCTGCCTGCAAGTCAAGTTCAAGTTCAAGGATTGACATGTGACTCCAACCAACCCCTCAGCATCCTCCATGGACTGACTCCCTTGCTAGTGCTCTTGGGAGATTTTTCTTTTGCCAATATCCAAAGCAGACCCATTTTTCCAACTCTTTTGTACAGGCTTCAAACTACAGACTCATCTCTAATAAGATGTAGAATGAAATTTTTCTTGTGGACTCCAAAAGGTCAGCTACCCTCCAGTTCTAAGGTGGGGGGGGGGGGTAAAACTTTTTAAAATCTATTACACAATCTATGTTCTAAAAAGGGCCAGACACCTCCTTAGGCTTATTTATAGCCAAGGAACCTGTCTTTGCCACTCCCAAAGATGATCCCTACAAATCCCTCTCCCCTGTCTCCAATTTGTCCTGAAGGAAATTGTCAGACAGTCTTGGGAGACTGGCAGTAAGTCAGAGTAAGCTTGAAACAAGGGCTGACGTTTTCTCCCCTTCCACGTAAAAATTCAAGTGAGGGCTCCCTGCTCCCAGCCACGTGAGGGAAGATCCCAGGATGGGTTAACCTGCAGGAAGGGAGATTGCTTGTTCACCAGCTGTCAGCCTCAGGTTTAGGCAGCACACTAGAGCAAAGAACAAGGAAAATGATGTGAGACAGCAAAATGCACAAAGGGACCTCCAGGGGGCTGCCTGGGTGTGGCAGGGAATCTGGAATGCTTCCCAAGGTCAGAGACACCAGCCCAAGCCCAAAGGGATCCCAGGAGTAAGGCGAAGGGGAAGGAGCTGAGAGGTTAGAAAAGGTCAGACTGGAATCACATGCTTATGGCAGGGAGCTACTAAGAGACAGCACGCCTCAAAATCCTCTTAAGGGGAAGCAGAGGGAAGAGGGAGGATGGAGATGAGAGAAACATGAAACTGAAATTGAGATGAAATTTTAAATCAGAACAGGTGAAGTCAGGCACTATGATGCCTGATGGTCAAGAAATGGTGCCACTTGTCGGAAAGGAAAGATTCTGCTGCAATCAGACAAAACATGTGTTTCAAAGGTATGCCTCTATAGAGCTAAGATCCTTCAAGAAGCCAGCTATACATCTACCTGCTAATCCTCTAGTTGATCATAGTCCAAAGCCATCAGCCATCAGCCATGGATCCATCCTCATTATTCTGGTTGGAGCTGATATGGTCCCACTACCGCTCACCCCTCTGATGTCCCAGGTCTCACTGGTGCTACTCTTGCCCATGTTTGAGAATTGTGTGAGAATTATACCCAGAAATGGAGTTGCTGGCTTTTCACAATATTTCTGTGCCCCACTTACGGAGGACCAGTCTTACTGTTTCCCACAGTGACTGCATTGCTTGTCATTCTCAGCAGCAACATAGAGAGCTCTGGTTTTCTCCGCTCCACACCAATATCTATTTCTGTTTTCTCGATAGCAGCCATCCTCAGGAGTTTAGGCAGTATTTTGTTGTGCTTTTGATTTACATTTCTCTAAACACTAGTGTTTTGAGATATTGAGCATCTTTTCATGTGTCTATTGGCTTATTTGTATATCTTCTCCAGAAAAAAATATGTCTGTTCAAATTCTTTTTTACAGTATATATTATTGGTACATAGGGTTTTATTGTAATATGTCATTACCATCTATGCACGCAAAATACCTTGATCAAAGTCACCCCTTCCATCAGTCTTCCTACCTCTCAAAATAATTTCAATGGGTTTATGGTTCTTTTTTCATATATATATATATTAAATATTTTGACAATATTCACCTTAATTCATCCTCCTCAGTCCCCCTCCCTTGATACCTGCCCCCAACTGAGCCTATTTTACTTTCCCATCACTCAAGTCTCTCATACAAAGTGGCACAATCTTTACATATAATCTACATACATCTTCCATATATTTTTTTTTCATTTTTTTGTGCTGGTCGTGGAGCTTGAACTCTGGGCCTGGGTTCTGTCTCTGAGCTTTTGTGCTTAAGGCTAATGCTCTACCAGTTGAGCCACAGCTCCACCTCTGACTTTTTTGGTACCTTAGTGGAGATAAGAGTCTCATACACTTTCCTGGGCTGGCTTCAAACTACAACCCCCAGATCTCAGCCTCCTGAGTAGCTAGGGTTATAGGCATGAGCCACTGGTCCCCAGGTTTTCCATATATTGTAACCCATCCTTTGTTTACTTATACTATCTCATTTAATGTAAAGGCTACATAAATTACGATTATATTGTATTCTTTATAGAACAATGACAAGAAGAAAATATGATATATGTTCAGTACAAACTGAACTGTCATGACTTGAGCCACTATACCTGGTTCAGACACAATTTTTAAAAATTTCACTGTTGAGATAATGTATAAAGGGGTTCCAGTTACATAAGTAAGGTAGTGATTACATTTCTTGTCTAAGTTGTTACCTGTCCCTCATTTTTCTCCTACTCTCCCTACCCCCCCAATCCTCCCCCAAGTTGTACAGATAATTTCCAACATGTTGTCTTGTGAGCATCATTGCTGCATTGGTTTCCCCTTTGTCCTTTGTCTCACCATTTAGTTGTGCTCTTTCCCTTCCCTAATTCAGATAAATGTATATACAATATCCAGAGCACCAAAATCAAATACAATGACAACAAGGAATAAACCATAGAGGGGAATATACAAAAGAAACAAGAAATCACATAGTACATTAAAAACAACAACAACAAAGAAAACCTTCTTGAGACAGACACAATTTTCTAAAAGAATATTTTCCATTCACAGTTGGTTGAATTCAGTCTTGGAGCCCAGTGATATAGAGGACCAACTACATTTACTATTTGATTCCTTACAGGATAAGTACTATGTAAAACCAAAGCAAGAGATCTGCCATCATAGTCTTCCATGACCCAAGGAAGAACTGGCAGCATGGAGCCCTTATACTGTCTATCACATTGAGAATGAACTTGATATCTGAAATGCTGATGTTCATCCACTACATCTTGAACTCAAACCTGTTTTATTAGTACCTTTTTTTTTTTTTGGTTGGTCATGGGGCTTGAACTCCGGGCTTGGGCACTGTCCCTCAGCTCTTCAACTCAAGGCACCACAGCACCATTTCCGCTTTTGTGAGTGGTTTATTGGAGATAAGAGTCTCATGGACTTTTCCTTCCCGGGCTGGCTTTGAACCGCGATCCTCAGATCTCAGCCTCCTGAATAACTTCTTAAGTGAGTAGAAGTCAAAGGTCCAAGAGGGCCAACTGGTGGGGATGTGTCTCCCTATACTACTCACACCCAGGACCCATTTATTGCCCATGTATCGTCCACAGGAGTTTGGAGTGACTACTTCAATTATTCTGATGATCAGCAAGGTTTGGGAATCCCAGCTTCTTCAGAAGAAATTCTCTTCTATACTATTAATTTATTTAGCATGTTCTTTTGTAGAATAAGTGTGTTCCTTTAAGCAAAACAGAAGTTAGTATTTATCTGCATTGAGTGACATTTTTTCAGATGAGGAAAATAAAGCTCAGAGAGCTGAAAAGATTCCTAAAGGCCATAAAGCCAAATGAAAGGTGAGGAAACATTAAACTATGTAATTGTTAGTCTAGAGCTTTAGGACGATAGCAGCAGTAACAACAACAATATCCCAAACTATAACTTAGTTCCTTGTATTATATCGTATGGCATAAGTTGATTAAATGTGTATTGATATAGTTTTGTCCTCTGGTCTGCATGTTTCTTGGAACAATTACACCAAAAGAAAGCTTTCGTTATTAAATTTGCTTTTTCTATTGACGTATTAATGAATAAGTCAGCACCGCCCTCTACTGGGCACTTGTGTCCATTTGAAAAGAGATGTGTCCAAGATTATTTAAATAGATTATTTTTTATAAATTAATTTTTTTTTCAATGCAAGATTCATGGAAACTATGACTCAAGATGTTTGGATATTCCTCTATGCCTGTTAATCTGGTCAGAAAAACATTTCTTCTCCAAAAGAAACCTTAATTTTTGAGTTTGGAGAATAAATGTAATGTGTTAAAAGAGACAGAAAAAGAGAGATTGAGATTAGAAAAGAGAGAGAGAAAAGACATTAGACTCAAAATATAAATACACATGCAAGCACATAATAGCTCATTCTCACCAAAGCATGGTAAATGCATGTGTGAGATACTATGATGACAAGCCCTGGAACAATTAACATGTACTTCCAAAAAATGGAATATTTGAAGTTGAATTCTTCTTGTCTAGGGTGTAGGCTTCAGTGGGAGCAGGGAAGACAAATTGGGAGAAGGAGAGAAGACAAATATATAGACAAAGTGCATTATATACATGTATCAAAGAGGAACAAGGCAATTTTATGAGCCTGATTTGAGAAGGGGGAGGGAGGAGGAGAGAGAAAGGCAGAGAGATGATTATGAATTTAAAAAACAAAAAGTGGGGGGGGGGAGGGAAGTGTAAGCCAGGTGGCTCATGCCTGTAATCCTAGCTACTCGGAAGGCTAAGATCTAAGGATGGCGATTCAAAGCTAGCAGGGGCAGGAAAAGTCTGTGAGACTCTTATCTGCAATAAACCACTCAGAAAACCGGAAGTGGTGCTGTGGCTCAAGTTGTAGAGCGCTAGCCTTGAGCTGAAGAGCTGAGGGACAGCGCCCAGGCCCAGAGTTCAAGCCCCACGACCAACCAAAAAAACAAACAAAAGAAACCCCAAAACATTGTATAAATAAGTGATCTTGTTAAAATGAAACCTCCTGTATATCTAATTGATGTCCATCTAAAAAAAAATAGCCAAAAATCCCCATCAATGACACATTGCAAATATATGGTCTTAACTATGTGTAATAATTATTTTTTTGCCAGTCCTGGGGCTTTAACTCAGGGCCTGGGCTATACCCCTGAGCCTCTCTGTGCTTGAGACTAGTGCTCTACCACTTGAGCCACAGCACTATTTCAGGCTTTTTCTGTATATGTGGTACTGAGGAATCGAACCCAGGGCATCCTGCATGCTAGGCAAGCACTTTCCCACTAAGCCACATTCCCAGCCCCATAAATCTTAAGCACTAAAAAGAAGAAAGAGAGACCAGAAGAGAGATGATTTTCATCAGAGTAAATGGGAGTAATTTTTCTCCTCCGGCAACCTCAAAAACAGGCTCAAGAAAAGCATCTCTTACGACATCAGCCGCTATAGCTTGTATGATATGGGCATTAATTCTAGCTCATGGAATAAACTTTTTATCTTTCAGAGACAAATTTTAAGCTGCAAGTACAATTAACTGTAATGATTGTTTTCTTGCTGTACAAATTTTGTGCTTCTATCAAAGCAGATTCAGCTATGCTTGGTTGGGAGTCAGTCCGTCAACTGTTGTGCCCAACAGCATTAAAGCTAAATGGAAGGCATGGCAGCACACACTTGTAATTCTAGCTGTTCAGAAGGCAGAGTAGGAGAATCTGTCTCAGGCCAGCACCAACAACAGCTCAAGATCCTATCTGAAAAACAAATTAATAAGCAAAAGAGCTAGGGGTATGATTCGAGTGGTAGAGAACCTGCCATCAAGTGTAAAGCCTGAGCTCAATTCCTAGTACACACACACACACACACACACACACACTAACAGAAATATGGCTCAAATTTTGACTTACAAGAAAAAACAGTAATAAAAATACTACTGAATGAGTAGAGTTTTTGTTTTTGTATTTTTTAATTGTTATAAAGGTGATGTAAAGAGGGGTTACAGTTATGTAGTCAGGTACATTTCTTTTTGGGGTAACAATGTATAGATCATTTTCAGGTGTCTAGTGAATGCCACTGCTGCCTTTGTTCACCTTTTGTCCCTCTATTTCTGTGCCTTTCCTTACACTCCCAAAGACAGATAAACCAATAAATAAAAGGAAAACAAAAACAGCAAAAAAATAGAAAAAGGCTCTTTTTTTTCCATTTCTTGGAGTTCATTTAAAAAAATACTATTTTGTATGATCAGATGAATGTAGGCACCTTGGTGCAATGATACTCTCCCAAGAATATTTGTCTTTGGTCTCATTGTATGTAAATACCTAGAGAGCAGTATAATTTATCCTGTCCTGGCATATGAATGAGTAATCTTTACATAGAAAAATGAAAAGAAACTAAAGAAGGAAAAGGAAGGGAAGGGAAAGAAGTAAGAGAGGGACTAATGTTATAAATTCCTGTTCTGAGGGGCTAGTTTATGGTTTTTGTTGTTTAGAAGAAGTTTTGCTTTAGTTTTTGCTTTGCTTTGTGCTATGTTTTTCTGAGACAGTTCTCACTGTGTAGCTTTATGCTGGCCTCAATTTGTGATCTTCTGCCTCAGCCTCCTAAGTACTAGAAGGCATATGCCATCATTCCCAACTAAGTTTTTAAAGACTAATGGACATGCAGGGTGAGCCATCTTTTCTGGGTTTAATAATCCCACCAGATTCTCCAGGCATTCTTTGTCATCTCCCCTAGATCTTGGAAAGAACACAGGCTTTGAGAGTGACAGATTTAAAACTCAATTCCCAAATGTGACATTGTATGCCTTTAAGAACAGCTTTGCTTTCTTTATAAGAGAGTCATAGGCAACTTACATACTTTTAGGGGCAAATTAAATGAAATAGAGCATATAAAGTGCTCGGTCATACTGGTAGCATATATTAGGCTTCCAGTCAAAATTTTTCATTCTTTTTCCCTTTCCCTACAAACTTCTATATTCCTCTGGGTGCTACCCAATTCCAGGTGACTGACATAGGCCAACCAATACATCTACTACTCCGTCCTGAATCTTCTTTTCTAACTACTGCCACCATTACTCACTCAGATGTCTGAGCATCATCTTGATTCAATTCTCTTGCGGATTCCATATATACTTGCAAAATTCCTACTTAATCTTCAAAAATAAGTTCTAGTGCCACCCATTTGAGAATGAGCCTGAAATTCTACCTCTCAGACTAAGTTTTTGTTCTACTCTCATGTTCTCAAAATATCCCAAATATACAGCTAATAGAGAACTTATACCACATTACGGTGGCTTGATTCTATCCCCATTGGGTTAAGAGTAATTTTAGAGTCCAATGTATATTATTTTAGTCCCCCCTACAAGTAATAACATCGTACCAATCATATAAAAATCCCACCACCTCCCAAAAAATATTTGTAGACTAAATGGATGGATGGATGGATATATGTTAGAGTTTCGGAAATGTTGATCTTCTTTCTTCTATGAATTCAGAACCAGCTGAGCAGTAGTCTAAGGAGTTAAATTGAGATTGTCACCCACTCCTGCAGCCAGGATCAGCCTTCTTATTTCTTTCCTCTGGTACAGATCTCTAGGTGCTGAGAGTTAAGCAAGATTTCCAGAGGGTCACCTTCACATTAAAAATGGCTTCCAGTCCATGATACAATCCTGATGTGGAGGCTCTTCCTTGGGCCTTACCCCTACAGACCCTGCTCTTTGTAGGCAGGATAGTTCTGAAACTGCTCATATCTTCATTGGCAGTTTGTTCTCTGTGCAGGGTGCTGACTGAGGAAGTAAGTGTGGGCTGAAACCCAGCCCACACCCTCTGCCAAACTACATCTCCAGGTTTTAGTCAGCTAGCATAAAAACATCTGCTCATAGAGCTGTCTACCTAAGAGGGACCTTTTGACTCATCTGTGCAAAAGCTGTACCATAAACTTTCAGGGCTCTACTAAATATGCTTTTCTCAAACCTCCCTAGGCAGATGAGTCTTTCTTGTCCTCAGAGAGAACTAGAACAGGTGAAAGTAAACACAGAAACTCTTTACTCAGCATTCTTTAAAAATAGAAGTTTATCTTAAAAGATAAGAAGAGTTCTTCCTAAGGGATACAGGAGGGGGAGAGATGAAGCGTTACCTGACCTCTGTGTGCTCAAGACTGAAGCACATAATTTGGATAAGCCATTTCATATTATTTAAATAAATTGGTCAACAATGGTATTTTCAGATAAGCATACTAACGATTAAACTTTAAAAGAGTACACATCGAAAAGTGGTAACACATCCATGATCTAAACTGAGAAATAGCATCAAGGCAATAACAAGGTTTTAAACGTGTGTTTCAAACGTTCAGTAACTACGGAGCTTAGCAAATACTTTTCTAAGTTAAAAATGAAGATTAGATTCTTTTTTAATTTTTAATTTTTTAATTGTTATTATAAAGGTGATATACAGAGGGATTACAGTTATATGTCATGCAATACGTACATTCCTTTTTTTTTTTTTTTTTTTGGTCAGTTGTGGGGCTTGAACTCTGGGCTCAGGCACCGCCTCTCAGCTCTTCAGTTCAAGGCAAGCACTCTAGCGCTTGAGCCATAGTGCCAGTTTCAGTTTTCTGAGTGGTTTATTGGAGCTAAGTCTCATGGACTTTCCTGCCCGGGCTGGCTTTGAACTATGATCCTCAGATCTCAGCCTCCTGAGTAGCTAGGATTACAGGCATGAGCCATCAGCATCCAGCAGTACATTCCTTTTTGGACAATGTCACCCCTTTTCTCACTCTCTTCCAGTTTTCCCTTCCCATCCCCACCCACAAATTGTATAGTTCATTTTCAACATAGTGTCTAGTTAGTACCACTACTACATTCGTTTACTCTTTGTCCCTCAATTTCTGTGCCTTCCCTTATACTTCCAAAGACACATAAATGAACAAAAAGGAAAAACAAAAGACAAAAACAGCAAAAAAGAAAAATAAAAAAAATCCCTCCTATTGAAGATTAGATTATTGAGTTAACTCACCAAATTGTTTCTTGATGTGGTTTGGATGTTTAAACCCTGAAATAGACCTTCTTTGATCTCCTCTGACCATTCAGTCCCACTAGACTCCCCCTCTCTCCTTAGCCAGAAATCTTGGAAATGGACTAGTTGTGTTGAAAGAGCTTATAAGGAACACAACATAAAGTGAAAGGTCAGTGTAAAAGTCCCTACAAATAAGGGTATGAAAATCTCTATACTGGATTTCTCAAGCTCAGTCCCATGAATACACTGGGTTAGATCATTTTTTGTTATAGAGGACTGTCCAATGCATTCCAGGATGCTTATCAGTCTCTCTGGCCTCAACCTGCTTGATGCCAGTAGCAATTTCTACCACCATCACCCTGGATAACCAAAAGTATCTCAAAACATTATCAAATGTTTCCTGCAAGCCAAAATTACTCTTGCAGAGACTTTGGAACACAGTGATTTCTGGACAGTATCATAGCCACGTATGCCTTCCACAGTTCTCAAAGACTTAAACCTCAGGTTTCTGTGAATAAGTGCACAAGTGGCAAAAACAAATAAAGGTCTTTTAAAAGTAGAACACAGCTGGGCACCAGTGGCTCACACGTGTAATCCTAGCTACTCAGGAGGTTGAGATCTGAGGACCATGATTTGAAGCCAGCCTGGGCAGAAAAGTCCCCATGAGACTCTTATCTCCAATGAACACTCAAAGCTCAAAAGTAGCTCTGTGGCTAGAGTGGCAAAGCACTAGCCTTGAGCACAAAGAAGCTCAAGGACAGCACCCAGGCCCTGAGTTCAAGCCCCATAAACACACAAAAAAGTAGAACAAAAGTCTTGAGGGTTGTGACAGGCTGAGGCTTTTATTAATCCTGTTAAAGATTTAATACCTTTCTAGGTAGGTTTAATGCCTTTCTAGTTATTTTTAATACCTAGAAAGATGTAACACATTTCCTTAACAGAAAGGATGTCTTAAAATTGCTTTCCAGTCTGAAATAAAATACAGCGTTGTGTTCCCCAGTACAGTCTAAGATATTTTAGGTGAATTATGATACTCTTGTTTTCAGGTGGTGATTTGGTGTCAACAATGGGCCTTTTCTTTGGCCATGAAGAGAAAAATGTGGGTGTGGACATAATGAAGCAATTGTACAGCTGGAAATAGTGAATAACTCACATCCCTCACAGAGAAAGGGTCATGCTACCTTCACAAGGCATGCCAAGAAAATTCCCATGATGCTAAGCCACAAAAAAACAGTTTCGGGTTTCACAAAATACTTTGAATCTCCTCCTTTATTCTCTCATCTTACTATTCTCTTTTTTCCAGTGACCAAAGGGTGAAATCTCCTTTGCAGGGCATCCATCCAATTGCTCCCTGGGGGAATTCAACTTCTCTCTCTGAAAATTAAAATTCCTTTTTGAGCAACATCAAAATTCAAAGATGAATACAGATATAATGAGTTGCTGTAACTCTAAAGGTTACATGAAACAGAGGAAGAAAAAGAATTCTAAGACAGTCTTTCAAATCCTTGATAGGCATTAGACATTTTCCAGCTGAAAGCTGAATTCCAGGAGCTAGCTGCTACCATCAAACTGATCTCTCCTGTTTATCCTCATTCTCTATTACCAGAGTTTTCAGAGAGGGTTGAAAAGCATATACATCGGGTAGGGTAGTTGAAAACTGAGATTCTGATACCCGAATGATTTAAATGCAGAATCCCAGCTCTGCCCCTTACTGGTTCAGAACTTCTACGTCAACCTCTGTGTACCTCTTTCCCTATCTGTCCAGTGGGGAATCACTATGTCTGCTTCTTAATATTGTTATGAGAAATAAATGGGTTGATACTTGTAATGCTTAACCATTCTTACAGAATGGTGTCTAGCACATAGCAAGTGATAGAAAAGAGTCCCTATGATGCAGTCAGAAAATAATAGAACAACACAAAACCTTTGTCCCATTCTTACAATCCTGTGATACTCTAGGGGAAAAATTGAAAAACAAGCTTTTCCACCTCACTTCCTTCTTTCAGTCACTTTGCCCTTGTCTCTGTCCATCTAAGTCCTCTTTCCAGGTAGCATCAGGGTATGAGAAGATAACAGGTAGTGATGTCTAAAGTGTCAATCTAAACATCCTTTTCTTTGAATTTCCCCTAGAGACTCAAACAGGCTATACACGTCACCAGAATTTAAGGCACGATATTTCCAGCCCTGCTCCTTTAGGAAGAACATATATCCTTCGGTGGAGACACTCTCCCTGGTTTGCACATTGCTGAGGCTGACTTTGCAAAGAACACTAATGCAAATTCATACTTTCAAGCTTAACATTAAGTTAAAAAAACAAAAACCTAAGCAGTCTCCAATGTCTGCATTATAGCATATGGCACATTGTGGCACTGTCTTAAAATGAGTCATAGTAAACCCAAGTTAGAAACAGACATGATTTCCAGATGTCAAAAGAAAAAAATTATTAAACAGAAAAGCAAGCAAGATGGAGTACAGTTCTTAATACATCTTCTTTTACTAGCTGTTAATGTTTACTCACTTCTGATTTTCCTAAGATTATCCCCTTGTAAGCTGTGGCCTAAATGCATTTAAATTGCCTTTGAATATCCCAAGCAATCTTTACTGCCATGGAAACAGAAGCAAGGATATGCAAGATGACTCCTTTGGGGCATAATTTGGTGCTCTGGATACTTTTGATTGGTTACTCCCTGCTCTGCTACCTTCTCTTTGAAATGCAATCATGTTAGTTGTATTTATTTTTATTATCCATGAGAGCATACAATTCACCAAGTACTGCAAAATGTCATTCATCCATCAAGTCCTTCCTAAGACATGGGTAGCATTAACAAAGGAAGTACCTAAACACCAGAAAGCACAAGCAGATTGCTCCAGAAGGATTTAGGCATTTACTCAATGGTCGATGAGGTAATCTACACCTGTAAAATTTTTATTGATGGAGAAGAGTATGGCCTGGTGCCCCAAAGAATGTTGCCTAATACCCTGCCTCTTGAGAATATCAGTGAGAAATTGTACAATTCTATAAAAACAACATACGAAACAGTAAAAATAAGGCACCCAAGCTGGAAAATATCCAATTCCTGACTTGCTTGTGAATATATTTACAACCTTGATAAAAATCACCTAGCTGGGTTTTTAAAAATATGTAAATGGCCATTTATAGCATAGAAAATTAGAACTGGGGTTCAGTTTGAGGTCAATGCTTATGAATTAATGAATTCTTCAGATGGAAGATTAGATATAAAGAGCAAATATCATTTCCTTTGTCTGTTTCATCAATCCATGATGAAGATAGGAGAAGAATGTCAAGGTCAAGTCTGTATTTCTTATTTAAAAAATACCATCAGAGACAGGAGCATCTATCTCAGCCACATGAAGTTATAATGCTTTTTAAAATAATTAGATTCATGAAACATTCACAAGCACAAAACAAATATTTGTGATTTGAGGTTCTATTTTCTTCTCTTTTGGAGTTACTTGAACTACTCCAGGCATATGAAAACACATGGGACTAGAGACCAGCTGTTCTTTGGGTAAGAAATACTAGAGCAATGAAAAGGCACTAGGAAAGGAAGGGTCAGGGGCAGACAAGCTGAACCTATCTGATCTTCACTGTATTCAAAACTGATTGTGACCTTTAGATGTTGAAAAGGTAAAACATGGGCAATTAAGATGAATCTTTACAGTATAGAAAAGATCATGTACATCCATAAGAAATATGGTAATAAATAGTCACAGGCCTTTCTTTCTTTCTTTCTCTTTCTTTCTTTCTTTCTTTCTTTCTTTCTTTCTTTCTTTCTTTCTTTCTTTCTTTCTTTCTTTCTTTCTTTCTTTCTTCCTTCCTTCCTTCCTTCCTTCCTTCCTTCCTTCCTTTCTTTCTTTCTTTCTTTCTTACTTGCTTGCTTGCTTGCTTACTTTCTCGCTTGTTTTCTTGCTTTCTTTCTTTCTATTGTGAAAATACTGTACAGAGGGGTTACAATTACATGGGCAAGATAATGAGTACATTTGTTATCAAGCATTGTAGCCTCCTCCTTTGTTTCCCCTTCCCATCCCTTCCCTTCCTAGCCTCACCCCCCTCCCAATCCTCCTCACCCCCCCACCAAAGTTGTAAAGTTTGTTTTCGACATAAGACTTGTATGTCTCATTGCTGCAATGGGTCCACCTGTATCCCTATTTAAATGATTTGTTTTTTCCCTTCCCCTCCACAAATTATACTGACATCAAATACAGTGAAAGCAGGAGTTATATTGTGGGGGAGGGACATACAAAGCAACAAAGAAATAATCTTATAAATGTGTTAGAAACAATCGCATGAAAGAAAAAAAAACTTTTGAATACATATCTTAGGGTTCATTTCCCTAACATCAACTTATCTGACCTTTTCTGCTTGACTCAGACATATACTAGTTATTGCAAAAAAGGGAAACCATGGGACCTATTTTTCTTTGGGCCTGGCTTACTTCACTTAATATAATTTTTTCCAAGTCTTTCCATTTCCTAACAAATGGGGCAATGTCATTCTTTCTGATGGAGGCATAGAATTCCATTGCATATATATATATATATATATATATATATATATATACCACATTTTCTTGTTCCATTCATCTACTGAGGGGCATCTGGGTTGGTTCCATATCTTAGCTATGGTAAATAATGCTGCAATAAACATAGTAGTGCTGGTAGCTTTAGTGTGGTCTTGTTTGTGAATATTTGGGTAAATGCCCAAAAGTGGGATTGCTGGGTCATAGGGGAGCTCTATGTGGAGTCTTTTGAGGAACCTCCATACTGTTTTCCAAAGTGGTTGAACAAGTTTACACTCCCACCAACAATGCAGTAAGGTTCCCTTCTGTCCACATTCCCTCCAGCATCTGTTGTTATCAGAGTTCTTGATTATAGCCATTCTAACTGGGGTGAGGTGGTATCTCAATGTTGTTTTGATTTGTATTTCTTTTATGGCTAGAGAGGTTGAGCATTTCTTCATGTGTCTATTGGCCATCCTTCTTTCCTCTTTAGAGAAGTTTCTCTTTAAGTCTTTAGCCCACTTATTTATTGGGCAGTTGTTTCTTTGAGGATTTGTTGTTGGGGGATTTAGTTTTTTGAGTTCCAGGTATATTTTAGATATGAGACCCTTGTCCATTGTATGGCTAGTAAAGATCTTCTCCCAATCTGTGGGCCTTCTATTGATCTTGCTAGCTATGTCCTTTGTCATGCAGAAGCTCTGCAATTTCATGCAATCCTATTTATCCAACCTTTCTTTGATTTGTTGTGTTTCTGGCTCTCTATTAAGAGTCACAGGTATTTCCAATTGATAAAAATTGGCAAGAAAAACTGATGGTTTATTTCAGTAGATATAACAGTACAAAAAATATCTTAAAGGGAATTTACTAAACAAGTAAGTGAAAAGCTATTTTATGAGCAAAAGCGATTAAATATTTTATTTAATTTCTAGCCATTATAAAATGTAAGGTAGATGTATATCATGTCCATAGCCACTTGCACCTTTAAGCAATGTTTTTATATTTGGAGGAATTCCCAAACTATGCTTCTAAGGAAAAATACAGGACTCATCTTCCCAATCCACCTGACAAGAGAGATGTAGACACATAAGCTAGACTGCATTGATCAAATGCAGCCAATAGAGACGTTGGTATAGAGAAGGATGCAGATGCTACAGAGGATTTGGTTTCTAGTGGAAATGCCAGCAGAGTCATCTAGTGTTGAGGGCAGTGCCTGCTTAGTAAGGATGATTTGACACCTATTGTCATTTGATGGCATTAGCCTTGCGCTGGGCTGTGGGTATCTTGACTGCTTTTGCTGTTCATAAATCTATGAGGACAATGGAAAAAGAAATTCTGTATGATATCACAAAGTCCACAAAAAAACTGCCATCACACACATGCACTCATGGATCACAAGAATTGGCAAATCTCTTTGGCATTTTGTAATCAAACTGAAAATATCTATATCTTGTGATATAGAAATTCTACTCTTAGGCATTTACCCTAGAGAAACCATTGGCACGATGCATCCATAAATACATACACAAGTTTATAATAGCACTAAAAAGACTAAAACAACTTAACTGTTCATCAACAGCAAGATATATTTTAAGATGTGGTATGGTATAATCATGAAATATATAACCATAAATTTATTTTAAGATCATTGAGCATAAACATATTGGGTGAAACTCATAAATAAAGTCATGAATGAGGGCAACAAGTTACAGTATACAAAAGTAACATGTTTTACAATTCTATTCACAAAACATGAATAGGCAAGGTTAAACTATGCCATTAAGGGATATATAACAAAATGAGTAAAACTAAAAGGATTTACCGATAGAAGAGAAAGTAAGAGGAGGCTGGGTTTGGAAAGGGGCACCCTAGGACTTTCCTCAATTAGATGGTTCTTTTATAGATTTCTGTTTCATTGTTCTACATTAAGCAGTAGTATATCTGTGTTTTACTCCCCTTTCTGTATGTATAATATAGATTTGTTTCATCTGGGCAATACTGGGGATGTCAGAGTCTTGTGCTTGCTAGGCAGGTGCTCTATTGCTTGCTATGCGCCAGTCATTTTCCATGTGGTTATATTTTTTTTCTGGTAGGGTCTTGTTCTTTTACTAGAGCTGGTGGCCTTGGACAGTGATCCTCTTGCCTGTCTCCTGTGTAGACCTGTGTTCCTGTGTGTAGCTTGTTTTTGAGATAAGGTCTTGCTAACTTTTGTCCAGTCTGGCCTCCAAATGCAGTCCTCCTAGCTGTACCTCTCAAGTAGCTAGGATAGCAGGCATTCACCACCATACCTTATCTCAGTTTATATTTTTATCAACAAAAGAGAGGAGCTTCTAACAAAAAGATCCATGGATGGGGATGAGGTAGTAGAGAAATCACCTTTTCTAGAAGCAGAAATCACTACAGGTCACTGAAGCAGGCAGTGAAGGTCTCTGAAGAAGTTAAGGCCTGGGGTAATGACATAGAGCCATTATAAGGAACATGGTTCAAAACTACTAATTAATGAATAAAGGTGAGCTTTCTAATTCCTCCATAAGAGATCTAGACCACTTGGAACTGTAACTTTGAAAGACTCTGGGGACCATGGAAATGAGATTCTGCATATCTCAGAGGGTGATTCTTGGAGAGAAAGCATTCTCCCAATTCATGCCTTGCCCTCTCTGCTTCTGCCCTTTCACCCTAACTCAATACTGTCTAAGAAAATACAGAGGGAGACACAGACCTGCCAACAGAGAAATCAAACTTGCAGTTTCTGGATCCAAATGACAGCCGGCCATCCCTGTCCTGATGTATTATATTATACTAGCCAATTTCATAGGGCTTGAAGGCCCCATTAAGAACTCTGAGATGAAGCACAAAAGCATTTCAGGGATTGTTTCTGGAGTGGGGAGCCTAACTATCTTAAATGGAACCCAGAAGAGCAAAGGAGTGAGAAAGAGTCCTAATGACATTGTGTTATGATTTGCAAGGTTGCCTGACTCACTCTTGTTTGTAAATGGCTGCCCAGGAAGATTTGAAGGTAAGTCTGTACAGCACTCCTCTAGCAACTGTTCAGGTGACTGGTCAACATAGAAAAGCTCTACCCTATTCTATCAAGGACCAACAGGTTATTTGGATTACCTGTGCATTTGATAGGTTTTTTTTTTTTTTGGTGGTAGTGGTGGTACCTGGGGCTTCAACTCAGGACTTTGCACATGCTAAGCAGGAGCTCTGCCACAGAAGCTACTCTGCCAGCAACTGTAAATTTTTTATTTTTTTTATTTTTTATAGAAAGATACTGTACAATGAGGGGTTACAATTACATGAGTAAGGTAATGAGTACATTTCCTATGTACCCTATTGTTACCCCCCCTTTGTTTTCCCCAACTATCCCTCCCCTACCCACCTCCTCAATTCTTCCCTCCACCTCCCTCCCCCAAAGTTATAAAGTTCATTTTCAACATAGTGTCTTGTACACCTCATTGTTACAATGGGTTCACCTGTATCCTTGTTTCAGCATTTTGTTATTTCCCTTCCCCTTCCCAAATTAGAAAAATGTATATACAAGATGCAGGGCACCGGAATCAAATACAATGAAAAAAGGGGTTATACCATGGGGGAAGAACATACAAAAGAAACAAAAAAAAATCACATAGTATATTAAAAAACAACAGCGACAAAGATAAAACCTCTTGTGTCCATATCTTGGAGTTCATTTCGCTTAGTATCATCTTATAAGGTCATATGTACATAGCTTTTAGCCTTTTGTGCTTGTCTGCTAAGATTATCTTGGATGTATACTAGTTATTGCAAATGAGTATTTCTTTGGTCACTTAATATAATTTTTTCCAAGTCTTTCCATTTCCTAACAAATGGGGTGGTGTCATTCTTTCTGATGCTGGAGGGGATATGGCTAAGAGGGAACCCTACTGCATTGTTGGTGGGAATGTAAACTTGTTCAACCACTCTGGAAAGCAGTATAGAGCTCCCCTATGAGCCAGCAATCCCCCTTCTTGGCATTTACCCAAAAGATCACAAACAAGGCCATACTAAAGCTACTAGCACAAGTATGTTTGTCACAGCATTATTCATCGTAGCTAAGATATGGGACCAACCCAGATGTCCCTCAGGAGATGAATGGTCAAAAAATATGATATATATACATGTATATATAATGGAATTCTAAGTAACCGCACATTTTAAATGTATCCTTTAAAGTTTAAGACCCTAGGACTCTCACAAACTTAGATTAATGTTTTATTTCTGGCATACTATTAGACTTGGAAAGTAGCAAAATTGATTGCTCAGGGTTCTTGTAGTGTTCTGGTGAGCTTACCTTCTATTGACTGAACTGTTTTATAACTCTAGATTCTCATCTATTATAGACACAGTCTGGTAGAATATATAACTTCAACATCTGTAGGTATGGCCCTTTTGACATTAACCAGTTTTGGATATAACCTGGTATGCCAGTACTTCAAAATACCTAGCTGCTCACATATTCTTTTGAGAGGTTTTAAAATCAACCAAACTTCCACTGGTGGAAGAGAATGGTGTGAAAATCTATGTGAAGAATTCAGAGAGGACAGACAGACAAGCTTTAGACCAGGAGAAAATATTTGCAAACTACATATCCAATAAATTAAACATGGAAACCTACTACAACATCTACAATACAACTAGAAAAACAATCCAAAGATAGGAATACATCTTTCACTGAAGATGGTAAATAAACATTACAAAGATATTCAACATGACTAGTCATTCGGGAAATTAAACAAAAAAAAAACCCACAAATCTACACCTATCAAAATAGTGAAAATAAAAAAGTAATAACAATATCAGATGCTGGTGAGTAGTACAAGGAAATAGAACCACCAATACATTATTGGTGGGAATGTAAAAATGGAACAGCCATTCTAGGACAATATAGCTGATGGCTTCTTTTACAACTAACCATCTTGCTGTTATCCTAGCTCAAGAAGTTATTAGATGGGAAGTCAAAGCCAGCTGGCAGATGTAAGACCCTATCTAAAAAAAAATAACCTAAAGCTAAAAGGGCTTGGAGTATGGTTCAAGTGGTGGAATGTCTGCCTAACAAGTACAAGACTCCAGTACCACCAAAACAAAACTCTTAACGTTATGTGACTCAACAGTGGAATTCTTGGACACTTACTGCACGCTAAAAGCTGCATGCAAAGGTTTGTAGCACCTTGATTCACAAAAGCCCTCAACTGTAAACAGCTTAGTTCCTCAGTAGGTGACTGGTGACTTCTATACCACAAAACACTATTTTGCAATATAAACAAACTAGTGAAAATTTGACAATTTGAATCTCCAGGGGATTGTGATAAGTGTGTATAGTAGAGCTAATCCTAAACGATTGCATATTGTATGATTCTGTTCATTTAACATCTCAACACTAACACTGAACATTCCAATGTTGACATATTTTAAATTTTACAATATTTGGCAGTACTGGGGTTTGAACTCATGGTCTCTTGCTACCAAGGCCAGCACTCTACCACTTGAGTCATACTTCTAGCCCTTCTTGTTTTAGTTATTTTTCAAGTAGGTCTTGAGTTTTTTGTCCAGGGCTGGATTGCCTACCTCGGCTTAGTATCTAGTTAAGATTACAGGTATACTAGTACATCCAGCCCATATTTGAACATTGTATTTATGTTAAATTATTTTCTGTTTTCTTTATTTCTATGTTTTACTACATATTTTAATATTTTAAGCATTTAACATTCTATAGTCTAACTTATTTAACAAGTTTCAACATTTATTCAATGTATTTCATATAAAATTTCCCAATTGAAGACCAGAGTAATAGTTTCCAAAATTCAAGACCAGAGTGAGATGAAGAGACAAGATGAGGGTAGATGAAGGCCTATAAGAAAGAGGAGGCAAAGCCAGGCATTGTTGGCTCATGCCTGTAATCCTAGCTACTCAGGAGGCTGAGATCTGAGGATCATGATTCAAAGCCAGCCCCGGGCAGGAAGAGCCATGAAACTCTTATCTCTAATAAACCACCAGAAAACCGGAGGTGGCGCTGTGGCTCAAGTGGCAGAGCACTAGCCTTGAGCTGAAGAGCTAAGGGACAGCGCTAAAGCCCAGAGTTCAAGCCCCATGACAGACGAGGAGGAGATGAAGGAGGAGGAGGAGGAGGAGGAAAGAAAAAGAACAGGAGGCATCATATTATGGCTAACTCGACTGTGATGGTAACAAAACCAGTACACACACACACACACACACACACACACACACACACACACACACACACACACACATACATACTCCAAGTAAGAATATGAAGAAAATTAAAAGAATCCTCAATGTCACCCCTTAGAAATGAACAACCTCTAAAATTTTGAAATATATTTTAACTCTTTAAAGTCTTATGTTAAAATATGGATATACACTGTTTAAAAGCTAGTTTTCTCACTTAATACAATTATTAGCAGCTTTCCATTAACATTAGTCTCCTAAAACATTTTAGTGACTGTGTTTTTTTCCTTCTGAAATAAAGCCCTGGTTTACCCAATATTTTGTTTTGCTCTTTTTTTTCTATTATGAGAAATGTACAGGAATATCTTTCCAGATAGACCCTCAGCCACATCCCTAATTACTTCCCTTAGATAAATTTAAGAAGTGTTATTACTTTTCAGTGGCCATGAGCCTGGGACAGGTTGGAGGAGGCCAATCCTAGGACTTGAACTTAGGGCCTGCGTTTTGCATTCAAGGCTAGAGTTCTACAATTTAAGCCACAGCTCCACGTTCAGCTTTTTGATCGTTAATTGGGTATAAGAGTCTCCTGTACTTTCCTGCCCAGGCTGGCCTTGAACAATGATCCTCAGATTTCAGCCTCCTGAGCAGCTAGGATTACAGGATTGAGCCACCAGCGCCTGGTGGCACAACATTTTTTTTTTTTTCAGTGGTGGAGCCTGAACTCTGGGCCTGGGCGCTGTGCCTCAGCTCTTCAGCTCAGGCTAACACTCTACCACTTTAGCCACAGAACCACTGCTGGCTTTTTCTGCTTATGTGGTGCTGAGGATTCAAACCCAGGGCCTCATGCATGCAAAGCAAGCACTCTACCACTGAGCCACCTTCCCAGCCCCAAGACTTTTTTTAAGGTTTTTGATATGTATCACTAAAAATTTCTAAATATAAGGTGTAGCAAAATATGCCTTCAAGTTAATAATTGCCAAAGGTATACATTTCACACAGTCTCACAGTTACTAGAGATTAAATTAGTCACAAACTGGGTATGGTAGTCTGTGACTGTAATCTTGGAAGGCAGAAACAGGAGGCTCACAGTCTCAGACTTGTCTGAGTAAAGAGTGTGACCCATATCACTGAAAATCAAAAAGAACCAAATAACAAAAGCAAAAAGAGCTGTTGGTATGGTTCAAATGGTAGATTACTGGCCTGGCAAGTGAAAGGTCTTGAGTTAAAACCACAGTGCTGTCCCCACTCAAGAGGAGGGGGGAAGGAGAGAGGGAAGAAGGGAGGAAGGAAGAAAGGAAGGGGTGTAGAAGGAGAAATAGAGGGAGAGAGAGAGAAAGAAAACAAAAGGAGAAAAAGAAAGGAAAGGAAAAGAGAAGAAAGCATGCTGAATCAAGGGAGAAGAATCTCCAACATCTTTCACACTAGAGCCAGCTGTGAAATCATTCATGACAGCACTGGAGGGTGGCTGCTGAGACAGGCACCTATTTAACTGCTGGGAAACCACTGATCATTGAGTGTCCCCTCTGCCCCACAAGACATGGGAAAGAATCCTGCCAACTCTAGAATTCCCAAATCGCCAAGTCTGTGCATAGTTGTGCCACTCTCTCACTTGTTTCCTTCCCTTCTTCCATTCCTCTAGTCCCAGCTGCCGAAAATAAGCTGTGACAAATGAGATTTCTCCTCTCTTCCAGGAAGGGTTCTCCCTTGTCTACAGACGGCCTCAGGTCCTCCCAATTCTAAAGGATTTCCTCTTCCCATTATAGCTAAGTTAAAATATCCTCTCAATATTACTTCACTTCATCACTCTGTGGTTTCCCAGTGAGGATTCAAGACCAAGGATAAGAGGTGTCTGAAGTGTGTGTGTGTGTGTGTGTGTGTGTGTGTGTGTGTGTGTGTGTGTGTGTGTGTGTGTGACTACATGGTACAGATGTTTCATGTTACTGGAACTGGGCTTAGGCTCTAGGCTCTAGGCTAGAGGTTTTCAACCCCCACTGTTCATTAGAATCCCTTGAACAAGACCCTTCACTCTCTAAGGTGGCACCTGGCATTGGTGGCAATTCCAGTGTGTGAACACCGTGCTGACAGCCTCCGCTCTAGGGGAAGTTGGTGTATTAGTGAACCTGCTGAAACTCACAACCTCCTACTCACTGTTTTCATTGTAGGCGGAAGCCATGATGGTTGAGTTCAAAGGACCTACCAACAGAAACGTGGCAACATTTCTCACACTGACAGATGGGACCTGTATCTTTCCCAGCCCCAGCTGTAGCCTCTCACTAACAGCATCCTAATTTTGCTACGCTGCTGGATTTTATTGACACTGCTGTGATAGCATGTTCCCTAAGGGAAGGGGAAAAGGTGTGTGTCACATGAGTTTTGTGGATTACTTAAGCTTTCTAGGATCTCCACTTTACCTGTAGGTTCCACGTTATAAATTCCATGAGTGCATGCATGTGCACTTGTGTGCAAATGTGCCTGTTTTCCTGCCCTGGATGTTCATCTCACTTCTTAATTCTGAGGGAGAGGGACTGAAATTTAAAGATCAATGATTAAACCAATCTTTGCTGTGTAATGAAACCTGCATTTAAAAAAAAAAAAACCCAAAGGGACAAGGTTTTGAGAGTTTCTAAACGGACAAATACCCAGAAAGGGCATGAAAGCTCAAATTCCTTCTCCCATATCTTGCTGGATCCATTTCTTCTTCTGCTTCTTTGGCATCCTTTGTAATATCCTACAAAATCCCTGAATTAAGGGAGCTGCTCCAACAAATTAATCAAACTCAAGGAGAGTATAATGGTAACCTCAATTTATAGCCCATCCTTCAGAATGGAGTTGATAGAGCTGGCCATTACGGTACATACCAGTAATCTTAGAACTTGGGAGGGGGAGAAGCTGGAGTTCAAGGTCAGCTTGGGCTCTATATCAAGACATTGTGGAAAGGAAGAATGAACGGAAGGAAGGAAGGAAGGAAGGAGGAAGGGAAGGAGGGAAGGAGGGAGGGAGGGAGGGGGAGGGAGGGAGGGAGGGAGGGAGGGAAGAAAGGAGAAAAGAAAGGAAAGAAAGAAGAAAGGAAGTTGACAATTATTATTTGTAATCATCTGCAGTGGGAGCAGTCTAGGGACTGAGCCCTCTACCTGTGGAATCTGATGTGGAATCTATCTCCAGGTAGACACTGTGAGAACTGAATTTAATTTGAGGACAATCCTCTGGTGTCTACTACAGAAATGCTTGCTTGCTTGCTTGCTTGCTTGCTTGATGGTGGGGCGAAAAAGCCATTCATTTTGAAATCACATCGTGTTCACTGATGGTGAATGAAAGTATAGGAGGAAGTGGGTTTTGTTTTTAGTTTTATAATCAGAGCTGCTGGCTCTTGCTCTCAAAGGTGTATCTCCAGTCTAATCTCCTTACTGAGATTACATAACTAATTGCTATTTCTTACTTCCCTTTTTGCATGTCTGACAAGAATCTAAGATTTAAGATGCACAAATCCAAATTTGAAATTTTTGCCTACTCTCTGTCTCTGCTTGCCCTTTGCTCTTCTTCATCTGTCAATCCTCAACACAGCCCTATTTTCTGTCTGATCTGCTTCTTTCAGCCCCTGCTTCTACACCACATCACTCACTACAAAGTCCTATAGGTAAACTGCACCTCTAAAATATTCCATGGCAATGCTAAGTAAGGGAGAAAAATCTTCAAAATCTCTCACACTAGGGTCAACTATGTAATCATTCAGGGCAGCATTGGAATGTGGTTTCTGAAGAAAAGCACCTAATTTAACTGATGGGAAACCACTGAACACGTGCCTCTCACCCACTGATTGTCCCCTCTTTCCCTCACTTCTCTTTGTGTCTTTTCTTAATCACAAGGACTTTCATAATAGCCTCTTTATTGTTGTTGTTTTGGGTTTTGTTTTGTTTTATTGTACACCGTGGTCTCAATATGCAGTCCAAGCTGACCTTGAATTCACTCTATAGCACAGACTGGTTTCAAGATCCTCCTGCTTCCTGAGTACTGGGATTATAGGCATCCATCCATATAGTTGGCCCTACAATAACTTCTTAACTCATTTTCCTTCATTATTTTTTTCTAACCCATTCTTCACATTAGAGTTAAGGAAGTGGTTGAAAGATAAATTTAATTAGGCCATTTCTAACTTAAAATCCTTCCATGACTATGCACTGCATTTGAATAAGAATTCTCCATCCTTAATACGGCCTGAAAAAGATTGTATAGTTTAAACCATGTGATCTCATCCCACGCCTGTCCTTTGATTCAGAATCCCCCAGTCACACCAATCAATGCCATGGCTGGTGTGGGAAGTTGTTTGCTTTTCCAGTGTTCTTTACCAGGCTGTGCCTTCTTGGCTAAACTTGAGTGACATTTCTTCAAAAAGTCCTGTCCTAGCAGCCCAATCCAAGTTATAATGAGTTGTTGTACACAATGTTTGTCATTGACCATATCCAGCTTCCCCTTTCCCTGCTATTTCAAACAGTGCTGCAATAAACATTTTTATACATGCATGCAAAGGGTTTCTCTCTCTAAGGGAGTGTATTCCAATCTATGGGTCTCAACTTGTTGGTGAAATAGCAATGTCGTGTGTGTGTGTGTGTGTGCGCGCGTGCGTGCTGTTCTGGGGCTTGAACTCAGGGCCTGGGCACTGTCCCTGAGCTTTTGTGCTCAAGGCTAGTGTTCTACCACTTGAGCCACAGCTCTACTTCTGGCTTTTTGGTGGTTAATAAGAGATAAGAGTCTCACATACTCTAGGCATTACATTGAAAATGAACTGTATAAACTGTACTTGTGGGGAGGAAGGAGGGATGATGGGAGGGAAAAAACTGGGAGAAAAGGTGGAAAGAGGTGATACCGTTCAAAAGAAATGTACTCATTACTTGACTTATGTAACTGCAGCTCCTCTGTTCATCACTTTTAGAATTTTATTTTAAAAAAAGGAGTCTCACAAACTTTCCAACCTAGACTGCCTTAGAACTACAATCTGTGGGTCTCAGCTTCTTGAAAAGCTAGAAGTACAGGTGTGAGCCACTGTCACCTAGCATTAGCAAGGCCATGTTTAAAAAAGGGAAAAAAGAAGTAGAAGACAAAATGGCAAATGCTAGAGTGTACTGTATACAATGAGCATGCACTTTGTTTTATGGAGTATTTATTTCAGGGTGTGTTTGCGTGCACATGAGCGCATGTGTATAAGTGTGTGATAGATCACAAGGTAAAACTGACTTCAGCATGTAAAAGTTTTTAAAGGCCACTATTTCAAGAGTATATTTTAGGAATGACTACATTGGAATCACAGCCTTCAGTCATAATTTTACACACAGGTAAAGGAATACCTTAAGTTCCAATGAAAATACATAAGAACATACATACTTGGTGCTTTGCACTTGGCTTACTCTTGTTAGCTTCCATAAACTTTTGCTACATAAACAGTAATTTTTTTTTAAGGGAGAGAGTCTTCGGGTAAAACCTCTTACAAATAGTTTATAAAGGTGAGTTATTTATGTCGAAATCAGTGTTGTTTAAGCACACCGACAGTGACAGAAAACAGGAGGTCTGAAGTTTTAGCATGCATTCTCTTTTCATAACTTTCCACGTCACCAGTTTACATTATGGCTTGAAATAAATCCTCTGTGTTTACTTAAACACTAAAAGTGCAGAACACATTTATTTTATTGTATAAAACTCTACTGGAAAAATCCTGGCTGCTTAGGATAGTAATCCCCAATCCATGGGCAAAATACCATTTCCATGTGCTGTTTTCTATTCTTGGTTCCATTCCGTTCACTGCTGCCCTTTAACCCACCTTTACTGCATAGCACAGATCTGTCACTGAGCCAATCCTACCAGGCCAGAGCAGACAGCTGCCTCTGGGGAGAAACTTGAAGAGAATTGAAAGACAATTCACCCTAAGCATTTATGCTCCTGTCCATTTCCCACCATTGGAGTGAGTTCTTTGATATCAGCCAAATGACCCTTGTTAAAAAAAAAAAAAATCTAAATACCTTACTTGAAAAGAAGTAAGTTTTAAGCATTATCCTCTGGCCAAAGAGTTAATTCTTTTATTAGATTAGTTTTAAAAGCAGGATAAGGACTTTGAATGAATAGGATGGAAATGATTTGGATCCTGGAGCAGGAAAGGGATCGCTTTGTTTCCCCCAGTAGATCTGAAGAAAGGAGGCTTGGAGGCAGTCTTCCCCTACTTAGCCTTAGTGGAGCCATCTTGCAAGGTGTCCAAAAGCACAGCAAACATTTCAACTCTATTCTCTTCCAACTCATTCAAAGACTTCATACATTGTGAGATTCCAGGCTTTACCCCATACTTACATTCAAATACATTTTGTACATTAATATTTGGAATATCCAGTTTAGATATATATCTGGCTCATGTATCACCTTTGTACTTCAATTATAATTATCCTTAGGACTCACTTGACTCTTCTTTTACCAGTGTTGTTTTTTTTTTTTCTCTCAACTCAAATAGATATCCCAGTTGAGCAAAACCAGTGCTGCCATGTAGTCTAAGACAGCAATGAAGAAAGGAATGCTGGATTTAAAAGGCAATTAAAGAAAACAAAATCAGACAGAGAACAGGTCTGTTTCTAGAGACAAAGAACATGTACGTCACACTTACAAAGTCATTTTTTTAATCAAAGAAGTCAAATAGCAACTTTCTTTGGTTAAATAAACTCACTCAATCATGGATTAGTATGAAGTCTTTTGGAAGAATAGTAATCATGAGACTATAAGTCCATGTTGTCATTGTTAATTCAAGACTCAGTTGTAGGAAGTGAGTTGTGAACAGGTTACCTGCTTCTTGAGACTTGAGTTGATTTTACCCCCTGGAGCCCAGGGTCTCTGCCCTAGAGATAGGCTGAAGGAAGGCAGACTTCCTAACCTTTGTAGCCCCACAATGTTTTTTCCTGCTTTCCCATCACTCACTCTCTAGCAAGGTTGTGATTAAACTCATGGACAGTGTAGTAGAAAATGACATCACCTCTTTTCTTCTTTTCCTTTTCTTTTTGTCGGTTGTGGGGCTTGAAGTCTGGGCCTGGGCGCTGTCCCTCAGCTCTTCAGCTCAAGGCTAAGGCTTTACCACTAGAGCCACAGTGCCACTTTTGGTTTTCTGGTAGTTTATTAGAGATAAGAGTTTCATGGACTTTCATGCTCAGGCTGGCTTTGAACCGCGATCCTTAGACCTCAGCATCCTGAGTAGCTAGGATTACAGGCGTGAGCCACCAGTGCCCAGCTGACATCACTTCTTAGTTTGCATGGTCCCTCCTCTTGCTGGAATGTAACAGTACACATTACCACGTCAGGTGCTGAGAAGCCTATGGAGCTCCCTCTCAGTGTCCAACTTAGTTGACTACAACCATCTTCACCTCTTAACATTACTCTTAACATTGGGGGGGGGGGGGAAGGGGATCTCTACTGTGGAAAGAAATACATTCCTTTCAGTTAGGCAAATGCATTTCTTCCTCATTTTTTTTCAACAGATAGTCATGATTGCCTAGTGAATACAACTAAGCAGCTTCACAGAATTTCCCTTATTTAATTAGTCTCACCCGCCACTTATACAATTAATAAATATTAGCGATATAATCATACACATGAGGACTTGGCCAAGCCAGCATAGGTTTTCTAGATGAACAGAGAAGAAGTATGGAAGGAACAACATTCTGGGAAGAAGGAACGGCAAGTATGCTAGCCTGTTGGTGTTCAAGGAAGCAAAGCACAGGCATTCTTCCTGTTTGGGGTTTAGAAGGTGGGAAGAGGCCAAATCACATCAGGAAGCAGTTGGTAAAGGATTTACCTTGGCCCAAGGAATCTTCTCAGTGATGACAGAATCATAACACCTCTATGCACTGAGTATTGGCCAGGTTCTCTATACCAGAAGACACTAGTGTTCTCAGTTTTCAGAGTTGGAAAGAAAGGTCAAGGAAGCATGTGACCTGCCAAAAGCATATAGCTACTGAAGGATAGAGTCAGGATTTAAACACAAGTCATCTGAGTCCAAAGCCTTATTATGCTAAAACAACATCCTGAAGATGGCTCCCTGCTCTAAAGGTCAATGCTGCTAGCTACCAGTGGTGGACACTGGTAGTTCATGCCTGTAATCCTGGTTCTTAAGGAAGCTGAAGTTTGAGGATCTCAGTTCAAAGCTAGCCTGGGCAGGAAAATCTATAAGGCTTTTGTCTCCAATTAACCACCAAAAAAAGCCAGAAATGGAGCTGTGGCTCAAACCTTGGGCAACAAAAGCTTAGGGACAGTGACCAGGCCCTGAGTTCAACCCCCAAGACCCACCACCAATAAAAAATATAATGCTGTCTCCCCACAAATCCCCTGAGCACCTGGTTCCTGAAGACTTCTTTTGTGTGTATATGTGCTGGTATTGGGGCTTGAACTCAGGGTCTCATGCTCCTTCTTGGCTTTCTCACTCAAGGCTGGTGTTCTACCATTTGAGCCCCACTTCTACTTTGACTTCTTTCTGGTTAGTTGAAGATACAAGACTCATGGATTATTCTGCTTGAGGCTGATTTCAAACCACAAGCCTTAAATCTCAATCTTCTGAGTATCTGGCACTATAGAAGTGAGCTATCGGGAACCACAGGGGCTGAGGGCACAGCAAGGGTATGACACATGCAGATGTCATGTTCGAAACCTGATACTCTTCATTAGGACACACATTAGGATTCTAAGTGGACACCATCTCCATTTCATGGCTTAAGCTAGCTTGTCTTAAACATAAAATGGAGTACCAGAATACCCTTTGGAAGTTCTGAGTTCTCTTCTTCTGAGCCCTGAATGGTGAAAAGTAGTATCCTTTAGACTCTTCTGAAGCATAAGTTTGTGTACCTTCCCAGGGCGTCCATGCCCACATTGCAGACCCTGGACCTTCTCTAGAAGATTCAGTGATATGCATTTGGTCTCAGTACATTCATAGCCCCCATTCTCTTTGAAGCTTAGCGGGAAAAGAAGAGGTGTTGGTTTCAAGGCTTTCTGAAGATCCAGGAGTCTGGCAGTCTGCTTCATGCATACAGTAAAAGCCTGACTTCCAAAAGCCCTAGTTCTGCCCTACTTTCTTTCTGGATTATGTGGAATGTACTGTGGCAGACAGGGCTAAAGTGTGTGTGTGTGTGTGTGTGTGTGTGTGTGTGTGTGTGACTTTTTCTATCTCCTCATATAACATATTGTATCTAATGCAATGACAGGAATCCTGGAGTCTCTTATATCTGACAGTGGTTCAGATTAGAGATGGCCCATTAAAATGTTATCTTTGGGCTAAAGTAGCTACCCAGGTTTTCCCCAGTAAAACCAAGTAAATATCCTCTTATTTACACTGGGAGATGCTCAGAGACTCCAGAGGGACAGCTAATTCTTTGCAGATTCCCCCTCCCTTTCAGAACATCACTGTTCCCTCAACAACTCACCCAGAGGTAGAGCAAGGCTTTGATCCCACTTTCCTCGCTGGAGTCATGGCTTTGCTGTGTGATTCTGGCATGACTTTTAGCCTTAATTTCACATCTATAAAAGGAGTATCTAAAGCCTTCTTCCGGGGGTGATCATACTGCTCAAATGTGTTCACATAAGTAAAGCAATTTACACAGTGCTGTGCAGGGAAAGTTGGTAAGCCCTCGCTAAATGTTAGCCATCATTTTCTCAGCAAGCGCTAAGCAGAGGTGAAGGGCCCGAGGTAGGTAAGCAGGAAGGCCTCCTGGAAAAATCTGCAGCCTTGTCTCTCTGCCACTGGTGACTCCACCCCTTCCCATTCTGAGCTCCAGTCAAATCTAAGAGTCCCTAAATGAACTGTCAGTACACTATGCATTTATCTCCTTGGGCCAGAGAGAATGTTGCCAAAGTTGAGACCACATAGGTTAGAAGATCAGAAATTATCCTCAGAGACATTCTGCCTGCATCTTTTCTTGGCTGTCTGATCCTAGGCCAACTCATTTATATATCTCCCACATCTCACTTTTCCAACCTGTAAAATGAAAAGTAACAATGAGATAGACCTACCCAACAGGAGTCTATGCAGATTCGTGAAATCATACAGAAAGATTCGTTAGAACGAAGTTAAATTTTGTAATGGAGAAGGAGGAGTTATAGTTGAAAACTTTTAATGCCAGCTGGAAAACTTCCTGCAACAATGAGTTCATAACAAGATGATTACATTATGGCTCAATTACAACTGTTTAAAGCTTTAACTGGATATCAATTTTTCCTATCAATCTTGATATGTATGGCTTTTATAGAACAAGCTCCAGACCCTCCGAATCAGAACTTTTGTGGAAAGGATCAGGGCTTGTGTTGTCAAAACCCACCACAAGTGTCTGAGAGACAACAGTTAGCCAAGGCTACCCACCCCTGGCCTGTAGATAAAACCAGCCTTGCACTGAAGCAGAACTTTCTGATGCTAACATTTATATGATCCGATTCTACAGATGACATGGACAGAAACCTATACAATCTCAAACACTACCTATACACAGAGATTTTCCCAGTGTGAGACAAAATATATACACTAGGAAATCTACTAGGAAAGTCACTGGTTGGCTTAGACCTCCTGAATTTGGCTGAATCATCCTCCAAATGACTCAACTTCGATGTATTGGGAATCTCTAAAGTGATAGAAGAATAAAGATAGGAGAATCTAATAGGGTTCACTAAAGAGTAAGAAGATGCTACACCTTCAGGCTCAGGAGCTGTTCGTGTGTTTGGAACAACTGAAGAAGTTGTTGAGGAGGCCTTCCTTCTGTAACCAACCTTTCTTGGTGCTAGCAAGTACTTGAATAAAGGAGCATATGGTAAAGCAGTGTAAAACTTTCACTGCTATTTAGTGTGAGGTACATAAGTGATTCAGTTCATAGGTCAAGACAGATTCTTGTTATATAATTCCTTTGTATGATAATATGTTCAAAACGTAAAATAAAAGCAATAAACCTGTAAGGAAAACACACTGACTTCTTTTATGACATTCTTTTTCCATGTTCCTTATCTTGCCATCTCACATCAAATTCTGTTATTTCTCTAAGGAGACCGAAAGCTTTTTAAGGAAGGAGACCTGTCCTATGCAACCTGATAAGAAATTCAAGGTATTTGGCACATCAAATATATGACGAGGGCACCTGCAGCTCACACCTGTAATTCTAGCTACTCAGGAGGCTGAGACCTGAGGATCATGTTTCAAAGGAGCCTAGGCAGAAAGTCTGTGTGGAACTCTTATCTCCGATTACCTACCAAAAAGCTAGAAGTAGAGCTGTGGCTCCAGTGGTAGAATGTCAGTCTTGAATAAGAAAACTAAGGGACAATGCCCAATGCCCAGGCCCTGAATTTAAGCCTGAGGACCAGTACACACATACAGAGAGAGAGAGACAAAGAGAGAGAGAAAGAGAGAGAGAGAGTTTAGCTGGGCACTGGTGGCTCACTCCTGTAATGCTAGCTACTCAGGAGGCTGATATCTGAGGATCACAGCTCACAGCTGGTTTGGGCAGGAAAGTCTGTGAGAATCTTCCTTCCAATTAACCACAAGAAAACTAGAAGTAGAGCTATAACTCAAAGTAGCAGAGCTCTACCCTTGAGCAAAAGACCCAGGCCAGCAACCCATAAAAAAATTTTTTTAAGTTTGATGAGATATTGAATAATAGGGACTTTGTATGTTACATCACTGAACTGGATCTAGGATAGGCCTGGCTAGCTGAGAAATCACCACACTTAGTTCTCTTTTTTTTGTAGACTATTAAAATAAAAACAAAAACAAAAAACAAAACAAAACAAAAATCCTGGAAGCCGCCGGAAGGCTTTCTGATGGCTTCCTGATGTCAATTCCCACTGCCATTACTTGGCTGACTGAGTGTGTGGGACCAAGCCTTTCTCTTACCCTTTTCTTTGTAATCCTGCATATACAGCATGAGCAGAAGCGTGCACACTTTGTGTCTAGGGCAACTTAAATTACCAACCATTTCTATCTTCATTATAAACCGGACATAAGTTTTGGATGAGAGTCTCCTGACTGCTACCATGGTGGGAAACCCTTCTTCACTTAATTTGCTGAATCCCAACCTGCCATTTTGCTTTGCCATTGATAATTTATGGTGACAGAAAGTAACTTCTGCTCTAGACCTGAGTTTCCCTCCTGCAATTTTCTCTCTTTCTGTGCACTGGAGGTTAGTATTAACTATACCCTTAAGAGGTATTGTGGTATTATAAGGTCTGAAATGAAGGCTCACTATTACATGCTGCCTTGATAATCTTACGAACCCTGGAGATCCCTGAGCAGCCTGTTAGTTCTCCTCCCTCCTCTGTCCTTGTGGATAAAGTGTCCTCACCAAACAGCCACTCCTTATCAAAGGGACCAGACACAGTTCCTTCTATCCCCTTGTAATGGGTCTCAGGTCCTTGCCAGCTACAGAATTATTCAAACAGGCCAATCCCATTCTCCTGCAGGACTCAGGAGGTAAAATATCCTCTTGATACTGCCAAGCCTGCCTCCCACAGCCCCAATTTGCTCACTGGGTGCTTGGCTCTACGTGGCATGTAGTGCCCCGACCCCCACCCCCACCCCCAGTCTGTGAGTATAGGTGACTAATAAACATCTACTGGTTTCATCTATTCTGTGTCAGGTGTCAGCCATCCCTATAATCCCAGAGCATGAATCCCTACCTTACCACCTAGGAGAACAGAGGCAATTGAAACAGCCGTGTCCACATCAGCCCTGAGAAGAATCCTGTGAGCGTTAATGCTTGGACCCCTTTCTCTAAACTCCTAAGCTGCACCTGTTCCCCAAAGAGTTTTAGCTTGCTGCTGCTATCTTCTGGGGACTATGTGCTGCATGTCCCCATACCTTCCCACCTCCCAAACTTCACCCTCAATAAGCTGCCAACTCTTACATTACCAACTACATGGGGAACTCACACTAACTTCTTTGAAGTCTATCAAAAGTATTTTGAGCATTGTTCTTTATTTCTCTAGCAATATCAGTGCTCTCCAAGTTCTCTTTAGTGTTCTACTACAAATCTATCCCTACCACTCTAAAGGTCATCTGCGTATATTCTTATAATAAAGGAAATTTTTGTAATGAAGGTCCAGACATCTGCCAAAGAAAGAAAAAAGGTAGGTAATGAGGAGACACTTTATTTTCTTAATTTTCTTTCAATGCCTCAGCTGGTTCAAGTCTCCTAGTGGAACGATCCATTATTAGTTGACCATGCTATGGCAAACTTGTGCTTTCTGCAGTGGGCCTTGACCTGCCCCTGGCCAGGAGGGAAAGAACTCTGTCCTGAGTTGATGCTACCAAACTGCTCTCATACTTTAGGGTAAAGTCTCACAACTTTATGGCCATATGAGTAGTTCAGCTGAAGATTTAGATACTAAAGTTATTTATGTTACTCAGAAAATACAGGTGATTCAATAACTGCAGATTAGAGAAAGCCTGAATTTAAAAGCAAAATATCAAGCCCAGAACCAGTGGCTCATGCCTGCAATCCTAGTTACTCAGTAGGCTGAGGTCTGGGAATATCAATTTGAAGCCAAGCCTGGGCAAAAAAAATTTCCAGGAGGCTTTTATCTCTAATCAAACACCAAAAAGCTAAAAATGAAGCTTGGCTCAAATAGTAAAGTACCAACCTTGTGTAAAAAGGTTAAGAGAAGCTCTACAAAAAAAATAGAAAGCAAATTAGAAAACATAATGGGAAAGATGATAGATTCATAAACTTCTTCTGGCTAACCTTAAAAATTCCAAAGTGAAGTTAAAGGTCACACTGAGGGAAAGATGAGACATCCATGATCTTCACAGGGTTCAAGTGTCACTGTTCAAAGGACTCTTCCAAAAATGACACAACAACATGACCAGATAAATGCCCCCAACAGAAAGCCAACTATTCTAATAGAAAAGTCATCCATGCTGGACACCTGTGGCTCATGCCTTTAATCTTAGCTACTCAGGAGGCTGAGATCTGAGGATTGTGATTCAAAGCCAGCCTAGGCAGGAAAGTCTCTGAGGCTCTTACCTCCAATAAACTACTCAGGAAAAGCCAGAAGTGGCTCAAGTTGTAAAGTGGTAGCCTTGAGGAAAAGCAGCTCAGGGACAGAGCCCAGGCCTGGAGTTCAAGCCCCAGTACTAACAGAACAAGAAAGGAATAGGAGGAGGAGGAAGAGGATAATGAGAAAGAAAAGAAAAGCAAGCAAGCAAGAAAGAAAGAAAGAGAAAGGAAGGAAGGAAGGGAGAAAGAGGGAAAGAGAGAAAATAGAGAGAAAGAAAGAAAAGTGATCTAAAGACAAGGATTAAGCAATTAACAAAAGAAAAAGGGAATTGTCAGCAGAGCTGTGCAAGATGACCTATCCTCTCTAGCAAGCAAAGAAATATAAACTGAAATATTTTTGCCTTTGATAGTGGGCCTTCAGTCCTTGGAAGTCTTGGTGTTGGGCAGCTACTCTCATTCCCAGCCCCTGGGGCTTAGATGTTCTGATGTGACAATTTAAGATTGTGTGTCCATAGCCAGTCATGCCAAGAAGCTCAGAGAGAGCAGAGCCCCTTCTGGCTTTAGCAGTAGCAGCAATCCGGTTTCCAGGAGCCACTAGGGAAGAAGCGCCAGCCTGGTGTTTGGTGTCCAGTGTCCGATGTCCAGGCCCAGTGCCAAGAGTGGCAGGTTCTCACTGAGGCTTCGTGGCAATGGTACAGGAGTCCTGGCTGGACTGGATCTGCAGTGGCCAAGCCTTCCTACATTCCCAGCCCACTTTTGAAGCCTGAGGCTCCAGCTTTCCTTACAAATCTGTGGGCTGCCTGACATGTTAACAATAAATTCCTGTGATGGTTTCTTAGAGAACTGTATATAAAGAGAAAACTCTTCAACCTCATTAAATTCACTTCCTGAAGTATATCCTATATAACTAATTCAAAATTTGCACATTGAAATAGCCTAAGCTCATTTGAGAGTAGCAAAAACATGAAAACGATATAAAGATGAATGTTCCACTGTAGGGGGTAGATTAAATGCATTATATCATGGAATAATCATGTAGCAAATAAAAATCATGTTTTGGGGCTGGAAGCATGGCTCAAGTGATAGAGCACCTGTCTAGCAAATGTGAGGCCTTGAATTCAAATTCTAGTACTGTCCCTTGGGAGCTGGGGAAACCTCACATTCTTGAGTATCATATTCTTGGGCTCAGTGGAAGATTACTTGCATAGCATATGAAGGCCTCAGGTTGATCAGCTAGCACCACAGTAAATTAAATGGGGGCTGGGGGTTTAGCCCAGCGGAAGGGCACCCGCCAAGGCCGTGGGTTCGGTTCTCAGCCCTGGTTTAAAAAAAAAAAAGACACAGTAAATTAAATGTACCTATATATTTTAAAAATAAGTAAAATTACAATTATGTTCTTAAATATTAAATAATAGTTATAAAATTAATATTAAATATTAAAAGAAGCCAGTTGCTGATGGCTCATGCCTGTAATCCTAGCTACTCAGGATGCTGAGTCTGAAGACTATGGTTTGAAGCCAGCCCAAGGAAGAAAAGTCCATGAGACTCTTATCTCCAATAAACTACTCAGAAAAGCTAGAAGTGGCTCTGTGGCCTAGGTGATAGAGTGTTAGCCTTGAGCATAAAGAAGCTCAGGGACAGCACCCTGGTCCTGAGTTCAAGCCCCAGGACTGAAAAAAATAAATTAAATTTAAGAAAAGAATATTAAAAGATACATGAAATAGTCATAATATACTCAATATAAAAATGTTGAATAAGAATCCAAATTTTTTACTGGGTATGGAGGCATAACAATGAGCAAAATGTTAATAATTGTTTTCTCTTTGATATAAGACTAAAGAGTACTTGTAGCTTTCTCTCTCTCTCTCTCTCTCTCTCTCTCTCTCTCTCTGGAAGTACTAGTGTTTGAAAGGCCAAATGGTATAAGCAGACTGCTTTACCACTGAGCCACATTCCCAAACTTTTTTGCTTTGGTTATTTTTCAGATAGGCCTCCTGTGCTGTTTGGAGCTGGCCTTAGACCTCATTCCTTCACATTCCAAGTAGCTAGAATTACAGGCATGTGCCATCATGCTAGGCACAGTTTTGTTTTCTTTGTATTTGTTTATTTTCTGATTCTTTATAATAAAAATGTTCTTTGTGTGTGTATCTCAATAAAACTATAGCTTTAACTTGTGAACATTTGTTTAAAAATGCAAGAGGTTTGAATGGAGAAAAGATCAAATGTGTATGGACTCTAGAGATCACACGTAGAGATGGAGGGACCCAAAGTCTTAAAATTGTAGAGGTACACAAATTCATCCTCATGTCTTTGCCTTAGCCGATGTTAGTCTTTATCACATTCCTCACAGTGCCAGAGTGCTTTAGAGTTTATGAAGTGCTTCTCCTCTGTCTATTATTGTTAGGCTGTCTCTACTAAAGAGAAAATTAAGCCCTAGAGAGCTTAAATGATTTGTGGAATGTCTTGTGTTTATTATGTGGAACAGTGGGGCCTAGAAACCATCTCTTCTGCTTTTGATTATTTCTGGAGGTAGCAGAACTAAGTGGCTGAAAACTTGGACTTTGGAGCCAGACAAAAAACCTGAGAATTCTTCAGTTCTCCCAGTAGCATAAATTAGTAAATTGTAAGCACACGTGATTAAGAGAATAAAATAAAGCCAAATAACAGAGTACATTCCATGGAGGAGTGTGTCTATGGTGTTGAATTTTCTCAAATTTCATTATATATGTAAACAAATGTATTTGTATATGAAATATACAAACTGATGTATAAAATGCTAGATATTTATATGTAAAGTGAAGCCTTTCTTGGTTCTCCCTCCACCCTATCATATATTGCCAGACCACGGTTAAGAAATACTTGGAAAATGCTACACTGAATTATAAGCTCCATTGGGCTGGGACCATGTCTGTCTTGTTCTTGATTATTTTCCAGCCCTAACATATGGTCAGAATCCAATAAATATTTGTGACCAACTGATCAAATAAAACACATTAATAAAAACCAAATATAAAAGAATTACACTGAAATTCTGAATTCCCATATAATTTTTTAAAAATGTTTATACGCCTCATGCACAGAGTTAACAATGTAATTTGTTAGTTCTAGGACAAAATGAAAATGTGGAATCCTTGTCAAATACTAAGAATTCTAAGCCTTTTGTTAAATGGCAACTCATTGTATAACTACCTAAAGAGGAAGAGGAAGAGGAGGAGGAGGAGGAGGAGGAGGAGGAAGAGGAAGAAGGAGGAGGAGAGGGAAGGGGGAGGAGGAGGGGGAGGGGGGAGGAGAAAGAGGAAGAAGAAGATCAAAAACAAGAAGAAGGAGAAGAGGAGGAGGAGGAAGAAGAGGAAGAAGAAGAGGGAAAAGAAGAAGAGGAAGAAGGAGGAGGGGGGAGGAGGAGGAAGAGGAAGAAGAAAATCAAAAACAAGGAGGAGGAGGGGGAGGAGGAGGGGAGGGGGAGGAGGGGGAGGAGGGGGAGGAGGGGGAAGAGGGGGAGGAGGAGGAGGAGGAGGAGGAGAGGAATTCTAAGGCCTTGGCACTGAACCAAGCACAAGATCCTTCTGAGCCTGGCCCCAAATAGCTGCAGAAGTCATATACTCTGATGCCAGACCCACTTGTACAATTTCTTGGGCCCATTTTCTCTATGCAAAGATAATAACTTTGATCAAGGCCCTTCAACAGAATGATTATTTATGTCTCCCTCAAATTTTGTATGCTGATATCTTAACCCTCATTAGAGGTACGACCTGTGGAGGACAATTGGATCATGAAAACAGAGGCCTAGTGAATGGGATTAGTATCCTTCTATTGGGACACAGTGAGAGGTTCCATTCTGTGAACCAGCAAAATGGCCCCTCACCAAACTATAGTTCTGCTGGTGCCTTGATCTTGGCCTTGCCAGCCTCCAGATCTGTGAGAAGTAAGTTTCTGTTGTTTACAAACTATCTGACTTATGGTGTTTTATTATAACAGCCAAAATGGACTTAGACACATGTATTAGATTGCAAATGTGGCTTTCCCTCCACTTCACTCCATTTTAAAGTGGCTACAACTTTAATGTGGCAGAGAGAGAGAGAGAGAGAGAGAGAGAGAGAGAGAGAGAGAGAGAGAAAGCACCAAGGACACTACTGCAAGAGCAGTATTTTGTGTTTTGAAATAGTACTTTTAAATCACAAACCTCACAAGATCTTTTATTATTATTATTATTATTGTGAAAACACCTTACAGAGGGGTTACAATTACATGGGCAAGATAGTGAGTACATTTCTTATCAAGCATTGTTGCCTCCTCCTTTGTTTCCCCTTCCCATCCCTTCCCCTCTCCATCCCCCTCCACCCCCTCCAACTCCACCTCCTCCCACACCCCACCCCACAAAGTTGTAAAGTTCATTTTTCGACATAACAACTTGTACATTTCATTGTTGCATGGGTCCACCTGTATCCCTATTTAAACAGTTTGTTTTTTCCTTTCCCCTCCACAAATTATATCAACATCAAATACAGTGAAAGCAGGGCTTATACCCTGGGGGAGGTACATAAAAGCAACAAAGAAATCATCTTGCAAATATGTTGTAAACAATCGAAAGAAAGGATAAAAACATTTGAATCCTTAAGCAATCACAAGATCTTATTAACATGGATTCCCAATTAATTTTTTAAATGCCTGTGAAGCAAGTTGTCAGGAAATGGAAACGTGTAAGTAGAAAATGGAGGCATAAAACTGCTTGAACTTGCTAGGCAATCACATACCATGTGACCACATTCCTAGCCCTTTTTCCTTTAGTTGGTTTTTCATCTAGACTCTTGAGTTTTTGTAGGCTTGCGTCTAATGTCAGTCTTCCTATCTCCACCTCCCGAGTAGCTGAGATTACAGGTACACACCACTATGCTTAGCCCACTGTAAATATTTATTAATGGCTCTGGACCCAGGAATCTGGAAGTATATATCTAAATCACCCAATCTATGTGAACTGAGAGGACTTGGCTCCTTCAGCCTCTCAGACATGAGACAGGTACTTCTTCTCATCAAGAAATAAAGACTAGCTGGGCACCGGTGGCTCATGCCTGTAATCCTAGCTACTCAGGAGGCTGAGATCTGGGGATGGTAGTTCAAAACCAGCCCGGGCAGGAAAGACCGTGTGACTCCTATCTCCAATAACCACTAGAAAACCGGAAGTGGCGCTGTAGCTCAAGTGGTAGAGCGCTCGCCTTCAGCTGAAGAGCTGAGGGACGGTGCCCAGGCCCAGAGTTCAAGCCCCATGACCGACAAAAAAATAAAATAAAATTTAAAAAAACGAAATAAAAACTCTCTTAAAAGGAAGCCAAGTTGTTACTGTAAGTTGTAAATTGGAATTTTAATTCACTTTCTGCATTATTCATTGCCGGTGTATAGAAACACAGCTTGTTTTTGTGTGTTGATCTTATACCCTACAACATTCATGAATCCATTTATGAGTTCTAGCAGTTTTCTTTCAAATACTTTGGGATTTTCTGTGTGTAGCAGAATTCCATCTATTTTACTTCTTTGCAGTTTGGATCTTTATTTCTTCTTCTTGCCCAGCTTAAAATCTTTAGAGGTGGCCAATATTGGATATTCTTGTCTTCTTGTGAATCTAAAGGGAATGTAAGGTTGGGGTTTTGCTCTGTGTGTTGTTTTTTGTTTTGCTTAGGGGTTATTTTGTTTTGTTTTATTGTGTTTGAAACAGGTTCCCACTATGTATTCAGGCTTCATTTGAGTCTAAGGCTTTACCTTAACCTCCCTAGTGCTGAGATTATAAGAATGTGCTATCTTGCCAGACAGAGCTCAGTCTTTTATCATTAAATATGATGTCAGGTATGGGACTTTTCTAGATGCTCTTTATCAGGTATAGAAAATTCCCTTCTATGCTTACTTTGTTGTTTTTGCATAATAAAAGGATGTAGAATTTTGTCAAAGGCTTTGTATGTATGTGTGTGTCTTTTAAAATTATAATGATTTGAGCTCTCTAATCTTTTAATATGGTGTAGTAGATTGATTTTAAGATGTTAAGACATTTGTTTTTCTTTTTTCTTCTTCTTTTGGCCAGTTCTGGGGCTTGAACTCAGGGCTTGGACACTGTCCCTGACTTGTTTTTGCTCAAGGCCAGTGCTCTACCACTGGAGCCATAGCTTTACTTCTGGCTTTTTGGTGGTTAACTGGAGATAAGAGTCTCATGGAGTTTCATACTACTGCTGGCTTTGAACTGTGATCCTCAGATCTCAGCCTTCTGAATAGCTATGATTACAGTTGTGAGCCACCAACTCCTGGCTCCTGTAATACCTTTTTATGACCTAGTCTTGAAAGTAATACATCATAGCTTCAATCATATTCTGTCTGTTGAGTCAATTCCAAAAACTTTGTCAAAAATCAATAACAGAAAAGACTGATTGCACTTCATGGTAAGAGGTCAGTATATGGACAAGGAGAGGTGAAGCTGGAAATATGAGGGGCCTTTTGGAGAAGCACAGTCTGATGTACCCATCAAATCTACAGTCTTTCCAAAATCCTTGACAATTAGGTCTCATATTATTATTTTTCCCCTCCTGATATCTAGCTCCTTACACATCACTTCCAATCTGAGATTCTGGGAACCTGCTGGCAGGTTCCTTCCTAATTCCAATTGACCTATCTGTCAAAGGTCATGATATCTGAGCAAAAACTAACATAAAAAATAAAACCCAACAACACAGAGAATTTGTTGCCTTGAGTAACTGAACACTCTATAACTTGGGTTCTGCCCCCAGAAGCTCCTCACTGTCAATATAGAAGGGGAGCAGATGACTTTTCTCTATGACTTCTAAGTGCTCTCTGGGATTCACTCTAATTAGTCCATTTAGATTGTATGCCCAGCCCTGCACCAGATTCTAGAAGCAGAAGAAGGAATTAAATTGAGAGAGAAAGACTGATTCTTTCAAAGAAATATGGATTCCTTTTGTTCCAAATACAGGGGAAATAGATGTGTATTTTTTCATTTGGAATTTTTTCCTTGTTAGCATAAATTGTTGAGGCTGGTGGGGATCACAAAGACATATTGATTCAACAGTTTTTTTATAAGTTTTTTATTGTGAAAATACTGTACAGAGGGGTTACAGTTACGTGAGCAAGGTAATAAGTACATTTCTTGTCCAGCATTGTTGCCTCCTCCTTTGGTTTTTGATTCAGTAGTTTTATTTCACGTAAGTGGAGGTGAATTTCCCATCTCACATGCAGTGATCTAAGATCTAAGATTGAAAACAAATGTAAGCTGGGTACTGGTGGCTCACTCCTATCATCCTAGCTACTCAGGAGGCTGAGATCTGAGGATCATGGTTTGAAGCCAGCCCTGGATCTACACACACAAAAAAGTAAAACCTGACTTCCTAAGTCAGAGATTCTTTATTGACTAATGTCTTTAAAACATTAGGAATATACTTTTATTTACTATTATTATTTATTTTTGTTGGTTACGGGGCTTGAATTCTGGGTCTGGGTGTTGTCCCTGAGCTCTTTTGCTCAGGGCTAGTGCTCTACCACATTGAGGCACAGCTCCATTTCTGGACTTCTGGGAACTGAAGTGTAGATCTGCAGAAATTTTACATGCTGTCTATGTGTTACTGTATTCAGTTTTTGCTTTTGAGTTCTGGCAGAACTGGCATGTGATAATGATGTTAGTGACGAGAGTCTAAATAGTCTATCTGCCCTGGAGTCAATGTTAATAATACACAAACCAGTTATGATACACGTGACTCACCAGGCCATACACATCACTGGTATTTTATATCAAGCCAAGAGTTTTCTTTTGGCATCGCATGTTTCAAGTACCCACATTGCTCCCTTTAACCTTTCCATGCTTCTGTTGTGATTGGCAAAACAAAAGAGTTTTGTGTGTCTTGCCTACTTGGACAAAGGTCAGTACTCTTGCTGTCTTCACAAGAGACACACATATGGCTCTTTTAAAGTTCAGATGCATATATTTCATTAAATATTCCTTCCAAGAGCTTTGGGAATTTTCACAAGGTATAATTTAAACTAGAAATTATTTCTCGTGGAAATTGGTAATCGTATTCCTCTGACATCTATAAGTCTGATAAATAGGAAGCTTGTGAAATATTCTTTATGCCTCCTTTAATAGTTAATGTTATTTGACATGTAGTAGGCCCTTATTCGGTGATTTAGAGGTGAGAAACCATTTTCTTGCCAAGGGCCATTTGGATATTTATAACAGCACTTACAGGCCATGCAAAATTATTGATACAGGCAGACAACAATGGTCAGCCAAGACAAAGCATGTGAGAAGCATACATATCTGTTCTGTCATGTCCCAAATAACAACTCAGGCTTTCTATGGCCTGTGGGCTAGACGTTCCCCATTTCTGGATGATGAATTATTCTTCCAGGGCTTTTATGATTTCCACCGCTTAATGTATAGGCTGAATTGACACCGTGGGTGGAAATTGTATTGACTCATCATTGTAAGCTACAAATTCCAATGCTGTACAATCATAACTGTACTAATTTTTATTATGAACTATTTCTTGAGTGACTATAGTGCATTAATTATAACGTTAAACATAAAATCAGGTATAGTCCTTTTCCAAAAGCTTATTCTACGTTTCCATGAAAGATTTCCAATAGAAATAATTACGTTAAATGAAGAAAACCAGTACAAAGAGAAAGCATATAAAATGCATGTAGTACTTGCAAAGATAATGGAAGAAACTGAATTTTCTTTGGTCTTACTGAGGTTCCATTAAATCCTTTCTTAATTTCTTTTAACCTATATCACTAACTTGTTTCTGAGTTACCAACGTTTGTCTCTGTGAAGGATGTCATGATTTTATATTTGTCTTGCCTAAGAACATCATAACTATAATCCTCATTGGATAGTGCAAGGGATAAATTAATTGACAAAGGGCTGGTTGAGATAGCGCCTTTCCATGGTCCCACCTAATCATGAAGCAAAGATAAGATAAATTTAATTCAAGGATAGCCCCGGTGAAAAAGCAAAAGATTCTATTGGAAAAGTTAGTAAAGCAAAAAGGGCTAAGGGTATGAATCAGCTAGTAACATGCTTGCCTCAAAAGCAGGAGGCCCTGAATTCAAGTTCCAACCTCACACAAAAAAAAATGTTTTTAAATAAAAGAAGTGGCAAAATATCATCTTCAGTCTTCATTTATCTATTTGTTGAAAAAAATAGTAAATGAAAAATGAGAAAGTAGAAGAGGCAACAATGCTTGATAAGAAATGTACTCATTACCTTGCTCATGTTCCTGTAATTCCTCTGTATTTTCACAATAAAAAAACTTATTTAAAAAAATGAGAAAGTAATGAGGCTGTCGGGCAATATTTCATAGGGGAGCAACTATTCACCGAAAATTGAACTACTTAAGAAAGATGCTGTGTCTATATTTAGCCTGGTCCTTCCACCAGGTATTCCTTGCTACATTTTACTAAATTTACAGAGAAAGGTTACTTGATGAGTCATTGGCAAAAATATTCTTCCTGAAAATGAAACCATGAATCCCAGTTTAAAAAAAAAAAAGAATTATCAAAAGGCCAAATTCCTACCACCAATAAATAAGGCATCCTTTCAAGCTAGAAGCTAATTTCATTTTCTCTTTAATGACAAATACAACTGGCATGAAAGGATTTTTTTTCTGCTTCCATTTTTGCTTCCCTGAAATCTCTTCCCTACATTGCAACAAGAACAAAGCACACATCTAATCACATCATCCCCCAATAAAAATCTCCAGCGGTTTTCCATCACATTTAAAATGAAATAATACAAAAATTCTATACATCTCCTATGTGTGCCCCATTCTTTCTTCCTCAGCATGCCAGACAACCCAGAACTCCTTCTGTTCCTAGACATGACATGCTCACTTCTACCATGAAGTTTTGATCTTTCCTGGAACACCATCCCCAACCCTTCCAGTGACTGCTTCCCTCAGTCATTTGGGCCTGTCCACCTCCTCTAATAGGCTTACTCTGACCAAGTCATGTAAAGTAACCTGTCCTTTGTCCCTTCACACCCTGCCTGTCCATGATATACTTTGCTCTGCTTCCTTTACAGCAATACCTCTCTCTGCAGTGCACTTGTTTGCTTTCTGTAAGCCTGAAAACATCTCTCTTCACCACAGTATCTCCAGTATCTAAAGCTACATCTGGCATAACCCAGGGGCTCAATCCCTGTTGGTTGAGTAAAATTCATAGTGGCTCAAGTTCTATGATTTAAAATTACAGATACTAAAGCATTTAAAATACAGAAATAGCTGGGGGCCAGTGGCTCATGCTTGTAACCCTAGCTACTCAGAAGGCTGAGATATAAAGACTGTGGTTCAAAGTCTGCCCAGGCAGATAAATCCAACAAATCTTGAACCAGCAAAATGCCAGAATTAGGGGTGTGGCTCAAGTAGTAAAGTGCCAGCCTTGAGGGAAAAAAAAAAAGACTAAATGAGAGTTCTAGGTCCTGAGGTCAAGACCCAATGCTGTCAAAGAAAAAGAAATGGGACTTTGCAAAAGGCTTGTTTGTGAAACATTATGAGAATAATCTAGAGTTTAGAATTGAAACCAAATGACCACATTTGGCACCCAATGGTTCAGCAATGATGAGGGAGGCAGAACTCTATCATAGTTCCTTGGATCCCTGGTGGGGTATACAGATGTTCCTATGGCTCCTCCCTGAGCTGAAGGACTAGAAATCACACATCTTAGAAAGAATGATTGCTGCCCAATACCTCCAACTCTAGCAGGAACTTACAACTAAGCCTGTATATAACTACG
This sequence comes from Dipodomys spectabilis, assembly GCF_019054845.1. NCBI lineage: Eukaryota > Metazoa > Chordata > Mammalia > Rodentia > Heteromyidae > Dipodomys > Dipodomys spectabilis. The sequence continues at coordinate 4,959,897 of NW_024870750.1, forward strand.
CCTGGACAGTGTTTACTTATATATCATAAATTATTAAAATATCAACTTACATGCTTAAAAATCATAGGCACATTTTCTCTTGAATCCACATACTACCGTGCCTGGGATGATGTACAGAATCTCATCTGCCTTTTGCAGATTCTTCAAGATGAAGAAACCAAGTCAGCCAAGGAAGACAAATTGGAGAAACTCTTATTGCCAATTAATTTGTCCACAACCAGATAGACCCAGGATGGCCTTTGAACAAGTAAAATCTGTTGCAGTAGTCAAGGGATGTCCTCATGAACCTCAATATGTTTACGGTATTTTAAAATCACTATTGCTTTGCATGTCTTAACGTGGAACAAATACACTCTACCTCTCCATATTTCCCTCTGTTCCTGAATTGTGTTGTACCTGGCCTGATATGACATTTATGTAAGGAGTTTGAGCCTTCACAGAGATACTCAAGTTTTCAGAGTTGGGTGGGGTTTTTGTTTTTTTTTTCTTTTTCTGTTGTTGTCAGTCCTGGGGCCTGAACTCTGGGCCTCGGCACTGTCTCTCAGCTCCCCAGATCAAGGCAAGTGCTCTACCACTTGAGACACAGCACCATTTCCATCTTTTTCTGCTTTATGTGGTGCTGAGGAATTAAACTCAGAGCCTCATGTATGCAAGACAAGCACTCTACCACTGAGCCACCTTCCCAGCCCCATTTGTGTGTGTGTGTGTGTGTGTGTATGTGTGTTGAAAATGAAACACAGGGGGCTTTGTGCATGCTTGACAAATGCTCTGCCACTTAGCTACACTCCAAGCCATTGAGTTTTGAGTTTCTGATGCTAACCTGTCATCCCATTTCCTCCAGCTTTTCTACAAACAACTCCATGTTAAGCATGAGCCAGTTACAAGAGGCTTGCGGCTCTCCATGCATATGTGGGAAGGGAGGAGAAAAATCTTTGTGTGAAAAGGGCAAGAGCATGGAAGAGACAACTGAAAGCAAAATTGGAGAAAAAGTAATCCTATGGGAGAGAGCGAGGGAAGGGTCCAAAAAGAAATGTACTCACTACCTGACATGTAACTGTAACCCCTCTGTACATCACCTTTACAATAACAATGAAAATAGAAAAAGAATAAACCCGGAAAAAAAAAACAGCGATCATGATTTTAGACAGCATTGAAATTTTTCCTGTGTGATGTACTCTTCTGGTTTCTTCATAAGACATTCCTAGTAATAACAGCATTTTTGGGACTGTTCTTTCTTGTTACTGTGCTTGGATTTTGGGTGGAATGGTGAATTGGAAAGAATTTCAAGGAGAGAGCAAATCATCTCCCAAAGGTCTGGCCATCTTCTCCAACAGGGAAAGCAGCGATTTAGGAATCTGATTATCCTAAATGTGCAAAAGAGCTCTTTTCCTCCTTTGTAAAATGGAAAAAGTACAATAATAACTCCTGAGCAATGTTGTTATGAGCATTAACAAAGATAGCAGCCATAAGTGACCTAGTTTATAGCTTGGTACATTCTAGGTCAAGGTCTTTTCCCTTGAATTTCCCATGAATTCATTCTAGATCTACTCTGAAGAACACCAGATGATTCTGCAACCCGTGGGATGCTGGCAAAAGTTTAACAAGCAGCTATCCAAACATGGCTCTGATGAAATGTCTGTTGGTCAACCTGTTCATTGAAGATAAAGGAAAAAAAAACCCACCACTGGTGGCTTATGTATGTGTTATGGTTATCTTAACCAGTGAGGAGGCTGAGAGCTGAGGATTATTGCTCAAAGCTGGATGAGGCAGGAAAGTTGGTAAAACTTTTACCTACAACTAAGCAGCAAAAAACAAAAAACAGGAAGTAGTGCTATGGCTCAAGTGGTAGAGTGCTTGCCTTGAGCTGAAGAGCTGAGGGCCCAGAGTTCAAGCCCCATGACTGACAAAAACAAACAAACAAAAAAACTAAAAACACAAGTGGTACTGTGGCTCAAGTGGTAGAGTGCCAGCCTTGAGCAAAAAGCTAAAGGCGAATGCACAAGATCTGAGTTTAAACCCCAGGATTGGCATACACACACACAGACACATCAGAAGTTTATCAATGATATGGTTGAAATTCCAGGCTCACACTGAGACATAGCAGCACAGGACTAGAGAAGGCATTTTTTTTCTTATATGACTCTTTTATTAAGGAAAACCACTTGTTTTTGAGCCATCTGCCAGACTCTCCTCAAATCCCACTGTCCAGCATTGGGTCACATATTCATGTCTTAAGGCAGAGTTTCCTGTTTTTTCATCTCATGATACAAATAGAAAACTTGTGTTTTCATGACAGGAGAGATACCTGGATGAGGCTGTTTGTTGCTAGATGAGACCATCACAGGACTTCAGTATTTTAGTTGCACTCTAATGTCATCTACACTTTGTCATATCTATGACCCATTTGAGACATACTGCTGTACATTAACAGATAGATTGGTAAATGGTTATTCTTCACACCATACCATTTCAATTAATGATAGACCATATATCCAATGGTAGTCCTATAAGACTATAAGAAAGATGAGAAGTCCCTGCTACACACACATTGATGTCACAGATGATACAATCCTAGAGCCCTTCGTTAGTCCTATTGTGGTGAGGCTGTTGTGAACATATAAAAGTATAACACATACAGTTATGTATAGTACATAGCAATTGAGAATAATGAGAAATAATATTACCATTTATGTTCTTTTTACCTTTATTTTAGAGTGCATGCCACTTATAAAACAAATTTACTATAAAACGGTATGCCTGTCACTCTAAGTAGGCAACACCTCCCAATATCTGATATTCGCCCCATTTCTGGATTGCATCAGAAGGCTATGTTGGTGGTTTGACCTAAACTATCTCAGTTTGTGTAAGTACACACATTGACAAATGACCTAACAAACTCAAACTATGCCTCATCATTAAGAAACAGGTGTTTGTACTCTAAAACTACAAAGGAAGGGGTAAGAACATGCTTTTGTATACAAACACTAGTCAGGAGAAGATCTGGTAAGGAAGAGGAAGAAATAGGTAGAGGTAGGCACAACCAATGGTGTCAGTCATATTTTCCAGAGTAATGATTCATTCTGGTTCTCACAATACATCTTGAGAAAACGTATTTTTGTGGTGGAAGAAGTTGAAGTAGAGCCCATCTGGCACAAAGGATATAGACACAGCAGTGTCCTGGCAAATATTTAACAAATAGCTTTCCAAATGTAGTTCTGAAATGTCTATCAGTTAACATGTTCACTGACAGTAAAAGCAAAACAACTAATATGTAAGTCAAGGCTTGTTTGTCAATGATAGGATTGACTTCATTGCTGAACTAGATGCTTTTGTGCTGCTCATGTGAAAGTCTTTTTTTTTTTTTTGGATCCGGTCGTGGGGCCTGAAATCTGGGCCTGGGCACTGTCCCTCAGCTCTTCAGCTCAAGGCTAGCACTCGACCACTTGAGCCACAGTGCCTCTTCCAGCTTTTTTTTTTCTGCTTATGTGGTGCTGAGGAATCGAACCCAGGGCCTCATGCATGCAAGGCAAGCACTCTACCACTGAGCCACCTTCCCAGCCCATCATGTGAAAGTCTTTTAAGGTTAATCTGTATACCGCATTTTCTATCCACTTTCTTAAACATAGACACTCAGCAAAGCAATGAATCAAGTCCTGATCTGTGGCTTTTGCTAATTTCTATGGTGCAAATGCTTCCTTTATGGTCAATTTCAAGCTGTGAAAGTGAGATCATTGAGTATATCATTAGAGATCTGCAATCACACATTACAATTTCCACCATCTAGGTGCAGACGTAATATATGTATTAAGACAATTGCAAAGTAGAGTCTTTATTGTGTTAACTTTATTTACAATGTACTTATTGAGAAGCTAATATAGGTTTTATTTTGTTTTGTTTTAGTATTAGGGTCTGAACTTAGGACCTAGCATAAGATCTATGCCACTTGACTCATGGCTCCAGCAATTTCTAGAGTTTTTGTCAATTTGTTTTTAGGTAAAGGCTCATATTTTTGCCTCTATTCAGCCTAGACCAAGAAGATCCTGCTGCCTAACCCTCCTATATAGTAGTGTGCTGTCATTCATTGAGATGGAGTCTCTTACTTTTTGCCCAGGTTAGTCTTGAACTATAATAAATAGCTATACAGATATGAGCCACCACATCTGGACCAATTTTTTTGATGGGGGGAGGGGACAGTTAGTGAAGTAGTTGGCTCCCCTTGAGCTCGCTCAGCTGACATTCTTTTCACTTGGGCCATACCACGAGGCCTGCTTTTTGCAATCCAGTCATGATGAAATCAAGGTCAAATCATGATCTTCTGAATCTTAACCTCCTGGGTAGTTAAATTCACAGCATGAGCCACTAGCACATGGCAATTTTTTTCTCAGGGATTGAATTCAAGGCCTGAGTTGGCTAGCCAGATGCTCTATCACTGGAGGTATGATCCCAGTGCATAGTTTTAAATACTGGCTGTATTTAGCAAACAGCTGGAAAATTTTCTGAGAATTGAATGATCTGCTTCCCTGAGTACACAAGCTAGTTCCCCACACCACTACCTAAGCTCAATGTTCTTCCTCCCCTTCCTTCTTCCTGCCACTGCCTGTATACTGGCGTGTAAATGCTAGTTGTGATCTATGATGATGGTTAGATACTGCTTCTCTAGTGCTCAGTTTTCTGTAAAGGATGAGTGAGCACAACAGTCTTGGGCCTGCCTACCCACAAGAATTTTTAAGAGGTTGAAACTGGTTGGTCTGCTGTGGGATAGTTTGCAAACTGTAGCACTAGATACTGATAAAGGGCTTTATTATGCTGGCCATTTATTTCATCACTTTATTTCATCAGGCCACTATTCTTAAGGATGTGAAAAAATGTGTTGCCACTTCAATGCTGTGCTTTAGGGTGAGATCTTCCATAATGCCCAGAAAAGACAGTAAACTACAACGAGATTGTTCTCAAGGCTTAACTAGTCTGCTAGTCTTTGTGTATGTGTGTGTGTGTGTGTGTGTGTGTGTGTGTGTGTGTGTGCACATGTGCATACATGCCAATACTGGGGCTTGAATTTAGGACTTTACACTCTTGCTTGGCGTTTTCACGCAAGGTTGACACTCTACCATTTGATCCACACTCATTTCTGACTATTGCTAGTTAACTGGAGATTAGAATCTCACAGACTGTCTTCCTGGACAGGCATTTAACCGGGATCTTCAGATCTCAGCCTCTTGAGTAGCTAGTATTACAAGTGTGAGCCACCAGCTACTGAATAGTGTGCTAGCCTTTAATGAAGTAGTTACCAATGGGGCTGGGAATGAAGCTTGGTAGTATGTTCTTGTCCAGCATGTACCAGGTCCTGGATCCAGGTCCCAGTCCTGGAGACAAGAATAGGTCCCCTATACTGGGGGAAAAAATTGTGAGATTTATCATGTACTATTTTGTTCTGTTTTTGGATTGTTTAATTGGGCCTCTCCCTGGGATTGGAATGCTTATCACTTTCAATAGTTAAAGATTTTTAAAAGCTGCTTTTATTTTTGAAAGCTGCTTTGCTTTGGAGGTTATTTGGTATACTTTCCTCTGCTAGAGATGGTTTCCTACTTGCTAATTAAATACCCCAAAGATCCCAGTTGAAATACTACCTAAACCCCAGTGACTATGAAATATTTGCCTCAAGTTTGCTAAACTGCTCTCTGGCCTCTACACAGTTCTTTCTTGTAGCACTTTATGTCAGGCCCATTGCTTAGCAGAAATCCTCCTACCTCTCTGCCTTTCTTGTCTTTGCTCACCAATTAGGATTGGCTCTTTCTCATTCTTCAGTTCAAATGCTACCTTCTTAAAGAGGTCTTCTCGGAATGCCTCTGTCATTTTCCTTCTCTTTCCTATTTATTGCCTTCAAAGGGCTAATCACAATCTGTGATTTCCCATTTATCTGTTCACTTCTTTGGTCCTTGTGATAAGGTCAGTCCCTGGGGAACTTGCGCTCGCATCCAGCACTGTGCCTGGCATAATAATCTATTTGAACAGATGAATTTAGCTGACAATGTTAGACGGCTATCGTCACGTGCAGTTCTATTGAAGTTAAAGCCCATCTGAAAGACTATGGCTGGACTGGCCTAAGCTGCTCAGTATCTCCTACATTTTTCTCTCAGGGGCCAGAAAGAGACAGCATGGTTTCATGAGGTCAGCCCATCCTAGCCAGGCAGCCTCTGTGATGTCACACAGGACAGGATTCTGCACTCCTTTTCCATTCTGTAATAGTGTGAAAACATCTACATTTTTCATAACATGATTCAGTGAGGGGGAGGGAAGGGGTACATCCCCTCCCCTGGACAGAATTAGTTTAGGGAGACTAATTTGTTCTCATGTTCAGAGAAAATGGGTAGCAGCTACAGCATGTTTGGACTAAGCTAACGAGGATATGAACGAGAAGAATGAAGAAAAGAAAAGCCAAAGAGATAAAAAGGAAGCAGAAGAGAGGGAGAAGAGAGAATAGAAGAAAAAAGAGAAGTGGGAGTATGAAGTGGCTGAGGGAGAGAAAGTATAATCCTGGTAGAGGAGGAGTCAGAGGAAGAAAGCACTGGACCCGTGTTCTGCTTAACTTTGTAAATGGTAGGTAGTGACTGACCTGGGTGTAGAATGCGGGATGGCTCAGGGAGGAGGATTGCCTGGGATTCCACAGAGAGGTCACTGACATTCCTGACATGTATTTTTAGATGCCCAGGTAAGGCCATCTTAGGGGTAATTCTCCTGGGTGTATTCACAATAGTAATTTGGGAAAATGGAGGAGAAACCAGAATTGTGGAGAAAAGGGAGAGAGGGAGAGAGACTAAGTGAACTACACCTTAGACTCCAAACTGCAGGACCTGTCCTCAACACACGTCTCTCAATTCTTAAGCCATTAATACACAAGAAACACGGGACTTAAAAGTCAATCTGGGGGCTGGGAAGATGGCTCAGTGGTAGAGCGCTTGCCTTGCAAGCCTGAGGCCCTGGGTTCGATTCCTCAGCACCATATAAGCAAAAAGAAAAAAGCCGGAAGTGGCGCTGTGGCTCAAGTGGTAGAGTGCTAGCCTTGAGCTGAAGAGCTGAGGGACAGCGCCCAGGCCCAGAGTTCAGGCCCCACAACCGGACCCAAAAAAAAAAAAAAAAAAAAAGTCAATCTGGCCAGGGGCTGGTGGCTCACGCCTATAATACTAGCTACTCAGGAGGCTGAGATATGAGGATCGAAGTTCAAAGCCAGCCCAGGCAGGAAAGTCAATGAGTTCTTATCTCCAATTAATCACCAGAAAACCAGAAGTGGCATGGTGGCTCAAAATGGTAGAGGGCTAGCCTTGGGCAAAAAAGCTCAGGGAATAGTGCCCAGGCCCAGAGTTCAAACCACATAACTAACAACAAAAAAGTCAATCTGTTACTAATATCTTCCTCTGTCTTAATTGAAATATAAAAAGATTTTACTAGGTGCTGGTGGCTCCATACCTGTAATCCTAGCTACTCAAGAGACGGAGTTCTGAGAATCAGGGTTCAAAGCCAACCCAGGTAGAGAAGTCCATGAGAATCTTATCTCCAATTAAGTACCACAAAAAACAAAAAACAACCAAATCTGTGGTTCAAGTGGCCCTGAGTCAAGCAGCAGTACTGGCAAATTTCCAAAGCAGGGTAGGATAGTCTTATTGTAGACCTATAGAAATCATATACTGCAATCATGGCCAAAATATTCCTACTAGTGGTTCATAAAAATTTACTGTGAAACATCCCCAATATTAGCTGGAGACTCAAGCAAAATCATATAACTTAAAAAAGAAAAAAATAATCTTTTCCCCTATATTCTTTTCCCCTCTTCTACAATATTTAGTCCCCTTCTAGTTGTATGTTTTAATAAGAAAAATATCATAACCATATTTATTCAAATTTAAGATATCTTTACTCCAAAATTTGGGGGGGGGGGTTCAGTCGTGGGGCCTGAACTCTGGGCCTGGGCGCTGTCCCTCAGCTCTTCAGCTCAAGGCTAGTGCTCTACCACTTGAGCCACAGCGCCACTTCCAGCTTTTTTCTTTTTGCTTATGTGGTGCTGAGGGATGGAACCCAGGGCCTCATGCATGCCAGGCAAGCGCTCTACCCCTGAGCCACCTTCCCAGCCCTTTACTCCAAATTTTTAAATGTTAATTTTGTAGCTCATAGATTTTCTGGTTTGTATCAAATTAGCTCTGCAAGGCGCAAATAACAAATAGCAGTTGAGGGTGCTGCTGGATTGGAAGCCTGTGGTACAAACTGCTCAGACTCCTTCAAAATCTTTTATGTCCATATTTTCTATCTAATCTGTTCCTATTAAGCCATGTTCTAACTACAATAAGACAGATATGGAAGATAGGAAATCCTGATTCGAGGAAGCTAAAAGACTGACAAAACCTTACAAGTCTCTGTATTCCATTATACTGCCACTGGTGACTCAGAATCTATCTTCTGAATAAGAAAAAAACTGTTTAGGAGCTCCTCAATGCTAATTGCCTCATTGGTTTTTGTATCGCAGAATGTTAATGAGTCCACTAGGATGCTAATCATGTCTGAAGTATGAAGGATTCCTATAAGATGGAGATTCAAAGATCTTTCATCTAATTTCCTTTAAAAAATTTGTTTTTGGCAAATTTTGTGTAGAAAATTGGGAACTATGTCCCCAAATGATACTGGTATCACCGCATAGTGAATCTCACATTTATCTTGTATTCCTGTTTTCATCTTGCTTTAAGAAATTCTAACCCACAAGACATTTTGCTAGAGTGACTTTGGGGTTCCTTGAAGAATTGGTTTTCTAATGACTGGTGGTTTTCTTTAATCCTATTGGTAGGATCCAAAAGTAAAAAGAATAGAATCTTCCCTAGAAAGTTATTTTGGGGGGAAAAATGGAGATTTTTTTTTTTACAACTTTAAAAGCAGTTAAATGTTTGCTGAATGACAAAAAGAAAAAGTAGACGGCTTTTGATCTAAGTTATGGCGCAATAAAGTAGCTCTAGGAGATCCAATGTTAACAGGGTGAAAATTGTTACAGTAATCCCGAGAGAACATGGAAAGGCCTCAACCCAATTTACCTCTTGACTGGCCAGAACTCAGCTAATATTTTTAGTCGTCCTTTCGTATTACTGGTGAACGACAAAATATATGGGTTTTCTCTGTATGTGGGGAAACTGTGATGTGTGGTGTAAGGGTTAAGGCTCTGGACTGAGAAGAGTGAAGGCGTCCCAGCCAATGGCAGCCCGTGCTGGTGATGTACTGCTTTCCAGTTCTGATTCATTGGCTGCCTAGGGTTTGTCATTCTATCCCCGGCGTCTGCAAGCAGCGTGGGTCGGGTTTTCTGTGGTCTAGCTAGCTAAACTGGATCTTGGCCGCCTGCACGTGCAGTTTCCATTTAACTTTAGCTCATCTCTCGCTCTGAATAGAGGCAGCTGTTACGTTTCTGATTATCCTCTCGATTGGGGGTGAGGGGTGGCGAACCTTGGTTCTATTAACCTCTTTGGAGGTCGTTGGAGGTTCCCTGTGCCCGGGTCACGTGACTGTCTAACAAGTGCAAACAAATAACTGTGGAATCCCACAAGCTACCGAGGGGAAACCTGCCAGAAACTCAGAGCTCGTGCCCCGTGCGTGGATCAGCTGCGCTCGCGTGTGGGCGGGTGTCCGGCTGCGTGTCACTCCGCGGGTCGGGACGCGGTGGGTGGCCGTGTAGCTCGCGTGGGCCTGCTGGGGCCACGGAGCGGGGAGGCCAGCCCCGAGGTGTGGGGCCCTGGGGCCGATCGCGCGACCCCAGGGCAGCGGCCAGGCCGTGGCCGAGCCGGTCCTCCAGGCGGCCGGGGCGGCGTCCCCGCCCGGAGTAGGGGTGCACTTGCAGGCAGGTGAAGAGCCCCGGCGCCCAGGCGCGGACGCCCGAGGAGTAGTTGGCCAGCCCAGACTCGGTCAACGGCCGGGTTCGGAGAAGCTTTCAATCCACGGGGGTCCGACAGTCTGTCCGGCTCCGGTCCTGGCTCCGATCCGGGGATCCGGACGCTCCCTTTGGGCTTAGCTTGGGGCGCTGGCCGGGAAGCGGCGGCGGCGGCGGAGAAAGAAACTGGGTAGGGCAGTGACGTCATCGGCGGCCGCCCCTCCCCCGCCGGCCGGTGCTCGCCGCAGTTCCTGCCCTACGACATCCGGGTCTCTCCAGCTGCTTCGCCGCGCCGCAGCTGTAGCGGCGGCGGAGCGGGCGGGGCGGGGCGGGGCGGGGCGGGGTGGGCCGGGGGTGGGGGAGGGGCGGCGCGGTGCCATCGTGAGCGCGCCTGCGCGGGGGCGCGCTAGAGGCGGCGGCGGCGGCGGCGGCGGCGGAGCTAGGGACGGGAGCGCGCGCAGGAGCTGGAGAGAGCCGTGGTCTCCGCGCCCCGCCGGGTCCGCAGCTGGGGGTGCTCCGGCGGCTGCAGCTCCCGAACGGGTAGTCGGGGAGGGGGGTGGGGGGGACGCCAGGCAGGTGGGGGCACGAAAGCGATGAGGCCTCGGCTCTTCCTCCTCCTCCTCCGGGACCCTCTCTCTGCCTCCCGCTCCAACGCCCGGATGATCTGAGCCGCGAGGGCGCTGAGAGCCGGGGGCCCGGACGCAACCCGGCTCCACCCCTCCGCCGCCCCAGCCCCGGCCCGCCGTCACCGCGGTGACCCCCTTTTCGCCCCCTCCCCGGCCGCTGTCGCCGCCGCCGCCTCGGCCGACCAGGGACCTGCCCGCCCGCGGCTGCTCCGGGTAAGCGCGGCGCTCGGGCCGCGGACGGACGGGGACGGGCGGGCGGGCGGCGCGGGCCTGCGCGGTGGCGGCGGCGGCGGCGGGCAGGCCTGGGGCCTGTAAACAAGCCGGGCGTCTGCCCGGGCGCTCCCGGGAGGAGACGCGACAACTCCACCCCCTGGCCCGGCCTCCTCCCCGGAGCCGGGCGGCGGGCGGCGAGGGGTTAACGCTCGGCGGGGGCGGGGGCGGAGTGCGAGTGGCGGCGGCGCGGGGAGGGGGCGCGACCCTCGGCGATCGCGGACGGCCCGGAGGGTCGGGGGTGGGGGTGGGGGGGCCCGCTGGGCCGGTGGCCGGCGACGCGGGCGCGGGCCTCGGGGCCGGCTGGGCCCGGCCGCCGCCGCGGAACTCCCCCCCCCCCCCGCACCCCCAACCGAGGAGGGGGCGTCGCGGCGGCCGGCGCCGCCCAGGCTGACCCCCCCCACCCCACCCCGCCCGCTCCAGCCTCGGGGAAGGGAGGCTGGGAGAAAGAAGGGGGGACGCTTCCTTTGAAGCGGACTTAGTCTGGAAACACCCCCATTTTGGAGAATTGCTGCTCCCGATCTTTTTCCAGGGGGGCAGGGCCGAGCGTGAGGCGCCTTCGGCTCTCGTTGGGGGGGTGCGGAGGGGGGTGGCCTCGGGTTCATTCATTATTAAGGCTTCGATCCATTGAAGGAAATTGTGCTGGTTTCCCATTCCTGGTCGCCTGGTAAATCGGGGCTCAAGTTCTTTAGGAGAGAGTTTGGTTGAGGTGTGGTTGGGTTGTGCCTGGAGATGTATGTGTAAGTAAACCGGGAGCTTTCTCTTCGGGGACAACTGACACTGGAGGACCCCCCGCCCCCCGCAGTGTTTAGATAACGTGGTGAACATTTATTTCACCACCCTTGGATTTTCTGAAGCACCGCGTGGTTTCTACAAATGCGCACCGTGCCCTGGGTCCCAGGAACCGAGGTGCCACTCCCCACCCCAAGTTTCTTGCTAATTGGATTAATGAGCCAAATGTAATTTTGTTTTTTAAAAAAAATGTTCAGTAGAGAATAGGAGCCAGGTATTGTTGGTGGGAAAAAAAAGAAGTGATTTTTATGTTTTTGAATCGAGAAATTAATTTTCTGGTGCCTGGGGGAAACTTGCGTGTTGGGGTTTTTAAACACAGCCACGTTTTGGATGTAGAGTCATAGATTTGATTTAAACGGTAAGCCGCTGGGCCTTAGCAGTGTCAGAACTTGTAGGATTCCAGTAGAGCTTAGTCTCCAAACTCCCCTCGACTAGAACACCCCCCCCCCCACTCTTACTCTTATCTGCCTACATATCGAACCTTTTTCAAAGGTTGTATTTTTGGAATTCCTTATTTTACAGATGAATCGGCACTGAAAACGATGACCATCTCATCCCTATTTTCTTATCTTCAATGTTACCTTTATTGGCCTAATGTTGCCTTTGCCAATACATTTGAAGCACAAAGTAACATTTTCTTTTCAATGCTATAGTTATGTAGGGTTTTGTTTGTTTTCCATTGTTGGGGATCCAGCAATGGATCCAGGGCCTCATGCTAGGCAAACTACCACAGAGCTACACCTGAAGCTCAAGGTCTGTTCCTTTGTGTACTGTGTGTATATATCTAATTAACATTAAATCATGTAGCATGGTTACTTTTAGTCTGGAGTTTGCAGCAATAACACACTATTGGAATTACAATGAACTGCATGTGGAAGTTGCATAAGTCATTTTTACTTGATAATATTTTTACATTAGTGCAGTAATAACATAAGGGAATGGTGTATTATTAAGATGTAACATTTGATGTTACATGTTTGAGACATGAAATTGCTTTGTACCTTGTTTGTATCTTTTTCTTAAAAAAAACAAACAGGGATTGGATCATTTTAGTATAGAGGGCTGAAGTATATAACCTGTTGAAATGAACACTGAACTAGGAGACAAGAATTGTTTTGTCATGAATGTGCTCCAAAATATGTGTCCATGGACAAATCCTTTAGCCTTTAAGTCTCAGCTTCCAAAGCACTACAACCTGAGGGGTAGATTATGTTATCACATGCACTATCCAATTATTAATGTTTTTTTTAATCATGCTTGTGTGGATACGCATACATTTAACAAATAAATGCCTGGTATGTGCCAAGCACTTAGATGTTTCAGATTCTAAAGCTGAATTTTCTTTTTGTTTGTGTGTGTGTGTGTGTGTGTGTGTGTGTGTGTTCGTGTACATACACACACATGCTCAGCAGTCCTGGGGCTTGAATTCAAGGCTTGCTTGCCATGCCTGAGCTTTTTTGCTCAAGACTATTGCTCTACCACTTGAGCCACAGCTCCACTTCCAACATTTTGGTGGTTAGTTGGAGATGAGTTTTATGGACTTCTTTCCGGGGCTGGCTTCAAACCGTGATCCTAGATCTCAGCCTCCTGAGTAGTTAGGATTGTGAGCATGAGCCACTGGCATCATTTATAAAAAATTAAATTGGTACTTGTTCTTTAGAGAAGCCTTCATTGATTTCTCTTTTTTTCTGTTCAGACTGGCAAGTCTGCAAAAACTTCTTAGAGAAAGCAGGATAGAGATTCCAAAGGAGACAAAGTCGGTTGACACTACAGGTTTGAACAAGCACATGACCTGTAGTAGTTAGAAGTGAAGGGTGTTATAAGTATACATTAGGATGTTTTTTTCTGTCAATTCAAGCTGGGTCTTGATGATTTTGTCCTGTTAAATTTTTGTTTGAAAAATGTTTCCTAATACTTCACTTTTTTCCCCTCATTTTTTAGTAGCATCAGATGGTAAATACTGTTGAGCAGCTACTGAATACTTGCAAGAGCTGATGTAAAGATAATTAATGTACAGTGATATTTTGATGTTTGTTTCAAATGATTATCTATTGCCTGGGCATATGACTGATTGGTACTCTTAAATACTTTCCATCTTTAATTAAATCAGAAGGACACAGCCTTATAAGAAAGTCAGCTGAAGCAGGGTTTTGTAAGAGTTACGCAAGAAGATAAAGCAGGGCAAAACAAGTCTGACTGAAGTATAGGGACCTTGGGAGAGGCAAGGAGACAGTGCTGTATGTGAAGCAGCTAAGTGAAAGCTGTCTTTTGCAGTATTTCCTATCTTCTGAGATAACAAAAATATTTTAAAGTCCATTTGTTTTATTATTTTGCTATTATTAGCCATTATACATAAAATTTCTGATTTATGATTATTAGCCATACTTGCATGAAAGAAGCTTTATCCTGTATCAAAATTTATAGGCTGATTATGTTTTCTTTCTCCCTCAACTTTAATACCTAATATTATCTAATACCTAATATACTATAAAAGAAACAATTTTATACATCATTATGAATCTTCAGGATATATCCTTGCATGATTTTGTCATTTGCATGTTTTACTGTCTAATTGTTTTACTTAGTTTTTCTTTTGCTGAGGTAGTAGGAGAAGCTAGGGAAAGTGAAGGATTTGTGGGGGGGAGGTGAGTTCTATAAACTTTTCTTTAAACCAAAGTAGACTTGCCAGGCACCGGTGGCTAATGTCTATAATCTAGCTACTCAGGAAGCTGAGATCTGCGGATCTCAGGTCAAGACTAGCCTGGGCAGAAAAGGCCCCAATTAACCACTCAAAAATCAGAAGTGGTACTGTGGCTCAAATAGTAGAATGCTAGCCTTGTGCACAAAAGAGGTTCAAGGACAGAACCCAGGCCCTGGGTTCAAGCCCCACAGCAAACAACAATAACAACAAAAGTATACTTCACAGTTTTTGGTTTAAGAAATTGAAAAGTACAAATTAATGTGGATCAATAAAGCAGATCGTTGTTGGCTCACATGTGTAATCCTAGCTAATCAGGAGGCTGAGGTCTGGGAATCATGATTCAAAGCCAGACAAAGCAAACCAAATCCCAAAAAAATGGAGCTGTGGCTGAAATGATGGTGTACCATCCTTGAGTGAAAAACTAAGGGACAGCAGCACCCAGGTCCTGATATTGGCACACACACAAATATCAATAAATTGGTCTGTTGATACAATGTTTGTAATAGAGATAAATACCTTAAAAATGTTTGGGAGGGAGCTTGTTTTCATAATCCTTAATGTACTTATTATATTATTGACCCAGGTTTATGTAGTATTCATATTTAGGATCTGAGTTGGTATCGTTAGTTATTGTGGCAAATATCTGAAAATCATATGAGCCTGGAAAACTTCTGGATACAGAAGAAAGTAAATAATAAAAACTGTACATTTTCACCAAGTGTTTTTTTTACTACAACCTTCTAAAATACATGTGGTCTTCATTGTACAGATAGATACACTCAGTCTTCTCTGTGGGTTCTGCGTCTGTGGAGTCAACCAAGTTTGTACTGGAAGTAATTGTTTATGTAGGTAGTGTTTCCACTGTCATTTTATTTGAGGGACTTCAAGATCCATAAGTTTTGGTACCTGTGGGGAGTCTTTGAACCAATTCTTTGTGAATACCAAAGGTTGCATGTCTTGCTATAGAGAACCTAAGTGACATGCTAGGAGAGGCCATGATGTAGAAATAAAGATACATAAGTGGATTTTCTTCATTTATATGGGCCTTCTTGCTCCTGGGAATTATAAAGGCTCATGAACATTTCTCATACCTAGAATTCTAGAGTTAAAATGAGCACTTGTGAGTAAATACATTTTTTCCAATTTAAGAATCCCTTCTAAGACATTCAGAAAGTGCGTGAGATATTAAATTCATTTTCTCTCTTCCAAAGCTTCAGAAGTTAAAAGAGCCAAACCTTTTTATTTCACCAACCAGTGTTCAGAATGAGGAATGGAGTTAATCTGAATACCTCAAATGGCTGATGTCCTTAATGAAGGATATGAGTAACATTTTCTAAGAATCAGAATTTTCTAAAACTCAAAGACAGAGATGGTAATCCTGAAGTCCTTCGAATAAAATGATAATTGAAATAATGTGTAAATAATTGTGCTATTTCCAATGTAAGTTTGGTTGACACTGTGGATATAGAACCTAAAGAGATGGAGGACTGACCATTTAAAGACAGAATTAGAATGTGAGTTTCTTGTCTTCCTGCTTCAGGTGGGTGTTCTCAAAATCTCAGTTTTCTTTACCTCTCAAGTGGAAATGTCTTGTAAGATTATCTTGAAGACTGAAATAATTATGTAGCACACTTGACATTTTCTACCTTTGAGAGAAATGTGCCAATTAAATGGTAGCTGCTGTTATTGAGTACACACAATTTTGAGGTTCTTGGAGTAGAGGCTGACTGGAGTGAGAAGTTGCCTTTGGATATAGTTTAGCAGTAAAACTTGAAGCTAAACTGGAAGAGATTGAATATACAGAGCTGGCTATATAGAGTTTGTATGAGCAGACTGGAAGCTGAGGTCAAGGAAGAAAGAGAAAGTTGTGTAGATTTATTGACTGTCTGAATTGAAAAGAAGTCATGAGTCTGGAGTTAATGATTAGGTAGGAGTATATGGTTAAATTGCAGATAAAGAGTAACAGTAATAAAGCAAAGGTGAATGTTCTGACTAGAATGGAAGGTAATCAGGAAGAATAAGGATGGGTATTTTGAAGAGGAGTTCCATTTCATAATAAACAAGAAGATATGTCATTACTACGGGACATAATATAAAAGTTTTAAAAAATGTTACTCTAACTTGGTTTTACCTGGGCTTGTTGTTAAAGGTCTTCATAAAGGCATTAAAGTTGTATATGTGGGTTCTGAGTTATTTAAGACTGAAAATTTGCTTGAAACAATTCAGATTTTATTACCTCAAGCCAGATCACTCCCAACTGGTCTTTCCTGCTAGTATCCTGTACTATACCCTACCTGCCCTATTGTATAAACCATCATAAGATTTTTACAAAAATTGTCAACTTTATTTTTCTGTCTCTGTGATTTCCTTCATCTTTTTTGGTTTTGCTTTTGACACTTTCTATGATTTAGGTCTCAGAAAAGGACTATTTCAACCAAACTGGTATACTTGTCATCTCTGGAACATGCTATTTTATCTCCATGGTCTATATTTACCAGGAAGGCTGCTTAAGTTATGGTCTGAAGTCTTTCCTTTTCCAGATTTTGGGATTTTTTTTTTTTTTTGGTCCGGTGGTGGGGCCTGAACTCTGAGCCTGGGCACTGTCCCTCAGCTCTTCAGCTCAAGGCTAGCGCTCTACCACTTGAGCCACAGCGCCACTTCCTGGGATTTTTTTTTTTAATCAGTTTATTTCTAAAATTTCTTCATCTATAGTGTCTTCCTTAGCCATCAGAGCATTTCAGCTCTTTCCTCTGTTCTTCTATCAAACTCTATATTTGAATGGTTTTAATCATAGATTTTACTTCTAGATATTTGTGTCTTATTAATCTGGAGGAAAATAGAGTAAATTACTATATCCACAACCTATCTCAATGCTTTGTGAATAGTACACATTCACATATTTGATATTAAGCAAAATCTTCCTGGTAGTGAGAATTACTACTGCTTTAGGAAGAGGCTATAGAAGCAATGATAAACTTTCTGGTAGTGGACATTTCTGAGACTTTTTTTCCTATATGTTTTCGATGAACCTAGATATTTAAGCATGTAGATTATATAAATCCGAAGTATGGCAGAGTTCATGCATAGGTATAAAAGGTTAGATTGACTGGTTCTGGACCTACAAATTTCACTTTAGCTTCCCATATTTTGGCTTCCAGGGTTAATAGGACATTTATAATCATGTGCCTCTTTCTAGAATATTTTACATGAAATAGGGATTTGTGAGGAATTGTGAAATCACAGGAATTAGTTGAGTATATTAAAGAAGGCAGATGGCTAACATGAATTGTCTGTGTTTATATAAACTTCTAAGATGAACATATATAGTAAAATAATGATAGTAAATAAATGGTAAATATATATATGGTACAATCTGTGTGTGTGTATGTGTGTGTGTTTGTGTGTGTGTGTGTGTGTGTGTGTGTGTGTGTGTGTGTGTGTACATACATGTATACGTGTGGGCCAGTCCTGGTGCTTGGACTCAGCTGAGTTACTGTCCCTGAGCTTTTTTGCTCAAGGCTCTCTATCACTTGAGCCACAGCCACACTTCTGGTTCTTGTTCCACTTCCAGCCTTTTAGTGGTTAATTGGACATAAAAGTCTCTTTAAAGACTTTCTTTAAACCAGGCCAGCTTTGAACTGTGATCCTCAAATCTCAGCCTGCGGAGGAGTTAGGATTACAAGTGTGAGTGGCTGGTGCCCTGCTTAACTGGATAATTCTATATGGTCAGTTGGTGACTGCTTAAATCCACTTATTGCAGTATGGTACTAATGAGACCAGAATATCCTGAGTTTGATTTTTTTGTGCCTCATATTTTTTCTTTCTTTTTTTTTTTTTTTTTGGTCCAGTCATGGGGCCTGAACTCTGGGCCTGGCCGCTGTCCCTCAGCTCTTCAGCTCAAGACTAGTGCTCTACCACTTGAGCCACAGCGCCACTTCCCGCTTTTTTCTTTTTTGCTTATGTGGTGCTGAGGAATCGAACCCAGGGCCTCATGCATGCAAGGCAAGCGCTCTACCACTGAGCCACCTTCCCAGCCCCGTGTCTCATATTTTTTCTAGCCTTGATAGTAACTAGTAATGGAGCATTTATGTGCTAGTACTGTTAAACTTCCAGTTGTATCTCATCAAATCTTCATAAATATTACTATGAGATAGTATTGTTTTATCTTATAGATAAAATTGAGACAATGTAGCTATTTGCCCAAAGTTTTACACCTAGTAACAGAGTCTAAATGCATGTCCTTGACCTTTTTGAAGTGATTATAGATGTGGGTCATTGCAGTTCTTATAGCTTATTGCTGCACATCTAATGGTAGTTGTGATGCATCAGAAAATGTGTGTGGATGTCTGTTGTGTCTAGGCTGAGTCTTGTAATGGAGGTGGGATCAGAGATGGCAGTATGCACACTTTGCACACTAAATATATGCCAGCATATATTTAGAACTTTTTTTTTTTACCAAGAACTATACTAAAAAAGCATCTGAAGATGTAAACACAATACATTTAATTCTGCAAGCCACATACAGTTTTGTTGTTTATCCATGTTCGTTACTTTGCAGCTCAGTCATAAATTACTGGGGGTTTTTTCCCAGTGAAATTCTTAGTTTAAGAAGATAATTTTGTCTGGCCTCCGGGGCTCATACCTATAATCCTAGCTACTTGGGAGACTGAGATGAATATTATGATTCAAGGTCATCCTTACTGAATCCCCCCACCCCCTACTTTTCAACCAATAGTTGAATACAGTGGTGCTCACCTGTCATCCCAGTTGTATGGGAAGCTGAGATCAGGAGGATTGATCATAGTTATAGGCCAGTCTGGGGGAAAAAATTATGAGATTACATCCCTCTAGAAGAAGCTAGGTTGGGGGCTTACACATGTCACCCCATCTATGACAGGAAGACTGCAATAGGCAACTCTGGGTCTAGGCATGTGCCCTGGTAAGAAATGAGACCCTACCTCAAAATAACCTTTTCAGAGGAGGTGTGGCTCAGCAGTATAGCACCTGCCTAGTAAACATGAGGTTCTTAGTTCAAATCTCAGTACCCCTAAAAGAAAGATAGGCTGTTTCTTTTTCTGGAGTTGGGGATTGAGCCCACAAGCATACATTCTACCACTTGTCTGTACACTGGGTATAGCCCCAAGAAGATAGTTTTAAATCCAAATTATCTAATAGAACTTACAGATTATAATGTAAATGGACATGTCATTAAATGGCCCGTTTTTAATGAATTTTCAATGAATTTCTCACTTTAAATAGGTTCTCAGTATATGAATGTTAGGTAATAATGTTTGTAATCTCTGCTCCTTTTTCTAATGAACATATGACAGAAAATTGTGAGTCAGAAATAATCAGACTACGAGGTAGCATTGGTCATGTATAATCTGGTTTAAATTTAGGCTGATGCTTCATATTTATCTGTCATATAACTATCTCAGACAGGAATGTGGTTGTTCTGTTTCAAAGAATAACATTACAAACTTTCTTTAGCAACATTTCATCAGGTTTGGTATAGAACACAAACACATGTAGGACATACAAATTGCCTTTGTTACCAAAATTTAAAAATGGAAATTAACGAAAAAAGATGAGAAAGGCATGGTTAAGTATTGGGTTGTTGTTGTTTTTTTTTTCCTAAATCTTAGAACTTAACCAGGTTTTAGAAACATCTTTGCAGAATGCCAGTGTTTCAGAATGTTAATAAGTTGTTTTCACTTGTAACGCAGTATTCTTGTTCAGAGTCTGTAAGGTTGTCTTGGTTGATAAAGAGCTGATCTGAGAAGTGGTAGCTTCTGTTTTGTGGCTAACCCACAACTTACCATGTGTTACTCTATAGCTGTCGTCTTCATTTTCTCTGACTGTGAAAATACTGCCTGATATTTTAAGTACTTCTACAACTAGTCATAAGACTGACAACCTTGTAGTGGTTTGCTACAGTCAGTAGCATAAGGAGCTGCTTAATTACAAGTGAGATTGTTTTTTACAGTAAAACTTCAATACTAAGGTATTTTTGTCTGAATACATTTAAAGTAGATTTCCCTGCTCTCAAAAATTATTCCTCCTGCCAGGCACCAGTGGCTCACACCTGTAATCCTACTCAGGAAGCTGAGATCTGAGGATCGAGGTTCAAAGCCAGCCTGGGCAGGAAAGTCTGTGAGACTCTTATCTCCAATAAACCACTAGAAAACCGGAAGTGGCCTGTGGCTCAAGTGGCAGAGAGCTAGCCTTGCACAGAAGAACAGCGCTAAGGCCCAGAGTTCAAGCCCCATGACCGACCAAAAAAAAAAAAAAAAAAACTTCCTTATAAATTGCCTCCTACATTTTCATGTAGAAAAGGCTTTTAGACCAGACATTGGTGGCTCATGCCTGTAATCCTAGCTACTCAGGAGACTGAGATCTGAGGATGGATCTTTGAAGCCAGCCTGGGCAGGAAAATCCAACACTCTTATCTCCAGATAAGCACCAAAATGCTAGAAGTGGAGGTGTGGTTAAACTAATGGAGTGCTGTCCTTGAGCAAAAAATGCTAAGGAACAGGGCCCAGACACTGAGTTCAAGCCTCAGTACTAGCACAAAAAGGAGAGAGGGGAGGTAACTTTAAAAACAAACCAACCAAAACAACAACAACAACAAAAAAAAGCCAGCCCATTTATGAATGTCTAGTGAATGAGCAAATGAATTAATCACTTAGAGAAATAGTATAGGTTCTTACCTAACCTAACTATAATAACTATAACTATAACTAATCCAATCATAACTACATCTTTTCCCCTTCATTATAACTTATGTAGTATTTTCCTTTTTATTTTTTACCAATGTATATTCTAAGGAATGGATTTGATTGTTATAATTAAGTCATTGATGAACAGTCAGCTGCAGATTTGCTTTTGGGAACAGTTTTTCTTTCTGAAAAGACAGTTTCACTACTTTTCTCTGGTTGGTCTCAAACTTCTGGACTCAACATCATTCGATCTCAGCCCCTTGAGTTACTGGTGCTATAAGTTTGCACTATCATACCCAGCCCAGTTTTTGTGTATATATGTGAATGAATCTAGTCCTGGGGCTGGAACTCAAGGCATGGGCACTGTCACTGAGGTTTTTATCCTCAGGGCTAACACTCTTCTACTTGAGCCACAGCTCCACTTCTGGATTTTGGTAGTTAATTGGAGATGAGTCTCACCGACTGTCCTGTCTGGGCTTTGAACCATGATGCTCAGAGCTCAACTAGAATTATAGTCATGAGCTCCCAGCACCCAGCTAGCCTAGTGTCTTATATTAGGAATCTGTTACAAGTATTTCTGTAAGACTAAAACAAAAAGAACTACATATATTCTTGAATGAACAAGATAGTTTGTTGAGAAGGAAATTTTTATATGAGAATATAATTTCCTGCATAGAAAGCATCATGGATGACAATGGGGAATATGGCTGTCATTCATTTGTCCCACACTTTTATAAAGTGTCATTATGTGCTAAATACCATGAACAAAAAAAGGCATGATCTCTTCCCTCATTGATCTAAAGTCTAAAGTGAGAGAAAATTCAGTTTATAGGCTAAGTTCTTTGATAAAGGAAATGGTCAATCTATTACCTGACACAAAGAAAAGGTAGGAAACTTTCCTACCTAGAGAATGAGGCTTCAAATATAAGGAGATAGTTGGGAAGATTTTTTTTTGTCTATTAAATAAAGGGAACTTTTACTTTTTAAAAATTGATTTTTCAGCTGGACTCTGGTGGCTCTCACCTGTAATCCTAGCTACTCAGGAGCTGAGATCTGAGGATTGCTGTTGGAAGCCAGCTTGAGCAGAAAAGTCCATTGAGACTCTGATTTCCAAGTATTCACCCAAAAGTTGGAATTGGTGATGTGGCTCAAGTGGCAGAAGCACCAGCCTTGATAAGAAAGAAACAAGTGAGAATGTGAGAATTCAAGTTCAAGCCACAGTACATTCATACACACACAGTGATTTTCCTTCTTCCCCAGCACCCATGTCCCTCTACACAAAGCATATTGTATCACAATTTGTGGATTTAATGAATAATTCTTTTTTTGGAGACAGTTTCTATGAACAGAAGTCTATCAGTAATCATTTTTTTCCAGTGAGGACATGTCATATGTGTAAAATGTTTACAAGTACAGTGTATTTTGCATGCAAATGACCTGTTTCTCATCTTAGATATTTAATGTTATATTTCCCCTTTCAACCTAAATATATAAGGTTATCAGCAAATACACAAAAAAAGGGTGGATTGGTATGGGAAATCAGCTATTATTTTCTAGGTCCATCTGAATCCTCATAGATTCACTGATTAAAAAGTATTAAAGTATGAATTAAATCCACTTCTGAATTTATAAACAAATTGCCCCAAACTGACAAATTTGAACAAGGTAGCAGATGAGGCTAATTGAAATTGTAAATACTCTAGAATATTAGAAACCTAAAAAGATGAAATAGCTCTCTGACATTTCTTCAATATTATGCTTATACCATAACTGTTAATGAAAATAGGTCATTGTCTAATTTTTATAATCCCTAGAGCCCTCAAACTAAATTTAGCATAGATATTTCTCAAGGAATTATTCTATATAGTTAATAAATTTTACTTTTAAAACCTGAACAAGAGAAAAGTTTGTTAAAAATTTGAGATAACTATCTTATATGTAATTCAGATCACAACACATCTAGGAGCTGTGGATACATTAAAAATTATAAAACTTGAAGGTAATATCCAAAGTGGCTAGGCTCTTATGACAGTATGCTTTGTGAAACTGAAACTGATACTAGCATTTGTAAAACTGGCCATGACACTTGTAAACGTTTACCTAACTTGGTAGGAGACTTTTTGAATGATTTGGGTAGGGGAAAAAAAATCTTTAAGAGGAACACCAGTGGCTCACGCCTGTAATCCTAGCTACTCAAGAGGCTGAGATGTGAGGACTGTGGTTCGAAGCCAGCCTGGGTAGAAAAGTCTGTGAGACTCTTATCTCCATTAAACTACTCAGAAAAAGGTGGAAGTAGTGCTATGGCTCAAGTGGTAGAGTGTTTGCCTTGAGCACAAAACGGCTCAGGGACAGAACCCAGGCCCTCAGTTCAAGCTCCATGACTGGCAAAAGTGTGAGGGGGAGGGGAGTACCTTATTTTGATTGCTTCTATTGATTTTTTTTTTTTTTGAATTTTTGTTTTTTAAGCCTTTGTTTTGGCACATTTAACTCAATAACAGTTCATTTGGATTAGACTCCTTTGAAATTTATTTTGAAGGAGGATAAGCAAATAATTATGTTTAAAAAAGCATATTAACTTGAGGCTAGAAGTTGAAAGAATATTCAGCAGTTGGGAAATTTTCAAGTAACTTTTAACCTTTTAAAAAGCTATAGGCATTTTCCATATTTTGTGTGTGTGTGTGTGTGTGTGTGTTCCAGTCATTTCCTTTTAGTCTTTTTTTTTTTTTTGTAAAATAAAGTATATGGAAAGCCACATAAAACCATAGTGGTAGACTTAAACAGCTTTTTAATTCACATGTCATAAAACATTCATTTACATTTATATGTAGTTTTTGAATGTTCACAGAATTATGTAACTAGTACCACAATTGGCTTTTGTTTGTATGTGGTTTAACTGGTCCCAGACTCTTGGGTTAAAACAATCTTTCTTCCTGGTCCTCATGAGGAGACTAATCTGTTTCCTACAGACTTGCCTACTTTGGATATTACACATATATGAAATACAGATAACTTTTTGATCAGTAACTTTATTCTTGAAACACATCATGCTCATGGAATAGCCTATTTTGAATAAATTACTTTCTTTTACAGTTTAAATGTTTGCTTCTTATGAAACAAAAAATTCAGTAATTGGAAGACTGAATTCAAATTCATAGCTTTACTCAGAAGAATATGACTGTTGGTCCTTACTGGCATTAATGCTTTCATATAAGTTTTCCTGAAATGTTGCTTTAGTGGCCTTTTTTTTTTTCAATCTTTCAAACTCAGACTTGCATGAGTTCACTGAAATGTTTACCTTTGCAGTTAACTTGCTCTGGATTTTATGATTGTACCTTCCTGTTGAATCCAAGGATAAAGGATAATTAAAAGCAAGAGGGAAAAATAGAAGAAAGTATTGCTCATATTGTGGAAGGGTTGCAGTCAGGAGAACAGGATTAGAAAAATATCAGATTTCAAAGATGTTGAATTTGTGGGCAGTAGAATAAAGTTTGGAAGTTGTTTGAGAGAGAATACCTCAAGAAGCAAGGCAAAGATGTTACAGTGTTTTGAAGATACAATGCTATGGTTTAAATTTCTTTCTTAAGTTTGAATTGTAGCCATACATCAATGAAACACAAAAGATGACTCCCTCTCTGACAAGATGTAGTACCCTTCAGCTGTTTTCTATGTATAAGAATTTATTTAGTACTTTATATTTCTAGGGTTTACACTTTGGGCCTTGCATTCTCTAAACAGTGTAGTACAGAAGCTATGTTTCCAGCCCTTATTTAAGAATTTTAAAACCAAATAATATACTCTCTCTTTGAGTTTTTCCAAGATCTTCAGCCTAGACCTATTATAGAATAAGGATAACCTCGCTGCATGTAATCTCAGGGTCTCTTCTGTAAAGGAATCTCCTAAAGGATTAAATTGCTACTATTTCCCAAGGGTTTCTGAGTTAAGAGAATCCTATTCTGGGTGTCATCTGTACTTAGTGTGCTGCCTTGGAAGTCTATCCTTAGCTGAAAAATGGAAGTAATTAAGAAATTGCTTTATTTGATCGATCAAAGGCTTACTTAGATTACAGTTGGTAAATGGAATTTTAGGGACAGAGAGTGCCCCAAGAGTCAGAAACACATGATGTAGCTAGTTAGTGAAGGTCCTATATGGGAATTTGGGATGAGAAGAGTAATTGGTTCTATTTTCTTTAGGTAATTATTTAGCAGGTAAAATCTGTTATCTGGTTTAAATGAATGTTTATTAGAAGTGGACACTTTATACAGTGTATCTATGATTTGTTTTAATAGCAAGAATCTTTTTATAAAAGATTTCTTCTATATAAATCTTCATAGCTTTTATGGACACTTTGTATTTTATGGAAGTATGATTAGGAAACATTGAGTATATTTAGAAAGCCTGAGATAGCAGGAGAACAAGATTAAGCTCTACTGTATTTTAGAGTATTATTTCTCTGTTTACTGATTCTGTCAATGCAATAGATGTTGATATTAGAGAACTCTACTACTATGAAGTTGACATTGAGATTAGATAATAGATTCTGGGCTCTGAGGCATTATGGATTGTTTATATTACTGTCTTAATATATCCTGCATATACTTTACCAGTTTATCCTTCTATCTTTATGAAGTATATTTTTCACTCCTTTGTCAGTTGTCACATTATAAATAACCTTGGAGAATGTAATAGGTGAAAAAAATATGTTCTTTATCTATTAAAACATTCAGATTTATTGTGTTTTTAAGAGTCATTATCTATTTATTATTTCATATATTGCAGAAACTTAAAGATGCTTTCTTTTGGTGTTTTGCTTTTCCTAAGACAAGCTCTTGATATCTAGCCCAGGCTGCTTCAAACTCAAAATCTTCCTGCCTCAGCCTCCCATGACTTGGGATCACAGTTGTACAACCACACAGCTAGCTAGCTCCCTTTCAGGTTATGATCTTTGATTTAAACTGTAAAAGTTGTGTGCATCTGGTTATTTTTTTTGATACTTCTGTACCAAAGTCTTTTTCTTTTTTTGTACTATCACAGCCACCATTAGAAAGTCCTTCTGTATAATAAAGTGATAGAAATATTTTTCTAAGTGTACTAGTATGGTTTTATTATCCGTATTTTAAATTTAAATCTCCTGGGATCTATTTTAAATTACAAGGTAGTCATCCATCCACCACAGAAAGGAAGGAATGGGACAAATCATTTGTCCTAGCACCATTTGTTAAACCTCTTGTACTTGTTGAGTCTCATTATTTGTATTGGCAGAATAAGTGGTACTGGAGTTTGAACTCCAGGCATTCTACCACTTGAACCACATCCTCAGCTCTTTTTGTTTACTTATTTTTCCAAATATGGTCTGGACTGCAATCTTCCTACTTAGGCCTATCATATATGTAAAATGACAAATGGATACCACTATGCCAAGCTTCAGCACCATCTTTAAATGAGGTTTTAATGTCAGGTTTTCGGTTATTAAGAATGTTTTGGTTATTCATATTCTTTTAAAATTTCTTTTACATGTATTTTGAAATAATTTCATCAAGGTATGGGAACCCAAAAGGCCCAATTGGGGCTGGGAATATGGCTTAGTGGTAGAGTGCTTGCATGCATGAGGCCCTGGGTTCAATTCCTCAGTACCACATTTTTTAAAAAAATGTGATATTGTGGCTCAAGTGGTAGAGTGTTAGCCTTTAGCAAAAAGAAGGTCAAGGACAATGCCTGAGTTCAAGACCCAGAACTGGCACAAAAAAAAAAAAAAAAAAAAATTCAAAAGCCCCAATAATGATGAAAAGATACTGACTTTGGAATTGTCTCGCCTGATGTCTTTAATTTTTAAGAGCTTTATTTTGAGAACAAATTTAAAATGTGCAAAAAAGAGTACAAAGAACTGCCGTATTGCCTAAATGACTAGTTATTAACATCTTGCCACATTTGTTTTATAAACTTTACTTTTCTTTCCTCTGTTGCATGTCTGTTCATGCATATTCTCTTGACATAATAGTTTAAGTTTTATTGAACCATTTGGGACTCAATGTCAACATCATGCCTCTTCACCTTTAGAATAAATAAGCAGGACATTCTCTTTAACTATATAGTACAGTCATCAAATTTAGAAAAAATTTAGATAATCCTGTTACCGATATACAACATATAGTCAGACATAGTCAGATTGTGTCAGTTTTTCCAGTTATGTTCCTTATAGAAGTTTTCATTGAAAACATAAATTCATCAGTGAAAGCTTATTTAGTTTCTTATTTTTAATTTGGGCTACTTGTTTGAGTTAGTACTGAGACTTGAACTCAAGGCCTCTTGCCTTTGCTTGGCTTTTTCTCAAGGTTGGCACTGTGCCACTTGATACGTGTCCACATACTTCCTATTTTCTCTTTTGGATAGGAAGTTTTTTCTCATTAATGTTTCTAAATAGTCTATGATTGCCAAAGTAAACCAAGTCAATGAGAAGTAGCTTAGGAGGATGCTTTTAAAGCAACTTAAAAGTAGATTTTCTAGCTTGGATAATAATGCTGGCATAGTTTTGTATTGTTTTCTCATATAAATGACAATTTTGCCAGGTGTATTACTCTTGGAACATACCTCTTTTCCCACAATTATAGGCATTATCTTCTTACTGCCTTTCATGTGATAGTTACAAAAAAGAATGAAGCCGGACTGATTTAGTGGTTTCTCTTTTCTTGGGAGGCATATTTAGTTTGTCTGAATTGTTACATTCATGAGATTATTTTTACTAAATAATGTGTTGGTGTTGGTGAGTCTCTATTTATTTTGTGCTTAATGAGCCCTTTAAATCATCAAATTCACATTTTTCTTCAACTAAATTTCTTTTTTCTTGGGAATTTTAATTTCCATCACTTGATTTTCTTTTTAAAATATGCTAATTAAGATGTTGAATTTGCATTCTTTGAGTCTTAGCTCCACTGTATTCACTTTTGTCTCATGCATACTAAATATTTTCGTTGTTACTCTTTTTATCCCTTGCTGATTGTTACTATAGCGTCTTCAGTCTTGATTGCTTCTCATCTAAAACACTCTGATGCTTTTTTTTTTTTAATCTCCCAAATTTATTTTCTTAGCTTTGGTAGTACTTTCATTTTCTAGTTTCTTATTTATCATGTCTTGTTTCACAAACCAAGTTTTCAGTTTTTTCTTCTATGTAAATGGCTTTTTAGGTTTTCTTCTTTCCCCTAGGGTAAAACAGATTGACATGTTCTCAAGTTTTTTAAAAAGGTTATTATTTTTTACTTCAGAACTTGTGATTCAATTCCCTAAGTTTTGTTTTCTTTTAAGGTGTCAATGTACTGCTTACCCCCAAATAATGGGGCTATATAGTCATTTGTTATAAGGATCTTCCCTTGGAATTTAAGCTGACATGCTGAATTGTATAGATTATCATTTAAACATTTTTTTTAATAGTCAGTTTTTTCAGACATATGGTAAGGACTTGATCTTGTTAGCTTGGTACAAGTAAGAAACTTGGTCTCAATTCCCCCTTCCCCCCCTCATGAAACTTAATAGAATTACACATTTCCTTTTACTTGTATGGCAGATATTCTTTTTTTTGTGGGGGGGAGGTCTGGTCGTGGGGCCTGAACTCTGGGCCTGGGTGCTGTCTTTCAGCTCTTCAGCTCAAGGCTAGCGTTCTACCACTTGAGACACAGCACCACTTCCAGCTTTTTTCTTTTTGCTTATGTGGTGCTGAGGAATCGAACCCAGGGCAAGCGCTCTACCACTGAGCCACCTTCCCAGCCCCTGTATGGCAGATTTTCTTAACTGGAAGACTTTAGCTATGGGATATTATATTCTTTTTTGTAGCTAATGTAACAACAAGCTGTTGATTCTCTGTTGTATTTAGGTTTTGGATTTGATAATCTTTCTTTTGAATGCTTATGTTTTCTGTCAGTTTACATTTTTGTTTGTTTCCTTGAATTTCTGTAATTATAAGCAACTAGTAATAGAACTTTAACAATTAATACAGTGAACTTGAGTTTAAAAACACTTCAGCTGAGGGAAACTGTTGCTTTGATTATAGCTTCTTTTCTTCAAGTATTTTTGCATGTATGTTTATTCTTTCTATATTACTAAATCTTTGTTACATCTGATTTTTCTTGGAGTTGGTTTATTTGGCTTTTTTGTTTGTTTGCTTGCTTGCTTGTTTGCTTTGGGTTTTGTTTCATTTTTGACATGAAATCTCATCATGCAGCTCAGACTAGTTCAGATTTGAAATCTGAACTAGTTTACACCACTGTGCGCTGTATTTATTGATTGTCTGTAGGATGCTCTGTGCTAGGAGAACTGATATGGAAATTCAAAGAAGACTGTCCTAAATAGCTGTCAATCAGGAATAGCTTTTTATAAGGAGGTAGCATTTGTTTATGTATTTACAGAAAGAAAACATCAAAGCACAAGGTATTTTAAGAAAAACCTGTATGTTCCCAGTACAGAATATGGAGGGGGAGGGGGACAGTATAAAGTGAGATGAGGCAAGAGAAAGGGTCTAGGGACCTTACCATGCAGGACCTTCGTGTGAGTCAAGCGGTTCTTTCTCTAAAACAATGGAAAGACATTTAAAAACTTTTAGTACAGAAGTGATAGGATAAAACGTCTATTTCAGTAGCTTTACTTAAGCTACTGAGAAGGGAGAATGCCAGTATGCATGAGAAGAAACACAGTAGAAAGCTTATGTTTTGTAGTAAGAATGATAGTAATTTGGGGACTAGATAGTGACGGGGGGGGGGGGGGGGGGGGGGAAGGGGGGGCGGGAGACCAATTAGAGACTATTTAGAATGTAGAATCCTTGGAGTTTAATAGACTGATAAAGGGGCCAGATAAAGACAGGTATTTGAAGTTCTTGGACAGAGCACCAGTGTCTCAAGCCTCTAGCTACTCAGGAGACTGATATGAGGATTGCAATTCAAAGCCAGCCTGGGTAGGAAAGTCTGTGAGACTCTTATTATATCCACTGACCTACCCAAAAAGCCAGAAGTAGAGCTGTGGCTCAAGTGATAGAGCACTAGCTTTGAACAAAAAAGAAGTCCAGGGACAGGACATAGGCCCTGAGTTCAAGCCCAGACTAGCTCCCAAAAAAAAAAAAAAAAACTGGTCTTGGGTAACCAGATGATGATGGCTCACACTTGTAATCCTAGCTACTCTCTAGGCTGAGATCTGAGGATCTTGGTTTGAAGCCAGCCTGGGCAGGAAAATCCAAGACTTATCTCCAATTAACTACCTAAAAGGCAGAAGTGGAGCTGTTACTCAAATGATAGAGTGCTAGCTTTGAGCAAAAAAAGTTCGAGGACAGGTCTACGCCTTGGATTCAAGCCCCAGAACCAGTACACACACACACACACACACACACACACACACACACACACACACACACACACACACACACACACACACACACACACACACACACACACACACACACACACACACACACACACACACACACACGTTGTCCTTGGTTTCTATTCACTTTGGGGAATGATGTGATTCACTACTAAATGTCAGTATAGGAAACAATATATAGAAAAAGGTGTAGTTACAAGCCTTGAATGATACAATGAAGATTAGCCTACAAAGGAGAAAAGATTGGAAAAACTGAGTGGGAAGAAAATCAGAAATGGCAAGCCAGTGGCAAGTGTCTTTCACAAAGGGACTATGTAGCTGGGCACCAGTGGCTCACGCTTATAATCCTACCTACTCAGGAGGCTGAGATCTGAGGATCGAGGTTCAAAGCCAGCCCCAGCAGGAAAGTCTGTGAGATTCTTATCACTAGAAAACCAGAAGAGGCTGAAGCGGTAGAACACTTGTAGAACACTTGCCTTGAGCTGAAGAGTCCAGGGACAGCACCAAAGCCCAGACAGAGTTCAAACTCCACAACCAGTCAAAAAAAAAAAAAAAAAAGACAGAGACTATGGTATTGAATGGTGTTATGAGCAATCTGTTATAAAGTTGTTAAAATGTTAGAGTAAGTGAATTCTAGGAACTTAATTTGGTGGAATGGCCAGACAATATTTGGACTTACCAACATCTTTTCAAAAAATTTAACTGTAAAGGGAGGAAGAGAAAAAGGTGGGTAGCTACAGTGGAATGAGTCACATGGAAACTTATTTTTAGTGGGTGACATCGGTAACACTTGAGTGTCTTTAAAAGTCACACCAATTATGAGAGGTTGATATAACAGAGAAAATGAGGATAATCGTGTAGGGTTCCTGAAACGATAGGTAAGTTATCTGTCTTTTTTATTTGAAACATAGGGTCCAAAGCTCTGGTAGTAGGATGTCACACTGATAAGACATTTCTGTTCTGTCTGTTCTATTAGAACAGCAATATGTGAGGATAGGATGAGTTCTAAAAAATTCTCTTGAAGTGATACTCAATGATTTTTTTCCCTAATCTGTTATTCATTGTTTTCATTGCTTGAGTTCCCCAACTGTTTTTCATTTCTAGGAATGCACGTCCAGATTATTCAGTGTCATCTCATATTGATGGGTAGTTTCTACAGTCGAGTTTTTCACTTTTGAATTATAGTGAATATCCTTTTATTTTTCTCCGGTCATTTTAATTTTTTATTTAGTCTCATTTGCATTTCAGCTTTGCCAATGATTATAAGTATTCACTATTGTTTTTGGTCCCTGCCCTCTTTTTTTTAGGCCATTTATGTTTGGAAATCCACCACCATCACCACCACCAACCCATCTGAAGAATTATAGAGGCTAGAGAAGAAATTAAAAGCTCATTGTTTGTTTTTTTATTTATTTATTTTCCAGTGGTGGGACTTGAACTCTGTGCCTGGGCGCTGTTCCTCAGCTCTTGAGCTCAAGGCAAGTTCTCTGCCACTTGAGCCACAGTGCCACTTCCAGTTTTCTGGTGGTTTATTGAAGATAAGAATCTCACAGACTTCCTTGTCCAGGCTGGCTTTGAACCACCATCTTCAGATCTCAGCCTCCTGAGTAGCTAGGATTACAGACGTGAGCCATCAGCTCCTGGCTTAAAAGCTCATTTTAAGAACTCTATCATTTGCACATATAGTGGATATAGAGAATTGAGTGCACATCCAGAAACCTAGGTCCTTTTTGAGACTGGTTAACTGGTTTGGAACCATGATTCTGTTTTTCTGCACTTTGTCATTTAATGAAATAGGTTTGGACAGATTGTTTCTGTATTTGGACTCTAATTATACAAAATTTGAAAATATAAATATGTGTAACTTTTTTTTGAGACAAGGTCTTACTGTGTACCCCAGACTAGCCTGAACTCTCTATCCTCCATCCTCTGCGTTCAGGATGCTATGAACCACCACACCTGTCTGTGCATAGTTAGTGCAAAGATCAATAAGTAATTGTAGATTCCAAATGACAGAAAAATCCCAATAGTAGCCCTGTGTATTCTTGCAAATTTGCTTTAATTTTATTGGTTTCTGATTACCATCAATAGCCTTGTGATAGCTGCCTCAGAATGTAAGCTTACCAATTTCTTTGTCATATGCTTTGGCGTTAAAAGTACTTTGCATGGGCCTGTTATCCTTTACAGATGGACTGTAAGCTATACGTGTTTCTTCACTGACCCTAAGCTGTGCTATATATTGCCTAATACTCTGTCATTTAATAGATGTATATTCCAGAAGTCAGCTGACCCTTTGAGGGCAGATACAAAATATTCACCACATTTTCTTAGTATTGATTCTTAGATTGATTCAGTCTTATGAGTCCTTGGTTTTGGAAATTTCAGGTTAACTCATAATACTGTGATAAGACCTAGCACGTATTCAAGTAAATTGAAGACTAGGGGAAAGCTAAAATTTCTCTCCGAAACTAACTTAAACTTTTCATGGGCAAATTAAATCTTTTGAGGCTTACTACTAAGAGCTATACGAGTGGAGCTGTGGCTCAAAGAAGTAGAGCAATAGACTCACATGGTAAAGCCCAGGGACAGCACGCAGTCCCTGAGTTCAAGCCCCATGACTGACCAAAAAAGAAAAACTATATGTCAATTTAATAATTTTTTTCAATTTAATAATTTGATAATCTAATCCTTACTAATTCACTTATTCAAGAGGACTATGTAAATATATTTTTCTAATAAGGTCTTTCCGTATCTATATGTACATAACAAGTAGTCTTAATATTATTTAGAACTGAAGGAGTTAAGATGTATACATCACCTATTTTATCCTCAAATAATTACTTGTTAATTTATATGCATCGCTAGCAAAAAAATGTATTTTTTTAGAAGAGTAAGGTCTCCCCCTGCCCCCTTTTTTTTCTTTTGGTTGGTTGTAGGGTTTGAACTCAGGGCCTGGGCACTGTCCCTGAGCTCTTCAGCTCAAGGCTAGCACTCTACCACTTGAGCCACAGCATCACTTCCAGTTTCCTGGTAGTTAATTGAAGATAAGAGTCTCACAGACTTTCCTGCTCAGGCTGGCTTCCAACCACATTCCTCCTATCTCAGCTGAGTAGGATTGCCGGCATAAGCCACCAGTGCTTAGCTTACGGTCCCTAATTAAGGTGAGGTCACAATCTAGATAAGGCTGTCTATATAGAAATATAGTAATAATGTTCATTTGTGGAGTACCTCATTGCCAGGCTGTGTTTTAGCTATTTCGTAGCCTTCTCTTAAACTTTGTAGCAGCATTCAGTGCTAAGTATTATTAATATGTCCATTGTGAAGAAATTAAGGGATGCTAGGTTAGTAAATACCAAGTGTCTTAAGCTTAACATCTCTCCCATATGCACCTTATCTAAGGGAATTGTAAAGCATGTGATGCCATGCACACATCCTAGCTATTCAGGAGGCTGAGATCTGAGACTCATGATTTGAAGCCAGCCAAGGCAAGCAAGTCTATGAGTCTCTTATCTCAAATTAACCACAGAAAGCCGAAAGTGGAGCTATAGCCCAAATGGTAACGCACTAGCCTTGAGCAAAAATGCTCAAAGGCCAGGCTCTCTGTGCCAAGCCCTGGACCCACACACACAAAAAGAAAAACATGAAGCAACACGTACTTGCCCTTCAATACATGACTTGACCTCACTGTGTCCCAGTTGTTCATTGGTAAAATAAGAATAATAATAGTATCTTTTAGGATTGGTGTGGATTAGAGAAGAACAGTGTTTGACTGGTAGAGATTCCTCCATAAATGTTAGTTGCTAATACCAAGCCAATAAGCACCCTTGACTATCTCTGGTTTAGATGTAGAATTGTAGGCTATAAGGTGAATTTTAAGAGAATCCTATGAATATTTTAAATTTTTCTTAGTTTCCTTTTTTTTCCCCTGCCAAAACTGGGACTTGAACTCAGAGCCTCATTATTTTGCTTGGCTGTTTGCTGATTGGAGATAAGTCTCTTGAATTTGTCTGCCTGGATTGGCTTCAAATCTTGATCTTTAGATCTAGCCTCCTGAGTAGCTAGGATAACAAGCACTGAGCTGCCACCACCTAGCAGTTTCTTTTCCTTTTGTTCCTTAAGTTACCTCGTGACTTAGTGGAAGTAATTTTTGAAGCTCAGTTAACCTTAGACAGGCAACACAGAGATTATGTCCTAAAGTCTCTTGTACTGCCTCCAGGTCCAGGAAACCATTTACAGGTACAACTAAGTCCTTTTTTTGGACCTTTTTCTGAAGCCATGTTCTTCTTTTGATCTTCAGAAAGCTAACAACTACTGTTGCAGTGTTAGACTCAATGGAAGGAGCTAGGGACACATACAAAATAACAAAATTCTCTACTCTCATAGAGTTTGTAACCAATATTCTGAAGTTAGTGCATATTTTTGTTTTTAACCAAATATGTAGGTAGAATTGTTTTGCTGTATTATTCAGTATATGTTGATATAATTAGATTTGTCCAGATCATACACAACTCAGTAGATTTTACCACCTTGGTGTCCATCACGTGTAACACGTTGCTCAGAGTTATATGACCAGAAGTGGAATTGCTGAGCTGTTGCTTACGTGCATCTTCAAGTATATCATGCGACATCTAGGAGTATAGCTCAGTAGTAGAATGTTTGCCTAACATACATGAGGCCCTAGATTCCATCACAGCCCTGATGATAACAATAATAACAACAACATAATAAAACATATCCTGCACAAGGTTTTGATGTGAGGAAAGTCAAAGTCAGTGTCCAGAAAGACACTATGACTGGCTCCTCTCTCTGGCCAAAACAAAATAGTGTATGATATCTATTAAATTGAATATTTGTAATGTGTTAGACATTGTATTAATGTTCATAAGACCTTTGTAAGGTGGAGAGAGAAATTAAAAACATATACTTATTGTAAGTAGTGTGCTGTCTTGTCAGTTTGTCTAGTAAATATGTTTGAGTATTACCTGATTTTTTTTTTTGGTATGGTTACTGTTTTTCATTGAATAATGGAGTCTTTGTTTTTTTCTTTTTCTAAACTTTATTTCTACTCTACAATAATGCCCTAATAACCTAGGGTAAAATTTTGGAAGGTTTGAGCTCAGTGCCTCATACTTGCTCTACCATCAGAGATATGCTCCCAAACTTTTGCTTTATTTTTCAGCAAGGGTCTCAGGCTCCTTTTTTTTGGATGGCTCCGGACCGCTATTCTTAGGCCTCCCATGTAAACAATGATTTAGAGTGAGTCAGAAATTAGAGTTCTGATTTCTATAAATTTCCTAATTGAATGACCTTAGTTAGATTCTTTAATCTTCTTTATGAAGATTAAAGTTCTTTATGAATTGTAGTTGATATTAACATTCACCTCGGAGGGTTGTTTAAATTAAATGAGGTAAAAATGTAAAACAAAGTAATTTAAAATTCTTGCTGAACAAAACATTTTCTGTTAACAAGATGTCATCCTTAACATTGTTTCTATCTCAAATCAAAAACTTACCCCTTTGCACTAATATTTATAAACTGGGTGTCAGGAAAGTAATCTGATAAATACCAAAGGGTGAGTGATAGCTACTCTTTGTTATTTACCTTCCATTAATGGAATGTTAATAGGGGGCAGAAGAGTAGGCAGAATTGTTTTATCCATTCCAACAGTCACAGTCTTCATGTGTATCAATTTGGTTAGGAGAAAAAGGAAAGGGGAAAGGGTTGCTGGAAAAACTAATGTTTTTATTTTCTTCCTAAGGGCTTTTCTTCACTTTTTTCTCTGAGTTTAGGATTAGCAGCATCATGAATCCTGTAGTCTCAGAACTACATACTAATGGACCTAGGTACATTTCCTACATCTTCTCTACCTCCACTTTCTGTTTAGAATTCTATCCTCGGGGCTGGGAAGGTGGCTCAGTGGTAGAGGGCTTGCCTTGCATGCCTGAGGCCCTGGGTTTGATTCCTCAGCACCACATAAGCAGGGGGGAAAAGCCGGAAGTGGTGCTGTGGCTCAAGTGGTAGAATGCTAGCCTAGAGCTGAAGAGCTGAGGGACAGCGCCCAGGCCCAGAGTTCAGGCCCCACGACTGGACCCAACAAAAGAAAAAGAAAAAATTCTATCCTCTTAGATTGCTTTTAGCTTGTCATTCATCTGATTAAGTGGACCCTAAGTGTCTGCATTCCTAAGCTATTGGAGAAGTAAAGGCCAACCTAAACTGACCAACTCTGTGCCTGCCCTGTGTTAGGCATCTTTTAAACCAAGGCTCAACTGTTAAATATTGGAAGAGTAAAATTACTTGTTTCCAGGGTTGCCACCATGATATCTCTTGGTCTTTATGTGTATACTTGGTGGTCAGAGAGAATAATAATGATGTTATTGTCATTAGCATAATATATCAGTAAATTAATTTTGTTATATTTTATATATGAGATTTGTACATATAATTGCTTACAAACTTAAGTTTTAGGGCTAGACAATTTATAGTAATTTAGTCACTGGGTTACTCAAAACCTGAAAAATCGCAATGAAGCAATAAAATTTGGCTTATGCAGATTGATGACCACTGCTAGATCTGCCTTGAGTGGCAGATCAGCTTTCCTTCGCCCTGATGCTCTGGTTCTCTCTGCCTAATGTTCATTCTGAGATGTGCTTGATCCAAGACTCTCCCACCAGTTCTTGTTAATTTCCAGATAAGTTTGTATTTAAAGGTTTTCTTGTATCTCCTTGATTCTTGTAAAAGTTGGAAGTGTATTTTGATGCAAAGATAGCTGTTGACTTTCTTGTTTCTCTTCCTTTACAGACCTAGAGGATCAAGACATAATGGGAGCATTTTTAGACAAGCCAAAGATGGAAAAGCATAATGCCCAGGGGCAGGGTAATGGGTTGCGATATGGGCTAAGCAGCATGCAAGGTTGGCGAGTTGAAATGGAGGATGCACATACCGCTGTAATCGGTTTGCCAAGTGGACTTGAAACATGGTCATTCTTTGCTGTTTATGATGGGCATGCTGGTTCTCAGGTTGCCAAATACTGCTGTGAGCATTTGTTAGATCACATCACCAATAACCAGGATTTTAAAGGGTCTGCAGGAGCACCTTCTGTGGAAAATGTAAAGAATGGAATCAGAACAGGTTTTCTGGAGATTGATGAACACATGAGAGTTATGTCAGAGAAGAAACATGGTGCAGATAGAAGTGGGTCAACAGCTGTGGGTGTCTTAATTTCTCCCCAACACACTTATTTCATTAACTGTGGAGACTCAAGAGGTTTACTTTGTAGAAACAGGAAAGTTCACTTCTTCACACAAGATCACAAACCAAGCAATCCGCTGGAAAAAGAACGAATTCAGAATGCAGGTGGCTCTGTAATGATTCAACGTGTCAATGGCTCTCTAGCTGTATCAAGGGCCCTTGGGGATTTTGATTACAAATGCGTCCATGGAAAAGGTCCTACAGAGCAGCTTGTCTCACCAGAGCCTGAAGTTCATGATATTGAAAGATCTGAAGAAGATGATCAGTTCATTATTCTTGCATGTGATGGTATCTGGGATGTTATGGGAAATGAAGAGCTCTGTGATTTTGTAAGATCCAGACTTGAAGTCACTGATGATCTTGAGAAAGTTTGCAATGAAGTAGTCGACACCTGTTTGTATAAGGTAGCTAGACTTCTTTAAAAATAATGATTATGCCATGTTAATTACTAAGTTAATTACTAATTTAATCATCTTAAAGACTATAGTTCTTAAAAATAAATTTTTCCACAATTACAGAATGGTGAAAATATAGGAACACGTTTTAGAAATATCTAGTTACAAGATACAAGAGTTATAGAAGTCTTTAACCATGACTACTTAAGCTTGTTAATATGGAAGATTATCAAAGGCAAAAAGAGGAGGAAGTTGAGTGCATGTTTTAGAAAAATGGGTGGGGAAGATTTGGCTCAATACTTGTAGATGAAGAGCATTTTGAAGTCTTAGTGTTTTGTACCTATCACATTGATTGTAGCACCAGCAAAGCGATTATTTTGTGAGAAGTAATAGAAATAGCTTTAGACTTGGAGTCAGAAGAACTTTGTAAGACTTCCAGGTAAGTTACCTAAACTCTCTGGAGTATCCGTTTATTTAGTTTAAATTTTTTTTTGCCCTATCTTGTTGGGTTGTTGGGAGGAAAAGGGATCATGTACATAGATAAGCTAGCTGAGCCCCTTTATTTTACAGATGAGGAAGCTGAAGCCAGAGAAGGTTCTGCGGACTTAAGAGTCAAACAGACCTGGGATCAAGGCTTATCTCTTACTTTTGTACTCTTCAGTCTTAAATTGTCTAATCTTTCTCAATTATTAATGGAGATAATAATCTAGTTTATAGGACTTGAGGATTTACAATAATGTGTTATGTATATGTGTCTTAACTTTATACTATATATACATATGTAGAGATATATAGGTGTATACGATATATACATATAGAGGTACAGATATGTATATATATGTATATATATATACATATATATTGAGAGAGGGGGAGAAAAACCTGGACTAGTTTATAATATGCTCAACATGTGCTTTTCCTAGAGAAGTTACAATTGGTGTCTACGGGATTATACAACTTTAGCAGCAGCATTGATTAGATTCATTGTACTTTCTACTATATTCTCCTGTTTTGTCAGTAATGCTCAATTATTGATTTTCTTTGAAGAAGCAGAAATAAAAAAGTCAACACTATTTTTTGTAGTTCTATTTACACACAGCCATCTCAACTTAAAATCTTAACTAAAATCTTGTCCTTATAAATCAGGCTTTTGTAACATCAACACATATTTCTACTTATTAAGAGAATGGATTAACCCTACCATTTATTGTGGTTTTAAGCTTTATATATCAGATCCTAATTGTAAAGAATACAACTATGTAGCACTTGCTGTGTTATATGGAGTGAATATGTGTATATTTATATTAGGTATTGCTTAAACTTAAGTAGGCTATCATTAAATATTTAGAAGTTTATCTTGTGGAATTTTTAATGATTATTATTGTGGATATAACCTGTAATGTCTGTTTTTGTCCCATATGTACATTTTTTAATCATTAAAAGTAACACTTTTTTCTACAAATATAGCTATAATTGGCATAACTTTCAAAGATGCTTAAAGCTTACAGAAGCGTTAAAAAAAAACAACCAAAATGTTTTCTCAATTTTTCCCCCAGGGAAGTCGAGACAACATGAGTGTGATTTTGATCTGTTTTCCAAATGCACCCAAAGTATCGCCAGAAGCTGTGAAGAAGGAGGCAGAGTTGGACAAATACCTGGAATGCAGAGTAGAAGGTGGATCATTTAACAAAAAATAAGTAGCTTTTATTAAAGAAAAACCTTCAACACAAATGTTAGCATTTTAGCTTTATTTTTTAGCTCCCTGCATGCCTTTCACTCCTAGTATTAGTATGGAGGAGTGGAGCGGCGTTATGAAGTAGCTGTTCAGATGTGTGTCTGCAGTCTCATTAGAGACAACCACATTGTATCAGGCTAAACTGTGGGCTCTGTAATTATGATGACCTCACTGGCATGGGTAACTTTTTGCCAGGAAAATCTGATTTATGGTTTGTTTAACTATATCATCTCTATGAAAAGCTGCATATATTAACTTAAAGTCTCTGGAGTTTTTTGTTTATTTATTGATTTTTGATAACTTGAAGGTCACAACTTAGTTATTTACATTGATGTGCCACGGCTTTTAAAACTTGTTTTAGCTGGGCGCTGGTGGCTCACACCTGTAATCCTAGCTACTCAGGAGGCTGAGACCTGAGGATCATAGTTCAGAGCCAGCCCCGGCAGGAGAGTCTGTGAGACTCTTATCTCCAATTAACCACCAGAAAACCGGAAGTGGCGTTGTGGCTCAAGTGGTAGAGCTCTAGCCTTGAGCTGAAGAGCCGAGGCACAGTGTCCAGACCCAGAGTTCAAGCCCCCACGACCAACAAAAACAAACAGACAAACTTGTTTTTAACTCTTCCTCAGCTTTCTACCTGAGTAGAAACCATAATAATTCTCTGTATTACAGATATGTAACTTCTAAATTAGATCAAGAAATAAGTTAGAAACTCCAAGTGTATTTTCTGTACTTAGACAGATTAGTTTGGAACAAACAGAAAAGTGTTTGTATCTCTCCAATGTAATGCCTTCAAATAATTGAACAACTTTAAAAAAAATTTTTTTTGGTGGTAGTGTTTTTTTTCTTTCTGTGCTGAGAATTGAACTCAAACCCTCACACTCTACCATTCTAGTGCTCTACCACTGAACTACTATTCATTCCTATAAATGATCTTTGATATACCTACTATTTGTTTTAAATATTGTCTATCCAGAGAATTTCAGTTTACCATATATACAGTAGCATATAAATTTTGCAGTTCCAACTTTACACTAGTTATATAAAAAATGCATTTGGGACTTCTAATGTCATTAATTTGCATTAAAGACTTCTAGTAGCATGCAAGCATTGACCTATACCCCTATTGCATCCCATTGTGCCTGCATTATTAAAATATGTACCTTAATTCTATTTCCTCCTTTTTTACTTTTTGATATTAATCATAATGACTTTGATACTAGAATCATTTTTTTGAGTACTGTCTACAACTACTGTTTTGTTTCTGTTACCTTCCCCTACTTGACAGTGATACATTTAGTGTGTATTTGTATTATTCAGTATTTCATTCATGTGTACCTCACTATTATCATGGGGCTTGTGAATTTCACATTTTAAAATAATCATTCCAATATCATTTATAAATAATGCAGTAAAATTAAAAATACTTTGCTACAAAGCCACTGACTTAAACTGCTGATTAGTAGAAAACTGAGGAACTGTAAGAATAATATGTATAGGAGTAAGCTGATATTGTTTTGGCACTTTAACTTGGGCACACATTTTCCTGTTGCTTTAAAGAAAGAAATAAACACATTAGTATTTTTATTATGAAATGGGATTCAGTCTTAGAAATGAATTGCTACATTTCTTTTCAATGTGTACTCTTACATTTTTGGTGGAATTATAAAATATTCACTTTATATAATTTTGTTATACTATTTTTTTATATTACTTTCAAGCAAAAATTGCTACCTGGGCAGAGTTTACATAATAGTCTATTTTTGATATGTTGAAATGTTATACTTGTACCATTCAATTGGAGATTGTGTCAAAATTAAAGATGGTATTCTTAGATTTAATGAGACTGCAGCTAGAGAATAAAGAATACATTAATTAAAACTGCTGCTATTTAAAGACACAAAAAGAATGTAATTGTTTGCATTGTGAAAGATGTTGTATGTCTTAAATGAGGAAATACGGCAGCTTCCAAACCAGGCACCAAATACCTTTTCTCTCTTTAAGCACATGCCTTGACTAAATTGCTGTGACCTACTAAACATCATTTTAGTTGCTTCCAATGTTTTTGGCTTCTCTGTTCACCACATAGAGAAGGAAAAAGCTTTTCAGGCTGTCTTCTCTAATGTTGTCTGTGCCCTTCTATATACTTGACTGGAGAGTGAAAAGACTAAGCTCATTATTTAACCAGATTGCTATTAAGCTTGTGGGACTTCTAAGCCAATTTAAGATTATTCTTATGTGTGTATGTTTTTAAAATCTTTGCTACTGACTGCCTGAGCTTTAGAGTTGCTAATTTGGAGAAAATTGGTAGTATCCTTCAAATATGATGGACAAGAGTGGGAAGAAGCAGAATGTGTTTTTGTATATGTGCATGTGAAATGTGGATGATTTTATACATTATATTCTTTATAAAACCACTGAGTCTTTTCACGGTCTAATTAAAATGTGCAAGAGCAATTAAAGGAATATTTCTTAAGGTTCTTTTTTTTTTTTTTTTCTTTTTTAAGAACAGAAGTAAGGCTAGTATAGTATTAATTAATGTTCAGGTAGTTTAAATGGATTGTCCCACAAGGAATAGGATATAGTAAACACTTTTAAAGTCTTTATTTTTTTAAAGATTTTTGGGTTCCTGTACCTTTCTTCACAGTTAAAATATCTTATATTTTAACAAAGATGTAATATACATCAAATATAGATTATTCAAAGTAATGTTAGACCTGAAACCATCATTGGTTGAATTCTTCATCAGTGTTCATTTCTATTGTATCTAGTTATTTATCAAATCATTGTATTGGCTTAGTAGAGACTGTATGTTAAGTGTGTTACAGATTTAGATTGTAAAATTGTGTAGTTTAGGTAAAAAATCAAATCCCTTTATTTTTGTATAGCAGATTTCCAGCATTAGAACCATATGTAGAATATGCTAGATGTTCAAGATTACACAATAAAGGAACTTGGCAAACCAAATCTGAGATCCTTGCTTTTTGTTCAGATTTAAGACTGTTTTTTAAAAAATAAATAAGGCAAAACATAAAAAAGGTGAAATTTGGCCTTTATTCTGGAAGGACAACTAGAGCCATTTAAAGAAATTCTATGTTAAGCATTGTCTGTCTTTTAATTTGTGCCTTTAATGATGAACTGATAGTTAAGGTTGGACCAAAGAATGAAAGATCTTCATACACATTATTATTTTCAAAGGTATTTACAAATTGAGGATTAGAATGATAACTTCTTGCCCAATGAAGGAGGAAAGTACCATTTCTTAGTATAAACCTTGAAAAACAAAAACTGAACAAAACTTGATTATATAATTTGCAAGTACTTTGACTTCAATTTGTATGTAGACTATGTGTGCTAAAATTCCAAGTATAGACTTATATTTTCAAGTTCTATGGTACGAGTAACAATAGTAAGCATATCATATCACTATATTTAATAACTGAATGTTTTAAAATTAACTATTTTAAATGTACTTGTATGGTTTATCAAATCTTGCTTAAAGTTCTTGCCTTGAAATTTACACCTTTCCCCTTCAAGCCTTTGCTCAGGAAATGGTACTGTGTATCTAAATATTGCTTAAGGATATTATAGAGAATTTGAGATAGAGTGATTTCAAGTATGTAACCTAATTTGTACATACTACTTAAGTATCATTTTGCAAATATAAATTACATATATGTAAAAATGATTTGGGTTAGTATACAATTAATTCCTCTACATTAAAAGATTGGCTTAAGTCCTGAATTTTTTTATCTGTGCAATGTATTTTACAGGACAAAATTCAGGAAATGTGTCCAGTCTAAAGAGAGGAGTTGATCTTAAAAGTAACTAGTAGACATCTTAAGAGAGGCTATATTCATTTTGTGTGTGTGTGTGTGTGTGTGTGTGTGTGTGTGTGTGTGTGCGCGTGTGCGTGTGTGTGTGTGTGTGTGTGTGTGTGTGTCTCCCTGATTATGTAACTTATAGATTTAGTATGAATTTCTTCCCTTTCCACATTTTTTTCTAGATTGTTTTAATTCCTTGAAGTTAACCTTTTGTATCTTTTTCTACATCCTTTTTGCCTTAAATTTTCAAAGGTTGA
The DNA here is from genome assembly GCF_019054845.1 of Dipodomys spectabilis. Classification (NCBI taxonomy): domain Eukaryota; kingdom Metazoa; phylum Chordata; class Mammalia; order Rodentia; family Heteromyidae; genus Dipodomys; species Dipodomys spectabilis. Next base: position 5,003,713 of record NW_024870750.1, read on the forward strand.
TCTGATTTTTTATGATACCAATTTAGAACATTTTAGTAGTAAATGCCATCTTTAAAAACTTAAGTTATCTTTGTTTCATTTTTTTAATTAAATTTGGATAACACTTACAAAAAAAGTACTTCTGATTCCCAGAAATCATAAAGAAGCAGGGGGAAGGCGTTCCCGACTTAGTCCACGTGATGCGCACGTTAGCAAGTGAGAACATCCCCAGCCTCCCTCCAGGGGGTGAATTGGCAAGCAAGTAAGTTCTATTCTGTACTCTTGGATTTGATGATAGTAAATGAAAATGTTACGTGTCCAATGATAAAGTTTCTAAAAAGGTGCATTAATCTGGGCTTTCAAAATATTTAGTCTGTGATATCAGTAATTTTTTAACCATATTGTACTAAATGTTAATAATAGTAGCATAATCTCTCAATAATTAATACCTGAAAACTTCTATGGGCTGTGTTTCTACATGTCTAACCTTCCCAGTGATTTTGGTTGTTGATTACTGGTTAGTTGGCTTTGGGTATAGGGAAAGGTAGGAAGATACATTTCTTATCTTTTTTCCTTTCACTAAAGTTCATAGAACTGGAACAATTTGTGGCATATATTATATCTGTACTTAATATAAATTGGAGTATTTGAGCAGTTTTCTAATTCAATACTTACCCCAACTACCTAAATAATTGACCTTCAAAATACATTGCTGCTGGGCACTGGTGGCTCACACCTGTAATCTTCGCCACTCAAAAGGCTGAGATCTGAGGATCATGATTCAACGTCTAGCCAGTTTGACTCATGAGACTCTTATCTCCCATTAACCACCAAAACACTGGAAGTGGAATCGTGGCTTAAGTGGTAGAGCACCAGTAAAACAGGAACAGCACTCAGGTCACCTGCACAAAAAAATGAAAATTGCATTGCTTACTCATTTCCCTTATTCTCTATTGTAGTCATATTCTTTGTAATCATTTCAGTAAGAATCATTGTTAAAGTTCCATTTGAAGCTTCTTTGGTAACTACTTCTACATGACCATCTATGCTATGATTGTCTACACTTTGTTTAAATCTACGTTGAAAGTAGGGAAAGTTCTATAGACTTATCTAGCCATGTTGAGAGGATTGAACCCAAAGGGTACTGCTTTTGCTTGACAAAAGCTCTACCATGGAGGATGAAAGTACTGACCTTTTATTTTGTGAGTCAGAGTTTGACTATGTAACACAAGCTGGCCCCAGACACTTGATCTTCAATCTCACCCTAACCTGCCCAATGTTAGGATTACAGGAGTGTGCCACCCAACTAGATTTAGTTAATTCCACCTGACACCAGTGGCTCATGCCTATAATCCTAACTTCTTACAAGACTGAGTTCTGAGGATTGAGGTTCAAAGCCGGTCTGATCAAAACAGTTCCCAAAGCAGAACTATGGCTTAAATAGTAGACTATGAACTTAGAGTGAAAAAGCTAAGAAACAGTACCCACACCTCGAGTCCAAGCCCCAAAACCAACAGCAAGAATAAAACAGTAAAAAGTTAACTCCTAGCCTTGTCATGGGAATACTTAAATTTTCAGTTTTCAATAGAGATTTATAAAGAAAAGTAGGGATAGGATTGGGTATGGCTAAAATGAGATATTGCTTAGATATTGATTTCAATCATCTATACCAGCAGGCAAGGACAGAAGTAGGGAAGAAAACAATAATAAAAATATGAATTACTACAACAAATGTGAACTTTCTATTTTAAAACTGTGACACAGCATTTAACTAACATGTCTTTTTTTTTTTAACTAGTATGTCTTAAGATTTTTATGGCCATTGGTGACTCAGTCTTTTAAGCTAATTCAAATAAAAGTATATAGGCTATTGTTTTGCTTTATTTTTAACCATGACTTTCAGTTTTACTGATTTGTGATGAAGTGTAACATTTACATATAGTTAACATTAGTGCATATGTATCTTTAGAGTGAATGAAAGTCACGTATTGCCAGCCAGAAATAGAGGAACTGAATGATGCTTAATTATGAGACCATTTTTGAAATTTTTAGTTATTAAGCAATGCTGTGCTTTCTGAGAAATTAATTTTCTGCATTTTTTAAAATTTAGGCGGAATGTAATTGAAGCCGTTTACAATAGATTGAATCCTTACAAAAATGATGACACTGTGAGTAGCATTTTAGTTCCCTCTGCTTTCCCCTTCCCTCTATTTTCGTATGCATATCCTTTCTCTGTTACCGCAGAGCTGCTCACTCTTCCCATTCTCTTCCACACACCTCTGATTGCCCCGATCCCTGTCTACACCACAGTCCAAGTGACTGAACACAGTCATGGTGAGTGATGACGTTTTTGTGGGGTCCTTGTAAGCTAGGGCCAGCTTCAGAGGGCCTGCCCCACCAAATATATTTCTTTTAGTTGAGAAGATCTCTACTCCGAATCTTGAATTATTCTGAATTTTGTAGGGAGCTACAACAGAACTTCACAATCTATAAATAGTTTCTATGGTTGGAAATATCTATGCCAAGAATCCTGAAGTAAGATGGGCACTGGTGGCTCACACCTGTAATCGTAGCTACTCAGGAGGCTGAGATCTGAGGATTGTGGTTTGAAGCCAGTCCAGGCAGGAAAGTCTGTGAGGTTCTTATTTCCAGTTTATCACAGGAAAAACCAGAAGTGGATCTGTGGCTGAAGTGGTAGAGTGCCAGCCTTTGAGCAAAAGAAGCTTAAGGATAGTGCCCAGGCCCTGAGTTCCAGTCCCAGGACCACACCCCCACCCCCCAAAAAAGAGAATTCTTCTTCTATAAATGTTATAATATCATATTAACTTTTCTCCTACAGTTCTGTTGTAGTATGATGTTTATAGAAATGTGATCATTTTAAATAATGTAGGAAGAGCTCGGAAACATCTTACATAGTGCATTATAAAACTTGCTAAAACCTCATATGGTTTGAGCTCTTAATCTTTTATGATCCACTTAAAAGTTTATAAAAAATGTTCTAAAAAGATTATGTTTTTCCAACATTCACAAAAATTACAAACAAAAAGTACTGATATTTCATATGCTAGCATATGTAATTTCATACTTTAAAAAATGTTTGTAAAAAATCACCTTTTACAAAACCTTATCTGAACCATAGTATATTTAAGCACCTCTAAGTTTTAGTTTCTTGTTCTTTGTTTTTTTTTTTTTCCTTTTATAAAGGACTCTACATCAACTGATGATATGTGGTAAAACTGCTCATCTAGCCATGGAATTTACCATCACCTCCAAAGGAGAGTACAGCCCAACTTGGTTGAACCTTTTAACATCCATCCTCAACATTAAGGAAGGAAATATGACATGACGTTGGGTGAGCGTGATTACACCAGAGACCTTCAGCAGTACAACAGCTAGCCCAGAACTGATTTGTTTTGTTTCGTTTTGGTTTTTTTTTTGTAAATTTGAAACTTACAGAAACGTGATTTCAAACCATAATTCATGTTGTAAATCAGACTCCAGCAATTTTTGTTGTATGATTGTTTTGTAAAGTGTAATTGTCCTTGTACAAAATGCTCATATTTAATTATGAACTGCTTTTAAAAAATCACTATCAATGATACAAGAAATGTTTGGCTTGTTATGTGATGCAACAGATATATAGCCCTTTTGAGTCTTGTTGTGTTCGGACTTGGGATTGGAACAGGGAGAGCAGCAACCATATCACTAGACACTCAAATGTGTACATGATTATGGAGAATAACTTCAAAACTTCACAAAGCCGAACATCCAAGGAGTTATGGAAACTGTCTTAATGTTCTTGGCATTGTTGATGAAGCCCTTCCCTTCATTTAACTGTCTTTCAGGATATTCTCTCCTTGTTGCCATGAGTATTGCAGGTAATACAATATATTCATAACAATATCAATCTTGGGGCTAAAATGCCTTTGATTTTTTTTTTGGACCTCTTTTACAAGTCCTTACATTTAATTCCTAATTGAAGAGCAGCAGCTTCCTACGTATAGTAGGAGACTGCCACATTTTTTTTTTTTAATCTTTTTTGCTATCATGATTGGCCGGGCCTGCTGCTGTTCCTGGTAAGATATTCTGAATTCATTTTATCAATAAAGCTTGATTTAACAAACAAGGAATTTAATCATGTATGTGTAATTCCTCTCTCACCCCGGCCTTTCACCACACAATGCTATTGTAAAGGAGATGCTTCTCATAGGGAAAGGTATTAGTCTCTTAATTGGGCAATACTGATACTCTAGGCCAAGATGGAACTGTTCCTTTCCATTAGAAAGTTTTAAGTCTTTGTTGTTCTTCAATCTTTTTCAAGTAGGTTTATTTCAGACTGCTTACTTTTCATTAAGACGTGCATCAGCTTGAATTTACCTACTGTTTAATTAAACTAATTGTCAAAGTTTGACAATCTAACATTCTATGGTAGGTATGTGTGTGTTTGTATGTGTTTGCCTGTGACTTTTAATTGGCCCATGTCTTTAGACTCTTAAGTGGTTAAGATGTATTTGTGATTTGAAATATAGCATGTTGATAATATTTAGCTGTTGGCCTTTTAAAATAAATTTCAAAGTTTTAGAAACTGTAGATATAAAAATACCTAATTTAATTTAGGTTTAAATTCCTCTAAGCATGTGAAAGTAAGTTTTACAGTCTGTCACATCGAAAAGACTACTGTTCTGTGTCCTTCTGTATTTTTGTCTCTTTAGTTGATTATTGTATTTATCACTATGTAATGAATCAGTAGGCAGATTCCCCCACGAGAAAACTATTAAAATGTAAGATTAAAATACAATATTAAATACAAATCAAAACTTTGTGTATAAAGCTAGTATAGTTCATTTTGTTATATTTGTTTTTTTCCTAATTTGGAAATACACATATTTGTATATATAGCCTTAAAACTAATGTAAAGTTAGGGGAATAGTAGGAAAAGTAATGTTAAATGTCTCAGATTTAAGTAGTTACATACCAGCAAATTCTTTCATTATCCCTCTTATTTGTGAGGTGATTAAATGTAACTTAATTGTATTTTATTTATATTTTAATCCAGCATGAATAAAAACAGAAATACTATTTATATTTAGAAATTTATAACAGTTGGAATTACAAAACCAATTCCATACTTTAACTTATAATAAATGCTTAATGTCTAAATCTGTGGTAGAGTGCGAAGTATGGTAATGTTCTAAGTTATGGCTTTGCAAACATCTAAAAGTGCATTTAATTTCTAACAGTGCTTCCAGTAAAGGTTAATTACTAGACATACTAGTACTGAAAGATAAATCCCTATTAGAACAAGCTGGTTCTTTTTTTGTTTTTTTTCAACAACCTGAAGTTTTTAGTTTCTAGTTTGAAAACCTTGAATTTCTAGTTTTTGAAATGTAGAAGTTAAATCATAAGTAAAACATGAGATAAGTTGTATTTCAAACCATAACAGCATATTTAGAACCTTTTTTAATTTGAGTGTTTTTGAACAATGAAGGAGAAATTTAAATGTTCCTTTGGAAAAATTCAGCTGAAAGTGAGAGAAAGTTGCTGGTGTGTGAGCCAAGAAGACTGAAGTCTCTTCACATGAACCAGCACTCTGCCATACTAGGCATAGTGCTGCCTAGGAACTGCACTGTTAGCCCAGCAGAGTGCAGCGTTCCCAGCTGGGGAGGTAGTCAGGGTGGACAGCCCCCCTGTGGTCACCTGCCACATGTGGTCACCTGCCGCTTTCACCTGTGCACCTCCTTTGTGTGCACTTCATTTTGTATGTGTGTTCAAAATCCTTGACCTTCTCACTCTTTTTTTTTATGCTATTAACATCTCAGGGCAAATGCCTCAAAATCTTTTGTGTGTGTTCTTTTATCTTTTTGGAGGGAAAAAGTTCTGTGTGGTGATACTCAAAGTATAGATTCGTGTTAATAGGAAGCTCAGTTTTGTATAGCAGGCTCTTACTACCTTAACATCAAGACATCTCATATTTATCTCTGTTTTAAGAAGATATGGTCTCCAAATTTTAAATTTGGGGGGAATATACTTTTACAGCTAACAGAAGCAGTCAAAAAGTGGTACTCATCTTTCGAACTAGCCTCAAACTTGTTTTTAGTTACAACACACTAATTGGCCTCTAGAGAATTATAAAGCTGCTTGGCTACTTAATTTTTAGAACAGTTTATGGGGAAAAGGCTGGGCATGGAGACCTGCATGACCCATACTTTGGAGAAATGAAAGCAGGAGTATCTCAAGTCTGAGGCAGGCTTGAGCTACATAGTGAGACCCTGTCTCAAAAAGATCAAATTACATCAGTTACATAATTCAAATAACCTGAATTATTGTGTTGCTTTTTAATGTTTGATCACACATTAGTCTGGCTAATTAGCTTTCCAAAAAGTATGTTGAGTATTGTCTATGAAACACTGTCTAGGTTAGCTACCATGGGACTATACAGAAATGAAATAGGTCCTTACCTCAGGGAGTTTACATTTGAATCAAACTTAAAGTCTAGTTTATCTTAGTATTATAACTGAATCCATGTCTACAGCCAGCTGACTTTCCTAAAGAGCACATTGATACTTTGCTTATTTATCTGAAAATTCTTTTTTTTTTCTTCCCCGGAGTTCAAAATCTCATTCAAAAGAAAATTTTGCTTAGTCTAAAAGTAAAATTGGACTGATGAGGCATCTGTTCAGAATTTCTGATTGTCTAACAAATGGCCTTCATTTTTCCTGCTGACAGCAGCAAATCAGAGAACTGATGGATTTCTTGTAATTCTCTTACCTTTGGTAATACTGGTGGGTTTAGAATATTATACATGCATGCATGCATATGTGTGTATATGTATACACACATATGTATCTATACATACATATACACATATGTGTATATATATTAATCTTATTTATAACTTTTCATTATAATACAGTGCTGGTGTTAATAACAGTTTTGCCAAATGTGAAAATGTGTTTGAATATTTTAAAAAATTTCACTGCCCATCTTTACTGAACAAATTCACATGAAAACTCAGCATGTAATTTCTAAAAACTGATGAAATCAGGTACTACTTTTCTTGATCTTAATTTTTGAATACATGGTATACTTTCTATTCAAACTTTACTGCTTTTACAGTATTATATTAGATTTTGGTATTAGAAAATGTTTGTAAATATTTTATTTTGTAAATGTTTCTCATTTGAGGTTTTTCTTTGAAGGGACCTGCAAAAATTGCATATACTTTTACTTACAGATTTTGCAAGTGAGATAACCATTTTTAAATCAAGTGACAATTGACTCCATTAATTTTTCTTTATAGTTTATAGTTTAAAATTTTAGGAGCTTCATTTTACTTTTTATCCTTCAGTAATGTGCCACATGTTTTGTTTATTTGTTTTAAATTATATATACTTAAGGATATGCTTGAAATATTGAAGAACACATTTTCTAAATATATAATACTGAATTGTTTTATTGGCCAAAATACTGAATTAAGTGTGTGTATGAATGGTGGTCAGAATGCTCAGCAGAAATAGAGGCATTAGCTCCTCTTTGTTGTCAAATGAGCATTTCCCACTTAATTTCACCTTAGCACAGATTGTTTCCCTCTTACCTGTTTTATAGATTAAGCTAGTGGCCTCTGTTCTCACAGTTCCTATTTATATTTGCACAGGTAGGAGTGTCACTTAGGAAAATTAGATTGTGTTGACCTTGCAGTTGACTTAGGCTTTCATGACATGGGGGTAGGGATTAAATTGATAAGAGAGAGATACACTTTTCTTTCCTGCATGCAATATCCCCGTTTCCTGTATTTCCTCTTGATGTTCTCTCTCCTTTCAAATTGAAATGGGCCAGTTTCATTCTCTTAAGCAAGAAAATAATGTATTATTACCTCATCAAGGCCAATTAATATTTTGTTAAACTGGGCTGAAAAAGTGAAAATACTGGGTATGGAGTGGTGAAAAGAGCCAAAAAGATTACTGGGTTCTTTTGAAAAACAGCAAAACAAAACTGTTGTGGCTCATAAGTCTTTGCCTCTCAACTAAACCTAGTTTTTCAAGGAATATGAGAAAAGTTACTGATGCTTCAACATAGAAGCAACTGAGAAAAACAGCTCTGTTCATTCAGCACAGAGCATAGCTCTTCAGTTCTTCCCTTTGCTCCAAAACTCGTTTCCTACTAATGACATTCTAATTAAACTGTTTTAAGCATTTGATGCTTTATCCTTTCCTTTTACCTAGCCCTTAGCTAATGAAAGATTAGTGATATGTACATTTGTGTAGTACTATCTGAAGTAGGCTAGATTTGTGTGAGAGATTGGGTAGCTACAGTACAAAATTAGTGATTTCCTAATTTGGTACAGTGGCTGGCACAAATTGAGCAGAGGTTCTTAATCATCCGGGGGTCAGGGGCCCTTGGAGAATGATGAATCCTAGAGACTCCTGGGAAAATACATATAATGTACAGAATGCCATAAAGTTTACAGTATTGCAGGGCTCATTGGCCTTCTAGTTAAGACCTACCATTTCAATGGAAGATTTCATCCTTTTCTCCTGCAGAGCCCAGGGCATACAATGAATCTACCTTAAGGTATTCCTTTTAAAAGAGAAAGGTTGATTGCGGCCTGGCCAGAACCTGGTATTAAAATACTTTTTTTCTTTTTCTTTTTTTTTTAAGGAAAAGTGATAGTCTGAGGGAAAAAGTTTCATGCAGATGATAAAGTATTGCATTTAGACCCAGTTTTGTGAGATGATGTCTTTTTCTAAGATTTACCTCTCTTGGAATGTAATAGAAAAGTGGTAAAGTGGAAATTGAGACCCTCAGATACAATATGTTAACCAATAGCTGTCAGATCTCACTCAGGTTTTTTAAGATTTGAGCTTCCTGATGATATTAGAGTTCATTAAATGTTTAACTTCAGATATTATGGATTTGAGTATTTAATACAGAATGTTAAATAGGATCTTATGGACAGCCACCAATGTATATCTCCAGAAGTATGATTGCAATGAAAGAACTTGGTAGATTTGTTACCCAAATTGGGCATTCAATTAGAATTTATTTAATTTCTACTTTGGGAACTTGAAACATAGAAACTATTGTCTTACCTGTCTCTTCTTTAAATTATTCAAAAGCATGTCTGCAGGAAAATAGCTTATTTCCATGATAATATCCCAATATTCATTGGTTTCATAATTTAATTGTTTCACTTAATTTATATAAATGGTTTAGAGTGGGAAGACATGTACATGTAAAAAGCAAGTTGCATTATATATATATATTCATTTTTGATCTACAAATGTAAGACTAATACAACTGCAGAAATATTTTTCTTAAATGACATGTAACAAAATCCTCCACAGTTAACTCATCCACTATGGAGTTATGTGATCCAAACTTTTTTAAAAATCCCATAAATGTATATTTTGTATTATGTACCATTTCCTGGTCCAAAGAAAATATGTGAATTCAGTTCTAATTTTAAGAATGTACTTTTGTTTTCAAGTCTTTTGGAAAGTTGCATTCAGCCTGTGAATGGCTGCAGATTGTAACATGAGATGAAAAGTAGAAATAATTCTAGTTTGCAAAACTGGTGCCACTAAATAAACAGGCAATTGCATAATGTGTGTGTATTTATTACCAAAAGCATTTTTGTTGTACTGAGAAACCTGGACAATTTGAAATTAGTGAAATTCATTGGGGGAAGGCAGTACTGGGACTTGAACCACATACTCAAGAGGCTTTTTTGCTCACAACTAGCACTTTAACACTTGAGCTTTGCTTCCAGCCTGGTTTTTGCTAATTAATTGGAGATGGAGTCCTGAGGAATTTCCTGCCTAGGCTGGCTTCCAGCCTTGATTCTCAGATCTCAGCCCCCTAGCAGCTAGGATTACAGACAGGCATGAGTCACCAGCATCCAAGCTGAGAATTCTCTTAGCTGAGGTAGGTAACTGTTGACAAAGTAAATGATACTTAGAATTTGAACTAGACTTGTATTAGTTTTAGGAAGATTATAGATCACCAGAAAATTGGGTTATCGTAATGAAAACATTCCAGAAGTAAACCAGAAAACTTTCCTCTTGGGCAAAACATACTCAACCATGCCTGACTTCTAGTAAAATATCTTGTCTCTTAGTCCTTGAGATTGGGAAAGGAATTCTCATTTAGTATCTAGGGTATAATACCTGCTTTCAATAATACTTGAGTACATTGTGACATGATACAGAGGGAAATGTTTATTTCTGCTGCTTCTGATAACTGGTTTTGTCACACCTGTCCTGTGTTTACCCTTGTGTGAAAGTAACTACCAGGTTTGAGTAGTCTTAGCTCCTATAGTTAGAGACTAAACTGATGATAAAAGTAATATTCTATAATCTTCAAGAACTCATTATAAAAATGTATAATGAGCTGGGCACTGGTAGTTCACGCCTGTAATCTTAGCTACTCAGGAGGCTGAGATTTGAGGATCGCAGTTCAAAACCAGCCTGGCCATGAGACTCCTTACCTCCAATAATGCACTCAGAAAATTGGAAGTGGTGCTGTGACTCAAGTGGTAGAGGGCTAGCCTTGAGCTGAATTGCTGAGGGACAGTGCCCAGGCCTAGAGTTCAAACCCCATGATCGACAAAAAAGTATAATGAAAGCTGGCCACCGTGGCTGATACCTGTAATCCTAGCTACTCAGGAGACAGATCTGAGGATCACAATTCAAAGTCAGTCCAGGCATAAAATTCCCCGTGAGATTTCAATTAACCTCACAAAAACTGGATGGTGGCACTGAGGCTCAAAGTGGTAGAGCGCTAGCCCTTGAGCAAAAGAGCTCAAGAACAGCACCCAAGCCCTGAGTTCATGCCCCACAGCCAGCTCCCTTCCCCGCAAAAATATATATGAAAGTAATAATCAGGCATCATAGCCAAAGAGAGCACATCTTTCAGAAAAGTAGAAGCAAATAAATACGTTTGACATGTGTAACGTATCACTTGTCAAAATGTATCGTGGAATTTGGTTTTTGCTTGTTTGGGTGGTTTGGAGAGTTCTTTTTGAATATTGAAGCTCTTTTTTAATGTGTTTTGGCATTGAAAAACTAGTATTACTCTTTTTCCTTACTATCCCTTAATAGCTCAGATTGAACTTCCCATCAAATCATAAAATAGTGTTTCATGTTAATATTTGTATTGTTGCCTAAATAGTGAATAGTCCCAGTGTGTCATTGTCTGTTGTAATTTAGACACAGACATGTGTCTTCCAGACCAGAGCATCTGCTTTACAGCTTTATAGTGATACCCAAAAGTTTTTATAGAAATTAATTTGAACCATGAACTTTTTAATTTGCTCTACAAAAAATTGGCAGCTTTAGCTGGGCACTTGTTGTTCACGCCTGTCTATAACCTAGCTCCTCAGGAGGCTGAGCTCTGAAGATTGTGGTTTGAAGCCAGCCCTGGCAGGAAAGTCTGTGAGACTTATCTCACAGACTTATTTATTTGTGGAAAGGGAGCTTTGGCTCAAGTGGTAGAGCACCAGCCTTGAGCAAAAAAGCTCAAGGACAGTGCCCAGAAGACCCTGAGTTTTAAGCCCTAGGACTGGCACAAAAGAAAGGAAGAAGGAAAGAAAGGAATGAAAGAAAAGGAAGAAAAAAAAGTTTTCTTTGTAAATTTTCAGAAATGAGTTCTTCACTAATCAGATTGAAAGTATTTGGTGCTGCTCATGCTTTTCAGTGTGTCTCTTTAGATCTAAAGAAAACCTATCTATAGACAGATGAACAAATTTGCAAATCTGAGGTTTAATAATATGCAATAGCAAATTTATGTGAACACTAGAATTAGGTCAACCTGCTACTTTGTCACTTGAGAAATACTATTCCAGCAGGGACCAGGAAAGGAACATAGCCTAAACTTAATGTGTGCAGCAGGTATAAGGAATGAAGATAAAATGGAATCGTTTTAAGAACTTATTTTGGATTGCACAATTAAGATGAAAGTAGTGGTTTTGTTTTTTGAGGTGCTAGGTTTGAACCAGGGTCATGAGCTTGCCAGACAAGTACTTTTAGCATGTAAGTCACGTCTAGTCATGGAAAATACTTTTCTGATAGCATGTAAGTGTATACCTAGCCAACACAACCTATGACAAGGGAGTCTATGAGAATCATTTCTTTGTTTTGTCTTTCTGGCAGTTACAGGGATTGAACTCTGTCCTTTGCCATTTCCTTTTAGTTTGTTTTTCCACGTAGGCGCTCATGCTAATTTAGCCCAGACCAGCCAAATCAAGATCCTTTTTTCTCTTCCTTATAGCTGGGATTACAGGTGTACACTTCTGTGGTCAGCAAAAGCATTGATATGGAAGTGAAGTCTTTGCTAAAGTTGACTGAGGGCTTCCAACTTTTTTCCAAGTTTCTGCTAGACAATGGATGACTCTTGGCAGAGAAGTCATGCATGTACCTTACATTAATGTACTGAAACCTTTCCAGGGATTTATTTTCTAATTCTCAGTAGAGAAATATTGAGTGTATTCTGATTCTATCTAATAAAATATTTTTGTAAAGATTCAGCTTATCAGAAAAAGAACACTGTTCTCAATTATTTTAGCTGCTGAACATTTTTAACTTGTTACATTGATGGAACTAGTTTTTGTTATTATTTTTGGTGCCAGTACTGAGTTTGAACTCAGGCCTGGGCACTATTCCTTAGCCTTTTTGCTCAAGGCTGGCACTCTACTAGGAAGCAACGTTTTAATCTTGACAGGCAAAGCAAGTAATCATTGATGTAAAATCAGGTTTTTTATCTGCCCTTCTTGCTATGTGTCATCATACTGGCATCCTGATGTATCTCTCTCCTCCATAAAATAGAAGCAGTCAGCACTTGCAGGTAGTGAAGCTGTGTTTGAGCATAATTTGCAGAAAGGAAATCTGTTTCATGTTCTTCCTTGATATTTAGTAGTTATTTAGTTACCTTGTGCCAAATCTAGGGCTTGAACTTGGGGCCTGTGTACTATCCCTGAGCTTTTGTACTGAAAGCTAGTTCTACCTCTGAAGCCACTGCTCCACTTTTTGGTCATTAATTGAAGATAAGAGTCTCACAAGGACTTTCCTGCCTGGGCTGGCTTTTGAACTGCAGTCCTCGGATCTCAGTCTCCTGAGTAGCTGAGATTACAGATGTGACCTACTGGCACTTGTTTTGTCGGTCATGGGGCCTGAACTCTGGGGCCTGGGCACTGTCCCTCAGCTCTTCAGCTAAAGGCTAGCGCTCTACCACTTGAGCCACAGCACCAACTTCTGGCTTTTTCTGCTTATGTGGTGCTGAGGAATCGAACCCAGGGCCTCATGCATGCAAGGCAAGCACTCTACTACTGAGCCACCTTCCTAGCCCTGTTGGTTTTTATTTTTTATGCCTGAAATGCTTGCTTTGCCCTTAACCCTTTTGGTTTTGCCTTAAGTATACAGGTTCCCAGAATACATTCTGTTTTGGACTTCTATAAGTACCTTTTGCTTTGAGTCTGAAGTTCTGTCTCATAAAGTTTTCTTCGCCATGTGTTCTATGCTGCTGTTAGTAACATGTAGGCAGGAATATTGGATGACAGTATGTTTTTTAAGTCTGTTGACGTATATAAACACATATAAGTAAGTGTGTGCAAATATACATGTACCTTCTACAGAATTAGCTCTACAGTGAACCGGTGGCACCGTGGTACAATGGTACAGTGGTACTGGTTCACCTTGTCCTTCTGAGACTTTGCCTGCTTCATGACCAGATGAATTTGGAATCTGACCTGACTACAGTATTGGTAAAATCTTCATCCCAAGAGCATCAGGGTTGCAGGAAGGCGACTGCAGGAGGGCACGTCTCCATAGTTTAAGAAAGCATGGAGGAGCAATTGCTGAAGATGACATGATTGGCTGTATAAATCTGTTGGAACTATCTTGATATTTTAATTTCTTGGGCTGGTTGTAAAACTTTTTTTTCCCCCAAAATCATTTGTGCAGGTTAAAAAAAAAAAAGGGCAAAGATGTAAGAAATGATTGCACTTTTTAATCTTAGAATCTGTGACTTCTCTTAGACTCGAAGTCATTTAATGAAGTTGACATTTTGCTATTTGGTAAGGAAGGAAGAAGCAAAGGAAATGTGGAGGAGGGGAAGACAAAGAAACACAAAAGGCTAGAAGAGAGGCCTGTCTTAAAGTGACAAACATGTTAAAAGTTAAGACAGTTCAGGTTTTCTGGAATTAAAGTTAATTTAGGCACCATAAATCACCTGCCTTGCTAACAGTCACTATTGCATCATCAGTTAGAATATTTGTCAAGTTTCTATTTCCTCCCCCCACTATTAAGGTTTTATGATGCCCTCCTAGGGGGCTGCCTTAGGGAATGGGGTGATAATGAAACCCCAGTTGACAACTCCTGGATTTCATTAGGAAGGTGGTTGAAATGAGCCCATTTAAGAGAAAGGATTACAGATTTCCCTCCTGCCAGCAGTTGTTCTTAACCGGCCAACGGCACAAGATGGCCTGGGAAGCTTTCAATCCTGCAGTGAAGATCAGGTTGGAAGATCCATCCTGCAAGCACTGTTCTCTCCCGCCTCCCCAGTGAGGCCCTGCCCGGTTCAATGCTGGGTTCAATGCAATCCACCTCCTCTTATCTTGTGACCTCCCTTCCCCGGATGTGCCTAAGGTCTTCTGGAGCAGCTCTTGCTGCTCTCTCTACCCGGATTGCTTCCTTAGCCAAAGCAAGTGAAATGCAAGTTCAGGGAGATTTGAAAGAACAAGCCCTGATCACCACCAACGGATTCATTCTGCACTGGATGGCTGAATGAAGCTGTGTTTGTGCATCTGCAAAAACAAAAACAACAGATTGGTGCTGAGCGGAGGAAGGGACCTGCCTGAGTTGTGCCATTACAGAGCAGTTCTGTGAGCGGAGGTTGGGACCACGTGAAATACCCGGTGTCCCGTCACAAACACTCGTGAGTGTAGAGGAGGAGTCAGTATTCCGCACCTGTGAGAAGGCCCCTGGGCGGCGCCCTGTGCTGTGGTGAATCTGGATTTGCATAGGCAGAGCTAAGGAAGAAGAGTTCCATGCATAAGCAGCTTTACAAAGGGGAAAACAGAGGTCGGCCTGCGAGGCTGGGGAGGGCCTGTCTTACCAGACCCATTCTACACGGGACCACCTAAGGTAACTGGCAGGTTTAGGTGTATCCCTAGGAAAACACCAGCTTTTTGTGTCCTTTTTGGCAAGGGGGGAGAGGCTAGGGTTTGAACTCAGGGTCTAGTGCCTGCTAGGAAATGCTCTAACTACTTGAACCACAGCTTAGCCCCTTTTATCTATTTTTTCAGATAGCGTCTTGAACGTTTGCCCAGGCCAGCCTTGGACATCAATCCTCCAATATATGTATTCCATGTAGTTGACATTATGGGTATGAACTACCCTGCCCAGCTTGTTTGTTAAGATCTTGAAAACATTTTTTGCTAGCCTGGCCTCAACCCATGAGCCTCCCATATATAGCCTCATGCATAGCTGGGATGATAGGTGTGAACCACTGCGGGGGGCCTTTGTTGCTTGAACTTTGGTTAAGTTTGTAGATGCCCCAGCCATGAATAGACATTGCTTGTCTCAGCTCGACTCACAAATCCAGTGGTAGATACAGGAGAAACTATTCTTTCATATGCCACCAACCTGTGCTGCCCCAAACTTTATTAACATAACAGAAACACTCACTTGTTATATCTTCTACCTCTGTGGAGTGTTCTGTAGAGCTATGGTCCACGGTGGAACATTCTTCATTCTAGGCAAGCACAACTTTGTCCAGCTGGCTAGCCACTAACCAGCATGCGCCAAGAGTTGTGGTCAAACGTGCACTGTGCACTTTGAGTCAGGCAGTTGGGAGCAGAAAGCCTGACAGACCATGAAATGCTGCTGAAGTTTCCTGATTGCCTGTGCAGCCAGCCTGCAACTCTGCGTCCACTGTCCAAGCCAAAGCGACGGAACATAATGTGCAGAAGATGGAAGTGTGCTCGTCTGTCGCTTTCCACCTCCAGTTTGTTAGCAATTTCTTTTGTTGATTTTCTAAACTTGTTCAACAGGCTGTATGGAAGGCTTACAATGTCCACCCATCAAAGTGTCCAGTGCTGCTTCATAGGTCACCCCTTCCAGCATTTCCCTCCAGCCTATCTAGCTGCTGTCACCTGACTCCACATTTTCCACTTCCTTTATCATATGTGTACATTGAGTATGAGTGTTCTGCCTGTATTTGTCCCTTGTTCCTATTGAAGCAATTCATTTCTGGTGTGACTTTTTTTTTTTTGTCCATCGTGGGGCCTGAACTTTGGGCCTGGGCACTGTCCCTCAGCTCTTCAGCTCAAGGCAAGTGCTCTACCACTTGAGCCACAGTGCCAACTTTTGGCTTTTCCTGGTGCTGAGGAATTGAACCCAGGGCCTCAGGCTTGCAAGGCAAGCGCGCTACCACTGAGCCACCTTCCCAGCCTCTGATGTGACTTTTAAAACAAGTCTTGGATGGGTATTTTACTTTGTGTGTGCATGTATGCTGGTCCTGGGACTTAAATTTGGCCTAGGCACTGTCCCTTAGCTTTTTTTTTTTTTTTTTTGGTGCTGGTCCTGGGGCTTAAACTCGTCAGAACCTGGTTGCTGTCTCTTGAATTTTTTTTTTAAACTAAAGGCTAGTGCTCTACCACTTGAGCCACAACTCTCCTTCCAGCTTTTTTGGTGGTTAATTGGAATTAAATCCCATGGGCTTTCCTGCTCAGGCTGGCTTTGAACCTTAATCCTCAGATCTCAGCCTCCTGAGTAGCTAGGATTCCAGTTGTGAGCCACTGGCTCTGGACTAGGACTTTGATTCTCAATGTATCTATAGCTGTCCCTTAGCTTTTGTGCAATAGGCTAGCACTCTACATTTGAGCCACAGCTCAAAGTGAGTCACTGGAATATGGCAGATGCATATTTTTGACCTACTTCTAAAGTTATTAAGTCCATCCATCACTTTGTGCATGTCTAGTACATAAGTAAAGCAAGGATGTAGCCCTGGTGAATAGGAGTGGGCTAGAATTTCTGAGCAAGCAAATTTCTAAGCAAACAAAGTCCAACCATGCAGATATTCTATTCCCTTACTTGGTACTTACTGGGTGCAACTGATCCACCCCAAGTTGCTAGGGAGAATTATTAACCAATATCAAATAAGCAATACCTCTGTCACTGACTGAAATGTGCCACAGGGCCAGGGCTCCTGTGGGAGGCCACTGCCATCCACACCTGCAGTTCTCAGTTGACACCCACCTGACCCACTGGACCAGCACATGCCTGCCTCTTGGATTGCCAAAGACAATTCTGTTTGCCGCACAGCCTGTAGATTAGATTATACTACCTCTAAGCATGGTGACTGTTCTCCAATCCTATTTCTTGTGATGCATTGGGGGTGGGGGGGTTTGGGAGGAGTCCCCAAGTCATGTGGATTGTTATATATGCTGAAGAATGTTAATATTAAAATATGCTAAATTTGGGGCTGGGAAGGTGGCTCAGTGGTAGAGCGTTTGCCTTGCATGCCTGAGGCCCTGGGTTCGATTCCTCAGCACCACATAAGCAAAAAGAAAAAAGTCAGAAGTGGCACTGTGGCTCAAGTGGTAGAGCGCTAGCCTTGAGCTGAAGAGCTGAGGGACAGCGCCCAGGCCCAGAGTTCAGGCCCCACGACCGGACCAAAAATAAATAAATAAATAAAATAAAATATGCTAAATTTATCTCCTACCATAATTCAATAGAAACTGTACCCCAAAAACAGTTCTCAAAGCTAGAAAAAAATCATTTCCTAGATATCTGTAGTCAATATTATCTATCCAAGTAAACTTCTCAAGGAAAATCTGACTTTTTTTTTAGCGTCTTATTATTGTGGAAAATATGGGTAAAAAGCCATATAATTCTAGCTACTTGGTGGTTCACGCCTATCATTCTAGCTTCTCCGGAGGCTGGCATCTGAGGATCACAGTTCAAAGCCAGCCTGGGTAGGAAAGTTTGGGAGGCTCTTATTTCCAATTAAACACCAAAAAAGCTAGAATTAGGGCTGCGGCTCAAGTGGTAGAGCACTAGTATTAAGCAAAAACAAATTCAGGGACAGCACCCAGACCCTGAGTTCAAACCCCAGGATTGGCTAAAATAGACACACACACACACACACACACACACACACACACACGTAACAACATTTAGGGGCTGAGAAGGTGGCTCAGTGGTAGAGCGCTAGCCTTGAGCTGAAGAGCTGAGGGACAGCGCCAGGCCCAGAGTTCAGGCCCCACGACTGACCTCCCCCCCCCAAAAAAGTAACATTTTAGCTGGTTTTAAATGCACTATGTTATATTTACATGCATAATTTTTGTGTAGATTCTGGGACTTGAACTTGGGCCTTGAGCTCTCATTCAGCCTTGTCACACACAACTGCTGCTCTACCACCTAAGCCATGCCTCTAGTTTTGGCTTTTTATAGTTAGTTGGCAATAAGTCTCATCAATATGTCTGTTCTCAAGTTGTGATCCTCAGATCTCAGCCCTTTTTTTTTGGTCCGGTCGTGGGGCCTGAACTCTGGGCCTGGGCGCTGGCCCTCAGCTCTTCAGCTCAAGGCTAGCGCTCTACCACTTGAGCCTCAGCGCCACTTCTGTTTTTTTTTCTTTTTTTCCTTTTTGCTTATGTGGTGCTGAGGAATCGAACCCAGGGCCTCATGCATGCAAGGCAAGCGCTCTACCACTGAGCCACCTTCCCAGCCCTACAACTTTGGTTTTTGACCCAACACTGTTCAGTAGAACCTGCTGCCATATCATCTACCCAGTGTAGTAATCATGAGCCATGTGTGGCTAATGTGAGAGATGGCCTTTTTTCTTTTTCATTTTAGTTAAATAGCTGCATTGGGATAATGGCTACACTTTTGACAGGACAGGACAGTTCTAAATACTCATATCTGGCTTTGGAAAAGTGCACCATATTCAGTTACTGATTCAGAACATAGAATCCTGGAAGATAGCACCCCTTATTTTTAAGGTGCTCTTTCCCAG
The DNA here is from genome assembly GCF_019054845.1 of Dipodomys spectabilis. Lineage (NCBI taxonomy): Eukaryota > Metazoa > Chordata > Mammalia > Rodentia > Heteromyidae > Dipodomys > Dipodomys spectabilis. The sequence goes on from NW_024870750.1 coordinate 5,022,703, forward strand.
AAAGTTCTGGAACTCGTCTTCAGTAGGCATCTACTGTTAGATAAAGCTAGATGCTTCTGGATGATAGAAGAAATATGGTAAGGCGAGTGAGTTCAAGAGCACTAGGTCAGCCTGTTCCTCTGCTAGAAAGTGAAAGCAATACTAGTCAAAAATGCTCTCTTGTTCTAAAACCTTGCAGATATCCAACAAACCTCCTCTCTCTCCTTGCGTGAGTCCTGATCCAGATAGCAAGATTCACTACTGCAGTTTAGGCCATTTTGAATGCTTTCTCCTTTCCTAGGAACCACTCAAGCAAAATGTTTTCTGAATTCTCTGTGGCCCTTTCAACTTCTGTGAAGTCAGAACCCCAGGGGTTGGCTCATCAGAGGTTCCTCCTCAGCAGCAACTGACTTTGTTTCCTTGGCTGTCCCTTGCCCTATAGTGTCAGCCTGTGGTCCTGCCATGTGTGGAAGGAAGGCCCAGGTAGGACCTTGCCCATCAGAATGCAGGCAGATCGACCTCATTTCTGAAGTGAGGCAGGCAGGGCTTGTGCTGAGCAAGGAGTAGTTCCCACAGGTTCTGTTTCTAAAGTTCATCTGGGTCTCCAGGTCAAATCAAGCCAGTTAACCAAAAACATTGGATAGCCATAAAAGCATGGCTTTAAAAAAATAACCTTGGGCTAGGTGCTGGTGGCTCACACCTGGAATCCTAGCTACTCGGGAGGCTGAGATCTGAGGATCACAGTTCAAAACCAGCCTGGAGAGGAAAGTCCATGAGACTCTTATCTCCAATCAACCACCATAAAACCAGAAGTGGCGCTGTGGCTCAAGTGGTAGAGCACTAACTTTGAACTGAATTGCTCAGGGACAGTGTGCAGGCCCAGAGTTCAAGTCCCACAATCAAAAAACCCTTAGATTATTTGAGCGAGCTGTCAGCCTTTTAGGTCCACAGTTTGAGGTGCCAGTCCTCTTGTCATTCCCTACTGGTCAGTAGAGTTGACTTCTCCATGACTGATTTGGGCCTAATTTTGAATTTTTCAACTGTGATTGTTTTGTTTTCTTGGTGGTCCCAGAGAGTGAACTCAGGGCATAAAGCCTGCTAGACAACTTGAGTCATACCTCCAGTCTTCCTTTTACATTTTTTTAATGTTTACAAATTAAGTTGTTGTACAAAGGACTTCCAATTCAACATGGCATTTCATGAGTATAATACATCTTGATCACCCCTCCCATCATTCTTCCCCAGCTCTCCTATTCCCTCAAGTACATTGGATATTTCTGAGTAGGGCCTCACCTTGTGCCAGAGAAGCTTGGGTTGCCAGCCTTCTACTGATACTTTCCTATATACGTGGAAATGACAGGTGTATGCCAATGTGCTTTCCCTTTAGCTGGAATGACAGACGGTGTGCCACCATGCCCAGCCCTTGATTGTGATGAAGGGTCTCCTAAGCCTGGCTTGGATCCCCCAATCTCTGCATCCCAAGTAGCTAGGATTACAGGCTTGAGCCATGGTGCTGGGGCATTGATTGTTTTAAATAGAGGATGGGCAGGAGCTAAGGTGAAATGTCATGGGCTGTGCCACACAATTTTTACCTGAGAGGGCCTTGCCACACCACTCCATTTGCTGCTTTTTTTCTTCTTTTTCTCTGTGTGTGTGTGTGTGTGTGTGTGTGTTCACGCGCGCGCGTGTGTGCACTGGTCCTGGAGCTTGAACTCAGAGCCTGGGCGCTGTCCCTGAGCTTTTTTTTTTTTGCTCAAGGCTGGTGCCCTAGCACTTGAGCAACAGCTTCCCTTGCAGCATTTTTTGAAAGTTAATTGGAGACAAAGAGTTTCATAGACTTTCCTGCCCAGGCTGGCTTTAAACCGCAATCCTCAGATCTTTGCCTCCTGCATTGCTAGGATTATAGGCGTGAGCACCAGTGCTTGGCTGTGCTTGAATCTTTTGAGTTGAGCCCGTTCTGTAAGAGAGAAAGAACATGGCTGGGGCAGGGGTCCTTAGAGCCACTCCTCAAAAGGCAGGAAGACCGCAGGTGGATCATGGAAAAGAGCCGCAGAATGACTCAGTTCTCCAGAAGTGGCTCAATTCTCCATCCTTCTGTAGCCTCTTGAGATTTGTGGCAGTTCCAGCTGATTTCTGGGCCTCCCCATCTCAACAGTCCGTTCCTGCCCACGAGGAGACATACGCCACCCCCAGAGCTTAGGGTCCCCTGTATCTGAGTTACGTGTCATCCAGGGCAATGCTATTCACCAGCGGCTGCCTCCTGGTCCGCTTTCAGTTCAGCAGGCCAGCTCTGAGTAGAAGGCGCCTGGCCGTGATGCTCAGGAGGGAGCCGTGTCCTGGAGTGTCGCCATCACCCTCACCGGATGAGAAGCAGGGCTGCAGAGGGCGCGTGTGCTGCCCACCCGGCGGCCCTGGGAAAGTGCTTAGGGCAGGATTCGAACCAAGAAGTCTGGCTGTCACTCCAGCCTGTGAGCCGCCGTCCCCACGAACAACCCGCCGAGCGGGTGAACAGCATCCCTGCGTCCTTGGCCCCGGGCTGGTCACTCCGCACCTGGGACCCCCACCCCACCCCACCCCAGCGCCCCTTGGGAGGCCCTTCGTGGGTGTGAGCGTCGCCTGAGCCCCTGAAGCCTGCGGCACACCCTACCTGTTATCCCGGGCTAAAGAAAGGGGAGCTGCTGCCTCTTTTGTTCCCCGGGTAAATTGCATTTCCTCTCCCATTGTCTCGGGCTAGGAGGGATGTAACGGGACACCCAGCGTTGCTGCGTTCAGACGCACACAGCCGCGGAGCAGCAAACTGCCGATCCCAGCCCCGCAAGGATGAAGGCGCCGGCCGCCCCCGCACCTGCTGTCTGTAATTACCGGCTTGCGGGAGGAAAGAAGGGGGTCCGGGCCCAACCGCTGGGCGCCGGGCGGGGGGGGGGGGGGGGGGGGGAGGGTGGGGGAGGGAGCCTGTGAGACCTGACTCAGCTGGTGGTCCTCCCCCTCCTCCTCCTCCTCCCCCTCCTCCTCCTCCTCCTCCCCCTCCTCCTCCTCCTCCTCCCCCTCCTCCTCCTCCTCCTCCCCCTCCTCCTCCCCCTCCACCTTCGGCTTCTCCTGTCCTTTTCTCAGGTGACTCTGTCCATCTTCCCAGCCAATCAGAAGGGCTGTGAGGATCACAAAGCACTCATGACAGCCTCGTGGCAAGCATGTGCTGTGCTTCCGTGTTGGGCTCTGTGTTATGTCTGAGAACCTGCCAGAACATTCCAGAGAGGATGCTGGAGATAATGGTGGAGAGAGGGATGGGACAGTGTCATGGATCATGATGCCAATGGTCATGATGCCAATGGATCCCTTATAATTTTTGAAGTGGTATTAGAACATTTCAAACCTGGAAAGTAACCCAGTCTCTCAGACCTGCTCTGTAGCCCCCTTGTTTGTGGAAGATGGAACTCAGGGCCTCATGCATACCCAGCTAGCTGTACTTCACCAAGCCACACCCCCCAACCCTGTAGCTATTCACCATAATTTAAGGGACCTGGTGAGTTCACTTAAAATAAGAATCAGAGGGCTGGGAAGGTGGCTCAGTAGTAGACTGCTTGAATCTGAATTGCATGCACGAGGCCCTGGGTTCGATTCCTCAGCACCACATAAGCAGAAAAGGCCAGAAGTGGCGCCGTGGCTCAAGTGTTAGAGCGCTAGCCTTGAGCTGAATTGCTGAAGGACAGTGCCCAGGCCCAGAGTTGAGGCCCCATGACCAAAGGTGGGGGGGGCAGGAGGTGGGGAAGAATCAGCACCAGTAGCTCATACCTATAATCCTAGTTACTCAGGAGGCTGAAATTTGAGGCTCTCCGTTCCAAGCCAGCCCCTGTCAGAAAAGTCTGTAAAACTTGCATTAACCACCAAAAAACCAAAGTGGAGCAATGACTCAAGTGGTAGAGCATCAGTCTTGAGCAAAAAAGCTAAAGGATGGTGCCCCCCCCAGCACCAGAAAGAGCGACAGTCATAAAAATTAGTTTATTCATATCCAAATATGAGTTAGCATGGCCAAGGGTCGAAGATTCAAGTTATCCAATGATGTGTTTCTCCATGGAAAAGTTTATGTGAACTATTTTATTTTTGTTTTTTTCTCAGGCTTGAACTCCGGTCCTGGGTGCTACCCCCAAGCTTTTTTGCTCAAGGCTAATGCCCTTCCACTGTGAGCCACAGTTCTATCTTCCACTTTTTAGGTGATTAATTAGAGATAAGGATCTCCCAGACTTTCCTGATCAGGCTGGCTTTGAACTGTGATCCTCAGACCTGAGCTTCCCAAGTAGCTAGGATTACAAGCATGAGCCATCAGTGCTTTGTTACATGAACTTTTATCGTCACTAAACAAAAGGGAGAAAAAGTCATAAATCAAGATTATTGACAGAGACACTATCTACACCTGTCCTTACTTCCAGCCAGAGAATTCAGGCCAGTCACTGAATGGAGCAAAAAGTGATAGCAGAATTCTTCCCGAAAGCAGAGAAAGGAGAGTGTGTGGCAGGAAGACAGCACTTATCTTGGGCCATTTTCCGAATGCAGAAGTGAAAATTAGGTTTGAATAGAGGAACTCAGGGGCTGGGAGCCAACGTAAACACCGTTTAAGAGTCCTAGTTATACACATGGCCATCAAGAATTTCATTCTTTTTTCTAGTCATACTAGAAAGTTTTCATGGATGTTGAATGGAAAGAGGATACATGTTAAGGAACAAGAAAGTAGTTAAAATAGTGTTTCTCAACTATGTTTATAAAACAGATGAGCAAATTGAGAGCGAAAGCATCACCTACAGGAGGAGGTTTGTAAGAGGGGGCTGACAAGGCCATCTCCCCCACAGGAAAGGCAGCAAAATGGCACCTGTCCCTATCTTGTTAACACTGGGGGCTAAAGGTGGGAAGTACTCCCTGACCCATCCGATCTCTGGGTGGAGAGTGTGGGAATGACCTATCTCAACCCCCAGGAAAGGCAGGGTGGAGTTCAAGTGTTCTGGGAAGTGAAGTGGGAGGGGCCAAGGACCTGAGATGGAGGGACATGCTGACAGAGAGGATTCATGAAAAAAGTATTTGTCAAATATGCCTGGCATATTAACAGGCACTAGATGTCATTCTAAGCATGGCTTTCCCTTTCTACCTTTCACCTCCAGGTTCAGCATTGTGAAGTCATTTTTGACCTACAGAAACTTCAACTCTCCCACAGTTCCTGCACTCATAAACTTACTGAGTTGAAACCATTTCTTTTTGTTTGACAATCTCAAGGAGGAAAAGTTTAGATTTTTTTCCAAAGAAAGGAATTTTGTGTGTGTTGGTGCCAATCCTGGAGCTTGAACTCAGGACCTGGGCACTATCCCTGAGCTTTGCTGCTCAAGGCCAGGAGAGGCACACAGATGCACTTCTAGCTTTTTAATGGTTAATTGGAAATAAGACTCATGGACTTTCCTGCCTGGGCTGGCTTCAAACCGCGATCCTACTGAATAGCTAGGATTACAGGTGTGAGCCACCAGTACCTAGCCAAAGAAGGAATGTTTAAAAACCCTTAGCTTTTTCTTAAAGCCCCATGACAGTCAAGGAATATCTTCTGGGGGTACAGCAATCATTGGGCAGATTATAAACTGGGAGAAGACAGCGTCTCCTATAAAGATGAAGTCATAGAAATGAAGTGGAAGGGACTAAGATCAAATTCCACCTACTCTTCTAGATGAAGGACCTTGAAGGAAAAGGGGGGCTGACAGCTCCTAAGTCTCAAGCATCTCTACCACTGCCCAGAGTGAGACTGATTCCTTCTTTCATTTGCATGTCAAACATTTCAGGGAAGGATCCTGATTGGTTCAGCTGAGATTGCCTACCTACCCAGCCAATGGGAGGCAGACTGGGGGAGTAGGGTAGCCACAGCTATTCTCACTCCAACCCTAGGACCTCAGCAAGGACAGACGTCACTTTGGGTGTCCTTCGCATCCGCATTTTATCTGTCTTTATCTGGCACAAGCCTGGGACAGCAAAGTCTTTATGTGGCATATGTTGACACACAGCTGACAGGTTGTGTGCTTCTTCAGCACTGTGTGTTGGGGTGATACGTTGGAAGTCCTGACCATCTTTCTGCCAGTCTGATGGGAGCCCTGGGCCTTTGCTATACTTCTTTTTGCTATACTTCTGCAGTGCAGGCAGGCCTGGGAGCATGAGAAGAGCCCACCCTTTCTGGGATGTGATTCAGCTCCTGTCAGGCTCTGTTTCCTTCATGGTCACTGAGCCGGCCTAATGCAGCCCCTCAGTGGCCAGCCTGGTGTTCCCTGGGGCTGAGGATCTAATGTCAGGAGGGCACGATTCAATTCACATTGAAGATGGATATTAAGTCTTTTTACTCCAGGTCTTGTCAAGAAAAACAACTCTGCCTGCTATCAAAGGCATAGAAAATGCCCCTTCTCATAACAGCCCTGTCTCGACCCACTGAGACAGAAGAGGCAGCTTGGTCAAGGTCAATTCCGCTGATCTTTGTCAATGATAACCCAAAGAAGATTAAGTTAACATCTGACCTTTAAAGAGTTTATCTTTGGGGAACCAAGCCAATTTAAAAACCAAAAGGCTGCTTTTGAAAAAGAATACTTAGAGCAAAGCCTAAGGAAAACATGCACAGATTGCTTATGATAGCAGAAATACCTAAACGGAAAATTTGGAAGATCAAGCTAAAATTGTTGTCACGTGTTTGAGCTGAGTATAGAGATTCCGGGACCCCCTGCTGCTTAGTTGTCTTGCCTTCCCTGGGTTCTGTTGACTTATAAAATAGGTTTAATACAAATTATAACAATATTGACAGAAATACAGTCATGGCATTAGGCTAACTACATACTACTGTGGGTAATTGTTTTGTTTTGTTTTGTTTTCAATGCTGAGGGTGGAACCCCGGGCCTTGCACATGCTAGGCAAGCCCTCTACTGCTGCTTAACCCCCAGACCCAGCTGGGGACATTTTTTCATGTGGTACTAGTACTGGGACTTTTACTCAGCATTTTTCATTCAATGCTGGTACTCTACCACTTGAGCCACGCTCCACCTCCAGCTTTTTGCTGGGAAATTGGTGCTGAGTATTAGCATTATCCCCGCCACCCATCCTCAGCTCCACCCAGACCTGAACTCCTCTCTGCCCTAGAGTTCCCACCATATAGTAGGCCATTCCCTCTCTTCACCCAGACCTACCTGCACCCCAGAGCTACCCGCCTGGAGAGGGGCAGATGCCATATTGCTCCCTCCCGGGGGAAATATGGCCCTTCTAATAAACCTTATAATAATCTTTCTCCTGTGCCTGCCTGCCTCCACATGGTCTGCTGGGACAGAAGGAAAGGATCCTAACAGTGAGAATCTCAGAGACTTTCCTACATGGGCTGGCTTCAAACCATGAGCTTCACATATCCGTCTCCTGAGTAGCCAGCACCCTGCTTTGTGAATATTTTAGGCTTCCCTTACCTACTTGCTGTATCATGGTGTTGGTTGGATGGGGTCTCTTGACAAGTGGCTAGTTTTTCTTAAGCCCAGAACTCAGAGAAACTGTCGCTAAATGCAAAGGTTTTGTATATTGGGATGTGCAAAGCCAAAAAGCACAACCAGGAGAAAAAATCAGAGTGTCAGATATGGTGCTCAAACCTGTAATCCTAGTTACTGGGGAGGCAGAGAGTGGCTCAAGTTCCTCCAAGGCAAAAAAATAAGTTCATGAGACTCCATCTCAGCCAATGGCCAAGTGTGGTGGCGAGCAGCTGCCAGTCCCAGTGACACAGGGAAGCACAAATGAGGACTGCAGCCCAGACTGGCCAAAGCATGAAGTGCTGTTGTAAGGTGCAATTAGTTTAGAAGCCACATTTTGGAAAGTTGCAATATTGGAGTCTTTATTATACAGTTAGCAGGATGCAGGCAGCCAGTTGTTACAAAGGCCTGCCACCCCCAAATATACAATATACTTAACACAGTTAGGAAAAGAAAGAAAGAACAAAAACAGTACCAAACCAACGCAGCTCCGATAGAGAGTTGAATTGGGATGCTCTGATGACCAGAGACCCAGGAGACAGGACACAGGAGATGTTCAGGTAGCATGGCATAATGTTGCCTGGTCTGCTCTGGGCCTATATAGGATCCGAGCAGGGGGCAGGTCCATAGGACATTCCCAGTCCCAGGCACTGGACTGACAGGTTCAGTAACCTATCAGCCAAGTGCTTGCCCCTACCTTGAGGGATGTGGGCACACCCCTCACCTGGGAGGTGGGGGCATCTCCTTCCCCCAGCAAGAAGACAAGATGCCAGACCCTACCATTCACCATGTGGCCAATATGATGCAGGCCAGATCTGACCTCCTTACTTCAGTGAGACCTTACTTCAAAAATAACCAATGCAAAAAAAGGCTAGAGATGGGGCTTAAGTGGTAGAGCATCCACCTAGAAAGCTTGAGACCCTGCGTTCAATCTCCAATACAACCTAATTAATAATAATAGCAGATCAAAAGAGCAGAGGAAGCCAATTACCTGCAATAAGTAATGCAGTTATTTCCAAAGCAGTGACCTCCAGAACACAGGAAGCATGGTCATCTTATCCCAGAAGTTTCTACACACTCTTATAATAAAGAACTTTAGAGGTAGGAGACTCTTAAGCATATTCAGTTTAAGGCATTTCTGGGTTGCTCAGTTTAAGGTCACACAGTTCCAGAAGGAAAGATGGCCACACATTTGTAGGCACTCTCAAGATTACACAGTACCCATTCAAAAGGTTCAGAAGGTACACACAAATGCTACTGGGCATGCTCAGCTTAATATAATCAGCCAGGTTTGCCCAAGTGCCTAGAATGGGTCACTGTGGCTTGATGACTTTGGCTGGTTCTCTGAATGTTTCAAGCCAGGGCAACTCTGTGGGTGTATTCATGCACGTATCTGCCTCTGAAGGTGCCGGGCCCTCTTAGAGGCTAACAAAAACCCTAGGTTCTGAGGCAGCTCAGCCCTCAACCAGATGTTACTAGCAGCTCTCCAGCTGCTCCTGAATCTGACCATCTGCTCCACATACACATTATGACAGCTCTGTTACTGCTGAGCCATCTTGAGGAAATCCTAATATGACAATAGAGAATGGCAATGTTGCCCAGAATGATTTCTACCCTTTGAATTCTCCTGTGAGAACTTTGCAATCCAAGGATACACGTGATGGTTAAATGTTTTCTGTCATATCATTCTTACATTGGTCTGCCTCCTCCTCCTTCTTCTTTTGTAGTGCTGAGGATTGAACCCAGGGCCTCTGCATAGGCTAGGCAAGCTCTCTACCCCTGAGCTATACCCCAGATCTGGATTTCTTTTCACTGGTGTATGAGATGGTACGGCATGTTGACATCATAATGCTGTAGGAACTTGAGGTGGCCTGAGCATAAGATCACGGCCTCTTCCTGGAAGAGCTTTCAGTCTCATTTCAAGCTCCTCTAGCAGCCTGCTTCAGGGACCACAGTTTTGCTCTCTACCATCTGTGTGTTTCTTAGAACTGCAGAAAGAGTGGCCCCATCCCAGACTTCCTGACTTGGAATCTGCATGTTAACAAGCCCCTAGATGATACCAGTGATATTAAAATTGGAGACACAGGTGCCTTGGAGTCACCTGCCAAGCCTGTGTCTCACCAGCAAAGGTGCTGAGAGTTTTAACATCTCAGGTGCTGAACTGTGCAGCCAAGGTGAGCACTTTAAATGTGTGCTGGGGGCATTCTTTCCTCTTCTTCGACTTACCATTATAATATTCCTTTTCTCTCTATAAATAAAAATATCTGAAGCTGCTGCTGCTGTTCAGGGTTCATTTTACCCTGTATTATGGCAGATGAGCATTTTCTTGTATTCTCTACAGTTTCAGGTTCCGTGTGTGTGTGTGTGTGTGTGTGTGTGTGTGTGTGTGTGTGTGTGTGTGCTTGTCTAGGGCTTAAACTCAAGGCCTGGGCACTGTCCCTGAGCTCTTTTTACTCAAGGCTAGTGCTCTACCACTTGAACCACAGTTCACTTCCAGGTTTTTTGGTGGTTTATTGAAGATAATAGTCTTGTGGACTTAATCTGCCTAGGCTGACATTCAACTGTGACCCTCAGATCTCAGCCTCCTAAGTAGCTAGGTTTACAGACATGAGCCACAAGTGCCCAGCCCATTTTTGAAATTTAAGAATAATCTATATGGCTGGGCGCTGGTGGCTCAAGCCTGTAATCCTAGCTACTCAGGAGGTTGAGATCTGAAGATTGAGGTTTGAGGCCAGCCCGGGCAGAAAACTCTGTGAGATTCTTTTTTTGGGGGGGGAAAGGGGGTCCGGTCATGGGGCCTGAACTCTGGACCTCGGCGCTATCCCTCAGCTCTTCAGCTCAAGGTTTGAGCCACAGCGCCACTTCCGGCTTTTTTCTTTTTGCTTATGTGTTGCTGAGGAATCGAACCCAGGACCTCAGGCATGCAAGGCAAGCGCTCTACCACTGAGCCACCTTCCCAGCCCCTGTGAGATTTTTATCTCCAATAAACGACTCAGAAAAATACATAAGTGGTGTTGTGGCTCAAGTGGAGAGTGCAACTCTTGAGCAAAAAGAAGCTCAGGAACAGTGCCCAGGCCCTGAGTTCAAATCCCAGGACCAGTCAAAAAAAAAAAATAACCTTTATGGCTTTCTTCTGAACCTCTGCCCCAAGTCCCTCTTTCATTGAGAACTGTAGACTTAGACAACACATCCTCAACAGTGCTGAGCATCTGTATTAAAGCCATTTAAATCCTTCGGAAAGAAAGGTACTGTTATAAATAATCAGTGTTTGGCCAGCAGGGGCTCTCCTGCCTGGCATCTCAGAGCAAACAAATCAGCTACAAAGAGAGAAAACCTTTCCCTGTTGTTTTGGGTTTGTTTCCCCCCCTAATTGGAGTCCTAGATGTGTTGTCATTCAACCAAACACTGTAATTAATAAGCTTTCTTTGCATTTGTAACTCATGCATGACTAAACAGATAAACCTATCCCACACTCTGAGACAGTTCAACTGATCCAAGCAAGTTGGCTGACATCATGAGCATAAGTCATCTGAGCCTTGAACCTGACAGACCAGTGACCTCCAAACCTGACTGCTTACCGTGTAAGAATCATCCAGACTGCTTACTAAAAACATACCTAGATATCTAGGGAAAGGTACTTGTGATTTTAGAAGCCAGACCAGTTCTTTTCAAGCCTTAAAGTGAGGAAGGAGACTTGTGACCACCTTAGACTTCCACTCATTCCATCTGCCCTGGGGGAGCCTGAGGTTTGGCATTGCCAGGGGTCTCAGAAGTGGTGCTTTAGCTGGACACAGATGGTTCACACCTGTAATCCCAGCTGCCCATGAGGCTGAGATCTGAGAATTCAGGTTTGAAGCCATCCCAAGCAGGAGAGACTCTTATCTCCAATTAAACCAGCCAAAGCTAGATTGGAGGTGTGGCTCAAGCAATAGAGCATTAGCCTTGAGTGAAAATAAAGCAAAGTAAGAAGAGGCAAGGCCCTGAGTTCAAGCCCTGGTGCCAGCACAAAGAAAAAAAAAAAAGGAAAAGAAAAAAGTGATGTCTGTACTCCTACTCCAGAGGTTGCCCTCCCAGTGATACAGCCTGGCTGATTCTTATAGTCTGGTGGGAATCTAGAACTTTGGGCATTGCCAATGTTGCCAGGCTGGGGATGTGGTTCAGTGGTAGAAACTGGAGGCATTGAGTTGGATCCCTAGCACCAGAAAAAGAAAAAGATAATACTATAATACTAATACTAGTACTAATCATCATCATCATCTCCATCACCATCTGTGGGCGTATACAATCTTAAAGTGAAGGAAGCCAGGCTGAGGCTGTTTTATTATCATTCTGTTCGCGCTGTGCCAATCCAAGAAACGAGCGGCATCTTGGTTCCTTTTCGCTTCTCTCCCTCTCCATCTATTCCTTAAGAGTTCGCCGGCGAGCACAAAGGCAGGAGGAGCCCTTGCTTGAAATTCAGATTATTTTAGCTGATGTATCTGGAGCATGGTGATAAATTAATCATGACGTCTGATTCGCAATCGTCTTCTAGCCCAATTTACACTTCGCATTTGCAGAAGTGAAATGTGATGCATTAAAATGGTGCACGCATCACAGATTTTTCTCTTCACTGAGCCCACGGGGTGGGGGTGGGGGGCGGTGGAGGGCAGGGGATGGAGAAGCTCCTGCCTTTTCCCGTGATCCAGCGCCTGCTGGGGGCGGGGGAGGGGGGGTGCCTGGCCCACGGTGGACGGCGGGGGTCCCCGCACCCGGGAGCGCCCCGCAGGCACACAGAAAGGGCGTTTGGGTGCGCAGGGTGAGCCGCCGCCGCCGGGCCGAGGCCAAGCCCGTTTGCCCGAGAGAGTCATTAAAAACGGATGTTCCGGGCTGAAGGGCCGCGGCAGGCTTCCTTCCCGGGGAGGGGGGGCGGCAGCGTTACTAAACAGAGCAGATGGCAGCTGTCTGCGCCTATCTAGGGCGCACTGACAAATCCCCCTGGACAGCCACTCGGCCCCGGGGAGCTGCGGGGCGTGGGCGCCGCCGCCCCTCCGGGCTCCGCCTGCGGGAGGACCCCGGGATCAGGCTGCCTCCCCGGGGACCCCCACCCCCACTCCCCGCCTCGCTCGCCCACGCCCTGGGCTCGGAGCAGGGGCGCCTGATCCACCGCTGCCTCCCTGCCGGCCAGGGGAGGGGGAAGGGCGAGGCCCGTCCAAGGTCACGGTCACCTCCCCCCCCCCCCCCCGCTGTCAGCTCCCCGGGGAGATGGTAATTCACCCTGCCAGGATGGATGCCCAGCCTGCATGGGGCTGTGCGCCCCGGAAGCCCCATCGCGTGCCAGCTCACCCCAGCTTGTACAAACACCAAGGTGGTGGTGGCTCGGTGCTGGGCTCGGTGCTGGCCTGCGGTGAAAGCTGTGGATGCAGGCCGGCTCGTCTGTCCAGTGGCTGCGTCCTAGGTTGGGATGACTGGGGTTCCAGTGGGGGGGGGGGGGGGAGAGGCGTGATCAGAGATACGCGTGTAAATGTGTCTGTTGTTTCGATGAAGGTGGACGCGTGGGAGCCGTCGGGAGCTGCGGGGGCTGCCCGCTGTGGCTTGGGGTGGGGTGAAGTGGGGGGTGTGGAGAGTCCCGAGGCCCGGGGAACACCTTCATACGGCGTTCAAGCCTCAAAGCCTCCGAGAAGGGAAGGGCGGACACCGAGGCCCAGCCAGCTACCCCTGCGGGGCGGTTAGTGGCGGCCACAGGGCAGAATCCCAGGGGGGAAACGTCTCAAATGGCCACTTTGTACCACTAATTGAAGATGAAGGGGGGAAAGTCTCTTCCCCCCACACCTTAGTGTTTTCCTGATCTCTGCACTAGGGAAGGTGAGGGGCCCTGATCTTCTTTCTCCTCCATTGTTTGACAGTGGGTTTGTTTTTTCCCTGCACACTGGACAAGGCTGAGGTTCATTCATTAATTCAACCAATGTTTAGCCTGGTGCCAAGTTTCCGTGTTCCAACTGGGAACACAACAAAGACTTCCTCCCCTTCTGCCTAGTCTAAGGAGGAGATAGGATTCTCCCGCACTCCAGGAATCACTGAATACAACCCTCAGGTCCCATGGTAGAGACTAGGGAATAATCGTAATATTGGTGGCAGCATTGAGTCTGGAAAAGGAAGCCAAAGAGCATGAGGAAGGAGAGGAGAGTTCACAAGATCGCTAGCGATCACACAGCCTCTGCTCCCTGTGGGGTTGCGCCCGAGGTCTGGACTTTTCATCTGATCTCTGGGCTCCGGGCAGTGCAGACGGGAATTCCACGTTCCCACTGCCTCCCAGTCCAACTCTGACTTTATCCACAGACCCATACATTGGAGAAAGACGGGCACCTAGGTGTATGTCTTTGCCTTGGCTACAGCAACAGGAAGTCATTGTACGTACTGCCCAAGTTCACTGCCACTTATTTATTAAGGAGTATGTGGACATGAGTAACAGAATATCATGGAAAGGCTGCAATAAACATGAGATATAATCGATAGCTCTCTCATTCACACAAACTCACATACAACTCATGCTGCAGCCAAACAGACTTGTATAACCCTCCATTTTACAAGCATAAGTTTGCATAATCTTTTAATTTTTCTGCTAACTATATAATGTCCGGACTTTTAAATCTTTTGCATCATTGTTATAGGCTATAGTGATACTGTCCAAAACTAATATAAAAGGACACCGTGTGGGGGCAAACATGATTAAAGTAAATTAGAGCATAATAAAACTCACTAAAACTATATATATATATATATATATATATATATACACACATATATTTGTTTGTTTATATTGGTGCTAGTCCTGGACTTGAACTCTGGGCCTGGGCACTGAGCACTGTCCCTGAACTTTGTGCTTAATGCTAGCACTCTACCACTTGAGCCACAGTTCTACTTCTGGCTTTTTGTGTGGTAATTGGGGATAGTATTCTCACAGCTGGATGCTGGTGGTTCACATCTGTAATCCTAGCTACTCAGGAGGCTAAGATGTGAGGATCGCAGTTCAAAGCCAGCCTGGGCAGGAAAGTCTGTGAGACTCTTATCTCCAATAAACCACCAGAAAACTGAGAAATCTGGAAGTGGCACTGTGGCTCTAGTAGTAGAGTGCTAGCCTTGAGCTGAAGAGCTGAGGGACAGCGCCCAGGATCAGGGCCCACAACTGGCAAAAAAAAAAAAAAAAAAAGAAGTCTTACAGACTTTCCCGCTCAGACTGGCTTCAAATCTCATTCCTCAGATTGTGGGCTCTTGAATAGATAGGATTACAGGCATAAACCACTGCTGCCTGGCTGTACAAATATTTTAACTGTTTTTTTTTGTTGTTGTTTGTTTTTTTGTCAGTCGTGGGGCTTGAACTCTGGGCCTGGATGCTGTCCTTGAGGTCTTCAGCTCAAGGCTAGCGCTCTACCACTTGAGCCACAGCGCCACTTCCAGCTTTTTCTGTTTATGTGGTGCTGAGGAATCCAGGGCCTCATGCATGCGAGGCAAACGCTCCACCACTGAGCTACCTTCCCAGCCCTTAACTGGGTTTTTAAAATATGGTTTATCAAACTATAATTTCACAGAAATTACTTATAATGTAAACATTTTGAAAAAGTGAGTTGATGAAAAATATGAAGTTAATTATAATACACATGGTACACAGATACAACAAAACTAAGTGGTAAAGAATAATTCAAGTTCAGTAGAAGATTCATTTATAGGGGAGCAGAAAAGACAACTGCAACTGGTCTTATGGAAAAGCTCCATTTCATACTATTGAAGTACGCTGTTTATCATACATTTCATTAGTTTCCAGGCACTGACGCTTCATCCTGGATTGGAGGTATGGCTCAAATTGTAGCATGCCAGCTGGGAGCAAAAAAAGCCTCAATTGCCCTCAAGGCCCTGAGTTCAAGTCCCAGTATGAACACTAAAACAAGAAAGCAAGCAGAACCATTCCATTAGCTCTCACTAGGTGGCAAATAAAACGAGGTATAGTATACATGGCTTAAGAAAACCACACATATTTCCACAACTCAGGAAAACCTTGCCACACAACTTGATCAACAAGCCACTTTCTGGTTCAAGAGATATCAGTGTGGTTTTTGTTCTTGGTGGTGGTGGTAATGGCGGTGCAGCTGGGTGCTGTCCCTGAGCTTTTTTTTTTTTTTTTTTAACTCAAGGCTAGTACTCAGTCCCTTGAGCCACAGTTCCCCTTCTGGCTTTTTGGTGGTTAGTTAGAGAAAGAGTCTCACAGACTTTACTGTCAGGGCTGGCTTTGAGCTGCAAACCTCAGATCTCAGCCTCCTGAGTTGCTAGGATGATAGGAATGAGTCACCAGATACTGGTGACATCTGTTTAAAGTGATTATGGCTTTAAACCTTCCGAGCTCACAAGCATTAGAAACATACCAGTAACCCTCCAGTCAGCAAAGATGTTTCTTTAGAAATTTAACCAAAATGGAAAAGCTTGTATGAAAAGCTCCATCGAGATCATGAGTTCTATATTGCTTTCCTTTATCTTTCACTTCCAAGAATCACACTGAACGAAACTTCAAAAGTTAAAGTGGTTTGTTTATAGTTTTCAACTCAATCACTCAGTGTTTTTCAGCAGGACTTCCACTGGATCAGCACTGGGTATACCACGTCAAATACTGAAAAGACTAGAAAAAGGACAGGTATGGGGGTTTGCCCAAAGACCCACCCCCCATGAGCACCATGAGACTTCCCTATGAAAAGCTAGAACCGAACTTCAGGGCATCCCAGAAGTGGCAGGGGAGGGAGGGGGCTAGTTAAAGTTCACTTGCTGGATTGGAGGTGAGTATGGACATAGGAGGTTGTCTCAGGGATCATGCTGGAAGCCTTATGGAGAATCAGAACACAATTTATCACCGTTATAGGTTCCACAGAGGTAATGTCCTAAGGACTTGGTCACTTATATCATCCAAACCCACTGGCTCAAGGATGCTAGGGACCATGCTTTCTTCTGCCTTCTTTCCCTTCTAGCTTTTCTTCTTCCCCTCAGTGTGTTTCCTTGCTGCTCCTACCCCTGTGATGTTTCTGATTGGCTTAAAGTCTCATGTTCCTCAAAAGGAAAGCAAAGAGGTTCATGAAATATTGACAATACAAAGCATCCTTTTAGAGCAATTTTCTTGGTAGGCTCTTCCCTAGGTGAGGCAGTTTGGGTTAGGGCCTGTGATTTATTTTCCCCAGCAGGGGGCAATACAACACAATGGCATCTTGAGGATTATTACTTAATGTAGGGTTTAGAATCAGACTCTCTGGGTTTTAGAGCCAGCCCTACACAGCCTTGTGTAATTTCTGCTATCTGTGCCTGTGCCCGCATTTGAAAATTGACACATTAACAACATACTTTTAAAAAGATGTTTGTTAGTGCAGGAGGGGATTGAATGAGAACACATTTAAAAGTACTTAGCATAGCCAGGTGCTGGTGGCTCACGCCCGTGTTCCTAGCTATTCAGGAGGCTGAGATATGTGGATCATGTTCGAAGCCAACCTGGGGAAGAAAGTCTGTGAGACTCTAAATCTCCAATGAATCACCTCCCATTCTACCAGGTTTCTCAAGAGTAAAGCTGTTAGAGTAGCTGCAACAAAAATCACCAACTCTGTGAAAGGCAGAGAGAAGCGAGATGTCGCCCCGGGAGAGGCAAAGCAGGAGCTGTAGTCCCAGATCCAGCCCTTCGCCTTTCTTCCCTGCCCTACTGTCCCTAGAAAGAGGGTGGGATGAGCCGGACCTGAAGGGCCGGGAAGCACACGGTAAAGTCTGAGTTTCAGAGAAACAAGCCTGCCCTGGATGCCCTAACTGAGCCTCCGACTCCCTGTGACCTTGCACAACTCCCTTGTGTAAGCCTCAGGTGTCTCTGCTATAAAACGCAGGTGAGGGTGGTACTGACTCCTTCCCATCATTATGATTGAATGGCATATATTCTGACACATAAAGTACTCACAACATGCCAAGACAAATGTTTGCTGTTACAGACAAGTGACGGCATGCAGATTGCAGTGTCTCTATAGTCTCATAACGGGGTACGTTTCTTTCTTTCTTTCTTTCTTTCTTTCTTTCTTTCTTTCTTTCTTTCTTTCTTTCTTTCTTTCTTTCTTTCTTTCTTTCTTTCTTTCTTTCTTTCTTTCTTTCTTTCTTTCTGTTGTGGGGCTTGGGTGCTGTCCCTCAGCTCTTCAGCTCAAGGCTAGTGCCCTACCACTTGAGCCACAGCACCACTTCCGGTTTTCTGATGGTTCTTTGGAGATAAGAGCCTTACGGACTTTCCCTTCCAGGCTGGCTTTGAACCATGATCTTCAGATCTCAGCCTCTTGAGTAGCTAGGATTACAGGTGTGAGCATTGGCGCCCAGTTGGTATATGCTTCTTAAACTACAGCAACAAATAGACACACCATAATTAGTTTTTTTTTTTTTTTTTAAGCCCTTCTCTGGAATTGAAATCCCTTTGTACAACTACTTAAAGATAATTGAGGCTGGACCTTGGTGGCTCATATCTGTAATCCTAGCTACTCAGGAGGCTGACATCTGAGAGTTACAGTTGAAGGTCAGCCTGGGCAGAAGAGTGCAAGTAGTTTATCTTCAATAAACTACTCAGAGAAAACTGGAAGGGGTGCTGTGGCTCAAGTGGTAGAGCACTACCTTGAGTAAAAAAAGTTCAAGGACAGAGCCCAGGGCCTGAGGTCAAGCAAGCCCCACGATGAACATGCACACGTGCACACTCACATACACACACATTTGTTTTTAAATTTGCTTTCGGTTTTTACAAAAACATGTTTTCCATCAGACTTGGTCATAACTACATATCATAAATCCCTGTATAAGGCAACTTATTGTACTAGCATTTCCTGTCTGTCAACCTACTCAATACTCACCCCACAGCATTAAACGCACCCTTTGCAGATCTCTTTCACTCGACAGCCTATTTCAAACCACTTCCCTAACCTGGATCTTGTATCTCAACTGTTTCTGAGCACACCAGAGGAACTTTCCCTGACTATCAGCTCTGCTTGGTCTTAAACCTGCAAACCTTGCCACTTTGCACCTGCCGAGCTTCTTGTCTTCACTGTGGAGTTGGCATTTCTTTACTTCCTGTGTCAGGTGTTACATTAGCACGCTTGCATGTTGCTTGTGTCACCTCGCGAGATTGCCACCACAACTAGGAAATGGGTAGCACCACCACACTTTGTACAGGTGGGCAATCTAAAACAGGAAAGTAAAGTCTTACCAGGCCACACTGCTAATGCCTGAGGTAAAGTCAGGATGTAAACTCTGGTCTGTGGGGTCCACACCACCAGACCATTTGCTGCTTTATATCAACTCCCCCTTCCCCCACCAGCTACAGAGCTCTGCCTGCATTCCTAGGCAGTTGCCACAAGTCCTGCTGTAGAACTGGGGAAAACTATTTTAAGTTAGTCTTTATGCCCCTTTGCAGCACGTCACACAAGCTCTTCAGACAGTGTGAGTCCAGTATGTATCTGTTAAACTGAATTTGCCTAGAAACAATTCGCCATAGCACTTTGTAGTCTTGGCTATAAACTTGGTAGAAGTTCAGAGGCCTTGAGCTATGACAGCAGGTTTCCTGTGGAGGTGGAGGGCTGGGTAGGCTCTGAAGGCCAGGGATATGGTGACCAAGAAGAGCGAGTGTGTGTCTTGCAGGGACAGGAAAAATGTCAATGGAGTCCAGGCTGCCAGAGGAAGGATCTCAGCCTGCCAGAGGAACTTTGGAGAAAGCCAGGCCTAGTAGACACACTGGCTTAATGTGCTTTGGGAAAGGATAGGAGATTGGATAGATTAAATGGGCTTTATGGATTATGGAAGGATGTGATTGCCAGACAGAGGAATGTGGACCTAATGCTTGCCGATGCTTTAGCTATTCTGTGACATTCCATTCCCGATACTTTTCTACATTGTTATGTGTACTTTTAATACTGTATACCACTCCATCGTATGACTATATTGCAATTTATTTATTCTAATATGAATAAACATTTAGTTTCACCGTTTTTACTATTATAAATTTTGCTGCTATGATTGTTTTGTATGTTTTCTGATACATTCTGTATCTTCCCTTACATATATATCTAATGGCTAGGTCACAGGATATTTTTGTCGCCAACTTTTTTGATAAGGCTAGAGTGTTTCCCCCAAGTGATTGTAACAATTTACATAGATGTCTGTAGTGTCTAAGTGTGTGTGTGTGTGGGAGGGGGTATTAGGGCTTCAATGTACTGCCTTGAATTTGCTGCTGGCTTTTTTGCTCATAGCTAGTTGTTCTACAATGCTCTGAGCCGTGCCTCCAGTAATGCATTTTTTATGGTTATTTTGGTGATGAAGTTCCTTGAATTTCTGCAAAGGCTGGCTTCAAACCAAATCCTTCAAGACTCAGTTTCCTGAGTAGCTGGGGTTACAGTTTGAGCCACCATCACCCATATAAGAGACTTTTTTTCCCTTTACACTCTTGCAAACCCTTGGTTTGGTCATACTTTTAAGTTTTTGTCAATTAGAGAAGAATGAAATATCTCAAACTTACATATTATGATAAATACTTAATTTTTTTCAGTCTTTTGTTCCATAGTGTGTGCTGTTGCTATCTTAAGAACTAGTTCCCCATCATCAAGTGATAAAGATACTCATCTTCCCAGAATGTCATAGATTGCCTTTGGTCTCTAATCCTTCTGGAATTTTCATTTAGATGCATGTTTGGGAGAGTTCTCTTTGTGTCTCATCCTTTCTTTCATTTTTGGTAAATTGTTAAAAATGACAGGGTCACAGAAGGGAGGGTGAACAAATGCAATAATGCTATTCAGTATGTGGAAAATGAACTATATAACCTTTGGGCAGGGACAAGGCCAATCGGAAAATTGAAAGAAGAGCGACATTATCCAAAAATAGTGATTTTTTTTCATTATCTGACATGAAATTACAACCCCTCTGTACAACACCTTGGCTCACACTTGTAATCCTAGCTACTAAGGAGGCTGAGATCTGAGGATTGGGGTTTAAAGCCAACCCCAGGCAAGAAAGTCCATGAGAGGGGCTAGGAAGGTGGCTCAGTGGTAGAGTGCTTGCCTTGCATGCCTGAGGCCCTGGGTTCAATTCCTCAGCACCACATAAGCAGAAAAAGCTGGAAATGGTGCTGTGGCTAACTGAAGTGGTAGAGCACTAGCCTTGAGCTGAAGCACTGAGGGGCAGTGCCCAGGCCTAGAGTTCAGGTCCCACAACCAGCCAAAAAAAAAAAAAAAAAAGCCCATGAGATTCCTATCACCAACAAACCACTATAAAACCAAAAGTGGCGCTGTAGTTCAAGTGGTAGAGCGCTCGCCTTGAGCTGAAGAGCTGAGGGACAGCGCCCAGGCCCAGAGTTCAAGCCCCATCATTGACCAAAAAAAAAGAAAAGAAAAGAAAAAAGAAAAGTGACAGAATTTGGTGTTTGATCTCTGGGGATTTTTGGGGGGGAGGGAAGTCAGTCATGGGGCCTCAACTCTGGGCCTGGGCATTGTCCCTCAGCTCTTCAGCTTGAGCCACAGCACCACTTCCTGCTTTTTTTTGCTTATGTAGTGCTGAGGAATCGAACCCAGGGCCTCATGCATGCAAGGCAAGCGCTCTACCACTGAGCTGCTTTCCCAGTCCCTCTGGGGACTTTTTTTTTTTAAACTATTCTATTTTTTAACATTTTTAGAAACCATTCAGGTTTTTTATTTCTACTTTTTGAGTCCGTTTTACAATTTACATTTTGGTTCTGCTTAGAATCTTTTTGTTTCCCCTGTGTTTCAATGTATTTGTAAAGTGTTTATCATACTATTACTGTCATGCTTACTGATCCAGGCCACATCTGTGGGCAGGTTTCTTTCTCATTCCTTTTATGCATCCGCTCATTTTCACTCCCTCGTTATTTACAAGCTTTTTCAAATGCAGATTTTAGCTTTGTTGATTCTCTTCATTTTCTACTTTTTGGCTATTTCTCTAGTTTATGTTTTGTTGTTGTTTTTTGGTCAATTGTGGGGCTTTAACTCAGGGCAGCCTGGGGGCTGTCCCTGAGCATTGCCACTCAAGGCTAATGCTCTACCACGTAGGGCCACAGCTCCACTTTTGGTTTTCTGGTGATTAATTGCAGATAAGAGTCTCACAAGCTTCCCTGCCCAGGCTGGCTTTGAATCCTGATCCTTGGGTCTAAGCCTCCTGAGTAGCTAGGATTACAGGCGTGAGCCGCCAATGGTGGGCGTTCATTTATGTTCTTATTTTTATTATTTTCTTTTTTCCCCTTATCCTGTTGCTTTTTCTAACTTCTAATGTCCAATCTTTATTCTTTAAATTAGCCTAAAATAATTATATAAAGTTTTATTGTGATACTGTTAATATTCATATAATACACTTTGTGAAGTGTTTGATTGTGATAGTGCCACATATGCATATAACAACTTCATTCAAATTCACTATTACTTTTTAGATTCCTTCAGCTTTTCCTCTTTTCTAACATAAGAGTTAAAAGTCAGCCAGGTGCCAGTGGCTCACACCTGTAATCCTAGCTACTCAGGAGGCTGAGATCTGAGAATCCCGGTTCAAAGCCAACCCGGGGCAAGGAAAGTCCGTGAGACTCTTATCTCCAATTAACCACCAGGAAACTGGAAGTGGAGCTGTGGCTCAAGTGGTAGAGCTGAAGAGCTGAGGGACAGCGCCCAGGCCCAGAGTTCAAGCCCCACAACCAAAAAAAAAAAAGTTAAAAATCATGCAGCAGTGGTACTCACTAGATACTATGTTGAAAAAGAACTATACAACGTGTGGTTAGGGGCAGGACGGAAAAACTAGGAGCACACTAGGGAAGGGGTGACATTGTACAAAAAGAAATGTACTCTTTACAGGACTTATGTAACTGTAACCCCTCCATACATCACATTAAAAAAGAATTAAAAATCATAAATTTTTATACTTTTTGGTTTAACTTTATCTTACTTTTTTTTTTTTTTCCATTCCTGGAGCTTGAACTTGCCCTCAGCATTGGCCCTGAGCTTTTGTGCTCAGGCTAATGCTCTACCATTTGAACTACTTCTGGCTTTTTGTGGTTAACTGGATAGAAGAATCCCATGGACTTTCCTGTCTGGGTTGGCTTTGAACTGTGATCTCAGATCTCAGCTTCTTGAGTAGATAGGATTACAGGCAAGAGGCAAGAATGACTGGTGCCCAGCTTTATCCTATTGCCAATTCTGTAAATTCCCTTTTTATGCCATACTCAATATTTTATGATTTTTATTGGAATCTTTTGTTTAATCTGTTATTTGTGTTGTTTTGTCTTATTCTGTAATATTCAATTAATATTTAAAGCATTACATTTCCCTAAATTGTTATACTGTTTCCTATACATTCAAATTACTTATTCAAATTCCTTAGACATTCATCAAACTACAATTTTAAGTACAGTATATCTGATTCTCTTGAACACTTCCAACACCTAAACTATAGAATATCTCTACATATCTATACATATGTGTATGAATATATATATACATATGTTTGTATATATATGTATGTACACACACACACAAAAGAAAACTGGTTGGACATATAAATCTAGTAAGTCAGACATCAATTTTTGTAGTTCAAATTGTCTCAACCAGTTCAACTATCTGAAAAACACAGGTCAAATATATCAAGAAGCATACAATAATAGCAGAACTCATTGGCACACTAAAGTGCAACGATTATTTGTAAAAATGCCTTTCTTAAAGTTGTAAATTTACTTGCATACAAAATAGAGCTGAATTGTCTTCTTCAGCCCATGGAACTTACTCGCCTATTCTGTAACTCCAAGTGTTCTACAAACCAGCAGTATCAAAGTTACATGAGAATTTGTTATAAACAGAAGTAGACTCTTAGGCCCACCTGAAACCTCCTAAAGCAGAATCTTTATTTAACAAGGTCCCCAGGTGGCTTGTATGCAAAGCTGAGGTTAGAGAAAATTACCATCAAATATTCAGTACTACAATTACAAGAGACGCCAAGGCAATTAGTATTGGCTCTTTGCTGGGATAGAGCTCTTGGTCAAAGAAATGAGAAAACACCAGGGTTAGACTTTGCACAGTGAAACCAGGAACTATCAGAGTGAGTCCTCTCTGTGCGCAGATTTTGTCTGTTGTGCCAACTGGGCTTTCAGAGAGGGTATTGCCAATTCTGTAAATTCCCTTTTCTGAAAAGTTCTTGGAAATGTTTCCTGTATTGCCACCTCTTATGGGTCGTGTGTTCTAGGGAAATTTTAGATCACGAGACAGGCTGCAATTGCACACCTTTTATTTTCCATATATACACATATATACATATATACACGTATGCACACATCTATATGTGTGATATGTATTATATATACACATATTATACATATATATGTATACATCTATGTATACATCATAAAGGAGGCTGGAAATAGGCAGGTAGAAGGGAATTGGCGCCAGGCCAGACCTAGTAAAAAGGCAAGTGTGGGATCTCCACCAGGAAGCAGAGGGAAGTTCTAAGCAGTTCTTAGTGAGGAATCCTCCTATTTCCACATCTCTACGCCCAAGAACTGAGGTTCTATTGTCTATGGCTGGAATAGTTACTCACAGATTTGGCTCGGGTTGACCCCAGTTTCCTGTGTCAAGCGAGCATGTGTTCGTTGCTGCCCAATGAGAAATACTCCCATCACCATCAGTAGCATGTGATAATTCCATGTCAGCTGTGCTTTGCACCAACACACAAGAAGTTAGTCCCATGCAAGGCCTTTTCAATGTTGGTCTAATTGCTTGGTGTCATTTATCCTCACTTGAGGGGGAAAAAGTGGTTCCTGGGATGAGCAGGCAATCGCCATCTGCACAGCAGTGTCTCTGTGTTACAATCTTACACCCGACGCGGCTTCTGTTGCGAATGTTTGCTCAGATCTTCCTTAATTTCTCTGGACTACAAATCACTTATTTCTTGAACAAGAGGATTTGCTCCAGTTTTGTTTGTTTGTTTTGTTTTGCTTTTTGGTAGGTCATGGGGCCTGGGAGCTGTCCCTGAGCTTTTCAGCTCTACCACTTGAGCCACAGCGCCACTTCCGGTTTTCTGGTGGTTTATTGGAGATAGGAGTCTCACGGTCTCTCCTGCCCGGGCTGGCTTTGAACCGCGATCCTCAGATCTCAGCCTCCTGAGTAGCTAGGATTACAGGCGTGAGCCACCAGCGCCCAGCTTGCTCTAGTTTTTTAAAATTTAATTTTGTTTTAATTCAATTTTGTTTTGTATGTGCTGGTATTAATGCTTGAACTCAGAACTTTGTGTTTAGGCTCTTTTTTTTTTTTTTTTTTTGCTCTAGGCTACCCCTGGAGTCACACCTCTGCTTCTGGAAATATGCTAAGTGGAGATAGGTATCCCACAGATTTGTCTGCCTGGGTTAGTTTTTGAACCTTGATCCTCAACACTCTAACTCTTGAGTAGCTAGGGTTATAGACATGAGCTACCAGCATCAAGCCAAACATTTGTTTGGTGGTACTGCAGTTTGAACTCCATGCTCTATTACTGAGTCATGCCCCTAGCCTAATGACATTTGAAAAGAAAAGGTTCCTTACTGGTGGTCTAGTACACCGTTCAGCTCTGTGCTCTTCCAGACTCCTCCTCTACCACTTATGAATACTGTGTGTGACCTGGTGTTGCTCCCTTGACTCCAAGCTGAGCAACAGAACTCTAGCCTTTGGCTCAGCACTCATGTTCTAAAGTCCACCTTCTATCTCTTCATCTCTATCAAGTGGAAAACTTCCCAGAGAACAAGTGTTGGGAGAATTGGTAGCTTCTGACTTCTAGAGACCGGCATGAAAGAGAATGAGGCTCTGGAGCATGTTGTCCATGTTTGAATCTTAACTTACTAGGTAGTCTTGGATAAGTTAATTAACTTCCTTCTGCCTCAGCTTCCACAAGCCCACAAGAAGAGGCTAATAATGAGAATTGCCTTCCAGGGTGGGAGTTAGGATTAAATGAAGCAGGGCATGCAAAAGAATGTCTGTCTGGAGGGTGGCAAGCATCCTAATGATTACAAATGATGGTTAAGAAAGCATTTAAACTGCACATCAAATACCCCATTAAATAACATTTTGGTATTTTTTAAGGTGCATCCTACTGAAAACAAAACAAACTTTCGGTACTTAATTGTGGTGACTACCTCACACAATGTGAAGGATTCCGGAATCCCCACATCTCCATTTGCTTTACCTGAACTCACTGCAGTGAGAAGAAAACAAATAAGTGTCTGGCCGAGTCCTGCTTTTGTCTTTTTCTTTGAACACCAGTAGGATTTAATCATGACACTCAGGGTAATACCCGTCAATCACCCTCTTTCTAATTAAATTTACCTGGAGTCCATTTTAAAAGAAAATAATTTGTTCGCTCAAAAGCGCTTGCATATTTATGCTCCGATTAGTTAAGAACTTCACAAATGAACCCTTCTCCCGAGCTTCTGGGAAGAAAGGAGTCTGCCCTTGAGAGCTGAGAGATTTCACAGCAATTAAGGCTAGAGTGCAGGTGTGTGGAACACCTGTTTCCCCCTCCCTCCATGCCCACCGCCCTGGCCACCCTCATCAGTAGGTTAAAATAATTAACTTACTCTCTGGGGAGAAAAGTCCTCAAACTGCTAAGGGCAACAAGTCTCCTTTTCTTTCCTTCTCAGATTAAATGGGAAACATAAAAAAGGTTCAGGGGTGGTCTAAAACAAGACAGAAGAAAGAAAAGAAAAGAAAAAGTTTTCTAAAAAGCAAAGGACAAACCAAGTGACAAGAATGACATTGTCTCCTTCCAGCAAACTCAGTGGGTGACTTAAGTTCAGAATTGTTTGTTTTGTGAATGTGATTGCGGCTCCAAAGCACAAAAAAAAATCTATTTTCAGAGATATTTACGTGAATAAATAAAGCAATTGGGCAGGATGTGATTTTTTCCCTGACCTGTCTCTTGTGAATGCCTGCAAAGTCATATTAAATCTCAATAACAGGGTCCCTCAAAAGGGGAAATTGTAGAAATTTGATTGGGTTTAAGAAAAATGGATTAGTCCATAGCTGGAAAATCAAGAAATTGCTTTTTCTTTATTTTTTTTTTAAGTCGTTGTGAAAATGTGATTCAGCTTTGGCTTTTACATTTTGTGTATCACAGTTTGGTTTCCCTGAATTCTATTAAGGATACTGTTGAACACTATTTGGCATAACTAGAAAAGATCAGGAAGGCAATCTTGTTTTTATGATTACTGGTACTTCCCCTCTCTATTCAAAGTGCAGATTTAGAAATCTCTGAGACTTTTAAATGGAATAAGTGGTTTTTGAAGATGTAAGATTGGCATAGGCAAGAGAATTTGCCAAGTTAGGAAACCATGTCAATATTTAAACAAATGTGTGTACACTTATACTTGGCCATTTTTCTAAAGATAATCTAGGGTACTGTAATCTAGTCACCTTAGATTGGTCTAGTTAGACTGTGGACTTGAATAAAGCTTTGTGACAGACTGCAAGAAACTAATGCTGTTAATTCCACCCATTATCCTGCCCAAGGTATTTTTCTTAAATGCCTGATAGTTTTGGAAGCATTTTTTCCATCTGAGGTTAAATGTGTCTTATTAACAGGTGTTCTAGAGACAAGGCCCACAGATTGTGGGTAGAGGGAAGAACAGTACTGATGATTAGGCAGTGGTAACACTGGGATCCGGTCTCCCCCCCTCCCCCTCCCTCCGCCCCCCCCCCCTCGGCCCCAGCCTCTCAGTCACGGGTTTACAGATGCTCCTTCCAGTTCTGTGAGATACTGGATGCTGGGGAGACAAAATAAAAGCACAGCCTTTTCACAACGCAGGACTGAGAGTCCCTGTTGAATGTTTAGAGCAGCATTACTTCCAAATGGCCAGCAGGTGGCACCACAACCCTTGTTCCCAAATCCAACCAGGGGTTTGTCATTTGAAAGTAGAAGGCTGAAACTTTACAGTTTAGAGAGATTCCGTATTCAAAATTTCCTTAAAGCATCGGTAATGTTACTTAATACAGAGACTTAAGTCAAACTAAATTCGAACTAGAACATGAGTGACTTCCCTCCAGCTCACAAATTATCTAAAGCAGTTGCAATTTTTGTTTTTCAATTTCATTTTCAGTTCTCTCTGTACAACTCAGTTGGAAAGAAATGCTGGCTTCCTACTCAATGAGTGAATTTCTTGTTAAGTCACTGCAATCAATAGATGGGGTTGGCATAGGTTTGAGAACTGTGAAGCACTGTCCAAACCTGGGAATGTCTTTATTGAGTATTCATTATGAAGTTCCCTGTTTGCTAACAACTAGTCTTGTTGCTCTGTGGAGCTGACCTACAGGAATTGCTCAAACTGCATTCTGCTCCTAAGGTGCTCTGAAGGGGAGCCAAAAAGCTCCATCTTGCCAGCACCTTCCTCTTCTTCATAGCAGCTTGCCTTACAGTGCCAGTTTCCCAACCCCTTTTGTCTAAAATTTCAATGGCTTTCATGAATTTCCATGCATTCCTGGCAAGCACCAGCGGTGACTCTGAGCGGTTTCTATCCTAACATTTGCAAAAGTTTGTATCTAAAGTACCGTCATGCATATGAATGTTACACATACACACGTGAGTGCATCCAATTCCATCGGTCCATCAATTTACATATATTTATCTATGGATTAAATTTCACTACATTAAAAAATGTCATTACAATGAATTTCACTGGATGATACAATGTCCCCTACTAGAGTTTTACTGCCTCAAGTATCTTGTAACTGAAAGGAATTAGATGATAAGATTCATGAACGGCTCCAGCGGCTCACGCCTCTAATCCTAGCTCCTCTGGAAGCTGAGATCTGTGGATCATAGTTCAAACCCAGCTCTGGCAAAAAGTCTGTGAGACTCTTATCTTCAGTCAACCATCACCAAAAACAAAAACAAATAAGCAATGCCCCCCCACCCAAAAAAAAAAACCCAGAAGTAGATCTGTGGCTCAAGGTTCAAGTGGCAGAGTGCTAGCCTGGAGTGAAAAAAAAAAACAAAACAGCTCAGGGACAGCGCACAAGGGCTTGAGTTCAGGACCCAGGACCTACACTAAAAAAAGACAAGAAAGAAAAGGAAAAAAACCCACTAGAAGTAAGTATACCACCTACTTACTACTAATCACTTAAAAACCAAAGATGTTTTTATTTCAACTTAATTCTTTTTATTTGCAATATCTGCCATATGTTCATAGGCATCAATAAAATCAATTGATTATTCAAAAAGTGGACTGAAAGTATATATGTGAATATCTATTTTAGATGGTTGCTTTTTCTGAAAAAAAAAAAAGATTTCAGAAGCACTTGAGTTACAAGTTACAAATATTGTACATACTTACTTGCTAAGGTTTAATAAAGATGTATTAGAAACTGTTGCTTTTAGAATTACATGACATCTTTTGCAAGTTGATACTTGTTTCAGCTGATCAAATAAAGGGAAATGTCAAGTGTGAAGTTAGCTGTTTACTTGTAATTTCTCTCTCTAATTCACAATAGAAGAATGGGCTCGTTTAGCACATCCCAAATCTTATCATCACACTATTCCTTTTCAAATGAACTCAAGAGAACCAAACAGTACAAGGGAATTCACCAGGAATGATACAAGTATGAGAATGGTAAATTTAGAAGTCATTTTACCTTTCCCTGAAACTGCAAATTCTATTTTATAACCAAACTCTTTTGTGCTCATTTGTCCCTTGAAAAGCACACACACACACACACACATACACTACACATTTTTATACTGAACCATCCACTTCAGGATTGTTGGTACTGGGAAGAGGGCATGAGGGGAAAGGAACAATGTTATAACTACATTGAATTTGTTTTAAAAGTGTACACTTTCTGTTTTTCAATATTACCTGCTTGTCTCTGTTTTCCTTTCTTCTACTTCTCTGTTTTCTGGTAGTACTGGTTTGAAATCAGGGCCTTGTGATGACTAAGCAGAAACTCTACAACTTGAGCCACAAACCCAGCCCAATATTGTGTGTTTCTGTATTGTTTAGATGGAGATGAGAAATTTCTTTTTTCCTGTTGCATCCTAAAAGCCCAAAGATCAATGCCAATTGCATACTTAGCTATCAGGCAACTTTTCCAGCTGTGCTCTAACTGTTTTCTATTGTATTCTCTACCATGAACTGGGTGTCATTTTTCTGATTTGAGTGGTACCTATGCAAGGCATTAATTGTGTCTTACTATTAGTCTTTGCTCTTCTTTTCAATCCTGTAATGTGTGCGTGCTCCAAGAGAAATACAACCGATAAACAACACAGCAGTGTATCTCTCTGTACATTGTTCACGATGTCAAAAAAAAAAAAAAATAGGTGAAAAAAATCCCTGTGTGCCAGTATATTTCAGAACATTCTGTGGGGCCCGATTTAAAAGCCCATTGTTCTATTTCTACCAGGCAACCACTTCAGAACTGGATGTTGTGATGATGTAACAAGCGAGGAGATGCATGTGAGTTCTTTCCTTTGAATATTACAGGATTTGGTGTAGCACAGTCCAGTATCTGCAGAACAGAAGGCACTGTTAGAGCAGAACTGGGGAAATCTTTCAATAGAGTTGTCTCCAGGGTAGTTTCTGAATAATGGCTTTAGGAAAGCTATGATTTCACTTGTGTTAGCTACAGTCTGGATTCAAAGCGGTCAAGGAAAGAGCAAGTTCATAGAATCTAAAATTCAGAGTATTTAAAGGATTTGAAGGATTTTCTCAGGCTATATAGTATTAAATGCTAATTTGGACTTAAAACTTGATAAATGCTGCTTTCATATAAAGTGAGAAATTACAAAATGATAGAAAATCACTTATTCAAGAGTCTTTACAATCTTTACAGGCAAACCATGAATGTCAGGAGCAAAGGTTCCCAGCATTGTACAGCACAAGGTTGAAAGTAACTTGCTCTTTTGTTTAGTGAGAAAGACCAGAGAATATAAGAAATGTGATGTCCATCAGCTATTAACTTCAGGCCTAACTAAATACGAGCTAATATAATTAGAGCTCCTTTTAAAAGAGAGTAATTTCTGAAATAAAAAAGACATCATGGCCTGGGAAGGTGGCTCAGTGGTAGAGCGCTTGCCTTGCATGCCTGAGGCCCTGGGTTCGATTCCTGAGCACCACATAAGCAAAAAGAAAAGAAGCCGGAAGTGGCACTGTGGCTCAAGTGGTAGAGCACTAGCCTTGAGCTGAAGAGCTGAGGGACAGAGCCCAGGCCCAGGTTCAAGCCCCACAACCGGACCCCCCCTCCAAAAAAAAAGACATCATATAGCAAATTTTCATGCCTTGTGGTGTGAAATGTTAGGATTCTACTGTAATCTTCAAAGATTTATGTATATTCACACATATGTTCTGTGGAAGTTCTGAATTGTTGGGATACGGCAGCAAAATACAGCCCTCTGTATCTGAGAGTTTGCATCTGCAAACCAATCTCAGAAAAAAAGGACAATTGTACTCAACATGTTCAGATTTTCCTTGTCTTTATTTCCTAAACTATACAGCATGACAACTATTTATATAGCATTTGCATTGTATTAGGTATTATGTGTAATCTAGAGATGATTTGAACTCTATAGGAAGATGTGTGTAGGCAATGGTACAAATACTATGTCATTTTATATAAGGTACTTGAACATCCATGGATTCTGGATTTTATGAGGAAAGGAATTTTAGAATCAATTCCCCCATGGATATTGAAGGATGATTATGTTAGGTGACATTTCGGTTCATCAATATGGATTTAACACTAAAACTTCTATAGGTTTAAGTAGGTCTCCTGCAGTTTTTATTTGCTATAAAGCACAGAGAATATGTTTTGAATAGTAACAAAAAAGGATCCTCAGAGATAGCATGATGAAGGCAAAACATCTTTTGACAATTGCTAATTGATTTTGGTGACACATTCATTGTATAAGAAAAAGTTGGGGTTGCGGGGGAGGGGACCAATGGCCTGAAATTACACTTTCCTGTATTGAAAAAGGTTAATTAGGAATTGAGCTCACAGTTAATTTTTTGAAGGTCAGCTGCTATGCTATTGGGTCCCATGACCCTGTCTCAAGTAATCACAGCATTAACATACAAGTTATAGCTTTCCTTTCACTTGATGACATAATCTCTTTAATTGGTGTCGGAAAGCCTGCATGTGAAAGAACCATGGAAAACACCTAGAGACTATAATTTTATTCTCCCCATTCACAGAGCAAAAGAGACAAGCCTTAAGAATGTACTAGAGACTCATTACAACCCTTAGGCTGTCAATACAAAGCCTTCACATTTCAACCAGGAGTTTTAGGAATGATCAATTCTATTTAGTTCGAACTTTGGCTGGTGAACTATTAACCTTCTCAGAAGAAAATGGTAAATGCTACATGTCAGATCGTCTTCTGTGAGAAAACTAAGAGGATGGATAACGTGGCTTAACTGATTAGACATAAATGTGAGAAGATAGTATTTGTAATATTATCAAGTGTGCTCTCATGACTCCTGCATTTCTACAACCCTTAACTCCTCATGCACTTGAGGCATGGCCCAGTTTCACTTGGAAGTTGTAATTTAACTTTATTTGTTTATTTATTTATTGAGTCCAGGGGCTTGAACTCAGGGCCCTGGGTGCTAATTCTGAGCTTTTTGCCCAAGACTGGCAATCTACCACTTGAGCCACAGTGCCACTTCTGGTTTTCTAATGGTTAATTGGAGATACGAGTCTCATGGACTTTCCTACCCAGTCTGGTTCCAAACAGCAATCCTCAGATCCCAGCTTCCTGAGCAGCTAGGATTACAGGAGTGAGCCACCCGTGTTCAGCTTGGAATTTACTTTTTTTTACTGGAAGCTGATCTTTGGTGGGTCAATATTATGATGGCTTTGTTTTCTAAATGGATTCTACTTGTTAAAGAAGAAAACCATGGCAAAGGAGCCCTAAAGAATCCCCACCATGAAGCTTTTGCTTAGAAGTGCTTTGGGAACAGAGAGCAAGGGAACACCGAAGTTTGCTGATTCCGTTCACATCAATTTAGCAACCACCCATTGCAATGCGGGTTGAAAGCTGACCCGCTTACAGTTCAGGAAACAAATCCCAGTTGTTTGCTTAAAAAAAAATCATTCCATTTATATAAAATATCCAGAATAGGCAAATGCATAGAGGCAAAAGCACATGAGAGGTTGGCAGGGCCTTGGGAGACTAAAGGTAAAGGGGTTGAAGGAGAATGGAGTTTCTTAGTCAGTCTGGTTGCTATAACAGAACTATCACAAAAAACTATCACACAAAGTGTTTTTTCCTCACAGTTCTGGAGGGAGTTGGTATGACTGGGTTCTTAGTGAGGGCCATCTTCTTGGGCCTCACATAGGGTTACATGCACAGAAGTGAGCTGTAGTCTTTTTCTTCTTATAAGGGCAGGAATCCCATCACAAGATCTCTACCTTCATGACTATATTGAAATCTAATTACCACCCAAAGCCTTCATTTCCTAGTATCATCTTACTTGGGGCAAAAGAAATCCCAGTTTTAATTAGGGAGTAGATATTTAAAGCCAGATAGTTTTACTCACAAACAAAATATTGTTTTTTTAGCCAATGGACCTCAGAAGAGAACAAGACCAAAGCGTAGAACATAAATTGTATTTTGATAAAACAGAATAGAATAGAATGGAGAACTCCTACATGCACACACACATATCCTCTTAAGCAAAGACAGGAGTAAGCTCAGAAGGACTCAGTGGCTCATTGTGCTATTAAAACAGCGCCTGTTCTTAGAAAACTGAGTATTGCAAGTTTATTATATTTTCCATGATGTTTCTCCTCTTGAGTTCTTATTTTAAAAAACAGATAAACATCTGAGAAGTAGTGTTGTACCTAGAAAACTTTGTGCTAGATCATGTATTGGGTGTCATGAGCAATGTGGCAAATATAAGAATGAATGATTTAGTAGCTATATGAAGTTTTCACTTAGAACTGGTTTATTCTTGGTTCTGATATGCCAGTCTTCTTGTGTCTTGCTTTGACAAGGCTGTACCCTCAGGGTGTGGGAAGACAGAATGGGGTTATAAAGATAACACAGGTGCTCATGACTGCCGACAGTACATAGGCCCACTTTCACGACATGTCTTCAATCATGTCTCTGTGTAGGTGGATAAACTGACTTTTTGAGGGTCTGTTCTGTGTTCTATATCTCACACTTTTCTGCCCAGAAAACAATTAGTTATGGTGCATATAATCAATCATATATCAGTGTTTTTCATCACAAATGCATAGCAACTTTTATTTTGTAAGATTTTTCAAGCCAGAAAATGACCTACTTTCCCTTCTTATTCAGGTTGAGACACTGTCACAATTTTATTAATAAGCCTAACAACGATGTCCATATGGCTGAATTATTTTCTTCCTTGTCATTTTGATGCAGCCTCCATAATAGAAAAGAGTCACTGTGTCCAGAAAATGGAAGTATTATTTTTCTTCTTGAACTGCTCATAAAACCAATAGTCCTCTTTTTCCATCAGAGTTTTCAGTAAAATCTGTACTTTCTCATCTAACTAAATTTGTGTGTATATGTGTGTGTGTGTGTGTGTGCGTGTGTGTGTGTGTGTGAAAACAGCATAATGAAACCCACCAAATATTGTGTGATAAAATGGGAAAGAGAGAAGGAAGACATAGGAATACCATTGAGAGGATGAACTTGTTCAAAGTAATATATATATATATATATATATATATATATGTATATATATATATATATATGTATGTATGTATATATATGGAATTATCACAATGAAACTCCTTTGTACTATAAATATACATTATTTTAAATATTAAATTAAAAAAAAGAAAGCTCTTAACCTGGCTCAGGAGACTACAATGATCTTACTTTTGCACACACCCCTTATTAAACTCAGTTACTTAAAGCACCATGGTCTTTCTCTTTTCATGGTCATATAGTATTCTCTCAGTCAAGAATTTCTCTTTCACCTAGATAAGATGTGTGATAGGGTTAAGTTTCAGTGTCATTTACTGTCATTTACCAACCAGTTTCCCTGCCTTCTGGGCCACATATCACTGAGTGTTCCTTTAGTCCCTTGTGCCAAACTCTAGCCCATGACCACTTACTCCATGCTGGAAAGTGTGTAATGTTCCTGTGTTTCTCTTTGGCACTAAAATGATATATTTCTTTTACCTTTGGATCCCTGTAATCTACAACAGCACTTGGCACATGTAGATGACTTGTGAATATTTGTCAAATGCATTTCTAATATTATTTTGTTCATGTGTGAGGAACTATTTTTGTGAAAGTACTATTTGTAAGTTAAAACCCTCGAAGTATAAAAGCCTAGAAATTTCTATTAGGGCTTGCTAATCTGAGAATAATTTCAGTTCTATTTTAACAAATTAATAAATCCAACAATCTGGTTTTTAAAGAACTGTGTTCATGCTAGATTGATCTTCACAAAGACCCTGACATAATCTTTTTTATAGGAAATCAACTTAAGCCCTACACAGGTCACTTTAATTATGCCCTCAAGACTAAGAATATGAGGTATTTGGACTTTGCCTTGTCTCTACCACTACTCAGCCAGGTTAACATGTTAAAGGATGTTTAAGTCCAAAAATTTGAAATGGTGCCTGAGTTTTGCCAAGCCAGTGTATGGTCTCTTCGTAGAGGGCATCTTCAAGAAATCAAATTTTCTGCAATTTTTCATCCAGTTGCTGTACAAATCAATGAGCATACATTGTCTGTCCGTAAAGCAAATGTTTGTCACAGCAATCCTGAATAGAACTTTTCCTGTTTACCTTCTCCTCACTTGTTTAAGTTCTAAGGAGAGAGACCTGGCCATTTTGTTACAGAATGGGTGTTTTCAATGCAAAGAAAAAAAAATTA
The DNA here is from genome assembly GCF_019054845.1 of Dipodomys spectabilis. Classification (NCBI taxonomy): domain Eukaryota; kingdom Metazoa; phylum Chordata; class Mammalia; order Rodentia; family Heteromyidae; genus Dipodomys; species Dipodomys spectabilis. The sequence goes on from NW_024870750.1 coordinate 5,058,066, forward strand.
CAATTCTGAGTTTTTACAATGTTTGCCCCTTTTCCCAGCAGGGATGTGTTTTGAGTGCCAGGAGACAAAAAGTGTGGCCTCAACAAGCAGAATTTTAAAAAGAACATCATTTTCATTATGTAGTCAATCTCAATTACAAGCAAATGTTTTCTCTGTGGAGACTCTTCTCCTTTCAGGGCATTATGTGAGCTTCTTTTGTGGATTGAGAGAAAGGATCAGTGGTCAATAGGGAGCAGAGTGCTGTGTACAGTGGATTTTCGTATCCCTCCGTCTCCTACATAATGCGTTTTGTCAGGAGAACAGCCTGCCATCCTGAGCAGATTTGCTGAATTAAAGAGCGCAGCAGGGAGAGGAAACTTGTTGCTAGGTGACTGACCACCGCTGCTTGGCGGGTCTGGGCCGAAGGTGACTCGCTGCCTTTCTTCCACTACTTAATCTTGCCTTTTAATCTGCATCTATAATTAACTCTGTTAATGCCACACATCCATTTGTTTCTTCCTTACTGCACTTCAGGCAACCAATTTATCATTATTTAGTCTTTACACTCAAACAACAAACTATTTTTTCCCCATTAGCGTCATAGGAGGTGAACCAGTCTTCAGTGCAAAGAAAGAAGTAGACCCAGCAGCTATTCCCTCACTTCCTGTGAGTATTTTCAGAGCTACTCCTGCTAATCTGAATGAAAAATTCATCCTTGAGGAAAGTCTGCTTTCCATTATCTCTATAGTTCTATAGTTCAACAGTGGTGCCTAATTGAAACGTTCTTGGTGACTTTAAATTCCTCTTAGTGGTGACACACGTGGACTAAAACTGCTTTCTTTCTCAGAGATGTGTATAATTGTTTTCCCCAAAACAGATACATTACCTTCAATATCTTTTTGCAGAATAAACGCTCTGTGATTAGCATCAGGATGGGAGGTTAGACTTGGATGCAAGACTTACGGAGGCCAGAAAGCAAGAACACTGCAAAACTGATTAGAGTAGCAGCATCCAGCACTCAGCTTGACTAATGTGGGTGCTTTAACTGTGATGTTCTCAGAGAGAGAATTAAAGTGGCTTTAAGGGATCAGGTCTACGCTATACTTTTCAACACTGTGGCTAGCTAAATGGCTCCAAACCTGTCTCTCTGACCTTCCTGGACATTCTGTATGCTAGGACATGATCTAAGAACCCTTACTGATGCAGTGTCTTGACTTGCATTTCAGTAGTCACGTAGGTAGTGTGGGCTAGTAGTTAAAAGATCGGACCTAGAGACCAACTGACTGCCTGTGTTCAAATCCCAGGCATACCACTTACATGTTGTTTGACCTAAGGTAATGTATTTAATCTCTATACTTTGGTCTCCTCACCTTAAGATAGTAAACTAGGGGCTGGGAAGTTGGCTCAGTGGTAGGAGTGCTTGCCTTGCATGCCTGAGGCCCTGGGTTCCATTCCTCAGCACCACATAAGCAGAAAAAAGCCAGAAGTGGTGCTGTGGCTCAAGTGGTAGGGCACTAGCCTTGAGCTGAAGAGCTGAGGGACAGCACCCAGGCCCAGAGTTCAGCCCCCACAACTGGCAAAAAAAAAGATAGTAAACTAATAGTAGCTATGCAATTTTGTTTGTATGCTTCATATAGGATTAAATGAGTTAACATGGGGATCCTACCAGCTATTATTTTATTTTGATAATATAATAAAACAATTACCTAATTTTTCCATGTCTTAAGACAAAACTGCATGACCATAGTAATTAAGAATAGCACAGAGATTTAAATAATACCTTTCACTAAGGGTTTTCCCAACAGTTTAATCACATGATTTCAATCCTCTAATTCCTGTAGTTTTGCAGATTCTCTCTCTGATTACCATTGCAAAGATAGCTTAGTATACTTTTGGCAAAAACATGTTTTGTGTGTACTGCAAGGTTATACTAAAGTTTGGATTTTTCAAAGCGCTCCATCCAACCCATCTAAATTAAGGATAGGCAGTTATATGGGCTTTTATGCCAGACATATTTGGAGAGCATTAGGGTGTAATTAAACTAACTGGGGCTAGTTGGAGGTTGTGATGGCTCTACTTCAGTGGTGCATAAAAGCATCTTACGCACTGGGAATTAGGAAGCCAGAATAGGAACCATTAGGATGTCATTTACTACATTTTCATTTGATCAATTTATACTCTTTAATGTGACGGCCTGGTTTGCATCCTTTGTGCAGGTGTTAACTCTTTGCCTTTGACTCTTTAATACATGTCTATAAAATGTGCTGCCTGCAAATCTGTTCCTATGTGCTGATGGTGAAGGGAGCACAATGTTGGAGAAGTAGGTCCAGTCCCCGGTCCTTATCATCACTAAACACAGCAGGGCAGCTAGAACACTTCTAGATCAGGTAGTTGGAGGGTAAGCTAAATGCCCCAGTTTCTTGTGAAGAGCATCTGAACCTACACACACACACACACACACAATCCGTTAGATTTATGTTAGGATATTGCTTCCTTATCTTTCCTATTGACCATCAATGACAGACTATACAACAATGTTTTGAAGGCTCAGCCAAGTACCACATATGCTTGCTCTGTCTCTCTCTGTCTCTCGGTTTCTCTGTCTCTCTGTCTCTCTCTGTCTCTGTCTCTGTCTCTCTCTATCTCTTTTAGTGGTACTAGAGATTCAAACCAGGGCCTCCTTCTTGCTAGGCAAATGCTCTTGGGCAATGCCCCAGTCATTATTTGTTTTGTTTTCTGTTTTGTTTTTGAGACTCAGTCTTCTTACCTTTGCCTAGACTGAACTCAAACTCGGAATTCTCCTCCCTCTACCTCCTGAGTAGCTGGGATTGCAGATGTATACAAACATGCCTATCTGATCTTACCTACCTTAAGTCTTCATAGGTAATAACTTACCCCATTTTATAAGTGAGAAAATGCAAACTCACTTGTCTTTACTGCCCCAAATAGTTCTGTGAGTCTATGGCAGGAATACAATGAAGCATACACAGCACATTTCTGTGCTCTGCTGCCTCTGTGATGATTCTCCTTGCTAATTCAAGTATGGAGTGGTAAAATAATAACTTGTTTCTCTTCTTGCTTTTGAGAAAGGCTAAATGACTATCTTAATTGAACTTATGGAATTGTAACACATTAGGATACTTGTGTAAGAGTTTATCCCAAATACCTTTAAAACTTAAGTCAGTTTGTAAGGCTCCATACCATGTTTCTTTTAAAAAATTTATCTATCTATCTATCTATCTATCTATCTATCTATCTATCTATCTATCTATCTATTTATTTGGTGGTTAGAGATAAGAGTCTTTAAGATTTTTCTCTCTCAGAGCTGGCTTCAAAATGAGTTTCTCAGACTGCAGGCACCTAAGTAGCTGGGATTATAGGTGTGGGCCCTACTGTGTTTTTTAGTTGCTCAGATAAAGCATCTCATGAGGCTGAAGTTCAATGAGGGCAAGGATTACCTACTACTACAGTCCCAGAGTTTGACACAATAGCTGTAAGTGTTCATATCATACTAGTGAAGAATAAATTGATAAGCGAAGGACTTAGTTACTTAAATGTAGTTAAAAGGATGTGCTGGCATCCTCTATTAGGATTTACACTTTTCTGGTATTTTCTTGGTCGTACTGGGAGAGAGCCTCACACTTGCTAAGCAAGCACTCTATCTCTTGAGCCATACCTCAAATTCCTTTTCCAATTTTTAGAATTAATTGAACTCTTATGTGAAAGGAAATGTGAAGGATTGCTTATAAACTTGACTTTCAACATTCTAATTTTATTCTACCTCTCCTCCTATGTGCTAAGTTCCCAGCCTTTCAGTGATCTGCGCAGAGATTTGGCTGGTCATTGGCTTAAAATCATGGAGTAAAGTGAGTTCAGCAATGATCATCTTTCTGTGTCCATATTAGGATGGAGTAACATTAAAACAGGTAGTTTTTAAGCCTCTATACCTATTGTCCTTCCCTGACAAAGGGGATTTTAAAAATATTTTAATTAAATTAAAAATATTCTTATTCTCTAATATTTAGGTGATCACCTTAGTTAAAAATTTGTAAAAGAGGGGGGTAGTGGGGGAGATGGAAAGGATGGGAAGGGGAAACAAAGGAGGCAACAATGCTTGACAAGAAATGTACTCATTACCTTGTCCATAGAATTGTAACCCCTCTGTACAGTATTTTCAGATTTTAAAAAAATAAATTAAAAAAATTTGTAAAAGAGCCCAGAGTTCAAGCCCCACAACCAAAAAAAAAATTATAAAAGAGGCTGGAAATGTGGCTTAGGTATAGAGTGTTTGCCTAGCATGCATGAAGCCCTGGGTTTGATTCCTCAGTACCACATAAACAGAAAAGGCCAGAAGTGGTGCTATGGCTCAAGAGGTAGAGACAAAAAGAAGCTCAGGGACAGTGCCCAGACCCTGAGTTCAAGCTCCAGGACTGGCAAAAAAATAAAATAAAAATAAAAGCATAAAAGAGCTAGGTGCCAGTGGCTCACACCTATTATCCTAACTACTCAGGAGGCTGAGATCTGAGGATTGTGGTTTGAAGCCAGCCCAGCCAGGAAAATCCATGAGACTCTTATCTCCACTAAACTACTACTTCTGGGCCAGAAGTGGTATTGTGGTTCAAGTGGTAGAACACTAGCCTTGAATAAAACAAGTGCAAGGATAACACCCAGGCCCAGAGTTCAAGTCTCAGGACTGGCAAAAAAACAAAAACCATAAAAGCTCAAAATTTAATATATATCTTTTCAGCCTAATGCATATTTTCAAAGAATGAAACAAATAGTTACATTTATGTGTCAGGAGCCATTATTTAAATTAGTTTTGTTATTCTAATTTAATTAGAGAAAATTAGCATCAAATAAAGCTCATTAATAAACTTTGATATTTGGTGGCCGATTATCTATGATTTTTGCAGCAGAGTGTATTTTTCATTTGTTGCTAAAACTCACCTTTCAGTTAGTGAGTTCTAATTTACATGAGTATGCATAATGAGAGCTATACACTAATAGGATTATTTTAATATTCTTTTACATTTGTTAAAAACCTAACCACACTAATTATTAATCATTTTTCTATAAGAATCCTTTTCAGACATTGTTTTTCAAAAATGTATGGATATTTGTGTAGTTAAAACTTGACGTTTTCCCGTTGCTGGCGTGCACAGCGCCGTGGAACAGGCCTCTTAGTCGTGGGAGCCCCACGCATCCCGATGGGTCTGCCGCAAAATGAGCTCCATCCGCACCGGGCGTGCCCTGTCAGCCTCTACCTTCTCTCCTGATGGAAGAGTTTTTTTCAAGTTGCATATGCTATGAAAGCTGTGGAAAATAGTAGTACGGCTATTGGGATCAGATGTAAAGATGGCGTTGTCTTTGGGGTGGAGAAGTTAGTCCTTTCTAAACTTTATGAAGAAGGTTCTAACAAACGGCTTTTTAATGTTGATCGGCATGTTGGAATGGCAGGTTTGTTGGCAGATGCTCGTTCTTTAGCAGACATAGCAAGAGAGGAAGCTTCCAACTTTAGATCTAACTTTGGCTATAACATTCCACTAAAACATCTTGCAGACAGAGTGGCTATGTACGTACATGCTTATACACTGTACAGTGCTGTTAGACCTTTTGGCTGCAGTTTCATGTTAGGGTCTTACAGTATGAATGGTGGTGCACAACCGTACATGATTGACCCATCAGGTGTTTCTTATGGTTATTGGGGCTGTGCCATTGGCAAAGCCAGGCAAGTTGCAAAGACAGAAATAGAAAAACTTCAGATGAAAGAAATGACCTGCCATGATGTTGTTAAAGAAGTTGCAAAAATAATTTACATAGTACATGATGAAGTTAAGGATAAAGCTTTTGAATTAGAGCTCAGCTGGGTTGGTGAATTAACCAAAGGAAGACATGAAATTGTTCCAAAAGACATAAAGGAAGAAGCAGAGAAATATGCTAAGGAATCTTTGAAGGAAGAAGATGAATCAGATGATGATAACATGTAACATTTCAGAATCTGATATGTTTTAAGTTTCAGTCACAGTCCCATGTAACTATTTAACCCAATGGAGTCCACATCTTACTGACCAATTTTCATTAAAATGTGTCTTCTAAAAAAACCAAAACTTTACGTTTTGCTATTTTCTCCATATTTTGTGCCTGTTTTGTGTCAAACTGTTATTACTCTTACTAGGATTCTATGTCTAACAGGTAAAAAGGAAGGATGTTTCATAATGGCCTTGTGTTTAAACAAGAATATATCTTTTTAAATTAAATTAAATTTTATTGGAAAGGTGATATACAGAGAGGTAACCATTATTTAAGTAAGGCAATGAGTATATTTTTTGTCGAACAGTGTTACTCCCTCCCTTGTTTTTCTCCCACTTTCCCTCCTCCCCTCCCCACTCTCCCCAACTCCCACATATCTTATAATTTGATTCATCTCATGATATAAACATCAGTCACTAGGATTCGGGTAAAAACATCAAGATTATTCTTAAAATATCTGAAAACCATTTATCCTTCAGCAAGGTATATTAGGCAAGTGGGATTCCAATTCAAAGCAATATCTGCAGCATTGAGAGATTTCACAAAGCTTTGTCACAAATAGAATGATATGCCTGTTGGCCCTACCACCTTTAATACATAATGGTGATAGCTAACCAAATCAACAGCTCAATTGCCCTTGCCAAATATGACTATCTTAGAACCATATGGCATGATTTCCCCTGTGTTTGAGTGTTGCTATTTTACAGCAAAGACATTTAAGTAACTTTTCAAAAATTACTTCTAATTCTTAGAAAATCTTGTGTGCCAAATGGCATTATCTTCATTTAAATAATATTGACTTAAATTTTTTGTTTTTCTTCAGTATGTTGGACAAAGAGTACTAAAGATGATATATCTATTGTAATGTAGAAAAATCATGGTCCTATGTAGTATACATAATTTTCATTCTTTCCTTCCTTCTTTCACAAGTTTTTTATGTGTGGAATACTACCAATCATGTTTTACCTGGTCTTCTTTAAAAAATAAATAGCCACGGCCGCCGCAGGGCACCAGTAGTTCACACCTGTAATCCTAGCTACTCAGGAGGCTGAGATCTGAGGATCATGGTTCAAACCCAGCCTAGGTAAGAAAAGTCCCTGAGACTCTTATCTCCAATAAACCACTAGAAAACCAGAAGTGGTGCTGTGGCTCAAGTGGTAGAGAGCTCACCTTGAGTACTCACTAAAGAGTACAGGGGCAGTGCCCAAGCCCAGAGTTCAGCCCAGACATAAGTAAATAAATTAAATAAATAAAAATAAATAAATAGCCAAAGCTAGGCACTGGTGGCTCACTCCTATAATCCTAGCTACTTAGAAGGCTGAGATCTGAGGATCATGGTTCTAAGGTAGCCTAGGCAGGAAAGTCTGTGTGACTCTGATCTCCAGTGAACCCAAGTAGAGCTGTGGCTCAAGTGGTAGAGCACTAGCTTTGAGCACAAAAGCTCAGGGATAGTATCCAGGTGCTGAGTTCAAGCTCCAGGATGAGCACAAAATAAACAAATAAATAGCCACCATGTAAGAATCTACTGGGAAAGATGCCTCAGGAATGCTCGACGTTCCAGCCCTTACCTGTTGGTGCCTTCATGCCATAGACAGCAAGCCGGTTACCAGACTGACCTAGCTGCTACAAAAGAGAAGACACAGTTGTCTCTGAGAGAGTCCTGCCCAACTGCAGCTTTGTGAACACATCATGTTGTTCTTTTGATAAGTAATTGTGTTTAGAGTGGGTTGTTATATAGAAGTGGGCATCAGACTCTGGATTCCTAGAATGGATATTTTAGCAGTTAAGGCACATGATGTTTCAAACAGGACTACATAATTTCATGAGGTGGACTTCATGACCCAATCTGACATTATTTAGTATATCGTATCATTTTAACTACTACTGTGGAAATCCAGATCCCAGAGTTGAGAAGAACTGGGCTTGGGATTGAGTAGAAGCTTGAGAGACCACAGGCCTATATGGGGAATCACCTTCATCATCCAGAGTGCCAGAGCGAAGTGGGGCTACTCATTGTTTCTGTACATTGCAGAAGGAAAGAGAAGGCATCCTAAATTCTCATGGTCTAGGAGTAAGACACTAACTGCATCCTTTTCTGGAAAGTGTGCCCTTGGCTTCTGAATACTAACCATTTCCTGTTTCCTCCAAACCTTTTGACCATCCATTGCTGCAGTGTTCTTTGCTCAGAGAAGGCTAGTCTTTTTGCTCAACTCAGGCCTTCAACTGATACTAATACTATAGAAGACAACCTGCTTTACTCAAAGTCTTCAATATAAATGTTAATCTTATTTTTAAAAATCCATCCAAAAAACATCCATCCAAAACGGGCAGTGGTGGTTCTTGTCTATTATCCCAGTTACTCAGAAGGCTGTGATCTGAAAAATGAGGTTCAAAGCTAATCCTTGAGACTATTATCATCCGTTAGTTAATAGCAAAAATCTGGAAGTGGAAGCATGGTTCAAGTGGTAGAACACCAGCTGAGAGTGCAAAAGCAGAAAGCATGAGGTCCTCATGCTGAGGACCAAGCCTCAGCACAGGTACAAAAAAAAGGAATCCATACAGAAATACGGAGAATAATGTTGGACTAAAGATAAATATGATCCAGCCAAAGTGACCTGTAACATTAGCTGTTATATCCATGAATAACTTTATGCTTATGGATAAAAAAAACTTAAAAGATCTGGACTTGGCGATACATATCTATAATCCCAACTACTCTAGAGGCAGAGATCAATGGATTGAAGTTTAAGGGCAGCACATGCAAAAAGTTAACAAGCCGGATATATCCCAGCTATTAAAGAGGTAGAGGTAGAAGGATCATTGTCAGAGGTCTCTCTTGGGCAGAAGTGCAAGGCATTATTTGAAAAACAGACTAAAAGCTAAACAACTGGAAGCATGACTCAGTTGGATGAGGTTCAGCATTAAAACCCCAATTCTGGAAAAAGAAAAATTTAGAAGTGAACTAATTCTTACCTGCCCCCTGCCCCCAACTACCATAATTCAACCAAAACAAGGAAAATGCTGACTAGTACTAAAACCCTTAAGAAAATGGAATTTGTCATTGTAGAATCTTTAAACAAGGACATCATAGGCTGAATGCATTCTGGCCATTTGAAGCACTGACACCATTTTAGTGTAATCTTTTCCAGAAAATAGAAGGGAACATACCCAATCTAATATTATAAGCCTGTTGCCCTGATATTAAAATTTAAAAAACACAAAGACAGTACCAAAACCAAACCAAAGAGATCTACTGACCCATATCTTTTATGATCTTAAGCATAAAAATTCAGTCAAAACATTAGCAAGTTTGAATCATTTTATGTATAAAATGAATCATATTTCATAACCAAGTGTGATTTACCCCACATATTAAAAACTGGTTCAAAAATTGGTTCAAATGTTGAGAAATTGATTTTAATCTACCATATCAACAAGCTAAAAAGAAAAATCACATGATTCTATCAATTAAAGCAGGAAAGTCATTTGAAAAATATAATATCCATTCATCAAAAACAAAACAAAACTTAGAGAGTAGCTCAAGTAGTAATGCATCTGCTTCACAAGCATGAAGCCTTGAGTTCAAATTCCAGTACTGCCCAAAATAACAACAAAACCCTCCGCTAAGCAGGAATAGGGAAATACTATATTTGATGTCTGTATAATTTGTGGAGGGGAAGGGGAAAAACAAATCGTTTAAATAGGGATACAGGTGAACCCATTGCAACAATGAGATGTACAAGTCGTTATGTTGAAAACGAACTTTACAACTTGGGGGGGGGGGAGGATTGGGTAGGGGGAGTGGGGGGAGGATGGGAACGGATGGGAAGGGGAAGCAAAGGAGGAGGCTACAATGCTTGATAAGAAATGTACTCATTATCTTGACCATATAATTATAACCCCTTTGTACAGTATTTTCACAATAAAAAAAGTCAAAAAAATTCTTTCACTGTATTTCACAGTGAAATATAATACACAATATATAGCACATATATAATACATAATATAATATGAAATATAATATAGTATATATAAGTCTATATTACTAGCATCATAAAATATATATATATATATTATATATATATGTATATATATATATATATATATATTTGTGCTGGACCTGGAGCTTGAACTCAGGGCCTAGGCACAAATATATATACATATATATATACATACATACATATATATCTCAAAGCTTGTGCTCTACACTTGAGCCACAGCTCTACTTCTGGCTTTTTTGTGGTTAATTGGAGATTACTGCCTAGGCTAGCTTTGAACCATGATCCTCAAATCTCTGTCTCCTGAGTACCTAACATTACAGGCATTACCTATTAGCATCTGACTAATCTATAAAATATTATATATATATATATATATATATATATATATATAAACTTTTAACTCATTGGTTATAGTCAATCCACAGTTTTCTAAAGCAGTTTCGTAAAACAGTTCTCTTAGCAGACTCTAAATAGAAAAAAGCAGTAACACATTTAAACTACTTGCTTATAAAACAATCTGGACAGGTTTGGGGCTATTTTTCTTTATGTGTTTGTATTATTGGACTTGGAAGCCTCACAATATTAAAGGTTTTTTTGTGTGTGGGGAAATGTCACATTCAATCCTCTTGTATTACTAATATATGCTATTAAAATCTTTTTTAATACAAAATAGGCTTTTCATGAGTAGTTTATCAATCTGTTCTTATTAGCATAAGAAAAGTAGGTATATTTCTATCCAATTTCATTTCTTAACTTACAAAGATATGGTAAAAACATTAGCCATCAAATGTCATCTCTTATATATTGACAGCCTAGATAAAAGGTAACTACATCTGAAGTCCTGGAAAAAACTGCTAAGCCTTCAGCATTCTCTTGTCAAAGGAATCATTGTGACTAACAAGCAGCAATAAATGACAAAAAACAGAAATAAGAGTAGTTGTTTTACATTATGTCAGTACTTACAATTGATCTAGCCTCAGGTGATTTTAATTCTGAAGTGTCTTTTCCTTGAAGAATTAAAGGAAAATATACAGAAGATCCTATCAAACTCCAAATATTTATTCTAGACCAGTCTTAATTTTTAAAAGTAAGAAATAGGACATGACAACTGTTAAATTATGCAAATGAAGTAATGAATGCTCTTTATATATGCTTTTTAAAAAATCCCTCGTGGCTAACTAAACCAAAAAATTACTCACCTGAGTTTATGGGTAGGTGAAAAAATTTAAGAAGCATCATGAATCAAGACACTAGTGTACCACTGTAATACTTATTCTGTTCAGATCGCTGTGCTCCATTTAAAAAAATGCAATTCTTGAAATATAAAGAAAAGGCTTGCTCCAGAATCACATTTTTAAAATTTGAAATAGAGTAGCTTGCTCATTATTAAATTAGAAAAAAATAATATTGCACCAGTCCTGGGGCTTGAACTCATAGCCTGGATGCAAAGAACTCTATCACTTTGAACCACAGCTCCAATTCCAGTTTTCCATGGTTAATTGGAGATCAGAGTCTCATGGGTTTTCCTGCCTGGGCTGGCTTTGCACCACAATCCTCAGATCTCAGTCTCCTAAGTAGCAAAGATTACAGGAGTGAGCTACCAGTACCCAGGGAAGACCTCTTTTGAGGAAGCCGATGAGTGGAGACAATGGAAACAAAACCCATAGTTCTTGCCAGACCTAAAGTCAAATCTTAGCCTAAACTTGTCTGAGTTAGGAGTCTGTTACTTACATCAACTAAAATGTTGAGTCACTTTTGTTTAAAGTATTTAGGGAAAAAGACAATCATTATTATTTGGGTTGACATAAATTTCAAATTTGGGTGGCATAAATTTCAAACTATTTCTTTTTCATAGGTAATTTTTTCAAGCTTACTTCCTCCCCCCCCCCAAAATAATCATTCAATCATGATTAATATCAGAGCTAGGCATTTTCATACTAAAAAAATCAGAAAAACTATACTTGAGGTCAAACTAAGTATCTCTTAAAATAAGAATGTTTCAGTTTTAACTACCACCAAATAACTTTACATAATATCAAAGAAGATACTTTTCCAAGGATCATCTGCATATTCATTTACCAATAGTATCCAAAACACTGTATTGTAATTTGGTACCTTTACAGCACCAGGCCACAAAGATTTACAGATCAAAGACCAAGTACTGTTCTCAAAGAGCTCCCTTCTAGCATTACAGGAAAAGCTCTATGAAGAACTACTTTCTATAAAACTGTAATGTAGACCGTTGAAACATAAAAGTGTAAGATTTAGTGTTTTATCTGATGGACTAGCCTAGTTAGTGCATACCATTTATTTCCCCAAGAATAGTTATTGGGCATCTATTATGGATGAGTTACTAAGTTAGGCTGTGTCTGAAGAAGCAGCAGTAAACATATTCGAGTCAGGAGGGAAAAGTGGAAGTGTCCAAGATTATAAAAACAATTAAAATTTGGAGGCTGGGAAGGTGGCTCAGTGGTAGAGTGTTTGCCTTGCATACATGAGGCCCTGGGTTCAATTCCTCAGCACCACATAAGCAGAAAAAGCTGGAAGTGGTACTGTGGCTCAAGTGCATTAGCCTTGAGCTGAAGAGCTGAGGGACAGCGCCCAGGCCCAGAGTTCAGGCCCCATGACCGACATATATATATATATATATATATATATATATATATAAATAAAAACTTACTTACTGTACTTGACACAGACAGTAAATGTTTAGAACTTAATCCTTGTCCTTACAGAACACAAAGCCTAATTTTTTTACTAGATGAATTACAAGAGAATATTTTAAAGGTTGTAACAAGAGGCATCAACCAACCAATTTTGGTGCGTACAAGAAGTGCTAGTCCTTAGTAAAATCAGAAAGGACATTGCATAGGTGTCATTAAGATACATTTTTAAAAGGATAAGTAGAAAGCACATGGGTGGTATTTTATTTAATAAAGCACATAAGAAACATTCTCTCCTCTAATTCTCTACTCACACAGAAAAAGGATAGCCAGTTTTATTGTTTGCTTTCATAAGAATGAAAAGCTAATTATGTTTCTGTCTAAGCTGTTGGAAACACAACTCACAAGTTATTCTTGTATTATGCTGAAATGTAGGACTAAACCTTTTTTTGTGTCATAACTAGTTTTTGAAAACTAGGCTTTTACATAAGTGAATTCAGGTTCTTAAAAGGCATTCTTGTTGCTGTGGAGGACAAATTTTTGCTTAGCTCAGGTAAGAGAGACTACTGCTTCTCCCTCTTCCCTGTCCCTTATTCATTATGCTCCAGCTACACCTTAATTTTAGATCTTCAAAATCTTAAGTTTCTGATTTAGCATCTTTGCCTGTATTATGCTTATTACCTAGAACACTGTGAGCATTCAAGCCTTACACTCTGCTTATCTTTTCCATGTAGTGGACCTTAGTTTCTTGAATTTGTTATCACTAGGACAGTAACATTTTATCTCTTTAATTTTTCTACTTATCAAGAATAAACACACTAGGAGAGACACACTAATTCAGCAGAGGCAGACTATTATTAGTTATTTTAAAATCCTGATTACTCACAATTGAAATAGTGTTGTGTCATCAAAAGGGCAGAACAGAAGAATAAAAATGAAAGCCAGATGGTGTTGTCTCATGCCTGCAATCCTTGCTAGTTGGGGGCCAATCCAGGCAAAAAAATTAAAAAAAAGGTTGCAAGACCTCATCTCAACCAATAGCTGCTGCAGTGGTACACATCAACAGATGGGTGGATCAGTCAAATGTGGCACACACATACATGAATAGCAATAAGCCCTAACATGGAAGAAAGTCAGACATATTACATGGATCAGCCTTAGGAACATTAAGCTAAATGAAATAAGCTAGTCAGAAAAAAAAAAAAAAAGCCCTGAAACTGTGTAATTCCATTTGAAGCAGGGACTTAGAACCCAGTGGGAACCCAGAAGCTTGGGGCAAGGAGGGGGGTGAGTTATTGTTAAATTTGTATATAGTTTCACTTTCATGAAATGAAGACTTGTGGAGAAGGTTAGTGGACAGGGTTGAACAACATTATGAGTTCGCTTATGGCACTGAGCTGTATACCTCTCATCCCTGGGAAGTATATTCTAAGTCCTTCTAGTGTATGCCTGAAACTGTGGGCAGTGCTAACTTACATGCTGCTTTTTCCTATACATAAGTACCTATAATGAGGCTTAATCCATAAGTTAGACATAATAAAGGATTAACAACAGTAAGTGATGATAAAATAGAACAATTAAACAACATATTGTAATAAAAGTCACATGAATGTGATCCATCTAAGATGACTACCTAATTACTAACATAGTTTGAACATGTAGTTCAGCTACACTGGACATAGCCTGGTTCATGTTCTGAACAAGACAGTGTATGTTTCATTATACTCTAAATGGGGAAGTGTAATTGAAAGCTCATTTATGAATTAACTATCTCTAGAACTTTCCATTTAATATTTTCAATGATTGTTTACTTGAGGTCACTGAAAACATGGAAAACACCATAGATAAAAGAACTACTATGTTTAATATGGTAGTTTTTGTTTATGTATTTTTTGTGTATTTTGTGTAGTTTTTTTACAATAAAAAGAGGAAAAACTAAAGTTAGCAAAGAAAAAAATCATAATAAGTAAAATAAGCCAGACCCAAAGAAACATAGGTTCCATAGCTTCTCTCATTTATACTGATTAGTATACACGTAGGATAGTCCTGGCAGAGGTTCACAATAGCCCAATAGCTATGTACATATGACCATATAAAATGATGCTAGTCAAAATGAACTCCATGATATGGAAACAAGAAGGTGTTTCCCCCTTTTTCTTTTCTTTTTTCTTTCTTTCTTTCTTTTTTAATGTACTCTTGACACTTGTTTCTTTTGTCTTTTGTTTTTTATTCCTCTGGTTTATTCCCTGTGATCACTGTTTCTGATGTCTGTACCCTTTGTCTTGTATATGTTTATCTGATTTGGGGAAGGGGAATCACAGAAGCAGTGGGACAAAGGATGAACCAATGCAACATCGATATTCACTAGACGCTATGTTGGAAATGAACTTTACAGCTTGGGAGAGAGGGAAGGTAGGGGAATGGGGGGAGGGAAAGCAAGAGAAAACGAGGGAGGGGTAACACTGTTTGAAAAGAAATGTACTCATTACCTTACTTATGTACATCACCTCTGTACATCACCTTTAAAATAAAATAAAAATTTAAAAAGCCATTGTAAATAAATTACAGATACATATTATCCACTAGGAACATTTTTTCACTATAATAATAATAATGTCATTATCACACCTAAGAAATCCAACACTGATTTGTCTGATACATGATTTATATTTTAAAAATTAAAAACAAAAATAATTGTATGTCCCTCCCCCACAGTGTAACCCCCGCTTTCACTATATTTGATGTCAGTATAACATGTGGAGGAGATGGGGACAAACAAGTCGTTTAAGGATTCAGGTGGACCTGTTGCAACAATGAGAAGTACAAAAAGTCATGTCAAAACCAGCTTTACAATGTCGGTGGGGGGGGGGGAGGGGGGGTATGATTGGGTGGGAGGGAGGGGGGAGGTTGGGAAGGGAGGTGAAGGGTAAACAAAGGAGGAGGCTGCAATGCTTGGTAAGAAATGTATGCATTATCCTGCCCATGTAATTGTAACCCCTCTGTACAGTATGTTCTCAAATAAAATAAAATAAAATTTAAAAAAAAAAAAAACAACAAAAATAATAAAGAATTGAGAATGTAGCTCTGTGACAAAGCACTTCTTACCAGGCCCAAGGTCCAGGGCTGAATTCCCAGCACCACAGATACATAAAAATAAATGAAAATTAGGTTAGAATAGTAATATTATTACATTAAGCAAAATTTTTGTTAACATGTTGCAATCTTTTTATATATTTATATCTTGACATAGTTGAATATAAATTATACATAATATTCTGGCTTTAAAATCTTTTTTAGGTTATCATGTCTGGTCTAGCTTTTAATTTTTTCAACTAACAGTATAACAAATTCTATGACAAGATCATAAAAATATCATAAAAACAAAAATGATTGTCTAGAAGCAGAACTGCTGAGCTACAAACAACATGGGTGTGAGTCAGAGAATATTAGGACAAGCCTGTCCACCAGGAACATAGATTTGATTACATGTGACTTGTGTCAACTTTGGAGAAATCAGAGCAAAATGTAAAGCAAGGCAATGGAGATGTTTCTAAATGAGCCATTCAGCCTCTAAGGCAAGTTTTATGGCAGCAATTGAAATTCAAAGAGAAAGCAGCAACATGCCAGGTTTACTATCTTTAAATTATACATCACTTCTTCATTCATTCCTTCAAAAGGTCAGAAAATTTGCTAGGAGTTGTGGCTCATGCCTGTAATCTGAGCAATAGGAAGGCATCAGAAGCAGGAATTCAAGGCCAATCATAGCTATATAATGAGACTTTGTTTCAAAAAAAAGGAAATTTTTATTTTTAAAATTGTAATAACAGTATTCCAAAATTATTAGTGTTCTGGTCATTTAAAGCTGGCCACAAAAGTTCTCACCATCTACATGTGTAGGCCTCTGAAATTTTAATGCCTACTTAGTTAACACGAGCAAATACTAATCTTTATATTGTCCACTAACCAAAAAAGACTTATAACTCTAAATAAGTAGGATAATAGGCAGCTTAGTGCTATTTTATAAATATTAATCTCATATTCTCATCTGCTCTAATCAGTAGATTTACAACTTATTTCCTGATTATACTTAAGTACAACAATGCAATACTATACAGAGAATTAGTTAATTCCCCAAACTTTGTTTGATATAAATGATACTGTTTAAAATCTACCAGAACACTAGAAAAAAAGTAAAGCCAGTTAAATACCAAAACTGCCTTAACATTCAATAATCAAGTAATTTCTAGGTAGTGATACTATGGTTTCAGAACTCACTTGATCCAATTTAATTAGGCTTACATGAGTCTAATTGTTTCGAAATACTACCTTAATTTCAATGCTTAAGGTAGATATTTCTGGTTTCTAGTGTTCATCCCCTGGCAGAAACATCAATTTGAACAACTATCCACATAAAAAAATGTGTTAGGCACACACTCCAATATTATTCAGCCTTATTTTTAAAAAATAAAATAAAAGGAAATCCTCATGGATGAACTTGGTGGACATTATGCTAAAGGAAATAAGCTACAAAGAGAAAAATAAATTATTGAGTCATTTATATAGTATATATATGCATATATAACATACATATACAGGTATATACAACATATATACCTATGTAGGTATATATAGGCATATATGTACCTATATATATAAGAATGAGCTAATATCCTTAACACAAGGTGCCACTAGAAAAATATGTGATGCACTGAAACTAACTTCTTCAACAACAAATCTTCTACCCAGCTAAACTCATATTTATATAACGTCAACGCATCATACTAAAGACTTAGGAAAAAGAAAGATGCTCCATTTTGAGGTCCCAAAATGTACTTTTTAATCTCCTTTTAACTTATAATGTGCCTAATTTTGAATAAAAATCACGAAGCATAAACAGTAAGAAGTAATAATATATTCTTAGGGGAGAAAGTAAGCATCCAGTATTTTCTCACACAGATACTGTAAACCATATCTGATCATTTAAAACCACAATGATTTTTGTGGCAAGGGAAGGGTTATAATTTAAAGTATAGACAACTTGAAGATTAGAAGATAGTTCCAATAGAGAGATGGCAAATAAAGAATTAAAAAGATGCTGAGGGACAGTGGTTTATACCTGTAATCCCACTCAGAGACGCTTAGATCTGCAGAACTGCATAGACAGAAAAGTCTAATAGATGTCATCTCCAAAATAACTAACAAAAAGCTGGGCTAGAAGTGTGGTTTAAGTGGCAGAACTCCAGTCAAGCAAGCAAGCTGAGCAAGGGTGAGACTTTGAGTTCAAATTCTGGCATTGGCAAAAGAAAAATACAATCAAATGGTAATGCTAAACAAACAAACATAATAACAAAAATTGAAAATGCCTTTGATACGTTCATCAGACTCAAGACACCAGAAGAACAACCGGGTGAATTTGATAAGTCTATATAAACTTCACCAATCAAAAGAGTTGAGAGAAAGCATGAATCTAAGAGCTGTGGTTTTATCCATGACATGGAATCTCAGAAAGAAGACAAAGAAGATAGAAAAAAATGTCTGAAGAAACAAATTTGTGAGAATTTTCCAAAAGTAATAACACATACTAAACAACAAATCTAAGCAATCACTAAGTCTCAGGAAAATTGCCAAACAGGATAAATACCCTCAACTGAACTAATCTCTAACTATATCATATTCCAGCTACAGAGAGAAAAAGACATACAAAGAAAAAAGGTAAAAATTGAAACAAATTTCAGCTGGGTGCCAGTGGCTCATGTCTGTAATCCTAGCTACTCAGGAGGCTGAGATCTGAGAATTGAAGTTCAAAGCCAGGCCAAGCAGGAAAGTTTGTGAGTCTCTGATCTTGAAATAATCACCAAAAAGCTGAAGTAGAGATGTGGCTCAAGTACAAGAGCACTAGCCATGAGCACAAAATCTCAGGGACAGTACCCAGGCCCTGAGTTCAAGCTAGGACTGGAAAAAAAAAAAAAAAGCAGAGTGATTTTTTAAAACTAATTAATCTTTTTTTTGAGACAGGGTCTTGCTATGTGGCCCATAATCCTCTTGTCTCACTTTCCCAGAATGCTAGGATTATAGGCCACCATGCTCTATAGAGTGATACTTTCTAGAGAAGTAAGCAAACCAACACACCTTATATATGGAACATTCTAGACTCAGTAAAAATATGTCAAAAATATAGAAGTCTGGGTTCCAATGGCTCATACCTGTAATCCTAGCTATTCAGGAGGCTGAGATCTGAGGATTGCAGTTCAAAGCCAGCCCAGGCAGGACAGTGCCCAGGCCCTGAGTTCAAGTCCTATGACTAACAAAAGAAAGAAAGAATGAAAGAAGAGCTGGATACATGGTTCAGGTGGCAGAGGGCCTGCCTACTAAACACAAGTTCCTGAGTTCAAACCCCAGTACTGCCCTTCCCAGAACATTTCTTGGTCCATAATGACATTAAAACAGAAATAACAGAAAGACATTTGAAAAACCTACCAAAACATGTGAAAATTAAACAAGCAAGTTTTAAGTGATTTTAAGGAAGTCCCAAAAGAAATTTGAGATTTACTTTATATGAAAAATGAAAAATATATCAATATTTGGTGTTCACCAGACACCAAATTTGCCAATATGTCAGTCTTGGACTTTCCAACTTCCAAGACGATGAGAAACAATTACCTACTGTTTACACGCTATCTAGTTTTTATGATGTCTTGTTATTAACAGGCTAAGCCATTCATAGGCACACACACACACACACACACACACACACACACACACATCCTCAAGAAATTTAAGTGGTCCTCTAGCTTCCGTCACTTAACAGGCTGGGACTGAAGGAGTGCTGCAATGCTGTTCTTGATTGACATATTTGATCAGTACACTTTGCATAAAGAAAATTAACCTCCATAATGTAGGTGGGCCTGATCCAGTCAGCTGAAGGCTTTCAGGGGAAAATCTAAGTTTTCTCAAAGAGGAAATTCTTCCCAAGAGTCCAACATAAAAACCCTGAGTTGCCAGCCTGATTATCTCTGCTGTGGACTTTGCAATTGAGTGCAACATCAATTTCTACTGGCTGAATTTCCAGCCCACTGTCTTGCTATACAGATGTCAATCTTACTACTTTTACAATCCTGACCTCATCAATTTCTACTGGCTGAATTTCCTGCCCACTGTCTGTTATACAGATATCAATCTTGCTACTGTTACAATCCCGGCCTCTTATTTAACATCAATCTCACTGGTTACTGGATGCAAGCACACATGCATACTACATGTTCCATTTCCCTGAAGGTTCCCTCACTGTTTTAAAATACTGGCTCTTAAAACAAAAGCTGTGGTTGAATTTCTTTTACCTGATTGTGTTGTCTATTTAATCTTAGTCTTTTTTTCATATCCAAAAAGCTTATCTAGAAGACTCTGTTTACCAACTCAATCCTATTCAGAAGTATTTTATAAAATTATATTGAGGGCTGGGAAGATGGCTCAGTGGTAGAGCGCTTGCCTTGCATACCTGAGGCCTTGGGTTCGATTCTTCAGCACCACATAAGCAAAAAGAAAAAAGCCGGAAATGGCATTGTGGCTCAAGTGGTAGAGCACTAGCCTTGAGCTGAAGAGCTGAGGGACAGTGCCCAGGCCCAGAGTTCAGGCCCCATGACTGGACCCAAAAAAAAATTAAAAAAAAAATAAAAATAAAATTATATTGAACATCAGCCATTAAGAGTTTGGCAACAGCCGGGCGCTGGTGGCTCACGCCTGTAATCCTAGCTACTCAGGAGGCTGAGAGCTGAGAATCGCGGTTCAAAGCCAGCCCGGGCAGGAAAGACCGTGAAACTCCTATCTCCAATAAACCACTAGAAAACCGGAAGTGGCGCTGTAGCTCAAGCGGTAGAGCACTCGCCTTGAGCTGAAGAGCTGAGGGACAGCGCCCAGGCCCAGAGTTCAAGCCCCACGACCGACAAAAAAAAAAAAAAAAAGTTTGGCAACAAAAATTGTAAAGCTGAAAAGGCATCAACTCAGGATTAGGTGTGTAGCTCAATGGTAAAGTATAGTTGAGGCCCTGCATTCATTCCTCAGGGCCAAAAAAAGTGCAAAAAAACACATCCATCTTATCGTCAAGAATTTTACGGTCTGCACACCTTTAAAATGTCTTCATTAGAAATTTTCCTGTTCAGTGACTTCTAAGCCTTTCCAGTTTATAATGACCTTTCTTTTTCTATTTGTTGAAGCAACTGGTGTCTTGTCAATCTCAGATCAAGTTATTCCCATAGAAACAATTATAACTATTTTATTGTAATGGATATTTCGCTTTCGCTTCCTAAGTTTTGTCCCCTCATTCTAGTTCTAAGTTCCCTAAGTATAATACTACATTGAGACCCTTTATATGTTGTCAAGATACCTACATAAACCTTCATTTTTGACAGTGCTGGGATTTGAGCTCAGGACCTTTTACACTTGCTAGGCAAGCACTCTACCACCTGAGCTATGCCTCCAGTACTTTATCCTTTTATTATTTTTCAAATTGGGTCCTATTTTTGCTAGGACTGGCATAGACCAGATAGCACATAACAGACACATATCACCATGCTTAGTATTTTATTGGGTGGGTTGTGGTTTTGGGAACTTCTTGCCAAGGCTGGTCTCAACTGTGATCTTCCTGATCTCAGCTTCCTGAGTAGCTAGAAATACAGATGCTGAACAACCATGCTCAGCCACTGTGGATACTTAAATATTTTCATTTATTGATATATGGTAAGTTTAAATCCTAAAGTACAAAAATCATGTAATTATTGGGATACTAAAAGCTGAAACCAATTTCAAATCTTAAATAACCAATAAATTACAATTTTTACTCCTTTCTCATTTTTTTTTTTTCTTCTGATCTTGGGCTTGAACTCTTGGCCTGGGTGATATCACTGGGCTCCTTTAGCTCAAGGCTAGAACTCTAGCACTTAAGCCACAACACCACGTCTGGTCTTCTGGTGCTTAACTGGAGGTAAGAGTCCATGAACTTTCCTGCCCAGACTAGCTTCACACAGACTGGATTCAAATAGTGATCCTCAGATCTCAACCTCCTTAGTAGTTAAGATTACAGGCATGAGCCACCAGCTTCCTGCTTGAGTCTCTTATCTTTGATACATCAAAACTACCAATTAATTTAGTCATGGGGTCATAAAATACCTGTTATGAAAGCTTTTTTACTTGAATTGTCATTTTTACCCAGTTATTAAATGTTTTAAAAGTCTAAATATGTCTGAAATCCTGTCAATTAGATCAATCTTCTTAAAGCCTTTGGAAAAAGATTAATGTTATACAATTCTAATACACTGTAGATACTCTGAAAAAGCAGCATAGACTCTCATCCAAAACTGGTTTGTATATTCAGACTTATAAGGGACATGCACAAAACAGACACACCAAATAATTTCATATTCATGTAGCAAGGTTTTCTAGGGGAAAGGAAAGCAGGTCTCCTAAACTGGCATGAAAATAGCTTGAGAAATCAAGAAAATGGTGAATGGATTTTTTTTTTTTTTGTCATTCGGGGGTTTTAACTCTGGGCCTGGGCGTTTTTTCCTTAGCTCTTCAGCTCAAGGATAGTGCTCTATCACTTGAGCCACAGCGCCACTTCCAGTTTTTTGGTGGTTTATTGGAGATAAAGAGTCTCACAGACTTTCCTGCCCAGGCTGGCTCTGAAGCAGTTTTCATCCTCCTGAGTAGCTAGGATTACAGGCATGAGCCACTGGAGCCTAGTCTGTATTTGGGTTTTTACACTGGCTAAGGGGTCAGGATTGTCCCACATGGTTTGAATTTCCTGCAAGCACTCAACTAAAAGAGGACCCAGGCTTTCTTGACCAGATAAGGAGCAGAAGGATAAGTAGAAACAATGAGATTTTTTTTTAAGTACTTATACATCAAAATATGAAGTCATTTTTATTGCTTGATAAATCAGTACAACTAAAATACAGATACTGAAAAATATTTATGATTTTATTAAAATTTAAGATATTAACAAGCTACATATAATTAAACTGAATATATAAATGTGTCAATACTAAAAATAACAATATGCAATGTTTCTTGTTGAAGACAGGAATCAAAATCTTGAGTGTTATTCAAAATAGATTTTACCAAAAAAAAAAGTACTACTGAAAAATTTTCAAACATAAGTCTTTCAACCATTGTAACAATGAGATGTACAAGACACCATATTGAAAATGAACTGTATTTACAGCTTTGGGGATGGAGAGGGAGAAGTTGGGGAGGTTGGGAGGAAAGGGATGGTAGGGGAAAAACAAAGGAGGGGGTAACAATGCCCCATAGGAAATGTACTCATTACCTTACTCATGTAACTGTAACCCCTTTGTACGGTATCTTTACAATAAAAAATATATATTAAAATTAGTCTTTCACCTTTGATTTCATAAAAGATTCTAACATAACTAGTAAAATTAGAATTTTGCCATTTGTTGTGTTTTGAAGAACACGTGGACAGACTTAACTATCAATAATATAAATTTTGAAATTATAATACTATCATGCATGTTGCAATAATGAAGTATGAGTGAGCTCTAGTGGTGTGTGTGTGTGTGTGTACGTGTACGTGTGTGTGTGCTTGTCCTAGGGCTTGAACTCAGGGGCTGAATGCTGTTCTGGGTTTTCATGCTCAAGGCTAGAACTCTACGACATAAGCCACATCTCCACTTTTGGCTTTTTGGTGGTTAATTGGAGATAAGAATCTCACAAACTTTCCTATCCAGGTTGGCCTTTGAAATGCAGTCCTCATATGTCAGCCTCATGAGTAGCTAGGATCACAGGTGTGAGCCACAAACACTTGGATCCTAGTGACTTTTAGTCTTTTTTTGGCTGATGAAATATTCCTGAGCCCTGTTCTACATAGTTATCATCAAACAGTCTTTCTGATAGTCTGAATTTATGCTATCAACACAACTGAAATAATTCAAGAATAGAACTTACGTTCTTAGGAGAAGCAGGCTTAATATTTATAATAAAGATCAATGGGGAAAGTATTGAATTCTATTAAGATTAATGAAAGTTCTGCCTGAATATGGCATCTAAAGTCAAAATGAAAATAAATGATTAGCTAATGCCACAATAAAATTTCAATATTTGAATATTTAAATACTCAAATTAATGTAACTATAGAAATTTACTTATTATTTTAATCAACAAAAATATCTTTGTTTTCAGTATTAATGTAAAGTTTTACTCTAGATGATTATAGAGCAATAAAATAATTTAAAAATTAGTAACTAGTTCAAAAAAATGTAAATTGTGTTGAATTTTGTGAGGAAGGTGAAAAATCTTTTGAAGAGGAAGGTTGTGTGTTTTGACTTTTTTCAAAAGAAAATGGAAAACTAAAGTCATCTTTTCCAGCTCCAAATGTATGAGTTGAAGTGTCTGATGGAAAAGAAAATGTAAAGGCATCTTCTCCTTCTGGTTTCCCAAATATGTTTCCTGGAGAAGATAAACATAATGAGATCATGCTATTTGACACATAACATGTATATAACATAATAGATTATAGATCATTTTTCTATTTAGCATATATTTCAATAGATTTCTCATATATGCAAGGCATCATTCTTGGTACTATGGAAAACTACAAAAGACATAAACTTAAGCCCAACTTGCAACTACAAGGAACTTGTGTACATGTTAAAAATATGGAGTAGAAATGAAGAATTGAAGGCCCAGAAATAGGCATGCATAGAAGATTAGGGTAACCACAATCAATTCAACTTGGCAGGGGCACTAAGAAATAAAAAGGATACATTAAATCAGAATTAATAATGGTGAGCTTAGAAAAAAACGTTGAATGTCCCACTCTAGAATATGGGCTTTATTTAATGAATTAACAGAAAATCATAAACATTTAAGACATGAATTGAACTGCTTCATAAAGTTTACTCAAGAGAGAATGTGTAAAAAGAACCTAGAAACAGAGACAGATAAAAACGGGGAAAAAACTACAGTCCATCAAAGAGATGGCAAAAAATCTCACCTCACCTACCATCACAGCAATGAAAATGGAAGAAAAAAAATGCTGGATTGGAGACATACTACATAAGCAAACTTATCTAACTAATACTTATTAAGTAGCCACAATGTATGTTTATGACATTATTAATAGAAATAGAACAGTAGAAAGACTTCTACAGTTTGAAAAAGAAACTTTTCATTTAACTTTACATATACAATTATTTGGTTGTTGACTCTCAAAATTGCCAATAAGGAAAAATAGATTTTTATTCATTATATTATTTAAAGCTATAAATACAAAAGTATTTTTAAAATCTTAAATTTACTTTAAAATTAATCATTACTAAACAATTAAAAATCAACAGTAAAGCCTTGCTTGAAATGTCATCTAGGCACCTATATTTTTTTCCACTCTAAACATTCACACTGTGAGACCAAAGGAGAATGTTCTCAGGAGAGGATCACAAAGGCTCGATTGCTATGTGCATATGCTCATATAAAATGATGTTTATTGAAATGAACTCTCCAAGAAATGGAAACAAAGAGGTTTTGTTGTTTTGCTTTTTGTTTTGCTCCTTTGTCACTGTACCTTTCATCTTTCATGTAAGATTATCAGTTTTGGTGAGAGTCAGGAGGAGCACAAAAATGGTGGGACAAAGGGTGAACAAATGCAGCTGATACTCACTAGACATTATGTTGAAAATGAACTACACAACTTGTGAGGGAGGGGGACCAGGAGGGAAAAACTGGGAGAAGAGGGAAGGGTAAGGGAAAAAGGAAGGGAAAAGAGGGGAAGGAAGGAAGGAAGGAAGGAAGGAAGGAAGGAAGGAAGGAAGGAAGGAAGGAAGGAAGGAAGGGAGGGAGGGAGGGAGGGAGGGAGGGAGGGAGGGAGGGAAATTGGAGAGTAGGAGAGAAGAGGGAGGGAAATGGGTAGGGAGGGGGGAAGGGAAAGGAAGGGGTGGGGAAGTGAAAGGAGGAAGGAAAGATCAGTGAGGGTCACAAAAGTAGTGGGAAAATTAATATGTTTTTATATGTAGCAAACTTCAAATCACTTACCAATTTCTTGTGACGGAGGATTTAGATTTACTGCAGAATAATGCTCATTAAACTGGAAAATAATTCCCACAAACTATTACTTGTAAAATAAGTAGAACAGTATATAAAGCATATCTAATATTCAAGATTAAAGTAAGTCATACTTCTTATATAACATAGAATTGCACTTAAAACAAGTTCTGTCTTAGGACTGGGTATATGATTCTGTGGTACAAGCCTTATCTAGCTACATAATGTCCTAGATTCAATATCCAGCATAAAAAAAGAATTCTATCTTCATTTACATTCTATCTTTATTTACTTACATTAAAATAAGGCCTATCCCAGCACTTGGGAGGAGGACCACCAGTTTGAGATCAGCCTGAACTTCATAGACCTTATTTCAAACAAACAAGCTTTTGAGTTTTTCTTTTTCTTTTTCTCTCAAGACTAGGGCTCTACCACTTGGAGCACAACTCCACTTCTGGCTTTTTAGTAGTTAATTGGAGATAAGAGTCTCACAGACTTTTTCTGACTGGGCTGACTTCAAACTCACATCCTCAGATTTCAACCTCCTGAGTAGCTAGGATTATAGGTGTGAGCCACCAGGCTTCAGGTAATTCTGTTTTATCCAATGCTAGAATCTTTAGCCTTCCCCTTACCTCCCCTCCTTGTTTTTGTTTTGCCAGTTACAGGGTTTGAACTTAGGGCCTTCCATTAGCTCAGCTTGCTTGCTCAGCTGGCACTCTACCACAGTGCCCCTCTAGCCCAGGATTTTTGCTGGTTATCTGGTAGATGGAGTCTCCAAAATCACTAGTTTCAAGACCACTGTTTCTGGATCTCAGTCTCCTGAGTAGCTAAGATTACAAGCATAAGGCAGAACTGCCTGGTTCAATCTTTATCTTTTAATGGAGCATTTAACTCATTCATATTAATAGAATTATTATAAAGTTCTAATTTTCTGTAGCATTTTACTATTTATGTTGGCTCTTTTATCTTTTATTATTCTTTTCCTTTTTTTTTTTTTTGCCTTAAAAAAAAACTTTTTGGTGACACCAAGGTTTGAACTCAAGGCTTTGTACCTGCTAGGTAGGTATACTACTACTTGAGCCATGTGCCTCAGCTCTTTTTCTTTCGTTGTTTTCTTTTTTTAGTAAGGTCTCACTTTTTGCCAGGGCTAGCCTGAATTTTCCTATTTAAGCTGGGATAATTTGTCACTGTGTCTAGCCTTTTATTGGTTAGGAAAGGGTCACATCAACTTTTCTCCTAGGCTGGCATAAACTGCAATCCTCTTGATCTCAGATTACCCATTAGTGAGGATTACAGGCATGAGCCACTATGTCAGCTAAGGTTTGTTTTTCCTTTGCTATTTTTTAAAAAACAGAATTCCATCTTTATTATCAGTTTTACTTTTGAACATTTTCTTGATAATTCTTGACAACATTTTCCTAAGAAACATTATTTTGTCAGTCTCCTTCCCTAGCTCTACCTCTGCATAAACAAAACAACAAAATTAAAGATAAATTTTCTATTATTCCAAATACATTCATCAATTACCTGAGAACAAATTTATTTTTACAACATATTCTTCCTACATGTGTATTTTATATATCTATGTATTCAATAATTTTTCAGTGGTTTTATAGTTTTCTTTATTTAAAGTGCCCATTTCCCATTAAGTTTATGTATAGCTATGTTGTTGTTGTCTTAAATGAGAATTTAGTCGTAACTCTTTAGTCCATTCTTTCTAGGAATTTACTTCAGTAGTTTTTCAAATTAGCACTTAAGTAAAAACTGAAGCAAAAGGTGAAGATATACAATGATACAGATACAGTACTGTATCATCTCTTGAAAAAAATATGTCAACCATTTACTGTAAGAGGACACAGCAATTAAAACTTCTAATCCACATAAAAATACCTAAATGAGCAATAATAATACTTTCATTACATTGCTACTTCTTTTCATAGCATTATTAAGTGGTTGGGACTTTTCAAGGTGTTTTGTGTGCATAAATTCATTTAATATTCGCAAACAAAATTATTATTTTCATTTTACAGGTAAGGAAACTGAGAGTTTCTCTACTTCAAATCCCACATGCAAAACATACAAGTTATTATCTGACTTCTAAGCTCGTTCTAACCACTACACAGTATTTCTCTACTCTCACTAAAAGCCTATCTTAACTCTTCAATTTATGTATTAAATGCAAAAATGATCTACCATGATTTATGTCAATGAACAGTAAAAATATTAGGAGGAAATTGTTTTCTAGGGAGGGGGTAATACTGAGGTTTGAACTCAGGACCTTGTGGTTGTTAGGATAGTTAATATTCAACTTACCATAAGAGTCAAACTTTCAGACCAGAGAATTACTTACCTTTAAAACTAACTAATGACAGAGGTGCAAGGTACACACATATAGTTGAAAAGACCAATTTATAACAGCATTTTAAGTTAATTGATAATATGTAGTTTGCTTAGGAGTTAAACACATTCATTATAAAATCAAATTAATTTTAAACTACAAATTAAATCCTCCCTGTGTTAGCTAGGAGCCCATGGCTCATGCCTGTAATCCTAGCTACTCAGAAGGCTGAGATCTGAGGATTGTGGTTCAAAGCCAATCTTGGCAGAAAAGTCCCCACAAGACATTTATCTCCAATTAACCACTAAAAACCAGAAGTGGCGCTATGGCTCAAAGTGGTAGAAAGCTAGCCTGGAGCAAAACTGCTCAGGAACAGCAGCACCTAAGCCCTGAATTCAAGCCCAACCACCACCAACCAAAAAAAAATCTGTATTTTTAGGACTTTAGTAGCGTTGTTTTACTTTCATGGTGTTGAGTATCAAACCAGGGCCTCACCAATGCTAGGCAAGCACTCAACTATTTATCTATATGCCAGGTCTAATATTCAGATTTTTTGGGGGGTGGGGGCGAGTCGTTCGTGGGGCCTGAACTCTGGGCCTGGGCGCTGTACCTCAGCTCTTCAGCTCAAGGCTAGAGCTCTACCACCTGAGCCACAGCGCCACTTCCAGCTTTTTCTGCTTATATGGTGCAAGCACTCTGCTTATATACAAGGCAAACACTCTACCACTGAACCACCTTCCCAGCCCCAGTGTACAGTTTTTAAAAATAAAACTTATACTTTTACCTGATCTGATGAGTTTTCTGAATCAAATACAGAGGAGTCAAATAAATTCAATCCTGGTGATCTAGAAGCAAAACTTGTAATAAATGAAAATCCAGGAGATTTTTGTGTTTGATCTTCAGGCACTGTATTTCTATTTCTGTTACAGAGAAATTAAGAAGGCATTAAAATATTATAAAGCTCTTGTGGAACAATGCAAATGGTAAGTACCATAAGCAGTAACATAGAGGTAAAAATTAGCATAGTAGAAAAAGTAGGGAGTAGCTACTAAAGTGACAAACCTATGGTAAAAAGATGGTTTTGGTGGAAAATAATGTAGAAAAATCAACGTGAGGGTAAGAATACTTTCTGAGAATATACTATCAGGCACAATTCTACCAGGTACTTTCTTGTTTTTTGTTTGTTTGTTTGTTTTTGTTTTTTGTGGGTCCTGGGGCTTGAACTCTGGGCCTAGCACTGTCTCTGAGCTCTTCAGCTCAAGGCTAGCGCTCTACCACCTGAGCCATAGTGCTACTTCTGGTTTTCGGTGGTTTATTGGAGATAAGAGTTTCATGGCCTTTCCTTCCCAGGCTGGCTTTGAACTGTGATCCTCATATCTCAGTCTCCTGAGTAGCTAGGATTACAGGCACGAACCACTGGTACCCGGTGCTCTACCAGGTACTTCCATAAGAATAACTTACTTCACAAAATGATCCAATGAGATAGGTAGTTACTACTGCTGTAACTTTCATTTTGCAGTACAAGAATTTGGAAGCAAGAATAGTTAAGTGATAACTGAAAAGAAGTGCTAGAGTTGAAATTTTACTACAACAATTCAGATTCAAAGTCCAAGCACTTAACCTTGACATTATCTTTTAGATCTCAAAATCCAGTCACAAGATCTTACAGAAAAGCCAGCCATTAAAAAATGCTATGTAAAGGAGTTTAAATATAAAATGATCTGAGAAAAATTAGACAAGATAATATATTACACAGTAGTTAAAAATAAGGATTTTATGTCCAGAATTGTCTGTTTAAAAAATCTCAACTATAACACTGACTAGTTTTATCAGTAAATTCTATTCCCACATCTAGAAAATGAAGATAATAACATGCCTACAATTTAAATAGTTGTTATGAACTATAAATAAGCATTATTTATAAAGTGCCTAGTGACTTGCATATACTGCCACATAAGAGCTGAGATTGTAGCACAAGGGTAGAGAATATGTTTGGCATGCATGAGGCACTGGGTTCAATCTCCACCACCTAATATACATTTGTGTGTGTGTGTGTGTGTGTGTGTGTGTGTGTGTGTGTGTGTGTGTGTGTGTGTGTGTGTGTGTGTGTGTGTGTGTGTGTGTGTGTGTGTGTGTGTGTGTGTGTGTGTGTGTGTGTGTGTGTGTGTGTGTGTGTAGTAATATTCTCACCCATGGAGAGAGGTTTAAGCATTTGATATTTCCCAGTTTTCAAATTTGATGACTTCTACTTTGAACATGCTGTGCATAAGTCAACACACCAGAATATTCATATACAAAACTCTTACTAGTAGTTCAAAATACAGATATAGACCACAGGTGGATGATTTCTGATGAAGTAAAGTCTATTTGACATGTGTCTTAGAAGAACCTCATGGTTCAATGTTAAAGAAGAGACTGAGGGGCTGGGAAGATGGCTCAGTGGTAGAGCACTTGCCTTGCATGCCTGAGGCCCTGGGTTCGATTCCCCAGCACCACATAAGCAAAAAGAAAAAAAGCCGGAAGTGGTGCTGTGGCTCAAGTGGTAGAGCGCTAGCCTTGAGCTGAAGAGCTGAGGGACAGTGCCCAGGCCCAGAGTTCAGGCCCCACGACCGGACCCCCAAAAAAAAAAAAAAAAGAAGAGACTGAATTAAATATAAAGGTTAATTGCAGCACTACTTTCTTGGCTGCTAATCACAAATCTGTATTTTATAATTTTATAATTAAATATTCATGTTAGAGAGATATTTATGCCTAAAGAAGTTATGTAACAGAATGGCAATTCTTGCTTTAGACAAAACAACACATGGAAAAATAACTGCTAGAACATTAATGAATATTAAGACTATAATCTACCATAAATGACAGTAGCTCTTTAGTTTGACCTTTGTAATTTTTTCATAATTTTCTCAACCTTTGGAAAATCTTATATCTATATACTACCATATGGAATGAATACTCAGAATCTACATATCTTCAGCTAAATAAATGATTCAGGAAAAATGGCTTTTTTATGAAACAAATCACTAAAACATTTAAGAAGTTTTCAGAGGAATGAATATATGGAGTTCCATTACACTAGCGTCTCTCCTTTTCATTTCTGAAACATTTCATAATAAACCCCTTACAATATTTATATGTCAACGAAGAGATAATTTAATTAAAAGTAGTATTTAAAAACCTACATTTCAAACAAGGGACTTTTTGGAAACTGTATTTTCTCCAAAGATTCAGGTGTCTTCACAGCTTCAGTTCTTAAAAATATAGGAGTTTCAGGATTTCGTGAAAAAATTTCAGCCCTTTCTTCTACTTTGTCACTAGTATTTTCTATTGACTTTCCAAAGTGTTCTGTACGTGTAGCCTGCAAATTCAAAGTAACAGAAAACTTTAGTAATAAATGTTACTATATTAATAAAATGACATAAAATGTACAAGGTAGGAAATCAAAAATTATCATTTCACAGATAAAATAAGTAAATTAAAAAAACAGTAAACTGGTACTATATATTCAAAAAATTAAAAAGCTAGTTATTTTAATTATTTTTCTCTTCTTTCTGGCTCCCATCTTCCTTACTCCTATCTAAAAAAAAAAGTCAGTGACAAACTGATCATATTGAAATTGAAGAAAGTATTTAAGAGTAATTTTCTTTAAAATTACAACATTGTACTCTGGAAAAATTGTCTACTAACTTGTATTTAAGAATTTTGCTTTCACTTGGTTCATGTTATAGTCTGACTCTGAAATGTTCTTCTTCAAGGCTTGTGTCCCAGCTTGGGACTATTTGCAAATTCTAATTAAGATTATCTTTAGGTCCTTGGGGGGCAGGAAGAAGTATGCCTTGGAAGGGGATTATGAGAACTTAGTCACTTCCTCTTTTTTTTCACTTCCTAGCCATGATGTGAGGTAGTGTGCTGCCACAGGCCCAAAGCAATGATCAGGGACTGCACCTCTAAACTGTGAACCAAGACAAATCTTTTATCTTCATAGTTGGTTATCTCAGACAGCTATTATTTCATACTGTTAACAGGAAGATGTTAACACAAATTATGTACCTGTCCTTTTTTGCCATTTTCTTTTTCTCTCTCTCTCTCTCTTTTGTCAGTCATGGGGCTTGAACTCTGGGCCTGGCGTTGTCCCTCAGCTCTTCAGCTCAAGGCTAGCACTCTATCATTGAGCCACAGCACCACTTCTGGTTTTCTGAGTGGTTTATTGGAGATAAGTGTCTCACAGACTTTCCTGCTCAGGCTGGCTTTGAACCGCAATCCTTAGATCTCAGCTTCCTGAGTAGTTAGGATTACAGGTGTGAGCTACCAGCACCCGGCTTCTTTACCTTTTCTATAAATATTGAGAACCTAAATACTAATTTTCCTGTTTATGTTTTTGTTGCCCAGAGATGTTATTCCTTAGATACATACTCACTACAACAAATTCTTTTTTTTTTTTTGGCCCTGGGTTTGATTCCTCAGCACCACATCAACATAAAAAGCCGGAAGTGGCACTGTAGCTCAAGTGGTAGAGTGCTAGCCTTGAGCTAAAGAGCTCAGAGACAGTGCCCAGGCCCAGAGATCAAGCCCCACAACCACCCCGAAAAAAAAAATGGAAATGGAATATAAAATTAGAATGTTTTTCTTAGAAATCAGAAATCAAACATCTGACTTACTTGTGAAGAAGTACAGCTTGATTCTCTCAATTGTCTTACCATCCCTTTATCTCCACATTCTACATCTGTTATATAAGAAAAAAACTATTGTTCTTTTTCAATTTTATTGTAAAATAAAATATTAGTCTAGGTGTATGAAGGTATGAAGTTTAACTTGAAATTTTATATGATCCAACACAATACATACAAATAAAAGAACAAAACATAATATTTATAGTTTAACAAACAAAATTGTAAAAACACTCACGTGGCCACCACTAAGTTGAGGAAATCAAGCATCATGAACACTACAAAAAGTCTCATACTCTCCATATTCTCCTTCCTCAGAAGTAATCCCAGAGCTGGAAATGTGGCCTAGTGGTAGAGTGCTTGCCTAGCATGCAAGAAGCTGTGGGTTCGATTCCTCAGTACCACATACACAGAAAAAGCTGGAAGTGGTGCTGTGGTTCAAGTGATAGAGTGCTAGCCTTGAGCAAAAAGCAGCTCAGGGACAGTGCCCAGGTCCTGAGTTCAAGTTCTAGGACTGACAAAAGAAAAAGTAATCCCTACTCTGACTTTTGTGATACTCATTTCCTACCTTGTATATGATAAACCATAAAAATAATTTTTTTCCTGTTTTAAAATGTCAAATGGAATAGTATCATATGCTATTATCGCTTTGCTTTATTTAGCACTATGCATGTAAAATTGATCAATATAAACATATTGCTGAATTTAAATACCTTGTTGAATATAAACGTAATTTTCTCATTCTTAAGTATTTTGTCATTCATATGCTATCTATGCATTCCAATGCAACTGAGCATTTTTGATGCTTCTCTTTTAAAGTTATTACAATATTGTAACATTCTCTTAAATACATCCTTGTATGTATTTAGCTATATTTCTCTAAATATCTACTTAAGAATAGAATAGGTAGAATTAGGAAGTATACATTATGTCTATATTCTAAGACCAGAGAGTTGTGTCAGTTTTTGTTCTGACAACTAGCCATTCTAGAAATCGTTTAATCCCACCAGAT
The DNA here is from genome assembly GCF_019054845.1 of Dipodomys spectabilis. Taxonomy (NCBI): domain Eukaryota; kingdom Metazoa; phylum Chordata; class Mammalia; order Rodentia; family Heteromyidae; genus Dipodomys; species Dipodomys spectabilis. The sequence continues at coordinate 5,091,806 of NW_024870750.1, forward strand.
AAACTATTAAGTTCAATTATAATTTAGGTATGGTTTCAATTATATAGTTGTTTATAAAGGACAGTTCCCTATTGTCCTACATTCTCAGCAGCATTACTTTTTAATACTTAATGTGGTCAGACTTTTGAATTTTACTAATCTAGAGATGTGTAAGGACATCTCACTGTAGTTTTTACAGTTCCATGAGTTGCTGAGCACCTTTTCATGTTTATTTGCCACATAAATTGCTCTTTTTAAAGTGCTTATTCACATATTTTACGTATCACTTCAAATTGGGTTGTCTCTGCCTTCTTTTCTTATATGGAATGCTTCATGAATGTGCGAAAATTTTAGACAGGAGCTATGCTAATCTTCTCTGTATCATACCAAATTTAGTCTATGAGCTGCCGAAATGAAAATGTATTTTTTTTCTTGATTAATAGTTCTTTCACATCGTGTGGACTACACCAGTTGTGAGGCTTGAACTCTGGGCCTGGGCGCCTATCCCTTAGCTCTTCAGCTCAAGGTAAGCACTCTATCATTTGAACCGCAGTGCCACTTCAGGGTTTAGGAGTGGTTTATTGGAGATAAGAGTCTCACGGACTTTCCTGCCTGGACTGGCTTTGAACCATGATCCTCAAATCTCAGTCTCCTGAGTAGGATTACAAGCGTCAGCCACTGACACCCGGCTAGATTACTCTTTTTGACATTTTTATATACTGCAAACATATCTTTTGGCATGATGACTCACATTCTAATCTTTATGATATCTTTTGATTTAAAAAATTCTTAATTTTAATATAGTCAAATTTTCTTTTATAATTAGGCTTTTTAATTATTTAAAACTCCTTAAAAAATCTTCAAAGGATTAGGAGAGGAAAAACTGGGGGGAACAAAGGGAAGGGTGACATTGACCAAAATTCATTATACTCATAACCTGACTTATGGCTATGTAAAGTCTTTCTACAATTACTTAATGGTGAAAATTTTTTTAAAGCTTCAAAGGATTCTAAAAATCCTTTCCTATACTGAAGTCATGCATCTGTTTCTCTATGTGATTTTCGAAAAGCTTTGTATTTTGAGTCACAATTATCACTATTCTCCATGTTTTTCATCACATTGTGGGTATAGAGGTTGCTAAAAGTTATCTTTTTATTTTCCAAAATAATTATATGTCTTCATCACACGTGTTCAACAACAGGTAAAACTATGTTATTTATATACATTTCCAACTTTTTATTTCAAGGATGTATTGTTCCTAGATATTACATATTGCTCCTGTCTAGTACTTTCAGCTTGGCATATAGAAAGGATATAAACATCTAGAATATATAGTTATGAATATACATCTTACAGAGAAAAATGTAGGGAGACTATCTTTGTGGAAAAAGCATCGTTTTTTGGATGAATCCCATAAAAAATATTGATACATTATGACCATTCTGTCAAGTACTTGTGGCTCATATCTGTAATCCTAGTTAGGCAGGATCTGATGTTCATGGTTTGAAGTCAGTCCAGGCAAAAACATCTATGACATTTACCTCCAATCTGCCCCCCAAAATAGCCAGAAGTGGAGGTATGGCTCAAGTGGTAAAGTGCTAAACTTGAGCAAAAAAGCCAAGTAAGAGTTGGAGGCCTTAAGTTCAAGTTCTAGTACCAGAAACAAAAAAACTGACCATTCTGAAAATGCATACATATATCTACAATATTTTCATGCTTTCAGAATGAGGTATTTCCAAAATAAGAGTCCATAATCAAATGAGATCTGAAGATATTTACATAGCATAATGTGTGGGATAATTTTATGTATTAATGCATTTCCAAATATGTATAATATACATATTCTTACAGGTATTTATATACATATAGACATATGCCATATAGGTGTACATATGAGATACATAAGAAGAGAGAAAAAAGTATTTTCAAAGATGTGTCAAAATCCCAATAGCTAGCTGATTTGAGGATAACAAATGCACACATATATTCTATGAGCCCTCTATGATTTTATCCAGAGAAAATGGCCCAAGATGGTAAAACATTAGTGCAAAAGAATATAGTATTATTTATAATAGCAAAAAATTCTAGAAACAACCAAATATTTAATGTGAGAAAATGGCTAAATAAATTATGGTGTATTCACACAACAGACCATTATACAGTTATTCCAAATAAAACCAATGACCTAGAGAAACAAGCTCAATAGTGTATCAAGTAGGGACACAAAGGATGTAAAATTATATGAGACATGATTCAAATTTAGGATGAAAAAATATGTATAGACTAAAAATATGCACAAGTAAGTATGGGCATCAGCTATGTCTATGTGATGGTATTTTTGTTTCTTTTAGATTTTTGTTTTCCAAACTTCCTACAAGGAAATGCATTTAGAAGAACATGTACTTTAATGCTTGGCCTGTGTGGGCAATCACCAAAGATAAAAATATCCAAATAATTTATTTGAATAATATGTATACATATATATAGTTACTTTTACTTAGGAAAAATATAAAAAGCAAATACCTGAAATGCCTGTATTTTCTTTTTCAAACCACTGATTACAGCTTGCTTTTTTCTGTAAATTTAATCTAAAATACAATAAGCATAACTTTATATTATTTCCTTAGTTGGTATTTATTAGCCATTCCTTCCCTCCCCTCCCCTTCCTTTCCTTCCTCTCCCTCCCTTTCTTTCCTTTTCCTTCTTCTTCTGCTTCCTTCCTACCTTTTCCCTTGCTATTCCCCTTTGCCTTTCTCCTCCCTTTCCTCCCTCTTTCCCCCTTCCCTCCTTCCTTTCCTTTCCTTTCCCTCCCCCCTCCCTCCCTTCCTTCCTTCCTTCCTTCTCTTTCTGTGTTGATCTACCACTGAGATACATCCCTAGTCCCCAAGAATTTTATTTTAAAAAGTTACCTGAATTGCAAAGAATTTTGTGAACTTTTAATAGCTGTAATATCACTCATAGCAGAGTCATTAAATACCTGCAAGAAATTAAGCATTATAATTGGCTATATAAAACAATAAGCATATGCCATAAACTGCTCAGAGCTGTCTCAGATTAACATTTCACTCCCCTATCATCATCAATCATTATCAACATCAACAACTACAAATATTTACTAAAACTACTACACTCAAAACAAAGTAAATACGGAGAAACAAAAAGAGACTCTCAGGCTAGCCAGGAATAGTGGTATACATCTGTAATTACACCTACTTGGAAGGTAGAGATTGAAAAGATTGTTCTAAGAGGTCAGTCCTGCCAAAAAAGTTAGCAAGATACCCAACTCAGCCAACAGACTGGATGTGGTGGCAGATGCCGGTAGTTTTACCTGCATGAAAGGCACAGGTAAGAGCTTCAAGCTACAGCCTGGCCCCAGGCCAAAATGGAAGACTATCTTATAATAATAATAAAAACAGCTGGATGCAGGTAGCTCATACCTGTAATCCTAACTACTTGGGAGGATGAGATCTGAGGATCTTGGTTCATAGCAAGTCTAGGTAGGAAAATCCGTGAAATTCTTATTTCCAAGTAATCACCAAAAGGCCAGAAGTAGAGCGGTGGCTCAAGTAGCAGATTGCTAGCCTTGACCTTGGGACAGTGCCCAAGGTCCAAAGTTCAAACTCCAAGACCAGCACACATACACACATACAAAAAAAAATAACAATAATTTAAAATAACTGAAAGCAAAAGGATGTGACTTAAGAGGTAGAGTGCCTGCCTAATAAGCACATGGTCCCGATGTCCAAGCCCAACACTAACAAGAGCAACAGAAAAAGACTCAGAATGTGATGGGTTTTGTTTTCTTTTTTGTCAGTTGTGGGGCACTATCCCAGAGGTCTTTTGCTCAAGGCTAGTGCTCTACCACTTTGAGCCACAGTGCTACTTGAATTTTCTGGTGATTAACTGGAGATAGTCTCAAGACTTTACTGCCCAGGCTGGCTTTGAACTGTGATCTCGGATCTCAGCCTCTTAAGTAGCTAGGATTACTGGTGTGGGTCACCGGTACCAGGCTAGAATTTGATCTTTTTAAAAAATATGATAACCATTTGGGGCAAAATTTCTACATTTAAGGTAATGCTTTAAAATTTTTATCCTGTCCATATTCATGACTAATCAAGTAGATGTTTTCTCAAATGATTACTTGATTTCATTTTTCAAATAGAATATCATGGTTTTTGCCTAGGTGAATGGAAACCTAAGTCTTCCTACTTATACCTCCCACATAGCTGGGATGACGGGTGTGAACACAATTAATCACTTCATCTGTGGCTGAGATGGCGTCTTGCTAACTTTTTGCTGAGGTTAGCCTCAAACTACAATCTTTATCTCTACCTCCCAGAAAATTGGAAAAGATGTAATTTCATCTGGTCCAGTCTGATTTCTATAGTCTTCCTTCCTTTATAATCTCTCAATCTGAATACAGGAAAGGAAAACAAAGCCTGAACTTTCTTTTATATGTATATATGAAAGAACTAAGATTTCATTTTTAATTTTACTTTAATATTGTTTAAAACATCACTTTATTGTTTCAAGCCTTTCATTTTTCCTGAGTGACTCATTTTGAACAATCCCCAATTTTTTTTGTTAATAGACTCAAAATGTAAGGATCTTTGTTTTAAAAGTAAAGTTCATCTTTATTATTTTTGTTAAACAGAGTAATGTAATCTATCATTTTATTGTGCTTTTATAATGTGTCAGTCTCCTTTAAAGAACAATTTCAGTTATTGGTTTGATGTATGTTTTAAGCAATACATTTTTGTATCTGACTCCCTGACAAAGTTTAGAACCAAGTAGTAAGCTTGCTTGTTATATGTATTTTATTACTAATAAATATGGTGAATCAGTCCTACAAAATAGTTGTAACAAATTACACACACACCCACAAATCTTAATCTCACAAAGTTGTACTGAGATTTTTGAATGTTGGTTATCTTATAAATGAAAGTAGATATACTCCTGTAGTCAAGAATCTTTTTATAGGGCGGTAGGGGGTTAGAGGTGTTAGGGGGTGGGAGATGGGAAGGGATAGAAGGGGAAACAAAGGAGGAGGCAACAAAGCTTGATAAGAAATGTACTCATTACCTTGCCCATGTAACTGTAACCCCTCTGTACAGTATTTTCACAATAAAAAAATTTTTTTAAAGAAAAGAAAGAAAGAATCTTTTTATTTCAGAGACCCCATTTCTTTTCTGTTATTTGCCTTCTTATAAACTCTGTATTTCTCAACATCTGAAGACAGAGATAGTCTTCTGACTATGTTCTGATCAATGAAATGATAACATAAATTGTTTAAAAGTTTCTAGCTTCACTTTTATTGTCTCCATAAATTTTAAGAATCACTATATGGTTTTTTTTTTGTTTTTTGGGTCACGGAGCTTGAACTCTGGGCCTGGGCACTGTCCCTCAGCTCTTCAGCTCTAGGCTGGAGCTCAACCACTGGAGCCACAGTGCCACTTCTGGTTTTCTGAGTGGTTTATTGAAGATAAGGGTCTCATGGACTTTTCTTGCCCTGGCTGGCTTTGAACAGCTATCCTCAGATCTCAGCCTCCTGAGTAGCTAGAATTACAGGCATGAGCCACCGGCACCTGGCTCATACTGTCATATTTTAACTACTCTAGTGTCTTTTGTTGTACAGGCTTTTTGTTTTGACATTGCCAATTGATCAATTTGTCTTTTCCAGAACCATACTGTGCTTTACTAATATTTAAGAAATAGCTGGGTGCTGATGGCTCACACCTGTAATCCTAGCTTCTCAGGAGACTGAGATCTGAGGATCATGGTTAAAAACAAGAAAGGGCAAGAAAGTCCATGAAACATTTATCTCTAATTAATCACCAGAAAACTGGAAGTAGTGCGGTGGCTCAAGGTAGTAGAGCACTAGCCTTGAGCAAAAGAGCTCAGAGATAGTACCCATCTCCTAGTTCAAGCTCTACAACCAACAAAAATAATTTTTTAAATATAAAAATATATGTAGCTGGGCACCAGTGGCTCACACCTGTAATCCTAGCTACTTAGCTAGAGAGGTAGAGTGCCAGCCTTAAGTGAAAAAGATAAGGATATTTTAAAGATGGTACTAACTGAATCACATATTTATGGTTCAGAAATATATCTAGCCTTGTTTTCTATTTAAATGCTTTATAGCGTCTCTGTTCTCCCTCCCCCAATCGTCTATCTCTTATTGACTAACTTGCTTTATTTTTTTACTGTCTTAAAATTTTATGCCTTCCTTTTCTCTTTTGATGGTTACCCTTAAATATTTAATACATGTTCAAATCTTTGCATTTTTCCACCAACATATAAAATTAATCATTATTCAAGCATTCTCCCTGTCTCCATTCCCAGCTCCATCCAACACACCACAAAAATAGTTTAAATAAATTGTTTTCTTCTTTTATCTTCTTTCCTCACTTCAAACTGACATAATCAGGACTTTTAGTACCAGAATTTTAGATTTTATATTTAATATTTACTTAGACATAAATTTCATTAATTATCTTAGTTATCTTTACCACTTAGTTATATTATTAACTGTGAACTGATGGAATGACAATTATATTTTTCATCAAAAATTTCCCTCTGAACTGTTTTCAGGGAGAACAAAGGGAAACAATGATGTGCAAAATCAGTAATTAGCTTTCTGGTGGTAAATTCCTTGTAGTTCACAAGTATCAAGAAGTAACCAACTTGTCTTTCTCACTTAAACTCATTGCTTCCACCTGAAGAAAGTCATCCCACTGCTCATACCAGACTAAAAGCAGAATGGATATGGAAGAAACAATGATTAACTAGTCTACTGAAGTAACCTAACCAATTACCCTAATCATTGTTCCTGGATCTCTCCGTTGTGAAAAATGCATATACCAGGAGATAATATCCTTCTTCAAATCAATCCTTCTTTCTTATTTCAGAGATTTTTTTTTTTGTCAGTCTGGGGCTTGGACTCTGGGCCTGAGCGCTGTCCCTCAGCTCTTCAGCTCAGGGTGAGCGCTACACCTCTTGAGCCACAGCATCACTTCTGGTTTTCTGAGTGGTTTATTAGAGATAAGAGTCTCATAGTTCCCGGGCTGGCTTTGAACTGCGATCCTCAGATCTCAGCCTCCTGATTACAGGTGTGAGCCACCAGCTCCCGGCCATTATTTCAGAGATTTTTCTAAGTTTCTGGCCTACTAGGCACAGGACTTGGCAATTTTTTTTATTATTTTATTGTTTTTATTAAGGTATTATACAGAAGGATTACCATTTCACAATTCAGGTAATACATACATTTCTCTTTTGAACAATTTCACCCTTCCTTCAGTTTCCCCCAGTTTTGCCCTCCTGTCCCTGCTCACAAGGTGAATAGCTCATTTTCCAATATTCCACCTAGTGTATACTGAATATCATGATTGCATTTGTCATCTTTCCTCCCTCCTTTTCTGTATCCCACATTTCCCACCCTCCCCCCCACAAAAAAAAAAAGCAGAAGGGGAAACAAAGAAAAAAGAAGCACACACAAACACCACCACTAATATAAACAACCCATGTTTCCGTTTCCTGGAATTCCTTTCAATAAGTAGTATTTTAAAAGTTTAGGGGCGTTTTGCCTTTGGGTTCCGCACCTACTGGTATCCTCTAGTCTGACTGTTTGTGTGTGAATAGCTAGAGTTGTGTATAGGTTATCATGTCAGGGTTTGGTATTTTAAAGTATCGTTTTTTCTTACTTTAATGGACTTGTTACAGTATATGTTTAGAATACTGACGTTAATATTTTAAGCTGAGCATTGGTGGCTCATGCCTGTAATCCTAGCTACTCAGGAGGCTGAAATCAGAGAATTGTGATTCAAAGCCAGCCTGGGCAGGAAAACTGTGAGACTTTTATCTCAAATAAACTATAAAAAAACCGGAAGTGATACTGTGGTTCAAATGGTAGAGTGCTCGCCTTGATCTGAAGAGCTGAGGGATAGCGTCAAGGCCCAGAGTTCAAGCCCCACAACCAACCAAAAAGAAAATTTAAAATTTTAGACCCTGAGGTTATACTAATGAAAGATTTAATTAACAGACATTCAACCTCTGTATTCCAAATGCAGAATGTTCATTATTTCATATAATGAAAGCAAACATCTGTGCTGTTAAAAAATAAAACCTACCTGGATATCATTTTCTTTTTGTCTGAAGTCAGCACTGGCAATCTTTGACTGTTTGATGGCATTTTCTTCTTCATCTAATTCTGGAAGACAGAATCAAACATGATCTCCAACCACCCTTCCATCTTTTCCTCCAGTTTTTCCCTCCCTCCCTCCCTTTTTCTTTCTTCATTTTTAGTGGTGAGAATAAGATGCTAAGCTCGCATTCTTCCACTGAGCCTATACCCCAGCCTTTATCTCTAACATTTAATCTAAATTTGTACCTTAGAAAATCAGGTCTAAAACTACAACCAATTCCCCTAAAAACAGGAACAAGGCAAGGATGCCCACTTCCTCCACTCCTCTTTTATAAAGTTCTGGAATCCTTAGCCAGAGCAATAGGCAAGAAAAAGACATTAAAGGGATCCGCATAGGGGAGGAAGAAGTTAAACTATCTCTTTTTTGCAGATGACATGATTTTATATCTTAACGATCCCAAAAGGTCCATCCCCAAACTCTTAGAGCTTATAAACCACTTCAACGAAGTAGCAGGATATAAAATTAACCCACAAAAATCAGTCGCCTTTCTGTACAGCAACAATGTACAAGCAGAAAGGGAAATCAAGGAAAAAACCCCATTCACAATAATCTCAAAAAAAAAGTATCTAGGAATTAACCTAACCAAAGATGTAAAGGGTCTACTTCATGAAAACTATAAAACCCTTAAAAAAAGGAATCATAGAAAATACCAAGAAATGGAAAGACCTCCCATGTTCCTGGATAGACAGAATATAGTAAAAATAACCATACTGCCAAAATTGATATAAACATTCAATGTAATTCCCATTAAAATCCCAATGATGTACTTTACTGAAATAGAGAAAACAGTCCAAAAATGCATATGGAACAACAAGACCTAGAATAGCCAAAGCAATTCTAGGCAAAAGAAAGAATGCAGGAAGGATCACAATACTGAATTTCAAACTCTACTATAGAGCCATAATAACAAAGGCAGCTTGGTACTGGCACAAAAAGAGACCTCAAGACCAATGGAACAGATTAGAGGACCCAGAAATAAAGCCCCGTATGTGACAGTTGATATTTGACAAAGGAGCCAAAGACATACAGTGGAAGAATCATAACCTCTTCAACTACTGGTGCTGGGAAAACTGGGTGGCCAAGAAATCTAAAAGTTGACCCTAGCCTGTCACCATGTACTAACATCAACTCAAAATGGATGAAAGACCTTAACATCAAACCTGATATTCTGAAACTACTGCAGGACAGAGTAGGAAAGACACTTAAACTTATAGGTACAGGCAGGAACTTCCTGAATGGAGTCCCAGGGTCACAACAAATTGGAGAGAGACTTGATAGATGGGATTACCTTAAAATAAAAAGTTTCTGCACAGATAAAGAAATAGTAACCAAACTAGAAAGAAAACCAACTATTTGGGAAAAAATATTTACCAGCAATATATCAGACAAGTGTCTAATATCCATTACATACAGGGAACTCAAGAAACTAACCCCTCACAAATCTAACAAACCAATTATGAAATGGGCAAGGGAGCTAAAGAGAGACTTCCCAGAAGAAGAGATAAAAATGGCAAAGAAACACATGAGGAAATGTTCATCATCCCTGGCTGTAAAAGAAATGCAAATAAAAACAACCCTGAGATACCACCTTACCCCAGTCAGAATGGCCCACATCCTACATTCAACCAATGACAAATTCTGGAGGGGATGCAGAGAAAGATGACTCTACTGCATTGCTGGTGGGAATGTATTCTAATACAACCACTTTGGAAAGCAATCTGGAGGTACCTCAGAAAACTAACTATTGACCTCCCTTATGACCCAGTCATACCACTCCAAGGCATCTACCCTGAACAACAGGAACCAGTACACAAAGGCACATGCACCTCCATGTTTATTGCAACACTGTTCACAATAGCCAAGATCTTGGAACAACCCAAATGCCCCACTACTGATAAGTGGATTCAAAAACTGAGGTACCTATATACAATAGAATATTATGCAGCCATTAGAAAGGACAACATAATGGCATTTGCAGGGAAATGGATGGAACTAGAGCAAACTATTTTGAGTGAGGTAAGCCAAGAACAAAGAGACAAATGGCACAACGTCTCCCTGATACATGGACACTACAGCCAAAATCCAAGAAGATATGGCAAAGTAAACAAGACTCAAGAAACAAAGGGCAGCCACTCATTTTGTCATATCATTACTAAATGACTCCATGTTCTTGACCATATATATGGTAGATATATGCACGCAAAGGAGGGAAGCCAGGAGGAAGACATAGAATAAGTGGGAAACGGAACAACATACAACAAAGGGAACCATCAGCTGCACTGGACATAGAAGAAAAAGAACTAAGCAACCCAAAGACAGAGATGGGAAGGGAGGAATGAGAGGGAAAGAGGGAACAGCCTACACTAAGCAAAAGGAAAGAAATCTAAATATCACCCGATGTGGAAGAAATCATTTGTATTGTCAAAGCTCATAGAATTCACAAACTTTATAGACTATGATAATGACTATTTGCCTTTTGAAGGTTAAAATGTATTTGTGTCTTTAAGTATCGCTATTCCTCTATACTGTGAAATATGTGAAATTTATGTAATCTAATCTCAATTTTAAAAGAAAAGTGAGAAAAGGGATGGGTTAGGAGCGATGGGTGACAATGTTGTCAGACACTTTGTATTCATATACTGTTTTGTAGAATGGGAACTTCTTTGTACAACTACTTCAAGATATTATAATAAAAAATGTTTAAAAAAAGAAACTCAGGTCTAAATAGGTATCTAAGATTCAGAATTAAAATTATTTAAAACTCTTTTTTTTTTTTTGGGTCCGGTCATGGGGCCTGAACTCTGGGCCTGGATGCTGTCCCTCAGCTCTTCAGCTCAAGGCTAGTGCTCTATCACTGAGCCACAGCACCACCTCCGGCTTTTTTCTTTTTGCTTATGTGGTGCTGAGGAATTGAACCCAGGGCCTCTGGCATGCAAGGCATGCGCTCTACCACTGAGCCACCTTCCCAGCCCCTTATTTAAAACTCTTAATTCATTAAATGTATATTAGTTATTACAACTATTAGTGTGAAAAGACTAAATGAAAAAAACTACATCATTTTAATGAATAACCAAAGAAGATAAGAGTAGTGATACTAATGATATGGAACAAATAAAACAGCTAATGTAGTCAGTCTAACACAATGTAGTTAATCTAATCTGGAGACCAACTGGAATGAAAGATGATTCTCATATTTTGGTGGCCAAGTTACAAATACTATTAACACAAGTTAATAGTATTAACTCCCACTTAAATCACACATACTGATAATATACAATATCTCAACTAAAATGTGTATATTTATTTATCCTCCTCTGACTGCTATCAAACCAGAACACTTTCAAAATTTCTTCATTGTCTTAAGTCATTGCACAAAGAAGACGCCATTTAACAGAGCAGTTTATGAATACAATGCATTTTTTTTCCTGGGGCATAAACTCAGGGCCTGGGACCTGTCCCTGAGCTTCTTTCGCTCAAGGCTAGCTCTCTACCACTTGAGCCACAGAGACACTATTGGCTTTTTCTGTGTATGTGCTATTAAAAAATTGAACCCAGAACTTCATGCATGCTAGGGAAACACTCTACACTAAGCCCATTAATACAATGTTCATCTTGATCAACATCATCCCCTTCAATATTCTCACCCCCTTCCTCCCACTTCAACCCACTCCTTCCCTTAATTTTCATATACAATTGTTGACTCATTTTAATGTATCTGAAAATAATTTCTTTCTAAAAGAAAAGACAGATGTGAAGTTCAGATCTTATTTGCTCTCAGAACTATTCACAATAGTACTTTCCTGAGTCTACAGATCCCAGAACTGTTTTCTTGCTTATACCAAATGATAACTAAAAGTCATTTTGATTTCTTCAGTGTTTGCAAAGGAAAATAAAGTTTTTAAATAAGAAACAATTCTGTACCTGTAACTCTTGGTCTTGAAGAATGTATCTTTATTGGTCTTAGTAATTTCTGAGCTTCATAGGGAAGAAATAATTGACTGCTTTGTGGAGGGTTGTTCAATACAAGCACATGTTCATCTTTTTCAAAAACTCTAAAGAGAAAAGTGGATTGTATTCGATATTAGCCAAGTAAATATTAATATATTTTAAATCTAGAAGGAAGGGCTGGGAAGCTGGCCCAAGGGAGAATGCTTGCCTAGCATGCATGAGGCCCTGAGTTCGTTTCCTCAGCACCCATAAACAGAAAAGGAAGTGGTGCTGTGGCTCAAGTGGTACAGCACTAGCCTTGAGCTGAAGAGCTGAGGGACAGTGCCCAGGCCAAGAGTTCAGGACCAAAGACTGACAAAAAAAAATCTAGAAGGAATATTTAGGTTTTATATAGTTAAAAACTCTTTATATTTGCAGATAATGAACTGAGTTCCAAAAAATTTAACAGACTTGCTCAATATTATTTAATTACTTGGTAATAGTGCCAATGCTAAATACACTTTACCTAATTAAGTCCAGTGCTCAGTATAACTTTTTATTTTTAGAATATACCCAGTTTTTTTTTGTTTTTCTTTTTGGGTCCGGTCGTGGGGCCTGAACTCTGGGCCTAGGTGCTGTCCTTCAGCTCTTTAGCTCAAGGCTAGCGCTCTACCACTTGAGTCACAGCCCCACTTCTGGGTTTTTTCTTTTTTGCTTATGTGGTGCTGAGGAATCGAACCCAGGGCCTCAGGCATGCAAGGCAAGTGCTCTACCACTGAGCCAACTTCCCAGCCTAATATACCCAGTTTTAAAAGATGTTTTAAACAGATCAGAAACCTGTTAAATGAAAACATTAATCATAAATATCATCTTATATTTCAGATTACTTCAAATTAAAAAAAAACTAGAAGCAAATTAGCTAACATGAATATATAAATCTTTAAATGAGTATTACAATCATAAATGTTTGGGGGGGTTGCTAGAAGAATAGTTTTGAGTTTTCTTAAATCAGAGAACTAGAATAAACACTGTTAAAATACATCACACCTCTCTATCAGCAGGGGATACAGTTCAAGATCCCTAGTGGATAGCTGTAACCACAGCTGTATCTCCCTTTGTCATCTCCTTCTCTTCCCACTTCTCATTCCTTCTCTCTTTCTCTCTTCCTCCCTCTCTATATCTGTTTATTTTTATTTAAAATTTGTAATTGCTAGTATAAAGGTATTGTACAGAAGGATTATAGTTACATAAGTCAGGTAATGAGGCCATGTCTTTTTGGACAGCATCACCCTTTCCCTCACTCTCTCCCAGTTACATGTTTTTCATATATATTCTTATATATAATACACAAATTTAATGTCTCTTCCTTCTTAGCTAAGTACTCAGTACACATTGTGCTACAACTTTTGCAATGTGAAGTATAATAGAAAAACTAGCATGAATTTCTTTTTTTTTGGTCATGGGCTTGAACTCAGGGCCTGGGCACTGTCCCTGAGCATTTTTGCTGAAGGGTAGCACTCTACCACTTAAGAGCTACAGTGCCACTTCCAGTTTCCTGGTGGTTAACTGAAGATGAAGAGTCTCATAGTTTTTTCTGCCTGGACTGGCTTCACTCAGCCAGTAGCTAGGATTACAGGTGTGAGCCACTGGAGCCTGGCCATGAAATTTCTTTTTCCTTCTTCACAACTGGGCAGACAGAAGATTCATTCTTATTAAAATATTTTAGCAACCTAAGAATATGACTGTTTTCTTAATTGAAAACTCTGACCTATTTAATTAAAGAAAAGTACTTTATAGCTTTCTAATGGAAGAATCTAAATTATAAGCATCACTATTTTTCTACTTAGGGCCATTTTGAAATATAAGGGTCATTTGAATGTAGCACAATGATACCACAATGGCCAACTTAATATAAAGCGATTAAAAGGTAAGTGGTATATACAACATAGATATACTGCACAAAGAGAAGACTCATATCCCCAGTAGAATAAAGATGCATTGAATTTTATCATACTACTCATGTGAAATTTATTTCTGAAATTTCCCATTTAATATTTTTGGACCACAGTTTTCCACAAGTAGGTGAAATAGAAAACAAAACTATGGATAAAGGGAAACTATTATCTATTAAGAAAAAAATGACCAGGTGTTTAGATCAGTTCTTTTCAATACAGGGTTTATATAATATTAAAATGTGAGTAAATAAAATTTTGTACATTTGCTTATTTTTCCAACCAATTTCATTATAAATTAAAACCACCCTGCCATGGTGTGATATGTGGAGCTTGGGGACCAAGAAAAGAACAAATCCAAACAAGAGATCAGGGAAATTAACTCAAAAGGGAAATGTGTTGAAAAATCAGGATAAAGGCAGTGGAAAGGAATTTACAAACAACAACTAAAAGGATATGGGCAGAAAAAAATGGAATGTTTATTAGAAACAACAATAGTAATATGTCTCTCTTTCTGTTGTACAATAACAGGTAAAAAAAAAATGTCTTCTTAAAGCCTTCATCAATGATGTTTACAGTCTTACCATTACAACAAAGGACAAGAAAAAACATGATGCCCAAATACACAGAAGTGTACTGGAAGTTCATCTTTACTCTTTGTATGTCAAGCAGGTGACAGGATGATAAATAAGTGAATACATTACTGTTCCTAGCATTGTTTCATGTTTACTACTACTGATGATTTGTCACAGAGAACTGGATAAACTATATAGTTGAGAGATTATAGAATACACAAGTGCTGCTGCTTCAGCCCAATTTCTCTCAATATAATATCCTTCTTATTACTAATAAGAATATTCTAATAATATCTGTGCATAACTAAATTACTCAAAATTAAATTAATTTTATAAGAAAATAATAGAAAAATATCCTGCACAAAATTATATTTGAACAGACTTAACAGAAAGATACTTTTAGATGCAGAATTATCTGTTTACATAAGATCCATACCTTTCTTTCAATTCTTTTCTCTTTTCTATATTTTTGTTATTTTCTTCCAAAGTTTCTGAAAGATTCTTAGTTTCATAAAGTCGTGCAATTTGCTAAAAAGAAAAGTGGGAAAGCAAAACAAAGTAATTACCTACAAAGCAATAGGGATATATGTTTTTCTTAACTAGTGGATATAATTTTTTCCTGTGAAATCAGATTTGCATTTTTGTAGTATTCGCTTTTACTGAAAGTTATTAAGAGTAAAAATAAATATTAAACAATACCTCTTTACATATGTATTTTTAAATTTTTTGTGCCAGTCCTGGGTCTTGAACTCAGGGCTTGTGTGCTATCCTTGAGATTCTTTTTCCCAAGTCTAGCATTCTATCACTTAAGCCACAGCCAGAGCTTCCAGCTTTTTCTGAGTTGTTTATTGGAAATAAGAGTCTCATGGACTTTTTCTGCCTGGGCTGGCTTCAAACCATGATCATCAGATCTCAGCCTCTTGTTTAGCTAGGATTACAGGCGTGAGCCACCAATGCCAGGCCCTCTTTATATTTTTCTCAACACTAAATTAGCACATGGTAGATTTCAAGGAACTTCTATACTTAAAAGAGCAGGAAGCTGGGCACCAGTGGCTCATGCCTATAATCATGGTCATTCAGTAGGCTGAGATTTGAAGACTGTGGTTTGAAGGCAACATAATCAGGAAAAATCCATAAGATTCTTATTTCCAACTAACAGCAAAAGCCAGAAGTGGATCCTGTGGCTCAACTGGTAGAGCTCTAGCCTTGAGCACAAAAACTCAGGGACAGTGCCCAGACCCTGAGTTCAAACCCTTAAGACTAGTACTAACAAAAAAAAATGAGGAGTAGGCAGAGGAAGGACATGAGGAAGAGAAAGAGAAGGTTCTGGAGGAAGAGGAGAAGAGAGGATGTTTAGGAGACAGATCATAGGAGTATCACAGTTTGAGACCAGCCCAGGCAAAAACACTTACAAGACCCCATCTCAACCAGTAGCTGTTGTTCAGAGGGGCAGAAAATGTAAATAGGAGCATCATAATCCAGGTAATTAACTCAAAACCCTGTGCAATAAACATCAAAAGCACAAAAGGCTGGGGGCATGACTCAAGTGGTAGAAAATCTGCCTAACATATGCCAGGTCATTGCTGCTGCTAAAAATATAACAAAAAGTTGTTATGAGCGAAGTAGACACTGACTCTTTACATATGGACATAGTCACTACATATTTTTTTTTGGGGGGGGGTCCGGTCATGGGGCCTGAACTCTTGGCCTGGGCGCTGTCCCTCAGCTCTTCAGCTCAAGGCTAGCGCTCTACCACTTGAGCCACAGCACCACTTCTAGCTTTTTTCTTTTTGCTTATGTGGTGCTGAGGAATCGAACCCAGGGCCTCAGGCATGCAAGGCAAGCGCTCTACCACTGAGCCAACTTCCCAGCCCAGTCACTACATATTTTAAGAGAAATAAAATCTATTTTAATCTCTTTACTAAAATTATGTTATGCTGGATATGGTGGTAAATATATATAATTCCAGCTACTTAAGGGGTAGAGATAGGAAGATCACAAGTTCAGGGTGAGCAGGGGCAAGTTATGAGACACTGTCTCAGAAAGTGAATATATCAACAAAACAGCTAAGATTGTTGCTCAACAGATAAAGCACTTTCTAGAAAGCTCAAACACAAGTGCTTCCCCAATATGGCAAAAATAAAATGAAATAAAGTTATGTTACTGTTACTGTTATCTATTAATAACATATAATCTTTTGGGGAGACACAAAACTAGGGTTTGAACTCAGGGTCTTGTACTTGCCAGGCAAAGAGCCATACCTCCAGTTCTTTCGCATTTCCTACTTTTCAAATAGGGTCTCATTTCTCTCCCAGGCCAGCTTCTACTGTGATCTTCCTGCGTATGCTTCCTCATTAGCTTAGATAACAAGTATGCATCACCATGTCCAGGCAGGAATCTCATGAACTTTTTACTAGCGCTGGCATTGAACTGCAATGCTGATCTTAGCCTCCCAAGTAACTAGGACACAGGTATGAATCACCAAGCCTGGCTAATATATATTAACTTTAACATAATTTTCAAAAAAAATAAAAATTAGGTACTATATTCAAATTTTCCTCAAAATTGAGACATAGCTTTGATGGGTTCTTGAACCTATGCTAATTAAAGCCACAACTAAATAAATGACACCAATAATTATTACAAAAAATAGGTTAAACTATTCCTATCCTAGCTCTTTAAACATTATAATTGCAGAATTATATTTTTAAGATTAAAAATTTAAAACTACTTACAATTCTTCCCTCATCCCCTTATTATTTGTACTGGTTCTGGGGATTGAACTCAAGGCCTTGAACTCTTGCTTGGTTTATTCTACTTAAGGCTCATAACTCTCACCACTTGAACCAGACCTCCTTCTGGCTTTAAAGTGGTTAAAGAATCTCACAGATTTTTCCACCCAGACTGATTGTGAACCAAAGTACTCAAATATCAACCTTCTGAGTAGGTACAATTATGGGCATGAGCCACCAGCACCCAGCTCTTGTTCCCTTTTTTGAAGTGCAACCCCTCTGTATACTGACTAAAAGATAATAAAAATAGAGGCTGGGAAGGTGGCTCAGTGGTAGAGCACTTGCCTTGCATGCGTGAGGCCCTGGGTTGGATTCCTAAGCACCACATAAGCAAAAAGAAAAAAAGCCGGAAGTGGCGCTATGGCTCAAGTGGTAGAGCACTAGCCTTGAGCTGAAGAGCTGAGGGACAGTGCCCAGGCCCAGAGTTCAGGCCCAGACCAGCAAAGAAAAAAGAAAAAAAGAAAAGAAAAAAAAGAAAGCATAGTTGCCCTTTTTTTTAATCAGTCAGTCACAGGGCTTGAACTCTGGGCCTGGGTGCTGTCCCTGAGCTCTTCACTCAATGCCTGCACTCATCACTTGAGCCACAGCGCCACTTCCAGTTTCCTGGTGATTAATTGGAGATAAGAGTCTCATGGACTTTCCTGCCCTGGCTGGCTTTGAACTGCAACCTCAGATCTCAGCCTCCTGAGTAGCTAGGATGACAGGCGTGAACACTGGCACCCAGCCACAGTTGCCTTTTCAATGCCTTTAAATTGGTATTGTAGGTCTGGAACTATTCTCAGAAGTAGAGAACTTTCCTAACATGCAAGAGGGCCCTAGGTCTGACTCATGCACGCGTGCGTACATACACACACAAACACCACAAAATAAGTTCCTGTAACTAATCTACATTTTGTTGTTTTTCCTCATCTTCCTCAGACCCTAAAGAAAGCCGAACTATTCCTTAAAACTCGGAGTTAGAGTATATTTAATACCTGCTAGGTGCTGGTGGCTCATGCCTATAATCCTAGATACTCAGGAAGCTAATATATGAGGATATGAAGCATAGACTGGGCAGGAGAGTCCTTGAGACTCTTATCTCCAACAAATTACAAAAAGCCAGAAGTAACCTGTGGTTCAAGTTGTAAAGTGTAAGCAAGTTGTAAAAAGGATCAAAACAAAATATATTTTCATAATATATATATTTCAATACCCAAAATATATTTTGCTTCAAAAGTAATTTGAGACAAATGCACTGACCTTTCTCTATATTTGTAATTCCTTACAACAGGATTTTAAAAATATTTTAACATAAACACTAGTCCATGCATTAGAAATATGTAACAAAATACATACCTTGTTTAAAGAATTAATTTCCATTTCCATTTCATCTATTTCTTTCTTCAATTCAGATGAATTTTTGGTAATATTGTTGAAACTTTTAAGAATATTTTGTGTTTCATGTCTCAAATTAACTCTGTTCTTGTTAAGGAACTATATCATTCAAGTTAATTTTACATTTATAAAATAACTAGCACATATTATTTATATAAACAGTACATATTACTGATATGTACATTTAATATAAGCAATAAATAGTAAGAATGTCTGAAAACAAGATGGAAATAAGCTATGTTGTTTACATATTTTATTGAATTAATTTTTTTGTTTATTATTTTTTTTCTTTTGGCTAGTCCTGAGGCTTGAACTCAGCCTGGATGCTATCCTTCAGCTTCTTTGGTTCAAGGTTAGTGCTCTACCACTTGAGTCACAGTGCGACTTCTGGCTTTTTGTGAGTAGTTTATTGGAGCTAAGTCTCACAGACTTTTGCCTGGACTGGCTTCAAACTATAATCTTCAGATCTCAGCTTCCTGAATAGCTAGGATTATAGGTATGAGCCACCAGCTTATTGAATTGTGTTTTGTTTTGGTCCTGGGGCTTGAACTCTGGGTCTGGGTACTGTCCCTGAGGTCTTCAGTTCTAGGCTAGCACTCTACCTCTTGAACCACACCACCACTTCCTGTTTTTCTGGTGGCTAGCTGGAGATAAGACTCACGGACTTACCTGCCTGATTTGACTTTGAACTGCGATCCTCAACTCTCAGCCTCCTGAGTAGCTAGGATTACAGGTGTGAGCTACCAGCACCTGGCCAGCTTACTGAATTTATTTTTTTATTTTTTTGGTTTTTTTTTGGGGGGGGGGGGGCGGTCCGGTCGTGGGGCCTGAACTCTGGGCCTGGGCGCTGTCCCTCAGCTCTTCAGCTCAAGGCTAGCACTCTACCACTTGAGCCACATCACCACTTCCGGCTTTTTTCTTTTTGCTTATGTGGTGCTGAGGAATCGAACCCAGGGCCTCAGGCATGCAAGGCAAGCGCTCTACCACTGAGCCACCTTCCCAGCCCAGCTTACTGAATTTAAACATAACATTTCATCCCAAATACTCACTAGGATTTTTTTCCTTTCACTTAAATATTTTCACAGCACTGTATTTTTCTTTTCCTTTGTTTTTTGTGTAGGTTGTGGGGCTTTTTGACTCAGGGCCTAAGCACTGTCCCTGAGCTCTTTTACTCAAGTTTAGCGTTCTACCACTTTGAGACACAGCCCTACTTCTGGTTTTTGAATGGTTAATTAGGAATAAGAATTTCATGGGAACTCTTTCTACCCTGGCTACCTTCAAACCATAATTCTGAGATCTCAGCCTCCTAAGTAGCTAGGACTAAAGGTATGAGCCACCAGTGCCCGGCTTGTAGTTTTCTTCTTCTTCTGTTCTTTTTATGTAAGTTCACTGTGCCATTTGACCATAACCAGAACTATTCAAGTTCAAATTTAACTTTTTACATTCCAATTATCTGTTCCAAAGTCATCAATGTACCCTGCAGAACTCAGAAGAGCTTCCTTCTAGGCTTTGTGTTCAAACTGTTTTATACTCAATTTCAACTAAAGAATTTCTTAGCTTGGGCTGGGAAGGTGGCTCAGTGGTAGAGCACTTGCCTTGCATGCTCGAGGCCCTGGGTTCGATTCCTCAGCACCACATAAGAAAAAAGCCGGTAGCCAGGCTCTGGTGGCTCACGCCTGTAATCCTAGCTACTCAGGAGGCTGAGATCTGAGGATCGCGGTTCAAAGCCAGCCCAGGCAGGAGAGACCGTGAGACTCCTATCTCCAATAAACCACCAGAAAACCGGAAGTGGCGCTGTAGCTCAAGTGGTAGAGGGCTTGCCTTGAGCTGAAGAGCTGAGGGACAGCGCCCAGGCCCAGAGTTCAAGCCCCACGGCCGACAAAAAAAAAAAAAAAAGAAAAAAGCCGGAAGTGGCGCTGTGGCTCAAGTGGCAGAGCGCTAGCCTTGAGCTGAAGAGCTGAGGGACAGCGCCCAGGCCCAGAGTTCAGGCCCCACGACTGGACCCAAAAAAAAAAAGAATTTCTTAGCTATTAATAGATATCCTAGATGATTTTTAGATAATGCAACTTTCTAAGTTACTATACAATCTACTTAAGAGAATTTTAAAATACTCAACAGTGATCAAAATTCTAGTGAGAATTTATCATACCTTCCCAATCCTGCCTTCAAAATATGATTGACATGCTAGCACACAAAACCCCAGGTGAATATGGTGCACCTGAACAACATAACATAAAGCTATGTTATTATCAAACTGGATCAAACTTAAATTTAATTATAGATATTCAGATTCTAAATTCTAATTCTTTGTCTGTACCCATCTCTCTTCTTGCCTGTTATACAACTTTCTATCTCATCCTAACTCACATACAACTCCTAGATCGTTGTTGTATCTGCCCCTTCCTATTGAAAGTGCTCAGATGCACGGCAATGAAGAGCTGACCCCCTCGTCCAAAAAAACACCCCAAAATAGAAAAAAATCTAATAGCAGAGGAGTTAGAGGAATGATTTATGAGGGACAGAACATTTACTACCAAGAATAGAATTATAATCTGATATAGGAAAGCATATAAAGGATTGTGAAGGTTGGAAGAGGACTAAATTTCAAGCTCATTATCAGTGAAGATCTATTACAAATAGGTGAGATTTAGAAAAATTAAGTATTAAGTGGTAATGAATTAGAATTATTTATTGATATGACTGTTTTCCATGCTAAACTGTAAGCTTAAAAGAGCTTCATAAGGGCTGGGAAGATGGCTCAGTGGTAGAGCACATGCCTTGCATGCCAGAGGCCCTGGGTTCGATTCCTCAGCACCACATAAGCAAAGAAAAAAGCCAGAAGTGGCACTGTGGCTCAAGTGGTAGAGCGCTAGCCTTGAGCTGAAGAGCTGAAGAGCTGAGGGACAGCGCCCAGGCCCAGAGTTCAGGCCCCATGACCGGACCCAAGAAAAAAAAAAAGAGCTTCATAACTTCTTCAGTATTGCCTGGCACAAGATAGATACGATTACTAATTGTCACAATCTATCCTAAAGACTACTAATCAAGTAATTTGATGGGAGCTCTCTTTGTTAAGGCACAGCAACATGACTCTCTCATTGGTATGGTTGCTAAGACATATGCCACTTTTTTTTTTCTGGTCAGTTGTGGAGCTTGAACTTTGGACCTGGGCCTGTCCCTCAGCTTTTCAGCTCAAGGCTAGAACTCTACCACTTGAGCCACAGTGCCACTTCCAGTTTTCTGAGTGGTTTACTGGAGATAAGAGTCTCATAGACTTTCCTGCCCAGGTTGTCTTTGAACCTCGATCCTCAGATCTCAGTTTCCTGAGTAGCTAGGATTACAGTCATGAGCCACCGGTGCTCAACTAAGACATGCCATTTTAAAGGCAGATATAGGGGACTGAGAAAGTAGGTCAGTGCTAGAGTACTTACCTTGCATGCATGAGGCCCTGAGTTCTATTCCTCAGCACCACATAAGCAGAAAAAGCCAGAAGTGGTGCTGGGGCTCAAGTGGTAGAGCGCTATTCTTGAGCTGAAGAGCTGAGGGACAGCACCCAGGCCCAGAGTTCAGGCCCCACAACTGGCAAAAAAAAAAAAAAAGGCAGGTACAGGTATCATTTTATTCTCCCTAAAACTTCTTGCTTTTAATCATATAGGTATATAGGAAAATTACAGTTTCTACTATTTGAATGTAATAAAAAATTTAAGTAATCTTTAAAATATGAGTTAAACACAAAAAACAAAGCCACGAGACTCTCATCAAGAAAATACAGTACACAACAATGAAAATACATAAATTATACATATCAAATAAAAATTATAAGTAGAAATACTATTGTGGATACATATATAATGTCCATTTGGTAAGTGATGAAAAGGGAGCAGGTACTGAAAAACAAAATCATAGTTGAGAGTGAGCTATTATTCTTTTCATTAATAACATCCTATAATTAAAGTAACATATAACAAAATGTTAATACCTAGAAATTCCATGAGAATAGTTTCATGTATTTTTAGTTGTTCACTACAAGCCAACACTCTGTTTTGAATTTCTTCATGTTCTCTTTTCTTCTCATAATATTCACGTGAAATATGGTTTTCTGAGTACTTTAGTTGGTATTGCTTCAAAACATCTTTATACTGACTGATATAATCATGATACATTTTTCTAATAAAATTAAAAGAAATAAATTCAAAAAATAAGTATCACTTGCTAAGATCTACTAAATTAAGCACCAAAAGCAAGTTGAATATCTACTTAACTCGACTGTCCTCAATATTGTCTGCCCTTCAGACTTTCCCTTAACCTATCAAACTTTTTATTTTTATTTATTTATTTTTTTGGTCCGGTCGTGGGGCCTGAACTCGGCCTGGGTGCTGTCCCTCAGCTCTTCAGCTCAAGGCTAGCACTCTACCACTTGAGCCACAACTCCACTTCTGGCTTTTTTCTTATGTGGTGCTGAGGAATTGAACCCAGGGCCTTGAGCATGCAAGGCAAGCGCTCTACCACCGAGCCACCTTCCCAGCCCCCTATCAAACTTTTTAAATATACTCTAAATTATTTACTCCTTAATCTTCTTCAATTTAACTTTTTTTAATGACACCATTTAAAAAATTTATTATAAAGATGATGTACAAAGGGGTTACAGTTACATAAGTAATGAGTATATTTCAACAGTTGTCACTTCTTCCTTAGTTGACTCCTAGTTTTATTCCTGCCAACCCCCACCCCTACAAGTTATATAGTTCATTTTTAACATGATGTCTTTATTAAATTATACTTTGTCTCACTATTTCCAAAATTAAGTCTACAGCTAATTATTCCTCTAGAATTATGCCTATAACTCATAGCAACCATTAATTGAAGGACTATGCTGTCATTAGTTCTGAGAAATAGTTTATATCTAAGGCACTGTCTAAACAAATTCACATTACACAGAGCTTTACAATAAGTAAATGGCACACAAGCCCAAATTAGTATGGTTAGCTAAAAAAAAGAACCTCTTTCAGAATACAAACTTCCTACATTTTCAATTACTATTCTTACAAAGCAAGTCCTAGTAATTACCAATTATATTAGAATTATATTAGAACTGATATACTTACATTATTTTATTTTTTTATTTTTGGGTTCGGTTGTGGGGCCTGGGCGCTGTCCCTCAGCTCTTCAGCTCAAGGCTAGCGCTCTACCACTTGAGCCACAGCACCACTTCCAGCTTTTTCCACTTATGTGGTGCTGAGGAATCGAACCCAGGGTCTCATGCATGCAAGGCAAGCACTCTATCACTGAGCGGCACCTTCCCAGCCCCGATATACTTAAATTAATATATGTATTATACTTGTCATTTTCAATGGTTTCTTGATAAACAGTAAACTGGTCCTGCATATAATCTTCATGTTTATGAAAAACATCACATGTTGGCTTCCAACTATAAAAAAAAGTATACTTATAGTAACCATTTCAGAATAAACAAATTGACAAAGATAATTTTAAATGAAAATAATTCTTTTTAAATAAATGTTTTCACTTAGAAAAAACAAGTTTACATCAAGAAAAATATTCTCATATCTTAAAATCATCACTACTAGCAATCATGCACTCATATGCACAAATATTAATACTTGTACATAAAATGTTTTCCAATGACTTGAGAACAAGTGTGGTACAGCAATGGCATTTTTTCTATTATGCATTATAGTGATACTCTTCAGCTATTATCTCTAACTCCAGTCTTTCTCTCTGATAGGTTTTTGAAAAGATCCTGACCAAGAAATTCTTTTGGAATAAACATTGGAAGAGCTAGGTTAAAGAGGATTTTCCTCCTTTTACATTTAGGTTATAGAAAGAAAGAAAGAAAGAAAGAGAGAGAAAGAAAGAAAGAAGGAAGGAGAGAGCTCACGAGCGGGAAGGAGGGAGAGAGGAAGGGAGGGAGGGAGGGAGGAAGGAAGGAAAGAAGGAAGGGAGGGAGGGAGGGAGGGAGGGAGGGAGGAAGGGAGGGAGGAAAGAAACTAGGCTAAACTGAATCATAAAATCAGACAGAAAAGATAAGATGAATATCCATCACATATATTTTTGTTTTATTATATAGCTTAAAAATACTATCATTATAAAAAATATAATTACTATATACCATAATAGTTTCTATTCCAAGATTGCTTCAATGTATTTCCTGTTTTTCCTAATATTTCTCAATTGAAAAAGTATACTCACTTTGGAAACACAAAATATATAAGAAAATAATTATCATCAACATTCTCCATATTAAATAACTGCTGTCATTATTTTAATAAATTATCTCCATGTCTTGCTATATGTATATGTTTCAGTGTAATCAAAATCATATTCACATAAACAACTGATTCTCCTTTATTTATTGACCAAAACTTATTTAAATATTTGTCTGATTCTAATTTAACTTAATCTAATTTAATTTGTCTAATATTCTAATTTCTTAGAAAATATCCCCAAAACAGAATTAGAAGTCCAAAGATCATTACATGCATATATTCTGAGCATTTAATGATTATGTAAGAAATAGGTCCATTGAGAAGATAATTTTACTACATGCAATTTAATCTAGAGAATCTTTCTAGATTCTCTAGACATATATAGTTATGAATTGAGTTCCTACTATAAACATTTTATACTTTGCTTTAATTTGTAATGTACCATTCACTTCTTTTCATGTTAAACATACATCTGTCATAATTTCCTTAGCTACTGTGTTCAGAAATATGAATATTTTAATAAGTCATTTACCCAATTAGTGTTGAACATTAAAGAGTTATAGCTAATGTTTTCATATTATAAAAAAAAAAACGTTCAAATAGAACTCAAGCAATTCAATAGCAAGAAGACTATAAAACAAATGGGCAAAGGCCTTTAAATTACATTTTCAGCAGTCCTTTATCTTGAAATATTTTAGATTTGATTTTCTTACATAAAACTAAGCTTTTGAAAAGTCAAATATCAAAATTATTTCAAATCTAATAAAAATTTTATATCCTAAGCTTAGATTATATTAAAAATTCTGTACTTAGAATGACTAGATTTGAATCACTGAGATATTACAGCCCTTCCATTTTTCTTTTGAACCATCAATGATCCTTTCTACAACGACATATAACTAACAAAGCAACTGATTTATAGGCTAGAAGTATGCCTGCCTAGCAAGCATGAGGCCTTGAGTTCAAATACCATATTGCCAAGCATAAACAAGTGATGATTAAAAAAAATGTTTAAGCAAAAAAAACATGAAAAAGGTTGCATAGATACTACCCTAAGACTAATTCAGTGGTAAGGATATATGCCAATGTCTTATTTTTTTTTTTGTCTTTTCTTTTTTCGTACTGGGGATTGAACCCAGGATATTATACTTACTAGGCAAGTGCTTTGCCACTGAGCTACATCCCAGTCCCTTTGCCAATGTCTTATGCACAAAACAAAATAAACCATGAATAACCTGTGCACCAATCCCCAGCAACAAAACTATTTTAGAGCAACAATGTCTTCAACTTTAAGCAAAAGAA
This sequence comes from Dipodomys spectabilis, assembly GCF_019054845.1. Lineage (NCBI taxonomy): Eukaryota > Metazoa > Chordata > Mammalia > Rodentia > Heteromyidae > Dipodomys > Dipodomys spectabilis. The sequence continues at coordinate 5,118,132 of NW_024870750.1, forward strand.
TCAAATCACAATTATTGAAAGTTCATTTTTTTCAAATACTCACTTATTACAGCTGTCTTTGATTTCCTTACTATGTTTACAGTAATGAGTAATTTCTTCATCTGTTGTACTTATGGTTTCATGTATCTTACGAATAGTTTCTTTGTTTTCTTTAATATCTTCAAAACATTCTGAAAGGGAAATGTTTTAGTGTAGAAATCATAAATTCAAAATAAATAAACTAGAAAAAAGTGTATAGCAACTTTCCTAAAAGGAGGTAACCCAGAGAATGTAAAGGAAAAGAGGCCTGAGATAGAAAGGCTTTCACACTAAAAAGTAGAAAACCACAACCAGGCCTAATACATGACCCAGAAGAAGATGGATTTATGTTTTGTGATTGAAGAGAAATAAATGTCCCTTACCCTCATTTTTATCAGAAAGTGGCTAGATTATGTAACACTTAAAGTCAGGCAATCTTTTAATACTATAAATTTTGTTCATTACTGGGTACTAACATAAGGCTTTCAGTTTTGACAAATGTGAAATTTCTATTAATCAATTCCACATGATTACTAGATACACCTTCAACTAGTTTGTTATTAATGATCAAATATGAAGATAATTTTGAAAATATTAAAATAATTTAATATATTTTTAATTGCAGAAAAGATAAATCAAATTCTGCCTTTCCAGAATTAAGAAGTTAACAGTCCAGTTCTGAAAATTAAAATTAAGTTTAGTGTATTTAAGAACTTAAAATATTTGGTTAATTAACCATCCAATTTTACTGATACTGTGATTTTTTTTTCAGAATTATCATTCCTGAAAATGTTCCATCTATCTCAATCTTGGTCCCTGATTTTTGGTGACTTCTGAGAAAAAAACAATTCTCTTACATTTGAAACTATCTTGTTATTTGTTTTTTGGTTTTGTTTTGTTTTGGGTTTTTTTGGGACCGGTCGTGGGGCCTGAACTCTGGGCCTGGACGCTGTCCCTCAGCTCAAGGCTAGCACTCTACCACTTGAGCCACAGTGCCACTTCTGGCTTTTTTTCTTTTTGCTTATGTGGTGCTGAGGAATCGAACCCAGGGCCTCAGGCATGCAAGGCAAGTGTTCTACCACTGAGCCACCTTCCCAGTCCCACTATCTTGTTATTTGATATTAAAAAAAAAAAAAATTTTCAATTACACTTAAGTCATCTAGGAAAGAAAACTCATAAGTAATTAAATTCTGAATAAACTAATTTATTGTTGAAAAACTAGTTAAGTCACAATGTATTAATTAGGGTAAATATCTCATTAATAACCAGTAGTTACAATGCCAACTCTAAGTTATCCTCCACAGGGAAATCATGTATTATGCTATATGCCATAAATCTTAAAAGACTAAAGTATCTTTGCCATATGTAACTACTTACTATTAATTCTTTGAACCATATCTTCTTTAGTACTTCTGTCTTGCTCATACTGGAAAACTAAATTAAAAACAATTATTTTAAATTTTTTGTTGCATTGTTGCAGTCCAATGATAATACAAACAGTTATCTATTTATTTTCATTTTATACCTACCAAATTCTAACAGAAGCTTGTCCAAACTGGCAAACAGGCCGTCGTTCATCTTGGATACTATGTGAAAAAATACATATATTAAGATTTTCTTAAGTCGGGTGCGGAACAGTGTACATAGAAGCGAGCACCTTCCTGATACAGCATACCTCACCTGAAAACGTGGTGGACACCCTTTCAGCACAGTGTCTCTCGCCTAGGCCAGTACTGGTGAGCCCTGAGAAAGTGTTAAATAGCTGCTGGGCCTGGTTGCTTATCTGAAACTTCCAGAAAGGGTGGGCAACCTTTCTAATTGTCCATGCGTGGACACCGAAATAAGTTTGAATCTACTGGTTTCCTGAAATATGCTTTCTTTTAAATGGAGAAAAAGATCATCAAATTCTACCTTTCCAGAACTTTCCAGAACATATGCTCCTCCCTCCCCCAACACTATTTTTTTTTTTTTTTAGGTCTTAATTGCACCGATGGGGCAATTTAGTACAATTACGACCTGCCCCAGCCTGCGGGTCCTCAACCCCCCCCACGTGACCCTGCCACGTGACCCCCGCTGCCCACGGCCCAGGCAGGCCTCTCCTCAGGGCCACCGCCCGCCCCGGCCTCCCACCATACGGCGCCCCCTTTTCCACCCACCTCAGGGGCCCCTTCGGGCACAAACATCCGCGCTCACTCCCCCACGGAGCGAAGCCCACGATGCCAAGGCCTCAGCCGAGACACCCCCTCCAAGGAAGCAGAACCCGGCCTCGCCTTCGACTTCCAAGGCCAGCCTCGCGAGCAGCTGCTGTGGTGAACGAGGCCGCATCACACTCCACGCGAGGCCAGCAAGACCACGCGAGACTACAGACTACCGTGCGGCGGCCGCGACGCTGGGCGGGCTGGGTGGTGCCCTTTAACCCCGCGGGGACGCGTCCAGGCCTGCGCCGCTGCCTTCAGGACACACGGGTTTCTAGGCAGCCTGCTTGCAAACGCTTCAGTAAGACATAATCTGGGGATCCACAGCAAAACAGATGACGGATAAGCGCAAGAAGTAATGATTGCAGCCTTAGTCAAAATTCAGCTTTAATTTAACGTTCGCAAAACGTTTACTGAACGCCAGCATACTTCCAATAGAGCATATTTTCTGCCTGAAAAATGCTATTGGAAACTTTTATGTGTGTAGACCTTGCTTGTCCCAAGCGAAATAAAAGAATGGAGGGGAAAAAAGAAAACCAGTTAAGCACCCAATAGTCTTGATCTTTTTGAGTTTTGTTGGTTGTCTTTGGGTGTATGTGTGTGTGTTGTTGTTTTTTTTTGGGGGGGGGTTGGTATTTGTTTGGCTTTGGTTAGTTTGGTTTGGTGCTGGAGATTGAATCTAGGGCCTCCAGCATACTAAGCCTATAATCAACTACTGATCTATACCCTTTTAATTTTGTATATTTCTGGTAGAAACATGTTTTAATCCTAAATGATCTCAATAATTACCTCAGCTCACCACATCCTAAATGGTTTCATATCATGAAAAGCAATGTGCGTAAGTTTTTTTCTATTTAGCCCCGGTCAGCTATCCATAGTCAATTTTATTATGTTTTGCAGTGTTGTACACTAATAAGTATTAATAATAAACCAGTAAACTAGCTTGTTTGGATAATAGAAGAACTTAACTAGATTTATCTTTTTGTCTCTCTGTATGAAAATCTTTTCTTTTTTCCAGCTTTATTGAGCTATAATTGACAACATTACATACATTTACAGAGTATATTTTGATGTGAATATTATTGTATATTTTGATGTGCATATTATTGTACTCATTGTCTATTGGTAACAACTGAATAACACAGATTGGGTAAATTATATAAGGAAAATAAATTTGTTTTGACTTACAGATCTTGGGATCCAAAGTTGAGGGGCCAGATCTGGTGATAGCCTTCTTGACTGGCAAGGTCCCAAAGTATCTCAAGGAAACAGAGTATACCTTTGGTATGTGTTTCTGTGGTCTTCTGCACTTTTTATTTTTATTTTTTTTTTATTTTTTGGGTCCGGTAGTGGGGCCTGAACTCTGGGCCTGGGCGCTGTCCCTCAGCTCTTCAGCTCAAGGCTAGCACTCTACCACTTGAGCCACAGCACCACTTCCGGCTTTTTTCTTTTTGCTTATGTGGTGCTGAGGAATTGAACCCAGGGCCTCAGGCATGGAAGGCAAGCGCTCTACCACTGAGCCACTTTCCCAGCCCATAATGTCAATTTTTTTTTCTTTTTTTTGGGGGGGGGGTCCGGTCGTGGGGTCTGAACTCTGGGCTTGGGCACTGTCCCTCAGCTCTTTAGCTCAAGGCTAGCACTCTACCACTTGAGCCACAGCACCACTTCCGGCTTTTTGCTTATGTGGTGCTGAGGAATCGAACCCAGGGCCTCAGGCATGCAAGGCAAGCGCTCTACCACTGAGCCACCTTCCCAGCTGCACTTTTGTTATATAGTCACCAGGATTCAATTGGAGAGCTCCATCCTAATGACCTTGTCTAATGCTAATTCTCTCCCAAAGTCCCCAATCTAAACACCATAGTCATATTGTTTTCACCTTATTAATACCTCACAGTGTGGGTTAAATGTTAACACATGAAACCTTGAGGGACACACAAACTATATTCAAGCCAAATCAATTATGAAATAGTGACTTATCATTAATGTATGTGCTAAAAATGTTTAGGATCTATGTAAGCTGAGAGCTGGTTGCTCATGCCTGTAATCATAACTACTCAGGAAGCTGAGATCTGAGGATCAAGGTTTGAAGGTAACCCAGGCCGACAGATCTGAGAAACTTATTTCTAATTAACCAGGAAAATACCAGAAGTAAGGGTGTAGCTCAAGTGGTAGAGCACCAGGCTTGAGTGGAAAAGCTAAGTTAGAGTAATAGAAACTGAGTATGCATATACTCTCTTTTTCTTCATAGCAAATACCAAGTACAAAATACAGCGTTACTAACTATCCTCATCATGATATACATTAGATCTCCAGAATTATTCATCCTGACTGACTAGAAACTTTGTATCCTTTGACTAAAATCTTGTTCCAAAATCCTACTAACTGGGCTGGGAAGGTGGCTCAGTGGTAGAGCGCTTGCCTTGCATTCATGAGGCCCTGGGTTCAATTCCTCAGCACCACATAAGCAAAAAGAAAAAAGCCAGAAAAGTGGCGCTGAAGCTCAAGTGGTAGAGCACTAGCCTTGAGCTGAAGAGCTGAGGGACAGCGCCCAGGCCCAGAATTCAGGCCCCACAACCAGACCAAACAAAACAAAACAAAACAAAACAAAATCCTACTAACTTAGCCACTTGCAACCACAATACTACTCTCTGCTTTTCTACATTCAACTTTTTTATATTCCACAGATAAGTGAGACCCTGTAGTATTTGTCTTTCTCTACCTAGTTTATTTCCCATATTGTCCTCCAGCTCATTTATGTTGTTACAAGTGATCAGATTTTCTTCTTTTTAAATCTAACACTCCATTGTATGTGTGTTACATTTTCTTTATCCTCACATTACCCAAGTGTTGCTATCATACATTGGCTATTGTGAATAATTACAGTGAATATGAAAGTGCAGAATTACCTTTTTGACTTACTGATTTCATACCTTTTGTATATATACTCAGAAGGAGGACTACTAGATCAGTTAGACCTCTTTAAGGTTTTTTCACTTAGACAGTGTCTTGCTGTGTAGCCCAAGCTGGCCTCAGACTTGATGTTGTCTTATTTGTGCCTCCTAAGTGCTGGGATTACATGAAGTGGTATTATGTTCAGCTCCTATTTTTAATTTTTGAGGTACCTCCATACTGTTTTCCATAATGGCTATCTTAATTTACATTCCTGAATAATACAACTTTCCTTTTCCTCTACATCAGCACTAATACTTGTTATTCTTTTGTCTGCTTTTATAGTAGCCACCCTAACAGCTGTGAATTGGTTTTTTATTTTGGTTTCTATTTCCTTGATGATTAGTCATATTGGACTTTTTTGTTGTGATTATTTATATGCCTTCTTTTGAAAATTGTCTATACAGGTCCTTTGCCTATTTAATAATACATTTATTTGTTTACTTTTTCTGAGTTATTTTAGTTCTTTACATATTTTAGGTATTAATCTTATTTTCATTATAATTGTCCTATGTGAATTAACTACTCCTTTTAGGAAAGTATAAGGAGATAAATATAAGTAAAGGTACTTAGTCCTACTGGTTTTACAAGAAAATTTGACTTAGTAGGTCAAAAGATATTATCTAGGAAGAACCATGGCAGGCTTACATAATTAAATGTGTTAGCTCTAGTAGATTTTACACATCTTTATTCTCATAATACCTGTTAAGCACCCCAATATATAATGGCAGTGGCTGTGGCAGCAGCAGTGAAATAGGCAATAGCAAGGAGAAGGCCCAAAAACATTTGTATCTAGCCCAAAATGGATTTTTTCTGGTGTTTGTCATAACACATTCTGGTGTTTGTCTACACATTCGTCTCTTCCAGATGTCTATAACTACAAAGCATAGCTTACTTTGACATCTGACAGATGGCAAGGTCATTTTATATTATGTATAATCGTATATAATATTGCACATTATACCACTCTTTTGTGAACATTCTACTTGTGCACACAAACCCTATTCTTTGGCCAGATTACTGTGCAGAATAATAAAGAAAAATACATGATCAACTGCTAAAATTAGATTCAAAGAAAAAGATGAATGCCTTGACCAAGGACCCCTGAGAAAACATTCTACAAAATATTCTATTACTCTGGAATGTTGGTATCCTCAAGAACAGTGTCACTGACATCATAGTGAGCTGAACCTGCATAAAACAGATGATGTTCTGTGCTTCCTTTGCCATTTGAGATAGTGAACTTGTGCTTTCCTTCCTCTTCTTCTTCCCAACAGATAATGATTCTCTCCATGTTGTATTACCTGTAATTGGGAGATGAGCTATGCAGTCCCATGAGCACCAATCTCACAACGTGTTTCTGCCTGGACCCCACAATCCACCAAGACCAACACCATTAAGAGACAGGATCAAAATCCACTATGCTACCGTCTACTTGCCGCTATGATATATTCATGGCCTAAGAGTGGTGCAGCCAGCCAGAGATAATGCTACCTAGAATTCAAGTCAAATCAGAGCTGCTCACACAGAACTCAGTAGGAACTGGTTAAGTAAGTTATGACACTTTTGCGGTGGAAAAAAATACTGGACTCATTCAAGAATGATAACATGTATTTATAAAAAAAATTTTCAAGATGTGTTATGATGACAAAAGAACTGCAATATAGTATTTATTTTATTGTAATATTTCTGTTACTTGGAAAAAAAGGTATATATTTCTATACATAGAAGGAAAAACTCTGTCCTGATATATACTTAGCACTAACAGGTGTTTGTTAGCTCTGTAATCACAACAGTACAGGAAACTTTCACATTTGATTTCATGTAACCTTAGTGCTTGACATTCAATAAGAATGTACAGCTTTTACAAAAACCAAAAATGTATTGATAGTAGAAAAATAAACTAGTAACCCAGATGAGGAAAATACATGAGAAAAAAATCTACATATCAACAAATGAAGTAGAGCAAAAGGAAGAACAGAATAGGGAAAGAAGAAAGAAGGTAAGAAGGGAGGGAGGGAAAGAATATGCATGTATGTGTAGGTGAGTATGTGTAGGAAGAATAGAAGTAAAATTTTTCATGTGTATGTTGGTGAAAGGAATAGGCAAATAAGAGTATTGTGAAAGAAAAAAATAATATGTCCTGATGGGGGGCATATTAAGCATCTGGGTTATAGATAATAGCCATGACACATCTATCACTAATTAGGAGAGCAGAAAACATTATATACAGGATAAAAAAAGTCAACTGTCTGAATTATGCCTAGAAGATACTCTGTGGAATCCAGTAGATAGTTTTAACACATGCATTTTTGACATCTTGTTTTCCACATGGCCAGACCTAAGTAGAAGCGATATTGCTATAATAATAATAATGAATTCTTCCCTTCTGCTTCAAATGGAAAAGAAAGACTAAATAAAATAAAATAGAATCTTAGCTGACTTGCATTTTTACTAAACCTAAATAAGGAGCTCACTGTCATACAACAATTAAGTAAATTATACTTAAGAGCCAAATCATAAGCTTTGTCATAAAATTTTTCTGACTCTTTTCCTGGAACAATGAAGATTGCTTTTATACATTTCCACTAAGGAAAGATGGAAGACTTCTTTTCAACTCCCTGAAACAAACAAAAATACATATAAGCGACACATTTCTTCTTATATTAGTGAATTGGTACTGGGGCTTGAACCCAAGGTCTGGGCACTGTCCCATACCTTTTTTCCCTCAAGGCTGAAACTCTACCACTTGAGCCATAGTTCCACTTCTGGCTTTTTGGTGGTTAATTGGAGATAAAAATTTCACAGATAGGCTGGTAAGATGGCTCAGTGGTAGAGCGCTTGCCTTGCATGCATGAAGGCCTAGGTTCGATTCCTCAGCACCACATAAGAAGAAAAAGCTGGAAGTGGTGCTGTGGCTCAAGTGGTAGAGCACTATTCTTGAGCTGAAGAGCTGAGGGACAGTGCCCAGGCCCAGAGTTCAGGCCCCATGATGGACCAAAAAAATAATTAATTAATTAATTTTAAAAATCTCACAGACTTTCCTGCTTGGACTGGTTTTTAATCCTTAGATCTCAGCTTCCTGAGCAGCTAGCATTACATGTGTGAGTACCAGAGCCTGACTTACCTTTTTACAATACCAAAAAGATTATGTTCCAACTTTCTACATTGATCTCTTATTGTGTTTATTCTTTCATTTTAACTGGGCATAGTTAAGGTGAGGAAATAAGGCCTCTGAAGATAGATTCACCACACAGTCTCCAGAACCTGGGAATATTACTTTATATGTCAAAAGAAATGATTATGTTAAGGCTGTTGTGAGGATGAGCATATCCAGATTACCCAGAAAGTTCCTAATGCAGTTGTTAACTAGATTCTTACACAATGCAAGCACAGAGAATGTTCACATACACTAGAGAAGAAGTGGATGTGGAGGAAGCAGAGATACAGCCATACACTGGATATATTAGCAGCCACCCAAATCTGGAAAATAGAACATTCTTCCATAGAGACTATTTGGAAAGAGGATGGCCCTGGCCAACATTTCAGTTCAGATTTGTGGCTTCTGGATCTGTAATAGAATATGTTTTCATTTTTTTTTATACTACCCAGTTTGTGGTGATTTGTTACAACAACCACCAGAAGCAAACATAGCAATCATTTGAGAAATTCCAGACCAGCTATCTATTGATTAATCTGTTGCAATCACATTTTTTCATGGAATAAAAATGCCTACTTCAAAAGAACCTATTACTTGAAAACTTTCAAGAGGCCCAAGGAGAATACCAAAGGATGATGAAACCAATGACAAGATGGTAGGGGAGACCTCATATAGGCAGACTAGAACACCTAATGAACAGATGCAGCAGCTGGTTTCCCAAAGGAGGAGAACTAATATTTGTTTAAATTTCATCAAATGTATCAGGCATTGTATAAGGAATAGCCATGTATAATTTCATTAAACCCCTATAACTACTCTATAATTATTATACTGTTTAACAGATATGGAAACTGGAACCTAAAATTATGAAGTCAGTACAATGATTTAAACATAAACTATCAAGAAGTCCTCTCTGTGATCCCCTACTTTATCTTCTTCTATAAAACTGTTTGAAAAGCATCACTGCTCTAAAATATCATTACAATGATTATACCTCTCTTCTCTGACAACCACTCCTTACCTCCTTCCACATGCAATCTGTCACAAGTTAAGCATTTGTCTTTGTCTACTTCCCAATTTTAAGAAGGATTAGGCTACTTAGGAGGTAGTTGGTAATAGAGACCAGGAAGCAGGAGGAGGGAGTCAGAGAGTTAGAACAACTAGAAAAGAAAGAATATAAATACAAATTATTACACTATAGAGCGCTACAATCATTAGGAAATAAGATAATTGTCCAAGACCATTAAAAGGATTGGTAAGGATATAAAAAAAAAAAGTGTTAACAGAAAGAAAGGAGATGAAGGGAGTAGAAGAAAATCTAACTAAATGATGAGCAAAAATTAAACATTAAAATTCTAAAATTTCAGTTCAGCCCCAAATACTAATATATGTGGCATATTCATTTGCATTAATTTCACCAAAACCTCGGCGCAACCTAGGCAATAATATAAAATACAAAAAAGAAATGGTTTAAAAAATTGTAATATAGAGGACACGAGAGAAAAAAATCTGCTCGTAAAGCAAATGTGAATCCATTTCTGTGTCCCTTATTTTTTTCTAAATCTATTCCCCCTGTCTGCCTATATAACTCTCTGCCAGGGCTTTGCAGCTGGTCCCCACTGTGGCTTAAGCAGCCTCCTCTCTGCGTTTCCATTTAAAAATCTTTATTTCAATAGGTGGGCCCAGAGCATCTGCACTTCCAAAATTACCACACAACTGATCCAAAATGATTGAAACAAAATTGGTTTCAAAAATTGCCCTTAGGCTGAAAAGAAGATGAAGGCTAACATTTCAGACCTAAAGAAACATTTATCACAATTTTGAGGTCTGTAATAGACTTCTGTAGTCGTAATAGAAATGTTGACAGCTTGTTAATTATAGAAATGCTTGTGAGCATCACTGTTATTCTTTGGAAAGACCTGACAAAAGAGTTCAGAGTTTTTTCACGTACACAACACCTCAAGTCCAATCTCTTCTCCCCCACAGGCTGCATTCACTTCCATTTCCTTGTTAGTAGACAGTGTGCTGACTCAGGAGAGGGTCTTCAATAGCTCCAGACTCTTAACAGTTTTCACTCCCCAAAGAAGACAATGAAAGTCCCAGAGCCACATTTTGATTCAGGGACTCTTGAGGGCTTGTAAGGGTTACATCACCTGACAAAGCCCAAGACAACTGAAAATCTCTCTTGGGATCTTTGAACATGAGTGTTTCCAAACTAAAGCCACAGCCACATGCAACAACACTGAAGCTTACATATAGCAGACATCAGCAAACACCTTTGTGTGATTAACATCTTCTGTCCTTACACTCAACTAAAATTAGATCAAGTTCTTTAGTGAAGAAAGCAAGATGCATGATGGATAGAAGTTTGAATCTGTTTTACTTTCTTCCTCTACCACTAACTAGTTGTGGCATGCTGGTAATGGCTTAAAGTCTTGGATCTTCATATTTTATTCATTTGTAGATTGAAGAAAGGGTCTCAACAATTGATTGTCTATGCTACCAATGACTTAAAAGAACACAGATTCTACCATGATAGAAACAAATTTCACTTTATTCACTGATATTTATAGGTTTATAAGTATTGCTACTAATATCACAGCAAATTTTAAGGAAAAAATTAAACAAAATTACATAGTGCATTCCTAGCAATTGATTTCATTAGTATGGTCTAGACTCAGGTGAAATTAAAAGTGCAGTGATTTGAATGTTTCAATTCTAGAATAAACAGAAATTTTGCAAGTTTCACTAAGTGCCTTGTTATTTATTTTAAGACTCTTTGACCTAGAGTTTCTTAACAGCTGTTATTGGTCTTTGTTGTGGACTATTCTGTTCCAGTGTAAGATGGTTAGCAGTCTTTCTGGCTTGAACCCTCTAAATATCTCCAGATTGTGCCAAATCTCCTTAAGGAGGAGTAGGGGCTCAAAATTGCCCTCAACTGAGAATGGCTACTTGGAAAGATAAAAGGTCATATAAATATATTATTCTATAGTGCAATTTTTAAACTTATTTTCTGCTAGCTGGCTTTATTAACTCAAAGAATTTAAGGTATTTTTAAAAGGCTAATGTCCTTATTTGACTTTACAGTGTACGGAAAAGAATGACTTAGTAAAATAATAATATATATTTACTACATATACTTTATGTATATGACCTGTACAAATTAATGTGAATAATATTTGTCTAAGTCCCTGAGGACATTAAACAAACTTACACTAAGCAAATTTACAGTCATGTATGCCATGCAATTTTAAAATTTTTATGCATAATTTACAAAGATAACTTGATCTTATATTTGGAAATATTAAAAATAATAATACCCACTGGTGGAAAAATGTTACAATAGAGAACTGCGATTTAACCATTTTTCAGTCACACAATTAGTGTTTCATTATTGATAATACTGTGTTTATAAATGACAAGCTGGTCACATTGTTAAGCATTAATCCCTCAGACCGGAGCCCATTGATACACTGAGCAAGTCATGCAGTAGTTATACCTGTGTACATGCAGACTTACCTAAAGAAGCAGGATGGAAAAATGCAAATTTAAGTCCATAGCCTATATTACAAGGGTTATAACTCATAATATACTTTTTACAAATATGAATTTTCATCCAAAGTTTTGGATGCACCACAAACTAGAAGTCAAAACAGAGTTGTATAATGTTTAAAAAAAACAAAACCTACTACTGACTAACACCACTTTGAAACAGCACATTTCTTACACTTAAATTTTGAATTTTTCTTCTGTTTACCCAGCAGAAGCAATTTTGTGTCATTTTTAAATATCATTTTTAAAAACAGCTGGGGGAAAATACCAAAAATTATCTCAAAATATCCTGATTCCTTAAAATTAGATTGATACTTTCCTTGGAATGCTTTTATTTGCCAGTTAATTTCACAGTACTGGGACATCTGTAAAGCATTTCTCAAATCATGTTTGTTCTTGGGTGCCTCCAATAATTCTGTTACACAGTGTACACCCAGGAAGTAAGTCATGGAATATAGAATTCTATCTGATATGGTCCACTGAATTAACTTTTAAAAAACAAACAAACAAACCATGCTCCTCTATGTGCAAAGTATCATCTGAAAACTAGGTTACTGAACTGATGGGTAAGTATCTGAAAATATGAAATTTTTATTAGTCTTATTCCAAGGACTGTAAAATGCCAGCTAACCTTTCTGGATTCTATGGCTAAACTCAAATGTTTTAAATTGTCACTACTTTTTAAATAATTTCTAAGTTAGAGGTTAAAAATTAAGAAAACAAAAAATCAACTCTCACCATCAACACTAGGCTTTAATCACGGGAAAGGGAAACGAAGATCTTTTTCAAAAATTCAAATGGGCCCACAAAAAACAGGAGCACTCCAAGATGCAGTGCCAGTGACTTAATCAAGGAATTCTGATAGATTCAATTACGACACTCTTAAAAATCCTGACTGCAAAATTACCTGGGAAGAGCAGATTATCTTTAAGGCATTTGAGGTAGTAAAAGTGCAATCTTAAAAAAAAAAAAAAAAGTAAAGAATAGAATCCCAAGGTAAGGATGTGCTGACTTCTATGCACTGCACTGTGACAAAAGTGAGCTACATCAGAGAGAGCAATCAGTAACTTCAGAACCATAGATGTGATTCCCACATGAACAGGAGTGCAGCACTGGTCTCTGAAAAATGTCTAGCGTAAAACCTCACAATTCCAGCACTGAACAGTTCCACATAGAATCTGTCCTAGGCCAGTGGCCCCTCTCCCTCTTCTTCCCAGTCTCTGACTCCAAAGAGAGCAGAATAGAGTTCTCTGGATTCCCAGCAAGAGATGCATTTGCTCCCTCACTCTTTGCTTCTGAATCTCTTAGCAGCAGACCACCCTTAGAAAGTTGTGAAGCCGCCCAGACAAGTCTGAGGCCAAGGGCTGCTGCTGCACTTTCTATTTTCTCATTAAAAAGAATGGGGGGATGGGGTGTGTGGAGTGGAGGGTTGCCTACAGGGTTGGCACAAAGCCCATGAATTGGATTTTCTTAAAAATCTATCTTGCCCTGCCACAAACAAAATCCAACCTTCCAACAAACCCGCAGTAAGTACTCTTTGAGGGCAGGGTAAGGGTCACGATGCTTTTCTCAGTAGTATTATTTCTAAGAAACCCCAGGAAGCTCCTGAATATTCCAAGGATGAGAATGCAACCCATTCATTTTTTCCTGTTTGTCTCTGTGTGAAACTGATGAACGAATAAGTGATTCGAATGGGCCATTTGAGTTAATAAATTTTCCTTTGAGTTAATAAAATTAAATCAAATTCCCAGTGGAGAAAATAGGATGTCCGTGTATGTCAAGACCCCTCCCTTGGGTAACTAGACACGGGCTACCAGTAGCCTGCTCTGTTTCTTCCTTGCGGCTTTGACGCTGCTGCTAACCCAGACCTCTAGATTCCAGTTGCACACAAGCCTCAAATACACAAAAACTAAAGCAATCGGAGCGTTCATGAGTTGAGATAGTAGGCTAACTATTCCATTTTCCCAGATGGGGCTCCCAGACTCGGAAAATTAAAGGTAAAAGCCAGGTCTCCCCGAATCCTTCCGTTTTAAATCTTGCACGTGCAGCAAAAGAGCTGTGGGGAAACTAAGCAGGGACCAGCCTCTCCCTCCACCAGCAGCGCTGGAATTGGGGTCTGCTTGGGACTCGTAGTAGGGTCCTGGGAATAAAGTAAACCCTGGAGACTGAAGCAAGGGTGTGTTTTCCTTCCCTGGCCAGCAGGCTCCGGGAATGCAGTTAGCTTGGTCCCTGCCCTACCGGCCTGGTCTTTAGGGGTTTTCACAGCGCAGATTCTCTTCTGCTTCTGCATTCTGAGTCCCTGTGTGCTACTTTTCTCACTCAAACTTGTCCAAGGGGTGATTCGGAAGTCCCTCTGAGCTAGAGAAAGATTTATGCATTGTCATTATTCCCAATGTCCTCTTTATTTGCCCTGCCCTGTCGCATTTCAAGAAAATGAGCTCTTAGAAAAGAAAGCCTCTCTATTGAGGCAGCTGGAGAACTTGCAGAATGATGTAAATGGTTGCAGGGCTTTCTTCCCCCCTCTGCTTTTTTTTTTTTTTTTCTGAGTGAACTGTGAAGATCTGTGAAAATAATATCAGGGTTTTCCGTCAGAACAAGCTTTGCCCTGCACTCAGGCGTAGCATGATCTGACCCGACACTTCCAACCATCTGTGCTATCTATCTGCCTTCTGATTTACCAGATCTGAACAAGCCGCATACAAATTGTACTTGATACTAAAGAAAAAAGCGCCTGGCCCAGTCCAGTTTGGGGGTGAACTTTTCCATCTGATTTTTGGTCAGATGAGCCTCCCCCAAACTTTCTGGCATTTTTGTTGGATACCCCATCAATCAAGTTATTTTCTTCCAACTAAATAACCCCCTTATCAAAAGCCCAGATGAGAGTTGCTTTGGTTTCTGTGGCGGAGGCCTCAGAATATGGTATGATGTGGATGTCAATTGGGAATCAATACAAGTTGCCAATTCAGCCTATGTCCAGAAGGTAGAGCTGCCAACAAGGCCCTTCTCTGCAGGAGGCATCAGTGGCCAATGGCTTAAGAAGTGGGGTTTTTGTTTGTTTTTGTTTTTTAGTCACTACTACCACTACCCCCCCTCCAACACATTGTTGTGGGTCTCCTCTCTTTTACTGAATTGCTTTTAGGTTAACAAGGCAACATTGCTGTCTCAAGCTCAAGAATTGTTAGGGGGTCAAAATTAGGCTGCCAGAAGAGAAGTAAATCAATATTTTCTAAAAGATCTTTGAAATGAGCTTTTAAGTCACTGTCCTGACCTAGCAATGACTTCTCACTCTAAATGTGGCTATGCTGCACATTTGTTCAAGTCCATTAAACAGGGGAGGAGGGGATTAAAAGTATAGTATTTATTTGAGTGAGATCTCTCCAGCCCACCTGACTTCAAGTATTTGACTTTGTGGTCAGTGTCTATATCTCCAACTGTGAGCATGTCCCTGCTTTTATTTACAATAGTTTTAGGAAGTTTTTGAAGGGAGTGGGGATAGAGTCAAACTGACCTCTTCTACAGATCCCTGGTCCTGATCCTTCGGCTGCAGATTAGTTTCTCACTCAGCTGCTTTGGCAGCTGGAAAGGGGAGGGGGGGAAGGGTCGGGGCGGGGTGCAGGGATGGATGCTTAGAAGACTTGGCAAAATCCACTCTCTTTCCTCTCCCTCTTCGTGGTGCGTGAGATCCCCAACGGTTTTCTGTTTCCTTACAACTAAATTAGACAGTTCCTCGAGGATTTTGAGTTTGGGGCCAAATCTCTTTGTCTTCAGGAGATCTGTCCATAGCATCAGAAGCATAGCATCGTCCCCGGCCCTCCCCCCCCCCCCTCAAAATCGAATTCCAGTAGCACCCCTGCCTCTTTTGTGGGAAAACAAGAGGGAGAGGAAGGCTGAGAGCGAAAGGAAAGAGAGAGAAACGCCGCGGTCCTCGCTTGTGTGCTCTTCCCAGCCACTCCATCCGTCCTTTTCATCCTCCAGCTTCTGCAAAATACTGAGGATAAGTCCACCCACAAACGGCGGGCGCTGTCGGGTACGGGGAGGTGCTGAAATGGCCCAGGCGCTCTGGTCGCAGCCTTGATTGGCAGAGTTGGCCAGTGACTGACAGGGGGGTCTCCATGGCGCCGGCGCTGCCAGTCCTCCCACCCCAGTAGCAGCGCCTGCGAGCCTGCCTGCATGCGGGAAGGGAGCGGTGCCGAAACCTAGCCCAGCAGCCCACACCTCCTCCAGTCGGGGACCATCTCGCTTGTGGCGGTGTCACCCCCCAGCCACCACACCCAGGAGAGCCTGGCGCATCCTGCTAGGCCTGCAGACATCTGCTGAGTGGCCCGCCCGCCCGGGGCTCCGTGTCCCCTCCGCTGCCGCCGGCGCTTCCTCGATGTTCCAGCTGCCTATCTTGAATTTCAGCCCCCAGCAAGTGGCCGGGGTATGCGAGACCCTGGAGGAGAGTGGCGATGTGGAGCGGCTGGGTCGCTTCCTGTGGTCGCTGCCTGTGGCCCCTGCGGCCTGCGAGGCCCTCAACAAGAATGAGTCGGTGCTGCGCGCACGAGCCATCGTGGCCTTCCACGGCGGCAACTACCGCGAGCTCTACCACATCCTCGAAAACCACAAGTTTACCAAGGAGTCGCACGCCAAGCTGCAGGCGTTGTGGCTAGAGGCGCACTACCAGGAGGCTGAGAAGCTCCGTGGACGGCCCTTGGGACCCGTGGACAAGTACCGCGTGAGGAAGAAGTTCCCTCTGCCCCGTACCATTTGGGACGGCGAACAGAAGACGCATTGCTTCAAGGAGCGCACTCGGCACCTGCTCCGAGAGTGGTACCTGCAGGACCCCTACCCCAACCCCAGCAAAAAGCGGGAGCTCGCCCAGGCCACCGGACTCACCCCCACACAGGTGGGCAACTGGTTCAAAAATCGCCGACAAAGGGATCGAGCGGCCGCAGCCAAGAACAGGTTGGTACCTAGAGGCCTTTGTGCACGCCAGAGAGGGTTTGGGGGAGGCTGTTCCGCGCCCTTCTCCGGGTCAGGAGATTTCCGATTCTGCAGGAGTTTGGGAGAGTGGTCTTGTCTTCGGTGTCGGAGTCCAAGTTCTGGACTCCAGTGTGAGGGCTCCCTTCCTGGCTCCTTGGTTCTCTACCCTCTCATTCACCTGGCTCTGGGAGCCAGGCAAAAGCTGCTCCTAGGCACCAAAACCAAGGGTTCATTGGAATGGGGGAGAACTAAAATCCCAGAACAATTCATTGACTCCAACATCCAAAGCTTACTTCTTGTGACCCTGGGCCCAGCCTCTTACCATTCGAATTGAAATCTGGCTCGTTCGCAATGGGTCGGCTTTGTGAATTTTTTTTTTAAATCCCAGGTGTCTCCTTGCGCAATGCAGTTTTCCAAGGTGCCTCTTCTTCAGAGGCGGAAAAAGCGACTTTTTCTTCTTCCCACCGCCTAGCTAACCTTGTCCCATAAGAGCGATCCAAAGCGTCCCATTTCCCAGCTATGGATCTCAATGAGCCCAACACTTCGTTTCAAACTCCCAGGGCAACCAAACCTCGGGCAGTTTTTGCCCTTAGCCTGAGCAGACCCGGCCTCAAGCGTGAGCCTCAGGCAGATGAACCTCTGGGAAGGGAGTCCCCTGTCTCGGAGCCTTATCTGTTCGTCCCAGCCGTCTGTCGGCTGCTTCCTAACAGTCCTGTCAGTCTCCCAAAGGTGGGCCCTAACAGAAAGACCCAGTGATCCCAGCATCCCCAAGGCAGAGGAATCAAGAAGGGTGGAACCGCGGGAAGCCGCCGCAGACTCCTGCGGGGCCTGGGCCTCGGTCCTCTGTTCTCCTCCACCCTAGGTGTCCTGGTTTGGGCTGGAGGGAGGCAGACTAGGAGGAAAAGGAGACTCAGGAGTGGCTAAGTTACGCACTGTGACCCGTGTCCCCTTCCTTCCCGTCCCCCCCCCCTCCCCAGACTCCAGCAGCAGGTTCTGTCGCAGGGCTCCGGGCGGGCGCCGCGGGCCGAGGGCGAGGGCGCGCCAGAGGTGTTGGGCGGTGCCGCCAGCCCCGCTGCCAGTCTATCCAGCAAGGCGGCCACTTCGGCCATCTCCATCACGTCCAGCGACAGTGAATGTGACATCTGAGTTGCCCACCCATCACATTCAGAAAACAGAATCCGGTGAAAAGTGATAAGCAAAATACAGAAAGGAGAAAGGGCGAGAGACCAACAAATCCGGCGCTGGAGGAAGTCAGGTGGCTAGGGACCCGTGGGCTTGAGTTGCAGTGTCGGCTCCACCGTCCGCCCTGCGCCAGGGGCACCGGCTGGCTTCCAATACCGGGACCCGCGGTGAGGCCTGGCCCAGGGCCACCTTCTCTTTGCTTTGCTTTTTCTGAAGGATTTTGCGGCAAAAGACGCTTTGGGAACCCGAACTGCACGCTGAGCATCGGCCTTGAATCTTCTGTGGGTATTTCATGTCGAAAGGACGCTGATATATATGTATGTATGTATGTATGTATAAGTTCTGCTTTAAAGTGTTTTTTTAAAGAAAACATATATATGCTGTTTATTTACTTATTTAAGGACTGACTGCCATGGTAGGTTTCTCTGTAGCGTGGGGAACTTCCTGGGTCAAGTGGGTGCCCACTGTGTAGAGAAGCCAAACAATAAAACAACTTGGTGGGCAATCTTTCTTCATGAAGGGACCTGTTATCTTAGATTCTTTTTAAATCATTCTCATTTCTTTATCAGGCATATAGGGTTGAAATCTTGTCCAAACAGTCTTACCAGATCTTCTCTGTATCATATGCCTTCTGTGATGTTTCCCTGTGTATATATTTTTCAAACAGCCATTTGATAGGTCTACAACCACCTACCAGATCAAATTTTATGTATATGTTTGTGTGTACACCTGTACATACATATATACACATCATATTTAAGCATAGAAATTGGCGACCAGCGCATGCTCTGTAAGGCCATCTCCCATGTCTCCAGCATACGTAATTATGAATTATCTATTGGTATCCATTTTTTATAAAGTGTTAACAGTTTTCAGAAGAAATAAGAGAGCCAAACATGGGGCTCAGATAGTGGATCTTTTTATTTAAAATGCAAAACTACTCTGACACACAGGTTCTGTAAATAAAGAGGCTTTCCACCTCTTCTGTGGCCCCCTCCCATTTAAAACCAATGGTTTTAAAACCAATTTAAAACACAGGACCAGGCTAGGTAAGCATGTACTGTGGTTAGACTTGAGCTTTTATTTAAATAAGACCAAAACAAAAATACAAAAGGCTGGAGATGACTAGAATAAGATCATCCTGCTGCAGGAAGGACCCTATCTTCCTGTGGGTTATTTTCAAATGAATAATTTTCAACAAGAAAAATCTCAAGGTTTGGTATAGTATGTAATCTTGTTATACATGGAGGGTGAAACAAGTCTTCAGGAAATAACTGACATTTTCTGATCTCCACATTAAACATGAAACAATTCACAACTACATTATCCTGGCAATGACCTCAATTAAATATATAAAATAGCCAGTGGCTCAGGTGGAGGCTCGGATCTGACCATGGAGGTTCAAAGAAGCCGCCTGGGCTGGAAAGTCCATGAAACTCTTATCTCCAACAAATTAAAAAAAAAAAAAAAAAAAAGGTAGAAGTGAAGCTGTGGCTCAAGTGGTAGAGTGCTAAACTTGAGCAAAAGAAGCTTGGGGACATCACCCAAGCCCTGAGTTCAAACCTCAGGACTGACACACACACACTAAATAAATAAATAAATAAACCCTTAGTGTTTAATTCTTCAACCTGCAGTACATAAACACTCACATTCACATGTCACCATCCGGGGGGGAAAAAAACTTATCATCCTTGTACTATAAAAACAAATGTTATCCAAAGTTTCTAAGCTTGTTTCCTAGTAAAACAGATTGCAAATTACAAATTTTGACATTGATCTTTCAATCACTTGAGCTGGACTTTTCTTCTACTCACCCCCTTTGGAGAACTTCTAATTTGATTCACCAACCCTAGTCAAAATGCTCTTTGGGTCAGAAACTTGCTAACAATTCTTAAGGGAGAAATGCTGAAGTACAAACCAAACAAAAAGAACTAAAATGAAGAAGACCAAAAAAAAAAAAAAAGAGTCAAATGGAAAGCTATGGACTGGAAGGCCTGAACATCAGTAAGGGCTGATGTTTGCTTCCTAAATCACTTAAACAGATTTGGCTTGTTTGAGCTTTATTAAATGTTTGCCATTTTGTGCAATCCCCCTTATCTGGAGAATTCCTGAAGAGTACCTGGATGGAAGAATTGGGAAAGTCTTTGTTTTAACTAGTGTTCTTCCTCAAGCAAGTAAATGCCCTTTAGTGTGTCCTGAAAGGTTTGGTTGATAGAGGTCTCTCCAGACCCAATTTTTATTTAAAGCCCCAGATAGTTCCTGGAATGCCAGGGTTCAGAGACAAGGATGGTCTTTACAGTTGTAAAACTTAAGGAGGACTTCACTCCCAAAGTAACTTTGGAAGTACAAGACACTTGTGATTGAATGCCTCCTTAAATTTTGGACTGGGGGAGAGGAGGGAGTCTCTCTTGCCACACCCTAGTTCTGAATACACAGAGCAACAGCGTTGTACTGTGAAAAGTCCAGGGATTATCAATCTTGTGCCCCAACTCCACCCTATCTTAGCTATAGATTTATCCAAAACCAATATTTGGAGAAATTTGTTGGTAAATTTTATCTCCTACTTTGATGATTTCAGGTTTAATAGGGAAAAGGATTATTTGGTGGAATGATATAAAGGAATTTAAGATTCAAAGAATCCCAGTCCACTCACCAGTTCAAGTGATACTTAAAAACAGAAGGAAGTATTCATTCTGCCATCTCAAGAATTGGGGTAACACAGCTAGGAAGCAAGTTTT
The DNA here is from genome assembly GCF_019054845.1 of Dipodomys spectabilis. Lineage (NCBI taxonomy): Eukaryota > Metazoa > Chordata > Mammalia > Rodentia > Heteromyidae > Dipodomys > Dipodomys spectabilis. Next base: position 5,138,888 of record NW_024870750.1, read on the forward strand.
CCCTTTACAAAGTAATTTTTAAATTACATGTAACTTGCTTAGAGAAGATGAAAAGGTCAAGTATCAATGGGCTTTAAAAAAAATTCCACTTTGATTGAAATGGCATGCGCCATTTACTTAAATTAACATGCAGCCAAGAATTACCTCTCAAAACAGCTATAAAAATTCCACAATCTGGAGATTTATTCCTTTAATTTTACCTTAAAGCCTTACAGAAGCGATATATTGTTTCAAGTTGTTTGTGTTTATCTTAAATTGGGTCACACCTAACTCTCTTTGTAGACAATCAATTCTTTGATGGGCACATGTTAAAAAACCAGTCAGTACCTTCACACAGAGATTTCTTTATATTTATTTTTATTCTTGTAGTGCTGGTATTCAAACCCAAGGCCTTGCACAAAGTAGGCAAGCGCTGTCACTGAGCACCTGCCCTTGTATATTAACAGTCTAGAATTTCCAATTCAATTTTATCATACAAGTTTTCTTTTAAATGCTTTCCTGGATCAGTTTGATCCGGACCTAGAGAGTGTTTATAAACATCCATAACAACACATGCAGGTAGTAAAAAGACTTGAAGGTTCTGGATTAGGGAAATCTCCCCGTGATGGGTTTCCTTTCACTCGGGCAATTCTTCTGTCAAAATTTCCTCAAATAGCACTGCAGCAGAATAGAAAGAAGCTTTTTATTTTTAATTTTATTTTTACATTTCAACAGACACAAATCTGGAATGTTTTAAACCCCAGCCTCAGCTCAGACTCTTTCACAGTGTGTAACTATTGGAATCAGCCTCTGATTCCACCCAAACATCCATGGCCCCCGTTCCCCACTGCCAGGGCTCCTGGCCTCCACTTTAATGACCCACTGGGCCCCCACCAGCTCCCCCTTCCCCCTTCCCTTCACTAGTTTGTTTATAAAAATCTAAGAGGAGGGGGGGAGGCTTGGGTGGGGGAGGGAACTTGCTCTTTGTTTACATTAAACAAATGACAGGCAAAAAGCTTGAGCAAAGGTCTTCCTTGACCTCGTTCTCTCTCCCTAATTTTAACAAAAAGCAAAAAAATATTGTATCCAAAGAGAATGAGACTGGGGCCCCGGAGGAGGAGAGAAGCAGCTTTTCGCTCTATTCAGCGGGGACCCCGGGTGCGGACGATTTCCGCTCCCATTGTGAGGCGGGGCCGGGGGCGTCGGTGAATGGGGGGTCTGCCAAGCGGCCCGCCGGGCTGTCAGGCGGCTCAGCGTAATCAGGGCTAATGACAGCGGCCGGGCGCTCGGCGGGACAATGCGCGGGACAATGCGCGGGACAATGCGCGGGGCCTCGGGGTTGCGGGGTTTTGTCAGCCTGAATAGCTAATAGGTTTGCTTGTGGGCTGCGAAGGGGCGGGGAGAGGGGGGCGTCGGAGGAGGAGGCGGCCGGGGAGAAGAGGTCATTGTCCTCCCACTAGCCGGGGCGCCCAAGCGCGTCCCTCCGTCGCGCGGCCACCCCCTCCCCCTGCAGCGCCCGGACAGGAAGACGGCGGGGAGGACCCCCAAAGAGCTGCAGGCCCTGCGTGGGCTCCCCTTACGGAGGGGGTGGTAGGACCCGAACAGTCCTGGGAAAAGTGGTCCTCCCTTCCAGCTGCGATCGCCGCGCGCCCACCTTCTCCATCCAGTGCCCAGGGACCTCGCCCACGTGCGGGCCTTGAATCACAACTATTGTCACTTGCACACTCAACTCCTAGCTGCAGGGGACAACTCCCTCACAACCTGCCACGGGAGATTGCGAACATCCAGCTGAGACAATACACACACGAGTGTCCGAGGCACAAGCCTGGCCGGGCCTGGGGCCAGGGCGCTCGGGCAGCCTCTCCCGTGGGCCTGAACCTGCGTCGGCCCCACCCGGGATCCGCCAGCCCCACGCCGTAGTTGGCAGTTGTGGGCAGTGTCGACCCAGTAGCCCAGCAGAGGCCAAAGGGAGAGCAGGGAGGTTGCAGACTTCCAGGAGCCGGATTTGGCGTCACTGAGACCTCGCAGGCCGGCGGCTGGGGCTCAGCCACCAACCACAAGTCCCCGGCCGCACATTTCAGCCGGCCGGACTAGGAGGATCCCCCATCTTTAGAAACCGCTGTGAGTTCCACTTCCCCCTGTAAATAAACTCTTTTGTTCCCGGAGCTAGATCTAGCCTAGCACCCCTTTGCTACGATCCACGTATCTCACCAGGAGCGAATAAACTGGATTCCTTTCCCTTTTCACCTTCTTGTTTGGAAACAAAGGGACGGGAAGGTGGGTCCCCGGGCCCATGCAGTTTCCACTGGCTGCGTGGGTACGGCTCCCTACCAGGACTACTAACTTGCCAATCCACCCGGCCGGCCCCACACCTCCAGCACGACTTCCAAACTGTTCCCTTTCTACTCAGAGTCCCCACGGCAGCTTAAATGGGTGACAATAACATTTCTGTGCACTTATTTATCCGATTTATCTGATTCCCTGAACCACCGTAAAGTGTGAGCTCTTGAAGAACAAGGGCCGAAGCTCACTTTGGGTATGCCCAGCACCTAGCCTAAATTGTCGGTACTCAATAAATATTTAAAGACCCAATGAATTCATGAATCTTCCTGAAATCTGTTCCACGTAAGTAAGGGACCTTTTGCTAACTCAGAACCCATACAAACAGCAAACAACGAACACCGGTTGGACCCAAAGTTGACTTAAAACCTCCTAGCTCACGTCGTTGGCTCTCTCCAGCTAAGCATACATTAGTTTTTTTTTTCTTTTCTTTCCTTTATCAGAATTTTGTGGCTTTGGGTTCATAACATGAAAATTCGTTTAACACACAACACATTTCCCCGAACTGTAGGGTAAGAATCATCTCTCTTCGTTTTCAAAAATTCTAGCCATTATACTCTCTAAATCCTATATTTTATCGGTTATGGAGCAATAGAAGATATCTGCTATGGCTTCAATGTCTGTGTGCCTCCAAAATTCATGTCGAAATGTAATCCCCAATGCAATAGTATTATGGAGGGGGAGCTTTACAAAGTGCCTAAGTTATAAGGGCTCAGACCTCATGAATGGATTAGTGTCTTTATGAAAGCCCCCATGAAGCTGTCCTGTTTCACCCTTCTGCCATAGAGGATGCAGTGTTTTCTTGACATTCCTGCAGGCTTCGTGTTAGCAGAGGGAGCCAGCTCATACTACCTTACTAGACCATTTATTTCACTAGGATCTATCTAGGACTTGATCTTGAAATCTCCAGCTCCCAGAACGATGAGAAATGAATGACCAAGTCTAGGATATTTTTGTTGTAGAATGAGCAAACGAAGACTATCTTCTGTCTTCCCCTTTCTTCCTCCTCCTTCCTTTTATCCTCTCAGTCCAGTCTTCACCAACAAATAAGTTCACTTAAAAAAAAATCTCAAACTCAGACAAGGTATCCAATTTTGAGAATGAGGATCTCACCCCTCTCCCCAACTCCATCCCCACTCCCAACCCTCTGTGCTTAAGAGGGGTGGGGGGCAAAATTTTCATTAAAATATTGAATTACAAAAGCCCTAGAAAATCTACTTGATAAAAACTTATTTCAATTTTAAAATTTAATGAGCAGAAACAAGTGAGCTGTCTATAATTTTTGAATTCTGATAAACTAGATATTGTAAGGTATATTAAATGGGTAGTTTTCATTATGTCCCCGAAGAGAACACCACATGATATTCAGGCAGGAAAGAAGTTTATTTACTGAACTGCTGCCCCTGGCATGCATGGTGGAGAAGCGGGGCTGAAAAGGAAAGGGGGGGGTGTACCCACCTCTGGGCCAGGACTTATCTAGGCCAGGGACAGGAAGAGGTGTGGTCAGGTGGGGGAAAGGTGTGGCCACACTGGATCTGGATGTGACCTCAGCGTATGGGACCCTCCTAAGATCAGATGGGAGGCACGTGACCCGAGGTGGCCTGCGATCTGACCTAGCAGCTGGGGAAGGTGATTGCTTCCAGGTCTGCCAGTTACCTAGGTAACAGATATTGGGAGGAAACTTAATCAAGAGGGAGGGAGGTGTCCCTGTTCAGACCTTACAGATATGTCATCCCTTAGAAAGACATTTTTGCCTGGCACTATCAATTTACAACCTGAGAAAATTGATTTGCTATATTTGTTTTTCTCACTGACCAGATAAGTCTTGAACTTTCTAGAATAAGATCAGCACCTGAGTTCAGGTGGCCCATTATTAATTTGGTATATGAAAAATTTGGTTGATGATAAACAAGCATGTCATGCATTTCATTTTTAGATATTTAGATTGCTATCAATTACTCATCTATTTAAATTAAGCATCATTAAAATGATATTTTATTGTACTGAGTATATGCATGAATTTCCATATTCATGATAAATTATGTATTTTAGCTGTGCATACATACTAGACATCTTATTTCCAAAATTATTTTTTCAAGTAATAATGGTTGTATAAGTAGGACTCAGCAGTTTAAAAAAGACAAGCAAATAGGAAAAAGAAAACTATATTGTAAGCAGCCTGTCAAAGTAAATTGGCACCTCACAGGATGATTTCAACAAACCTGGCTTGAAGCATCTAATCTTCATGAATCTGGGCAGGTTATTCTACTCTCTAGCTTTAGGTTTTACTTGTAGAAACTAGGCTTCATAATATCCAAGCATATTTTGAATGCTGCTGGAATCATGCATATAAAGTATCTTTCACAGACTCTCATAGACCACTTTGTTTTTTTGTTTTGTTTTGTTTTGTTTTTGTATTTTTTTTTCTTTCTTTTTTTCTTTCTTTTTTTCCAGGGCTGAGGACCGAACCCAGGGCCTTGTGCGCACCGGGTGGGTGCCCTTCCGCTGGGCTAAACCCCCAGTTCCCTTCATAGACCACTTTGTTAAGGCAAAGAAATGCTATGGGGATTAGGGAGGTAGCTTAGTAGCACAGTGCATGCCTGGCCTGGGCAAAACCCTGGGTTCAATACCAAGTACTACAAGAAGAAAAAGACAAGGAAAAGAAGGAAGGAAAGAGGGAAAGGAAGGGGAAAAGAAGAGAAAGGGAGGAAGGGAAAGAGAAGAGAAAGGGAGGGAGGGAAAGAAGGAGGAAGGGAAAAAGGGAGGGAGGGAAGGAAGGATATTCTGTATCATGCTCCTTCAAAAAAACTGTACTTTTTTCAGAGAACTTAGATTGCAATCTAAGTTGTTCTTAGATTGCAATCCTCCTGCCCCAGCTTACCAAGTACTAAAATTACAGGCATGTACTACTACACTTGGCTTAAAATTTGATTTTAACAGGTGTTATGTGTGCATATATGTTGCATCTATTGAATCCCAAGCATCACACGTGCCAAGCACCTGCTCTACCATTGAGCCACACCCAGTCATAATGACTTGATTTTGTTCAACACCTCAGTTGGGAGGACTTAACATGTTGGTTTTCAAACAGTGGCAATGGATGGGTTGATGTTAATGCATCGTCATTCTTTCCTAGGCTCCTTTGTCTGTCTGAGGCTGCTAATCATTTACTTGCAACTCTCCAAAGGAACCCTGGTCTTTCTGGCATGGAAGTGTGGATAATGACAAATATAAAAGTATGATCATTGAAACTATTACATAACTACTGGGGGAAATACAAAGTCTGTTTCTTTGAGGAAAAGCAGTGAGGCTATTTTACTTTTGTTTGTATGGCACTTTGCAGCTCGTGATAAAATCCTCTCATCTGCAATGTCTCACATCCGCACCAGAACCCTGTTATGTATAAGTGAGAAAACAGGATTATTCCCGCCTTTCACACAGGAAATGAGTTCATGTTACTTGCTTAATGTCACTAGACCGGGGAAAAATTCAGATCCTGTGGGGTTTAAACTTAGGCAAATTAGAAGTAGGGAAGTATTCTTTAAATCAAAACAGAATTGGAGCTGTAACTCTGTGGTAGGACATTTTCATAGCATATTCAATGCCCTGTGTTCAATTTCCATCTCCGCACACACCTAAGAGAAAAAAGGATAAAATATGAAGATTATGAGTATGAAATTGAGTATGAGAACAGAAATTGCAGTATTTCCAAACTTTTTAACCTAACATATGCAACAACTTATAAGATAATAAAATTATTTTATTAACTGTCATATACATCTCTAGCATCATTTTTCCTTACATTTTTTGGTATCTTCTTTGAATTTTTTATATGACATCAATTTTACAGTATATCCTCAAATAATAAGATAATTCAGGGATTAGGCATAAGGACACGGATTTATAATCCTAGCTATATGGGAAGTAGAGACAGAAGGATTGTTTGATTCAAAGTCAGCCCCAGCATAAAAGTGAGCCAAACCACTATCTCATAAACAAGATAGGTAGTATATGCCTATAATCTCAAATATGTTGGCAAGAGCATGAAACCTAATATGAAAAAATAAAATAAAATAAAGCAGAAAGAACTGTATGGCTCCAGTGCAAAAGCTTAAGGCCCTGAGTTTAAACTCCAAGACCAACCCCCCCGAAAAGTCTTCATTCTCGTATGGGTTGAGTGACACTTTTTGTTTATTATTGATGGGTTAGAAATGTTTGTGTCTCTCCCATAGCTCATTGTTGGTAATGCCATCTATCACTTTTTAGTGACATAAAATTTGGGAAAGCCTCAATGAATTAGCTTTCATAAATGAGCAGCAAGACTTCATAGCACGTCAGCTCTCCTTGTACAGCATTTGTCTTAAATAACTCTGTGCAACCGCACTCACTAACCAGTGTGATATGGCTTGGTGCATAATGGGCATGAGGGATATTCTTGCCACATATTCCTGTACTGCAGTAGTTGGCAACTTTGCCTAGAGGTGACACAGACCATAACAATACATCTTCAAACCCAAACTAAGTGAGCGCATTTCCAATGAACTTTTCTGTGACTATATTTCCAAAATAACCATGTTTACTCCAAGACCACCTGGCAGAGGAGAAATAGAGAGAAAATACAAGTGGAGAGAGGTAGTGGTCTATTACAGTTAAATTACCTTATTTTCCAAACATACTAATATATTGCAAGGACCACTTCCAGGCCTTGAGGGGCCTGTGTAAGTGCACAATCTGGAAACCTAAGTACAATTTGCCTCAAGGTAATTCTACCTCTGCATAAACAGTGACTGATGAGCGTAAGTTTTCTGGCTCCAATTCCAGTATTGTTTTTCTATCACCTGAAACCATGTATTTTCCCAGAAAATTTGACAGTGTTCTACTGGGAAAGTTCTAATTTTATTTATTTATTTAAGAATGGCTCACTTGGGGCTGGGAAGGTAGCTCAGTGGTAGAGTGCATGCCTTGCAAGCATGAGGCCCTGGGTTTGATTCCTCAGCACCACATAAACAGAAAAAGCCGGAAGTGGCACTGCGGCTCCAGTGGTAGAGCACTAGCCTTGAGCTGAAGAGCTGAGGGACAGCGCCCAGACCCAGAGTTCAGGCCTCATGACCGGGGAAAAAAAAAAAAAAGAATGGCTCACTGATGGAGAGATATGTGTAAGATGGCCAATGATGAGCTAACTGGATAGAATGCTCTAAAGAGGACAAGTTATTCCCTTTGAACCTGGTTACTTGTCCTTTTGGGAATTTTCCACCTTGCCAACCTACAGGTGCCCCTTCCCAAAGTGGTGAGCAAATATAGTCATAATACTCAACATACATATGGAACTAGGTAATTTGGAGCTAGGTAATTTGAAGGGATGGGTAGGGTTAGGTTGAGTGAGGGAGAATGATGGGAAGAGGTGATATTGATCAAGATGTATTATACTTATAAATTCATAGGTTGAATTGAATCCTCTCTGTACAACTATTTAACAATAATAAAATTTTGTTTTTTTTAAAAAGCACTTCAGTGTTCCATCTCCCTCCCTTTATCATAATCCACTCAGTTGTAACAACAGAAAAAATCAGATAAACCAATTCACATCAACATACAAATAGCTGCTAAAAGCTTAATGAATTATCTACAGATGGGGGCCTGGGAAGGTACTTACTAACTGCTAGAAGATAATCCTTTAATTCAATAAACCAAATCACTAATGGTAGCAGTTCAGACATCACTAGAGGGCTACCAGAAAATTATTTTCAGTTGGCAAGGAGCCAAGAATCCTTCAAATCATTCCAAAGAAGTAGATGACTGCTTTCTGAATCAGATATTACCAGCATTTCAAAAGTTAACCAAGTTGTTTTCTTTTTTTGTTTAAGAGAAGCTATCTCTCTGTCATCTCCTTTACCACCAGACTGCATGACACTGTCACCAACATTCTTTATCTCCTGCCTCCATTTCTTGTCTCTCTCTATATTTACTTCTTAAGCTCAATTTGGCTTTTGCCTACAGCATTCCATTAAAACAGTTGCCTCAAAGATTACTGTACTCGGACTTCAAACTATCCAATCTGTTCATGAACTCTAAACAGGGTCTGGATTAGACTGAGGTAAGGAAGACAATTGAAGTTACAAAATTTAAGGAGACATTTTCTATTCCTGAGAATCTACTGCCTTAAATTTTGTTCCACAGATGCCTCACTCCAGATGAACTATAACTGAACTTCTTGGTACAACCAGGTGATGGCCTGTAGCTTGTTGCTTTCATACCTTTGCTCATAATACAGATGTAAGTGTGTGTGTGTGTGTGTGTGTGTGTGTGTGTGCAGCTATTTCCTCCTAGAACCTTCTTTCATCCAAATCTCTCCTTGATTGAACTGCTGTGATGTTTTATGCATCTCTTATAGTTTCTTAGCTTTGTATTTTGTATCTCCAACTATACCAAAAGTTCTTCCAAGGAAAGGTTCACAAGTGCAGTAGCTTTTGCACATAGCAGAAAAGCAACAGAGCTTTACTGAACAAATGGATTAAGTGAATTAGGGAACATAACTAAAGGAAAGCAGAATTCTTATACTCCATTTCCAGAAATTTTAGTATGAATGAGCTGAAATTTAAACAAAAAACCCTATTTTTCTTCCAAAGGGGAAAACAAGAGGAAGAATGGGCAATGGATTGCTAGGGGAAGTTAATGAAACCTAAAGAGCACCAGATTTTTTTTTTAAGGTTGGAATGTTATACTTGATATTTATATTTACTAATATCTGAATGACTCAATGGTTTGAGGATACCCAAGAATCTATAAACAATAATTTCAGGTTTGGTGGGAGAGCAAGAGGATATATGAAGGCCTGAGATAAGAGGAAAACTTGCCAATGTACAAGTTCGCATATTTCAAATGTGCTTAGCCATGTGAATCAGTTAAGAACTTCACAACCGGCATGAGCTACATAAATAGATAAATAAATATTAAAACTAACTGAATAACATAATAGCTAAACACAGTGGACTGCGTTGTTGTTATTGTTAAAAGCACTCATAAATGAGATACAAGGAGAAACTTTGTTTCCTTATGAAATACACATGGCTTAAAAAATGCATGGCTCAGATAACCTACACGCAGATGAGGATGCTTTGCACTCATAAATTCTATTTGTGATCTCAAACAAATGGAACTTTCAGCCTTGAAGATTTTAATGATACTGGTGTTGAAGCTAAATGCAAAAGATGCAAATAAAATTATTTCATATAATTTGTGCCTGCAATTGCAGCTACTCAGGAGGTGAAGATTGGGAAGATCAATGATCTGAGCCAGCTTGAGTAAAAGTTTTGTGCAACTCCATCTCATTTGCTGGGCATGATAGTATCCTTCTGGGATCCTAGCTATTTTGAAGGATCCCTAGCTATGTAGGAGGATCACAATTCAAGGTTGTCCCTAGACAAAAAATATCTATATCTGAAAAACAACCTAAAGCAAACAGTGTTGGAATTGTGGCTTAGCCAGTAGAATGTTTAAGAATAAGGCTCAGGGGGCTGGGAAGGTGGTTCAGTGGTAGAGTGCTTGCCTTGCACGCATGAGGCCCTGGGTTTGATTCCTCAATACCATATAAGAAGAAAAAGCCAGAAGTGGCACTGTGGCTCAAGTGGTAGAGCACTAGCCTTGAGCTGAAGAGCTGAGGGACAGGGTCCAGACCCAGAGTTCAGGCCCACAACCGACAAAAGAAAAACAAAAAGAATAAAGCTCAGAATTTAAACCCCAGTACTCAAAAAAAAAAGTATGTTAGAGTCACAATTCTTCATAGTCTTCATCTACTAATTAGGTTTAGAAGCTGTCATTTTGTCAGACTTACTAAAACTTATACTTTTAGATAAGGAATTTTTTGTTGTATGCAAATTATATTTCAAAAAAGTTGGTTTTGAAAATATGCTAAGATTGGAAGGGATTTTAGATATTTTTTATAGTCATCTCCAATCCTTCTATCTAAGGATTCCACCCTTTCTTCTGAATGATTGACATATCTTGAAAAATTCTGCTACCTAAATGAAATTACACAAATTACCCCGATGGATACTGCTAATAAATAATAAAACTAAAGATTTACAGACAAAAAACATTCTGCTACTTCAAAGGTTGACGATCAAGTCCTTAGATGCATAATCTACTTAGTAGATACACAATTTAAATAGTTGAAATAGTATTCTCATTAGCTAAGAAAAGAAAACTGGTGTTTGGTTTGTCATCTGATATTTTAGTTTGTGTAAATCATGTTTCTTCTTGAGAAGAAACAGTTTCACTGCTAACCTCCAATGGGATCACTCACACTCACTCAACCATCCTATAGACATCCATTCATCTATTTGTTCATAGGCTACTAGGTATTTCATATGTGCCAAGCATTTTTAGCTGCCAACTTGCACTGAAGGTCTCTTCACCTTTTAACAATTTACATAGTGATCAATAAATTACTGTCCACTAGAGGAGCACTTTGCCATGTTAGGCAAGTCCAAATATTCAAACCATTAGAAATCATGTTCTGATGCTCAGTAGGGACTGCCAGCATGGTCCCTGAGTCAATTCTAGAAATCTTAGAGAATCTATGGCCTATGAAAAGATGACTGAAATGGGAAGATGATCTCCTCAGCTCCAAAAGAGAGAGGAGCGTAGATTTTAGAAAACAGATCAAGCCATGGTTCTCTCACCACATAGTAAGCCACAGTGGGTACTATAAATCACTGTTTTAAGTCAATACTTTCCCTCTAGACTTGGATGAAAAATTATAACTGAGAAGAAAATCACTACAAAAGCAAAATGCAATGAAAACAAAAATCAACATGATCTTATTAGACTAGAATGTTTTAGCCCCAACAAACAAGATAAGTAAATTTATCCCAAATTTCTAGATTTTCACAAGAATCACAAAATAAGTTCCCAGGTCCCACCTGATGATATATGGATGTATTACAATGGATGGTGTAATTTCAGGCACTGTGCTTCTATTTTTCTGCTTTGATATCCAGATACCACACTCCTGTTATGCATGAGACTGCCACACTCCAAACACAGTGGTCCCACTATGATTTCCCACATATTGTAATTCCTCTCTAGGAATAAGATACTGTTGACCTCGTATTTCTATGAGACAAGATAGTCTCATGGAAGGAAGAAGATATTGTTGCCCTTGTATTTCCATGAGACAAGCCCTCCATTAAAATCCCTTAGACACCACTAGTGTGAAGTCACAGTTAGGAATAAAATTTAACCTAAAGTTAAAGAATAACAGGCAGGAAATATGAAACAGGTATGACAATTAGTACTAGAAGTGTCTATTGTCAGATTCTACAACCTGGTTTAGGGTGCTTTGGAGGGCTTCTGGCCTGGCTTTACCTCTTCCAACTGTTAAATCATGTAGAGTGCTCTGACATCTCTACCACCAAGAGTTGAAGCCACAGACTCCCTGAGGGCCAGAGAGAAAAACAAGTTTACCCTTCCCTACCTCTGAATCTAATCAGCACAATTAAAGCTAACTGGAAACTTTATTCTTCACCAGTACCCAGTTTTATCTCCTATTATTACTGGGCAGAATCTAAGTCTAGAAGTGTCAGAGTCAGTCAGTACAGTAAACAAGAGTAGACTCCAAGACTCTGATCCAAGTGTCATAGGCCATATAAGAGAGTAGCAAAAAGTTGCTTGGTGATACAGAGTGCAAGGGAAAACAAACCCAGAGTTCCAAAAGGAATGGAAAACACAAGGAAAGCACCAGGAAAGCATCCATTGGCTCAGAATAGTTTGTATGTTTTTCCAAAGACAAAATCAGAGGGGGAAAGAAATCTGAGTATAAAAAGACATCAGACCCAAAAGACTGCCCGCCAGGGAAGAGAGCAGTACAGGAGTGTAAGGCAAAGTGAACAAAAGGAATCAGAGCTCTTTAGAGTGGTTGATTGAGGGGCTGTGGTAGGATAAGTCTGGATAAGTTTATGCTACTAGAAAACAAAGAAATCATTCAAAAATAAAGAATAAAAAAGAAAGGGGGCAAGTCAAAAGGATAGAGGAGCCAGTCTAGTGGTACCTCACTACGGTATCACAATTTGACAACTGAATTGCCTAATAATAAGAGTATTAGAGGGGCTGGGGGTTTTGTCCAGCAGAAGGGCACCCGCTTGGCAGGCGCAAGGCCCTGGGTTCGGTCCTCAGCCCTGGAAAAAAAAAAAGAGTATTAGATTATAACCCATAAAAGAAATATTCAGGGCTGGGAAGATGGCTCAGTGGTAGAGCGCTTGCCTTGCATGCCTGAGGCCCTGGGTTCGATTCCTCAGCACCACATAAGCAAAATGAAAAAAGCTGGAAGTGGCGCTGTGGCTCAAGTGGTAGAGCTCTAGCCTTGAGCTGAAGAGCTGAGGGACAGCGCCCAGGCCCAGAGTTCAGGCCCCACAACCGGACCCCCAAAAAAAAAATATTCACAAGTTCACATTAATATAAATAAGCAATCAAATAAATAAATGGGAAAAAAGGCAGCATTTCTTTTTAGAGAATTATAATTTGTAGTACGTAGAGATAGTAAGAATAAGATAGTCACCAGTAGGCAAATACTGCATTCATAGGCTAGAGCCTATGAATGAAGAATTTAGCAGGCAAAACTTTGAAGAATGATAGGATATCAACATACTCTCATAGTATCCCAATATAGCATGAATTACAAAGGAAAATTCTTCACTTGACAGTGAAGAAACCCAGCACAACCAGTTTAACAAAGTGACCAAAGTGAATTTAACAAAGGTTTACACCACCAGAAATAACACAGCAGTTATGATATGTCTTGCACACAGGTAACTCCATGATGTTCTTGTCAAAATGCATAATCTCTTCATAAGAAACATTAAATAAACTCAAATAGAAAGTCTACAAACCATTATTCTTCAGAAACAGCACTGTTAGAGGAAACTAAAGACATAGAACTCCATATAATAAATGCAGGGTTCTAAAATGGATCCTGGAATTCCAATAAGGTTCATGGTTCAGATAATAGCAATGTGCCAATTTTAATTTCCTGGTTTCATAATTATATAATTAGTATATAAATAGTTAACTTTAGGGGAACTGAACAAACATACAGATGAAATCTTCATATGATTTTTGCAAATTTTCACAAAATAAAAATTAAAGCTACCTTATCCCCTATTCTTAGTTAGAATAACAGGTTCTTCTTCATAGGAAGATTCCAGACTCTTTGTGTTTCCAGGTGGGAGTGATAGAGTTTCCATCAAAAACCATGTGCTTATTCATTCGTTAAATCAAACTGCAAGAAAACAAGAAAAGTCATTTGGAGTTATTTATTTCACATTAATGTAAAACATTAAATGGATTTTCCCCTCTGTCTCTCTCTCCTTTCCCTTCCTCACCCCTAAAAAAAAAAAAAAAAAAAAGGACAAGGCAACAAAGAACATTCTGTCTTAGGCACCAAATGACCTTTGCTGAGACACTATGACTCACCTCTAGTACATTGTTTTTAATTTGTGTCTACTTGCTACTGTGGCATTCCCTAATCAATGCTGTTATAGACTCACTTAAAAACGTGCTGTTTCTTAATCTTCCATCTCAGCCATGAAAACATGTTGCCTCTGAATGACTTCTTAAAATCGTATGACCATTATTGCTTTCTACACAGGTTCTACTGCTCTATAAGAGGGGGTTGGCAGTTATCTCAAGGAAATCAAAGTTACCTACAACTATTTTTATATGTCCAATAAAATATGGCAGTAAAGACCATTCCTGATTCTCTTCTCCATTTATTCTGTAGAGTGAGAATTTGAGGAGGTCCTGGACATTCTCTCCATCTCAGAGCAAATATCAAAAGCTCCAACAATCATTCAGTTCTATACTCAGTCCTAACCAATGAGGAGAAGGTAAGAATGAAGAGCGGAAAGAAAGCAATGGAAGATTTTTAAAATATATATATTATTTAAAAGATACTGTACGGAGGAGTTACTGTTACATGGGTAAGGTAATGGGTAAGGTACATTTCCTAGCGAGCATTGTTTCCCCCCTCCTTTGTTTTTCCCCTACCATCCCTTCCCTCCCCACCTTGCCAACTCCTCCCTCCCGCTCCAAGTTGTAAAACTCATTTTCAACATAGTGTCTTGGTCATCTCATTATTACAATGGGTCAACCTGTATCCTTGTTTCAGCATTTTCTGATTTTCCTTCCCCTCCCCAAATTAGAAAAATGTATATACAAGATGCAAGGCACCAGAATCAAATACAGTGAGAACAGGGGTCATGCCATGGGGGAAGAACATACAAAGAAACAAAAAAAAATCACAGTACATTAAGAACAACACTGACAAAGATAAAACCTCTTGTGTCCTTATCTTGGGGTTCATTTCGCTTAGCATCATCTTATATGGTCATATGTACATAGCTTTTGACCTTTTCTGCTTGTCTGGTAAGATTATCCTAGATGTATACTAGTTATTGCAAATAAGGGAAACCATGGGACCTATGTTTCTTTGGGGCTTGCTTACTTCAATTAATATAACTAATTCCAAGTCTTTCTATTTCCTAACAAATGGGGCAGTGTCATTCTTTCTGATGGAGGCATAGAATTACATTATATATATATATATATATATATATATAAAATATACATATATCTATATATACATATATATACAATATATACATATACATATATGTCACATTTTCTTGATCCATTCAAGGAGCATCTAGGTTAATTCCATATCTTAGCTATGGTGAATAATGCTAGGATAAACATAGTTGTTCTGGTAAATGGCAGATATTTTGAAAGCTAATAGTTAGACAGGAAACATATTTCTCTGTAGTTTAAAGTCCTCATGACTTCCCACGTATTTTAAAAATATTTCCTTACCTAATCCATTTTTAATTTTTTAAAAATTATCTTCAAGTACTTGTACAAAGGGGTTTCAGTTTAACAAGGCTCATTCTATAAATTTTTAATATAAAAATCTGAATTGTGAGAACAAATCTATTACATTTCTGGCTATTTGCCTTATACTCTAGAAAAATAATTAATCAGATTTCTCTTTTTGATCCTAAACCTTTTCTGATAAGAAAAAAAAAATGAAAAGAAAATCCTAGCAGGACCTCAGGATAATTATTCAAACTTTAGTTACCAATTCATTTGTCTACCTACCCACCCACTCTGATAGGAAGAATACATTTCTTTCTCAAATAATAAATCAATAAATAATAACTCAATAAAGGGCCACTTATAAAAGCCCTGGAACTTTGTCTGTTAATAAGTTGTCTGACCCTCAACCTATACATCCTTTCTTTATAGCAAGGACCTTTGGATTCCAGCCCATAGCTTTACTCCTCCACTCTCTCATGCTCTAAGATTTATAAACCCTCTGTTGTGGGATCTGAAGAGCACTAAGGAACAGGCATTAAGCCAGCCATAATGTGGGATCTGGCCTTCTAGTCCATCTCAACCTCTATTATGCTTCTACAATAATCCTTTGCCTTGTATCTTAGCACCTTAAATATGTCTGTATCATCTGCTCACTCTCTCAGTTTCTACACCTATATTTACTACCCGTCCTCACCCACAGAACTTGCTGGATCTTAGTCCTGGAACTGACACTTTGCTATGAATGGCCAATTCTCACTGTTGTTGAGAACTCACAGGTCATGCTTTACCTACCTGGACTTCTTCTCATTGCCCCAGAAAAAATGTCCTCTTCAGCTCCAGCCCAGAGACCACAGTTTAAGCCTAGGCTCATACCTCTCTTCCTCACAATAAAGCAACAAATTCCTCCTTCATCTTACTCTAGTATTTCTCAATGCTTTATCCAAGGTAAGTAGATTAATAATTGCTGTCTTTCTAGCCAAAAGTACTCAAAATATCACAAAACTTTATTGGCCCAAAAAAAATCAATATTTGAATGATTATGCTTCCCATAAAAATATTTCAAATAACCTCGCTGCTGCACTATTCACAATAACCAAGTTATGGAAACAGCCACGATGCCCTAAAGAGATGAAGGTTCCAAAAAAATGTGGCACCCATACACAATGGAATTTACATAGCCACTAGAAAGAATAATGTTAATGTTATTTGAATGGAAATGAATGGACAAACACATTAATTGAAGTAAGCCAAACTCAAGAGACAAACCATGCACCTTTTCTTTCATATGCAGAAGCTAGATCTAAAATACACCTGGACATGACAAATTATACAGGACTTTAAGCATTCCCACACAATGAGACCAAAGGAGACTACTCTTAGGGAAGGAGCACAAAGGTGTAATGTCTATGTGCCTCTGATCATATAAAAATATTGATTGAAATGAACTCAAGGAAATGGAAACAAGAGTTTTTTCTTCGTTGTTGCTTTTTCTTTTTGTCTTGTTTGTCTATTTATCTGTCTTGGGAGGGGGCACAGAAATGGAAGGACGAAGGGTGAACAAATACAGCAGGGGTACTTACTGGACACTAGTTGAAAATGAACTGTACAACTTGTGGGTGGGGATGGAAGGGAAAAACTGGGAGAGACAGCGGGAAGAGGTAACTGTCCAAAAAGAAATGTACTCTTTACCTGATTTATGTAACTGTCACCCCTCTGTACATCACCTTATAATAAAAATTAATATATATAAAGATGTAAATATATATTTCAAATAACCAAATATAACTCCTTTAAAACTCAGTTCCATGTAAGTAAGCTTCTTCAAGTCTCTACTGACCAAATGTTATAAAAAATTATTCTCACTAGTATATGTCTGGGACAAGCAGAAAAGGTCAAAAGCTATGTACATATGACCAGATAAGATGATGTTAAGCAAAATGAACCCCAAGATAGGGACACAAGTAGTTTTTTCTTTCTTGCTATTGTTTCTAATGTATTTATAACGTACCATGTGATTTTGTTTCTTTGTATGTTCTTCCCCCATGGTATAACTCATTTTCACTGAATTTGATGTTGGTGCCCTGCATCTTGTGTCTTGTACATACACTTTTCTAATTTAGGGAGAGGAAGGGAAAAAACAAAACGCTTAAATAAGGATACAGGTTGACCTATTCTAACAATGAGATGCCCAATACACTATGTTGAAAAATGAACTTTACAATTTAGGCCGGGGGGGAGGGGGGGGAGGGCATGTTGGAAGGAGTGTAGTTGTGCAGGTGGGAGGGAAGGGATGGTAGGGGAAAAACAAAGGAGGAGGTAACAATGCTTGATAGGAAATGTACTCATTACCTTGCTCATGTAACTGTAACCCCTCTGTACAGTATTTTTACAATAAAAATGTATTAAAAAATAAAAAGTTATTTTCATTTTAAAATATCTTTTAGAATATTGCTACTTAAGTCCCTGGGTCTTACTAGAAGTGCACAACCTCAGGTCCCCACTCCAAAGCTACTGGATCGGAACTTGTATTTTACTACATCTTCAAATTTGAAAATCACTTTTCTTGAACATTTAACTATTTTTCCTCAATAGTTTTGGAGAACTGATGACTATTTTTATCTTTTAACTATTTTTTGGTTTGTTTTTGTGCTGGTACTGGAGCTTGAACTCAGAGCCTCATGTTCTTGCTTAGCATTTTCAATTAAGGCTGGCACTCTGCCTCTTTAGCCATACCACCATATGGGGCCTTTTGCTGGTAAATTGAAAATAAGAGTCTCTTGGATTTGTCCGCCTAGGCTAGGTTTGAACCTCTATCCTCAGACCTCAGCCTCCTGAATACTTAAGACTACAGTCATGAACCACCTGCATGTGCTGCTCTTTTTGCTACTACTACTACTACTACTATTACTACTACTACTACTACTATTACTACTACTACTACCATTGTTATTATTATTTTATGTGGTACTGAGGAATCAAACCCAGAGCCTCACGCATGCTAGGAAAGCACTCTGCCACAAAGCCACATCCCCAGCCCATCTTTTTACTATTTCAATTTGAGGTGTCACTCCACTGTCCTTTATGGAGCAGCTAGTCAGTATCCCACCTCTCTTTCTACCACCAAGGGGCAGACCTGTGAGCTAGGCTCAGCTGATTTCAGGACAATAGCCCCCTGGAAATATCCACTAACCATTCAAGAAATCATTCTGACAAGTAATCCAACCGAGAACAATCAATAATTCATGAAATTTTCCTAATTGGGAGCTCAAGGATTAATTTCTCTTCTTTTAGATTTTAAGCGGTAAGATAATGATGCCTACATTACTAGAGGCCAGCCAGGTATAGAAATGTACATCCAGAAGACAGCACTGAAACCAAGCAGAAAGCAGCAGAGAAAGAGATACAACAGAGAAGGAAAGAAAAGCATGAAAGCACTGTTTGAGATCCTCAACTCAGACATACATACCCAAGGCCAGAAGCTCCTTAGACTTCTCAGTTATATGAAGAAATAAAAGCCTCCTTCACTTCAGCTACCTTAAGTCAAGCTTCATTCCTGCAACTAGACTTCTTGAAAAATGCACAGCTCATGCATTTGAAATTTGCTATGCTTTCTTTTATTTTCATTAGTCCAATCAGCTTATTTTCTAATCCATCTTTTTCCCACATAATTTTTAAATTGCCAACTGTCTTGGGTTTTTAAAATGTTACTATCACGTCTCCAAAAACCTAGCTGTTTTTCTTAATTGTTTTTTTTACAACTTCCTGTTATTGCTCTCCCTGAAGCTCCTAATAGTATCTTTTAAAACAAAAAACAAGGAAATCAAAACCAATATGTGTATATAGCTGTTTCTGAGTATGTTTTGGTCTTATGTATGAACATTTACTTAGTGGAGGGGGACAATAGATTGGCCTATTTATGAGTGGATGCTGAGAACACTTAATGGAAGCACCATGCATTAATTCTACAAGAAGAGCCACTGTGTGCTAATAATGATGAAGGATCTAAATGCTTACAATGCTTTGCTTTCAAAAACACTGAGTGCATCACAGCCATTTTAAAAGATCACTCCAGTTCAGATCATTTAGTAAAGCTAAAGCAAAGAAGTAGAAACATTTGCTTTAGAGAGCCAATTCTAACTAGTTATGGAGCAAATGCAAACCATCATATTTATCCACTTATCCTTGGAATCAGAGACAACAAATGTATATCTAGTGGAACAGACAGAGGATAATCTAAAATAATTTTTCTCTCACCTTGAGAGGATGTGGCTCTGGAAAGTCTCTTTTATAATTTGTTTTAAAATAACCACTTCTTCACAGCTTTGGAGTTAGGCTCACATTTGAGAAAAGACTCATTCAGAAACACTTTCAAACCCTAGGGTTTAGTTTAGGGTAGAACGTTCAGCATAATGGATTTATGTAAATGGATAGTATTACAGCATTTCATGGCCTGAGAACTCCCTTAGTAATGTTTTACCATTGTATTTTGCTTCTGTAGTGTTCTTTTATCTTTTTTAACTGTAACCTACTTAGGTGGGAGATAAGGTCAGGAAATCCTCCTAGCCTATCTGTTCCTGCTTTGTAGGAATAATGCAGCATAATAATAACAGAACAGAAATTCCAGTTCTGTATAAAAAAGTAGGATACCAGACTTGTTACTAAGCTAAACTGCCTTCTATCCAGCTGTTGTCCAATACAGTAACTGGTATCCAGATGTAGCTACTGAGCACTTGACATATGATAAAAATTGGATATTGTACAATAAGTTTGAATTCGATTTGGTAGGCTTGGTACTAAAGAAAGAATTTAAATATCTCATTGATAATGACATACATTGAGGCTGGTATGTGTGTATATACATATTTCTCTATATATGTATATAAATACACATATATGTATATACATACCATATTTATTTATATGTGTATATATATATATATATATATATATTACTAGTACAGCACTTGCCTAGCATGTGTGAAGCTCTGGGTTTGGGGAGCTAAAACTATGATTATATTGTTTATACTGAAATCATATTTTTGATAGGTTGGACTAAATAAAATATATTGAATTAATTTTATCTGTCTCTCATGCCATTTTAATGTGACTGACAGAAAATTTAAATTTCATACATATTTCTATTGAAGGGCACAGGTATGTACCTTCAATGGTGATAAACACAGGCTAGAACCCAATTACTAAATATCTTTGGGCCACAAGCCGATTGTTCACTTAGTTGAGTGTTTCTCAGTGTTCTTGGTGTATTGTAAATGGATCCAGATAGACATGATTGTTCCCATTAGTATTTGGGTATAAAATGCTTTTGAAGTCTTGACCCCATAGTTGATATCATCATTAAGAAATCATTGAATCATAAGGATGAGCTATTAGGAGGAGGTGGACTTAGTTGGAGGAAGTAGGTCACTGAGGTATGACTTTGAAGGGTATATAACTTATCTCTGATTCTATTTTCTCCTTCTCCTCCTTTTTCCTTTCCTCCCTGTCTCTCTCCTTTTCCTTCTTCTCCCTCAACCTCTTTGCCCTCTCTCTGTCTCCTGGCTGGCATAAGGCAAATAGCCTTGTTTACCACAAGCTCTTATTGCCATGATATTTTTCCTCAGATCTAAAGCCAAACAGCCACCCCTCTTGGACTAAAAACAAATCTTTTCTCCTTTAGGTTGTTTATCTTAGGTATTTTGTCACAGTCTCCAATGATATAAACTTCAAAACATTCCTGTATATTTTCAAATCAGCCCAAGTTTAATTACTTTGTATAAATCGCATAGCTCTGAATTAATATAGTTTTTAATCTCTTTTAGCCTTTTGGAATATTGAATTTAATAACTTCCTGTCGGAAAAAGTTGTCTTCTTATTGGTTGCATCTTGCTTGTAACCCTCCTAAATTTTTGAATTTGGAATTTAATACACCTGGCTTATTTTAATCTTTAATAATAGTATCTCCTGTTGAATATTTTGTACCTTGGACTTCGTATGCTGATCCTTTAGATCCGAGGTCTCAGTCTAATGCTTCACCCTGCATTCTTTGTTTTGTTTTTGTTTTTGTTTTGATCATTGGGCTTGAACTCAGGGCCTGGACACTGTCCCTGAGCTTCTTTTGCTCAAGGCTAGCACTCTACCACTTGAACCATAGTGCCACTTCTGGCTTTTTCTGTTTATGGGGTACTGAGGAATCGAACCCAGGGCTTCATGCATGCTAGGCAAGCACTCTACCACTAAGCCACCTTCCCAGCCTCTCACCCTGCATTCTTTACTCTGCAATTCTTTTATTCTCTTAGTTACCTTATATCCTGAGGGTTAAAATCTCTCAAAAGTCAAGATCCTAAAGTCTAACATTTCTTTCTTTCTCTCTCTCTCTCTTTCTTTCTTTTTCCTTCCTTCCTTCCTTCCTTCCTTCCTTCCTTCCTTCCTTCCTTCCTTCCTTCCTTCCTTCCTTCCTTCCCTCTCCCTCCCTCCTTTCCTTTCCTTTCCTTTTTCCTTTCCTTTCCTTTCCTTTTCTTTTCTTTTTTACTTTTTGCCAGTCCTGGAGCTTGAACTCTGGGTCTGGGCACTGTCCCTGAGCTTCTTTTGCTCAAGGCTAGCACTCTGAGCCACTCCACCACTTCGGGCTTTTTCTGTGTATGTGGTGCTGAGGAATCCAACCCAGGGCTTCATGCATGCAAGGTAAGCACTCTACTATTAAGCCACATTCTCAGCCCCAAGTCCAAAGTTAAAAAAAAAAAAACTCCAAAAAAATCAGAATCCCAAGTGATTATAATTCCAAAGTTGAAAACTGAATTCTCAATGAGAAAAAAACAAACCAGTTGGAGATATAGAAGAAAGCTGCACTCTGGTATACTCTTCACAGACAGTACCACATTTGCCTTGTAAAAACATCCTTGAGGGGAGCTGGGAAGGTGGCTTAGTGGTAGAGTGCTTGCCTTGCATGCATGAGGCTCTGGGTTTGATTCCTCAGCACCACATAAGCAAAAAGAATATAGCCAGAAGTGGTGCTGTGCCTCAAGTGGTAGAGTGCTACCCTTGAGCTGAAGAGCCAAGGGACAGTGCCCAGGCCCAGAGTTTGGATCAAAGACCTTGAACTCAAAGCAGACACTCTGAAAACATTACAGGATGGAATAGGAGAAACCCTGGGTCTCCTTGGCTCAGGCCGAAATTTTCTGAATAGAGACCCGGAAACACAACAAATCAAAGAAAGGTTGGACAAATGGGATTGTATAAGGTTGCAGAGCTTCTGCAGGGCAAATGACATAGCTAGCAAGATCAATAGAAAGCCCACGGACTGGGAGAAGATCTTTACTAGCCATACAACGGACAAGGGTCTCATATCTAAAATATACTTGGAACTCAAAAAATTAAACCACTCAACAACAAATCCTCAAAGAAACAACTGCCCAATAAGTAAGTGGGCGAAAGACTTAAAGAGAAGCTTCTCTGAAGAAGAAAGAAGGATGGCCAATAGACACATGAAGAAATGTTCAACATCCCTAGCAATAAAAGAAATGCAAATCAAAACAACATTGAGATATCACCTCACTCCAGTTAGAACAGCAAAAATCAAGAACTCTAACAACAACAGATGCTGGAGGGGATGTGGACAGAAAGGAACCTTACTTCATTGTTGGTGGGAATGTAAACTTGTTCAACCACTTTGGAAAGCAGTATGGAGGTTCCTCAAAAGACTCCACATAGAGCTCCCCTATGACCCAGCAATCCCACTTTTGGGCATTTACCCTAATGTTTACAAAAAAGACCACACTAAAGCCTACCAGCACAACTATGTTTATTGCAGCATTATTTACCATAGCTAAGATATGGAACCAACCCAGATGCCCCTCAATAGATGAATGGATCAAGAAAATGTGGTATATATACACAATGGAATTCTATGCCTCCATCAGAAAGAATGACATTGCCCCATTTGTTAGGAAATGGAAAGGCTTGGAAAAAATTATATTAAGTGAAGTAAGCCAGGCCCAAAGAAACATAGGTCCCATGGTTTCCCTTATTTGCAATATCTAGTATAGGTATGAGTCAAGCGGAAAAAGTCAGAGAATGTGATGTTAGGAAAACGAACCCTCAAATATGTATTTTAATGTTTTTGTTTCTTTCATGCATGTGTTTCTAACGCATTTATAAGATTATTTCTTGGTTGCTTTGTATGTCCCTCCCCCACAGTGTAACCCCTGCTTTCACTATATTTGATGTCAGTATAACATGTGGAGGAGATGGGGACAAACAAGTCGTTTAAGGATTCAGGTGGACCTGTTGCAACAATGAGAAGTACAAAATGTCATGTCAAAACCAGCTTTACAATGTCGGAGGGGGGGGAGGGGGGTATGATTGGGTGGGGGGGGAGGGGGGAGGCTGGGAAGGGAGGTGAAGGGTAAACAAAGGAGGAGGCTGCAATGCTTGGTAAGAAATGTATGCATTATCCTGACCATGTAATTGTAACCCCTCTGTACAGTATGTTCTCAAACAAAATAAAATAAAATTTAAAAAAATAAATAAAAAAAAAAAAAAAAAGAGTTCAGGCCCCACGACCCGGAAACCCCCCCAAAAAAACATTCTTGAGGGGTTGGGGGTAATCACTCAGTGGTAGAGCATTTGCATGTTATTCACAAGGCCTTGGGTTCCACTTCCCATCAAGTTAAATAAATAACAAACAAAAACAAAAAACACCCTTGACCAGAAAAATAAAAATAACAGCAAGAGACCTTTCAACCAAGCACATTTGATATAGAGATTGTATTCAAAGTTCCTCCAGTATTATAAAACACATTAAATGTTGATCTATTCTTGGCTAGAAAATTGATGTTTAAAGACATTTACTAGATGTTTAATAGACATCTTATATTCACCACTAGACTTAACAAAGAAAAAATGGCACATCCTTTATGTTGGCTAGTGGATGGCATATTTTTTTCTAGTCTTAGAGCTTGAATTTAGTGCCTTAGTGTTCTCCCTGGCCTTCTTTTGCTCAAGGTTAGCACTCTACCACTTGAGCCTCAGCTCCACTTGCAGCTTTTTTGATAGCTTATTAGCATCTCATAGACTTTTCTACCCAGGCCGGTTTTGAACTGTGATCCTCAGATCTCAAGATCTCAGCCTCCTTAATAGCTAGGATGGCTGTAGCTGGCTTTGGATAGTATTTTCAAAAATTGTCCTCCATATTTTTTTTTGGTGGGGGGGTCTGGTCGTGGGGCCTGAACTCTGGGCCTGAGCACTGTCCCTCAGCTCTTCAGCTCAAGGCTAGCGCTCTACCACTTGAGCCACAGTATCACTTCCGGCTTTTTTCTTTTTTGCTTATGTGGTGCCGAGGAATCAAACCCAGGGTCTCATGCATACAAGGCAAGCGCTCTACCACTGAGCCACCTTCCCAGCCCCACATCCTCTGTATTTTTTAAAAATCAAACACACACACACACACACACACCCATGCCCCCACCTGGACAAAAAATGTAAAACTTATCTGCTTATTTGTTATTAATGACTGAAAAAGACAAAGCACATTATAAATGCTTAGAGATTTAGTAGAAGTTGAAGAAGAAAATGAATTTCAGCTAAATCCCTCAAATCATAACAACAGATTTGAAATTAGGTGTGATCACAATATCTAAAAGTAAGTTTCAGGGCATTACCAATAAAGTTTATTTTTTCCATCTAGCCCAACGCATTTGAGAGAAAAATTCTGATAGGTAGTTGGTCACATGATATGTCAATAATGAAAACCTCTTTAAAAAAATGTTTCATTTGAATTGGTGAAATTCAAGAAATTTCAAGAGCTTATAATTTCAAGTGATTATAATTCCAAAGTTGAAAACTGAATTCTCAATGAGAAAAAAACAAACCAGTTGGAGATATAGAAGAAAGCTGCACTCTGGTATACTCTTCACAGACAGTACCACATTTGCCTTGTAAAAACATCCTTGAGGGGAGCTGGGAAGGTGGCTTAGTGGTAGAGTGCTTGCCTTCAGGTGGACCTGAATCCTTAAACGACTTGTTTGTCCCCATCTCCTCCACATGTTATACTGACATCAAATATAGTGAAAGCAGGGGTTACACTGTGGGGGAGGGACATACAAAGCAACCAAGAAATAATCTTATAAATGCGTTAGAAACACATGCATGAAAGAAACAAAAACATTAAAATACATATTTGAGGGTTCGTTTTCCTAACATCACATTCTCTGACTTTTTCCGCTTGACTCATACCTATACTAGATATTGCAAATAAGGGAAACCATGGGACCTATGTTTCTTTGGGCCTGGCTTACTTCACTTAATATAATTTTTTCCAAGCCTTTCCATTTCCTAACAAATGGGGCAATGTCATTCTTTCTGATGGAGGCATAGAATTCCATTGTGTATATATACCACATTTTCTTGATCCATTCATCTATTGAGGGGCATCTGGGTTGGTTCCATATCTTAGCTATGGTAAATAATGCTGCAAAAGAGTGAAATTCCAAGAGCTTTCAATGAATTAATGCCTGAAGAAGTCAGTGAAGTAACTAATTGATTTGAAGATAATTGCTACGTGGTAAAATAAGACCACCATCATGATGTTGTTTAATCACTAGTTTTAGTTCCACTGAGTTTGTGGTCTGTAGATGATTATACATATGGAATGGCTTTTCTCATACCCAAAGTAACAAAGGCATGGCACAGAAGAAGAGAAAATTTAATAGGAGATACCCATGTTAGTGTATTGCAAGTCATAGAAGTATTTCGAAAAAAGCAGCATCATAAAGAAAATGAATGTGGATGTACTAGGAGAGCCAGGCTCTTAAAAGAAAAAAAAATGAGCTATTCATTGTGAGGCAAGACTTCAAAGTGTAGTTAATAATGGTGAAAGTCGGCCAGCTCTTATGGCCTACTTCTATACAATTGCTCATAATCTAGCCTTACAGTACTCTTTTTTTAATATGTCAATTTTTCTTATTTAATTTTCTCTATTTTCTTATTTTCAACTTTTTCTGCATGCACTGTTTTTAATTTTCTTTAACAAAATACTATGCTACATAATCCATCTTTCCATCATTTCCAATACTGGAGGTATAAATGATATAAAAACTTTTAGAAAGTTCCAGTTTGTTTCATGTACTTGTGCAAATTTTATTCTATGGTATTACCATAATATTAACTTTGTAAATAATTATTCTGCATACACATAGAAATGTCTCTAGCAATTGAAGGGATATCCTTTTATATATTTGCATTTACATAAGGTATAATTTTCTAAAATCTCTGCTGTTTGAATAAATGCATATGCAATAGTAACCTATCACAATTTTTTACTGATCTCACAGTATTTCAGATGACTGCATTTAAAAAGTTGTGTGCACAAATTGCCAATGATGATGATATGCATTGATACATTTCTATCTTGATAAATACATTTTGTCTGTTTATAACTATTATATCTGTCTAATTATTGTTGCTAATCCCAAGTGTTAATGTTTCCAAAAATATGTATGTTATCATTGTTTATTTTATTGTGTAAAATGGCCTGTAGACCTTTCTACTACATTTCTCAGATTAACCCCTCTGTAAAAATGTTAAAAAAAAAAAAAAAAGGATTTAATTCATTTGAATCATTTTTCCAAGAATTACCATTTTAGAATTTTGATCATTTGGAATTTCAGTATTCAGGTCTATGGAATTCTATCTTTTGGTATCATGGCCCAAACCCCCTTAGTCCTTCCTCTCAAACTTGTGTTCCCTTCTTTCCTAGTTGTCTGCAAGAGAAATTACAGAGTTATGCCTGATCTCTTGCTCTTTTTCACCCCTACTTCCCAACATTTTAATAATTTTGCCTGAAAAGTTTCTTGCACCCATCCCTACTGCTTCTGGGCCTTTCCTCCTAAGGAAATACTTCTTCCCTGGCTTGTACTATTGCAGTAGCGTAAGCAAGACTCACTTGTGGCTCCCAGGCCAGTGTTCTTTTCATTGTATCAAACTACTTTCCACAAACCTACAAGTGGAAAGACCCTTTCATTTGTTCTTCTTTGGCCTGTGGTCCACCTTGACATACCTGAGAGGTTCTAATATGCCAATTTCCTCCTCAGGTAGGAGTTACTAATAAGATTTTAAAACCATTGTGACAAGCCGGGAACCAGTAGCTCATGCCTGTAATCCTAGCTACTCAAGAGGCTGAGATCTGAGAATCATGGGTCAAAGCCAGACCTAGCAGGGAAGTTCATGAGACTCTTATCTCCAGTTAAGTGTCACTGTGGCTCAAGTGGTAGAGGACGTGCCTTGAGCTGAAGAGCTGAGGGACAGGGCCCAGAGTTCAAGCCCCATGACTGACCCAAAACACACAAAAACAGTGTGACGGAATTATTAAATAGCATATGTCAAGCCCTGTGTCTAATCTTCAGTCCTGTAAAACAAATAAATAAAAATAACAATCATTGTACAGAAATAAGCATCTTCTGAGTCATTCTAGTCTCATTGGCCTGCGTACCACCATTTTTAATTGTATTAATTTCAGCCTTTTTCTTTTTCTCTCCACCTGTAGGTCATCATTGTAATATGTTTGATGTTGTAGGTTTTGCTCCTTGAGTGGGATTTCTTTTCTTTCTTTTTTCTTTCATTGTAAAGGTGATGTACAGAGGCGTTACAGTTACGTAAGTAATGTAATGCATACATTTCTTTTTGAACAGTGTTACTCCTTCATTTTCTCCTTTCCCCTCTAATCCTCTCCCCCTCAAGTTGTCAAGTTCATTTCCTTCCTTTAGTCATTTTTTTCTTATTTTCGTGGTTATTTCTTTGTTTTGGCTTTGAAAGTTGAGGAAGGATCAGCCATTATAAATGAACTAGTGAAAACAGTTCATTTTTTTCTAAGTACTGAATAAAGGTTACTATATGTGTACGAATTTACAAAAGCAATTAATAAGAAGGAAATGTACTTTTTAAAGTACAAATTAAAAAAACAAATTATAGGAGGAGTAGGTTTTTAGTTGCCATAACAATAGTACATATCATAAACCTAGGTTTCTTTGCAGAGCCCTCTGTCTCGGGAGATGAATATTAATCACTATAAAGTGGCAGAATGGCCTCCAGCGATTTGACAACCTCTTACTGTCTCATCCTTTCCTTATCACAGGCTATATTTAGAAGCCTGAGTACTGTTTCTCTCCTGTATCATTATATTTTTATGTACTTCAATGGATGAAGAACCAGGTTCACTGATTGATTCTCATCTACTTGATTTTAGCCAACTCCTTGGGCCCTCAGCAGTTTTTCCCTTAGGGACTTTTAATACAAATTACTTAGCTCAGAGTGTGGATGGAAGGGCGACTTTGGGACTACATGTCTCATCAGTAACATCCAGGAAATCATAATCAAATCCACAGCCTCTAGTTGAAACAGCACAAAATAAAAGCTCCCAAGTATACTGGCTTCTCCATATCCCGGTGCTGAATCTTAAACTTGCTTTTTTCCCCCCTATTAAAAATGTGATAGATTTTATTTCATAGAGCGGTTTTAGGTTTGCAAGAATGGAACAGAAGGTACAGAGAATTCCCATACACTTTCTACATCTTTGTATCTACCCCTTTCACTCTCTCTTTCTCTCTCTCTCTCTCTCTCTCTCTCGTGTGTGTGTGTGTGTGGTGTGTGTGTGTGTGTGTGTGTGTGTGTGTGTGTGTGTGTGTGTGTGTGTGTAGGTGCATGCGCGCGCATTCTGGTCTTTGGCTTGAGCTCAGGTCCTGGGTGCTCAAGGCTAGCATTCTACCACTTGAGCCAAAGCTCCACTTCAGGCTTTTTTGGTGATTAAATGAAAATGAAAATCTCATGGACTTTCCCACCAGGTCTGGTCACAATGCCTGATCCTCAGATCTTCCTGAGCAGGTAGGACTATAGGTAGGTAGGTAGGATTGTAGGTAGGTAGGATTGTAGGTAGGCAGGATTGTAGGTAGGCAGGATTGTAGGTAGGCAGGATTGTAGGTAGGTAGGATTGTAGGTAGGTAGGATTGTAGGTAGGTAGGATTGTAGGTAGGTAGGATGGTAGGTAGGTAGGATGGTAGGTAGGTAGGATGGTAGGTAGGTAGGATGGTAGGTAGGTAGGATGGTAGGTAGGTAGGATGGTAGGTAGGTAGGATGGTAGGTAGGTAGGATGGTAGGTAGGTAGGTAGGATTGTAGGTAGGTAGGATTGTAGGTAGGTAGGATTGTAGGTAGGTAGGATTGTAGGTAGGTAGGATGGTAGGTAGGTAGGATTGTAGGTAGGTAGGATGGTAGGTAGGTAGGATGGTAGGTAGGTAGGATGGTAGGTAGGTAGGATGGTAGGTAGGTAGGATTGTAGGTAGGTAGGATTGTAGGTAGGTAGGATTGTAGGTAGGTAGGATTGTAGGTAAGGGACCATTGGGACACACTGGTGAGTTTCCTTCATTTTTAACATCCTGTATTGATTGGTATGGTATGATTGTTGTAATTAGTAAGACTATGCTGACATTGTTACTAATTAAAGTTCATTTTAAGTTAGAGTTCACTCTGTGATGTGCATTCTGTGTTTCAACAAATATAGGTGGTATAAATCTGTACCCTTCAGAATCACCTTACTACCCTGAAACTCTCCTGTGGTGCTCCACCTACTCATCCCTATTCTCGCCTCTTGTCAAACCCCTGACAACTACTACTGCTAAGGCTTGGGTGTGGCTTGTCCTGCAAGGGTTATGCATTGACCTTTGTCCCCAGAATGATGATGCTAAGAAGTGGTGGGACCTTTAAGAGTTGGATCCTAGTACAGATAAGTAGATCTTTAGGAGTGCTGCCTTCAGAAGGACTAAAACTAACCAGCAGGGCAGGTCCTAAGTTAGTTCCCATGAAAGCACATGATTATAAAAGAGTCCCTGAGCTGTGCACTGGTGGCTCATGCCTGTAATCCTAGCTACTCAGGAGGCTGAGATCACAGTTCAAAGCCAGACCAGGCAGGAAAGTCCGTAAGACTCTATCTCCAATAAACCACTAGAAAACTCGAAGTGGCGATGTGGCTCAAGCGGTAGAGCGCTTGCCTTGAGCTGAAGAGCTGAGGGACAGTGCCCAGGCCCAGAGTTCAAGACCCACGACCGACCAAAAAAAAAAAAAAAAGAGCCCCTCCCTGCTCTCTCCCACCTAGCATCCATCTCTTATTCATTCCCACCACATCATCCACCACGTGGGCAACCAAGAGGGCCCTTGCCAGGGACAAATAGACATTGGCATCAAGCTGTTAACCCTCTAAAACTTTATACATACCTATCCTCAGCTATCTTCCTAAAGCAATGGAAATTAACACAGATGCTCTTTTCCCAATCTCCATAGTTTTGCCGTTTTTAGAATGTAGTAGGAGAATCATACGGTACATATTGGTTTTCAGACTGCCTTGTTTCACTTAGCAATAAGAATTATTGCATGCCTTTTCATGGTTTGTATGTTCATTTCTTTTAGTCACTGAACAACATTCTGTCGTGCCAATGTACAAGTGTGTTTAGTATTGAAGAACATTGTGGATGCTGCCAAGTTTTGCAATTATGGATAAGGCTGCTATAAACATCTATGTGCTGCCTTCTGTAAGAACATAAGTGTTTTTAATTATTTGGGTAAGTGCATGATTTCTGAACAGAAGTATGACATATTGCTTGTTCCTCTGTAGCTAAGTTGTTTTTTCCTGCCGCTGCATTTTTTTCCTAGCTCTCTATTTGTCTTTGCTTTTTGCAGTTTTATTGATATCTTTGAGTGCCATGTTTGGCACTTACTCTGCTCAGTGTTCTCTGAATTCCTATATCTATGATTTGGTATCTCTTCTTAATTTTGGAAAAGTCTCAGCCGTTGTTCCTGAAAATATTTCTTTGTTCCCCTCTCTCCTTCTGGTATTTCCTTTATCTGCATGTTATCTTTTATAATTTCCCCTTAGTTCTTGGATGCTTTGTTCCATCTTTTCTTTCCCTCTTTTCACATCTGTTTTAGGAGTTTTTACTGATATGTCTTCAAGTGCACTTTTTTTTTTTTTTACTAGAAATCCTCTGTTTAAGATAAATGCAATTATTTGTGATAGTTAAGATATAGACTCTACTCATATGCCCTTCAGTAGACAAATGGATCAAGAAAATGTGATATATATATACATATATATATATACACACACACATAATGAAATTCTATGATTCCATCAGAAAGAATGGCATGGCCTCATTCATAAGAAAATGGAAAGGCTTGGAAAAAAATCATATTAAGTAAAGTAAGTCAGATCTAAAGAAACATAGGCCTTATGGTTTCCCTCATTTATAATAATTAGTATATGTTTAGGATAGTCCTAGCAGAGGATCATAATAGCTCAATAGCTATGTACATATGACCATATAAAATGATATTAATCAAAATGAACTCCAAGATACGGAAACAAGAGGTTTTTCTGCTTTTGTTTTTGTTTTGTTTTGTTGTTTTGTTCATTAGTGTACTGTTTTCCGTTTTTTCTTTCATTTTTTCCCCTATGATTGATTCCCTATGGTCACTATCTTTGATTTCAGTACTACTTGTCTTTTATTTAAGTTACCTGATTTGGGGAAGAGAGAGGGAATCACAGAAATGGTGGGACAAAGCATGAAATAATCAACAGCAATACTCACTAGATACTATGTTGGAAATGAACTTTGCACCTGGGGGCAGAGGAGTCAGGGCAGGGGAGGGAAAGCAAGAGAAGACAAGGGAGGGGGTAACACTATTGGAAAGGAAATGTGGGGAGGTGGGAGAGGGGAATGTAGTTGTGGCCATGGGAGGGAAGGGATGGTAGGGAAAACAAAGGAGGGGGCTACAATGCTTGATGAGAAATGTACTCACTATCTTGCTCATGTGATTGTAACCCCTCTGTACAGTATTTTCACAATAAAAAACTTATTTTAAAAAAAGAAAGAAAAGAAATGTACTCATTACCTTATGTAACTCTAAACCCTCCGTATATCACCTTTACAATAAAAAAAAAAAAAGATAAATGTGTGTTATTTGAAAAATGGTATGGAAAGCCAGGCACCAGTGGCTCATGTCTGTAACCCCAGCTACTCAGAAGGTTGAGATCTGAGGGTCGTGATTCAAAGTCAGCCCTGGCAGAAAAGTCGCCATAAGACTCTTATCTCCAATTAACCACTAAAAAACCATAAATGGCACTATGGCTCAAGTAGTAGAGTGCTAGCCTTGAGCACAAAGATGCTCAGGGACAGTGTCCAAGCCATGAGTTCAAGCCCAAGAATCGAAAAAAAAAAAAGGTGCAGAAAAATGATATGCTGAATTCATCACAGGTATACATGAACAGTGTCCAAACCAACTCATGGGACGCCATGTAATGCTCATTAATGCACTAAGCTGGAGGCAGGAAGACCAGTTAGGAGATAGCGGCAGTGGTTTAGATGAGAAACAATAAGGATCTGAATGATAATGGTGGCAATAGAGTGCCAGCAGGAATGGAGACATAGATGGACATCAGAGATACTCTGTAAGTACAAGCAACAGAACTTGGAAATATGATTGGCTATAAAAGGTTCTTTGGTTTCTGACTTGAAAAACTCCAGTGATTGTAGTGACTTTTATTGAGATAGCAAGTAATAGAGAAAAAACAGTCATTAAAAAAAAAGAGCTTGAAGCTTGGCGCTGGTGGCTCACACCTGTAATCTTACCCACTCTGGAGGCTGAGATCTGAGGATTGCGGTTCAAAGCCAGTCCAGGGCAGGTAAGTCTGTGAAACTCTTTATCTCCAATAAACTGCCAGAAAAACTGGAAGTGGCAATGTGGCTTAAGTGATAGAGCGCTCGCCTTGAGCTGAAGAGGTGAGGGACAGCACCCAGGCCCAGAGTTTAAGCCCCATGACTGATTAAAACAGAAAGAAAAAGAAAAAGAGCTTGAGCTCTTTTTCATGTAGGATTTGAAGTGACATTCCTGTGGGCTTCATGCACAGGTTTTAAGCAGACAAAAGGCTACATTAGTAGAGCCCAGTAGATATTTCAGGACAGTAGATTCAGACTTAGGAGTTAATAGCCTAGACAGAAATGGATAATCTTGACCCCCTCCTAAGGGCACAGAGTAACAAGAAAAGAGGTCATAGGTTAGAGTTCAAATAATACCAACATTTAAGAGACAAATCAAGGACTGATGGAGAGAATGACTACACAGAGAAGGAGAGGAATCTGAAAGTTATGGTATCTTACAGACTAAATGTAGAGACTACTTCAGAAGTGTGAAGATGAACTTTATAGGTGAGGAAATTGAGATTAAGAAGGCTTAACTTATGCTTTCTTTGAAATACACACAAATATATAGGGATTCAAACTCAGATTTCTGTGATCAGAGATCCCATTCATATGGGCCTTATTTTCTTTATCTGTAATACCTGGAGAAAGTGGATTATAAAAAGATAAACTGGACTGTATCACTGCTATGATCCCCTTCCTGATCTCTGTATAGAGAAGAATGTATGGGATATATGGATAAATCCTTGGTGTGCATTTCAGTTCTTTGTTTTTTTGCTCCCGATCATAAGAGAGAGAAGATATGCAATAAACATTTGCTGAATTAAACACAACAAACGCATTATTGTCAAAACAAACTCATAGGATGCCATATAAAGTCCATTAATATACCAGATATTAGATACATAGCTGAAATCTATTAGAAAATCATTTTAGTTGCCCAACATAAACCCTGACAAACGCTGTTTAGATTTTTCACTTTTCCCCAGTGGTTTGCACTTGTAGAGAAAGAAGTCTAGTTACAGCTATATACATAAGCATTATTAGGATATGAAAACAAGACAACTGGTCTTAAAATGGGATTGTGTAACGTGTGGTTAGAGCATAATTCTATCCATAATACGAACAACAAAATCATCAGAGGTCAGACTTTCTTCCCTTCAGAACCAGAAAAGAATGTTTGGATTTGGTTTTATTAAGAAATATCACTCTACTAGTGTATACTTTCAAAGTACTTTCTTTCTGGAACACTCAAAGCAGGGGAAGAAAAACCTCTTTTCATTGTGCTCCTTTTCACTGACTTCCATACTTTCTTATCTCTATATATCCAAAGATAACTCAGAGAGATATAACTAGTCAGATAATCCATTTTGTTATTCAACAGTTGAATTTCACCTCCACATTCTACAGAGAGAATAAATTAAATGTTCTTATTTAAATTTCTGGTCTTCAAAGCAATATAGTAGTTTCTCATCTGATTTAGCAATTCCACTTTTGGCTATATACTCAATATATTGGTAGCAGAGACTAAAACAGATATATGAACACTAATGTTTATAGAGCAATAAATGAAAGGAAGAAACAACATAAATATCCATTCAAGGATGAACAGAATGTGGTATATACATACAATGGAGAACTACTCACTGTGAAGAAGGAATGAAATTAAGACAACATAAATAAACCTTGATAACATCATGCTAAGTGAAACATGCCAAACACAAAAGAACAGATGGCTTATGTGAGCTACCTAGAGTAATCTAATCTTGGTACAGAAAGTAGAATGACAGTTGCCAGGAACTGGGGATCAGGGAGAAATGGGGAGTTATTTAATTGCTGTAGTTTTAATTTTGGGTGAAGAAAAGCTCTTTTGTATGCACTTGCAAAAACAGAACAAAGCAGTCCATCAAAATTGCTTAAAAAGGGGAAGAGAAATAAGAAAGAGTAAGTAATAATGGAGTGCCAGGCACTGGTGGCTCATGCCTGTAATCCTAGCTACCAAGGAGGCCTAGATCTGAGAATTGAGGTTCCAGCCCAGGCAGAAAAGCCCATGAAACTCATATCTCTGATCAATCCCCAGAAAACTGGAAGTGGTGCTGTGGCTCAAAGTGGTAGAATGCTAGCCTTGAGTGAAAAAGCTCAAAGATAGATCCTAGGCCATGAGTTCAGCCCCACAACTGACAAAAAAAAAAAAAAGACGAATGAGTGCATTTAATCAATACATTTTATGTATGTATGGAAAATATCACAATGAAACTCCTTTGTACAATTAATATATGTTAATATAAAAGTTCTTTAGATGGGTAATGGTAATGGTGACGGTTTTATGACAATTAAACATATTGAATACTACTGATTGTAGTTTTGAAAAAGCTATAATGGTCTATCTTAAGTATATTTAACCACCATTTTTCAAAAAAAAAATGCTATTCCTACAACTTTTAGAGACTGTAGTACAGTAGAAAAAGAGCAAAGTTTGGAGACAAGAAGTAAATGAGAGGTGCTGGTGGCTCACACCTGTAATCCTAGCTATTCAGGAGGCTGAGATCTGAGGATCGAGGTTCAAAGCCAGCCTGGGCAGGAAAGTCTCTGAGACTCTTATCTCCAATTAACCACTAGAAAATAAGAAGTGGAGCTGTGGCTCAAAGTGGTAGAGCACTAGCCTTGAGCAAAAGAGTTCAGGGACAGCATTCAGGTCCTGAGTTCAAGCCCCAGACCAACCCTTCCCCCAAAAAAAGGGACATTACAACCGATAACACAGAGATAAGAAAGATCAGAAGATTGTTGTGAACAATTATATTTTAACAAATTGAATAATCTTGAAGAAATGAATGAATTTCTGCATACATATACACAAAACCTACCAAGGCAGAAGCATGAAGAAATAGAAAATTTGAACCAAACAAGAAAGGAGAGTGAATCAATCATAAAAATTCTATTATGGGGGGTGAGGGGGGGGAAGCCCAGGACCTGATAGATTGATTCATTGTTGAATTTTTCAAACATTTGAAGAAATAATGCCAATCTTTCTCAACTCTTCTAAAAATTGAAGGAACAAAATAGGATAATATCATTATCCCATATGGCTGTCCTAGCATCTACCATCTAGCATAATATCTGGTGTTGAGTGGATGTTCAACAAATGGTTTTTGTTTGTCTGTGTTTGTTTTTCAGTATTATGGTGTGTACTCAGAGCCTCGCTTTTGTGAGGCAGGTGCCCTACCACTGGAGCCACACCTCCAGCCTTTTTATACTTTAATTATTTTTAAAAACAAGGTCTTCAATTGATGCAAGGGCATAGAGTCTTGGCCTTGAACCAAGATCTCCTATTTATGCTTCCTAAGTAGTTGGGATTACAGGTGTGAGCCTCCATGCCTGGTTTACAAATGGTATTTTGTAAAATACCATTTTGTATTTGTGTGAGCCAGTGGCTCACCCTGTAATCCTAGCTACTCAGGAGGCTGAGATCTGAGGCTCAAGGTTCAAAGCCAGCCCATGCAGGAAAATCCATGAGACTCTTATCTCCAATTAACCACCAGAAAGCCGGAAATGGTGCTGTGGCTCAAGTGATAGAGTGCTTTCCTTGAGCTGAAGAGCTTAAGGACAGTGCCTAGGCCCAGCCTTCAAGACCCATAACCGACCAAAAAGAAATAAATAAGTAAAAAAAAATTTCATTAGACAATGACAAAAGTAAACAATGAATTTACTTTTCAAAATTTGAAATTACATCTATCTTTATATTATTTAGGTCATTCTTAAATTGTGATTATTCACTAAGGAGAAAACTTAATGTCAAATTAACTTATTTCAAAACTTTGGATCAACCATCATTTGTTGCATTTAATTTGGCCACTCATCATAGCAGTAAAATTCTGCCTCTGTGTAGATCTGAATCTCTAAGCTCTAAGAGCCAAAGGATTATTTTGTTTTTCACCTCCCCTTGGGTTTTAGCTTACCAATATTTTCATTAAACATTTAATTATATTACCATTAAGTTACTCTTACTCTGTTTAATACCCAATTCAAAGCTAAACAAATAGCTTTAATATAATTCTTACAGTTAAATATCTAGAGTTAGAATTAATCCCTAAACCATCTGTATATAGACATAACTTTAAGAAGATGTATGAAACAGAAAACAATTCCTTGTACTCTGTTTTGTAAGGCTGGAGGCAGAAAAACAGCTTCTATTCAGAGACAGCCCCCAGTGAATTAAGGTTAAAAGGATTTGCCCTTGCAGGACCCCAGGTCTCTAATTGGGGACTTCAATTCCTGTAATCCAGAAGGATTGTTACCAGACACATCTAGATTATTGCCAAAGCCCCACAGGTGACTCATAAGGAAAAAACAATTAGTGCTCCAAAAACCTTCAGATAGAAAAGAGGCATTTAATGAAACCTGATGCAGGCCTTGCCTGGCAAGGTGCTTAGTGAATATTCAGCCTTTAACAGAGGAGGAAAAGTCTATACATTTCCCTATTCAACTTTAATCTCAATGCATTTCTTAAGATTTTTTTCTCACCACTCTATTAATATCCTACTTCAAGGAAGAATGATTAGACTTAGATTTACTAAAAAATAAAAAGACCTATATTTAGTAAAGAGTAACTTATTTACTGTAAGGCTAACACCAATAAAACACATATTAAGGACTCCAATTTGATACACTTTGATTCCTCTAACACAGAAAGCTTGTGTGAAGGTCTAAAATTTTACAAACCCATCCAACTACAAGAGCAATCTGAGTAGAAAAGATTAGTATGCATGCAATACTCTGGAAATTGGGTTCCAAACAGCAGATCTCAGCCTGGGCTACAGACTGGCTTCTCTCACAGAATACCAGTAAACCAGCCCTGAAGACGGAGATATAATCAGTCTGAGGATGGCCTTCACGAGTGTTCAGAGCTTCAAAAATGCCACTGATAATTCTAGTGAACAACTAAGGATGAGTGTTACTTCTCTGAAGAAAAGTTAAGAGTAGAAAACACTATAATCTTTTCTATTATGGAGCAGTGACATAATTTTCAGGGCCAAGTGTGACATTTAAAAAACTATATGGCCCCTTATTTAAAATGTATTAAGAGGGCTGGGAAGGTGGCTCAGTGGTAGAGTGCTTGCCTTGCATGCATGAGGCCCTGGGTTTGATTCCTCAGCACCACATAAACAGACAAAGCCAGAAGTGGCACTGTGGGCTCAAGTGGTCGAGCACTGCCTTGAGCTGAAGAGCTGAGGGACAGCGCCCAGGCCCAGAGTTCAGGTTCCCGACAGGCAAAAAAAAAAAAAAAATGTATTAAGAATTCAAGATGACAGGGCTGGGAAGGTGGCTCAGTGGTAGAGTGCTTGCCTTGCATGCCTGAGGCCCTGGGTTTGATTCCTCAGCACCACATAAGCAAAAAGAAAAAAGTCGGAAGTGGCACTGTGGCTCAAGTGGTAGAGCGCTAGCCTTGAGCTGAAGCGCTGAGGGACAGCGCCCAGGCCCAGAGTTCAGGCCCCACGACCGAACCCCAAAAAACAAAAAAAAAAGAATTTAAGATGACAATATAAACATCTTAAGCAAGAGGGCCCTGTGTGTCAGCATGGGTCACACCTATGAAACCAACCTTGATTTTATTTCTTTACTAAACCAAACCATTTTATTGTACAGAAACCAATTCCTTTGGAGTAAGGAGGAAATATGTCACTTTCTCTTAATGAGTTTTCTGTCTTTTTTTTTTTCTATGTTTCTTTTTTTTTTCTTTTTCTTTTTGCCATTCCTAGGGCTTGCGCTTCTTTTGCTCAAGGCTAGCACTCTACCACTTGAGCCACAATACCACTTCTGGCCTTTTCTATTTGTGTGGTATGGGGGAATCAAACCCAGGGCTTCAATGCATGTTAGGCAAGTACTCTGCCACTAAGCCACATTCATAGAGATCTCACAAATCACTCCTCTCTGAGCAATAGTATTGTTTCTTTACGCAGCTGGAGATGCCTTGAAAGCTCCCTCACTTTGTCAAGATTAATAAAAGGCTGAACTCTAGAACCAATATCAAAGAGACACTCAGCTCTTTCACTTCATTTCATTGTCTATACTATATATATGTATATGTTTTGCCAACCTGTGAAATATCACCTATGAAACAACAACTTCATCGATGAAATATCCACTCTCCAAATGAAGCCTTCTTGGTTTCAAAAATAAGACAAAACAAACTAAATGAAAGCTCTTCATCTAGAACAATTCATATTCATTAAATACACACTGATTCAAAGTGTCTTTCCTCCACTTATCCAGCATTCATGTTACATTACCAATTTGATTAGCCAACATCTATATTCACAGTATCAAGCCTTCATTTATGAAAAAAAAAACTGTTCTGATCAGTTTACCAATCAGAACTTTTAAAATCTCATCACATTAGGGAAAATTTAATGACCAAAATAATCTTAACCTTTCTAATTACACATTTTGTTAAACACTCCAGTCTTTCCCGGGTAAAACCATTTTTTCCAGGACTCGTCTACATTATACAATGTTAGGAGAGCCCTCTGGTGGCCAAAGTAAAAAAAAAAAGATTCTCCCATCCAGGGATTTAAATAAATGGAACACAAGAGAGGATATTTAGAAATAAGGTATTCTAGAAAGGCATAGGACTTCACCTAGCTTATCTTCTGATTATCTCTGCGGGTGGGATTACCTGGGAAGACAAAATAAGACTGAGTGTTACTGGGGAGGTATGAACACAATTCTGATTTAGGAGAGGGAAGTTGTTGGACTCCTAGATAGACAAATCTCAGAATCACACTCGCCTCAACAAACACACACACACACACATACACACACACTCTCTCTCTCTCACATACACATATACCCGTATTCTCTCTCTCTCTCTCTCTCTCACACACACACACACACACACACACACACACACGCGCGCGCGCGCGCGCGCGCGCGCGCGCAAACATCTCAGCCTGCATGAGGATTTAATCCTAGACTTCCCATTTGCATTTTGTTGTGCTCCACTCTCTGAGACCCCCATTGGGGTAGAATGAGTCAGAAACGGTGTCATGGCACAGTGATCTGTGTTCTAGGAGGTCCATCAGAAGATTCTAAGGCATGCCACAATTTGAAAACCGCTGGGTTTGTTGTTTTTTTTTTTTGGGGGGGGGGTTGGGTTTTGTTTTTGTTTTTGGCTCTGACAAGTGGTACCCAACAACTTTTCAAGGACTTTATTATGACCCAGGTTCCACCCTTGGGTAGTTTGACTGGATGGCTCCAAAGTGTGATTAGGCATCTGTCATCACCAAACATCCAGGCGATGCTAGTGCAAGAACTTCAAAGACCATGCTTCGCAGACCTCCAAGATGGTCAGTGGAATTGGTCATTCCAGAGCATGGACCACTGGGGTAGAGGGTAGACTTGAGTGGAGAAACTACAAAGTGGGAAGCACTTGGGAGAGCATAGGGGTCCTGGATTATTGGGGGAAAGGGACAGAAAGGGGAGCTGGCACTGGCTAAATGTAAATGTTTCTTGTATTTGTTTTGTCTCATTAAAGTAGATGCTACTTCCTTATCTCTATAGCACTCAGATCATTGCCTCAAACACTAGATATCAAGCTGATGGTATCAAAAAAATTATTATAGTTTATTTGAGCTTTGAGCTTGCCAGTGGCACTAATCACCATATATGATCACTTTTATAAGAATGTGCTATGATTTCCAAATAAATATTTAAAAGAATTGCTTTAAATACCCCATTTATAAGTTGAGTATTGACTGAGTCATTTAATTTTTCATAGTTTTTTTCTTGAACTTACTGGTATTCCAAATGATGAGTAGGAAAGACTTTTGCAGAAGGCAAATACCAGATTACTATTTAATTTGATTTGAACATTAGGATCTGATTTTTATAACCTTATGTGTTGCTGCATAATTGTATTTTTTTTTGACAGTGTTAGTGTTTGAAATCAGGACCTCCTGCTTGCTAGGCTGGTGCTTTACTAGAGGGCCACACCAGCAGTCCAGAAATTACGTTTTTAATGTTTGTCTTGTCTCAAAATATGAAAAGCAATTGCAGCCATCAAGATATAATTAAACTATGCATGATTTCCTTATATTAATGTCACATATATTACACACCCCATGTGTATTATAATCATATATTCCTTATATAATATTATATGTACATATAATTATATATACATATAGATACAATCTATTTAGCAACAAACATTATTATGTTATGAGGCATACACTCTACTTAGCAATGAAGAGATTAGAACAAGGTAAACAAGTCCCGTTATTCATGCCAGAATTCAAAATAATATTTTGAAAAGAACACTTGATGTGAGTGCCATTGACTTCTGTGCATAGTGATTTTCCCCTAGAAGATTCCGAATTTTGAATGCTCAAGAGACCTATGACCAAATACTAGATTCTGAGCAGTAAATATGACCTGCAGATTGCCAAGGAAATCCGTTTAAAGAGTGGACAGGATTAAACCCACTTGTTTGGGCTTTCCCTGTTTGGGAGGAAGCTAGACGTGTTGCTTGGCAGGAAGAAAACCCATATTCCTGTTCTACCTGGCCAATCCAACCCATGCCCTCCTGGAAATGCTTTTGGCAACTTCTGTGCTTTTGGATGACATCCAGCTAACACCTTACATTGAAAATAGCTGCTGTTTTACACCACTCACACAACACCCCTTAGCATTCCCAACTTAGGCTCTGTTCTGAGTGTTAAGGGTCCCCAGGTGGGTATTTTAACATGGAATCCATATACTTTTTCCCTTGGTCTTTTGAAACATTCATAAACACCTAATAACTTTTCTTACCAGAAATACTGCAGCAATTGTTAAAAAAAAAAAAACATAATAATGCAATTCAGTGCTGGGGGTTCTTCCCCTCCTGCTTCCATTTCACTCTTTCCAAAAAGCTCTTCAACAACTAAGGCCATTCCAAAAGTTTGTCAAGCCAAACCAAAACCACAAACAAAACAAAAACCCAGAGCACTTAGGTAGTAAATACCCTATTTCTCAAGAACACTCCCAAGAAAGCCTGGATACCTTTTAGTTCACTAAAAAGCATTCCCTGGTAAGATGGGAGGTGAATAATGCTTCAGGGATGAAGTGGGTCTTTTCATTCAGAAGTAAATGCACCTAAGGACTTAAAAGCCCTAAAAGGCAGAGGAAGGAAAGGTCTTAAGAAGGAAGCTTTTCAGCTCAAGTCCAAAGGTGACTAGGAGCCGCCATCGCTGCTGAGTGACGCCGGACGCCGTTCCACAGAGCAGCAGCACCACCTTGTGTGCAAAAGCTTTTGCTTTGTTTTCTAGAGAATCATCTCTCAGCCTAACCTCCCTGTACACTTAGACGGACAAGGGTTTTTTTTGTTTCTTGAAGAGAAAGAAAGACCATCCCCGACTCCTGGTCAGAAGACACTTTAAAAGTCTTTCTAAGCACTATCTCTGGTTGGTTCAGTCCTTAGCACATTGTGGTGTATTTCCTCCTTCATCTGACACCTGCCAATGGCAAAAAGTATCCTGTCTTCAATACAGGATCCTAGACTTTAGTACATTTGGCAGTTGGTAGAGACTCAACAAATGCCTGTTTTTTTGTTTGTTTGGTTTTTTTTTAAGAAAGAATCCAATATAATTTATGGTTGGAAAAGGAAATCAGACCCACCATCTATATCAAATGACACCTGCCAACTAGCTTTGCAGGTGTAACTGCAATTAACCTTTTGCACATTTGATCAAATCCAAGAAATTAAATCAACTTTTGAAAAATTAAAATAAAAATGACAGGAAATGACAATGGAAAGTTAAGAAGTGATTCACAATTGATTTATCTTATACTGGCGAGAATTTCTCAGACAACCCAAGCCCTAACACTCAAACAAGTTCATCAGAATTATCCTTTACATAGTTATAAGCCTAAATTACAGTTCATACACAAGTTCACATGTAAAAATAATTTGGGGAATCTCACAGCAGTAAAAACCATCTCAGTGCACTCATAATAATGCAACATCTTTCTAGGAGTCCTACGTAATGTTTAATATTCACAACTTACACAAAACTGGTTTATTAAAAGCCACTCAATGTCTACTCTTGTCTGATACAGCCAATGCACACACACCCTTCATCTGTTAAGAACCACAGCAGTGAATTGAGCAAGCCAAAAAAAGCTTTTACAAAATTATACAGGCCAGAGCTTCCAAGAACAGTCTTGCCATCCAGAACTCTTACAAATTCCAAGGCCAGAGAAAAGTGTGACTAATTCTAACTAAAATAAAAACCAGCTGCCCAGCATGCTATAATAAGTATACATAAAAACTGAAGAACAATGCTCCGTGGCTTAAGCAGGGACAGCATGGGACAGTAAGGCCGTGAGTCTAAGAATATCCCTGAGGATGAGAGAATGGAGGGTATGATAGAGGGGTGAATTTGATCAGGATACACTGTGTGCATGTCCAAAAATTTCACAATGAAGCCCCCCTCCAATGTAATTAATCTATGCTAGTAAATGATTTGTAAAAGAAAAGCTCTCCATTTACAAAGTAAAAAGGAAACAATAATAATAAATAATAATAACCCTGCCTTCTCCTGGCTCTTGGAGCTGTACTTCAACACACCAACAATTGAGAGGGGAAAAAAAAAATCTCAGTTGTGCCAATAATGGAACAAAAACCTTCAAAGAGAATAATAATTTCTATTGGGTCTTGATGATAAAAAAAAAAAAATCTCCTAAGTGGCAGCATTGAGAAGTCCAGATTCCCGCAACAACAATGTCAACCTAAAATACACACTCAGAGCTCTAGTGCCAGCTGTGGGGAAACTTTGTGGCCACCTCCTTTGAATATTTGCAAATTGAGAGCATATGAGAAGTGCTAAGGTGCTATTTGTATTTGTGTTTGTTATTCTCCACAGCTGCCTTGG
This sequence comes from Dipodomys spectabilis, assembly GCF_019054845.1. Taxonomy (NCBI): domain Eukaryota; kingdom Metazoa; phylum Chordata; class Mammalia; order Rodentia; family Heteromyidae; genus Dipodomys; species Dipodomys spectabilis. The sequence goes on from NW_024870750.1 coordinate 5,182,720, forward strand.
AGAGGAAGTAACTAACCCTCTCCCCTTCCCAGATAAGTAATCAAGACAAACGGAATTCAGAAAACCAGACAAAACTGAACTGCACAAGGTAAGGCCAAGATCAGTTCTGGGGGCCTGCATTTCAATCAAGAGAGAGAGAGTTCTTGAATGTCTAGGACCCTGCTAGGCGTAGAACGCGAAAGCAGAGTGTAAAACAGCTACAATCCCCACACAAACTGGAATCTGAGAAGAATGCATTCATGCAAACTTTGAGTAAGAGGGCCAACCATTCATTATAGTGTTTCTCATCACGGTGCATCTCTGCAGATACCCTGGTGCTTTGCCGCCACCCTCCGGTGATAAGGCTGATCACCTAGATGAAATAGACCTGAGAGGTGAGGGGTTATACTGTTCCAGATCAAACCACTACAAGAGTAAAGGAAATCTACTAACACACAATCAATTGGAGGGAATCCTGGTTCCTAACTGTTAGTATATAGTGCCTGGATGGGGCGCTGAGGAGGCTGAGCTCTGAATAGCACAATTCAAAGCCAGTCTGGGCAGGCAAGTCCATGAGACGTTTATCTCCAATGAACCACCAAGAAGAAAGAAAAAAAGGAAGGAAGGTAGGAAGGAAGGAAGGAAGGAAGGAAGGAGGGAGAGAGAGAGGGAGGGAGGGAGGGAGGGAGGGAGGGAAGGAAAGAGCAAGGAGGAAGAAAAAAGAAAAATAAAAGCTGGAAGTGGAGAGCAGAGCTATGGTTCAAGTGATAGAGAGCCAGCCCTGAGTGAATAAGCCAAAGGACAGCATCCAGGCCCTGAGTTCAAGCCCCAGTACCAGCGCACACGCGCGCGCACACACACACACACACCTATGAAGAGGCTAGCTATTGGCCAAGCCCTGTCTTGAATACTCTTTACCTATATGTCAATATAGACAAAGGGTAGTTAGTTTGCCAGTCATATTGGTAGGAAGTCATGGCATGAGGATTTTCAGACTAACCAGTAGACCCCAGGGTCTGTGCTCAGAGTACAGGGGTTCTCCACATTGGCTGTACATCCATATCACTTAGAGAGCTTTAAACACAAATGCTTATACCTACCATACTGGTAGGCATACTGGTGGTTCGTGCCTGTAATCCTAGCTACTCAGGAGGCTGAGATATGGAGGATCAAGGTTTGAGTCCAGCCTAGATAGAAAAATTTGGTAGACTCTATTTCCAAAATAACCAGAAACACAGTGCTGAAAGCACAACTCAAGTGGTAGAGCACCAGCCTAGTATGTGTAAGGCCTTGAGTTCAATCCCCAGTAACACACACACACACACACACACATACACACACACACACACAACTTATGGCAGATACCACAATAAACCAAAACAATCAGAATCTCAGAGAACAAAATAAGAGCACTGGTTATGGTTTTAAGTCTAATCCAGATCCTGATTAAGGTGCAGGCCAGGCTTAAAAGCATAGCTCTTTCATTCACCCAGAGACTGAGGGATGGAGTCTGGCATTAAGACCACCAGTCGGTGAAGAACCAAGCACTACATGAGAATAAAGGGTGTCAACGTTAAAGGACTTTCCTGACAGTGACATGATGCTCAAACGGAATGTTAGCCTGGTTGGTGATGGGAAAGAGCATCCCCGATTGTTTCAGAAATGTCAAGCCGTGGCATCCAAGGCAGGGTAGGGTGAGCGTTAAAAGCTAGACAGACAAGAGTCCCGGGAGGACTGGGAAAGTTCAGGCTATGGGGATGGGGAGATAGGGGTTGCTGGTGTTAGGGTAGAAGGTAACACAGTACGATTTTCATTTTGAAGGCCTACAAAGATAGCAAAGGAAGAGGAAGAGTGAATTTGAATAGTCCACATGTAATGGTGATTTGTATCAGGCAGTACCATCCAAGTGTCTTTTACATGCAGATATCTTTTAATCTATGGAAAGAAAAAGAACCTTGAGCAATAAGTATTATTCTCATGTTTGCAAATGAGGAAACCACAGTTGGGAGAGAAAAGCAATGTGAACAGGTGTCAGCATCTTTCCCTGTAAAGGACCATGTGGTACATAGTCCAGGTTTGGGAGATCACATGATACTTGTTGCAACTACTCACATCCATCATTATAGTAAGAGAGCTATAACCAAACTTAAATGCAGCATAGACAAATGAGTAGAATCGTGTTATAATAAAAACATCCCTACTGAAGAAAGAAATTTGAATTTCATGTCATTTTATGTTACGAGATAGATACCTTCCTTCTGTTGATTTTTTTTCCAGCATTTTCAATTTGCAGTCCATACTAAACAGAAAAGAGAGGCTGTGGGAGGGAGGAGGGACTAGGCAGAGGAGGGGGGAGGAGGAGGCAGAGAGAAAGGAAGAGAAGAGTGCTACTGGACAAAATTTTAGAAATCAAACCTCTACAAACATATGGTCCCCAGCTTCTGCCAAGTCTTCCTAGGTGTTTAATTTTTCACCAGCCATGCTGAGCAGCAAGGGACTAGAATGGAAATAGTTGTACATATGTACATGTATATAAATGTATCAATATTTGAATTCCTCAATTCCTTTCAGTTTGGTCTTTTATCTATTTACTTTTTTTTTTTTTTTTGTCGGTCATGGGGCTTGAACTGTGGGCTTGGATGCTGTCCCTGCACTCTTCAGCTCAAGGCGAGTGCTCTACTGCTTGAGCCACAGCACCACTTCTGGTTTTTTAGTGGTTTATTGGAGATAAGAGTCTCATGGACTTTCCTGCTCGGGCTGGCTTTGAGCCACGATCCTCAGATCTCAGCCTCCTGAGTAGCTAGGATTACAGGCATGAGCCACCAGTGCCCGGCTATTTACTATTTTTGACATGAGAAGAAGTTTGAGATTTGCAGTGAAAAGGGTAAAAAGTACTGGCCCCATGGCTTCTATGCCAGTATGTTCCAAATCCTGTGTTACAACTCATTAGTGGCCCCTAAAACAATGTAGTTGGTGATGCACTCTAAAAATAAGATGTTAAATGTAAGGTAACCAAAATAGGATGAATTTCCTCAAATAACATTTGTCTCTGTTAAATAATGCATATGTGCATTGTATATTGAGATTTGACATCAATGATTTTTTCTTATAAAAGAATATGGTTTAAAACCACAAATGCAAGTTTTACAGAGAAGGAAATTAGGTTAATCACCTGAGTTTCTGGCAAATATTCAGCTTCTCTTTTTTCCAGAGGTACCTTGCCATCTCAACAATGAAAATGCCTGAGATAATTTGTTGATGAACCAAAGGTTTAGTTTATTTATTTACTTAGTTGGTCATGGGGCTTGAACTCTGGGCCTGGGTGCTGTCCTTAAGCTCTTCAGTTTAAAGCAAGCGCTTTACCATTTGAGCCACAGCGCCGCTTCTGATTTTCTGGTGGTTAATTGGAGATGTCTCACAGACTTTCCTGACCTGGCTGGTTTTGAGCCATGATCCTCAGATCTCAGCCTCCTGAGTAGCTCGGATTACAGGCATGAGCCACCAGCACCGGGCATAGTTGACTCATAGTTTGAGAGCTTCTACTCACAACCAAAGCCTTGTTGCTTGGAACCTATGATAAGGTAGCACATTATGGCAGAATCATGTGACAGTATAAAACTGTTAAATCTCAAGCAGCATGATTTTTGGTATTGGAGACTCTGGATGGAAAATTGTTTGCTTTTGGAAAAGAAAAATTAAGATATTCCTCTTTCCTTTGATAATAATACAAAACATTTTTATTTCAGTGAAATGAAAACAACATTAATTATATGTACATTTACAGATTCCATTACCCTGGACAATTTTTAAATCCTGATTAAATGGTATAATTGCCCTGAAATGTGCAATTGGCTCTTTACTACTTAATCCAGAGGTTGGCAGGCCCAGCCACAAAGCAGAGTGACAGGATAGGCATCATAACTTCACGCTTATGGTGAAAATCACATGTGGAAAGCAAATTTAATAACAGGAACCAGGCGTGGAATGCATGCTTCTCCTGACGTTGCTTTTCCAGAGGGTTTTTATTGTAACAATGAATAATATTTCTCAAGGAGAGGTACCACAGAAGAGGAGCAATGAAACAACTTTAGTTGTGGGACAAGAATACAGGGGATGCTGGGTGGTGCTGGACAGAGCCCAAACTGTGTATAAACACTACATCGATGGGCAGCTTCTGTCCTGAGAGTATCACCTTTTCCTCTCTCTAAAGATCAGGCATTTATCCTGGGTTCAAACTATAGCATCAAATCTATGAGCGGGCTGGGAAGTTGGCTCAGTGGTAGAGCGAATGCCTTGCATGCCAGAGGCCCTGGGTTCAATTCCTCAGCACCACATAAGCAAAAAGAAAAAAGCCGGAAGTGGCACTGTGGCTCAGGTGGTAGAGCGCTAGCCTTGAGCCCAGGCCCAGAGTTCAGGCCCCATGACCGGACCAAAAAAAAAAAATCTATGAGCTTTATAACCCTGCCAAGTTGTTTTACCCCTCTTTGCCTCTGTGTCCTCATTTGCATAATTGAATATTAGAACCTATCTCCTAGGGTTAATGTGATGAGTAAATAAAATAATAACATGGAAAACATTTCAAATACTGCCCAATGTACAATGAGGGTGTCTAAGTATTTATTCTTTGTATTATTGTCAATATTTTTATCTACATGGCTACTCACTTTAAGCACAAGTAAAATGTCTTTACAGAACATTGTTGCTTGCATGACGGATTATCGTTATTTCTATCATTCCTATGCAATTATGATATTCCCCTTTCTTCCTTTCCCACCTCCTCAGCCACACTCCCACCTCTTTGGTGATCACTTAGAGAACATAGACATATTAGATACACACAAAGACCATATAAGGCATCTGTGGTAGCTATATGGAGTGAGAGTCAAAGTACTGGGGATACAGAAAGGAGCACTTATATACTTGGGGGAATGAAAGGATACTTCACACAGGATACTTCAAATGCTAGGGAGTGACATTTAAGCAAAGTGTTTAAGAATTCACACATTGGTTTGAAAGGAAGAAAAAGTGTCAAGGAAAGTCTCCCTGGACATGAAAACCAAAAGCCTCATGTAAAATCGGCGAAGAAAGGGAAATGACAAAAAGAATTGAGCCTGTGAAGTTGGTCCACTTTGTAGAGCTATGGAAGAGAGGTAAGCATGATGAGAGGCAATAGTTAGTTTTAACTTGATGGGGCCAGCATGTGCCCAGAGATTAGGTTAAATATTGCTCTGGGTTTACCAGAAAGGCATTGCTGGGTGGTGTACATTTGAATCACTAGAGTAAGTCACATTCTGTAAGATGAAGTTTGGAGTTACCTGTTCCTTGGATGCTTGGTAGAGCATGCTGGAAATTTACCTGCTCTCATGTTGTTTGATGTGTCAGTAAGAAAGGGACAAGGAGAGCAGGTGGCCAGCCACTGCGTTGATCTTTTTAATACGCTTAGTAAGTCCTTCGTACACCATCACCTTACTTTCTACAGAAGGCTCCATTTTATTAATATTGGTTATTTATCTGTTTTATCTTTTCCTCATAATCCTTCTGGCCAGACATTTGTCTCTTTTATTAGTCTTTCCAAAGAACCAACTTGTGGCTTTGTTGATCTTCTGTTTTATCTATTTCATTCATATCTGCTTTTAATCTTTATTTCTTTCTTCCTTTTCATCTGGCTTATGGTTTATTCTGCTCATCTTTTGCTATTTTATCTTAGAGCTTTCTTAGCTCATCAATTTCTCAACCTTTTCTCTTTCTCTTTATTTTTATGTGATGGTGCTGAGGGCTGAATTCAGGGAGCCATGACCCAAAGGATTTTTTTTTCTGCTTTAGTTATTTTTTTTTAATATGGCCATCCTTAGACTATTATCCTCCTACTTGTCTCCTACATAACTAGGATTGCAGGCATGTACCACTCTGCTTGGCTTGTTTGTTGAGATATAAGTTTGCTTACTTTTTGCCAGGCTGGTTTCTAACCCTAATCCCTTTAATCCCCACCTTTTGAGTAGCTGGAATTATAGGCATGCTTCCTGTCTTTCTAATATAAATATTCAAAATAGAAATTGTGTGCTGGGAATACATGTCTGTAGTAGCATACTTGTCTCCGTGAATGAGGCCATGGACTCAATCTCTAGAACTCTAAAAAGTAAATAAATAGAAGAAAGTTCCCTCTGTTTTTGTATACTTCCTTAGCTTTTTGAATTTCTTTAATTAGCTTTAAGTAATTATACAAATGAGTTGGCATTCAACAAAGCAGTTATGAATACAGAGCATCTTGATCAATGTCACCCCTTTGAACATTCTCACCCACCCCTCTCAACCCATCCCTCCCCCCTCACTTTTAATCTTTAGCACATGTATTGAATTTGTTGGCCATTTAACAAAGCAGGTTATGTATACAATGCATCCTAACTATCTTCTTTATGGCTAGTTATGAACATTGACAAATTTCTGCATTGCCTATATGCTTATCTATAATTCTTTTACTAAAATGCTTTGAAGTTTCTAAAGATATGAGCATTATATGGACTTAATTTTAACTTTTCATTGAAGACTAATATGCATAGACAAAGGTCATATCATAAATGCACAGCTCAATGAGTTTTCACAAACTAAATACAACCATGTCACTCATACTGAGATCAAAAAGTAGGTCTCTGCCAGCATGCCAGTGCTACCTGCATGCTTTCTTCCAATAGCTAGGCCTTGCTGAGTAAACACTATGTTGAGTCCCAATAGCACAGATGTGCATGCTTTTTGTATTTAATATACAGAAAATCATAGACTATATAAGGTATTTGGTTTGACTTCTTATGAGATTAAATCTTCTTTTGTGAGATCCATCCATACTGTTGCATGTATGCAATTATGATTTGTAGAACACACCTTTGAATAAATTTCACATAATTTCTTTATTCTGCAGTTAATGAACATTTATTTGGGTAAGTTCCAGTTTGGATTATTTCAACTAGTGTTGTGAAGATTCTCATACTTTCTTTTGCAATTTGACTACTGGGGATCAAACCCAATTTCCACACTTGCTAGGCAAGCACTCTATCATTCAGCCACACCCCCAGCACTAATACATATTTTTTATTAAACTTTTTTTTTCCTTCTTTTGTTGTTGCTGATGGTGGTGGTAGTGATTGTGGGGCTTGAACTCAGGGCCTGGGCAATGTCCCTAAGCTTTTTTGCTCAAGGCTAGCACTCTACCACTTTGAGCCACAGCACAACTTCTGGTTTGGGGGTGGTTAATTGGAAGGAAGAGTCTCGTGGACTTTTCCCGCCCTGGATAGGTTTTGAAGCACAATCCTCACATCTCAGCCTCCTGAGTAGCTAGCATTGCAGGTGAGAGCAACCAGCACCCAGCTATAGGCACACATTTCGATTAGGAGAAAGAAATTGCTGGGTCATAGGTTATATGTATATGCAGTTGATATATGCATATTGTAGTTATAAACTATATATATTATAGTTTATATGAGCAAACATTTTCTTAAAGCAATCAAATCAGCTCATACTTCCACTAATAGGAACAAATTTTTACTTAGTTTTAAGATCCAACCTAGAGCCTCATACATGCTAACCCAGCTCTTCAGCTAAAGGCTAGTGCTCTATCACTTGAGCCACAGCGCCACTTCCGGCTTTTTTCTTTCTTTTTTTTTTTTTTTCTGCTTATGTGGTGCTGAGGAATGGAACCCAGGGCCTCATGCATGTAAGGCAAGCGCTCTACCACTGAGCCACCTTCCCAGCCCACATCAGTTATTTTTCCAATTTAAGTGCCTTGTGGCCAGAAAATGTGATTGATATATTACCGATTCTTTGAAATGCAACTGACCAACTTTCAACAATCCTCCATGTGTACTTCAGAACTTTCACACCAACTTCCTTCTTTTCTTATTTGTCCTGAGCATATGTCTTCTGTACAAGTGGACTACTTCATATATGTTTTATTATATAGGTTTTCTTACATTAATATCTACCCCCATATTATTATGTATTTTTCAGATGTTCTACTATTCTTTTAATGCCTCACTTTGGATTAAATAAGGATTTTTCTCAGTCGTTCACTGTGATGAGAAAAGTATAAACTCTAATTCTATACTGTGGTAGTCATTCTTCAAATGTGACTAATGGACTCAATGTCTAAAGGTAATCAGTGTACCAGTTGTCCTCTATACAACTCCAAAAACTCTATAATCATAAAATAATAATGTGTATTAGGTACCTGTTATTTGTCAGGGACTATTCAGACCATTAGTAACCAGTCATTTTGGGCTGTAAATAATTTGCTCAAGGTTGCACAGGTAATACATCTTAAGACTAGTACTCAAATTCTTAGTGTTCTTTTTTTTTTTTTTGGTCAGTCGTGGGGCCTGAACTCTGGGCCGGGGTGCTGTTCCTCAGCTCTTCAGCTCAAGGCAAGCACTCTACCACTTGAGCCACAGCGCCACTTCTGGCTTTTTCTGTTTATGTGGTGCTGAGAAATTGAACCCAGGGCCTCATGCATGCAAGGCAAGCGCTCTACCACTGAGCCACCTTCTCAGCATCTTAGTGTTCTTAAACTCTATATTTAACCTAGAACCCTTAAATTAGGAAGAGTTCTGTTTTTATTCATCAGAAAATGTAAGCATTGAACAATAATTTTATTGAGGTTCACAGGTTTTTTTTTTCATCACTTGGAATATATCATGCCATTTTTCTTTAGTTTTCATGTAACTGATTAAAATTTTTCTCACTTTTTTTGTGAGTAAATTGTCTTTGCTATCTGCTTATTTCCCCACCTTGAACCCCTCTGCCAGTCTTGGTGGTTCAACTCAGGGATTAGGTGTTATCCCTGAACTTTCATGTTCAAGGCTAGTACTCTACCACTTGAACCACAGCTCTTCTTTCAGCATTTTAGTAATTAATTGGAGATAAGATTCTAAAGGACTTTCCTGTCTGGGTTGGTTTTGAACTTCAATCTTTAAATCTCAGCCTTCTGAATAACTAGGATTTACACGTATGTGCCACTAGACCCAGCTATCTGCTTGTTTTTATAAACTTCTTTTTCTTTCCTGTGTTATACAGTTGAGCCAAGACATATTCAATTATGAGTTTCTTTTTTTAAAAAATCCCTCATGGGATTCATTTTGTCTCTCGAATCTAAAGATTTGTATCTTTACCAATTAGAGAGAATCACTGAATAATGTGTCTCTATTTTTGTCCCTTTTTGTCTCTTCTGGAACACTAGACAGACACTAGTCCTTCTCATCTTATCCTTACTAATTTATATTGGTGATAGTTGTAGGGTATCCAAAGATTTGGTTAAACAGTATTTCTGAGTGATCTGTGAACATGTTTGTATATGAGGCTAACATCTGAGTCATTTAACAAGGAGGGGAGGGGAGGAGAGGGGAGAGGAGGAGAGGGGAGGGGAGAGGAGGGGATAGGAGGGAAGGGGAGGAAGAAAAGAGAACTTTTCCAACATGGGAACATAGCATTCAATCCATGAGGACCAAGGTGGAATGGAAATCTGGAAGAAATCTGTTTCTGCCTTATTCTTTGAGCCAGAATATTGATCTTCTGCCCTAGAACTGGGATTTACATCATCAGCACTTCTATTTCTCAGGCCTTTAGACTTAAACCATAATCTACATTATTTGCTCATATGGTTTTCAGGCTTCCAACTTGAATTGTAAACATATTATCAGCTGAGTCTCTAGCTTACAGATTAGTCACATAATTTAGCATTATTATTGTTCTGTTCAGTCAATGTTTACTTAGCCAAGAATTGAAATAATGTTTTAATCATCCTTTCTGTCTTAACAATGTATTTGTATTTCTTTTCCTCTAACCTGCATAGTCGTTGATATCTCCTTTATTAATTTTAAGGGCTCTATATATAAAAGAATAACATAAAAATATATAAGAAGTCAATCCTTTGCAAGCATACTTTCTACAACTGATTCAGTTTTCACTTGACTTTGTTAATGGTATGTTTTACAGTCTAGCTATTTTAAACTAATGTATACTTAGGTCTAACAATCAATTGGTGGATTTTAGATTTTTTTTTTCTTTTTGTCAGTTTTGGGGCTTGAATTTAAGGCCTAGGCACTATCCCTAGCTTATTTCCTCAAGGTTAGTGTTCTACCACTATGAACCACAGTGCCACTTCCAGATTTCTTGTCATTAATTGGAGATAAGAGTCTCACTGACTTTCCTTCCTAGGCTAGCATTGAACTGCAGTCCTCAGATCTCAGCATCTAGAGTAGCTAGGATTACAGGCATGAGCCACCAGGGCCCATCTTAGATTTTAGATTTTGCTTTAAAAGATTCCTCATTCCAAACTCATTAAAAAAAACTATGTAAAATTTATTCTGTGATTTTGTGCTGTGCCTTTATGATTTTAAGTGTGTGTTTAGAGTATTTATTTACAATTTATTTTGGCATAAAGAATATATATATATATATATATTTTTTTTTTTTTTTTTTTTTTTTTTGGTCCAGTTGTGAGGCCTGGGCGCTGTACCTCAGCTCTTCAGCTCAAGGCTAGCGCTCTACCACTTGAGCCACAGCGCCACATCTGGCTTTTTTAAAGAATAAACTTATATCTAAATTTATGTTTTACAAATAATCTGCCAGTTGTCTGAAAGCCTCTATCCGTCCATTCACTTATTCAGCCAATACACCATTTTATTTTATGGAGATTTTTATTATGGTTTGGTTTGGGTTTGGGAGTGTCTCCTTTTTCCTGCCTTCCTCCTCCTCCTCCTCTTTTTTCTTTTCCTCTTCTTCCTCTGCTTTCTTCTTCATCTTTGTTCTCATTCTCATTCATCTTCATCTTTGTCTTTGTCTTCTTCTGAGATGCTAAGGTTTGAATTCAGGCCTTCATACTCACTCCAACTTAAGCCATTGGGTAAGTTTCTTGACACTCTCTTTTTTTCCACTGATCAGTTCCTTTACAACATAGCACAGTTTTATAATGCATCTTAAATATCTGCTAAGATTACCTCCCCTCCATCACCTGTTAGTCTTAATTTTAATAACTCATGTAGACTCAAATTTTAACTAACAACTTTGGAGTCAGTCCATTTTAGAAATTGCAGCTAGCAAACTTTGGATTGCAATTAATTATTACATGTCTGTCTCCAATAATGAGATTATAAATTCTATCCTGTCAAGCACTGAGTTTGTCTTATTCACCATTACCAGAATTCAATATGAAGTGCACAATAAGTACATAAGAAACATTTGTTGAATGATTAATGAAAAAATGAGGCCAAAATCACAGTATACTGTCTAGTGGCTCTCTGATGATCCTGAATAATCCAAAGGAAAAGACAAATTCCCTCACAGATAAGCTCCTCTGATTATTTCTGTTTCCCCCATTTCCCCTTAGTGCTGATCCCAGGATTAGCAATCAACAAACTTCCTGTATACAAATTTCCACCTACGAGACTGTGTCCTAGGCAACCTAAAACATAGAGGAATTAGATGGCTTTCACATTCTTAGGCAATATCCCATAAATGTTAATGTAGTCAGAAGATATTTAATAAGTATTAAGTGGCAAAGAATTTCAAGTTAGATTCCCTGATAAATACCTGAAGTTTTCTTGTGCAACATAACTTCTATTTATTTGCTTATGAAAATGAAGGGCATAATAAATTATCAATCCTAGATGACATATGCTCCAACTACCACCTTTGCATACTTACTGGACTTACATTACACCAATTTCATTTCCTGAATACTGTTTACATACAATATCCAATAATTGGGAAGAGAGAAATATGATCTCCTTTTTATATAAAAGAAAATGAACTGATGTAAACTCAAAATCCATTTGTTGGATCTTAATCTCCAGTGTGAGTTGTTTGCAAAATGATCAGATACTAAGAGTGAAGCCCACTTGAATGGGACTAGTGCCTTTATGACGGTGGTCACAAAGAACTCCCTCACCCCTCCCTGTTGTACTGGGAATTGAACTCAAAGCCTTGGCATGCTAGGCAAGCATTCTACTATGTGGGCTATACACCAAGCCCATTCATTTTCAAAACAGGATCTCACTACCCTTTTAGCCTGGACTGGCTTCAAACTGTCTCTGTTCCACTTGAGACACAGCTCCACTTCTGGCTTTGGGGTAGTTAATTGGAGATGAGTCTCACAGCTTTTCCTGCCCATGCTGGCTTCAAACCTCAATCCCTTGCTCTCCGCCTCCTAAGTAGCTAGAATCACAGGTGTGAGGCAATTGCACCCAGCTGCTCCTGTGTCTCTTTCCTTCTATATCTCCCTCTCTTTCTCTCTCCTTCTTCCCTTCCTTCTTTTCTTTCTTCCTTCTTTCTTTACCTTGCAAAATATCAAAGAAATGAATGTGAACTCCAAGCAATGAAAGACTTGATGATCACAATGTCAAGACAAACAACAACTGAGGGATCACTTGGTTTGGGGGTTTATTTCCAAACCCAGAAGAAAACATTAAAATACATCATTTTGTTTCTGTTGTAGCAGTCCCAGAAAAAGATAGCCAGCCACAGCTCAAGACATACTAAATGCTGACATTACTGCTTAGGTCTCCAGGTTCTGTCTGCATGCTCTTTAAGGTAATTCAGTCCTACCTGGGCCTGGTGTCATCTGATTGTCAGTTTAGCTAATATATTAGATTATAACTTTTTTGTTGATGGTGGTGGTGGTCATGGGGCTTGAACTCTGGGCCTAGGCGCTGTCCCTGAGCTCTTCAGCTCAAGGTAAGTGCTTACCACTTGAGCCACAATGCCACTTCTGGTTTTCTGGTGGTTAATTGGAGAGAGAAAAAAATCTCATGGACTTTTCTGCCCAGGCTGGATTTGAACCATGATCCTCAGATCTCAGCCTCCTAAGTAGCTAGGATTACAGGTGTGAGCCATTGGTGCCTGGCTTATATTACAACTTTTAAAGGGCCATGGCCAAGCCATATTTTAAAGCAATCATAGTCATAAACTATTCATCCAATTGTGTGTGCAGTTTTCCTCTTCCCAGATCCTGCTCCTAAGTAGATAAGTTTTTAACTGTGCAGTTTTTCCCACAGTTGTAGGGCTTAAACTCAGGGCCCGGGCACTCTTTTGCTCAAGGCTAGCACTCTACAACTTTGAGCCACTGCTCCACTTCTAGTCTTCTGGTGGTTAATTGGAAAGATAAAAATTTCATGGACTTTTCTGCCCAGTCTGGATTTGAACTATGATCCTCAGATCTCAGCCTCCTGAGTGGCTTGGATTATAGGCTTGAGCCACCAACACCCGGCTCAATTTGTGTGTGTGCATGTGTGTGTATGTGTGTGTGTGTGTGTGGTCAGAAATGCAGTAAATTGTAGAGATTTAAGAAGCTAACATTTTTTTTTTTGGTTGGCCGTGGGGCTTGAACTCTGGACCTGGAGGCTGTCCCTCAGCTCTTCAGCTCAAGGCGAGCGCTCTACCACTTGAGCTACAGCGCCACTTCCGGTTTTCTGGTGGTTTATTGGAGATAGGAGTCTCACGGTCTCTCCTGCCCGCGATCCTCAGATCTCAGCCTCCTGAGTAGCTAGGATTACAGGCGGGAGCCACCAGTGCCCAGCGAAGCTAACATTCTTAAATGAGAACTATAAATCAATAATCAGAGACAGAATTCATTTTTAGCACTAGGTTTAAAAGATACCTGAAATTGGGTTGGGACTGTGGCTCCATGGTAGAGTGCTTGCCTAGCATGCATGAAGCTCGATTCCTTGATACCACATAAATAGAAAAAGCCACAAGTGGCACTGTGGCTCAAGTGGTAGAGTGCTAGCCTTGAGCAAAAGAAGCCCAGGGACAGTGCCCAGACTCTGAGTTCAAGCCCCAGGACTGGCAATAAACAAACCAAACCAAAGATACCTGAAATTATATATGTGAATAAAAATGCAGTTAAGAGCTAGGTGCTGGTGGTAATCTCAGCTATTTAGGAGGCTGAGCTCTGAGAATTCAGGTTCAAGGCCAACCCAGACAGGAAAGTCCATGAGACTCTTACCTCCAATTAACCACCAGAAAGCCAGAAGTGGTGCTGTGGCTCGAGTGTTAGAGCACTAGGCCTGAGTGAAAAAGTTCAAGGACAGAAGCCCAGGCCCTAAGCTCAGGCCCCATGACTGACACTCCCCCCAAAAAACTTGAAAATGTTACATAGTAACTGAAAAGAGTTACAGCAGAACCTAAGCACACCAAAAATATTCTTTTTTTATTTTACAGCTTTAATGAAGGTCTTATTGTTCTAAAATCAAAGAACCCACAGCTTTATTAACATTATGTAGATAAATTCTCAAAGCTTCTGAATTGCTTCTTAAAAACCCATGATAGAATTTTTAAAACAGAGGGGTTTAGTTAAAATAAATGGGTTTAATTCCAATGAGGAAAATGCATTGAATACACTTTAAAGAATAGTTTGGGGTTTTCCTGGTAGGGTGGACCACACGGCCCACGTGGCGTCCTTCTCGGTCCTCTTGCCTCAGCCTCTAAGCACAGAATGACTGGTGTGTGTCATCATGCCTGGCAGAAAACACTTTTTTTTCTCTTTCTGGTACTTGGGCTTGAACTCAGGGTATGGATGCTGTCCCTTGGCTTTTTTGCTCAAGTCTGGTTCTCTACCACTTGAGCCACAGTTCCATTTCCAGATTTTTGCTGGTTAATTGGAGACAAGAATCTCACAGACTTTCCTGCCCCAAGCTGGCTTTGAACCATAATCCTCAGATCTCAGTTTCCTGAATAGCTAGGATTACAGACATGAAGCACCAGTGTCCAAAAGAACATGATTTTAAATGTAATTTAAAATTTAAATGTATTTTTTTTGGGGGGGTCCAGTCGTGGGGCCTGAACTCTGGGCCTGGGCACTGTCCCTCAGCTCTTCAGCTCAAGGCTAGCGCTCTACCACTTGAGCCACAGCGCCACTTCCGGCTTTTTTCTTTTTGCTTATGTGGTGCTGAGGAATCGAACCCAGGGCCTCGAGCATGCAAGGCAAGCGCTCTACCACTGAGCCATCTTCCCAGCCCCAATTTAAATGTATTTTAAAACTCTCTTTACTAATTAAGAAGTTATCATTACTTGATGGGCAAAACTCAAAAGTTATGATCAAAATTCTTTCAAAAAATATTTACACAACTCTATTTGTGTAAAAATTAACAATAAAAAGAACATCGCAGCTGGGCACCAGTGGCTCATGCCTGTAATCCTAGCTACTCAGGAGGCTGAGATCTGAGGATCACGGTTCAAAGCCAGCCTGGGCAGGAAAGTCTGTGAGATTCTCATCTCCAATAAACCACTAGAAAACCAGAAATGGCTCTGTGGCTCAAGTGGTAGAATGTTAACCTTGAGCTGAAGATCTGAGGGACAGTGCCCAAGCCCAGAGTTGGAGCCCCATGACCAAAAAAAAAAAAAAAAAAAAGAACATCAACTTGTTATCCTATGCCTATGGTATTTATAAGACTCATCAATTGTCCATGTTTATTAATTGAATGTTGTTGTGGACAATTTTTACCTATCTTTTCTCCATAATTTATTCCAAATGGTTTTCATATATATATATATATATATATATGTGTGTGTGTATCATATATTATATATGAAAATATATAACATAAAGTATAACTATATAATGGTTTATATGTATTTTATATAACAAAAACATACATCTTTTGTCTATTGTGGTTTCTATAAATATTTTCTCAGCATATTTCCTTTAAAAAATTTTTTCTTTGTTAACTTAGAGTTCTTTCTAGCAATCTTAAAATGTACTTACAAGAAAAAATAGTCATGTGGCCTCTTTGAGGTATGTGACTGCACAGGACATTAATCATTTATCCTTAAGAGAACCAATTCTCCAACATGAAGTTTTCTACAACTAGGCCAATACTTTGTCATAATACTTGAAAGGCAATTGGTAATCAAGTTCGGACAACCAGGCAACAGTGTTAAGATGACCCTGGCCATCAGCACTCTTTAGAAGTCAGTTTGTTCCATTTGACATCTCTGGATCTATCTAGGTTAAAAAAAAAGTATGTGTCACTCTCTGTTTTTTACCATGGCAAGTACAACTAGATCCACACTGATTGGTAGCATAGGTTGGTTTGGGGGAGGAAGGGTTGTTTTTTTGTCAGTCCTGGAACTTGAACTCAGGGCCTAGGCACTGTCCCTGAGCCTCTCTGTGCTCAAGGCTAGCACTCTATCACTTGAGCCACAGTGCCACTTCTGACTTTTTCTGTTTATGTAGTACTGAGGACTCAAACCTAGGACTTCATGCATCCTACACAAACATTCTACCACCAAGCCGCATTCCCAGGTAACATAGGTTTTAAGACAACTAATAAGCCATAACCAAGGTATGCAAGTCCTATATTGCAAACAAAGCTCAACCAAGTTGAATTGTCACTGATGTCCATAAATGGAGCCATATTTTTCCCCTGTATTTACAGTTTGAGCATCTTACCTAGATAGGCCAGATCACTTAATTTAGGGGAAAGGGATAAACAAGATTTTAAAATAGAATTTAGAGAAATCATTACAACCTTAAGCAAGCCACAGACAATCCTGGGACATTTGCGTATGCACCTGGGCATTTATGAAAACCAGAGGAAAAGAAAAGGTGTGCATGTTGTGACAGTGCCACATGTGTTAGGACAGGGCATCTTACCATACTTCCTCCGCCCGCACCTGACATGCCGGGGCATTTTGCAAAAGAAATCAGTGAGAAGGAAAATCCAAGCCACTCACTGTCTGCATGACTTAAAAGGCAAAACTAGTCTCGGCTCCTTCTTCAACCCAAATTGGAGTGAAGCTGTAACTTTGTGGGTGTAAAATGACAAGGTGAACAGTACTGCCAACAACCATAGTTCCCAAAGTCTCTGAGCTCGAGTCCAAGCCATTTGTATTGCTGTACCAAATGCCCAAGGTAGTGTAAAGGTACAAAATTCAATAGGTTTCATTTTTGTGCCAAACAGTAAGCAAAGATGAATTGGCTTTGTTTTGGTTGTACTACTAAAATATTTGCTTGCACTTCTTAGTTTATAAAGCAACTTTCAAATAAGCACATTATCTTACCAGTTCCTCTTAAACTTGCCACCACCTTGACAGGTAACTATCTCTGTATAGCCCATGTATCTAAAGATGCCTTGAATACAGTAGGAACTCAAGAAGTTCTGGATACATATATATGGAAGTGAAATTCCCTCTTCAAATTGATCATAAGAATAAGTCAGTTATCATATCAACTATGAAGAACTAGCAGTAGCCAGGCATGGTGGCACACCTCTGTCAACCCAGCTACTCAGAAGGTGGATGTGGGCGGACTGTAATCTGAAGTATGAGGGCTTATTAAAAAAAAACAAACTAAAAAGTCAAGTGCTCACGCATGTAATCTTAGCTACTCAGGAGGCTGAGATCTGAGGATTATGGTTTAAAGCCAGCCTGGGCAGGAAAGTCTGAGAGACTCATCTCTAATAATCACCAGAAAACTGGACATGGAGCTGTGACTCAAAGTTGTAGAGCACTAGCCTTGAACACAAAAGCTCAGGGATAGCACCCTCGCCCTGAGTTCAAGCCCTAGGAACAGCTAAATAAAACCAAAAACCTAAAGTTAAAAAGGAGAACAGGATGTGGTTCAAGTAATAGAGTGCTTGTTCAGCAAGTGCAAGGCCCTAGGCTCAAACCCAGCACTACCACTAAATAAATAAGCAGCAGTTGTAGCCGGGCACTGGTGGTTCATACCTGTAATCGTAGTTACTCAGGAAGCTGAGCTCTGAGGATTGTGGTTTGAAGGCAGCCCAGGCAGGAAAAGTCCATGAGACTCTTATCTCCAATTAACCACCAGAAACCAGAAGTGATGAGTGCTAGCCTTGAGCAAAAGAGCTCAGCACATAGGCCCTGAATTCAACCTTCATAATCAACAAAAAATAAATAAAAATAAAAATAAGTAGTAGTTGTTTGCTATTTGACAGTTTATATACACTAAATGGTACAATGCATTAGGTAAAAAGCATTCATCATATTTTATTAAATAATTACATTAATTATTATACCTTTTCTTTACCCAAACTCAATCAATTCTACTTTGTAACCCAAAGCAATGCCTCCTGGAACATTATATATATATCCATATAATATGTATGTAGCTCCATATAATATGTATATAACTCCATATAATATGTATATAGCTCCATATAATATGTACATATACATATTATGTGTATATATACATACACACATATACATACAGATACACATACACAAACATACATATATAAACTGCTGAGAACTGAAGCCAACACATGCTAGACAAATTATCACTGACCTATATCCCCAGCTCCTATATCCCCAGGTGAATAGGGCTGGGATGTAGCTCAGTGGCAAAGCGCTTGCCTAGCAAGTGCAACGTCCTGGGTTCGATCCCCAGTACCAAAAAAAGAAAAGACAAAAAAATACAGTTAAAAAAATAAAATAAAATAACCCAAACAACAAAAAACAGGTGAATATAGGGCAAAGTATAAAGCCTGTTACCCTTAGATTGCAAGATTATGAGGAAAATGGACAGTTCTAGAAGACAATTAGTACAACATGGCACCCCACTAAGGTTTGTCTTAGTAATATGAGGAGAGTCCAGGAAGTGGAGCTGGAGGATCTCTTGCATTTCTGCCCTGTTCTACATCCACAATAGAAGCATGAAATTGAAAATTTGGAAGCTGACAATAAATTCGGTGAGCACATTTTGGCTAAGAGATTATATGTGTTTGAGGGAGGAAAAAACAGAAATCTTATGCCAACAAAATGGACAAAATAATATTGAGACAAAGGTGCCTGGGTGAAAAATAACATAACACATAGTATCCACGTCAAGATAAACAAACGAGAAGTCACAGATATTTGGAAATTGAGATCATCGACATGGTTAGTCTAGAATTTCTCCCATGACACATCTGCAGTTCTTCCATTATCTGGCAATATTTATAAGGCTGTCTCTCCCACTGAAGTTTTAGCTTCTGTCCTATAATTCTGTATTATTCATCATTGTACAACGATGATAAGAAAAACAAAGTGTCTTTTTCTCCCCTTTTTTTTGCCAGGTTAAAAATCTAACCCAGGGCTTCACTCATGCTCAGCAAGGACTGAACCACATCCCCAGCTCAAAAAAGTTTCCTGAACAACTAAATAAACAAATTCATGTTTCTTTTTCTTTCCTGTGCTTTCTTACTCCCTTCTCTGTCTTCTACCTTTCCTTTTTTTCTTTTTCCCTTGATAGGATAGTATCAAAATACCCATGTTCCAATCCTGGATTTTATATTCACTAACTCTGTAAGTCACTCTTACCCTATCAAAAAATGTAAATAAGGCGCCTGACCTTTCATAACTCACTCTATAGTTTGGATATTCAATGTTCCCCACACCACTCAGTGCTCAGGGCTTGATCACTAGTCTTCAGCACTGTTGGGAGGCAGGGGAACCTTTAGGCAATGGGGCCTAGTGGAAGGAAGGAAGGTGGTGTGGGGGTATTCCACTGAAGGGGTATTGGAACCCAGTCCTGTCTCTGTCTTTGTTTCCTGGTCTCGATGAGGTGAGCAGTTTCCTCTTCCATGTGTCCCCATTCTGATGTTCTGCCCCAGCCTAGGCCCAGATTAGAGCCAAACATCCGTGGTTGAAACCTCTGCAATTGTGAGCCAAAATAAATTATTTCATCCTTTTAAGTTGTTTTGAAGCCAGGTGCCAGTGGCTCGTACTTATAATTCTAAGCACTCTGGAAGCTCAGATCTGAGAATCATGGTGAATGTCCATAAAGCTCTTACAACCAATTAGCCAGCAAAAAGCTGAAAGCAAGGGTGTGACTTGAGTGATAGAGCACTAGCCTTGAGTGCCAAGCAGGACAAGAGGCCTTGAGTTCAAACCCCAGTACCAGAACAAAAACAACAAAAACGTTGCTTTGTTTCAGAGAGGGACAGCTGACTAATATACTCACAGACAAAAACATTACACCGATCCTAAAGAAACTATGCTGAGGGCTTCATAAGAAAGGAATCAGATGCACCCAGGGTAGCATTTTGATGTCCTGACAACCACAGACTGGTCTGCAAAGTTAAGAAAACAGGAAGCTCACAAGTAGATAAATAGAGCATTCAAGGAACAGTGATGAATGCTCAAAATAATAACAAAGGAGCAGCCAACAACCTCCAACTCCTAGTTAAAAACAGAGCATCAGTGGGGTGCTGGTGGCTCATACATGTAATCCTAGCTACTACTCAGGAGGCTGAGATCTGAGAATTGCAGTTCAAAGCCAGCCCAGGCAAGAAAGTCCATGAGACCCTAATCTTCAAAAAAAAAAAAAAAAAACAACTACCCAGTAAAAGCCAGAAAACTACCCAGAAAAAGTGGCACTGTGGCTCAAGTGGTAGAGTGCTAGCCTTGAGCCAAAGAAGCTCAGGGACATCAGCCAGGCCCAGAGTCCAAGCCCTACAATATTAAAAATATATATAAAATAAAATAATTTAATTTTTTAAAAGACAGCATCAACCTGATGGTTCTCTGAAAAGTTAAGCAAAACTAAGCCAAAATGGGCTCCTTGCTAGTGGCTCACACCTGTTATCCTAGTTACTCAGAAGGCTGAGATCTGAGGATCAGGGTGAGAAGCCAGCCTGGGCAGGAAAGTCCATGAAGACTCTTATCTCCAATTAATCACCAAAAAAGCTGGAAGTAGAGCTATGGCTCAAGTGGTAGAGAACTATCCCTGAGCACAAAAGTTCAGGGACAGTGTCCAAGCCCTGAGCTCAAACCCCAGGACCAGCCCCAAAACAAAACAAAACAAAAAAACTCAATCAAAATAGAACAACTAACTACAAGATAGATCTGTTTCTCAAAGATTCTAAAGGATGGGGCTGGGAAGGTGGCTCAGTGGAAGAATGCTTGCCTTGCATGCATGAGGCCCTGGGTTCGATTCCTCAGCACCACCAAGCAGAAATAAGCCAGAAGTGGCGCTGTGGCTCAAGTGGTAGAGTGCTAGCCTTGAGCTGAAGAGCTGAGGGACCAGCGCCCAGGCCCAGAGTTCAGGCCCATGACCGACCAAAAAAAAAAAAGATTCTAAAGAAATCATAAGCTTTTAAGAGACCAAATCATGTATAGAGGCAACATTTTACAGATTTTTTTTTAAAAAATCATTATCAGAAATTGCACCATTATTACCACCAATGCCCACTCCTACCAGCATCCCTAATTCAGTTCTATACCTGAATCTATACTTGGAACTAAAGATACATTTTTTTTCTTTTCGCTGTTAGTACTGGGGTTGAATTCAAGGCCTCATGCTCTTGCTTAGCTTTTTCACTCAAGGCTGGCTGGCCCTCTATTACTTGAACCAGGACTCCATTGCTGGCTTTTTGCTGACAACTTAGAGATAAGAGTTTCTTGGATTTATGGCCTGGGCTGGCTTTGGATCTCCAGCCTCAGATCTCCTATTCCTGAATAGCTAGGATTACAGACATGAGCTACCAGTACCCAGCTAAGCACAATTTGAATAGTTCCCTAGTGATTTTTTCCTAAAGGATGAAGAAGGGAATTTCTGATACAAGTTCCAGAGAAATCTCCTTTAGTGGTAAGTTGATCTAACTAGTTACAGGCAAATTCATATCACATCATTTAAAAAATACCAAAGTAATAAATAAAAAGAGAACATAAAGGCATGTGCAGCTCAAATAAGTCTCAGCTACTGGCATAATTTTTCCACATTTACAATAAAAAGTAAATAAAAGGGAGAGAAAGGTAATTATTTTCCTATAAAAAATGAACCTGCTCGTTTGTGAAACAAATAAAACAAAGTTTTATGTGAGTTTATGTGAGTCCTTGGTCTCACTGGTATTGTAGCTTTAATGCTTACATATGCTACAGCATAACACAATTACATAGAAACGTCTAACTATGAGCTGCTTTTTTCTAGCAAACCAATAGACTTCCACCACTCTCAACTGAGCTCCAGACTTCAACTTTGAACTACAAGTTGACACATTTAAAGGCACCGCCATCACGCGCTCCCAAAGTCATCCCAAGACTAAATCCTTAAAACCTGATTCTCTTAGTTGGCTTTAACATGTAATCCTAGCCACAGGAGGCTGAAATCTCAGGATCGATGTTCAAAGCCAGGCAGGCCAGAAAAACTCCAGAGAGCAAAAAACCAAGCTAGAGACTCTTATTTTCTATTCCCAGTTGTTACTGGCAACCAAAAAAACAAAAACCAGAAGAAATCTTCAATTGGCACACTGAGTATATCTTACTGTGTAAAAGAGACGATAGACAATGTCACCGTTAAAAAAAAAAAATTTTCCCAGCTGAACAGCCTCTCTTGATTCCTTCCGATATGAGCCTGCTGGCCAGCCCAGAATCTAAATGAAGTAAGCTTCAACCCATCAAACTGATTTTTGATGACTAAACACAGGGCTACACCTAATAAAATGCTGCAGCCCAGCTTGCCAAGATGCACCCCCCTCCTTCCTCATTGTGGTTCCCAATGCTGCAGTTATATTTTGATGAGACTATAGAAACGGAAGCATTCTTTATTCATGCCAGCTCCATGTCACCGTGCAGAGGAACTTGATCCTAAAAAGAAGACACTAGATATTTCCTGTTTCCGTCCATTTGATATGTCAGAATAATTTGTCAATTCAACAAAGTATTATCCATTTCCTAAAGGATGAGAAAGGGTGACCAGGCCAAAAATTACTTATTGAGAAATTAGAAAGCAGAAAGAGGAAAAAGTTTTGCTTTGGTGTTTTGGTTTGGTTTAGATTTCTGGGAGAATAACGTAAAAAAAATAGTTGTCCATTTCAAATACAAATTCACCTTTCTGATTCTCTCTCAAGCCAAACAAAAGCTGAGTTTCATGAAGTTGAAGTAGTGGTATTCAAGGACTTGAAAACAAAAACAGTTTTCTTCATGTCTAGTCAGTCACCTTTTTCCTTTCTCAAATGTCAAGTTTACGCTAAGCAAAAGGAAAGAAATGTACATATCACCTGATTTGGAATAAACACTTGTATTGTCAAGGCTTATAGAATTCACAAACATCATAGACCACGATAATGACAATTTGCCTTGTGAAGGTTAAAACGTGTTTGTGACTGTTAACTAAGTATCACTATCCCTCAATACTGTGAGGTTTGTGAAATTCATGTAATCACTTAATCTCAATAAAAAATTATTTTAAAAATTTTTTTAAATGTTGCTTGTTGCCAGCAATCACTAAAACCAAAATTTATCTCTCAAATGCCAGAATTCCCTATGGGATCAGTCAAGTTCTTCACTATAACTGTGGTGTAGTTTAATTTCTCTCTTTGCCAAATCATATTTATCTCACTTCTTTTTTTGTGTCAGTCCTGGGGCTTGAACTCAGGGCACATATGCTGTCTCTGAGCTTTTGTGCTGAAGGCTAGCACTCTACCACTTGAGTCACAGCTCCATTTCTGTCTTTTTGGTGGTTAATTGGAGCTAAGAGTCTCATGGACCTTCCTGTGGAGGCTGGCTTCAAACCACACATGCTCCTCAGACTCCTGGTGAGTAGCTAGGATCCCAGGCATGAGCCAAGTGGGAGCTCCACTGTCTCACTTCTTTATGGGTGTGTTCCCCCTATAGTACAGACAAAGGACCTAGGTGCCCCCAACCCAAGAGCCCCAGGTACCACAAAGAGATTCGAAACATACAGAAGAGAAGGCAAACAGAGGAAAAGAAGAAAGTGAAATGAAAAATAACAGGAATGGAGGACATGAAAAGGAGAAAAAGGGAAAATTAGGGCTTGTAAAGGCCTTGGAGTGATGGAGGGGGGTTCCTCTTGGTTCCTCTTTGTAGGCCAGCCTATCTCAGCCTCCTAAGAAGCTGGACTTGCAGAAATGGACCATCACAGACACCTTGTAAAAGACATGTATATTGGAGGGATCCGACTGACAAAACCTGAGCCTACAAATCAATCTTATCCTCACAAGAATGAGATATTTCCTGTCTTGTATTGTGATGCAATTAGGAAATACATGGTACCACCTGAATTCAGGCATAACTATCACTTTCAGGAAACATCAGAGGTAGGAAAACAAGAAACACACACACACGCACACACACACCATGGAAACAAACAGCCAAAGCTAGGCTCTGGCACATCCTAGGAGATGAATGGCCTGTTTTAGATAGGATTCTCTGGGAAACTGAATCTGAGACAGGGAATCATGTGCAGGAAATTTACTAGGGGGTGACCTCAAGAAATATGTTCATAAAAAAGCAAAACAATCAGAATTGGGCCAAGAAGTTAAACTGTGCTGTCGTTACGGCAAAGAATTTGACCCATCACACAGAAAATTCTGGACCTTCAGAAGAGCCTGCATAGAGACCAAAAGACCACAACAACTTTAATCCCTCACAATGTCCTTATTCTTCTCATTTTTTTTTTTTATTTTTTTTTGTCGGTCATGGAGCCTGAACTCTGGGTGTGGGCATTGTCCTTTAGCTCTTCAGCTCAAGGCTAGCGCTCTACCATTTGAACCACAGCGCCATTTCCAGCTTTTTCTGCTTCTGTGGTGCTGAGAATTCTAACCCAGGGCCTCATGCATACAAGGCAATCACTCCACCACTGAGCCACCTTCCCAGCCCCACAATGTCTTTATTTTTATCACTTTGTGAGAAAGAGGCACCAGTGGGCACGTGGCATGTCCACCACAGAAGGACACATTCTGACCACCTGCTCATGAAGTGTCCTTCGCCCATGCATTCCCCATCCCAGAAGCATTATACAATGGTTAATCTTGTTTATCAACTTGATGACACTGAGAAATACCCAGACAATTAAGTAAAGCACACCCCTGAGTATGTTTATGAGGGTGTTTCCAGAGACAGTTCTACCATGAGGTCTAATGAGTGGCATAAACTATTGATGGATTAAAATTTGGGGTAGACTATTAAGCAGGGTGGATCTGTGTATGTAAAGCCTGGTTGGAGGAAGTAGGTCACCGGAACAGGTGTGTAGAGAAGTGTCTTGCCCCAAGCCCTTTCCTTGTTTTCTGTTTCCTTTCCACCATTCAGGGAACAGACTCCTCCTCCTCATGCTCCTCACAATCGGTTCAGAGTCAATGGAGCAAAAACTATGGACTTAAGTGTCTGAAACGATGAGCAAAATAAATTTTTGTTTGCCTTTAAGTTGTTCTCTCAATTATTTTGGTCACACCTATACAAAAGTAACAAATACACAATTCTTCCAAGTTAGATAACTGCCATAGTTAGATAACTATGGAAGAGGCTTTGGGCAGGAGGACAATGGATGCATTGGAAAAAGAGTGAAAAATCTGAGCATGATTAGTCATCTAATGACTTGGCAGCAGAGAAAGAGTTTCTTATCTCTTGTAGCCAGAGGGTAGAACAAGTGGATGATCAGATCCAGGACTTAACTATAGAGAAACACAGGTCTAGAGAAGACTGAATTTTCAATCCTGGCATGTATATGATGCTGAACCAAGGTCACACCCCAACTAGGAAGAAGTGGAACCCTGAAACTAGGGCTAGAGATGTCTGAGCCCATACACTTGAAGATATTAAATCATCAGAGCCCATAGTTCTGAGGAAAACTCTTTTTTTCCAGTACTCCCTACTAGGGGTACCACATCAGACTGTTAACTGCTGGGCTGCTATGAGTTAAGAATGACATTTCTTCCTCTTCCTTCTCCTCTCCCTCTTCTAGGAAAAAAATTTTCCCTGTCCTGAAATGCACACTTAATAAAGGTATAATGACCCATGTCTGAAATTTGCACTAGAATAGTTAAGAAAAATAGTGAAGGTAAAGGAGATATAACAAGATTGATTAAATGTTGACATTAAGTAATGGGTGGTAAGTGTTCATTCTGACATTAACTCTACATTTGCTTGAATTTTGCATAATAAAAATATTTAGCCACATGTGGGAGCTGGGAAGGCTGAGGCAGGAGAAGCAATAATTCAAGGCCAATCTGGACTTCAAAAGTAATACCATAGCTAGGCACCAGTGACTCACACTTGTAATCCTAGCTACTCTGGAGGCTGAGAGCTGAGGCTCAAGGTTCAAAACCAGCCTGAACAGGAAAGTTCGTGAGACTCTTATCTCCAATTTACCACCAGAAAACTGGAAGTGGCGCTGTGGCTCAAGTGGTAGAGTGCTAGCCCTGAGCTGAAGAGCTGAGGACACTGCCCAGACCCAGAGTTCAAGCCCCAGGACCACCCAAAAAAAAAAAAAGTAATATCATTTCTAGAAAAAGACCTTTACACTTAACACTTATAATCCAACTACCTAGGAGGCTGATGTAGAGGATCTGAGGAGATCCAAAGAGAAAAGTCTGTAAGACTCTCCAAAACAACCAGCAAAAAGGCCAGGTTGCACTGGGCACCAGTGTCTCATGCCTGTAACTTTATCTACTAGGGAGGCTGAGATCTGAGGGTGGTGGTTTGAATCCAGTCCAGGCAGGAAAGTCTGTTAGATTCTTTTCTCCAATTAGCCACTAAAAAGCTACAAGCAGAGCTATGGCTCAAGTGGTAAAGCACTAACCTTAAGCAAAAAAGCTCAGGGACAGTGTCCAGGCCCTGAACCAGCACAGCACAAAAGCCAGACTGCAGGTATAGTTCAAGTAGTAGAGTACCAGATAAGCCAACACTCAAGTCTCTGAGTTCAAACTGTAGTACTGATGGGGTGAGGCTGGGACCTGAATACACGTGGTCATTGATCATGGTATGCCACTACCTAGTGCCCATAAATCTAAGAACCATTGTTGCCACTCAAGTGTCAGGTTCCCTTCCATGGTATTTCCAAAGATGGAAAACTAGGTCCCAATTTAAAATACTAAATGTGAGTTACAAGGACGGTGTAACTCTTTAGAGGATATTAAAGACAGAGAGCTTTTTTTTTTTTTTTTTTGGTGGGGGAATCCGGTCGTGGGGCCTGAACTCTGGGCCTGGGCGCTGTCCCTCAGCTCTTCAGCTCAAGGCTAGCGCTCTACCACTTGAGCCACAGCACCACTTCCAGCTTTTTTCTTTTTGCTTATGTGGTTCTGAGGAATTGAACCCAGGGCCTCAGGCATGCAAGGCAAGCGCTCTACCACTGAGCCAACTTCCCAGCCCCCCCA
This sequence comes from Dipodomys spectabilis, assembly GCF_019054845.1. NCBI lineage: Eukaryota > Metazoa > Chordata > Mammalia > Rodentia > Heteromyidae > Dipodomys > Dipodomys spectabilis. Next base: position 5,209,797 of record NW_024870750.1, read on the forward strand.
GAGAGCTTTTTTTAAATGTATTTTCATAAAACAATCCTCAGAGTCTAGCATACTACTTGGCCTAGAATAGGTGATGAATAAATATTTGTGGAAATTAAAAATGCAAGGAATACTCCCTGGGCTGTCCTTACTGTCACCATCTACCACTCCCTTAAGTTTATTTCTCTCTCTTAGATTCTCTGGATTCTCTTAAGAATCCGTGCCCAGTGGAGCAGGGTCATGAGTTCCTGCTGTCTTGTTTTTGGCCCTGTATGCACACTGGTGCTTCGTGTATACCTATTATTCTTATTGCTATTATCAATAATGTCTTCCTCCTCTTCAAAACAACTCCCTTTCCAAGTGGGTGTTCCACATAAGTGATATGTTAGCGAAGTAATAGGCAAAACATGTTTCAGAGAAAGCAGGACAGCAGGAAATTAGGGAAGGGAAAGCTGAACTCTACTGCAACCGGGTAGAGAAACAGGGATGGAGGAAGAGAGGAAAATCAGTCAGATTCAAAAACCTTGGGACCCGTGGGAAAAAGTGTCAGACTTCTGGCCAGGAACTGAATGTATGTCTGCAAAATGTGTATAGCCAAGCAACTAACCACTTCAACCTCCCAATATCCTTTCTCTCTTGGCCCCTTAAGAGCTGTCTTCCCACACCTTCCCCGCCCCCCCCAACTCCTTCGCTCAGCAAAGTCCAAAATCAGCACTCAGTGTTGACATCAATGTGCAAAGGGCTTAGAGCCCCAGGTAAAACAAAAGATGCCTGCAAAAAGGCAAATGAGAGAGGAACTCAAGGAAAGTTCATGATGGAAAAATAAACACAGGCAAAACAAACATCCACAGAGAGGAGAAGGAGGGAAACCAAAGAGACAAGATCAGCCAGAAATAATAAGAACAAAAACAGTAAGAAAAGCCAAGAATGGGGGGGGAAGAGTTTGGGGGGGAGTGGGAAGGGAGAGTGACTAAAATAAAATACAGGCATAATTCTCCAAAGAAAAGTAGAGGAAAAGACAGGAATCAATTAGCATTTAAGGCACAGTACTACCAGCTTTTACACATACTGTTTTTCTCAATCTACACACCACTTCCCAAAGTGGTATATTGCTATCTAGGTATTCCAGCATGGAAATGGAGGCTTATCAATTTATTTTCTAAAGCTAGAAGAGATAAAACTGGTGAAGCAGAATTGGCATGCAACTCGGCTGATTTCAAAACTCACACTGCAGTGCAGGCTACTGTAGGATTGAAAAACGTGACAAATATGACTTCTAAATTGGGTTGATTATATTCATTAGTACTAATAACCAAAGGCTCAATCACTTATTCCTTTGGGACAGTTATTCCTATGTGTATCTGTCATGTTGATGATCAACCCCAAGGCGTACTAACACACCCTCGATCACTGAGCTACATCCCCTGAGCCCTTACATAATTTCTTCAAATGAATCGGGAATGCTTTATTCCTTCAAAAGCATAATCCTCAAATCATTCAGCCTCTCACTTATAAGACTGATAGGCCTTTCCCACATCAAAAGATATCCAAGCAGCAAAGGCTAAACCAATGACATACTGCTGCTCAGGTGATCCCCAAGCTGCCAAATAAATAAATAAATAAACTCTCAAGGGACCAATAGTTAGGACAAGTTATGAGGACAAGCAGGAAGGGACAGGGTGGTATGTGACTGAGATGGTATACAATGTGAAAACACCTTTGAAGCCAGTGACAGAAGTGTGGATGTCCTGATCTGTGGATCTGGGTTGTGCTGAGGACTCTGGCCTGCATACACCTTCTATCCCTAGCTGATCAGAAGCTCCTAGAAAATACAGACCCAAATAAGCAAGGGCCTGACACCTCAAAGGCACTCAAAGATAAGTCAAATAACTGGAAATGAACTCTGGGTCTTAAGCCCTTGTAAATTTAGGTTGCATTAAGATATTCCTTTTCAGCAGGGCACTGATGCTCATACCTGTCATCCTAGCTACTTAGGATGAGTACTCAGCTGAGATCTGAGGTCTGAACTTTCAAAACAGCCTGGGCAAGAAAGTCTGTGAGACTTTATTATCTTAGAAATAATCCATTAACTATTAAAAATCGAGAAGCAGAGCTGTGGCTCTCAAGGTACAGCTTAGGGACAGCACTCAGACCTTGAGTTCAAGCCCCAACACCACCACCACCATTACCACCCCAACAAAAAGAAAAGAAAGAAACCACTCCTGTTCTTGTACTGGTGGTACAACTCAGTGGTGCCAGGCCCTTGGTTTAATCCTCATTGCTGGGGGAATAGAGATAGCAGGATGACATAATCAAGTTTCAGAGCTGTTAGCTCCTTTACAACATAAAGGAATACCCATGAGGTGACAGATGCTTAGCAGATCTAAGAAGTAAGTGTAAGCCTGAGAGCAATAATGGGTGTCAGCTTCTTTTTGCCTCTTATGTTTCTTCCTTAATAACTTCTCAGCTCCCACCCATCAAAATTCTTATGCTTCACATTTACTTATAGCAGCTACACAAAGAGGATTCAAAGACAGTATGGACAAAACACCTAGCCAGTCTGCTAGGGGATTCATGGGCCTGTGGAAATGTGACTCTCTCCACAAAGAAACCCTTCTCCAACATGACTTTACAGGCCCCTCAGATTTACTGGCTGAGCTCTGAATACATTGTTGATTTTCCTGGTTCATAAAGCCAAGCAGAGTTCCTGCTGCCAGACAGGTGTATTTATTTTTGAGTGATAAGGACACATACTTGCTCTCAGTTTAGACTAATAATAAACACTTTAGACATCCTCCTAAGCCTGAAAAAGGAAAGAATATTTAAAAAATAAAATAAAACAATACCAGCAACAAAGTCTGTTCGTGTAGTTCTATTCATTAGCGAACACGTAGCCTTACACAAGAGCTGGGTGCTTGCTGGCTGACCCTTCAGGCAAGCAAACCCTCAGGATAGTTCTGAAAAGTCTGTGAGACTCTTATCTCTAATTGACCACCAAAATGCTGGAGGTAGACCTATAGACCTTTCCCACATCGAAAGATATCCAAGCTCAAGTGGTAGAGCACTAGACTTGAGCAACTCAGTTCAGGGGCAGAACCGAGGCCTTGAGTTCAAGCCCAAGGACTGGCACAAAGAAGGAGGAGGAGGAGGAGGAGGAGGAAATTATTATTGTGTTCTGCCATTAAACCACCTAAAAATCTAATGTTGCAAACATAAAGAGAGGTTTAGGGTTTAGAAAAGATTGTCTTCTGGGATGGAGTTGGAGTGGAGTAGCAGCATGAAGGGGATCCAGGAGACCCGAAGAGTCTGGCTGACCTTATTAGGCACAGACGCTGTGCCCCATGTTGCCTGAACTAGAGCCTGGGGTCTCAGTTTTCACCTTTAATTCTCAAGCAACCCCACTGCTCTTCGTCGTATTTATTTAAGCACCACAACTCACTTGCAGGGAACTTGCCTTGGCTGGAAGTTGAAGCCAGGCAGCACTGGCCACAAGTTGGCTGGCTCACAGCTCTTAGTGTAGAGGAGGGACAGCTCCGCCCACTAAGCTTAGGTGACCTTTGGGGAGGGGAGGGATGGACTGTCTGGGATTGGCCCTCAGCGGTGACAGCCAGTGACGATTGCACTTCTTTGCTGGGCAATACTTGTGAAACACTGAGACCAGTTCACAGAAAATAGCGACAGTCAGAAAGAGCCTGTGACAAATCTATCCTCCTCTGTGGTAACACCTCATGTGACTTCATGCTGGAGGTTTTGAAGGCTCTACAAGTCAAATTACTCCTTTGGTTTCTCCAATTGTTCTACATTGTTTAATTCCCCAAACAACCCTTCTCTGGAATATTATATATATAAATATAATCTCTCTCCTCTCTCTTCCCCCTCCCCTCCCTCTGCCACCCCTCCTCTCTGTCTCTGTCTCTCTGTCTCTCTCTCTGTCTCTGTCTCTCTCTGTCTCCCTGTCTCTCTGTCTCTCTGTCTCTGTCTCTCTGTCTCTGTCTCTGTCTCTCTGTCTCTCTGTCTCTGTCTCTCTCTCTCTCTCTCTTTTTCCCTTCCCCCCCCCTCATTCCCTGCCAGGGCCTGACTGCTGTCCTTGAGCTTTCAAGGCTCAGGCTCTACCATTTGAGCCACAGCTCTACTCCTGACTTTTTGATGATTATTGGAAATAAGAGTATCACAGACTTTCCTGCCCAGGCTGGCTTCAAACCTCTGTCCTCAGATCTCAGCCTCCTTAGTAGCTAGGATTACAAATTTGAGCTACCAGTGCGTGGATTACTATTCTTTTTTTTAGTGTAAAAATGACTGCCAAATGTTCATGTTTAGTGCTAGGTCACAAATATATAATCATTCATTTTAATAACCCTTTCCTAATTCAAGTCTTTGTTCATAACAAGAAGATGGGCAGTAGTTCAGTGGACTGGGCTCTGGCTTAGTACATGTATAACACAGAAGAAAAGAAAAATAAGAAAACAAAAATGAAAAAGAAAAAGGGGAAAGGAAAACAAGGGGTATTAGAAGACCTCAAACCTGATTTTTTTCTTAGTGTTACAATAAAGCAAGAAAGTTGTGATTTAGAAAATACATGTGTTCTGACACATGCCTTTCAGAGAGCTGGACGTATTTTGGAAGTGATTACCAAGGGAGAGTCATCTTTGAAGTCGACGCTGAGCCATTACTCCTTGTTCTGGGTGTGGTTGCTTCATAGATTCCACTTGTCTCAAGTTTTGTTGTTTTCTTTTGTCGGTCAAGGGGCCTGAACTCAGGGCCTGGGCACTGTCCCTCAGCTCTTGAGCCACAGTGCCACTTCCAACTTTTTCTGCTTATGTGGTGCTGAGGAATTGAACCTCATGCATGCAAGGTAAGCACTCTACCTCTGAGCCACCTCCCAGTCCCTGTCTCAAGTTTTTAAAAATCTTTTTTTTTCAGCATCTTTAAAACCATACTACAAGGATTCAATGAAACATCAAGTTAGAAATGTCTCCTTAAGAGATATATGCTTAGCCTAATATGCTTGGCCCAGTGTGGTGGGTCACATCCATAATCCCAGCTATTCAAGAAGCAGAATTTAGGAGGACAGACTTGCAGCCACCCTGGACAAAACATTACCAAGACTCCCGTTTAACAAACAAATTATAATGGTGGTCACACCTGTCATCCAAGCTGTGAGGGAAATATAGGTAGGAGGTCTCAGGCTAGACCAGGTAAAATCAAGTCCTTATCCAAAAAAATAACTGAAAAGCATAAAGGGCTGGAAGTGTGGCTCACTTAGCAAGTATAAGGGGGTGAGTTAAACTCTAGTACCACCAAAAAGAAAAGAGATACAGAGAGAGAGAAGTATGTTCAAATATTTGAGGTGAAGAGACTGCCACTCACTTAAATAGCTTAGAAATAGATGTATATACATCAATAAATATGTGTGTGCATATTCGTGCATTCATTTACATGTATGTTTATATATGATCTTGTATAAGAAAGAAAGATAGGGGCTGGGAAGGTGGCTCAGTGGTAGAGCACTTGCCTCGCATGCCTGAGGCCCTGGGTTCTATTCCTCAGCACCACATAAGCAAAAAGAAAAAAGCCGGAAGTGGTGCTGTGGCTCAAGTGGTAGAGCGTTAGCCTTGAGCTGAAAAGCTGAGGGACAGCGCCCAGGCCCAGAGTTCAGGCCCCATGACTGGACCAAAAAAAAAAAAAAAGAAGATAAGGAGGCCAGGTGCTCATGGCTCATGTCTATAATCCTAGCTACTCAGGAGTCTGTGAACAGAGGATGGAGGTTTGACTCAAATCTCCAATTAACCACCAACAAGCCCAAAGTGAAGCCATGGCTCCAATATTAGAATACCAGCCTTGAGTGGAGAAAGCTTAAAGGACAGTTCCCAGACCCTGAGTTAAGCCCCAGCACCAGTATACTAAAAAAAAAAAAAAAAAGATAAAGTAAAATAAGTAAATTACTTATTGACCCTTAAAGGCAACGTGTATATCCATTTCCTTTTCTTTTTTTTTTCTATAGGCTGAACTTTTTCTTACTTGAAAACTAAAAACAATGAAAGAGGGAAAAAAGATGAAAAAAGAATGAATGAAAGAAATAGAGGAAGTCGAGAAGAAAGAAATGCTTCCTTAAGACAGACCCTGGGGTGTGCCAAGGTGGGCTGGTTGGCCCAATGTGAGAACTCAGCAAGCCCTTCCAGAATTACATTCTAAACGCCTCGTGCGCAGTTCCTGTACATTTCACATCACTTTGTGAAATCCGGTATCGCTTCCTGTACACTCTTCAGTGGCCATTCACAGAGAATTTCTCTCTCTGGGACAAGCCTCTAAAATTTAACTGTAACGCTGCCTTCTCACCATCCCAGGGCTCTGGTTTGTAGGGAAGGTGTACCTTAGCCCGAGTGTGATGTTATACACACTCACACATGCACTTCTAGGGTCTCTTCCGCCTGAGCTAGTAGAGATAAGAACTAGATGACTCTACCTGTATGTTTACCATCCAGCCACCTAGCCCTAGCCACCAACGATGGTGTGGGCCATGGTCCAAGATATTTAAACATGTGAAAATTGGCTGGTTGTGTCTTCTGCATAAATGCCTGTTTTCCTCATAAATGAAGAAGTTGCACCATTTTCTCTTTAAGCCTTTGCCCTCTGCCTAACCACAGCCCCAACTCTTTCCCTTCCTCCCACCTATCCCCACTTGCTAGGGCTGCACACTTACTGGGTAAGTACTCTACTATTGAATTATATCTCCAGCCCCTGCAGAAAAGTGTGGAGTCTTTTTTTTCTCTTTCATCTTGGAAAACTGAAGGAAATCTAACTGACTTGATGGATTTTGCCCTCAGGAAGGCTTGGTCCAGCCTCCTACTGGCCACCGATCAAGCTTTAATTCGAATCTGGGCTGCTCACAAGTTACCACAGGAATGAATCTTTCATATGTCACATTTCCCATACCACAATGATAGAGAAGTCTTAGGTTTTGAGTGTGATTTTTTTTGTGGGGGAGGGGAGTGTTATTGTTTTTCAAATCTTTACTGTGGGAAAAAAAAATAATGCAAGACTTATCAGAGCCCTGGATTAGATCCAATTCTTTCCAGTGGCGCAGACTCGCTACCTTTACCTCTAGAGAGCTACCCAAGCACTGGGCCAAAGAAACTGAGTACGGTCTATGAGTTCTGGTAATAATAGTATTGAAATTGTCCAAGAAATAAATCTTCTCCTGGCCTATATAAATATCTAGAGACTCTGGGAGAAGAATGCTGGACTCCATACTAGGTAGGAGACGAAGAAAAAAAAAGACATGCTTTGTTCTTCTAAACTTTCAAAGAACAGTTTAAGTAAATAAGATTCAGCTAGTAACTCTGTAGATAAAATCCCTCACCTTGGCATTGCTAAAGTTCAAACCAAGACAGAACACATTTCCTCGGCCCTTAGTCCTCGGGCCTCGGCTTTGTACTGGGCCCCAAAATACTTTCTGTTTTGGAAACCCCAAACCATGCAAAACTCAGTTGGTCTGGGGTTTGAACATATGAACAAAACAAGCCAAGTTTCCGCCTGACCTTGGCTGACCTTGAATTAAATCGTTCTTCCAGGGCTGGTCCAGCCAAGAGTGAAGATTGTGGTTTCATCTTGGTTTTACCACAAAACTTTATGATGAAATACTGAGAACCCACTGAGAATTGTGCTTCCATTCCTGTCTCATTTCAAGTGCTTTTTTGCAAATCCTGATGGATTCTATCTAGCTCTGTGATTTGTCTTCTGTTCCACATGAGCTCAGAACCAAATTTCCACCCAGTGGCACTTTTGGGAGAGCCCAATGAAATTCACTGAAATGCACGCAATGTAAAATCAAAAGGATTCCACAGACCTAACACAAATCTATATGGTATCACTATTCTACTATTAAACCACATACAACAACTCAAATAATTTGAAAGACTTAATTTTTTGTTGTTGTTGTTGTTGTTGTTTTGCCAGTCCTGGGGCTTGAACTCTGGGCCTGGGTGCTGTCCCTCAGCTCTTCAGCTCAAAGCTAGCACTCTACTACTTGAGCCACAGCACCACTTCTGGCTTTTTTTTGCTTATGTGGTGTTGAGGAATTGAACCCAGGGTCTCATGCATGCAAGGCAAGCACTCTACCACTGAGCCACCTTCCCAGCCCCTCAGTTAAATTTTTTTTACCCTGAGTTTGATATTATGGGATAAAGGAGTTAGAGGAGGAAACCTAAGCATGGACAAAGGTTTATAGTAATAGCACAATTCAAAAATTGTAGCACTGACATAGCACCTAAAGATATCCAAGAAGTAAGTCATAAGAGAAGGTAAGAAGAGTAGCTCCATGGTTTCCAGCCCTCAATTCTGGTTAAACCAGAAAAAAGAGGGGGGGGGGCAAAAAATCTGAACATGTGATCATTATTAGCAAGAACAGCACACTCTGATTCATGAGCGTATTGTACTGTTGTCTCCAGAAGCAGCAACAGCTCCATTCTGTGTGCTAGCTGGGCACTGATGCAGACACAGACAAGAGCGGCATTTACCATCTCACCTTTCTACCACTGAAACAAAATACCTAGGAAAAATCAACTTACAAGGAAGAAAGAAGGCTGGGAATGTGGCTTAGTGCTAGAGTGCTTGACTAGCATGCATGAAGCCCTGGGTTCAATTCCTCAGTACTGCATAAACAGAAAAAGCCAGAAATGGTGCTGTGGCTCAAGAGGTAGAGTGTTAGCCTCGAGCAAAAAGAAGCTCAGGGACAGTGCCCAGGCCCTGAGTTCAAGCCCCGGACTGGCCAAAAAAAAAGAGAGGGGAGGGAAAGAACAATTCATGCTAGCTCATAGTTTCAGAAGGGGTTCAGATTAAGGTTATTTGGCCCATTGCCCATGATCAGGAAGAAGAGCATTCTGGTGGGAAGCAAGGGAGAGAAAAGAGGAGGAACAAAACCAGATATTCCTACAAGGCCACGCCCCTCAGTGACCTCATTTCTTTCCCATAGGCCCCTACTCCTAAAGCTTCTAGCACCACCCCTCAGTGCATGAGACTCTTCAGGAGAGATTTTTAATATGTAATGGCAATCTTGGGGAAAACCTCACCCATCACCCATCATTTTCCATGAGATACTAAATTCCAACATCCTTGAGTCATGAGGATCCTGAGCTGGACCTAACTGTACAAAAACAGAACATTCTATATGCCTTGAGACTCTTCCAAAGCTGATTCCTGTTTCATAGATTTAGAAAATCAGACACAAAAAGAAACATTAGCCCACCCTGGACCTAAGGTTTTGCTTTATCTCAATAGTCTTGGAACTGTACATGATGTTGATAGGAAATGGGACCCGAGCAAGAGAATGACCACAAGAGAGAGACTGACTACCACCTACTATAAAATCCGAGTAGCAGAAAACGGTTTAAACAAGCCTGGCTCTGGTTGCTCAGGCCTGTATTCCTAGCTACTCAGCAGGCTGAGATCTGAGAATTTCTCAGAGGTTGCCTGTATGCTTGTACCTGCTGTTCCCTATAGGTCACCAATGAAGTTACCTCCTTAGAGCAAGCAGTTAAAATAGAGGATTTTTTTCTCTAAAAACCAACTGAGAGTATTGCTCCAAAATCAAAATTCTAGGACCAGATCGCATAGTTGGTATTGAAGCCAACACACGGTCACATAAAAAGGTCCAGTGATTTCCTGTCCTTCAGCAAGATATATGTTCAAATTCCCTATGGTAAGAAAACACCCACTAGCTGCCTATGTCACCAGTGTATTAAATTCAGTGAGCTCATAATACAAACAGAGAACTATTTACCATATTCCTGGCACTGGCAAGTTTATAAACAATAGCTCAGTGGAATATTTTTGCATTGAGTTTGTTTCCTGAGTATGTTTTTATTGTAAATCTGCACACTTGCCCAGAGACCACATTACACATTAGGCATTACAGCTGTCTTATGATCTAAAATCAAAGGAGTGTTACTTGAGCTTTTTTTTTTTCTATTAAAAAGTGCAAACTTCATTGTTGAATTGAGGTACTGGGAAGGTTTTGTGCTTGGCATCCAGCAGGTGGCGCTCACATCCAAGGATACAAGAGTTTTCCTAGTGGCCAGGAAATTTTCAAACTTGAATCCTTACAGCTCAATAAATAGTAGACAGATGGCTTCTTCATAAAAAATTTTGGTGTTTTTATGGGGGGGTCTGGTCATGGGACCTGAACTCTGGGTCTGGGCGCTGTCCCTCAGCTCTTCAGCTCAAGGCTAGCACTCTACCACTTGAGCCACAGCGCCACTTCCGGCTTTTTTCTTTTTGCTTATGTGGTGCTGAGGAATCGAACCCAGGGCCTCAGGCATGCAAGGCAAGCGCTCTACCACTGAGCCACCTTCCCAGCCCCCTCATAAAAACATTTTAAAAAATAAAAAAAATTAAACAAAAGTAAGTAAGTCTTCATAAATCAAGTCGTAACATTGGATAGAAGAAACTGACTTGTTTGTCTTTTTTTCGGTATTTCTTTTTTTATGTTTTTTTATTGTGAAAATATTGTACAGAGGGGTTACAATTACATGAGCAAGGTAATGAGTGCATTTCTTATCAAGCATTGTTGCCTCCTCCTTTGTTTCCCCTTCCCATCCCTTCCCCCACCCCTTCTCGTCCCCTCCGGAGCCAAAATTGTAATGTTAGGTTTTTTGACATAACAACTTTTACATCTCATTGTTGCAATGGGTCCACCTGTATCCCTATTTAAACAATTTGTTTTTTCCCTTCCAAATTATACAACATCAAATACAGTGAAAACAGGGGTGATACCATGGGGGAGAGACATACAAAGCAACAAAGAAATCATCTTATAAATATGTTAGAAACAATAGCAAGAAACAAAAACCATTTGAGTCCTTATCTTGGGGTTCATTTCACCTAACATCAACTTATCTGACATCTTTTTTTTTTTTTTTTGGAGTAGAAAAATTCCATCCTGAAAACAGTTTGTGAAAAACCTTATTCAGAGTAAGAGAATTAATTATGTTATCTCTTTCCCTGATTTGGCAATGTGTAGAATGGCACAAAGATCTCATATATGTTTTTGTTTGTTTGTCGGCCGTGGGTCTTGAACTCTGGGCCTGGGTGCTGTCCCTGCGCTCTTCAGCTCAAGGCGAGCGCTCTACCACTTGAGCCACAGCGCCACTTACAGTTTTCTACTGGTTTATTGGAGATAAGAGTCTCACGGACTTTCCTGCCCAGGCTGGCTTTGAACTGCGATCCTCAGATCTCAGCCTCCTGAGTAGCTAGGATTACAGGCGGCACCCGGCTTTCATATATGTTCTTATAATCCCAGCACTTGGGAGGATGAAGTAAAAAGACAAAGTTGACAGCTCAAAACTAGCCTTGGCTACATAGTGAGCCCCGTTTCAAAAAAAAAAAAAAGCAAGCTAAAACTATTTTGAATTATAATGAATTTAATACAGGGCTGGGAAGGTGGCTCAGTGGTAGAGCGCTTGCCTTGCATGCCTGAAGCCCTGGGTTCGATTCCTCAGCACCACATAAGCAAAAAAGAAAAAAGCCGGAAGTGGCGCTGTGGCTCAAGTGGTAGAGCGCTAGCCTTGAGCTGAAGAGCTGAGGGACAGCGCCCAGGCCCAGAGTTCAGGCCCCATGACCAGGCCCAAAAATAAATAAATAAATAAAATAAAATATAATGAATTTAATACAGGAAAACAAAAGACAAAAAGATATTCCTTGCTAAAGAATATGGGTTTTTTTCTTGGTTTTTGTTTTGTTTTGTTTTTAGTTCATTTCTTTGTTTTGTTTGGTTGGTTTTCTTTTTGGTGATAATGGTAGTAGTGGTAGTAATTGATTTATGACCTCAAAGTGCTCTACTACTTGAGCCAAGATCCCAGTCCTTTTTTTTCTGTCAGTCGTGGGGCTTGGACTCTGAGCCTGGGTGCTGTCCCTCAGCTCCTCAGCTCAAGGCAAGCACTCTGCCACTTGAGCCACAACACCACTTCCGGTTTTCTGAGTGGTTTAGTGGAGATAAGAGTCTCACAGACTTTCCTGCCTGGGCTGGCTTTGAACTATGATCCTCAGATCTCAGCCTCCTGAGTAGCTAGGATAAAAGGCTCGAACCACCGGCGCCCACTAGATCCCAGTCCTTTTCACTTTAGTTTGCTTTTTAATAGAATCTCCGGTTTCTGTCTGAGTTACCTTCAACTTAGATCGTTCTCACTCCAGCTGGGATTTCTAGGAGAAAGCCACAAACAGCCATACTGATTTGTTTTATTTGTTTGTGCCAATTACATAGCTGTACATAGCTCAGGCTGGCCCGAAGTGAGCTCATGCCCAACCTGCCGCAGACTTCCAGGTGCTTAAATTACAGACATGCACTACCACAAAAGGCTAAGAATATCTTAACATGGCAATTGGTGAAAATACTGGACGCTGGTGGCTCACACCTGTAATCCTAGCTACTCAGGAGACTGAGACCTAAGAATCATGGTTCAAAGCCAGCCTAAGCAGGAATGTCCATGAGACTCTTATCTCCAACTAACCACCAGAAAACTAAAAGTGGAGCTCTGTCTCAAAGTGGTAGAGCCCTAGCCTTGAGCACAAAAGCTTAGGGATAGTACCCAGAGTGCTCAGGCCCTGAGTTTAAGCCTTACAACTGACCAAAAAAAAGCAGAAGTGGAGCTGTGGCTCAAGTGATAGAGTGCTAGCCTTAAGTGAAAAAACTCAGGGTCATTGCCTAGGACCTGAGTTCAAGCCCCAGGATTGTCAAAACACACACACACACACACACATACACACACACACATAAAAACCAACAACAACAACAAAAAGGCAATGGTAGCAACCATTCCAAACATCATTCATGAAGGCTCCAGAATTGTTTTGTGAAGGAAATAGAAATATCATGATCAATTAAACTATGCACAGAATTTATTTACCTTTGAATTATTTATTATTAAGAAGCCATACCATTCATGTCCAACTAGAAAATTAGTCACTTCGTTACTTTAGTAACATAAAGTCTCATTGACTACTTAAAATCAGGTATACTAATACTAGCTAACTTTGCCACTTGATGAGCACTCACAAATCATATACTGAAAAACCTACACTAACAGGTGTGTCACCTCACACCTATAGCCCTAGCTACTCCTCGCTACTCAGGAGGCTGAACTCTAAGGATCATGATTTAAAGCCATCCTGGGCAGGAAAGTCCTTGAGGATCTTATCTCCAATTAATCACCAAAAAAACTGGAAGTAGAGCTTCAGTACAAGTGTTAGAATGCTAGGAGAAAAAAAAAAAGCTGAGGGACAATGTCCAGGTCCTGAGTTCAAGCCTAGTACCAGCAGCAAAACACACACACAAACACACACACACACACACACACACACACTGCACCATACAGCAGATATTTTCTTGGCAGGACTAGGGTTTGAATTCAGGATCTCATGCTTACTATGAAGATGGTCTTCCACTTGAACCACGATTCCAGCCCTTTTTAATTTCTTTATTTTTTGACTAAGTCAAAAATCCTGGGATTTTAGTCATCCTCCCAAGAAGCTGGCATTACTGATGTACACCACCACATCCAGCTTATTGGATGAGATAGAGCTTTAATAACCTTTCTTTACCTGAGTTGGCCTCCAACCACAGTCCTTCTGATGTCAGCCTCCTGAGTAGCTCAGAATCCAAGTGTGCATTACCACACTAGCCTTTTCATTTCCCCTCTCCCCCTTAGCATCTCAGTACATAGCCTGAACTGGCATGATTTAAAATCCTACAGGTCTGTGCCACCTTGACCAGCAACACAGAGCAGTTTAATCTTTATGATGACTCTGTGAGGCAAGCAGCTGAATTAGCAACAGTTGGCAGGAAAGGATGTTGGAGTTAGAGGCAAGTTACATAATCTAGGTAAGCCTTGTTGCCTCATTTCTCAGGTGTGAATAATAGGAAAACATGTTTTAGGATTATGGGAATTAAAGAAGAGCTTTTACCAAGCATGTCTCCAGCTAAGTATAAGTCTTGAATATGTGATTACTATCCCTACCAAGTCTGCCACTGCTATTGGGGCAATGATTAGCACCACAGTTTACTATTGCTATTATTACTGATGTAGTGCTTTGCTCCAGAATTCACAGACACAGACAGTATGTCAAATCTCACACCTGACTTATCAGACTCCAAAACTTAGGTGCCTAGCCAGGAGAACATACTTCCAAATGACTAACCTAGGAAAACTCTAAGAGTAAGCTCTAGACAGGGGCTGGTGGCTCATACTTATAATCCTAGCTACTCAGGAGACTGAGATCTGAGGATCACAGTTCAAAGCCAGCCCAGGCAGGAAAGTCCATGAGACTCTTTTTTTTTTTTTTGTCTGTCATGAGGCTTGAACTCGGCCTGGGTGCTGTCCCTGAGCTCTTCAGCTCCAGGCAAGCACTCTATCTTACTGACTTTCCTGCCTGGGCTAGCTTTGAACCGTGATCCTCAGATCTCAGCCTCCTGAGTAGCTAGGATTACAGGCGTGAGCCACCGGTGCCTGGCTTCCATGAGACTCTTATCTCCAATTAACCACCAGAAAAACAGAAATGGTGTTGTGGCTCAAAGTGGTAGAGCACTAACCTTGAGTACAAAAGCTCATGGATAGCACCCAAGCCCTGAGTTCAAGCCCCATGACTGACAAAAAAAAATTCAGCTCTAGAGATAGGAACATTTGCTCTTTTTTTTTTTCTTTTTGCTTATGTGGTGGTAAGGAATCGAACCCAGAGCCTCTGGCATGCAAGGCAAGCACTCTACCACTGAGCCACCTTCCCAGCCCCAATATTTGCTCCTTTTATGGAGGAAGCAGCAGTGGTCTTCAGGCCACAGAAAGCCACCGCTGCAGGTTCCTTCTTCCAACCTAACCATGAGCAAAGGCCTCCCACCCCTCATCTGGTGGGTCAACATGACCTTTTATTGATGTGACCAAAACAGACTATCTCAATAGAAAATTCCATCCTTCTCAACAGAGGGCAAGGAATAAAATGAACCCTAGCCAATGCAAGCCAGAACCACTAGGCATCGAACCCTGGTGACCACAACATCAAATGAAAAGCCACATCTTCATCCTGGTTCACCCAGTACCACAAACACGACAGAGTGAACGACAGTCCATGCATATAAATCCCAGGGAAGGGTGGCTGAAATGTAGAGCTCAGGGATAAGTCCTCTGAGGAGTCACCTTTTTAAGACTGGTGTGATGGGCCGGGCGCCGGTGGCTCACACCTGTAATCCTGTAATCCTAGCTACTCTGGAGGCTGAGATATGAAGATTGTAGTTTGAAGCCAGTCCCTGTAAGTCCTTGAGATTCTTACCCCAATCAACCAAACAGAAGTCTGAAGTGGAGCATATGCCAGCCTTGAGTGAAAAAGCTGAGCAAGATGGGGCTAGGAAGGTGGCTCGGTGGTAGAGCGCTTGCCTTGCAAGCCTGAGGCCCTGGGTTCGATTCCTCAGCACCACATAAGCAAAAAGAAAAAAAGCCAGAAGTGGCGCTGTGGCTCAAGTGGTAGAGCACTAGCCCTGAGCTGAAGAGCTGAGGGACAACGCCCAGGCCCAGAGTTCAGGCCCTACGACCGGACCCAAAAAAAAAAAAAAGCTGAGCAAGAGCACAAGGCCCTGAGTTCAAGCTCCAGTACTGGCACGCAACACACACACACACACACACACACACACACATTGGTGTATGCGTGCACCAGCCTATGCAGAAAAGTCTAGGGACTCCATCTTCAATGGACTGCTAAAAGCCAGAAGTGGGGCTGTGGCTCAAATGGTAGAATGCCAGCTGTGTGCAAGAAAGCTGAACTCTTAAGCCACTGGTACCTGGATGGCAATAAGCTATAAAACTTCTGCAGAGCCAGGTGCTGGAGGCCTGTAATCCTAGCTACTTAGGAGGCTAAGATCTGAGGATCACTGTTCAAAGCCAGCCTGGGCAGGAATGTCTGTGAGACTCTTATCTCTAGCCAACCACCAGAAAGCCAGAAGTAGTGCTGTGGCTCAAGTTGAAGAGTGCTCGCCTTGAGCTGAAGAGTTCAGGGATAGCGCCCAAGCCCAGAGTTCAAGCCCCACAACCCACTAAACAAACAAACAAACAAACCTGTAACCCCAGCTGGGCTCCAGAGCCTGGTGTCTTACATCTATAATCCTAACTACTCAGGATGCTGAGATCTGAGGATCATGTTTAGAAGACAAACAGGAAAAGCCCAAGAGACTCTTATCTCCAATTAATCACAGAAAAAGCCAGAAGTAGCACTGTGGCTCAAACGGTAGAGCACTAACCTTGAGCAAAAAGCAGCTCAGGGACAGAGCTCAAGCCCTGAGCTCAAGCCTCAGGACCAGTACAGCACAAAAGAAGAAAGAATGAGAGAATGAGAGAAAGAGAGGAAGAAAGAAGAGAGAAAGAGAAAGAGATACAGAAAAAGTATAACCCTAATGAGACACTTGAGGTCACATCTGTAATCCTAACTACTCAGGAGACTAAGATTCAAAGGATCACAGTTCAAAGCCAGCCTGGGCAGAAAAGTCTGAAAGACTCTGTCTCCAATTACCCAGCAAAAAGGCTAGACTGGAGACATGGCTCAAGTGGTAGAACATCAGCTATGAGGAAAAGAACTGAAGGCTCAAAGTTCAAAATCCAGTATTGGTGCACATGGACATACATGCACCAGTATACACACACACACACACACACACACACACACACACACACACAAGCCAGGTTGAAGGTGTTACTCAAGTGCAAGCTGAGCAAGAAGCCAGGCAAGCACATGGCCTGAGTTCAAATCCCTGTACCAAGGGCTGGGAAGGTGGCTCAGTGGTAGAGCGCATGCCTTGCATGCCTGAGGCCCTGGGTTCAACTCCTCAGCACCACATAAGCAAAAAGAAAAAAGCTGGAAGTGGCGCTGTGGCTACTCAAGTGGTAGAGCACTAGCCTTGAGCTAAAGAGCTGAGGGACAGCGTCCAAGCCCAGAGTTTAAGCCCATTGACCAGACCCCCCCCAAAAAAAACAAATCCCTGTACCAGCAAAAAATAAATAATAAATAAATAAAAGCTCATATACATGTGTATACTTATTAACCAGTACAAATGGAGTGGTTTGTTCAAAAAAGTGTTGTTTATATTAGATTTGTTTATATTAGATTTGCCTTTTCTGGTTTAATACAGACTGAAACACCAATAAATTTATTGACTCTAGTTAGATAAAACTCTTTCTCTCCTTACTTCATGAAATTTGCTATGTTTAACACCTCTTAGGGCACTCTGACAACATCTCTATCTCTCTCTCTCTTTTTAATTAAAACCACGTCTTGCTGGGTGCCAGTGGCTCACGCCTGTAATCCTAGCTACTCAGGAGGCTGAGATCTGAGGATCTGGGTTCAAAGCCAGCCCAGGCAGGAAAGTCCGTGAAATTCTTATCTCCAATAAACCACCAGAAAACCGGAAGTGGCGCTGTAGCTCAAGTGGTAGAGCACTAGCCTTGAGCTGAAGAGCTGAGGGACAGCGTCCAGGCCCAGAGTTCAAGCCACACGACCAACAACAAAAAAATAAACACCTGTCTTGCAAAGGTCTAGAGTCAAAGATTAAGACAAACATGCTTATTTTTAAGATTTGTTTGTGTATGTATGTGCTAGACCTGAGTCTCGAACTCAGGTCCTAGGCACTATCCCTGACCTTCTATGCTCAAGGCTAGCACTCTACCATTTGAGCCACAGCTCCACTTCTAGCTTTTTTGTGGTAAATCGGAGATAAGAGTCTTATAGACTTTCCTACCCAGGCTAACTTTGAACTGCAATCCTCAGATCTGTCTCCTGAGTAGCTAGGATTACAGGTCTGAGCCACCAGTGCCCAGCTCTTTTTAATATAAAAATATTTAGTAGCTTGTTGCCAGTGGCTTACACCTGTAAGACTTTTTTTTTTGGTCGGTCGTGGGGCTTGAACTCTGGGCCTGAGCGCTGTCCCTCAGCTCTTCAGCTCAGGGCTAGTGCTCTACCACTTGAGCCACAGCACCACTTCCGGTTTTCTGGTGGTTTATTGGAGATCGGAGTCTCACGGTCTCTGCTGCCCAGGCTGGCTTTGAACCGAGATCCTCAGATCTCAGCCACCTGAGTAGCTAGGATTACAGGTGTGAGCCACCAGCTCCCGGCTTACCTGTAAGACTCTTATCACCAATTAACCACCCAAAAAACTGGAAGTGTGGTGTGGCTCAAACTCGTAGAGCACTAGCCTTGAACACAAGAGTTCTACAACAGCATCCAGGCCCTGAGTTCAAGCCCCATGACAGGCCAGAAAAAAAAATGAGTGACTCCAAACAGCAATTACAATATATATTATGCATAACACCATATTATATTATGTATAAAATCAGCCTGCATTTTTGTGGTAAAATATGTACTGTTTCCCTGAGGCTCTTTTTGTGAAACTCTGCTTTTTATTTCTCAGAGATACTCTATCTCCAAGGCTACCTGAACAGTTTCCAGTTTCCACCAGCACAATCTTACCAAGGGAGAGAGACAAGGAGATAAAGCTAGCCTGGATAGAGTTACAACTGAAGTCCACAGCCAAATTCCTGCTGTTGTTGCTACTTTTGGACCCAAGAACCATTTCATGAGCTGCTCTTGAATAGTACTTTTCCCCCCACAATTCTCCACTCATAGTTTAAAAGGACAGCTCTCTTTATATTTAAAAAACAACTCAACGCTTTAAAATAAATGTAACCTCAACTCTATGAATCAATGAGTAGCCACGGGCAGACCCCTGCCGAGACAATCAGAATAACATAGTACCAGAGGGCAAAGAAGCCTCACAATGGTGGTTTTCTAACTATTGCCAAATTCTCAAGGTAGAAAAACGTTCCAAGGGGGGGAGGGGGGAGGCTGGGAAGGGATGTGAAGGATAAACAAAGGAGGAGGCTGCAATGCTTGGTAAGAAATGTACACATTATCCTGCCCATGTAACTGTAACTCCTCTGTACAGTATGTTCACAAATAAAATTAAATTAAATTTAAAAAAAAAAAAAAAAAAAAAAAAAAAGAAAAACGTTCCAATAACAGCTAAACAGGGCTGTGGATCGAGCTCAGTGGTAGAGCACTTGCCTAGCATGCATGTAGGCCCTGGGTTCAATCCCAAACCAAAAAAAGGAGGAAAAATGAACTACGGATACATTCCACCATTTTTTCCCTCATTCTTCACAAAGACACAGTTGAGTCTCAATTCTCATGAGATACTTTGGTGTTTTAAACCTTACTTGTATTATCCTTTACTCATACATAGATAGCCAGCAACTGCAATTTTCCTGAAGTTTGTTCTAGGCAACAGTTCTAGCACTAAGCGCATAACTAAACATTGATATTCATTTTTGATGAAAATAATGGGGCCAGCCATTTTGCAGAGACCTCTGTGCTGACTTGTCCTCTTTCCCCATGCAAAGCAACTGGTTCAACCTTGCAGCACAAGTTCATTAAGTCATCTAATCCTGTCTAGTATTACATTTTTCCTTTTTTCAAATCTTTGGCTGATTATCAACGTAGCATTATCAAGAAAAGGGAGAAAATATTTACTCTTCTCCCTCTCTACCCAACTTCGTTACCAGTTCTAAGATCAGGCCTCCCACTAGCTTCAATTGGTTACCTACTATCATTGAAGGAATGAATCAAACAATAAAGTTTGAGACTGTCTCTACATGTAAAGACAATTGCATCATATCTACTTGATATGGTTATGAGAAGGTGTAAAATAGTAAGATGTAAAGAGATGAAGGGTACAAAGCTTTAAGCGAGGACTAGCTAAGTCAAAGTGCTGAGAAAATAAATAGATCACAGGGATTCTCACATATATTATCAAAAATTCATTAGGAATTCACTGCTGGTCTTGTTTACTGTCTCTAAATTGCTTCCAAGATAAAATTCGTCTTTGACATTAAGCTGAACCATGAATGAATTTTCTCTGAGATGGAAATGCACTCTTATGAATAACCCAATGATTTACATAAAACCCAGTTGCTGGGCTTTTTTATTAGCATACATTAGTTGTACAAGAGCTTTCAGCATAACATTTCCACACATGTATACAATGTATTCGGTTTTACCTCACTCCTTCTATCATTCTCCTTCACCTCCATCCCCTTCTTAAAACAATTTAAATGGGTTTTATTGTTCCTTTTTCATATATGCAAAGTAAACTACATAAGCTATGTGCATCTCTCTTTCTTCTTCTTCTTCTTTTTTTTTTTTGGTCATGGCAATTGAACTCAGGGCCTGGGCACTATCCCTAAGCTGTTTTTTGCTCAAGGTTGTGGCTCTACCACTTGGAACCACTGCTCCACTTCCTGTTCTTTTGTTGGCTAATTGGAGAAAAGAGGAGTCTCATGGACTTTCCTGCCCAGGCTGGCTTGAGCCATGATCCTTAGATCTCAGCCTCCTGAGTAGTTAGGATTACAGGTGTGAATCACCAGTGCATGGCCTCATCTGAATTTTTAAACTAAAATTTGACTAATTATTACTGGCTTTTGTTTTTTTGTAGGTGTTTTTGTTTAATTTTTGTTTTTTGTCAGTCATGGAGCTTGAACTCAGAGCCTGGGCACTATCCCTGAGTTTTTGTGCTCAAGGCTAGCACTATACCACTTTGAGCCATTGCTCCACTTTCTAGTGGCTAATTGGAGATAAGAGTCTCACAGACTTTCCTGCCTGAGCTGGTTTTGAACCATGATCCCCAGATCTCACCCTCCTGAGTAGCTAGGTAGGATTACAGGCATGAGCCCCAGCACCTGGCGTTAATTTACTTTTACTAATCTGGTAATGATAAAGCTGTACAGTATGCAATAAAGTCATTAGTATCATCAACTTAACAATTTATCTAAATTTAGAAATTTGCATAAATTTTCTCCGATAAAGAATATTTTATTCAGTCATAAAGTTATACAAATTAAATATGTTAAAGTAAACATTTGTGTGGGGGGGGAGGGTTATGGGACTTGAACTCTGGGCCTGGGCACTGTCCCTCAGCTCTTCAGCTCCAGGCAAGCACTCTACCATTTGAGCCACAGCACCACATCCGGTTTTCTGGTGGTTCACTGGAGATAGGAGTCGCATGGACTTTCCTACCCAGCCTGGCTTTGAACAGTGATCCTCAGATCTCAGCCTCATGAGTAGCTAGGATTACAGGCATGAGCCACAGGTGCCCAGCAAGTCACTCTTTAAAGTGTTCCCAGCCATCAAGATAATAGCTATCTACCTACCTCCCACTGCTGGCTAGAATAGGAAGTATTTAAAAAAAAAAAAAAAAAAGGAAATACCACTTCCAGTTATGGCTGGAACATAAATGAGCATACTAGAGGTCTTAATCCTAAATTTCTGCCAGGATAGTAGGGTTATTGATACCCTTCCAAGCAAACTAAAGAGTATTAAGGTAAATTGTGTGGCCAAAACTTGAGGTTTTATTTCTCAACTAAGAAATATGTCATGACAGAACTCTTATAATATACGAAAGACTGTAATTTCAGCTTTTAGCCAGTTAATGTGCTGGATCAAAAAGGGGCAATGATACATTTCCAAGGAAGAGTGATAGCAAATCAGTCTTTGCAGTATAAGCTGACCTGGGAACCAAGGAGGATTTGGATCCCACTCAGATCTTCTGCCTCTTAACTGCACTACCCAATGGGGTAGTCAATCACCAAAAGCATTTCCTGTAGGAACCACAAACCTCAATACCTCTGCTCCCCACAGCATGTCCTTCTGTGCAGGGTTGGCCCACCCCAACTCTGTGTAATTCCTGGGAGCCAATGGGTATACAACAGCACCAAAACCACTGAATTTCACAATGTAACCTGAGACAAACTGAATCTGAAAGGCTATTTTATGGGTATTTTGCCTCCACTCCTGCAGGTAATACAATCCACAGCTCACCCACTGGCCAGCAGTGTTCCATTCTCCTAATCCTCATTACCATACTTCCTTTGGTACATTTCTCAAGGGAAGGGTAGCTGAGAACACCAGCCAAGAAAATAGGTCTTTCTTAAGATCTATTAACCCTTTGTGCTGTTCATAAGAGCAACATTGTTGTTTGTGAGTTTTATTTCTAGCTTCACAAAATTTTGGTTCTTCTATTATTTTATAGTTTATCTGTATTGGGTAATTAGTTAAGTCATTGTCTTGAAATTATATGTGGGCTACTAATTTAAAAAATGGCAGGGGGAGGTGGTCACAAGTTATAACATTCATTATGTGAATGCTTTTACAGTAATATGCCATACAATGCTGAAAACTTGAAGTTTGGAAAATAAAACTTGTGTTTCATTTCGTTCCTTATTTTGCTCAGCTAGCCAATGTTGACATTTTTACATTTGGTATGAAAATGGCTTACTTTTTCATTGTTTTTAACTCAATCAAAAGAAAAAAAAATCTAGGAGTCAAGAGACTAGTCTGCTAACTAAGATTGATCTGTAATTAAAATCATAAAACATGTATTCTGTTATCTTCTAAGAACTCCATGAGGGTAATTTCATTTTAGCCATACCTGGTGTCCTGGAAGAAAAGAGTTGCTCTACTTCTGAGCATCTGGACAAATAAGTCTTTCAGCTTTGAGGATGCTAAGTGATTGAACAGGAACTACTACCTCAGCTGTGAGATAGAAATCCTTTTCAGAACTTCTAAAACAGGGCCTAGATTGACACACTTATTTCCTTTCCCTGTGATACATCTACAGAGTAGAAATAAAACTTTCCTCTTTATCTGGCCTTCAAGTTCAGCCATATATTTTTTTATTCAAAGTGAACTAAAGCTGATTTAGAGCGGACATGCCTTTTGAAATGCCCCAGGCTCTTTCATTTCTTGAATGATATGCAAAGCTTTGGAATCTACCCAAACCTCCTTGAAGCACCCACTGCAAAGTTTAATCTAATTTAAATTAACTTACTCCTCAGCATAAAATGCTTTCTCTTATTTCTTCTTCTTTTGTGAGTGAGTACATGGACCTATTCTTGTTTCTAAACATGTGGACGCTGGAACAATTTAGAAAGAAAAAAAGCTACATATTTCTTTATTTCAGCCATGTTAAAAGTAGCAGCAGAAAGCTGGGAGTCAATGGCTCATGCCTGTAATCCTAGCTACTCAGGAGGCTGAGATCTAAGGATCTTGGTTCCAAGGCAGCCTAGGCTAGAAAGTCCCTGAGATTCTAGTCTCCAGTCTAGCTCCAAAAAAGCCGGAAGTAGAGCTGTGGCTCAAGCAGTAGAACCCTAGCCTTGAGTACAAACGCTCAGGGACAGCACCCAGGCCAAGTTCAAGCCCTGCCCAGTATTGGCAGAAAAAATAAACAAATAAATAAATTAGTAGCAAAGAAAGAATAATTCTGAAAACTCCTGGCCCTGGCATTATGTATATTATTTAATGATACGCAAGTGATTAACCAGCAATATAGTCACAATCCCTACCAACTGATTTTCTTGTATGACATTATTTTAAGTGATAAGCCTGAAGATTCACTTTATCCTCTATTCATTCTGTGTACAGTTCACATCCAAATCTTTACAAATAAAGTAATATGAGGATATATATTTGTCCAGAATAAGCAAATATAAGGACAAGTCTGCAAGCATAAGCAGAGGGTGAGAGTGTGTGTGTGTGTGTGTGTGTGTGTGTAAAAACAAGGTTTGGGGCACATTTCTAAACATTTGCTCTTTCCATATCTACTTCAAGGAATTTAAGAGTATACTATAGAATTTTATTCATCCTGAACATATGTGGTGACAGACTGCAAATAAATCGACCTCTCTACACTAAAATTTTCAATAAGCATGATTTTTAATTGATCAGGATACTTTTTGAAGAAAATGAAGATGCTAGAGAAAAATATGGCTAAAGGTCTGAATAAAAGTGCTACTACTAGTAAAAAATAAATAAAATAAAATAAATAATTCTGAAAGGATCATAGTTTACCAGTTCATCCTTAAAGTTACCAAGTTAGCTCACATTACCATGTTACCAAGGTGGCTCAAGCTTTGTAATCCTAGCTATTCAGGAGGCTGAGAGCTGAAGATTTTTGTTTGAAGCCAGCCCCAGGTAAAAAAATATATGTCTGAGAGACTTTATCTCCAATTAGCCACCAAAAGGCTGGAAGGAGAATTGTGGCTCAAGTGGTAGAGTGCTAGCCTTGAGCACAAAAGCTAAGGGACTGTACCTAGGCCCTGAGTTCAAGCCCTAGTACCAGCAGAAACAAACAAAGTTACTATTACATATACACTCCATTTACTCTGTAGAGTTTTTAGCTACCAAGAGTCCCAACATAATAACTGAATCTCTCTCCTCCTGCATAACAGAAAATCTCTTTCTTCCTTTCTCCCTCCTCTCTTTCCTTTTTACCTAAGCAAATTTCAATTATGTATCTTGTTTTGTTTTGTAGGTCGTGGGGCTTGAACTCTGGCCTTGGGCGCTGTGCCTGCACTCTTCAGCTCAAGGCAAGTGCTCTACCGCTTGAGCCACAGCGCCACTTCCGGTTTTCTGGTGGTTTATTGGAGATAAGAGTCTCAAGGACTTTCCTGCCCTGGCTTTGAACCGCAATCCTCAGATCTCAGCCTCCTGAGTAGCTAGGATTACAGGCATGAGCCATCGGCCCCTGGCTGTATTTTGTCTTCAATAATACTTCAATAAGAAAGTCCTTGAAATTAGAGATACATGTCAAAATGAGCAATTCCTCCCTGGTGACCATTAGAGAATGTCACCAGAGAAAGAAATGGACTCCAGAGGGTCTTTCTTGCAGAATTCCAACTCTGGGAATTGTATTCTATCTAAAAACTCTACATCATTTCAACAGCCCATTCATTTACTCAAAAAATATTTATCGGGTGCCATTATATCCAGCACTGTTTTAACATCAGCAAGGCATTAAATCTTCAAAGTAGTTTCTTATTCTACACTTATGTTGACACATTTAGGTGGGGCCTTAAATCCTCTACTCAGCTGAACACTTTCATTCCCTTCAAAGCCGTTTGTCATCTTCAGGCACATTGAAGTGGATTTTCTTATCCATCAATGGAATCCTACCTTATATGACAGCATCTACATAAGAGTTCAAATCATGAAGAAAAGAGATGGCAAAATCCAAACCTTATAGGTGTAAATATTCCCAAATTAAATTACCAGAGTGAAACTTTCAGCTTCTATACTCAGTGCTTCAAGAAATAAATCTCTGCTTTGGCTATCCCTTCCCTCCCGACCCCACCCCCAAAAAAAACAACGAAATCTTAGGTCTCTGTGGAATAATTTGTGTTTCTTTCAGTGTTCCAGACAAAAGGAGAATAGCCATCATCTGTCCTCACTGGAAACTCTAGCATCACAGGAATTTTCCCAGGCGGCTTTGTGGCAATCTAAGGAGGCTTCAAGGATGCTATAATTATAGCTACTATTCACTCACCGTCTATGGTGCTGAGCACTTTGCATTCAATACTTCAGCTCATTTTAAGTTCCCCCTTCCGTGTAAAGATCTTAGGTCCTATTTTTTCCCATGAGGGAAAATCAAGGCTCAGAGAAGTTAAGTAACTTTCCCCAAACCACACAATGTGCAAGCATGCTCACACCAGGCATCTCTGACATGTTGCTATTCTACTCCTCAGGTCAGTTCACTTTGTAATGTGTTTTGGTGTTTGGGGGACAGGGGGTGGGATTATGGGTGAAGGTTGGGGAGACAGATGGGGACTGATTTAAAAAAAAAAAATCTCCGGGGAAAGATGTCTGCACACAGGAGGAAAGAAAATTCTGTAAGAAAACAAACCAGTCGCAGCTGTTTAAGGGGGGGCGGGGGGGGGGGAGGGAATCGCCTTAAGGGGTCCTGAATCTACTTCCTCTTACCTAAGGAGAGTCTGGGCCTGCACTGGGCTCGGTGATTGACAGGCGACTACCAGCCACCGGTGGAGGGCCGAGCGGGGTCGCAGCGGCAGCTTCTCGGCTTCTCCCACTACCCCCATCCCCACCCCAAGGCCAGCGTCCAGCCACCGGCGGGGAGCTTCCTGGGCGAGGCTTGGAGGCCGATGGAAGGTGCTGACTGACAACAGGGCCAAGCGCGAGGATGCTGAGTGAGGCCCGGGCATCCTCGCGGCTGCTCCCCGCCCCCAGGAGCGATCCAGGCCGCTGGGCGCGCCCTCACCGTCCCGGCCGGCGGGCGTGGCCAGATCGAAGGGGACGCCTGAGCCCAGGAGCTGGCCTTCCCCCACCCAGGTGAGCGGGTGTCGCCCAGGTTCTGCCTGGGCTCGAGCCGAGGCCGTCCGGGGGGCCTCGGAGAGTTTCTGCTTTGGAGGCCGCGCATCCCAAGCTCCCAGTGCCCGGGCCGCGCTAGCCTTGTTGGAGTCTGCGCTTGGGGGGGGGGGGGGGGGTGCGCTGGGGACGCCCGGGCCTCGCGCGCCTGGCTGCGGAGAGCCGGCCAGCCAGCCAGCCAGCCCGCCCGGGCCCAGCCTCCCCCACCCTCGCCGGGCTCCGCTTTCCCTCCATCAACTGCAGGCCGAATTCAATCCGAGAAGGCTCCTTTGAGCTTTTGTGTTTGCTGGGGGAGATGTGGGCGCCGGAGGGATCGCGTTACAACTTTCATTTCCTGAAATGTTTGAGGGAACATCCAGGGTTTTTATCCCCACATCAGGCCGGGCGATGGTCTCGGGTTTCAGGCCTTGTCACTCAGCTGTCACCAAACAAACGAAGCTCTCAAGCGCCCAGGAGAGAGAGAAAGAGAGAGAGAGAGAGAGCTACCTGCTATTCATGACCCCTGGAGCAGGTGATCGCTCATGGGAAAGAAAAAAAAACCAGGTAGAATTAATCATAGGGCTGTTCTCTGTTTCCTCTCCTTTTTGGCAGACCTGCCCACCGTGTGAAACCTATTAGAAAACAAATGAACTCTTTCTTGTCCCCCAGGGGAACCAAAAATAAGTTTCGGAAGAATCAACACACATATTCATACCAAATGATGGAATGAGAGTTTAAGTGAACATCTAGATGAAATCCCTCCCCCCCACTTTGCAATTTCTCCTTAGTTTGTTGTGTCCCCATCTTGGTAAGACTTGGAATTAGGGAAACTGAGGAGAATGAGGCATCTTCATGTCACCTGGTCCTACCTATTAATGGAAGGAAACACAGATGTCTCTAAACCCAGCCAGATTCCATCTTTCTTGCCCGAGTGTCAATGCTTTCTCCCAATAAAAGAAGAACTTCTACTCCAAGGTTGCTAAGAAATTTCTGTTTCACTCTCCCTTATTCCTCCCATGTCAATCATGTTGAATATCCAGGTTGGCTTCCCAACTCCCTAGACACTGGTGGCTCATGTCTATAATCCTAGCTACTCAGGAGGATGAGATCTGTAGCCAGCCAGGGCAAGAAAATCCATGAGACTCTCATCTCCAATTAACTTACCAAAAAAAAAAAAAAAAAGCCCCACACGGAGTTGTGGCTTAAGTAGAAGAGCATTAGCCTTGAGAGGGGGAAAAAAAAAGAAAAAAGCCAGGGATAGCACCCAGGCCCTGAATTCGAGTCCCAGGATTGGCACACACACACACACAAGTTTGTATGTCTATAGCTGTGTGTGTGAGAGAGGAGGGGGTGGGGGGGAGAAAAAAAAGAGAGGGAAAGAGAGAGGGAGAGAGAAGACCTTCTTTATGAAGATTTTTGTCTATTTATTTTGAAAATAGCCATTGGTTCCAGATTCTCAGAACTGATTTTCCTAGATTAGCTATTTGCACTTAGAGGTAGAGCCCCAAGCAATATTATTCTTCAATTAAAATCAAGAAGTTGACTTCAGGAGGAAGCATGCTATGTTTATATAGCATCAGCAATGCATAGAAAATACTCACCACACATATCTGAAGACAGACAAAGGTTCAATTGTTTAAATGTTCTTTTCATTTCATTGAGACTAAGGCATGTTGATCGTCTAGCTAGCTTAATTTTTTTAAGGATCTTATCTCCTTTCATCTTTAAGGCATTCTAAAGCCATACCGAGATAACGCTTCCTTGTACATGCCCCTGTCTTAGAGGGACATTTGCAAAGTATTGCAGAATGTGCCATCTCACCCTCAAGATGCCCATTTTCTCTGCAGACACTGTAAGCTTTTGCTCCTCTCCACCAACCACACACCAGCCCTCACCACCACCACAGCACATTCAAAGCTGCAAACGCTCAGGGGAACATTACTGTATACACATGCTTACAGTTTAATACAATATTTGTATAAGGGCTAGCCAAAGATGTCACAGTTTTGTGGCTTTGGTTTGGTTTGGTTTGTTGGGTTGTTCTGTTTTGTGCTTGGATGGGGGTTCGCAATCCTATTGTCTTTCTCTGGTATTTAGACCACTTGGATAATTGGCAACTCAAATTAGAACTTTTAGCAAAGCCTTGCCTGAGGGCAAAAAGAAAAGGGGCAGAGGTGGAGCTGTTTGTGACATGACTTAGTATCCAAAAAGAACACACAGAAAGTTGATTTTACAGGTATGCTCCTGGAATCTGTAGGTTTCATACCAAGGATGTTGCTTCCTGTAAGACATCCTGAGACACAACATCTTGTGTCAGAAAAAAAAATGTAATATATGACTACCAAGATTCCACATGTTCATCAGCTTAGGTTCTGAACCAATTCCCCCAACCCCCCCCCCAATATATTCCTATTATGAATAAGCCTTGGTATTGTAAAAGTTATAATCAAATTTAAACCCAAAATTAAAATAAATTACATAGCCTATTAAAATAATTGTGCATCTGTTAACCCATGAGTTAAACCATACTTGGTTCTATCTATGTCAATGCTGCAAAACAGTTAACTTAGGAACAGTAAAAAAAAAAAAAAAAGGGAGGGGGGAAGACAGTAGACAAGATGGAGGGAGGGGATATTTGTTTCTTTGCCAGTTCCAGAACTTACCTACTTTGAAAAACATAGTAAAGAAAGGAGAGGGCTCAGTATCACCCAGCAGCAATTTAAACACAGCTGGACAGCCACTTCAGGTAAACTAAAGTGAATGTAAAAACCTAAAGTTAACCTTTTTTTTTCCTCTTTCAAAGATAGGATTGTTTGTGTTTTGAGTTTTAGATTGCTTGTTGTCTTCCTTTCTTCCTTCCTTCCTTCCTCCCTTCCTTCCTTCCTGTCTTCCTTCCTTCCTTCCTTTCTCTTTCTTTCTTTTTCGGTTGTTCTTCCTGTTAGATCACCAAGAAGAATGTGATGCTAAGAATATATTAGCTTTATAGTGCAGGAGAGCAGTGAATACTTTCAGGGAAAAAGGGTCTTCAGGTAGCAAAGCAATGGGTGATGGTGGTGTGCCTCCTGAGCATCTCAGTCTCAGCTGTGCATTAACAAGTTCAAAGGAAGCAAACTGCAAGTGGTATGATTGGAAAAGAAACTATGCTCCTGTGTCTTGTGCCTCACCAGCCGCCTTCTTCCTTCTCTTTGTTTTTAAATGCTACTGCAGTGTTGTTTCTCACTGTCTGAAAGGACCACAGCGTCTAAAACCCTGATTGTCATCCTCAGTGGGAAAACAGGTTTCCAATTTCATCAGCTGGAACAAATTGTGTGTGTGTGTGTGTGTGTGTGTGTGTGTGTGTGTGTGTGTGTCAGCGCGTGTGTGAGTCCTGAGTTTAAAACACGAGAGGAAACAAGGCTTTTCCAGGGAAGCACTTTTTCTGGCTAGACAAAAACACCCCCCCACACACACACAAACACACGATTTTGATCTTTTTTTCCATCTAGCTGGATCATCTACCTCTTATTTAACCCATCCCCTTTAGAGGTTTTCCCGGGTAGAGTTTGGGGATCTAATCAGAAGGATAAAAAGGTTTCTTTGACCTTGAGGGCTTCCAGAGACCCACCTGGGTAGGGTAAAGAGAGCATGCTTGTAGCCTAAGGGAAAGCCTTAATGAGAACTGTTCCTAGGGGGCAAAGTGGGCACCGAGGCTAATTCCTCTGGCTTTGGGCAGCTGAAGCAGATAGTCCGGGCGTCTTATTTAAGAGTGGTCTTCTGGGAATTGCTCAGAAGAAAGTGTGTGTGAGCCAGCAGCAGCCATGTCAACTCTGAACCACCCGTCCTCACCAATGCCACCACCTACCCCACCCCACCTCCCCCTCCCCCGCCCCGCCCCCCAAAAAACACCTGAGATGAAATGTGCTGTGGGGTTCGGGGCTGACTTTCTCCTGGGATCCTGGGCTGGACGTAGAGACGATGTCATTGTTCGCTCCAGGGTCGCAGGCAAGGTGGGGAAAAACTTCCCCATGCTAAGGAAGCAGAGCTCCGGCTCCATCGGAGACTAGAGGCCACGGTCCCTCGTCCAGGCCTGGGAGATATAAACTCGGATAGGGTTCTCCTTTCTGGGCTGGCACTCTTGGGCAGAGCGGGCGGTTGGGAGAGCCAAAGCCGAGGAAGAGACAGTGTCAAGCAGGGGGAAAACAGCAGGGCCTGGGTCACACTGAAGCCGCACTTCAAGGCCTGGTCCAGGCGGTCTGGGTCCAAAGCCAGGTACCCACGTCCCAGGTGCGCATCGGAGGGGCCGAATGTTGCTGAGCAGTGCTTACACCGCTTCATCCCTCCACTTCAGGGCCTAGTCCAACCCCACAGTCACGAGTCCTGTGCACACACAAGCACTGCTTGAGCTTAGCCTTCCTGATCCCTGACTCTCAGAAGGCGATTTGGGAAGCTGCCCTGAGGCACCCAAGATGACAACGGCGGCGGCGGATGTCCCCCTGGCCTTCTCCTTGAAGGCCAGGCTGGCAATCTCTGCTCTCAGGAACTCGGCAGTTGGTGCCATCAGACCAGAGCTATGATCTGGGTCCTGAGATGTATAAGATTGATTCTCTGTGTACCGACCAAGTCCCAGAGAAGAGAATGGAGACACCCACCACGGGAGGCCTCCCCCAGATCTCTGCGTCTGAAGACGCACTGCATCCGAGCCTCTGCATCTCCGAAGTGAGGTTCTGCTTGTAGATTTGGCCGAAGATGAGGGAAGCTCCTGCGGGCTCAGCCGCCTCCGCCTCAGCGGGCAGGGAAGAAGCAAGGGAAGGCCGCCGTGTGCGCATCGGTGCCAGGTGCTCGGCTGGCCGGCAGCACGCCGGGGAAAGCAGCCGAACCTGGATCCAGGTTCAGCCAACTCAAAGCTAGCCCAGAATGGCGAAGTCCCACTGAGAATTCCTGGAAGCTTCCACTGCACTGCGGGCCAGCTCCAAGCTGTCCTTGCCCAGAGAATAGGTTCGAGTTCGGGTGCCCACGCCCAGTGGTGTCTTTCCCCCCATCTTGCAGTTTACCAGGTTTTTGAGTCCTTGCCTGCTAAGCTAAAATCAAGCGGCCAAACCCCTGGTCTCTGAGAAATTAGGAAGCTTCGTTCTCAACCAAGAGGTCCAAGGGAGAAGATCCAGCAACCCTGCCTGTCTTGCGATTTAAGATATTTAAAAAAAAAAAAAATTAACCGAGTATTTTTTTTTCACCTTAACTTGGCAAAATGCTGCAAGGTTTCGTCCTAAAAGCTCTGATCCGTAGCTCATTGCTTTTGGCTATCATTACGAAATCTGTAGGGGAGAAACGAAAAGTGACTCCTGATTCAGTTAAACGTTGACGCTGCAAAGGTAAATTGGAAATCCCTTAACAGCTGGTTCTCGAAGATTTCCTCGAGGGAAAAAAAAATATGGTTAGTTCCCTTAATGATCGCTCTAAAATGATTGCCAAGAAAACTCTGAGCAATGTCCAGCTTTCTCGCCTCCTCTCGCTTATGCCTGTTTTAGGCAAACCCAGCCGAGGACCGAGGAAAGAGACACATTGTGCAATTTCTTATTAAACACATCTGGAATATGCGCGCTCTGGACCGAGTGCCAAGGATTTTTACAAAGAGTTTATGGCTGTGACAGAAAATTGTCCTTTTAACGAGTTTACAAGCAGTAATCGCGGAGGCTTTTACAGGACAGGCCTTCTCTGCTCCGCACCAGACCTGCAGACATTTCCAAAATTCACCAACCATGGGAGCAGGAAGTGAGCTGGCTGCACCACCGGGGAGACAGAACTTTCAGTGTCTAAAATTTTGTCAAGCAGAGCTGGAAGAGAGGGGGGGGGGGGGCGGGGAGGGGGGGGAGGCTAAGTCACCGGAGTAGGAAGAGAGGGACACGTAAGAAATTAAAGTAATTGGCCCTTCCTTATTTTCCAGAGAGATTTCCTCAGTGTCTTTTGAAGCCTGTTGGGGTCATTGAAAGCTATCTTTGTGCAGCGTGTTTGTTTTGGGGAATGAATGTGAAGAATGTATGGAGATTCCCTGTGAGAGCCCCTCCTGCAGAGGGTGGCATTTCTCCGTGGCCCAAGACGTGGAGAATAAACACCCTAGTGGCTTAAATAAACACCGACTTAATGATCCAAAACACTAACAAGGGAGATTGGGACCCTGAGCTCCCAACCCCAATCATGGTCTTAGAGCTGCTATGCACATCTGTCCATCACTAAGGGGGAGGGGGGGAGAAGAAAATGAGCTTATAAGTAAAAGTGATTGTAAAGTACAGTGACCATTTCTCACTTGAACTCAAAACACTTTGACAGTGGGGTTTTGTTTTTAAAGAAAATCATAATAAGGCCTTAATCTCCCATACATTTCAATCTCCAAAATCAGGACACGAACAATAGGAAAAGGTAAACAAGAAATGAATATATTACTGGTGACAGTTGTGGATGGGGGAAAATCAAAATTATGAAACTGTCATGTCAGAAAATAAATACTCTCCCTGGGGAACAATGTTTCACAAAACACAAGTAAGTCTGTTATCCTGAGTAGAATTTTAATAAATAATGCCATTTGTTTCACTAATTTTTAAAAGCTAAATACACAAGATACATCATTTTGCCCCAGGTGAAAAGAACATGGAGCCTACATGATTACGGGGATTTTTCTGGACACTCTCTCGGCAGCACTGGAAAAGAGCTCCTGTCCTGCTGGTCTGCTTTCTATTTGTACAGATTAATTCATAATGTTTAAATCCTTGTTCGAGTTTCCTTCCCCCCACCCACGCCGATAAATCACTTTTACTTTCACAGTCATAAGCATGTTAACACAAAAGAGCTGAGTTAACATACGATTGCTGTGGAGCAGAGCTAGTGGTAAACAAAAGTACATCATCTAAATAATTAAAAAAATAAATACCCTCAAAGCTAAATAACCTCTTTCTGTCATATTAATCTAGTCACTACTCTTGAATCAGGTAATAGTCTTTAAAATACCCAGCAATTCATCACCACCATATTTTAAAAAGCAAGAAAACGTAAAGAAAAAAAAAATAGGATCCCAATGACAGCAATACACAACTCACCTTTCAGAAACAGAATCATACTCCTGGTGTTCTACTAAGTTTTAATTTAGACTGGTTTAGGTACAATAGAAAAGAAACCTGAAAACACATGCTATTTTAGTAACAAATACCAAATTGCCAGATTTGTCGTCATCTTTTTTTGCAAGCTAGAAACTGGGAACAGGAGAAATCCTTTAGCAGGAGTAGGTTACAGATATGAACTTTTGAGGGCATGAGAAATAATGGCATCCAGGGAAGTGTTTGTTTCTGTTTTGTTTCACATTAGTACATTTTTAGCTTGTCATTTAAAAAAAAAAACCAAGAAAACAAACAACAACCAAAAACCCCTTCTAAATTTGACAAAAATAGTTGTATTACTAATGGTAACCTCTACTTCTAACTGTCTCACATAGAGAGTATTAAGACATTTAGGCACTTGTTTTTTTTTCCCCCTAATACTGCTCTTTTATTTTAACCTACATAAAATTATTTAACACTAAATATGAAAATGTAAACTTAATCTTCCCATCAAAAAGGTTTTTTTTGCTATTTATCTCAAGAACGCAACCAGTTTCATCCCAAGCTCTTATTTTCACTATTTTGATCTCTCTTTCATTTCCTTTTCCTTCTTCCCCAAAAAATATTTCTCCATAAATAAATTAAAAGGAAATAATTAAAATCCAGTTGATGTGTCATTCAAAAAGAAAGAGAAGAAAAAAGGAAGAAAGAATGAAAAGGAAGAAAAGAAATGAAAGAAAAGAAAAGCTGTTGAAGCGGGTGCCTGGGTTGCTCAGAACCAGCACGTTTGGGTGGTTTTGTTAGTTTTTCTTTCTTTCTTTCCCTGATCTCTTCACTAGAAGGGAAAATGAAAAAGTGGAGAGAGTTAGAAAGGGAGACTATGCTTCCAACCACTGTTGATTGTTAAAAAGATATTTGTGAAAGTCCACCATTCCTTTATATGCAAAGAACCCAAGAAACAAGCTGCAGGATTGTTCCTGATTTCTATTTACAAGTGTCCCTAGTTACTGCAGTTTGGTTGTTGATCCAGCCATCCCTTGAAGGCCCAAGCCCCTTCCCACTTAGGAACCCAAGTCCACCAGACTGGAGGTAAGAGGGCCGAGGAGAGAGTCCTGGAGTTGGTGCTGGTGGGCCTGTAGGCCGTGGCTGGGCTGGGAGGCTGTGAGGCCGGGGAGAGAATAGTTTGAGCTTCTGGCGTGGCCCATATTGCCTTGCAGCAGAAGGACGGAGTTCTGGTCTGGACTTTGGGGAGGTGAGAATTCTTCTTCTGAACTGGACATAAGTGGCTTGCCCCCTTCCAGAGGAGAGAGTTGATTCTGCTTGTTGGAGGAGGAGTTATTGTTTTCCGTGTTCTCCCTAAGAAGTAAAGGACAACACCATATGGTTAAAAAAAAAAAAGTGTGAGGTGAAGGGAGGGGAGTTGGAAGGAGGAAAGGGCCATTGTGCAATCTGTCACCGACCCAAATGGAGGAACTCTGCCCCCACCCCCACCCCAAGGGTCATGGGGGAGGAGTGGAGTGAGGACACTGGACAAGTGGGGAGCTAAAGCCAGAGCCTTCCTCTAGGAAAGAGGTCCTTTTCTCCTCCAGAGTTCACCAAGCCAGAGGGGCAGGGGTTATTTGACACAAACAAGAACAACAAAATGTTCATTTTAATTGTGTTCAGTGACATTTAGAATTATCTATCAACTAGCACCATATTTCTCGATTGGAACTTCGAAATGGTTGCTCGTGCTAAAGCTATGACGACCAAGGGACAAACATAGTCCCCAGTGCGCCAATGTTGGGGGTGAGTCAAGTCTATTGACTTGACCCGTTTTGCCGCGGATGAAACCATGAAACGTCCAAGTCGCCTGTCCCAGCCCAGAGCTTGTGATTTCGGAGACCAAGGGCAAGTCGTGGGAAGTGGTGCCCAGAACGGCCCAGTGACCTGAGTAAACAGGGAGCGCCGCCAGTCTCTCGGATTTCAGCAGCCAGTGGGTCCTCCCGGCCTGGCTTATTAGGACCGGCCGTTTGGGTAAGGGAAGGCCAATCTGGAAACCACAGATCTACGTTCCCAAGTCACTAGCTCATCCCGCAGCCTCGCAGACCCCCTCTCCCTCCCTCCCCAACTCTCCACCAACACTCACACGCCAACCCATTCTTTTCCAGCAGAGAAAACGCGGCTGCCCCGCACCGCACCGGCTGCGAGGCGCCCCCCGCTCCGCGGGCGTCAGTCCCTGTACTGGGTCCGGGCTACTCCAGGGTTTCGCTGCGCGCCCCGCTTCCGCCTTCGCAGCGCTCGGGGGCCGGTCTCCCCCTTTCCGCAAAGTCGCTCTCCCCCTCGACCGCCCCTAAGAGCCCGTTTCCGCGGAACTTCATCGAGGCTTTGATTTTTCCACCCAGATGGCAACGAGCATGCCCGATCTTCTGCCCCCCTGGCTGGGGCGCGAACAAAGGAAACGTCGCCGGGGCGCAGCGCTTAGGTCTCCCCCAAACTCCCGGGCTTCTCGCAGCGCGGTCTCCGCCACTGCCGATCGCGGCGCTCGTCCCAGTCACAAACTCTGCGGCCTGGTCGCCGAGAATGTTTGGGCGAGGAGGGGCGGGCAGGAACGGGTTAAAAACACATTGCCTCGGGCGCTCCGGCGCCCGGGAAGCCGGCTTCCGAAGCCCCTTTCGTCGCCCAAGGCGGCGGCGCCGACAGCCGAGGGCCGAGCTGCGGTGCGCAGGCCACGCGCCAGGGAGCTCGGCGCGGAGTCCTTCCTAGATTGGGGGTCTCGGGGGGGGGGCGGTCAACGCAGCTCCCGCTCCCCCAAAACTCTCTTTTCTGTATATTTCTTTTCAAAACTCCTTTAATCCAGCTAGGGTGGAATGACGCGGGCGAAGTCTACCGGGAGGCAGCGCTGGAAGATCTGGGCGAGAGTTGGGGGGAGGGAGGGAGCGGCCGGGGACGGGGGGGACAGGGCGGATGTCTCTAGCCAGCTTTAACCCGGGAGCCAGAGCGGAGAGGTTCGCCCTCCAGCCCACCGAGGAAACCGACCCGCTCTCCTCTCGATACCAGTCCGCACTTCCCTTCCCGGCGATCTCAAGAACCTCTCCCCGCACACCCACGGACGCACTCCTTTACCCCCACGCAGCCAGCCAGCGGAGGCATGAAAAACACGTCCCGACATTCACACCCCCACAGAAACCCACGCGCGGGGCGGCTCGGAGCAAAGGAGGCCCCGTCCCTGGCGGGCAACCTCAGAGTTCATGAACTTTCCTCCGCAGTGCCGCCCAGCCTGGGCGCCGCCGGGCAGACCGGCTCCCGACTGCGGGGAGAGCTCGGTTGCGGACGCCTGCGGGGGTGGGAGGGAGGAGTTGAAAGAGATGGAGGGATAAGGAAGACTTCCCGGGGTCACCCCAGACTCCGGGTGCGCGCCGCCTCGTACCTTTCCTTGGCCTCGGCGGCCCGATCTCTTTGCCTCCGGTTCTTAAACCAATTGCTGACCTGGGTGGTGGTGAGGCCGGTGGCCTCGGCCAGCTCCCGCTTCTCCCGCGGCGAGGGGTAGGGGTTGTGCGCGTACCATTCCCGCAGCACGCCCCGCGACTTCTCCTTGAAGCAGTAGCTGGTCTCTTCTCCGTCCCAGATGGTGCGCGGGAGCGGGAATTTTCGGCGCACCCGATATTTGCCCACGGCACCCAGGGGTCGGCCGCGAAGCTTCTCGGCCTCCACGTAGTGCGCTTTCAGCCACAGTTGCTGTAGTTTGGGGTGGTTGTGAGGCGAGAACTGGTGGCTCTCCAGGATCTTGTAGAGCTCGCGGAAGTTGCCGCGGTGGAAGGCGACCACTGCCTTGGCCTTGAGCACGCTCTCGTTCTTGTGCAGGTGGTCGCAGGCGGGCAGCGACCACAAGAACCTGCCCAGGCGCTCCAAGTTCCCGCCTTGCTGCAGGACTTCGCACACGCACGCCACTTGCTCCTGCGTGAAACCAAACGACGGAAGCATCGACATGGCTGGGGCCTCCGGGGCGCACGGCCCAGGCGCACGCGGCCGCAAGCAGAGCCGGAAAAAGCAGGGGGTGTCGGCCACGGGGAGGGGGGCGCAGCTGCTCCCAACCCCCTCCCTAGGCTTCGCGTAGGCCCAAAAGCAAGTCTGAACTTAAGGGTAGGCGGCCAAAGGAAGAAGGAAAAGAAGAAGGAAGGGGGCCCGCGCTAGACACCGAGCGGCCGGCGCACTTCGTAGCCTTACGGGGCCTCGCTGACTCCCGCCGGCCGCGGGGTGGATGCTGCTCGTTGCCGGGGAACTTAGTTTCTGTTCTCCCGGCAGCTGCCTTAAAGCGCGCAGCGTCCTCGGCACGCTGATTGGCTGCAGGCGGCGCCTATCCGAAGCTGGCCAGCCCGCGCGCCGCCCGGCGGGGCTGCGGAGCCGCGCCGCCCCGCGTGGGGAGGGCGAAGTTACGGGGTTGGGGGTAGGGAGTGATGGGAGGAGAAGGACCTAGACCGGCTGGGCAGCAAGGTGGGGTCCGGAGGAGGGATCCGCCGGGTGAGAGAGGGGACGGAGGCTGGACCGCGCAATGCCGCCCTCCTCTTCAGTGTCACCTTGTGGGGAGGTGGGGGGGGGGGGCAGACGTTGCCTCGCGCGTCTCGGCACAAACCAAGGATTCCAGGCGTTCTAATTCCCCTTTTCTCCCTCCATAGTCTTGTTCCTTGCAGGCTTGCCCTTTGCCGATGAGCTCATATTTAATTACCTTAATGTTGGAATGAATAAATAATGGATTGATGAATAGCTTATGGAGCGCGATAAATAATACAAGAGGAGACCAGAGCTTAGGAGCTTGCAGGCTGTGCTTCTCTCCGGGTTGTCTCGGCTCCCGGAGTCCAGCTAATGTCCTCCTCCTTCACTCCCTCCCCAAACTCCAGCACCCTCCAAAGGGCGCAAGTACTGTGAGCCGGACCAAATTCCAGTCGTTCTCAAAGGGCCGCCACGATGAGAAATCAGGCGAAAAGCTGCTAGAGTCAGATACAGACACTGAGGGTTCCTTTGTGATTTGGTAGCTTAACGTGTCTGTGGTTTAGGTTGACAGGCTCCTGGACTCAGTTTCCCCACATGACTGCGTGTGTTGAATGCTATCTATGCCACTAAGGAATGCTGAGAAGCTTTACTTTCCATTAGCAAAAAATGCTGTGGGAGCCTCCGTAGGAAAGGCGCTGGATGGGGTGTAAATTGAATAAAACTGTGCCCGGCTCCAATAACCGTCCGGTTGTAACATAATCCTTGCCCTGCTCTGAGAGGGACACTGCCCTCAAAGAGAGGAGGACAGCGGCTCCAAGAAGATTAAATAAAGGTGTGTGTGGTGTGTGTGTGTGTGTGTGTGTGTGTGTGTGTGTGTGTGTGTGTGTGTGTGGAGTAGGATGCTGGCCTATTTTGCTGCTAGGGTGTGAGAGATGTCCTGCAATTTAAGTCTCATCATCTGCTATTTTGTTTGTATGTGGAGGATACTTGGAAAAACTGCACAAACAAATAAAACTGTAATTATCTTAAGCCTCATTTGCACACCTTGTTCCAAAGCAATTATTAAAAAGATTTTGAAAACAATTAGCCTCTCTAAACAAAGATAATCTATTGTCAGTAGCTGAGACTGGCAGGAGATAAGAACAATGTGTGGAGATACGGGAAGCCAGATGGTGGAAGCAGAGTGACTTTATGACTATACTTATCTCTGATTAGATAAGTTCAAAACAGAATTGTAAGTACACTTCAAAAATGCTTTTGATTTCAGTGTGCTCTCTTAGTGTATACCGAAGAACAAACTCGAGGCTCTTTAAACCTGCTGGTCTTCTTTATGTTTTCATTCCATCAGCAAAAGAGCTCAGCACCACAGAACTTTTTGCCCTTTGTAAGTAGGAGAAGGATTTCCCCTTCTATTATTTATATGGTTTCAAAATAATGCACCCAGTTCATTGCCCCCTGCGAGGTACTTTTCAAACTCATAAAGGATTCCCACCTCAGAGTTGCTTCTCTCAAGATTCCAACTGGGCAGGAAGCTACTTCTCTGCTGGGCTCCCACACAAAGCTCTCTGCCTCCTTGAGAGTCTGTATATCCCATGCAATTAGACCTTGGAAGCAGATGCTGCTACTTCATTACCTGTAGGCTTAGTTTTTTAAAATGCATTTAATGGGTGTGTATTATTTCAAAAGAGTCCCAGCCACATGGTATGCCCAATGACTTACTTTCTAAACTGGAAGCCTGGCACTGGCGAGCCCAAGGCCATGTGTCTGGTAATTTTCCCTCACTGTCTTATTTTAGCCCTCATGACGTTTCCAATGAGGTCTTGAGGAGCTGCAGTGTCCTGCCAAAAGGAACGTCTCTGCTTGGAGCAGTGCTTATTGACAAGGCAGCTGTGTGAGGGCCGGAATGGGGGTTAGGGGAAGGGGGCTTACACCGCCTCTAAAAATCAGTACCCTAAAGTCTGCAGCAAGTATGCACAATTAAAATGGGGTGGGGAGGAGGAGGAGGAAAGATACTCTGTAAGCACAGCCATATCCCTTAAAAGACACATGGTGTGTTGAGTACTGGGGTACTTTGCAATGAACAGTTTTGTATAAGGAAACGAGGCATAGCTTGAACAAACAACGACAGGTATAAATGTACAAAGGATAAGAGAGAGCAGAGAGCCGGCAATTAGACACCAATACTGCCCACTTCTGTTCATCTGTCTTCAAAAGGAATCAGGACATACCCGACTTGGGCGACAACCGGGAAGACGACGGTGCGGGTGCCGTGATTGAGGGCATGAGGGAAAGGAGCAAGGTGTTTGAACTCAGGCTCCAGTGTCCAACCTGCCAACTTTTGTTTTTTCTGTTTAATCCAACAGTTCGCCGAACTAGAAAGGAAACGTGCTATGCTCTTTGTACCAAGGAGTCTACCGACTATTTAGATCCCTTGGTTAAGGGAACCAATTGTTGTAAATGTTAATTATTGCCTCGGATATATAAGGTTTCCCAAAATGGAACCTTTCACTGAAAACCACTAAAAGAGGTAAAATGACATGAATTTACAAACCACATAAACCAAATGATCCATTTTAAATCGCGCACGGAAAGGTTGGAGTTGTTCTGTAACATAAAACCTTTGCTGTCAATGCAAAACGCATGAAAAATAAGAGATGCGTCGGGGATTTAAAGGGAACGAACAATTCTAGCCTGCTGGCTGCAGCCGTCGCCGCGCCGCGGCTCCCGAGGGGAAGCGGCCCGGCCCTAGGGACGCCCGATGTCCAGTGTCGGCCTTCCTTCGTGGAGCCGGAGCCGGACAAGTAATAGCCGGGTGCACCTAACCCAAAGGCCAATGCACAAACACCAGGAGCTGCTGGGGTTTTCTCGGCTGAGTTCATCTAAGGCCTTGGCCCAACACGTCTAGCAGGGACCCACTGATGTCTCTCTGGGCTTGGAGCGAGTTGCTTTGGGGTCCCCAGCCCGCTTTCGTGGAATCCCTTCTCCATCAAGAGCTATGGTAGGGATTCGCCCCTATACCTACAGACAAGTGGAAGGAAAAGAAATCGCGAGGAGTTTCTGCAATAAATTAAGGCCATCTCTCTGGGACAGTGGGGGGGGGGGGACTCCCAAATCCGAACCGAAGTGACAGCCCTCCCCGCAGGTGCAGTCGGAAACTCCAAGCGCCCTGGATCCCGGGGAACGCGGGCTCAGATGGCCGGCGCTGCGACGCGATGCGGGAGCAGCCGCCCACCTGCCTTTCTGGGGGCGGGAGATGCTGCTCCCCCGAGGTCTGAATAGGCCGAAGGCTAGGGGCGGACGATTTGCCGGCCTAGAGAAGAGAAACTCAAAACCAGTCCATTAGTAAATGAGTTTTGTGTTGTCAAGGTTCTTTCCCATCCAC
The DNA here is from genome assembly GCF_019054845.1 of Dipodomys spectabilis. Taxonomy (NCBI): domain Eukaryota; kingdom Metazoa; phylum Chordata; class Mammalia; order Rodentia; family Heteromyidae; genus Dipodomys; species Dipodomys spectabilis. The sequence continues at coordinate 5,250,903 of NW_024870750.1, forward strand.
TTGCTGTTCTGAAAAATAGATCACGTTTCGTTATCTTTAGTGGGAATCTGCAACGTGACACCGGATCCGCGCGGCCCCCGCCTCTCTTCCCTCCCCACCTCCTGGCCTTGCTCTGCCGGGCCGAGAGGAGCTGGCCGGCCTCGGCGCAGCTTCATTCTGAACAATGAGGATTTGTCTGTGGCCCTGATGTGTTTATGCATGGGGAGAGGGGAGGGGGGGCTTCTCCTGGAAGTGGGGAGCGCGCGAGAACCGAGGTTCCAGCTTCCTTGGTGCGAAAACGCTGGGCTGGCTCCAGACGCCAGCAGACTGCCGGTCCCCTGCCACACCTGGACAAACAGAGCCAGCTGCCAGCCCTACGCCAGAAACCCTGTCTGTCAGCCGCGTGCGGCACCTGACAATGCCATCTCCACATTGTCCGGAGGTCGGGGACACACTGACCAAGGGAAGATAACACCTCCAACCATGTACACCCCAGCTCCATTCTCCGCCAATCTGAGCTTCCTCCTAACCCCCTCCTCTCTTTCTCCCCCTACCCCAACCTGTCTTCTGGAGACACAAACACTGAGAGGAGACAGACTTGTGGTCCCCGGGTTCCAAGTGCCGCATTCTTTTCTCTCTCTCGGTGCATCTCTATCTTATTCCCTCTTCTCTCCAATTCAAAGGGGAAACTCGTTTATTCTGTCTGCGCTTAACTTCTTTCTCGTTCTGTTACAATCCTTACCTTCACTTCCTCCTCTTCTCCTCCCCCGCCCCAATCTCTCACTTTTCTCTCTCTCCTCTGGCTCCCTTCTTCTCCCCCCCCCCCCCCCCACTCCTCCCTTAGTGCTAGGTACTTGTTTATTTCTGTCAGGGACTAGGCTCACAAAGCAGAATGATGTCTAACACAATGCTGGATGATGTTGTTTACCGAGGTAGAGCAGCAGAGCTGGAAGACCCTGAAATCTAGGCAGGGAGGCAGGGCCTAGTGGCAGGGTCCTGTGGGACCTTTCACCCTGAGTAGGGGCCGGGCAAGAAGTGGGAGCAGCCATGGGAAGGATGTAGTGGTCACCTGGGGGAAAGGGGCTGGTTTCAGCTGCCTCTGAGGAGGCCCTGGCCTGGGGATTCTCCAAATAATTCCACTTAACATTGGATTTCAAGTACCTTTCTGAACAGTGGAGCCCAGTGAAATGTTGCAAGAATCAGTTCTTAAGAATTCAAGACACACGGCTGCACTTCCCTTTTTAAATATCACCTTAGGGTAAGATTACAAAATGAAACTCTCAGAGAGAGAGTGCTTATCTTCCATTGACTTTCCAATCAACTTTTTCCCCCTTCCTCAACTAATGTACATCCTGAATCCTACATCTGTCTAAGCTAAGAAGAATTTCCTTTTGGGAGGTGAAAGCCTACAGCTCCTCCTGTTCAGAGGAAAGTGCTAGTGATGGTAATGCAGGGTGACACTAAATAAACAGTTAGGGTGGACTGGAAAGATGGAGTTAATTATCCAGTGAGCTGCATTTCAGCCCAGACCATCAGGGGCTGATTTGTTTTGGCTCATAGTCCGAGGAAGGAAGGAGACAACCATTCTCTTCTCCACATCTCTTTGGGATCCCAATCATTCATATCTCAAACAAAACAAAAACCAAAACCCACTACCCAGGTATCACTGCTTCAATTAAAATTCGGTTTGTGACTCCTCTGTAGACTGCAAAATTTCAAAAAAAAAAAAAAAAAAAAAGCACACTTCCTTGCCTCGGAGTCCTGGAGAGAAGACTTTCATATACTCCCCAGAACATAAAGTCAGGATTGTTGGGAGTTGAAAATCATGTAAAGGAAGCAGACATCTTGTATCCCGCCCTATTTTTTGTGTTTATTCTTTTAAAAACACAGAGGTTGCCCTAGCTTTCATGATGGCTTTACTCTCTCTTTTTATAAAAAAGAAATCAGACTTTGTGAAATGTTAGATGCAATTAGATTTATTGTTTGTGTGATTCACTGACTATCCAGTTTCCTCAGGTAAACCTGCACTTATATATAAATCCTAGTAACTTAAAACTCCTCTCTTCCCAGTTTGTCCTCCACCCCCGCCCCTCGTTCTGATATTAATAATCCCAGGCTGCCCCTCTTTCCGGGTCATTACGGTACTGCTGGTCTCTAATCAATCCTAATGCGATGGCAATTGGAGTCCCTGATGACTGCGGCTCGGATTTCTTGTAATGGCTCTACCACATTTTCCTGGACCTCCTTCTTTAACCTGAGATGCCAGGGGGACGAGTCCCTTCTCGGCTGCTGATTACTTCAAGATGTGGGGGCTGGTTTGAACAGAAGGAGAAAGACACGCGCACAGCGTGGCTGCCACGGCCCGCGGGGACGGGCAGGCGTCTGAAGAGCAAGAAGAGCCCACGAAGGCCTCTTGCTACTAGCCTTTCTCTCCGCCTCCCCCAGTTTTCCAGGCCCAACTCAACCTGGCGGACTGAAATGAAGACTTTGACTCCCCCGTGCTCCCTACCATCTCTGGGCCCCTCCCATTCTAGGGGGTTCTCAACTCTGCAGCGACTGCCTTTTGCTCTGGAATCTTCCTCTTCCTCTGGGCCGGCTGGCTCCTTTTTTCCTCCGGACGGTTCTCTCTCAGCTTCCCCCTTACCTCCCACCCCTTTACCCCAGCCTGCTCGACCCTGATCTTAGTATAGTTACCCAGAAGAGAGACTGGAGTCTTCAATTCTCCCGTTGACCCTTGACCTCCCTTGTGTTTCTTACCCTAGCAGTATCTGAAGCTCCCAACCTGTTCCCAACCCAAAAATCCAGCCCCTCGGGCCAGAAGCTTGGCCAGGTCAGGTCAGGACGTGACCCTTTCTCCTCCATCCTCCCAGGAGCCTGTCTGTCGGTGGGAGACTTTAACCTCTAGGGGTACAAAGGGCCAAAACACCCTTCTCGCTGTTCCCGAGAGAAGACTGTGAGAACTTGGGCAGGATCGCCTCCTCCCCAGCCCAAAGCTCACCTCCCCTACCCCAGGTCCCGGCCGGAGGCGAGGCGACAGCACGTTCTCGGCGTTTGTATTCTTCCATTTCTCAGCCTAAAGCCATTAAGTGTAACCCGAGCCCCGGAAAATTGCCACGTCTTTGCTAAGATACTTTTTAAAAAACGAGATAATGCTTCTGAGTTTCGGAAGAAAGTGCTGCGGACAAATTGGGCGATGAGCTGCCGAGATGGATGGTTTCTTTGTGAGGACTGGCCAGAGGCTGGTGACTCAGTGCCTTTCTGGGAGCCGCCTGCGTTCTGCGGCGAGGTCACCTCGAGGCGAACTCCCCTGGTGGCTCCCGGGCGCAGGGAGGAGTTCCGTGGAGTAGGGAGCACTTCAGGCCTTGTGCCTCTGCTTTTGCGTACCCACAAGAGCACACTGTGTGGCTTCTAAAGGATCCATATGTTCTTGGGCAGAACTCTCAACATCTCTGTTCCCCGAATGGGCCACCGGGCAGGGCACTGGTCTGCAGCATTAGTCCTCCGACCACGGGGATTGGGGTGCAATAATGGGGTAGAGGGTCCTGGGGAAGTGCCCCTTCCCCCATGCTCCTGCATTCCTCTCGCCCTCTCATCTGGACTCGGACTTAGCCACCATGTTTGCCAACCCCGCTGAAGTGCTTGGCAAAGTCCTCCTGAAAGCCAGCGTGGTGAGGCTGCCAGGAAGCGGGTGGAACGCGAGGGACGCTTTTAGGACTTGCAGAAAGGCAGTATGATTTTCCCCCCTTTACCTCTCAAGCCCACCCGCCTCCCCCACCCATCACTCGTGGGCAGGCAAGGTCCCTGGTTTCGTGGGCCCATCCTGGAGTCCGGGATGAGCTATTGGGTCAGGTGAGGGCAGCGCGGGACCCAGGGTCTGGCCCCCAGCGGAGCCCGGCCTTGGCCAAGCCAGATCGCCGGCACCAAAGACACCCTCGCCGGACCCCCCGAGAGCTCTGGGGCGCCGGCGCCGCGCCCGGGCGGCTCCGCCCATTCGTGCAGCCAGGGGTCGCGCGCTCCTGCCCCGGGGCCTTGAGTGCCACCACCCCAGTGGGTGTCCGACCCGCTGCTGTTTCTTGCTGTTCCCCTAGGCGGTCTGTGGGGCGAACCGGCGCTGGGGCTGGAAGGCAGGAGAGGACCAGGCTGCGGAGGGCGGGGACCAGGAGGAGGCGCGCGGAGGTCAGCGGAGCCGGGCGGGGGCGCCGGCCGGCGGCGCGCGCGGCTGGAGGAGAGAGAGGGCGCTGTCTTCCTGGCAATAGGAGTCGTCGCCGGGCCCCAGGAACCGAAACAAAAAAAGAGAAGAAAAGAAAATCTGCGCGTCGGAGCCCTGGCGTGTGGATGGGCGCGGATCGGGGCGACAGGGCCGACTCTCCGCCAGCCCCACGGAGACCCGGACAGGACTCGTGGGAGGCTTCATCTCCCCCCCCCTCCCAGATAGCCCTCCTTCTCTGTCTCCCCAGTCCGGACTCAGCGGTACAAGGACACGACGCCTGGCTAGGGAGCGGGGTGCCCTCCTTTGCCGGGTGTGAGCGGAGGAATTCGGACGCCGGTTCAGTGCCGTGGGTTCCTGTGGCAGGAAACCGCGCGCGAAGCCATTCACAGCAAGTAGTCCCACTTGAACTGGCCCATCCTTGCCCAGCAACGAGGAAGGGATGGGAAACGCGGCCCATTCACCAGCACCAGCTGGCCAGGGCGCACGTGCCGCCATCGGAAACATCCCCAAGACAACTCTCAGAGCCACCCACTGCCCTCTCCAACTCACACGTTTTATTTTATTTTTTTCCCAAAGTGAATGTACGTTCATTGGAGAGCAACTGCCATCCCTCTACGCCAAAAGTACAAACGTCTGTTGTTTCTACCAAGGGATAATGTGCTCTTATCTTTCCACGAGCATAATTAAAACAAAAGCAAAGCAACACAGAAGGATCCAGACTCACTGGACTCCTGTCTGGGCAGATCCCGTCATCTTCTCGCGTGTCTTCTGGGAGCGCGTCTCAAGCTCCGAGCTCCATCTCAATGACTAGGGAATCGAGGCTCTTCCAGAGCCCCTCCGGCAGAATCCAGGTGGCCTGGCAGTCCTGCCTGTGGCAGGAGAGCTCACTCCCAGGAGTCACTGGGTGGGCCGCCATCACACGGAGGGAGAATCGCTTCTTATGTGGGAACGTCTGTTTCTACTCATCCGATTTTCTAATTTCTTTGATCAGACTAAATATTTTCTTGGCCAACGGAAATTGACCATGCCATGAATATGATAACAACCTACTTGGGGGAAAAAAGCTATTTTGTTTCTGAGTAGCAGAGAAAAGGGGGGGTGGGCTGTTAGAAATGCCTCTTAACAGATTCCAGCACACACATCTTTTTGCAGTCTCTAAAGCAGCTTTATGAAAGCTGCCTCTCCACACACACCCCCATATAGTTCTCCCCCCCACCTTTCTCTCCTTCCCTCTGATAAACATACACCTGGGCTCCTAAGAGTCTTTGATTTCTCTTTATTAAAGATAGAACTTCAATGGATGCCTCTGGAGAAAATTTCCCTTTAAAACCTAGATGAAAGGCAAAGGTTAGTACAATGTTCTCTTAATCCCTGTACCTTCTGAGTCAAAATAAATATTTTCTTCTACATGGGATTGTATATCCTGCCACTTGGTTGTGGCTGTAAGCAAATCACCTGGTAATAAAAACTATTTTGAGGCAGTGTATTAAAGCAATTCTCTTCAAATCAAGGGGGGAGGGGAGGGAGAGAAAGAAGGAGGAGCTTTCCTTCACTGGCAAGAGTTGGTGGCTTTCTGAAAAAGCTGCAAGAAGAGGACCTTTCACCTCTCATTAGTGATGCCATCAGTGCTCAGGCAGAGTGGAGCTGAGGTCATGTTACATATGGCACACAGTCTGCTCAGTACTTGAAACGTCAGCTTTGAAATTTTAGAGAGGGGAAAGGTCATCTTTAATAAGCTAAAGTCTGGGGCTCCCTTTGCCCTGGTTGCTAACTGGGTGGGTGTCCATATGCTTCAAACCCTCTGCACAATTTTTTCCTTCCTTTTTTTTTTTTTAATTTTTGGTCTCTCTTTCAGTTGTGCAATTCCAGGCTGATTTTTGTTCCATGTCTTCATTTAAGTCATAATGTCTTCAGCTATTAATACTCCAAAAGACCTTTTGTTTTTATAGCAACTCTGTCATCTTTCCTTTTCTTTTTATGCAATCATAAAACTGTCCATTCTGAGTGATAGCTTTTTAGAACCCAACTTCCCAGGAGAAATGAAGTGGATCTATCTGCATACATGGATCCATACATGTGAGCAGATAATTTAGTCTTCACTCTTGTACACTACACAGTTCACTGAACTTTCAAAACATTTAAACTTTCATATTATGTAAAAGCTCTAGTTTCTGAAAACTTCCTGAATACTACTAAGATTTTTTTCATGCTAGTTACTGAAATTTCACATTTTTATTTTTACCATGTGGGAGAAACCCCCAAATCAGAATATCCTGATCCTTCTAAAGGCTAAAAGTCAAAGCTCACCAACAGATGGTACAATGGTACATACAGCACTGAACAAAAGCACTAACATTCTGTTTCCTTGTTCAGAAAATATTAGGAACATTTGTGAAGGTTTAATTCTCAAATTTGTTCAACTAAACTCAAGCAATTGATCTGCAGACTACTTTGTAGCCACTGTAAAGATGTGTCTGAGTAGTTTCTTTTATATAATAGTAAGGAATAGCTCAATAATGATTTGCTATTTACTTAGTTTCAGAAAGTGTTTCTTCCTGTGAACCTACTGTCCAAACTTTGCAGCCTCAGACAGCATTACATGAGATCCTTGCTAATTTTTCTTTGTGTCTGTCAATTCAACTATTTATCTCTGTATGCTAAGTTCTTGTTTTTTTCCCAGCTCATTCCTCTTTTACATAAAACTTACCATTTTTTGCTTATAAAATGTACACACTAATGTAGTGTAAATAACTTCAAACAAGTAGATTCAATGATATTTTAAATTTTTTTCTTGCATTTTGCAATTGGAACCATCTTCAAACATCTTCATGAATCAATTAGAATTTCCTCAGCCATTAAGAATTTAATGATTGTAATATGTAGATAGGTCTTAGGTTTGCGCTATGTCTATTTAGAACCTCAAAATTCCTTACTTTTGAATAAGCAAAGATTTAAAAGAACACTGTGTGCATAATAGCAACTGAAACTGTAGATGAACAGAATGATTTTACAACCAAAAATTACATCAAGTAAATAATTTATTTCTAATCACTTTTCTACATTAGGGTTTACTGCTAATGAGCTAGTGGATGTTGTGGTACTTTAGCTAACCCAAAGCACTTGAGGCTTTGATGATCCAAATGGTTTAGTAAGTTCAATCAATCTAGTCAATAAAAAGTGAAGATAAAGATGTGTATTGTAGTCTTAGAGAAAGAAAGGAGAAGGAAAGAGACAGAGAAAGTGTTTATGAGAGAAAGAGGGTGAGGGAGAGAAAGAAGGAACAAACAAGGTAACATTACTTGTTTCCTTTTTTAGTAAATGTCAAAGTCCACCCCCCCTCAAACAAAAACCTCTAGGAAAATTCAAGATCAGATTATGAATCTCTAATAACCCTGAAAAAAAAACAAGAAATATTTTAAGTGACAGATTCATTGATGACAGATTGGAAACTCACTGAAGAACTATAAATTCCTGTAATCCTAGCTACTCAGGAGGCCAACTTCTGAGGATTGTGGTTCAGAGCCTGTTGGGGCAGGAAGCCTGTTGGGGCAGGAAAGTGTGTAAGACTCTTATCTCCAATTAACCACCAGAAAATCAGAAGTGGAGCTGTGGTTCAAAGTGATAAAGCACTACCTTTGAGCAGAAAAGCTCAGGAACAGCACCCAGACCCTGAGTTCAAGACCTACAACTGACAAAAAAAAATTAAAAAGGAATACTAATAATTTTCCCTTCTTATAGTATCCCTCACTGAAGAATCTTTAATGTTTTACAAGCCTGATTTTATCTATCTTCTCAAAACTATGGTAACTATTATTCTTATTACAAAGGATACCTGTTATCTATAAACATGGCAGAGACAGGCATGGAGGTGCATACCTATAATCCCAGCAGTAGGAAGTCTACAGAAGATTGGATAGTGAGTTCAGAAGTGTTCTGGGTTACATATATAATGAGACCAGATTAAAAGAAAACAAAATGAAAACAAAGCGAACAACAACAACATCAACAAAAACCGACAGCAGAGAGGTTGTATAATTTTCTGATGGTAATAATATTGAGAGGCAGTTTCAGAAATAAGTGCTATGAATCCTAGAGCCCTCCTTACTTATTTGTTCATTTACTTTTGGCCATGCTGGGAATCAAACCCATAGCTTGGTGAATGGCAGGTAAATGCTCTACTGCTGAACTATGTCTCCAGTTCCCAATTTATTTACAAAACAAATTTGCATAAAGAGTAAAGTGACTTGGTTTTAGAGAGTCTTTATAAAATATTCTTCCTCTTGAGTTAGACTCTTAAAGTCAAGGTCAAGATTCGTAAGAAACTTCATGTTTTTAAATTGCCAAAGAGGGGAAGTAACATGAAGTGGCAACTGGCCCACCTAGAGCTGTCAGGAAATAAACCCTAGTGTTAGTTGGTACAAATGTCATGTGGGAGGAGACACGCAGATGACAGAACCATGAGGTAATTACTACAGCTTAACTGTCCCACAGAGAAGCTATTAAGTGTTCATAAACAGGGTTATAATAGAATACACGGTCTGGGCAAAATTTGGCCTCTACTTTCAATGCTTACAATTTTTTCTTTGGCTTATTAAGGAGGGAAAATTCTATAAACTCTATAAAATTAAGGATTTGGATGATCTGATGGAGAGCATTTTGTAAACTTTAGTGAACAGGCAAAGGATCAAGGCATTTGTTTAAAAAAAAAAAAAAGATTGCTTATTGGGCCAGACATCTAGCTGATAATTTCTTAGATTTCAAGTGAGACCTTGAAACATTTGAAACTATACCTCATGTCATTTTTGATGCAGCTGGCTGGTGGGTTATACTTTGAGAAGGGAAGAAAAAGTACTCTATCTAACATAGGACAAAACAAAAAAGAAGGATTCTTAAGAGGAAATAAAAGTTTTTAACCTACCTAAATATAATTTACTTTTAAAAATACTATTTTGGAAAGAATTATTAGGTTAGATTTTAGGTAAAGAGTAGAATCTTTGAGTTTTTCAGGAATCAAAATGCATATATATTAACAACTAGTGAGGAAATCACTTGATTTTTTTTAAATGGTTACTCTAGGGCTGGCGGAATAGCTTAATAGTACAGAACCAGTTTAGCATGTACAGTACTTAGGCCCTAGCTTATTCCCAGCACTACCACATAAATAAAGAATAAATGATTGCTCTTGCTGAATGAATTGGAAGTACACAAGAGAAGAAAAACTTCTAAAATTATCTAAGCACTGGTCATAAAAATTAAGCAAACCTCATTGTCCAAAGAAAAATGCTCAAATATTCTGGCGGCTCATGCCTGTAATCTTAGCTACTTAGGACTCTGAGATCTGAGGATCATAGTCTAAAGCCAGCCTGAGCATAAAAATCTCCCTTAGGGGAGAGTTCCCTAATCCCAAGCCAAGTCCCATTACTGGTGTGTGTGTGTGTGTGTGTGTGAGCTATGTTTTAAAAATATCTCTTTGTTGTGCACTACCCCTGTAGAAGAGTGTAACTCAATCGGATCCCTGAGCCTCACTCAAGATTGGTAAGAAGTGGGGATGTTCTGGAGAGTTGCCACACTATAACGGAAGGAGGAGAAAACAGAACCTATGAGGACACTACAAGTGGCTGCCTGCACTACAAACAGTGGTCCTTTGTTACTTAGGGGTTTTATAGTAAACACACAGGAGGACCATGTGCAGCACTGTTCCTTGCATATAAAAGGGAAATTAAATAGCTGAACAGGCAAGTAATCATAATTTTGATATTTTAAACATTTCTTTAAAGAGATCACTTGCAAATGAGATCATGGAAAGAGAGTTTGAGGCTCTTTGGTTTAGGAGAAGCTAAGAGGTGTTCTGTTCTATTCTGGTTTGTTTTGTTTTTGTAGTGCTTCCCTGGTCCTCTTGAATGTGAGACAGGGGTTCTACCACTGAGCTATACTCTATTTATTTAGGTATTTAGTTAGTTATAGACAGTGTTGCTATGTAGCCCAGGGTGACCTCAAACTTGAGCTCCTCCTGTCTTAATCATGCACTACCATGCCGGGATAAACCTGCTATTCTTAGTGGAATCTCTCAGAAAACATTCTTAATTCTACTTAAACAAGTTGAATATCAGAAACTCACTAACTACCCTAACATCTGTCATGTATGTTTCAAGACTCATCACAGCAGAAAAGACACATAGTACTCACAAAGTCTCCTGTCACCCATGATCCTGTACAAACTACATATAATGTGAGGTAACATACAGGGACATCATCTAATTCCATGTTGGTTAAGGAGAAAATAAACTGAACAGTACTCGAAAAACTGCTCTCTCAAGTTTCCATTTTAGGCATTTCTACTGTTTGTCCTCTGCCTAGTAGGCTGCCTGAGTTCACTATAGGAAAAGTAAATATTGTCATTTCAAATAAAGAGCTGTTTATTATATAACAGAACAGAGGCTGCCTTCTATTTTTGAGTCTCTGCTAAGTTAATTGGGGACAGTAGCCAAGCAGCTGCCCAGGAGATGGTGTTTTCCAACTGCCACAGTCCTTAGTGCTAAACTGAATTCATGGCTGTTTGTAAAATGGCAGTCACATTGCTCTTTTTTGATCCCTGGCTTCTATTGGAGTTGAGTATATGGGGTACCATTTGTTCTACTTTACCAGCCCATTTGACACACACAGTGAGGGCAAACCATAAGCCAAAACAGATCAAAGCCTATCGTGAAGGCTTGTCACTGTGAATGGAATCCAGCCCAGATTCTTCTCAATGAAAGAAGAAAGGGAGCCAAGGGTATATAGCTTAGAAGTAGAGCACTGGCCTTGCATTCACAAGGCCAGGTCAAAATTAAATAAAATTAAATTTCAAAATAAAAAATAGTTCTTTAACAGTATCTCCATCCAAATCAGGGTTTAAGACTAATTTCTGCACTGTTATGGTGGTACCTGCCTGTAATCTCAGCCACTTGAAAGGCCTAGAAGAGGACTGAGACTCAAAAAGCAAAGCAAAGCAAAGCCTAAGCAAAAAGTTAGTGAGATCCCTGTCTTAATGTACAGGCCGGGAATGGCAGTACATATCTCTTAGTCCCACATATGCAGAGGAAAATGGAAGACAGTAACTGAAAATAACTAGAACAATAAAGGGCTGGGGTATGGTTCAATGGTAGGATGTCCTGCCTGGCAAGCGTGAGGCCCTGAGTTCAATCCCCAGTACTGGAGCTGCTGGGGAAGGTGAAGGGGGGACTGCTTGATTTTTGTTTGTTTTGTTCAAATTCAGATGAAGTTTCATGTATTGTCCAGGATGGTCTTTAACTCACCTTTTCTCTTCAAGTCCTCAGTAGCCGGGACCATAAGGTGTATCATTGAGTGCAGCCAAATTCAGCATTTTAAATTATATCTCTAGATTCATTTTGAAATAGTTCCCATATTTAGTCTACTATCCATATTTTGAGAAATATTTGTTTAACTAAAAGATCCAGAAAATATATCTGATTTCAGAGAAAAAAATGTTTGTTTGGTTTTTCGGGTCAGTCATGGGTTGTACTGAGGGCCTGGGCACTGGCCCTGAGCTTTTACACTCAAGACTAGTGCTCTTCCATTATGAGCCACAGCCCCACTTGTGGTTTTCTGGTGGTTAATTGGAGATAAGAGTCTCATAGACTTTCCTGCCTGGGCTGGTTTCAAACAGGGATCTTCAGATCTCAGCCTCCTGAGTAGGTAGGATTACAGGTGTAAGCCACCAGTACTCAGCCAGAAAAAAAAAAATGTTTTGACAAATGAGAATGTTAAACTGAGCACTAGTTACTCATGCTTGTAATCTTAGCTACTCAGGAGGCTGAGATCTGAGGATTTGCACTTTGAGGTCAGCCCAGACAGGAAAGCCTGCAATTAACCACCAGAAAACCAGAAGTGGCTCTGTGGCTCAAAGTAGTAGAGCACTAGCCTTGAGTAAAAGAGCTCAGAGACAGTGCCCAGGCCCCAATTTCAAGCCTCATTACTGAAAAAAAAAAAAGAACATATTTCAAAAGCAAGAATTTATATTTCTAAAATGGTTCCTGTAGAGAGAGAGAGAGAGAGAGAGAGAGAGAGAGAGAGAGAGAGAGTGTATACGCACTTGTGCGTGAGCACACAGTACTGGAAGTTGAACTTAGTGCCTTATATGCTCACTTGGCTTTTTTTCTCATGGCTGGTGCTCTATCACTTAAGGCAGGCTCTAGTTGGGCATGTTGCTAATTAATTAGAGATGGAGTCTGGAGGTCTTTTAGGCCTTGCTCACCTTCCTGAGTAGCTAGGATTATAGCTATCAGCCACAAGCACTAAGCAATGTTTTTCTGTTGTTCAAAGGGATTCTTCCATTTGATCCTTGCTTGTGAAAGAGATGGGGTGGAATGATACGATTAACTCCATAACACAAATAAAGAAATAGATAGCCAGGAGCCAGGCTCAAGCCTGTAATCCTAGCTACTCAGAAGGCTGAGATCTGACAATCTTTAAGGTTTGAAGCCAGCCCAGACAAGAAAGCCCATGAGATTCTTATCTTCAATTAATCACCAAAATGCTGTGGGGTAGCCTTGAGCACAAAAGCTTAGGGACAGCTCCCAGGCCCTTAGTTAAGGCCCAAGGCAGAAAGAGAGAGAGAGAGAGAGACAGAGAGAGAGAGAGAGACAGAGACAGAGACAGAGACAGAGACAGAGAGACAGAGAGAGACAGAGATAGAGACTGCCTAACTGACTGGATAAGGAGCTAGAAGCTGAGGTATTCTATCTTGTTTAAATAGTTCATAGTTTCCTTTTCAGTTTGGCAAAAGATCCAGATGAAACTGAAGCCTTTCAATGGCTTTAAGACAGTTCATGGATATTATTTTTTTAAATCTATTTTCTTATTGATGGGCAAATCTTTTATCTTAACTCTTTTCTATTATACATAATGACTCCATTAAGATCTTTTCACAATTCTTTCAGCGTTTTTAGGATTAGCATGTTTGACTAACTTGTTGTGAAAGCAGAGTCAAAGAGGACATGTATTAACTTTGATGTGCACAGTATTGCTAAATTTCCCTTTAAAACAGTGTGCCCTTCCATATGAGCCTTGATGGCATGAAGACTAGTTTTTTTAGATGCTTGTTTAATCTTTGCCAATCTAAGTATGACAAGGTTCTTTTGCTCAACACTAGCATTCTATCACTTCAGCCTCAGAGCCACTACTGACTTTTTCTGTGTATGTGGTACTGAGGAATAGAACTCAAAGCTTCATGCTTGCTAGACAAGCACTCTACCACTAAGCCACATTCCCAGCCCCAACTTTTTTTTTTTTTTTTTTTTTGGTTGTGGGGCTTGAACTCTAGGCCTGAGCACTGTCCCTCAGCTCTTCAGCTCAAGGCCAGGGCTCTACCACTTGAGCTACAGCGCCACTTCCGGTTTTCTAGTTGTTTATTGGAGATAAGAGTTTCATGGACTTTCCTGCCTGGGCTGGCTTTGAACCATGATCCTCAGATCTCAGCCTCCTGAGTAGCTAGGGTTACAGGCGTGAGCCACCGGCGCCCAGCCAACTTTTTTTTTTTAAGAAAGCATATGTTTCTTGGGCTGGCCTGGAATTCACAAGTGTTAGGACTACAAATGGGAGTCACCATTAATCCCAGGCATTTTCTCTGTTCTTAAATTTAATATAAACAAAATCAGTTTTATGATGTTTTTCTTTGCTTAACACAATGTCTGTAAAATTCATCCCTGAGGTTGTGTGTATCAATACGTAGATAATTCTGTATTATTATTATTATTATTTGCCAGTCCTGGAGCTTGAACTCAAGGACTAGGCACTGTCCCTGAGCTTCTTTTGCTCAAGGCTAGCACTCTACCACTTGAGCCACAGCGCCCCTTCCGGCTTTTTCTGTGTATGTGATACTGAGGAATCAAACCTAGGACATCATGCATACTAGGCAAGCACTCTACCACTGAGCCACATTCCCAGGCTCTTTTTAATTATTGTATTATATTCTATTACAGTGTTGGCTGTGTGGCTCCAGTGGTAAAGAACTTGATAACATGTAAACCTCAGTACTGAAAAAATAAAAATTAAAAGTGTATCTATTATATTTCTGTAATATATCGCTTATAGTTGTCTCCAGCTTTGTATTGCAATAAAGTTGCTCTGAGCTCCCAGTGGGCATAAATATGAATTTCCCTGTTTTGGCCACATACCTGAAGAAGAACTACTGAGTTAAAGAAGATATAAAAAGCCAATAGGTGTGTGAAAGATATTCAATATCACTAATCATTAAGGAAATGTAAATTAAAGTCATCATGAGCCATTACCTCAAACCTATTAAAATGGCTAAAGACAAAAGATGGAAAGTATTGGGAAGGATGTAAAGAAAAGGGAACCTTTGTTGTAAATGTTCATACAATCACTTTGCTGAGAATATTTTTTTCTGAGTTGCTGTTATATCCTACCAATTGTACTTTCTGTGTCTATGAAGGTAATTGGGGCTTAGATATATAGCTCAGTGGGAAGCCCTGAATGAGTAGATAACCATTCCCTAGGTTTGATTCCCAACACTGCCCCTTCCCCCAAAAGATAGCTTCTCTCTAACAAACAATACATGGTTGTGATATATTATTATATCTCTGTATTCAGTTTGCTGATGTTCTGTTTGCACTATTACTATATTGTGATGTATTATAGTTTTATAATATTTAATGTGTTATTTATAATTTCTAGTTTTGTTTAGATTTTTGGTGCTGGAAAACAAATCAGTGGCCTTGAATATGGTTCTCATGTGCTTCCACTGTGCTATATACCCATACTTATTCATAATTATAATCATTTTACATAAAGGATTTTTATTTTAGCATCAGATTTATATTAGTATCATAAAGCAAATATGTAAGCACTTCTTTTTTACCTAATTTATGTGTGTGCATATATGTGTGTGTGTGTGTGTGTGTACACCAGTATTGGAAATTGAACTCAGGGCCTAGGCACTGTCCCTTAGCTTTTTCACTCAAGGCTGGTGCTCTATTACTTGAGCCATCGTTCCATTTCTGGCTCTTTTGGGGTTTAATTGTAAATAAGAGTCTCACGGACTTTTTTGCCCAAGCTGGTCTTGAACTATGATCCTTAAAGTTCAGTCTCCTGAGTAGCTTTTATAGGCCTGGCCTTAAATAGTTTGAAGACACATTAGTCTGGATGCTTTCTTGGGATTTTTTTTTTTTTTTTTTTTTTTTTTTAGATGCCATTCCTGGGCATGAACTCAGTGGTTGGGTGCTGTCCCTGAGCTATTATGCTCAATGCTAGTCATCTACCACTTGAGCCACAGCTCTACTTCTGGCTTTTTCAAGGTTAATTGGAGATAAGAGCCTCAAGATATTCCTGCCCAGGCTGGTTTTGAACTGCGATCCTCAGATCTCAGCTTCCTAAGTAGCTACGATTACAGGTGTGAGCCATAGGTGCCTGTTCTTCTTGGGATTTTAATCATAAACTTAAGTTCTTTAACATATAGCAATCTTTGGATATGGGTTGAAAATTATATTTTTCAACTAACATTTCCATTTTATATAAGTTGCGATGTTTTAGCAAAAGCATGCTTGTTTATGTTTTCTTATTTTCTGTTTAAGACTAGTAAAAAGTGCAATAATATCACGTCCTGAAAACCCTGGTATTGGTCATTGTGTTTTCTCTCCCTTTTATTATTTTTGCTAAGAAATCCCAGATTTTATTGCCCTATTTAAGAAACACATATTTGGCTTTGAGGATTTTCTCTATTGTATATGCATTTTCTATTTCATTTGTGACTATAGTTTACTCTTTTCTTCCTTTGAGTTTTGTTTGCCCTTCTTTTTCTAGTTTCATAAAATAAAATTTCAAGCCAGGTGCCAGTGGCTCACACCTGTAATCTTAGCTATTCAAGAGGCTGAGATCTGAGGATTGCGGTTCAAAGCCAACCCAGGCAGAAAAATCCCCATGAGACTCTTACCTCCAATTAACCACTTAAAAACCCAAGTGCCATGAGACTATTATCTCCAATAAACCACTCAGAAAAACAGAAGTGGCACTGTGGCTCAAGTGGTAGAATACTAACCTTGAGCTGAAGAGCTGAGGGATAGTGCCCAGGTCAGAGTTCAAGCCCCACAACTGACAATAACAAAAACAAAGAAAAAAAACAAAAACAAAAACAAAAACAAGTGGAGCTGTGGCTCAAAGTGATAGAGAGCTAGCCTTGAGCAAAAGAGCTCAGAGAGCACCCAGGCCCTGAGGTCAAGCCCTATAACTGACAGAAAATAACCCAAAAGTTCAAAGTATTGAATTTTCAACCATTTTTTTCTGTGTTCACAAAATGATGTGAATTTCCTTCTAAGTACTATTGTAGCTGCATCCTACATATTCAATGTGCTTTATTTTAATTATTTTTCTGTTTATAATATTTTCTAGTGACCTTTGCGATTCTCTCTTGGACTTACACTACAAGTTACTAAAAAGTACATTCCTTTAGGCTTATATAGTTTTGACATTTTCTACTTGTCAATAGACACATTCTGTATTATATCAGCCCTTTGATGGTTGTTGAATTTTGCTTTATGGGTTAACATGCAATCTATCTTCAGTAAGCATTTGAAAAGAATGTGTATTCTGCAGTTGTTGGTATGGTGTTCTATAAATAACAATTAGGTCAAGTTGCTTAATAGTGTTCTTTAAATATATCCCATTGACTTTTTGGTCTTCTTCCTTTCTCGAAGATGTGTGTTAAAATCTCTGATTATGATTGTAGATCTATCTGCTTCTCCTTTTAGTGCAGCTTATTTTGGCTTTATGTATTTTTAAGTTATATTATTAGGTCCATACTAATAATGGGTCTTCCTATTGAAGCAACCTTTTGGGTTTTGTCTATCATGGGGCTTGAACTCAGGGCCTGGATGCTGTTTGGGCTCAAGGCTAGTAGTACTCTACCACTTTAAGCCACAGTGTCACTTCTGTTTTTTTTTTCTTTTTGCTTATGTGGTGCTGAGGAATCGAACCCAGGGTCTCAGTCATGCAAGGCAAGCGCTCTACCACTGAGCCACCTTCCCAGCCCCTAGTATTGCTTTCTGGTACCAGTCCTAGAGCTTATCAGGGCCTATGTGCTACTCCTGAGCTTTTTTTGCTCAAGGCTAGCACTCTACCATATGAGTTACAGCTCTACTTTCAGCTTCTTTGGTAGTTAATTGGAGAGTCTCACGGGCTTTTCTGCCTATACTGGCTTCAAACTGTAATCCTTAGATCTCAGCCTCCTGACTAGCTAGGATTGCAGGCATAAGACACTGGATCCCAGCAGTTATTTAGTTTTCAGAAAGAAAAAATCTCATTGTAAAGTACACTGAGACTGAGATCTGGGAATCTGCAAACCACCTTGGACAGACAATTTCTCAAGACTCTTATCCCCAAATTAACCAGAAAAAATTACTAGAAGTGGAGATATGGCTCCAGTGGTAGAGCAGAAGCCTGAGTAAAAAAGCTGAGCCAGAGTGCAAAACAAACAAATAAATAGATAGAAAAATCGAGTCAGGCTCTGGTGGCTCACAACTAGCTACTCAGGAGGCTGAGATCTGTGGACCGAAGTTCAAAGCCAGCCTGGGCAGGAAAGTCTGTGAGACTCTTATCTCCAACTAACCACCAGAAAAACTGGAAGTGGTGCTGCAGCTCAAGCACTAGCTTTGAGGTGAAGAGCTGAGGGACAGCGCCCAGGCCCAGAGATCAAGCTACACGGCCAAAAAAAAAAAAAAAAAAGGAGGTGAACTGGATATAGTTTAAATATAGTTTTCATTTAGATCAAAATAAAGTTGAGGGCAGACTCAAATGAGTTCAACCTTAGGACTAGCTCCAAAATTATAATAATTAAAATAAAACTGTATTTTTAGTTCCATATATTGCCTATCTTGTTTCTTTTTCTTTCTTTCTTTCATTTGAGCCACAGCCCCACTTCTGGCTTTTTCTGCTTACGTTGTGCTTAGGAATTGAACCCAGGGCTTCATTCATGCAAGGCAAGCACTCTACCACTGAGCCACCTTCCTAGTCTGCCTGTCTGGTTTCTTTGACCTGCATGGCTAGACTCGAGTGCATGAAAAACCTACAGAGAGTCTTTTAATGACTGTTGTAGCCAGCCTAAAGCAACAAGACTCAGTTTAGCTGTTGTTGCTCAACTGGGAAAATGAACTATTACTTTCTTAAATAAATAAACACAGCATTCTTCCTCACAAACTGCTGTTCAAATAATGCCTAATCTCCAAGTTCCTTGTAGTACCTCACCAGAAATTGGAATTCCTTTTTCCTGCATTTGTAATTCCTTTTTCATCATCAGCTTTTCATAATATTTATGTTTTCTTATAACTATAATTAAAATTTGCATGCTTCATCCCTTAAATTCCCTATGCCCTGCTGTGCTCTGTACCCATTGCTTTCTTGTCTCCCATGTGGCAACAAGACTCTGGAATTATGAATTGTCTGTCCCTCCCTTCCCTCACAAAGCTTTCGGTGTGTGTGGTTGCGTGCACTCTTTCTCCATGGTGTTCTGAAATTTCAGAATGTGTTTAGGTATGAGTCTTCTCTTGTGTTTTTGTTGTTGGTCACTCATCCTGTTCTTTATCTAATCATCCCTTTCAATCTCAAGTTTTATATCTTAGATCAGCTTTGAGGGATGCTCTGTTATTTTACCATTCTTTTTCCTCTGTTCCCTGAAACTCCTGTCAGACAGATAGTTGTTCTTTCAGTTGAGCTACCCATCAGGATATTACCTCTGATCTTTTTGCTCTCTATTCCAGGAGGTTTTCTTGATATTTGTATGCATACTTTCTATTTGCTGTTTTACTTTGATGACTCTGTGTGTGTGTGTGTGTGTGTGTGTGTGTGTGCATGTGCACTAAGGCTTGACCTTAGGAACTGGACACTTTCCTCTGGTTGGTGTTCTACTATTTGGGCCACACTTCTTCTGGCTTTTTAGTGGCTAATTGGAGTTAGGAGTCTTATAGACTCTCCTGCTTGAGCTGGTTTTGTTCCTCACATCTTGACTGAGTAGCTAGGAGTCATCAGCACCCAGCTTTGTGACTATATATTTAGTCTTCATAAACTCTTTTTGTTCTTTTTTTGAGAAGTTGAACTGGGGTCTTTATTAGAAGGCTAGCAACTGCAGGTGGACTCATGTCCCCAAAAACCTGCAGTTGTTATTATTATTATTTTGGTCAGTTATGGGGCTTGGAATCAGGGCCTGGGCACTGTCCCTGAGCTCTTTTGCTCAAGGCTAGGCACTCTACCACTTTGAGCCACAGTTCTACTTCCGGTTTGTGAGTGGTTAACTGGAGATAAGAGTCTCACCATTGGAAGTGGTGCTGTAGCTCAAGTGGTAGAGCACTAGCCTTGAGCTGAAGAGCTGAGGGACAGCACTTAGGCCCAGAGTTCAAGCCCCACGACTGACAAAGAAAAAAAAAAGTCTCACCGTGACTTTTCTGCCTGGGCTGACTTCAAACTGTGCTCCTCAGATCTCAGCTTCCTGAGCAGCAAGGATTACAGGCATGAGTAACCAATGCCCAACTTCCATAAACTCTTTATAGTTTTCCTATTGCTCATTTTTCATAATTGTCTCTTCTGGCTTAATGGCTATAGTAGCTTCCCTTTTTGAACACTAATAGGGACTATCTTGTACTTTCTTTTTCTCTTCTTCTTCTTCCTTTTTTTTTTTTTTTTGTTATTGTTGTTGTTGGTTGTAGGCCTTGAACTCTGGGCCTGGGCGCTGTCCCTGACTCTTCAGCTCAAGGTGAGCACTCTACCACTTGAGCCACAGCACCACTTCTGGTTTTCTGATGGTTAAGTGGAGATAAGAGTCTCACAGACATTCCTGCCTGGGTTAGCGTTGAACTGCGATCCTCAGATCTCAGCTTTCTGAGTAGCTAGGATTATAGGTGAGAGCCACCAGCACCTGGATTACTTTCTTATTTTTTATGAATTATACTTCCCGTGCTGGTTATTTCTTTTGATGTTTATTTTCACTAGCCTCGCTTCAGCTACAGATTTTCCTACTCATCCACAGTCCTTTGCTCATCTCTTTGTGATGCAAGGTCATGTTTGACTAATACAGGTAGCTTGGGTGGAGTTTCCTTTGTCCTGCCCTGAATTAGATCTGGGTTTTATAGATGTGGGTGGGAATGTAAATGACAGGATTCATTTCTGGACACTGCAACAGATGGTCAGGTTGGGCCTCTCCCCAAATGCTAAAGAAAATAAAGGTGGCACCTCGCCTCAAAATACTGTTGTATGAATATACTACACGTCTGCCTAAATTTCTTCAGAGGTAGCAAAGTCAGTAGGACAAAGACAGGTGAAGCAAGTCACCAATGACTGAGGGCAGCCGGGCTCTGTCAGTCCTGGTGACATCGAACCTATGTAGAGAACCTATTTCAGAGCTTAATAGCTGTGAAAACTGGATTGATTAGGGAAAGTATATTACTTACAGAAAACTCAAATGCTTTTCTATCAAGATTAAGACAAAAGCAATAGTTAATTACACATATTGGAAAATGTGCTTAACCATATTATATGAGTACATTTTAGTATAAACAACAACAACAGCAAAGAAACCAAAAGTACTGACTGAATTGAGTAGGTTAGGAAAAGGAACCATATGTCAATCTCATCTAAATGACATCGTTGTTGATCATTGTGTGAATAGTTAAGCAGGTCCACCAATTCAACTTCAGCTTAGCCCTTATCAGTTATGGTAGAGAGGAAGAAACTGTGAAGAAAGAAATGATCTGCAAACCATTAACAGCGCAGCAACCAAGTGCCAGTGGCTCAGGCCTGCACTCCTAGATGCTCAGGAGGATGACATCTGAGGATTGCAGTTCGAAGCCAATTCTGGCAGGCAAGTCCATGAAACTCTTTACCTCTAAGTAACCACCAAAAATCTGGAAGTAGAGGTGTAGCTTAAGTGGTAGAGTGCCAGCCTTGACCAAAAAAGGTAAGGAACAGTGTTCAGGCCCTGAGTTCAAGGCCCAGAACTGACAAGAGCACGTGTACACATGTACACACACGCACGTGCTCACACACACACATGTGCATGCACACACATACATAAATCACAGCAAAGAGTTAGGCTTCAGAAGAGACCAACTTCCAGTGTCTGAACATCTGAATCTCTTAAAATGTACATAGGGGTGGGAATGGGGGGGGTGAGAGAATGTGTCTGAAGACAAGACATTTGAAATTCAAAATGTTCATTGCTTTATCCACTCCATTTTTACTTCCCCCTTCATTTGTAGAGTTCCTATCCATTTCAAAGGCTTCATTCCTAAGTGCTGACAAGAAAAAAGTTCTGCCAAATTGGAACCTTTTAAATAGATCAAGATTTTCAACATATCCCGTAGTTAGATTAAATGCAGATAAATCTCAACCACATCACAATGTTGAGGAGATCCTTCACTTCCTTTCTTTTTTAGCAAAATAACTGTCTTTCACAAACCCAGATCAGGTATTTAGTCTTAACAAATGTTGCAGTAATCAAAATAGAGGGTGATCAGCTTATCCAGATCCCATCTGTGCTTCAGCTGTAATGTTTAATTTTTATTTCTGCTTTTCAGTTGACATGTTAACCCAGTCAGGGAGGTCTGGTGGCCCTTTCCAGGAGATGTTGTTACTTCCTTATTCTTACATAAGAGCCAGAATTCCATTTGGAAAGAGAATTTAAATTGAGCTTGATCAATAACCTCAAAGAACTCAAAGAAAAAATTACCTGGGCTGGGAATGTGGCTTAGTAATAGAGTGCTTGCCTTGCATGCATGAAACCCTGGGTTCATTTCCTCAGAACCACATACACAGAAAAGGCTGGAAGTGGTGCTGTGGCTCAAGTAGTAGAGTGCTAGCCTTGAGCAAAAGAAGCTCAGAGACAGTGTTCAGGCCCTGAGTTCAAGCCCCAAGACTGGCTAAAAAAGAAAAAGAAAGAATTACCTGCTATCTGACTTGAAGAGGTATGCACTGCTCATGATTTGTGTTCTTGTGTTAATTGTAAGGTCACTAACTATTGTTAACATCTAAAATTGATTTAAAGCCAGGCGCTGGTGGCTCATGCATCCTAGCTACTCAGGAGTCTGAGATCTGAGGATGCCAGTTTGAAGCCAGCGTAGGCAGAAAAGTTCCCATGAGACTCTTATCTCCAATTAACCACCAGAAAACTAGAAGTGGTGCTGTGACTCAAAGTGGTAGAATGCTAGCCTTGAGCGGAAAGAGCTCAGGGACAGTGCTCAGGTCCTGAGTTCAAGATTCACGACCAATAAAATAAAATTGATCTAAATCCCAAAAGATGGATACTTGAGCTAAATGTTTAAATATCAGGACAGTAGGAAAAGATTGGGTTATGCTAATTTAATTATTCTTTGAGGCACTTTAGAAGGACAAGCATATTTTAGGGAAATAAAAATTCTGTTAGTTGAGCACCAGTGGCAGATGCCTGTAATCATAGCTACTAAGGAGGCTAAGATCTGAGAATTTTAGTTTGAGGCCAGGCCAGGCAAAAAAGTCCCAAAGACTCTCTCTCCAATTAACCAGAAAAAAAGCCAGACTGGGGGTATGAATCAAGTGGTAACATACCAGCTAGCAATTCTCATAAGCCAGAGCTGGAGACACTGACTTCAACCCAGTGTGCTACATATATTAGCCAAGCACTATATGTTCAACACAATGTTAGACGTTTCTAAGCAGAATCTTGGAGGAGCTTTATAAAGCATGGAAAAACAATAAGAGAAAGACATTCAGAAAGATTTCGAAGTTTAGCAATTACTAGCTTTTGTATTTTGCTTGTTCTATATTTACTTTTTTGCTGTTTCTTGCTGATTTTTTTTTTTTTTTGGTCGGTGGTGGGGCTTGAACTCTGGGCCTGGATGCTGTCAGCTCTTCAAGTCAAGCTTAGTGTTCTACTATTTGAACCACAGTGCCACAGATGTTTTTGTGAGTGGTTTATTGGAGATAAAAGTTTCACGGACTTTCCTGCCTGGGCTGGCTTTGAACTGAGATTCTCAAATCTCAGCTTCCTGAGTAGCTAGGATTACAGGTGTGAGCCACCGGTGCCTGGCTGCTCTCTCTTGGCTATCTGGCTTAGGACTAGTACTCTACCACTTAAGCCATGCCTCCACTCTATTTTTGTTAGTTATTAATTTTATGGAATTGGTTCCTATGGTTGTAATAGTAAACATGACCAAATACATTTTTCTTTCTTCAGTTGATCTATTAAATAGCTTCCGAATTTAGGAGACTTTCCTTGAGCTTCTTCACACTAGAACAGTATATCATACATATTGGCTGGACCTGAGTCAGCCTTGAAGAAAAATCATCATCCAATGTGAGGTTAAGGATGACTCTCGTCCTTCCCCCTTAACTAGAGAAGTTGACTGCTTGCTCTGCCTATAAATTTCTAATTCATCCAGAAAACCCACAAAACATTTTGACATGTTCAAATCTTCTTTAGGCTCTCTAATTCTCTAGTTGAGAATTATCAGACTGTGTGCAATCACAGACCACACAAATATTTAGGAATCTCTGTTAGAGGAGAACTGACTATAGCTCTCTCTCTCTCTCTGTGTGTGTGTGTGTGTGTGTGTGTGTGTGTGTGTGTGTGTGTTTGACTTTTCAGTGCTGAAGGAGCTAGTTAAATGGAACTTCAGCCAACTAAAGCTACATTTACACAATGTCTCTGCTTTAAAAACACCCAGACCCCTTAGTGTAGATTGTCCTTGCTCTTTTTTTTTTTTCTGTTCTCAAGAATCACTTGAGAAGTTGATCATAGTCATGCAAATGTGTGTCACATAGGCTCCCTGATCCCCAGGGAGATGGTTACAACAGGATCTTTTGTGGCTTGACAAAGGCTGCTTTTACCCTAGCTTTTGGTTTGCAGAGTTGGTCCCTGGAGAAAGCAGGTTGGAGTCAAATGAGTAAATTTGTACAGATGACTAAAAACCAACATTTTCTCTTCTGTAGTTCAAGATTACTGGAGTAGCTAACAGATCGACATCATCTTGACTGAGAACTAACCATAGGAAAGGAAAACAACAGGCTCCAAATGGAATCTACCCCAAGGTAAGAAAAATCTGACCCGAATCCTAGTTCAGTAATACACACAGGTTTGGAGCCAGATGTTCTGCCTTACATAGTCACTAGGCATTGGAGGATGTGCTTCAGAAGCTAGTGCCTGAGCATGGGAGTAAGGCAGCACCGTTGGGCCCCAAGTCTGCAGTTCTCTGTATTGGATACAGCATGGGAAGTCATGGCTTAGCCATTCTCAGTTCAGTAGCTTTAGAAAGAGATAAGCTTTTGAATTCTAAGCTATTGGACATTAAATCAGCAGCAATATTTAACAAATACTTCAACTTTCCTAAAGATGAAAATCACCCTCAGAGTTTCAGATTTGCCTATACCGACAATTAAACTTTTAAGTTAAAGCTTCACTTTAAGTGACTACCCTTTATTTGAAGATATCTTAGCAATCCTAAAATTTGTTCCTTTTGAACTCACTTTGCTCTGTCAAATATCATTGTAGTTTTGGAATCACTAGCTACTACAATGTATGCTTTTCAATACTACAAAAAAAAAGTTTGTTTTTAGATTTTGGATCATTTGTATTGTTGTAAGGTGAATAATCCAAGAAGCCACATTCTGAAGGATGGAATATTGGAGTCTTTTAGTACAACACTAGCAGTCTACAGGTGGCCCATTGTAACAAAGTAACAAAGACCTGAAGCCCCCAAATACACTTAACACTATTAGGAAACAGGCAAAGAGGAAAGGAAGAACAAAAACAATACCAACAAACCAATTCAGCTCCGATAGAGAGCTGAATTGGGATGCTATGATGACCCAAGACAAGCCAGGACGCAGGACACAGGACAAGATCACGACACACGTGGCATACTGATCCAGGCCGAAATAGGGTCAGGTCCACAGGAAGTTCCTAGGCCCAGGCACCGGACTGACAGGTTTGGTAACCTATCAGCCAAGTGCCCGCCCCTGGGATTTAAGCATGCCTATCACCTATGGGGGTGGGGGTGGGGGGGAAGGTTTCCTACCCTCAGCATGAAGACAAGATACCGGACTCTACTATCTACCATGTGGTCAATATGGAGCTGGCCAGACCTGACCTCCCTACTTCAGTATCTATTTCTAATTAAAACACAAACTAGTATATAATACTTAAAATGAAAAAAAAATGTTTATGTTGGATCTATTTAGAACCTCAAAAATTCTGACCAGCTTTTTCCATCTTTTGCAGCTATGGAAAGCTGTTTCTCTGGAAGCTGTTTACAACATTCAAGAAGCTAAGGCAGGAAGATTGAGATTTTTGAAGTCTAATTGGGCCACATAGTGAGTTGAAGGCCTGTATGGGCTACATAGCAAGACCCTGTCTCAAAAAAAAAAGTTATTAGGATGCTGAGGCTCTAATCTGCAATCTTAAGCTACTTGGGAGGTAGAGCTCCAGGGATCACAGTGTGAGACCAGGCCAGGTATAGAGGTTCATGATACTCTATTTCAGTCAATGGCACAATTGAAGTCCAAGCCAGCTCAGGCATATAAAGCAAGACCCTATCCTGAAACCAGCACAAAAAGAGATTGGAGGAGTGGCTATTTGACCCTGAGTACAAAACTCCAGTACAATAATTAAACAAACAAATACATAAGTAATAGAACACATGGTCTAACATTTGGCCAGCAGTAGCGTTGAAATCTTGAATGGGCTGCTTAAGACTTTTAAAGAAATAGGACCTCTCCTCCTAGCCTACTTTGATGTGTTGATGCTCCTTCTGAGTGAACGTACTTTGTAAAGGAAGGTGGTAGATTTGGAATCAAATCTCGAAGCTTCTATTTCTTATCTTTGGGGATGAACAAGATATCTAAATTCCCAATCTCAGTGTCTTTATGTACAGAATGAGAGAAAAATGACATAAATTTTACAAAGTTATTAGCATTTCATGAACTACAATTTTAAAAACACCTAGCATTGTAGCATTAGAAACACCACAATCATTCTTCTGAGGACCTCTTACCTTTGTGAGTTAGACTATGCCTTGCCACTTACTTTATTGAGACTATGCCAGGAGTTGGATCATAGGACCTAAGAACTTCAGGAGAAATAAATGAAATGGATGACAGCTTTTGAGGAAGCATGGAACAATACAAATAACTCCCATCAGTAGATGGTATTGTGATTCTAAGCTACCACTAATAAAAGCAAGTTTTATTTTTATTCAGTGAACAAACAAAAGACTTAGAAGTGCAACTGTTATAGGGGGTATAAAATGGTACAGTTACTAGGAACAACATTATGGTGGCTTCTTCAAATAATGAAAACTAGAAATATCATATGAGAGGTAGCAATATAGTAACTTAGGGGTACTCTAAAATTTTTTTATTGTTACTATAAAAGTGATCTACAGAGGGGTTAATATTTCTTAAGTCAGATAATGAGTACATTTCTTTTTAGACCATGTCACCCCTTCCTTTCTTCTCTGTAATGGGAACTCTTAAGAAGAAATGAAGAGCTGGGAATGTGCTTAGTGGTGGAGTGCTGGCCTAGCATGCATGAAGCTGTGGGTTCAATTCCTCAGTACCACATAAACAGGAAAAGCTGGAAGTGGCTCTGTGGTTCAAGTGGTAGGGTGCTAGCCTTGAGCACAGAGAGACTCAGAGACAGAGCCCAGGCCCTGAGTTCAAGCCTCAGGATTAGCAAAAAAAATAGAAATAAATAAATAGAAATAAAGCTAGGTGCTAGTGGCTCATGTCTGTAATTTTAGCTACTTAGGATCCTAGCTACTTAGCAGCTGGGATCTGAGGATTGCAGTTGAAAAGTCCAGTGTGTGTGTGTGTGTGTGTGTGTGTGTGTGTGTGTGTGTGTGTGTGTGTGTGTGTGTGTGTGTGTGTGTGTATGCACTGATCCTAGGGCTTAAACTCAGGACCTGGGCTCTGTTCTTGAGCTTTTTGTTTTGTTCAAAATTAGTGCTTCATCACTTGAACCAAACCTCTACTCCCACATTTTTTGGTACTTAATTGTTGAGAAGACTCTTATGCACTTTCCTACTGGGCTGGGTTTTGACAGTGATCCTAAGATCTCAGCCTCCTGAGTAGTCTGGATTATAATCCTAGACACCAGCATCTGGCTTATACTTTACATTTTTTAAAGGTTAAAAAGCAAACTTTATATTATTTCTATTTTACCACAGTTGAAAGTTTAATAAATAATGGATGAGTTTAAACTACTGTACTGCCTACCCCTACAAGATAATTTTCTTGACAAATTTCTGTAACTTTACAACATAATTTTTATCCTGTGTTTAGTATAATAATAGGGGTTGACACTGCTCAAGTACATTTCTGTTGGACTTAGAAATTTCTGGCAAGTGGAAGTAGACATATGGCTCAAGTAGAAGTGTAGCTCAAGTGATACAGCATCAACCTTGAGCAAAAAAGCAAGCACAAGGTCCTGAGCTCAAGCCCCAGTAATGGCACACACAGAGACATACAGACAAACACACGCAGATGATAAAGTGAATGAGTGGGCACCCCATCTCATATTTTCAAGAAAGTGGTGGAGTAAATCATAACGAAGTAGAACACATCAAGTCATCATTTTTTTTTCTTGGAAACTTTCAGAGACTCAAGCATTAACAGAGATGAAAAATACACAATAAAATTAGCAAATGAAACAGTCAAAGACAAACTCAGACAAGGACTCCTTGACAGGCCAAAGTAAACAAAGGTATTTTGCTTTGTTATGAAGGTCAATAAATGGAGACTTGGCAGTTCTGGAGAAGAGAAATGAGGAAATCTGACCTTAGAAACTGAGCTTCATACCAAAATTCAAACCTTAGGATTGAGCGGTGTTTCTGTTGCTCAAGAAGTGACTGGGCTTTTGGTGGTGGTGGTGGTGGTGGTGGTGGTGGTGGTGGTGGTGGTGGTGGTAGTGTGTGTGTGTGTGTGTGTGTGTTTGAGGAGGGTTGTGAAGTTGAGGATGGGGTGGACAAATGGAGGCAAATGGTAGACAAAGTGGCAAATGCAGTCATAATATTCAACGTATGTGAAAATAGAAATTGAGGGGATGGATGGGATTGGGGAGAATCATGAAAGGGATGACATTAATCAACATGCATTGTACTTACAAACTGTCATGTTGGATTGAAATTTCTTTGTAGAACTACTCAAAGAGAGTAATAATAAATTGAAAAAAGAATGATAATGAGAAGAAGAAGGAGGAGGAGGAGGAGGAAGAGGAGGAGGAGGAGAAGAAGAAGCCGCCGTTGGATACCACTGACTTGTAGCTGTGATCTTAGCCTCTCAGGAAGTTGAGAGTTAAGGATTACAGTTCAAAGCCAGCCAGGTTATGAAATCTGTAACACTTTACCTCCAATTAAATACCAAGAAAGCTGAAAGTAGGACTGAAAAATGTGGCTTAGCAGTAGAGTGCTTGCTTTGCATGCATGAAGCCATGGGATCGATTCATCAGTACCACATGCACAGAAAAAAAGACGGAAGTGGCGCTGTGGCTCAAAAGATAGAGTGCTAGCCTTGAGCACAAAGAGGCTCAGGGACAGTGCCCAGGCCCTGAGTTCAAGCCCCAGGACTGTCAAAAAAAAGGGGGCAGGGCTGGGAAGGTGGCTCAGAGGTAGAGGCCATGGGTTCAATTCCTCAGTACCACATAAGCAGAAAAAGCCAGAAGTGGCTCAGTGGCTCAGATGGTATAATGCTAGCCTTGAGCTGAAGAGCTCAGGGACCGCTCTCAGGCCCTCAGTTGAGGCCCCACCACTGACAAAAAAAAAAAAAAAAAGCTGAAAGTAAAGCTGTGGCTCAATTGGTAGAGCACTACTAGCCTTGAACAAAAATCTCGGGGACAGTACCCAAGCCCCGAGTGTAAGCCCCAGGACTTGATCAAAAAAATTAAAAGATAAATAAAAAAGACAGAAAGAAAGAAGGTGACTGGAGAGAACAAACCAGGTTCTGATATCAGAAAACTTTTTTTTATTACCAGGCCATTTTGTGGATGACGGAATTTCAGGTTCTGAAATTTGAGCTTTTTTTGGGGGGGGGGGGGGGAGGGTCCGGTCGTGGGGCCTGAACTCTGGGCCTGGGCGCTGTCCCTCAGCTCTTCAGCTCAAGGCCAGCACTCTACCACTTGAGCCACAGCGCCACTTCTGGCTTTTTTCTTTTTGCTTATGTGGTGCTGAGGAATCGAACCCAGGGCCTCATGCATGCAAGGCAAGCACTCTACAACTGAGCCACCTTGAAATTTGAGCTTTTTGTGCTCAAGGCTAGCATTCTATCAGTTAAGCCACAGCTCTATTTTTGACTTTCTGGTGGTTCATTGGAGCTAAGAGTCTCATGAACTTTCCTGCCCGGGCTGTCTTTGAACCTCAATCCTCAGATCACAGCCTCCTGAGTAGCTAGGATTCTAGGCAGGTGAAACTGGCACATAGCTGGTGGTTTTCACCTTAAAACTTCCTGATTGTTCAGATAAAATATGTTCACTGAAAAAATGAAGGGAATTTTGCTACACTGATGGTTGAGCAATGTTCACCTAGGAACCTCACAGTCTTCATTACCTTCTATTATCTGGTCAGTAAGTGCTGCTGTCTTCTGTTATAAGCCAATACTAGAATGGATGTGGAGGGGTACTGGTGCTTAAACTCTGGGCCTGGGCTCTGTCCCTGAGTTCTTCAGCTCAAGGTAAGTGCTCTACCACTTGAGTCACAGCCATAGTACCACTTCCAGTTTTCTGGTGGTTAATTGGAGATAAGAGTCTCACAGACTTTCCTGCCCAGGCTGGCTTTGAACCGTGATCCTCAGATCTCAGCCTCCTGAGTAGGTAGGATTACAGGAGTGAGGCACCAGTTCCCAGTTTACCTTCATTCTTTTTTTTTGTTTGTTTGTTTTTGTTTTGGCCAGTTGTGGGGCCCTAAACTCTGGGCCTGGGCGCTGTCCCTCAGCTCTGCAGCTCGGAGCTAGCGCTCTACCACTTGAGTCACAGAGCTCCTTCCAGCTTTTTCTGCTTATGTGGTGCTGAGGAATTGAACCAAGGACCTCTGGCATGCAAGGCAAGTACTCTACCACTGTGCCACCTTCCCAGCCCCATTACCTTCATTCTTATCCACAGCAATTGGCCTCAGAATGGAGTGGCCAAGATGGCCACTAACACACATTGTCATTGTCCTATCCTGTTCACTGTGATGGGATAATGGTTGGACATGTGATCCATAATGGGCCACTGAGGGCTAGGGGTACTATTCAGAGGCAGAGCACTTGCCTAATGTGTACAAGTCCCTGGATTCATTCTGTAGCAATAAAAGTAAGCCAAAGTAACATGAAATAAAATGGAGCAAATAAGTATTTTTTTCTTTTACTGATGGTTTTTAGCTGGACCAACTAATGCCCTCAAAAACTGGGAAAAATTGAGAAATACTTTTTTTCTCTCCTCCTCTTCCTCCTTCTCCTCTTCTTCCTCCTCCTCCTTTCCCTTTTTCTCCTCCTTCCTCTTATTTTCTTGCACTGCTAGTGATTAAGCCCAGGGCCTTCTGTAAACTACACGAGTGCTTGATAATACCCAGCCTAAGTCTTTAGTTTTTGTTTTGTTTTGTTTTTAACTGGGAAAACTAGAAAATGTGAGTGCAGTAACTCCTGGCAAGGTTTGTGATGGAGCCAGCTCTCTCATAGGAGTCATTAACCTCAAATGTGCGGAAGAGCAGGAAGGAGAGATAATCCCTGGCTCTAGTCAATTCTACTAACTGGTTTCATAAGCCAATAAATACCCGTGCCTTGACTGCTTTAGTGACCCAACTTACTTCATACAAAGCTGCTTTGATCTGGGTTTCTGTCACTTATAACCAGAAGAATCCTGACTAGTATCAACAGAAAAGTATGAAGACTACACATCTACAGTGCTATTCCACAGTGGCAATGGTTGCTGACACTCTGGTTGCCTTTAACTAAACCTCTCAGCTCTACCACCAAAATGAGAATATTGAATATACTCTTTAGATTTTGTTTCTTTGTGGCAGTTTTGGGGTTGAACTTAGTGCTTTGCATTAGGCACTCTACAACTTGGGCCATGGCCTCAGCCTTGCTTTTTAAAAATTTTCCTATTATATAATTGTCTAGTATAATATAAAATATTGCAAAATAATTACAATTTTCATAACTGTTCCCCTAATATAGGTAACATCTGCAAGTTATTACATATCTTGGACATCAATTTTTATTTGTATCTCAAGTTATTTTGGAGGATATGTTGCTCAAAAGAAAATTACTGAGTCAAAGATTATGATTAGTAACCTTGGAAGTTATGAAAGTTTTAAAGTTTTCTTATTTAAAAAAAGACAAGGGCTGGGAAGGTGGCTCAGTGGAAAAGTGCTTGTCTTGCATGCATGAGGCCCTGGGTTCGATTCCTCAGCACCACATAAGCAGAAAAAGCCGGAAGTGGCACTATGACTCAAGTGGTAGAGCACTAGCCTTGAGCTGAAGAGCTGAGGGACAGCGCCTAGGCCCAGAGTTCAGGCCCCATGACCGAAAAAAATAAATAAATAAAAATAAAAATTGAAAAGACAAGAGGGCTTAGGAAGGTGGCTTAGTGGTAGAGCGCTTGCCTTGCATGCATGAGGCCCTGGGTTCGATTCCTCAGCACCACATGAGCAGACAAAACTGGAACTGGTGCTGTGGCTCAGGTGGTAGAGTGCTAGCCTTCAGCTGAAGAGCTGAGGTACAGCACCCAGGCCCCACGACTGACAAAAAAAAAAAAGGACAAGATAATAAGAAATGATCAACAGTGTAAAAGGAACTAAAAATGAAAAGTCAATTTTCATACTCTGACTTTCAATCATATTGCTTTTCCATGGACACTCTGTATGTGTGTGTGTGTGTGTGTGTGTGTGTGTGTGTGTTTTCTGCTGCTTTTAAACAAATTTACAAATTATAGAGTTGTAGAATTATTGGTGTGTGCATTGATTTTCAGTTTCTGTTCCTTTATTTTTTTTTCCTCTCTCTCTTTCTCCCTCTCTTTCCCCACCCACCCTTTCTCTATTCCAGTACTAGAGCTTGAGCTCAGGGCCTCAGGGCCCTGAAAAAAATCACTTTAGATTCTCAAGAAGAGTTATACAGTTATTAAGGGTTCTTGAAGCTGTACTACAGAACCAACATAGTTCTTGGTCATGAACATTTTCTCTAATATATTTGGTGGAAGCCACTGATTTGGGCAGTATCCTGAAAGTGTTGCCAGCTCATATATGGGTTCAATCTGGGGTGATCTATCTGATGGAGAGATTAAATAGACTTGGAAATATTTGATTATGCTAGGCAGATTAGAACTATGTCCAACAAATCTGATTACCTCATTTTCCTTGCATATTAACTAGTGATTGCTGCCATAATGCTGTATAATGAATATCCATAAAAATATCAGTGATTTACATAGCAAAGATTTTTTTTTCTCCCTCCTGGATATAATGGATCAGCTGGCCTGGCTCTGCTCTGGGCTGAGTTGGGTTCAGGCAGGAAGGTCCTGTTTCACATGTTTCTCATTCTGCAATGAACAGTGTAAGTATGAGAAGATACAATATCCAAGACAGTAAGTGAAGTTGGGTATAGGTGGCTCATGCCTATAAGCTTAGCTACTCAGGAGGCTGAGATCTGAGGTTTGCAGTTGAAAGCCAGCCCAGGCAGGAAAAGTCCATGAAACTCATCTCAAATTATCTACCAAAATGCTAGATGTGGAGTTGTGGCTAGGGCATTAACCTTGAGCAAAAAAAGCTCAGGGATAGCACCCAGGACCTGAGTTCAAGACCTGGGCCTGGAACTAAAAAAAAAAAAGACAGTGAATCACAATAGCAAATTTAAAATGGTCACACATCCAACTCTAATACCAGTGAAGCAGTGAAATATCATCTCAAGACCAAAGCCCAGCGAAGTTAGATGGCAATGTACATATGGAGAAACTGAAAGCTTTGAAAATATTTATCAACTTCACTAAGCAATTTCATTTGTAAGAATTATGATTATTGTTTGTTTATTGGGGTTTATGAGACAGGGTCTCTATGTAAGGCCAAGCTAAAACTCAAATCACAATCCTATTGCTTCAACCTGCTGTGATAACAGGTGTTTACCACCACACCCAGCTAGAATTAATCGTTTTGTTTTGTTTTGTTTTGTTTTGTTACTGGGGCTTGAACTTAGGGCTTCACACTCTAGGTTGGTTTCCCCCACTCCTCAGCTCTTGCTCTATTATTTGAGCCATAACTCCAGGTTCAGCTTTTTGGTTAAATTGAGAAGAGTCTCTTGAATTGGTCTGTAAGAGCTGGCTTTGAATTATGATCCTCAGATCTCAGCTGCATGAGTAGCTAGGATTATAGGTATGAGGCATGTGCAAATTTAATTAATCTTTTTTTGTTTGTTTGTTTTTTTTGCCGGTCATGGGGCCTGAACTCTGGGTCTGGGCGCTGTCCCTCAGCTCTTCAGCTCAAGGCTAGTGCTCTACCACTGGAGCCACAGCGCCACTTCCGGCTTTTTCTGTTTATGTGGTGCTGAGGAATCGAACCCAGGGCCTCATGCTTGCAAGGCATGCACTCTACTGCTGAGCTACCTTCCCAGCCCCACTTTAATTAATCTTAATAGAATAATTATGGCTGGGAGGAGGTGAAGTATAGTGGTAGAACACATGATTAGAATATACAAGGCCCTTGGCTCAATCCTCAACACTCCAAAATATAAATAAATGAATAAACAAAAATAATTATGAGCTTGATCAAAGATATATCTATAAACATTTTTTTTGTAGTATTGAGGCTTGAAATTAGGGTCTTGTGCTTGTTAAACTAATGTTCTTACCATTTTTACTACATTCCTAGCTACTCCTTACAGAGATATTCTTGAAAGTGTGTGTGTGTGTGTGTGTGTGTGTGTGTGTGTGTGTGTGTGTGTAGCATTCCCTTTATCATAAAAGAAACAAAGTTTGGAAGCAACTGAAATTTGCTAGTAGCTTGTAATCTATCCACACAATGGAATCTTATGCAATAAGAAACAATTGTATTAGTAAACAGCTATTATGTACCTTGTATTTATTATTGCAATGATTATGTACCTCTGCATATACTTTTTTTTTTTACATAATCTTTACCCAAATATCTTTGAGACAGTCACTGTAATTCTTTCTAGTTTATAGGTGAGAAACACAGAGATAAAACAATTTGTTTTAGGGCACTCAAGTCATAAGAAGCTGTTTGTAACGACCAATTTTACATGGCAACTTGACACAGCCACGAGGTATACAGGTCTCTGGTCAAACATTATTCTTAGTATTTCTGTAAGGTGTTTCTGGGTGAGGTTAAGATTTAAAGTTGTAGACTTTAATGTCATTTGCCTTCCCTAATAGAAAGGCACTAATCCACTTAACTTTGTTCTTGGATGTTAAAGACGGATCATTTTTGAATCCTCGGTGCTGAGTACTGCACTTGGCATGTGTGCATTGGGATTTGGTTTACATTGAGTAAGCCAATTCCACCAGGCAGTGCTTTGGGAGTTTTTAAAGATTGCTGATGTTTCTAGAAGCTAGAAGTAGTTCCTTTATAACAATTGTGCTCCACAGGCTCAAATCACAGGCCTGCTTTTATATTCATGTGAAAATACAGTGACATTATGAACATTGAGGCTTCATTGAGTTGGCACTTGAGAGCTGGAATCTCCACTAAATGCTAACCGATTCATCACATCAGAGAAAACAAATAAGAAATGCTTATGACTTGTGTTCCCAGACCTCTGGGGAAAATACTAAAGTAATACGATCATCAGGCATTTAAAGTAATATGAGCAGATTTAGGATAGTATAGCAAAGATTGCAGTTAATTATTTCCTTTCCTTGGAAAAATTATATTTATTTACAAATACATCTAGGAGTTTTCAAGGATAAACCAAACTAAGAAAGACTGAGTTTTGTTAGAATAAGTTCATTAAACATTTTGGATTACACAAAAAATATTGAAAGGCAGTTTTATGTAATTCTATAAAATAACTTAGAAAATATTTTCAGGAACCCACATGATAAACATGTTGTATCTGGTATCCAATTCTGTTGCTTGTATGCATCTTTCTTTGTTTTCTTTTTTTGGTGGTAGTAAGATTTGAACACAGGCCTCATGCTTGCTAGGCAGGCATTCTACCACTGGAGCCATGACCCTGGCCCTTTTTGTTATTATTTGTTGATCATAGGACTTGAACTCAGGTCCTGGACACTGTCCATGAGCTTTTCTGGTCAAGGCTAGCACTCTACCACTTTGAGCCACAGCTCCACTTCTAGTTTTCTTGGTTATTAATTGGAGATAAGAGTTTCAAAGCAGGGGGGAGGGGGGAATACTCATTACCTTGCCCATGTAATCGTAACCCCTCTGTACGGTATTTTCACAATTTAAAAAAAAAAAAAAAAGAGTTCAAGGACTTTTCTGCCTGGGCTGAGTTTGAACTGCATTCCTCAGATCTCAGCCTCTTGAGTAGCCAGGATTATAGGCATGAGCCACCAACTCCTTATTTTCAAATAAGGTCTTACATTTATGCCTGGGTCAACTTATATCTCAATCCATCCGGGAAAACAGGCACTTGCCATTATATTTAACTTTTTATTGATTAAGATCTTGGCTGGCCCCAAAAGCAGCTAGGAATACAGTCTTGGCCCACATTATTTTCATGTTTCTTTTTGTTTGCTTTTGGTGGTACTAGGGTTTTAATTCAGGGCCTTGTAGTTGCTAGGCAGGTGCTCTCCCATTTGAGTCATGCCCTTGCCCTTACTTGAGTGTTTAATGAGCAGTTTTCCACCTTTTAAAGTTTAGAGATGTAGTTCAGTGGTAGAGAACTTTTGTTTAGCATGTATGAAGTCCCCTAACACTACAGCCAAGAATGTTTTCCAGGTACTTTACATTTAATTGACAATACAGTTAATTTAAACTATAAATATGTATTATTTAAACAAAAATAACTAGCTGGGTGATGGTGGCTCACTCCTGTAATCTCAGTTACTCAGGAGGCTGAATCTAAGGGTCATGGTTCAAACCCAGCCTGAGCAGGAAAGACTGTGAGAATCTTATCTCCAGCTAACCACCAAAAAACTGAAGTGGCATTGTAGCTCAAAGTGGTACAGCATTAGTCTTAAGCAAAAGAGCTAAGGAATAGCACCCAGGCCCTGAGTTTAAGTCCTGTGACTGACAAAAACAAAAACAAAATCCCTAAAGGTAAACATTTATTCAATCTACCCTTTCTTCTTTTTTTTTTTATTGTGAAAATACTGTACAGTGGCGCTGTGGCTCAAGTGGTAGAGCACTAGCCTTGAGCTGAATTGCTGAGGGACAGCACCCAGGCCCAGAGTTCAGGCCCCACGACCGAAAAAAAAAAAAAAATTAAAAAAAAAAA